>NC_133502.1:112430000-113680000 GCF_049354715.1 Callithrix jacchus | reverse complement strand
TGGCAGAAGAGCAGGAGAGAATCCACTCTCGCAAACACTTTTTATAAGGGCATTAATTAATTCATAAGGACAGACCCCTCATGACCTAAACACTTCCTAAAAGACCCCACTTCCCAACACCGCTGTGCTGGGTATCAAGTTTCCAACACATGAATTTCGGGAACACATTCAGACCATACAAGGGCATATGGGTGTGAAGTTGACTGCAAGTAAAAATGAGTAAATGGTGGGAAGATTGGGGAGACTGCTGCCCACCCCTTCTTTCAACAGAGATTCTGAATTTCAACAACACAAGGGGTTAGCTCTGGGTTATGGCAACAGAGTAGGAATATCTCAGAAGTAGTAAGTAGTACTCATACCTTGCTCTAAACCAGCCACTGTCTCAGGCAATCTCATAACCAACTGATGCCAGAGCAACTCTTTCCCTCTACATTTTACAGATTAGGATGTGAAGACATGGAGATTTTTAGAACTGTCTAAGGCCACATATGTATAAAGTGGAGAATCAGAATTCAAACTGAGGGATCCAGCTTCTGATCTCATACCTTTGTTTTCCAGGACAAATTAAAGATGTCATGAATATTTTCAAGTGTGGCTCTATCCAATAGAAATATAATATGAGCTACATAGTAATTTCAAGCACACTCATAACCATATTAAAAATAATAAATACTGAAGTTAATTTTAATAATGTTTTATTTACCTGAATTTATCTATTTTCATTTCTACATGTAGTCAACATTTTAAAACTACTGGGGAGATATTTTACAGTCATTTCTCTATCCTTAGTCTTCCTAATCTGCTGTTTATTTAATACTCACATCTCGATTTGAACTAGCCACATGCCAAGTACTCAGTAGCCACATGTGGCTGGTGAACAGCACAACTCTGGTGCATAATGAGAGGAGTGAGATAGCAAGAATGCTGATTTGACACAGAGAGAGAGAGGGAAAGAGATAACACAGACTTCGATCCAAATAGAATAGGAAGAATAACACAGACTTAAATAATTTTTTGATGCTTGTTTTCATCCTTGAGCAATAAATGACAAATTCTATCTATGGAGCATAATCGTAGACTCTGTGTCCCAGAAGACAACAACCGTAGATGATCAGAGATCACAACCTTCAAGCTTCTAGTTACTACATCTTAACAAGATTCCCTTTGATAACATCTGGCTTACACGTACCCTAGCTGCCTTAAATTGAAGGAGAGGCCTGAGACAGTAATAGTTAATTCACGGATATCCTAAATGCTTCCTGCCCTTCCAATTTTTCAGATTAATAAAAATGTGAATTAAATTCAAGAAATTCCCCACTACTCAGCTTTATTCAAGGGTTTCAAAGTTCACACCCAGGTAGAAAACTTCCTTTTTTGCCAGCAATTGTCCCCATCCTGTAGCTGAGATCTTGAGCTACTTAAAGAGGAGAAGGAATGAAAAGAAGAAAATTCTGATTAATTTCTATTCTTGTGTCATTACAACTATATTCTCTAGAATAAGAAATAAATCTTATAGTCCCTGACCTGGCAGGTTCAGTCACTAACGCCCAGGAAAAGCTAAGCTGAAATATCATCTCTCAGTGCTTGGGTGTTGCTCTTGAGTTTAACCTTCACTTAAGTTATTGTACTTACATGGTGTTGTCAAGGAAACACATTCTTAAACAAGACAAGGGGTGGGTTAAGGTTTTTCCAATTTCAGTTCTCACCTAGAATAAAGCTATTCTGCCTCTCATCAAACCCACCCTCAAATCCGTCACTCACCCTAAAATACAAGTCATTCAGCAGTACTCTGTTCTCAAACTTTACTTAGTAGCAGAACCCCCTAAAAATCACAGTGTTCTTCTTGGAATCTCATGAAAAGTTACCATATAAACATTAAAATCAATAATGATTCTGTATTAGATCAGATACCATCTTATGTTCTAATATATGTAAACAATAGCATATACCAAGAGCATGAAAAGATTTGAATGGGGAAAATGTTACGATAAATACTATCCCATCCTTTTACTTGACATTTTTACCAGAATAGATGAAAACAGTCATATCCAAACAAGTAACAGAACCCTCTGAGCATGAGTTTTTTTCTTGGCACCTTAACTTGCAAACTGATCAGTCACAGAGTCAGCCCTTTTACATGAACTTTACCTTTCAGTAGGATCCAAGACTCTATGTTTGGCAATGGAGAAGTGATGTCAAGTTTCAGGCACCAGGAGAAGAGGATGGTTTTGGATTTGTGGTCTGTGGTTAGTCCCAGAATCACAATGTAAGCAAGAAGAGGCATGTGACTAACAGCCAATGCCGCCATTCCTGAGAGCAAATCCTCCAGAGTTCATCTCATCCAGATGGTTCCACTGAATCCTGTCATCACTCCAGTGACTGAGAGGACCTGGCAGGAGTGAGAGGAGGGGGAAGAGGAAGATCAATACACAAGTACAGCAGAGACCAGGAAAACCATGGTCCCAGGTATTTCAAAGGCCCTGGCAATGCAATTCCTCACTCCCAGGGCAGCTTCTACACAGCCATGGCTTGTGTGCCACAGCCTTCACATCAAGGCCCCTGCCAACAGCCAGAGCAGCAAAAGCCAAAATTGCATTGATTGAAAGGTGGTTGACCATAGCTCATTCTTTTCAAATACTTTATTATGGAAAATGTCAAACGTAAGCCAAAGAGAACACTACAGTGAGCTCCATTACGCATCACGCAGCTTCACACTTGTCAATCCATATCCCCATTCACTTTCCTCACACAAACACTGCATTACTTTGAAACAAATTCCAAACTTCATAGTATTTCATATGTAAACGTATCAATCTGTAACTACAAAAAAAGTTTTTTAAAAATATAACCATTATCATATTTAAAAAGGTTATAATTCTTCAGTATCATCCAGTATTCAGTCAGCATACAACTGTCTCTTATTATCTTACATATTTTTAAGTAGTTGGCTTAAGTTAGAATCCAAAAAAGTCCATATATCATATTTCATTTCTATGTCCAATATTTCCTTTAAACAGAAAGCGTTGATTATACTTAGGCTCAATTCTTTTGGCAGGAAGAGTTCATATATGGTGCTGTGTATTTCCTATTGTATCACATCAGGAGGTACCTAATGCCTGATATTAATATTGATCAAGGAGTCCAGGTGTCACCAGCCTACTCATCCATTATAAAGTTTCCTATCAGCTTTACAACTGAAGGTCTTAGCAGGCATTGATGTTAAATGCCTAGATCAATTATCTCATTTAGAATTGAAATATTGGGCTGGGTGCAGTGGCTCATGCCTGTAATCCCAGCACTTTCGGAGGCCAAGGTGGGTGGATCACCTGAGGTCAGGAGTTGAAGACCAACCTGGCCAACATGGCAAAACCCTGTTTCTACTAAAAATACAAAAATTAGGCAGGTGTAGTGGTGCGTGCCTGTAATCCCAGCTACTTGGGAGGCTGAAGCAGGAGAATCACTTGAACCGGGGAGGAGGAGGTTGCAGTGAGTCACTGCACTCCAGCCTGGGTGACAAGAGCAAAACTGTGTCTCAAAAAAAAAAAAAGAATTGAAATGTTAATATTTTAAATCTATCCTTCTCCTTTCATTAACTAGAATTTTTCTATAAAGAAAACTTTCAGCAAATATTTGTTTGCACTGAGGTACACGTAACACAGAAACAACAAGTTGAAGACCAGATTCTGTGGTCTTCAAACAATACCCTGCACCAGATTCTGTGCTCTTATTTACCTTTCTTCAAAATCATAGTTTACTTGTCTAGTATCTCTCAGAGGTGACCAATTATTTTTGTATGATTACAAATTCATGCATATTTATATCTTACATGTATCATTCACAGTTGTCTTTCTTTTGATTTTCAAACTGTTCCATCTTTGGCCAGTAGGAGTTCTTCAAACCAGCTTCAGAATCTTTTTAATACAATCTCCATTACCTCAATGTTTTCCTTGCTTTCTGATATGACAAGATTTTCCAGGCTTACCTTGCACAGTTGCTCCCCCAAAACATGGAATTCACTATTTCCACCACAAACTTAGGTTTCATATTGTGGGTGTTTGTATTTACAGACCACAATCTGGGTGCTCTATTAATGGTCTGCTCTAGGCCTTTTTAGTAGAAATTGCTGGGAAATATTTATTAGAAAATATATCAAAAATTTATACTGATATTTACAATTCAAATTTAGAATTACAGAGCTTTAATTTAACTTCTTTGATTTTACCATGGCATGTGTTTCTCTTATGTTGAAACATCTTGGTTCCTAATGACATTAACAATTTAAATTTCATTGCAGTTCTTCTCTTTAGGATAGACATATCCCACAAAGATGTCCAAATTACTGAGTTTTTAATGTCATTCTAAATAATTCCTCTTGATACAGTGAAACCACCTACATAATACACAGTTACGTTTATGTCATTTTTTTAATTTCTAAAAATTGCTTTGTTTTAATTTACATGATTTTAAAGCCAATTCTACAAAACAATGCATAGAAATACTTGTATTAGTTTACAGTTTACGTTTACATATGTATTTCCCCCTTTTACAGATACAGACAAGACCCTGCACCTTGATTTTATCACTTAAAAATATATCCTGAAGATCATATTAGACCAATATGCAGAACTATTCCTCCTCGCTTTACCAGTTGCACAGTTTCCATTGTGTAGGACCGCCATATCCCAGCAGATTATTTTAGCTATGGAAGGCCAGAGAGCTACAGCTTCATTCATAGGGCTAGAAACACAACAGAAACATGCAAACAGAAACCTCAAAACATGTTTCTCCCCATTTTTTTTCCTCCTTTGTTGTCACTGTGTAGTACACACTTGACAATTTCTACCCAGCAACCCAAGTCCTGGCTGTTTTCAGGGTTTACCTGTCCCATTCATAGTTTTGTGCCTCAGAGGAAGCTGACCCCATATCCGGCTCTGAGGATAAACCTGGGTTATCTAAGGCCAATTCCAATCCCCTTGGAAGGGATTAGTTCAGAAATGATTGTGTTTCTAGCCAATGAGACACAGAAAAAATCTTCTAGAAATTTTCTTGAAAAAGGTACTTCACTCCTAAGGGAGCTACTGGAATAGAAAACATTTCTTCTGTATATTGAAATATATGAATGTGACTCCTGGAGTTTTCTGCAGCCAGTGGGAGTTCATCTGTCACCCTAGGGATGAAACCAACCCAGAAGATAGCAGAGAGAAGTGAAAGAAATTGCATCCTTGATGATATGCTGCCCCAATGAATCAACCAACCCTAAAAGTACCCTACTTCTAAGCCTTCCCATATGTAAGATAATCATTTCCTTGTTGGTTAGTTCAATTTGAGATGATACTTTCCACTGCTTGAGGCTGAGCCCTGAATGATACATATGCACAAATTTAGAAAATAATTGATTATTATACAAGCCATGAATTGTTCCCTCTTTCCCACATTCCCTTGTTTGGTTCACCTCCCTTGAGTATGTTTGGGGAAGGGAGTTTGCAGGGGCTCTTACACTCAGTTCCCTAATGGGTCTACACCTCAGCTTGTTTCTCTGCTACCACTTGACTTGGACTCACTCCTAGCTCTGGCCCAAGTCTCTAAGTCCTTTCCCTGCCTGGAAACATAGAGCCATGAATGTCCTCTCCCTTTACTCCCCAAAGCAGCAGTGCTAATCTCTGAGTATCAAACTTTTATTGAAGTTTTGGGGTTAACGGCAACATATGCAAAAACAACTTCACACTGCATGTCAGCCATTCCTGTCCCAAGGAGTCCACTGCTCATTTCCTCCACATGGAATTTATCACTGACTACATTCCTTCAGAGATCCTAGCTTCCCACCATGCTACTGAGCCTCCCTCTCTTTCTCTCTCTACAGTACCAACCTTCTTCTCTTCCAGGTCCTCCTGCCATCTCAAGGTGCTAATGGACCACTCCAAAACTCCTGTAACTTTACTCCACAGAAAAGTTACCCGGTCTTTGTTTAAACTTCTATTCCAGTGATGCCCATATACCTTTCTTTCAACATCAAACAAGCTTGTGAAGGCATTTTCCTAAACGAAAGAATAATTTTTGCCTCTGAAAGAGGAATTCTGACTTCCTTTTAGGTCAACCTGCTCAAATTCAGCCAGCTCTTAAAATATCATTGGTTTTTCACCATGGCACGTATATACCTATGTAACAAACCTGTACATTCTGCACATGTACCCAGAACTTAAAGCATAACAATATATATTATAAATCACTGGTTTTCTTGTGAGTAATACTGAAAAATGGGAATAATGGTACCTATCTTATAGCATTTGCTAGAAAGCTTTATCAGTGTGTAAGGCTGGCAAAAATATTTAAACTCTGTGCCTTGTTATTCTTCTTATCTGCAAAATGAAGATAAATAATACCTACATTGTATCTCACGAAGTTTTGTGATGATTAGAGGAATTAATATATGCAAAGAGCTTTGAACAGTGCCAGGTATACAGTAAGTACTCAACAAATGTTAACAGCTGCTGCTGCTATTATTTTATCAAACACCTTTGATCTAAAAAAGGTTGTTTGGACATGCTGGGATGGGGAGATAAGAGCACCTACAGCACACAGTCACTGTGAGGACTGAATGATACAGATGACCTGGAAGAGCAGCTGACATACTGGTGGCAAGTGAAGGCAGGCTCTTAACGCTAGGGGATTAGTAACAGTGGAATAGTGTGTGTAAAGTCCTGAACAAGGTAGAAGATCAATAATATGAGATACTATCATTTTGCTTCTCAGGGAGGTCATGGATGATGTTAGAGACTGAGGCAGGCTTAGGGAAGCTGGTGTTTTTTAAAATCCTGGCAAGAGGCCTCGTTCCAATTCCTGTATCATGTGTTATTGCTGTTACTCTTATTCGTAGTATCAGCAGAAGTAGCAGCAATGTGGTGTGATGGCTGAGCAGCAGCTTATGTCAGGTATTGTGTTCATATTCTGGGGGTGAACAGACAGAGATGTAGCCCAGAGCTTGCTTATAAGGTGCAAGCAAAGAAGAAAGGCTCCAGGCTTCATTGCACACTCTCAGTCGTTATTTACCCTACCTTGATTGCCAGTAAGGACTACGCCAGCCTTTAGGAGAGTTTGCTTAAGGTCAGCTTTCATTCAAGAAATCGAATCGGCACCCTACTAACAATGAGGGTCAGCAGGAGGTTGACAGCATGAAGCCCCCTACGCATGAGAGCTTCCCCATGCTACAGGAATGGTAAGAAAACAGCATACCAGCCTTTTGTTCTGCTCCTTCCCCAGTTTTTCCTAGATCCAAATGAGCCAGCAAGCCTCACCAGCCACCCCAGGAGTTTGGAAAGAACAGGGAAGTAAGAAACCCAGAAAACAGCTTAGCCTTGAGCCCAGACACCAGACATTACCAAAGACATGGGGTCAAGGTAACTGGAGGTATTACAGTCCCTCAGGAGCAATAACAGGATATCGGGGAACCAGAGAGAGATGCTCTCTGTCCTTCCTGTGTAAGTGCTGAATTAGATAATTTTTATGGCATTTCCATGGAGATTTACAAATTCAACCTGCACAGATTAAGCAGGCAACAGCAGCAGGTGCACACAGGTGAGGGCCTAAGCAGCAGGGGAGATTGGGTGGGGGCCAATCACAGGCCACCTGTCCGATTTGGTAAGACAGAGCCAAGCCAGGCCGGGCCCCAAACCCATGGTGTGGGTATCAGGTTGTCTGGGTGACACACAATGTACACAGTGGACACTGGCCATGGGAGGCCTCTCAGAACATGAGGCTGGGATTATTCGGCCTCCAAATAGCAGGAAGTAAAACATCAAGGACTCGTGTCAACTAAACACTGAAAATTGGAGAAGATCTCTTGAGCTGTCTGCCCAGAATCTCAAAGGCTCCTCTCTTAGAAACAAAGAACCTGTGGAGGTAGTTTGCCTCAGGAGTTTGTCAGTCATTTTGCCAAAAACAGACACAGGAGGAAAGAGATAAAAACCTGATGCAAGGAAACCAGCTACTCAACGGACTGACCATTTTGCTTTAATAGAAGCCGCTTAAGAAAGAAACTAATTAAATGCACCTGCACTAAAATGATTACCTGGCTATTATCTGCCCACTCAGAGAAAGAGAACCACGAAGTTCAAAACACAGCAAGCAGCAGGCTTAATTGCCTTCTGTAAGGAATGGCTTTTGTTTTGCGGAGTGCTCCATCAAAAACACTAAGTGTTAATGTACCCTGTATAATCTAGCTGGCCAGCTAACTAGTTTAATCCATCACACACTATGTGAAAGAATACAAGCAGGTGGGTAGTGACAAGTTAATAGTCGAGGCAGGAAATAAAATGAAGAAATGCACTTTGATTGATGGTGCAGAACTATTAGGTGCTACTATGGATGGACTCTGATTTTATATAGTGGCCAATCAAAGCAAAATAGATCCAGTAATTTAAAACTTTAAAAACGTCCCCTCAATTAAAAATTTAAAAGGCCAGTGGATGTATTGCATTCCTATTGAACAATAAACGTTCAATTACAGCCAACTCTCCCATATCTACAAGTGGATCTACCATAACAAATCTCAATCTCTGCTCCTCATTGCCCTGATTATCTGCTCTGCCAGCCCAAACTGCTTAGTTACCAAAATCTCTACTTTGCCTCTATGTACAATCTTATAGCAAGTGTAGCTGCATGAAAGAGATGGAGCATTTTAAACCAAACATTTGGTTACCTTCTTTGTCTGCAGAGACTATGGGAGAATAAGATACACCAATCTTAGAAGATCGGAGAGATCTACTTAAGCTGATGTCTTATCACAGTCTAAACATAACGCTATCCATGTTTAAGACCATGGGAGAAAATTCGGAAGTCTCACAGAAAAGCAAGATGGGAAACATACGTGGCTCTCCGGTACTTCTTATTGTTCAATACAGTGGGGCATGGTAGGTTCCACTGAACGTCATAAGTAAAGCTGCTGCCCTCTTGGTCTGTTTGGTAGCTATAGAACACAAATGGCCAATACTCTTATAAATAAGTCCTCACATATTAGAATATGTGGTTGTCTAGGAATTTATTCTAGCAATAGAATCTTTCTCTTCCTCTCTTTCTGTCTCTCTCCCTGTGTCTTTCATAGGCACAGACATGATGTACATACAAGATGAATCATTGTGTTATCTTTGCAACAACAAAATATTAAAAACAACCTAATATGTCCATAAAGAGAGGATTGGTTAAATAACATATGGTACAACTAGCAATGGGATTCTAGCAGATGTTAAAAAAGGAGAAAGAAATAACAAAGATCTCTCCATGCTAACATGAAATTATCTCCAAGTCATATTGCCAAGGTTTTTTTTAAAAAGAGCAAAGTGCAGAAGACTATATATACTATAATACCAGTTGTATTAAAAAAAAAAAAGTGTGACTACCTACACACATGCACACACATGCTTGCTTACATATGCATAAAATACCTCTCAAAAAACAACATAAGGGCCTCATAACCTTGGTTGCCTCTAAGGCAGGAAACTGAGTGGATGGGGACAGGGATGTAGACACTTATTTTCATCATACATTTTCAAACCTTTTGCATGTTGAATGTGTGAATATATTACCTATTGAAAGGCAAAGAAATTGCCTAGCTAGCCCCCTTAATCTCTGCTCCCTGCTCTCACGCCCCTTGTTTCCCATCAATGTAATCACTCTGGTTTCTCTGAGTGCAGGCACACTACGATCCACAGGTTATTCTTCTGTAACCTTTGTTTCTGTCTTGTTGATCTGCATCAGGAATCACTTCTCATTAAAGAGATACCTCCATTAACATTTTTCTGTATCTCTCAGATCCAACTTGACGGTTTAATACCAAATCATCCAGCAATGGTTTTAATTATGTCCACCTGAAGGTCCAGAAATATCTATTCCTCAGCAGAGCCTCAGCTTAGCAGTGATTTTATGTCACTGACCTTTGGAATATAACTTATTTGCTCGCTGTAAAATACAGTTGATTCCTTCTCCCAAATATAACTTCAGAGCCTTGTATCAGCCTTCCAAAGCTGCAAACCTGTTGTTTCCCTCCAGGATTCTCACGCTCCACCCCAAAGCCCCTAAGCTCACTCAGTCCACAGAGGAGTTACCTTAATCAAACTCCAGGCAAGCAGAGAACTGAAGAGTTCAGTCCATTTCTGCTATCCCTTCCCACCGCCACAGGATATCACAGACTAGGACCAGTCCTGTCAGTTCCATCAGAGCTTTGAATGCTATAGTGATGCCTTTGTGTACTGTAGTGAGACACTAGAGCTCCCACTCTACACTAATTTGGTGTAAAATTATTGCGGTTTTTGCCATAACTTTTAATACCAAAACTGCAACAATTTTTGCACGAACCTAATATTTACTCTTATTATCCGGCTTGGGACATATTGCCAGAGGTCTCCTGAATGGGCCACATACTCATCAGCTCTGCTCACAACCTCAGTCTTCCTTGGAGGAGCTCCTTTTGTGCCTGCCTGTCTTCTGCCAACTGATCTACCCAACAGGTTTTCTTAACATAATCTCAGGAAGCAGGGGTTGGGGTCTCAACCCCTCCTACCCCAAAGGCTCTTGAATCAGGCAAATTCTCCACAAAGATCAGCTCTGTATGCTTGGCAGCCCCATTGAAGCTGCCTGGTATGCAGAGCTCCCCCATGCAAGGACGGTTTATTCACTTTCAGTTTGCATAACAGAGAGGGCTCGTGCAAATTACTGTTTCTTGAACAAGGAAAGTCATATACAAGGTGGTTTGCTGTTTCTACCCTCAGATGCAGCAGAGGGTGACATAAGCCCTAACTCTCACCCAATCCCACCCCAGATACTCCACTTAACCCCCACTTAATAGGCATACTTTTTAAAAAGCAATTGTAGTTCGGAACACCTAATTCATGATGTCACAGCCTATGATGAAAAAGAAATTCATCACAGAAGGTCACTGACAGTATTGAGTCAGACTTTCCATTTTGAAATTTGAAATAGTATCAAGAACATGCCGGTCTACCACAATGATCTTCATAACAGGACAATTGGAATCGTTCAGTAGTCAGGGTGGTAGAGTAGAAACAGCATGAGTTTGGGAGTCTGACAGAACTGTGTTTGAAAACGGTCTTTTTAATTCATTTGCTACAACCTCAAACCACTTAATCCACATGAACTCCCATTTGCTCACCTGTAAAATGGAGATCGTTCTGAGGAATAAAATGATTCAAAGTCTATAAAACACCTACTCTTATGTCACAGGCACTCACATTAGTTCCTTTCCCTTAAAAACCCACCATCTACAGGGCCAATGTAATAAACTCTAAATTGGATTATATTAGAGGGATTTCATCCATTAGAAATGACTGTGCTATTCAAGGCACTGTGACAGGACTGCAGGAGACTCGGAGATGAAAAGGACACCGTGGCAAGCTGCTGGCTCAATGACCCAATGACAGTCACTCTGAACCACTTTCCACCTTCACACCATCCACTGTTAAAAGAGTTAAATACCCACTTTACCAGGCTTCACTTCAGTGGGAAGTAGCCAGGTGCATGGCTCTCTCCAAGGAGATGGTAAGTCAAAAGTCTGCTAGCAGGTTTTTAAGAATCAAAAGGGATAGAAATGGTTGCTGCTCCCCTGCCTCTTCTTTCCTGCCCTTAATGTGAATGGCTGGAGGGAGAGCAGCCCTCTTGCAACAATGAAGCAACAAGCATAAGGAAAAGGCCAAGAGAACCGCAATGAAACTTGCCCTGAGGCCGGGCATGGTAGCTCATGCCTGTTATCCCAGCACTTTGGGAGGCCGAGAAGGGGCATCACTTGAGGCCAGGAGTTTAAGGCCAACCTGGCCATCATGGCAAAACCCTTTCTGTACCAAAAATACAAAAAAATAAGCCAGGTGTAGTGGCACTCACCTATAATCCCAGCTACTTGGGAGGCTGAGCCACAAGAATCTCTTGAACCTGGGAGGCGGAGGTTGCAGTGAGCCCCGATCATGCCGCTACACTCCAGCCTTGGTGAAGGAGTGAAATTCTGTCTCGAAAAAAAGAAAAGAAACTTGCCCTGTTAACATTAAGCCACCAAACCAACCCCAGAAGTTACCTACCTCTGGAATTCTTATTCTAAGATATAATTCAACCCCTATTTGTTTCAACCTCTTAGCAAAGTTTTCTGCTACTTGTTGCTAAACACAATCTTAAAAGACACAATGCCCCCTCAAGAAATCCGTATTCTAGTGGTAGAATAAGATACGTTTTCAAATTTCAGAAATACAAAGTAGGAGTCATAAGCATGGCTTGACAGAATATAATAAATCATATACAAGTCACACCACATTTAACCAAATATTTTAGGGAATGATGGGAGAGACATTGTATGTTAAGTATAGTACTTTATTCCATAGTCAGCATTCTAAAATATAAGTACATTATTGCATATAGCTGAGCTCCTCAGGAAATACAAATGAAAGACACATTGCTTGGAGAATATCCAATTTTGCATATACTTCTCTTTTCAGTTATATAAAAACCATAAGCAAAAGGATTTACAAGAACTGCGGAGAATCTGACAATGCCTAAGGTTATAAAGAGTCAGATTTCCAAATTTATGTCACAACATGCATTTGGTTTGCTAGTTTGCCAAGCATTTCTTTGTAAACACTACATAGGTATGATAAAGGTTCCTATTTGCTTAGTACTACAGATAGAGCAAATACATAAATTGAATAGGCTGCAGATATCTTTACTTACTGAATTTTTCTATTGCTATTATGTCACGTTGAGTTTAAGTGAAAAGTTTCGAGTGTATAGTATGTTTTGCACAGACTGTATCAGAAGACAGCTAATATAGCTGAGCTCCTCAGGAAATACAAATGAAAGATATATTTCATTTGTGCTAGTAACATAATATCTGAAATACAGGCATATTCTTCCAGTGATTTACTGCATAATTCTTAGAACGATGGGACACTAACATAAGTCTCATGCTTTAAAGCCTTTCAATCGAGTTTGTATCCAAACTGGCACTGCATTACCATCAGAGACCTCACTAGGTCCAGAGGTGACAGAGCTGGCAGTCTATGAATGATAATTTAAAAATCATTGAGTTATCCTCAAAACACTAAAGCTCTGGTGCTGACTGGGGATACTGCTATCTGTGCATCTTCTGAGATGTCACTTAACCTCTCTGAGCACCAATCTTCTCATTGGTAACATTTTGAGATTAACACTTATCTCACAAGCTTATTAGAACTGTCAAAAAAGAAAAAGGTAGTGTCTGTGCCTTTTAAACTATAAAGTATGCCACAAATGTAGGGCAAGAACCCTTCTAGTTCCATGACTGAATCAGAACAATCTTGAGATGTATGTTAAGTTTCCTATGCTGCCAGTTAGTCTAAAAATCGCCAAGAGTATAGTCCTTTCCAGGAAATATGTGCTTCTCTGTTCAATGAAGTTTCAAAAACATAGGAGGTAGGAAATCTATATGTTTTTCACTTATGTATTTATTCAAGTAACATTTATTGAGTGCTGACTATTGTAATACTATACCGTAGCCCAAGGGCATAAGGATTAGTAAGATACACTTGCCTGATCTCCAGAAGCCCAGGGTTTTACAGGAAATACTAACCACAGGAGCCTGTAGATTACGATATACCGTGATGTAGATTAGTAATCAAAGGTGTTCAGGCAGTTGGTAGTCTTTAAAAGGAAATGAATGGAACACTTTGAATCTCTTAATTACAATCTGGGAGATCTGGGGAACCAGAGGGAGGAAGAAGAGCTGGATAAAGACAAATTTCCCTGTGTCACAGTTTGCTTGGAACCTGCTGTTCAAGCAAGGCTTCTCCAGGAGCTCATTTCAAGAGCTACTTTGGAGCTCCTTACATGACGTGTGGTCTTGGTCTGCTGAATCCCTGATGGCAACAAAGTCTATTAAAAGAGACCATAAATGATGAATTGTAGTAAAATCCTTACCCAGTTTTGATTGATGTATTCTTTGCTTTAAGAAATATTTTTGTGATTCTGTGGTCCTTTTGACCTGAGGTTAGGATTAGATAGCATGTTCCTCCCAGTCCTGAGCTGGAATCTTTCACCTCAACACAACCACATTCTGCTTACTGGAAAAGCGCTTCCTGGCACCGGTATTAAACTGTCAGTACCACAAGATTTTTGCAAGAAATCAAAGCAGATTTTATTCACTCAATAAACATTTCCTAAGGGGCTATTAGACCCCAGGCATTAGGAACACAGAGCTAGCTGAGATACAGTATTTGCCTTCAAAGTCCTTATAATCTGAAAAGAGTGACAGCCACAGGATTAAACCGCCCCCAATAAAATGCTAAAGAGGTCATAAAACAAGGTGCAGTAGAGGCATGAGGTATATAGAATCGATTCTCCCAGAAGTTCAGAAAACTCAGGGAAGGTCTGAGTGTTGAAATAGGAGCAGGTGTTCACCAAAGATGCAAACCTGTGGAACGATCGGGTGTGCTCCATGAACGACAAGCATTTTCATAGCTAGAGTACGAGCTGTGACAGAACTTGAGGTGGGAGCCAACATCAAGGAAAAATTCGACTAACAAACCCTCTGGTGCTACACTAAGGACTTAAACTCAGTGGGGGGCTCTCCTGAAGGAGTTTCATCTGGTTTTAACATCAGGTGACTATTGAGGAGGGTGGCAGGCCTGTGCCTACCACAGAAAGGTGGCTGACTGCTCACTACAGCAGGAGAACATTTCCAAGCTTTCACTGCATTTCACACCTAAGATTCAGAGACCATATCAAAAAGAGCAAAATTGAGATCACTGATTAGGTCTCCAAACCCTGAAGAAATGGCTCTTTTCTTTTTTTTTTTGAGATAGAGTTTTGTTTTTGTTGCCCAGACTAGAGTACAATGGTATAATCTCGGCTCACCCCAACCTCCACCTCCCAGATTCAAGTGATTCTCCTGCCTCAGCCTCCCAAGTAGCTAGGATTACAGGCATGTGGCACTATGCCTAGCTAATTTTGTATTTTTAGTAGAGATGGGGTTTATCCTTGTTGGTCAGGCTGGTCCTGAACTTCCGACCTCAGGTGATCCTCCCACCTTGGCTTCCCAAAGTTCTGGGATTATAGGCATAAGCCATCGCACCCAGCCAGGAATGACTTTTAAAGTGCTCACGTGTTCCAGAAATAGGCAAAGATAAAGCACCTTCCCAGCTGTTCCCCAATCCAGGAACTTCTCCTGGTAACTGATAGGAGTGCAACAGAATCAATCAGGAGTTCAGTGCAAAGGCACTGCTGCTGGACTCACACTGCAGACTCAGCCATCCCATAGATCACAGAGGAAACTGGAGACTATACCAAGTGACTTCGAAGTCATCAGCTTCTCTGAAAGAGAAGAACAACTTGAAAAAAACGGTTCTTGAAAAAAAGCATTCACTCCTTTCAGGGCAATCTTTCACCAGAGCTCTCTAAAAGCAAAGTCCCTCCCACCCCCACACCAAAAGATTTAGTGCAAATATAGGGTAGGGGGCAAGTTCTGGCTAGGACTCTGCATGACGGTCTTTTTTGCTAAGTGGCTTGTAGAAACTCTAGGGAAGTGGCTCATGTTGAATTGGAAAGCAGAGCTTGCTGCTTTGTGGTGTGTGCTGGCCTCTAGTGGAGGCCCCATCCTCAGCCCAGTTCTCATTCAAAGACAATTAACAAGGTTGATCAGGCTTAAGAACATTTTATTAACAGTTACACTAAGAGATGGGGCTCTTTACTCTGCCAGTAAGTTAGGAGGTAAGATAACAGTCAAAGTAAGAGAGATGATAGCTAGATAGACAGACAGACAGATAGATAGATAGACAGATAGATAGACAGACAGACCGACAGATAGATAGATAGATGATAGATAGACAGATGATAGACAGAGAGAGAGACAGACAGACAGACAGATAGATAGATAGACAGATAGATAGATAGATGACAGATAGATAGATAGATAGATAGAGATAGATAGATAGATTGATAGATAGATAGACAGACCGATCGACCAACCGACTGATGGACGGATGGACGGACGGACAGACAGATAGATAGATAGATCTTACAATACCTGTGCAGCAGGTATGAATTCCTTAGGCCACAAGCTAAGGTGAGGAAATAAATGTATCTTTAAAATGCAAATCAAAACCACAATGAGATATCATCTGACAGCAGTCAGAATGGCTATTATTAAAAAGTCAAAAAAAAAGCAACAGAAGCTGGAGAAAAGAGAACAAATGCTTATATACTGTTGGTGAGAAATGTAAATTAGTGCAGCTGCTGTGGAAAGCCAGTGTTTTAAATCTCAAAGAACCTAAAACAGAACTACCGTTTGACCCAGCATTCCCATTACTGGCTATGTACCTAAAAGAAAACAAATCGTTCTACCAAAAAGACACATGCACTTGTATCGCAGCACTATTCACAATAACAAAGATATGAAATCAACTGTGGTGCCCCTCAATGGCAGATCAAAGAAAATGTGGTATACATACCATGGAGTACTATACAGCCATAAAAAGAATGAAATCGTGTCCTTTGAAGCAACATGGATGCAACTGAAGGTCAGTATACTAAACAAATTAATGCAGGAACAGAAAACCAAATACCACATGGTCTCACTTTTAAGTGGAAGCTAAACATCAGGAGCTAATGCACATAAAAAGGGCAATCATGGAAACCTGGGACTACAAGGGGAGAGGAAGGGCAAGGGTTGAAAAACTACTAGGTAATATGCTCATGCCTGTGTGACAAGTTCACTTGTACCCAAAACCTCAGTGTCAAGCAATATGCCCCGGTAACAAACCTGCACACGTGCCCCCAAATCTAAAATAAAAGCTGGGGAGAAAAGAATTTTAAGTGCTAAAAAAAAAAAATACATACATACATAAATAAGTGCCTTTATTTTTATATCATTTCTACCTCAAGCCCCCTTTTCATTTGGTAATAGAAGCTTCATCTTGGACGATTTAGGATAAATACAGGCAACCCAGAATGTTCGGTCTACGCTTTTGTCTGGAGCCTTTGCCCCACTGAGCACGAGAAGGTGTCTCTTCCTCCATCACTGCTGCCTCTCCACAGAGGTATCCCCTAGATGGGTGTGCCTTGCCAACGGTGCCAGTAGCCTGTGTCTTTTTGCATCTATCCTGGAAGTTTCAAGCTCCCTATGTGGCCACTGCATCTGAGTTCTCTTCTGGTCCACTGGTCCTCTCTCAGATAGGCGAGAGGCCTTCCATGAGGTGGCATGGGGGCTTCTGGATGTTCTCTCATGCTACCCTAGGAGTAAGGCAAAGTCAATGGGGCCATCTCAGGTTCTCGTTGCTCAGAGACATGCCATATGCCAAACTGGATGAGCCAAGAGACCTGAGAAGCAAAACACCTTCCTGGAGTTCCACCTGAGAAGCAAGGCACACAGCTGCTCTCCCCTAGTGCCCCACTGAGCTGTGGGGTGTCAGTCATGGCCCCACATTCAACTGTCCAGCTTTCCTCACATCTCTGCTGCCTCCTGCCCAGGAGTCTCTCTCTGGGCTAGACAGGTGGTTAAAGCTGGCTCACCCTCCCCAGCCTCTTGTTTCTGGCATGTACAAAGCCCAGGTTCCTACAGCACTAAAACTTCCCCCACCTACATCTCTCACAACTCTTATTTTTGTCATGAGTTTCAAAAAGCCAAGTACTGTTCTTGTTCTTTGAGATTCTCATCTGTTGCTCCCCTAAACCAAGGGCAGCCAGTAACTGAATGGAAAAGGGCCAAAAATCACAAGAACTAGCTGAATAAAAACACAGCAGATGATATATCCAAATATTATCCTGCCACGTTGGTTGCTATCATGAAGCTAAAGATACAGGGTGGTTCTGGGCCTGTTCCCACCCAGAAGAGGCCCCAGCTCTGTCTCTCTCTCTCTCTCTCTCTCTCTCTCTCTCTCTCCCCCCACCCTTTCTTTCTTCCCTCCCCTTCTTCCTTGCAATGTGATTCAGAGGTGCAGGACTCTTCTGAGAAGAGGCACAACTACCACTTCTTATTCTCCTGCCAAGCAGCCAAGGGATGAAGCAACATATGAACTGCCCCTAAAAACGCCTATGGTGGAAGGTTAGCAGAGCCAGTTCAGCTGTGGATCACACAGGGGAAGAGTAAAACCTCTCTGCTTTCTTCCTCCAGCTTAAACAAAAGATTGTTTCTGTGTGGTCTCCTCTGGATCACAAGGATTTTATAAGTAGGTTTAAGCCCCGGAAGTTACTTTGTACAGAGGACATCAGGGAAGTCTTCGTGCAAGAGTTGGCATTTGACCTTAGTCTTAAAAGAAGTGAAAGATGAGCAGAGGGGATTCCAGGGAAGGAATCAGCACAAATAAAGGCCAAGTGTTGGGAACACCTATCATGGTCCAAGGGAAAGGGGGAAGTTAGAGACCCCGAAATTCCATTCCTGGGTTATCAGGCAGATGGTGAAGCTCTTAACAGAACTTCTGTTCAGAAGCTCTGAGTCTTCTTGTTTGGCATTTATTGTAGGCATCCATGTGTTATATTTTTTATGTATATATCTTGCCTTCTGAAAAGAGATCACTCTTTATTCATTTACTTATTCATGTATCTTCCTTACAACCTTAAAGGAAATAATCAACATACACTGTAGTGTCTGAAAATGTGTTACAAAAGGAATTCCTCAACCTGTTCACTGGCTTTTCTTCATTAAAGAAAATATTGCCAGAATTGTAGATTGCTATCCTCTTCTCAAATTACTTTTGAAAATCTTGCAGATTATGGAAAATTGACGTATTTCTCCCCTACATATCTTAAGCTATAGTTTGGGTGGACTTAATATAACAAATCATTAGTGTTAATGATTTAACCTTCAAAATGTGATTTTAAACATTAAAATAATATTTCCCAGAGTCCTTTGACTCATTTTCTATTTACCATGCCAACAAGGTAGTTTTCTTCTAACACGAAAAAAAAGTGTGATTCTGTCCTTGTTGTAAATAGATTCTAAAAATTATTTGAGTCCAGCTGGAAATATAAATGTCTAACTGCCAAAGCACATCCTGATTCTATTTTTTGATAGCGTCACAAGACATACAAAGGAGAAGCAAACAGAAATGCCCTTTCATTTGTCAGACACACACTCCCCTCTGTTTTTCTCTCATCATATCAAGAAATCCCCTCAGGCCGAGCTGAGCGCAGGTCAGTTCAGCAGGGTATTGGACCAGGTTTGCTCCAAAAGTCCTGTCTTCCCATCTTCTCCCATGATAGAATAAATGCCCATAACATGAGAGGCTTGCTCTTGTTTCCTGCAGGAAAAATACAGCCCTTGGTTTTATCCTCCTGCTCCTATCTCTCTGTTGCACATGCTATCCATCAGACCACACACCAGAGCGTCAGAAACTAGTACGGATTCTGGGCAGAGGAGTTCCTGAGAATTTGGATAAAGAGCCCAGTGATTTCTGCATTTGGAGCAGCATTTTGAAATCCTAGCCTAAGGAAAGGAGGAAAAAAAAACGATTTGGAAGCACACACCTGACTCTGCTTGCTTAATTGAGAGTATCTGAAAAATTCTAGTATCCTTGGGAAATATAATCATCTGTCTTTCCCAATGAAGGAGATTTGCCTACCTAGAATTTTAAAATACGATACTTAAACTGTTCTGCAGGTTTCTTTGCCTTTGCTCATTCCCACCTCTTCACCCCCACCTTTTCTTTCCCCAAACAGAGAAACATAACACATAGTTTATCCTCCTAAAAGCCAAAGGAACACAACTATTCCCCACAATCTTTTGGTTTGGACCAATCCATTCATCTCAACCTGACAGAGATCTTGTTTTTCTTTGAATACCCTGAAATTAATACTGCCCATTCCTATTCTGGAGTCAGGGAAGCTTGTGGCCCAACCCAACAGCCAGTAGCACTAGAGAGTGAAGAGGCACCAGCTCCCAGGAAGTAGCATCTGTTTTTACAGAATTGTATCTCCTCTTCATTCAACCTAGAATCATAGCATTTTTAGAGGCACATGAAGCCCTGAGAGCTTTCCCACTTCCAGAACACCTCCCAGATCCGGGAAGCTCAGATGTAACACAGACATTGGGAAGATGGATCACCTGCCTTGAAGTCATTCTTACAGCTCATTTGACCCCTGAGTACTTTGATTTCTGGCTATCTCAATTTCCAAACTTATTTCTTCCATTTCCTCTGGGGCTGACCTTCTCCAGCCCACATTCTATTTGTCCTGCTTTGCTAGCTCTCAGCTTTTATGCTCCATTTCCCAGATTCCACCCAGAATTTTTCTTCAAACTCATCCTCTCAGTGGACTCCTAACCTGCCAGTGAGCCCTGCCAGACAAACCATTTGGGATCATCCTGAAAACCCCCTACACCCCTGACCCAAGAGAGCTAGCCTCATGAATTGGTTGCTAGAAAGTCTAACCTCTTTCCTGCATAAATAGGAAATTGAAGCTAAAGGTCAAGTTCACGATGGAACAAGATCTGAATCTTTTATCCTGGCTCCAAATTGTGGGCTCATTCTTCTACACACATTTCAGGACAAATCAATGAAACGACCACTTTGCCTTAGTTTGATATCAACCATTGGCCGCCTTCATCCTTATCTCCCTGGCCTCCAAACTGTGCTTTTTTTTCTCCTAACCTCAGTACCACTGATGCGGTTGCAGTGGGTGGTGTTCTGGATGCCCCTCCTTTTCATGGGTCTGCAGCACACACACAGAAGTATTCTAACATGGGAAGTATTTCAGGGAAGAATTGTTATCTTAACAGCTTGCTTAGAATAAGGGGAATCAACCAACCAGAAAGCAGGGCATAGAAGGCTAACCTCTGGTCCAGGTACTGTGAAAAGGAGGAGAAGGAAACCTATATTTTTTGTGTATTTTCTTTGAGCCAGGCATTATGATCCATGTGTTATACATATAGCTAGCATCATATTTTGAGCCGAAGCCTTCCACTGCTCACTCCTAATGATTCAGACATGTCTAAAAAGGTTTGGCAAGCTAGTGGGACAGACTGCAAGGGTTGAAATAGAAACTGCTAGTTGCCTACCCAAATCCATTCTCACTGTCTTCCTCAGCAAAGAACACATATTGTTGGATCCAACAATGTGTCTAGCTACAAGGCTTTTTCCAGCGTCTCCCTCAGTAAAGTGTAACCGTGGAACTAAGTTCTGCCAATGAACGTGAGGCTTCTGAGAAGTCTCCTTAACAAAGTTGGAAGAGCCCCTTCTCCTTCCTTCACTGTGTGTTGCCTGGAACTCAGATCTAATGGCTGGGACGGCCACTGGAGACCCTGAGAATAAGAGCTCCAGGTACAGCAGAACAATAATCTAGAGGGAATCTTGTCCCTGATGACATCAAAAACTCACCAAACTGGACTGCCTGGCTCTAGACTTCTTTTACATAACAGAGAAATTTAAAGTATTGTTTTGTGTGTGTGTGTGTGTGTGTGTGTGTGTGTTTACATTAAACGCAACAAACCTAATCCCACTTAAAACAAAAACCCCGCACTAAAAAGTAGAAGAACAAAATGATGAAAGGGGTCTCAGTCTATGACACTATCATGAAGCTGCCCTGGTTTAACATTACTTGAGAGAAAAATGAAGCTTCTAGATTATTTAAGGCTTTCTGGAGGAGATGGGGTCTATGTTAGAGTTTCCATCAGCTTGAGGGAGACTCCTCTCTACTTGGGCTGGTCCTTGAGCCACCAAGTACTCCCTTTGGTTTCTATGTGGTTTTAATTGCCATGGTCTATGCTGCCTGTGATACTGGAGCATTCCTGCTGGCACAGATGGGCCAAGTTGCTTGAGCCATCACCCAACACCTGGCTTCCTAAAGGAGGTAGTGAAAGTGCCTGCACCTCTGAAGCCCTAAGCTGGTGTTGGATGCAGCAGTTTCTCCAGGTCCTCTCTGTAAGAAAGGACAAGTCAGGGGCCAGGGGAAAGCAGAAATCCCTGTGCCCATCCCAGTGATTTACTGTAACCAACTCAAAACCGTGAGAGCGGAACACAAGCACAATTTAGGGCTCCATTCTCCCAACTCCTCACCCAGCTCTGGTCCTTTACAATGTTTACTGTGCAGCCATCTGTGAATATCTTTGTGAAACTGGTTTAAGCCTTTTATGAGACCCTAAACTTCTAGTTACACTGATTTCTCCCCCACATGAATTAGGACTTGAGTAAACAAAAGGCAGACTTGAGGCTGGAGAGTGATTGTACCATGTTAAATGGTGCATTTAACAGGGCCAGCCCACAAATTTTTCCGTTCCCATCCCTGGGCGTGCAGGCAGCACCGAAGCCCATATAATGGACCCTTTATGTGGTACTTGGTTAGAAAAACGTATTGACAAAGAATCACAGACAAATCATAGCCATGACCTTTAGTGCTGAAACAAGGTTTTCCTTGGGAGTGATTTAATTACCCATGCAGCTCGCTGGCTGCGCACATTAGCAGACTCTGTCTTTCCAAAGGGCACAGCCAGGCCAGGCTGGTTTGTCTTTCCTGTGAATGTGTACGAGAGTGCTGCTCCTGTAACGAGGCTCTGTTGTGCCATACAAGGATAAACAGCGCACGGCATCCAGCTGGACTCTGCCAGCCTGAACGATTGCTTCCCAGGCACCTGCTGCCCAAGCCGACCTTGGATCTAGCAGTGCCCCTGGCCTCACACTCGTCGTTCAGATGACTGATGCAGATGCTGGCACCAGGCCCTATGGCCCACTGCAACATGGCTAGACTTCAACTACCAGGTGTAGGAGCAGGGGTAGGGGGCTGGGGCTACATTGTGAGGTGAAATGTGCTTGCCTTTGCCTCTGTCAATGCACACTGCCTTCCCCTGGCCTGAGCTCTTCTTGGTCTTGCATTTCTGAGAGCTTGAGGAAAGCGGAAACCAGACATAAAAAGCCATGGATTCTATGATTCTGTTTATATGAAACAGCCAGAAAAGGCAGATCCTTAGAGACAGAAAGCAGATTATTGGTTGCAATGGGCTGGGGCAGGGGGAACGAGGAGTGATGCTTCATGGGTTCGGGGCTTCTGTTTGGGCATTGCTGTTCTGTTTATGATGGAAAGGTTCTAAGACTAGGTAGTGGTGATGGTCACACAACACTGTGAATGTCTACATGTCTCTGATTATATATCTTAAAATGGTTAAAACAGTACATTTTATGTCACACATAATTTACCACATTTTAAGAAACATGACCGAAGGATTGGGTTGCAAGGGGAGGAATTGGATATACTTACTCCCAAGACCCCAGAAGACAAAACTAAGACCAGTGAGAGAGTTTCCTGGAGGAAGGATACCACTCATCATGTAAATAGAGGGCAAAGTGCCATTTAGAGCAGGCCTACTGTGAGCCACGGACCCTTCAATCCCCAGTTCCTTGAAACCTACAACTCTTATATAAGGGAGGTTTTATTATTCTTATTTTATAGATGAGGAAAAGATGGCTCCCAGAAGCTAAAACTATTTTCTCAAGGAGCTAACAGGAGGTAGGGCTAGGTTCTTCTACTCTACACATTGTACCTTATTTATTTATTTATTTATTTATTTTTAAGACAGAGCCTTGCTCTGTCATCCAGGCTAGAGTGCAGTGGTACAATCACAGCTCACTGCAGCTTAGACCTAGGCTCAAGAGAACCGACCACCTTACCCTCCCCTGTAGTCAGGCATTTATCACCACATCTGGCTAATATTTTTATTTATTTTATAGAGACAGGGTCTCACTATGTTACTCAGGCCTTAACATTTGAACTCCTGGGCTCAAATGATCCTCCCACCTTGGCCTCCCAAAATGCTGAGACTACAGGCATGAGCCTCCGCACCCAGGCTAAAACTGTGCCTGTTTTAAAATGCCAGTGCCTCTGCAAATATTCTACTGAGGTCTCCCTAAATATCCCATAGTAAGAGTAAAATGATACATCAAGGTGAATACACAGAACCCAAAGGAGTTGCTGAGTTACACTCACTTATACTCAGCAACTCAACATTTTGGCTCTCAAATTCATGTAAGTTTTACATACTTGATCTATTATCTTAGATGAGTTTTCCTCTTAAGTACAAGAATAAAGTTTTCATCAAAATCTTCAAGTGAAAGTATCATTCTGGAAAAATGGTCCATGTTTATCCTGAAGCCTCCCATCTCCCTTCATATATCCTTAGGGGTCTGCATACTCCAATTTGAGAAGCTGGCACGAGGCTGGCTGCTTTCCAAAAGGGAAGGGGAGAGGGAATGAGGGAAGTGACAGGAAGAAAAGGAGAGAGGGAGGGAGGGAAGGAGGGAGGGAGGAGTTCTCTGGTACTGGAATTTTCCCACACTGGGCTGTGATATATAAGAACTCACACAAAGCAGCGTTGAGGTTGGGCCTCAGCGACATTAACTCTTTTTAGTCTCAGAAGCATTTTGGAAATCTAATGAAACCCATTAATTCTGGCTTTGTCTATTTTGCATTGCTATAACTGAATGCCCTAGACTGGGTTACTTAGAAAGAAAAGAAATGTATTTTTCAATTTCAAGGTCAAGGGGCTGCATCTTGTGAGGACCTTCTTGCTGAGTCATAACTTGGTAGAGGGCCTCACATAGCAAAAGAGCACTCACAAGACACAGCCACAAAGGGTTGAATTTGCTTTTATAACAAAACCACTCTCTTTTGATAATTAACCCATTACCTCAATAGGGACATCAATCCCTCATTATCTAATCACCTCTTATTAGACTCCATTTCACCACACTGTTGCATTGGGGCTTAAGTTTCTAACACATGGACTTTGGAAGACACATTCAAGCCATAGCAAACCCACTTTAACAAAAATTTTTCAGACACATGAATCTCTCATGTTATTTTAGGTGTTTGTGAACCCTCTAAGGCCTATACCTCAGATAATGCATCCCTGGATTACAAAGTCTCAAAGAGAAAATGAGACAAACTTGAGAACTCCTTCTAACTCCAAGAGTCTGTGATCTTGTCCCAGACTCTGTTTTACTCAAACATCAGCCTTATAAAAATGCACATAGTCTGTGGCCCATTTACTGGCCACTTTGAATGAAATGTTCATCAGCTAATGCGATAAACAAATTCAAGCTAATATGATAATGAGCTACTGGGCATCCTTTCTCTCTCCTCCCCAGATTACAATTGGATTTCTGTTTCCTTTAGGGATATTGTCACTTCAGCTGCTTGTGGAGAGATGGAAAACAAGAAGATCTTGTAACTTCTTGAATCTCTCCACTTGAGTAGCTGTTTGCCTGAATTTCCATCAAGTCAGACACAATGTCTAGTTAAAGGGGATTTCTGGTTTGGAGACTCAGCACAGCATGACTCTAGAGTCACAGGAGTTTTGTGCAAGAGTGGACTTTGCCATTGCCTGTTTCCCTTGAGAGAGCTTGATGACACTGACTTGAGTAATTTTAAATAAAGAGTGAGGCTGGCTAGAGAAGAATATTTCACAAAAATGGCTTCAAGAAAGTGGAAAGACCACAAAACTGACAACGAAAAAAATTCTGCCCAGCACTGTCCCTGACTCAGCTGATTAACTAGGACACAGCAGTCTTCCTTTTTAAGCCTTACTTATCTATACTTATCTTTCTATTCCCATCTAAAATGCAATCTATACAGGCAAATATATTTAGGTCAGAACATTGGTAACAAGTGACAGAAATCAAAGTCAGACTAACTTCAGGACGGAATGGCTATGCTGGCTCTGTTAGGAAGGATGATGAGATTGCCCTTAGGATAGCAGTAGCAGTCCTGCTTTGGAAGGGAAACCAGAACTGCTGCATGGGGGCTCCTTGAGAAATAACTCTCTTGCAGCTAAAAAGAGGATAAATAATGCAGTGAAAGTGGATCAGCAGCAGCATTGAAGATGACATGAAAGAGACAAAGAGAATGAGGGAATAGGAATGGGCCAGAAGAGTGATGACTTGAAGCAATCTCAAAGTAGCAGAAGAAGCACCAACCTACAAATACGCACAAGGTTACCTAAACTTGCCAGTCAACATCTTTGGCCCCACACAACTCAGAGATGACAAAAACAGGGCTCCTTGGTCAAGAAGAGTTGTTAAATGACAATTCAGAGAGTGCTGTGAATGATCATTTTCAAAGGTCAATAAACTGTGGTAAATATATTTAGAATAGCATCATAGCACCAGGTCTCTCCTGCCTATCACAGTTTAACATGGAAAAAAGATTGGAGGTGGTAAGAATTTTTTAAAGGGTTTTTTAAGTTATCTGGATTATTCAGAGTGATCAAATCAATCATGGCAGACACTATTAGTTGTGCCCCTTCCTCCTTGTTGATAAATCCTTATTTTTTTGATGTCCACCCATCCATGTGTTCCTGGAAATGAATGAACCACAATGGGTCTAATACAAACACAGGGATTCTACACCCATTTGGCACATGACCCATTCCTGATCTCTGGGTTGGGAAGAGGCTTTGGAGAGGGTTGTCACTGCTAATAAAAAGAGGATCGCTAGAGGACAGTCTCTTTATCATCCAGATATTGTGTGTCTACATGAGAACCCTGGAACTATCCGAGGTAGCTGTCTTGTAAACAAGAGCATAGAAGCCTAAGAGCCAAGTTAACGTGCTGAGCATAACACACTAAAAGACAGAAAGAGCGTGGGTCTTGAATGATATTTGTGAGGCTGGAGAGTCATTCTGGGACTGTTTGTGTATTAATAATAATACAATCCTAGTCTGATTAACTTTGTTATAATGACAATCATCCTAATTAACATAAGAGCAAAACACTGACTTGGCTTTCTGGCTTTCACTTTTTCCTCCCTGTAATTATTTTCACATAGTAGACAAAACAATCCTTTTCAAATTCAGATTTGATAATGGCATATTCTTCTCTTCAGAGTCTTCCTGCAGCCACTTGAATAATATTTCTTCCCTGGCCAGGGACTGTAAGTTTTACACAGTCTCCAAACTCACCTGATTCCACATCCTCCTTCCAACTTCCCTTTTTTCTGCCACCATTTATTTTTTCTGCTCTTACCCTAAGCTTTTTCCTTGTGAGACTGTTGTTCTGACTATTCCTTCTGCTGATCCTCTTGCCTTCCAGATTGCCTGTGGTTAGTTCTTTCTTGTCCTTCTGGCATCAGTTCAATTATCACCTCCTCAAAGAAGCTTCCCCTGAAAACCCCAGCTAAATTATCTATCCTCTCAACCCCAAGCCAGGCTTTATCACATCACCCTCCATTTTATTCTCCTCATAGTACTTATCCCTATTTACAGTTATCGTAATTATTTATTTGCTTACTAATATGTTGGCAATTTCCTCTCCCTAGTATATAAGGATAAAGAGAAGTAGGACCTTGTCAATCTTGTTCACCATATTTTCTTGCACCCTTAGAAAAGTGAAACATCATAAATCCTCAGTAATAATTGTTGATTGGAAAGAAGGAAAAAAGAAAGGAAGGAAGGGAAGGAGGGAGGGAGGGAGGGAGGGAAAGGAGAGGGAGAGAGAAAATGGGGGGAGGGAGGGAGGGAGGGAGGGAGGGAGGGAGGAAGGAAGGAAGGAAGGAAGGAAGGAAGGAAGGAAGGAAGGAAGGAAGGAAGGAAGGACAGAAGAAGGAAGGAAGGAGGGAGGGAGGAGGGAGGGAGGGAGGGAAGAAAGGAATTCTAAGAACCTGAGCCTCAGAACCTAAAATTAGGGGTTCAACTATGCCAAAATTATGTGTCTCACTCTTCTCAGCTTGGCACCTGCAGGTTGAAAAAGGACGGAAGCAGCAGCCCCAGAGTTACTTCCTCCTAGCTTATCTTCTCCAGCAGAAAGATACTCCCTCTCCCAATGTCTGTATACCACTCCCAGGAATGAATTCTAATGGGCCATGTTTAAATAATAAATGTTACTGTGGAATTAATCCTTATGTTTCAAGAAATAGGGTATTATGATTGGCCAGGGCCAGAGTAACACTCCATAACCAGGGTACATTGTGATTGGCAGTTCCACCTGGTCCACAGGGACTGGTAGGAGGGTGGTATAAGGAGAGGTGGGAGGGAAGGAGGGAGAAAAGCAAGAGGAGTTAGAAAAGGATTGCTGGGCAGACAAAATCAATAAACCTTCCCTATGAACTACACTGCACCCTGGCCTTGCCAAAATGTTTTCCTAGTTCTCCAGATTTAAAACACATTCATCTCTAACTTATTACATTAGGATGAGTCCTCATCTATACAACGAGAGTAACAGAAGAGCAAATCAGAGTCTATATGTGCACGCATAACAGAATTACATAAAGAACAACCTGGGTATGCAAAGACATGCAGAGTGGTACAACGAACACTGGAAACTCAGAAGCAGGTAAGGTGAGAGATGGATGAGGAATTTAAAAGAAACCCTCCATGCTGGGTAAAATGCATATTACTCCAATGATGGGTTCACTAAAATCTCAAATTTTACCACTATACAATTTATCCATGTAACCAAAAACCTCTTGTATCCCTAAAGCTATTGAGATAAAACAAATCTAAAGAAGAACACCCTGGTTTCATAATGAGGGAGGAGAGAAGTAGCATTAGCTATCCACATGGTTTTGCAGACATCTCTTGCTAACTATTGGGCCACTGTCATGGCTTCCTGCTACTGCATGGCAACACCCTGCTATCTATTTAAAGTTCTTTTTCCTTCAGTCATCAGTAAAAGACGGCTGCTTCCAACATAAGTCAGCCTCTATTTTCTCTATTCAGACAATAATTCAACCACATGAGAAACCGTCGTGATTCTTATACAAATATACACGACGGTTCAATCACAGTCAGTCTGGCAGAGTAGCATGATGACCAACTTTGGTGAGGACAGGTCTTCCGTCTGTATGGCCATTTCAAGGGACAGTAACTTACAAGGACAAAAGCATGTTCTTGGCTCCAAGTCACTCTTCAGCGGTGCATTTTTAAGGATTAATTATACTGGTAGGATTTCTTTTTCTAACAGTCTGTTTACAAAAATATTGAGCATGCATTACACATCAACATAAATAATTTTCCCCATATCTTTGTCCTCCAAATTTTGCAGTTAATTAAACTAATTTGTCTGTTTTTGTGGGTTGGAAACTCTTACTGTCATCCTTTCCAATCACTACTTATTTAAATTTCATCCTTGGCCAGTTTCATGATAATGTTTATCTGCTCCAGAGGATTTGAAATGAGAGTAACACACAGGGATGCCATTTAAATTCTTTCTTGAAGCTGAAAAAGTCAAGAATCGACTGGCCAGTTAGATAACAAAATTTCCCTTGTAGGATATTTGCTTAAGATAGCTGAGGGCTAATTTAATTCTGGAGTTGCTTATTTGGGTTTCTGTGAGGGATTCCCTGCAGTTAATATGTACTGTGTATAGCAATTCTAAAGAAGCATTCTCTGAGAACATTCTCAAAAGCAGGTTAAGTATGTTGTTTTTTAAGAAAATTAAAATCTGTACAATTTTCTGTCAACATTCAACTCTGGCCAGTTGCCAACTAGAAAGGAGGAAGAGTACCCCTGACATTCCAAGAGCACTCAGATCCATTATTTGGCATTTCATTAATCCATCTGGAGAAAAATGACTTCTTAATTTTGATTCCTTTAAAATGTTAGCTTTAGACCCTCAACCAGTTTTGTATGCTTACCCTACGGAGAATTTCACAGCCCTGCATGACCATAGAGGGCAGCAGAGAACCATCCAGAAGACCCAAGGGAAGGAGGACCTGTTCTGTACATTGTTTTTGTCCTGTACTGTCAGATGCCTTGACATGCCTGTATGGCATGATCCGGCCCCTGCTACCTCACCTGTTCAGCTTCTCCTGAGCTTCTCCTCCCAACAGCTCCCAGCCAGCCAACTTTTACAGCTCTCTCAACCCTTCCCCACTCATCCCATCCCTCTCCAGCTACATTGACACCTCTCAGCTCCTCAAAGGTGTCTTCTCTCCTCTCCTCCCACTCTTTACCAAACTAACTCCTGGTCATCCTTCAAGGCTTAACCCAAAGCCACTGCTCTGGGGCTCCCCTCCTTGACACCCAAGTCTACATCAAATTCACCATTGTGCTCGCTTGCTGAGCTCTTCCCTTCTCCTTCTTACCACAGAGCACTGTTCTCATGGATTATCTGTAATAATATTTTGCTTAAAGTCTCTTTCCCTCTACTGGTTTATAAAGCCCCACAAACAACAGGGACTGGGTGGATATCATTCACTGCCTATCATAATGCTTAGCACAGTTGGCACATAAAGTTAAATAAATACTTGTTGATTCAATAGCTAATTGAAAGATGGTGGGCAAGTCCCTTGAAGTTTATGATCCATCCACATTAAAGATTAGACTAGTTTGTAATTTCATACAGCACAGAAATGCTAGAACTGTAACAACAAATTCAATTACTACTTGAATTAGGGGTAAAAGAAACTGGCCTGGCTGAGCAGGAGATAAGGGGAATAGGGGAGTAAACTAAACCAGCTTCAGCAGCCACTACTGCCAGGCACTGCATTAGGTGCTTTCAGACAGTTTATCTCATTCAGTTGTCATAGCAATCCTTCATCTTTGCTTATCATTTTCCCATTATTCATATTAGAAAAAATGAGACCACACAGATAGAAAGTGGTAGAGCTGCTTGAATCCAAAGCTTGACCATTTGCAATATACTATAAGTTAGGTCTGTGCTTTTAGTTAAAAAAAAAAAAAGGTATAAAAGTTGAAAAGAAAAACAATGAGTGGGAAGATTCCTGAATTTTCCTCCAATCTCTCTAATTAGCCCATTCTCATACTATACATCGTCCCATACCTACCCTTCCCCCTAAACACACACATACACACACACACACATACACACACACACACTCCATACTACCCATTTCCCTGTAAGCAAATAGTTTCTTGAATTCTTGATAATAACCTCCACAGTGGATTAAGTATGACTCTAATCAGAAGCTTTGGTTCTCTCTCTGCATCATTACCTCTTCTCCACTTTTACTGTGGGTCCCTTTTCAGCTGTGCATATTTCAACACTCATTTATGTGCCCATTAAGCCATTATCACCATTTCAGGTTCAGAACAGAATTGCACTTTTAATAAATTATAATAAGTTCCAATTGACTTAAGAGGATAAGCCTCACTTTTTGTTTTCTGCAAAGCCATCTCTGTCCCTACCTTCTGCAATATTCTCCCACTGGAAAAAATGTTCCAAGCAAAAGCTAGACATTACAAAGAAGTGGATGGCATTCAGTGCTGCTGAAACAAGCTCTATGCAGCCCAGAGGGGGATGGGAATGCAGAGACAAATTCCCTGGTGTAGAAGCACATGCCAGAGGTAAGGCCTTCTCTGATTTCCCCACCACCTTCCATCTGTGGCTTTAAGAAGGTCTTGCGGCGGGGTGCGGTTGCTCACACCTGTAATCCCAACACTTAGGGAGGCTGAGGCTGGCTAATCACTTGAGGTCAGGAGATTGAGACCAGCCTGGCCAACACAGTGAAAACCCACCTCTACTAAAAATACAAAAATTAGCCAGGCATGGTAGTGTGCACCTGTAATCCCAGCTTCTAGGGAGGCTGAAGCAGGATAACTGCTTGAACCCTGGGAAACAGAGGCTGCAGTGAGCCAAGATCACACCACTGCACTCTAGCCTGGGCAACAGAGCATCTCAAGATTCCATTTCAAAAAAAAAAACAAAAGAATCTCATGCTAGAGCATATTTTCTGATTTCTTTTTCCTTGACTCCTAGAAGCCTTCACTTTTCTTATTTCTTCCTTATCTATTTGGTTTATTGGACTATATCCTAAAATTATACCTGGAGAGAAAGGTAATTCTGCTAAGTTTCCCAGGCGTGTAATCTAAGGTGGGACGGGGACCTCCAGTGTAAATTCAGAGGCAGAGAGAGCAGCTGAAGTTGAGCTCAAGTTCTCCTCATTCTAGGAGCTCAGAGACTGGACTTTCAAAAGTGAGACTCCTAACAAATTTTAAAATGAAAAAAATTCTAAACAAGTTTACTAAAACTGTGATAAATATGAAGTATGTGCATTAAACAGATTAATGGCCTGTTAATATACAGATAATATAATTTCATAGATTTGAAAGACAAATGCTGTGTTTCACTTCTGGTAAGGGCTGAGGAGCTTCTATCAGACCAACCCATTCAAAGGCTCTACCATCACGAAAAGAAGCAGAAATTGAGGGAGAGAGTTGACACTTGGAACAAAGAAGAAACTTGCCTTGCATGATCTATTTTTTTTTAAATACAGTCCTTTTTTCTAGAGAGCACATAAAGTGCTACATTTTGGGCTTCTACAGTATCTGGGGAGTGAAGGAGCATCCGCTGAAACAACCTGAAGTCTAAGGAGAAGTCAGTGGCTGGGACTAGATTCATCTCAATGCTCATTCACTCATATCTCTGGCTCCTGGACTTGGAGGACACAAAAGCCAGGACTGTCCACTAGAACACCTACACATACCTCCCTACATAGCATGGCTTCCTCCCGGCATTGTGGCCTGAGAGTAGCTGACCTTCTCATATGAAGACTTAGATTCCAATAATAAAATTTACAGCTAACAAGGCAGAAGATATTTCATCACTTTTCACATCCTAACTGGAAAGTCACACAGCATCTCTTCTGCTGCATTATATTGGTTACAGGTAACTCACAATCCCCTAAAAGTCAAGAAGAGAAAAATTAGACTTTACTCTTGTTGGGGTGTGGTAAAATTCTAGAAGAACTGGTAGGATGAAAGATATTGTTATGATCAACTTGGGAAAAGGCAATCTGTCACAAAAATCAGTGATCTAAGATTCTTCCAGAAGAGACTGAAAAAGAAAAACAAAATAAGCCCAGAGTAATTTAAATGAAGAAAATAATAAAAGGCAACAAACATTGAGAAAAATCTTAAGTCGAAACTTTGATTACTTGAAATGAAAATGAAACTAAATAAAAATAAAAACACAACTTATCAACATTTGTGGAATACAGCAAAGCTTAAAAGAAAATTTATAGAAAAGAAAATGATCTAAAGTCAATAATCTAAATTCCCACCTTAGAAAACTAGAAAAAGAAGAGCAAATTAAATCGAAAGTAATGGAAGAAAATAAATAATAAGAATTAAGCAGAAATCAATGAAGATTAAAAAAAAATCAATGGTGAAAATCAAAAGCTGGTTCTTTGAAAAGAGCAATAACATTGATAAGCCTATAGCCAGGCTAAGAAAAAAAGAGGGCACAAATTATTAATATCACACGTGTAAGAAGGGGCATCACTACTGATTCCATGAACATTAAAAGAATAAAGAAATATTATAAATAATTCTATGCCTACAAACTTGATAACTTAGATGAAATGGATGAATTTCTTGAAAGACATAAGCTGCCAAAACTTACACAAGATACAGACAATTTGAAAAGGCCTATGTCTATCAAAGAAGTTGAATCAATAATTAATATCTTTCTAAAATAGAAAACATTAGGCCTCGATAAGTTTATTCAAAAATTCTACCAAATATTTAAGGCAAAAATTATACCTATTTTCTACAATCTCTTTCAAAGGATAGAAGCAAAAGGAGTACTTCCTAATTCATTCCATAAAGCCAGCATTACCCTCAAACCAAAACCAAAGATATTATACAGGAAAAAAACTTTTGACCAATATATCCCATGAACATAAATACAAAAATCTTCAACAAAATACTAGCAAATTGAATCCAACAATGTATGAAAAGAATTATACATCATGACCAAGTGGGATTTATCTCACATGTGCAAGACTGGTTTAGCATTTGAAAATCAATTAATGTAATTCATCACATCAACAAAGCTAAGAGAGAAAAATAACATGATCATCTTAATAGATGCAGAAAAAAGTAATTGTCAAAATCCAATACCCATTCATGATTTTTTTAAACTCTCAAATAACTAAGAATAAATTAGAACTTTCTCAACTTAATAAAGTATATCTACAAAACACCTCCAGCTAAAAAGAGTACTTAACAGTAGGAAACTAGAAGCTTTGCCACTAAAATCAGGTACAAGGCAAGATGTCCCCTCTTGCTGCTCCTTTTTGACACTGTACTGAAAGTTCTAGCTAGGGTAATAAAACAAGAAAAGTAAACAAAAGGTATACAGATTGGAAAGAAAGAAATAAAACTATCTTTTTGGCAGATGACATGATCATCTTTGCAGAAAATCCAAAAGAATTGATTTTTTTTAAGAAAAAACTTGATAACATATAATTATAACAAGGTTGAAACATACAAAGCTAATATAAACATGTTAATCACTTTTCTGTATACCAGCAGTGAATATGTGGAATTTGATATTTAAAACACACTTTTACATTGGCACTTCCCCAAAATATTATATAATATATAATTTAATTATATATTATGTATTTAATTTTATATATATATATATCTCTTCCACATATACAAGATCTATATGTGGAAAACTAAAAATCTGATGAAAAAAATCAAGAAAAAACTAAATAAATAAACAAATATTCCATGTTCATAAATAGGAAAACTCAATATTGTCAAGATGTCAGTCCTTCCCATTGATCTATAAGTTCAATGCAATCCCAATCAAAATCTCAGCAAATAATTTTTAGATATCAACAAATCGATTCTAAGGTTTACATGGAGTGGCAAAAGGCCTAAAATTTGCCAACACGATATTGAATGAGAAGAAAAAAGTGAAAGGACCAACACTATCTGACTTCAAGACTTACAATAAAGCTATAGTAATCAAGACAGTGTGGTATTGGTAAAAGAACAGACAAATAGATCAATGGAACAGAACAGAGAGCCCACAAATAGACCCATGTAAATGTAGTCAATTTATCTTTGACAAAGGAGTAAAAGCTGTGGAAAAAAAAATTTTAACAAATGGTGCTAGTACAACTGGGCCTCCACATGCAAAATAGTGAACCTAAACACAGATCTTACAGTCTTCCAAAAATTATCACAATTGGATCATAGACCTAAATATAAAATACAAAACTACAAAATTCCTAGGAAAAAACAGTGGAAAAAACTTAGATGATCTTGGGTATGGTAATGTCTTTTTAGATAAAACACCAAAGTCAAAATCCATGAAAGAAATCATTGACAAGCTGAGCTTTAGTCAAATTTAAAAGTTCTGCCTGCAAAAGACAATGTCAAGAGAATGTGAAAACAAGCTACAGACTGCAAGAAAATATTTGCAAAAGACATCTTACAAAGAACTGTTATCGAAAATATGCCAAGAACTCCTAAAAGTCAACAGTAAGAAAACAAAGAGCATGAATAAAAAGTGGGCCAAAGGCCTTAAGGGACACCTCACCAAAAAAGATATACCGATAGAAAACAGGCATATGAAAAGATGGACCATGTCATATGTCTTCAGGAAAATATAAATTAAAACAATAATGAGATACCAATACACACCTATAGGAATGGCCAAAATTCAAAATATTGGCAACACCAAATGCTGGCAAATGTGAAATAAGAGAAACCCTCATTCATTGCTAGTAGAAACGTGAAATGGTACAGCCATTTTGGAAGACAATTTGGCAGTTTCTCAAAAAACTAAATATACTCTTGTCATATGATCCAGCAGTCACATCCCTTAGTATTACCCAAAGGAGTTGAAAACTTGTCTACACAAAAAGTTCCATAATCATATTTATAGTAGCATTATTCATAATTGACAAAACTTGTAAGCAACCAAGCTCCTTCTTCAGTAGGTGAAGGGATAGACTGTGGTACATCCAGACAATGAAATAGTACTCAATACTATATATATATAATATATTAATAATATAAAATTTAATTATATATTATAATTATATTAAATATATAATTAAAGTATATATTTAATTTTATATATATATATATATATATATCTTCCACATATACAAGATCTATATGTGGAAAACTAAAAATCTGATGGCCTCTGGCTAAGATTTATAGAACTAATATGAATGTTAACACAAACTGTTTCAGAAAATAGAAAGAGACTGCTTTCCAACTCATTTATGAAGCTCATATAACCTTGATATAAAGCTTGATAAGGAAATTACAAAAAATTTTAAAATGATTGAATATCCCTCATGGAAATAGACAGAAAAAAAAAATCCTCAAAGAGATATTAGCAAATCATATATAGAAATATATAAAAATTTATATATGTAAATATATATATATATAAACTCCAATTGCAGTTTATTCCAGAAATATAAGGTTGTATATTTCTTGGATAAACTAACACTGGAAAGTCAATATAATTCATTATATTAGCAGATTAAGAGAGAGAAACTATTTAAGCATTTCAATAGAAAAATAAGAAACATTTGATAAAATGCAATGGCCATTATGCTAGAATCTCCTAGCAAATAATAAATACAAAGGAACTACATCAATCTGACAAAAAACATCTAAGAAAACCCATTATTAAACTTCATGGTAAAATATTGAATGCTTTCCCCATAAATTGTTTTGAGAAAAGCACTTTTTTTTAACTTCTTCTCAGTATTGTACCAAAGATCCTATCTCATGCAGTGGATAAGAAAATAGGCATAAAGATCAAAAAGGAAGAAAGTAAAACCAATTCATCTCTATTCACAGATGACATAATTGTTTACTTAGAAAATTCTAAGGATCTACAAATCTATCAGAACTAAGAGAATTTTGCAAGGTCACCATACAAAAACCAATTGCATTTTTGTATATTTTTGGTAGCAAATTGGAAAATAAATGTTCCCCAGAACTTAAAGTATAATAAATAAATTTTTTAAAAAGAAAAAACAATATTTCCAAACAAATTTTTTTTAAAAAGAAAGAAAAAATGTTTCAAAATTTTACTTACAGGCCAGGCGCAGTGTCTCATGCCTGTAATCCCAGCATGCTGGGAGGCCGAGGCAGGCAGATCACCTGAGATCAGGAATTTGAGACCAGCCTGGCTAATATGGTGAAACCCCGTTTCTACAAAAATACAAAAAAAAAAAAAAAAAATAGCCATTTGTGGTGGTGCACACCTGTAATCCCAGCTACTCAGGGGGCTGAGACAGAAGAATCACTTGAACCCAGGAGGCGGAGGTTTCAGGGAGCCAAGATCACGCCATTGCACTCCAACTTGGGCAACAAAAGCAAAACTCCATCTCAAAAAAAAAAAAAAAGATTCGCTTACAATAGCTTCAAAAGCCATAATGTAGTTAGGAATTAGTGCATCAGAAGATGTACAAGACTAAAAACTACAAAACACTGCCCAGAGAAACTAAGGAAATAAAGACTGATAAGATCTTTCGGAAATTTTTGAAACATTTAGAAATAATGTTGAAAATGTTATCATATTCATGAGTTGGAAGACTACATTTTTATACCATTTCTTCCCAAATCCCAGCAAAAATGCCACAGCCTGTGTTGTAGAAATCAAAAAGCTGACTCTAAAATGTATGTGGAAATGCAACGTACCTAAAATAGAAATAACTTTAGAGAACTGATACTAACCAACTTCAAGATTTACCCTAACGCTACAGTAATGAAGACACTATAGTACCAGCAGAATAGAAAAATAGACCAATGTCAGACACCTATAAAATAACTTGGTTTCCAACCAAGGAACCAAAAAAACCTAATGATGAAGGAAAATTTTTTTTTAATAAATGGTCTTGGAGCAGTTGAAAATCCATATGAGAAAAAAAATTAGTCTCAACCACTATACACCATAAAAATTACTTTGAGATGGACTATAAATCTAAATACAGAAGGTAAAACTTTAAATTTTCTCTTCAAGAAAACAGGAAATTATCTTCCCAAGTTAAGGAGAGACAAAATTTTCTGAAGTAGAACACAGAAAGCAACAACCATAACAGAAAAATTGGATAAATTAGACCATCAAAATTAAAAATGTCTGCTAATCAAATTCAACATTTCAAAAATGCACAGGCAAGTCAAATACTGGGAAAAATAATTTCACAGCATAAGTCTAAAAGAACTTGTATTCAGAAAAGAACGCCCGGAATTTAATGATAAAAAGAAAAACTCAATTTTTAAAAGGGGAGGGAATATACTAAATAACAATTAAATGCAGTATGAGCTGGGTACGGTAGCTTACGCCTGTAATCCCAGCACTTTGGAAGGCCAAGGCGGTGAATCACTTGAGGTCAGGAGTTCAAGAACAGCTTGGCCAACATGGTGAAACCTCCTCTCTTAAAAAATAAAAATAAAAAAATTGCGCGGGCATCATGGTGCACACCTGTAATCCCAGCTACTCGGGATGCTGAAGCATGAAAATCAGTTGAACACCAGAGGGGGAGGTCACAGTGAGCCGACGTGACAGAGTGAGTTTCTGTCTCAAAAAATTTTTTTCTTTTAAATTTTTAATGCAATATGAGATCCTAGATAGAATCTTGAAACAGAAAAACTATGGGAAGCTGGTGCATTTGAATCAAGTCTAGTTTAGTGAATAGTATTGTGCCAGTGTTAAGGTCCTGGTTTTGTCCATTGTACTATAGTTAAATGTGATGTTAACATTAGAAGAAACCAGATGAAGCACATACATGAACTCTGCACCATTTTTGAAAGTTTTTTTGTAAGCCTAAAATTAATTCAAAATGAAAAGGTGTTTTTAATGGGGAAGATTTGAACTGACACTTTAGAAATGGATATATATGAATGGCCAATAGCACACAAAAAGTGCTCAAGTAATTAGTCATTGGGGAAATACAAATTAAAAACACAATTCTAGTATACTCCCATAGAGTAGCTAAAATGACAAGGACAGATAATATCAAATAGTGGCAAGAATGCACAACAACTATAACCCTCATTCCTTGTTGATGAGAACGTAAAATATGACCAATTTGGGGAAAGGTCCCACAGTTTTTAATAAAATGAAACAGATACCCACTCTACTAATTTTACTCCTACATATTTATCCCCCAAAATGAAAACATATGTCCACAAAAAAGGCCTGTACTAGAAGGATGACAGCAGTTTTATTCACAATAGCTCTAAGTGGGAAACACTGCAGGTGTCCATCAGCAGGAGGATAAGAAGCCATATCATATGATATAATACTACTCATCAATTGAGACCTGCTAATGCAGTCAATGATATAGATACATCTCAAAAATAATACGTTGAGTGAAAGAAGTCTTACATAAAAGAATAAATACAGTAACGATCCATTTATATAAAGTTTTAGCACAGAAAAAGCTAATACAGAGTGAAAAAAATCAGAAGAGTGGTTGCCTAGGAGTTGTGACAATAGTTGTTGACTGCATGGTGGCCTGAGGGAACTTTGGGCTGGGCATGTAAAATAATGCCTATTTTACATGTGTAACCCAAACCCCTATCAAGATATAAAACATACCTGTGGCCCAGGCTGGAGTGCAGTGGTGCGATCGCAGCTCACTGCAACGTCTGCTCCCCAGGTTCAAGCAATTCTCCTGCCTCAGCCTCCCAAGTAGCTGGGATTATAGGCATGTGCCAGCACGCCCAACTAATTACTGTATGTTTAGTAGAGATGGGGTTTCACCATGTTGGCCAGGCTGGTCTTCAACTCCTGACCTCAGCTTATCCACCCACCTAGGCATCCCAAAGTGCTGTGATTACAGGTGTGAGCCACCACAGCCAGCCTCAAATGATACACTTAAACTTTGTACATTTCATTACATGTATATTTTACCTTAAAAAACACAAATATTGAACACTAGTTAATGATATGCATGCTGAAGTTCAATAATTAAGTATACTGATACTGTCAAGAACTTTGAAATGCACTTAAAAATAAATTGATGCCTAAATAAAGGGTTAGGTAGATGCAGACATGTGTGACAAAGCAAACAAAGAAAAATGTTAATTTGAAAATCTAGACCATGGGCATATGGATGTTCAGTGCATAATTCTTTCAATTTTTCTGACTGTTTGGAATTTTGCATGTTGGGAGAAAACAGATAAAGGCAGAACTAATTTTTTAAAGTGAATTTATTTTACACAGTGCACAGTGTGATATAACAAGTTTGAAGTTGAATGATGAACAATTACTTCTTAGCATGCTGTCGGTGAGTCAACATTACTTCATTTATAGAGAGTAATAACTAACTTACACTGAGGTCTTACTACCCTCCTGCATTATTCTAAGCACTTGGGATGGGTTATCTCATTTAATCTCCACAGCAGCCAGTCCCTCCACTAAACCATATGGCAATATAGTGCAAATTAGAGTACACTCTTTCCTCGAGACACTTTACCGCTGTCTGCCAGAAAATTGTCATTGTAACTCCAGACTTCTACATGGCTCAGAAGTAAATGACACTGCTGGGCTTGAGCAATGCATGGCTTGCACATTAACTGGTATCCCTGACAAAAGTCCTGTGAAGTACCATTACTATCCCCAGGGTAATGTCTGGCCAATCCTACACATATAGCAGTGGTTTAAAATATTGAAATATTTACAGGTGGTAAAAAAATCAAAACACAAGCTTCCTGTGTGTCCTCAGCCACTGGGGTCATCTGGGCACTTCCTTTAGGACCCTCTGCATCACTCCATGTTTAGTAACTAAAGGATTAAAGAGGGTCCCTGGGTCCTTGCTCCAGGACCAGTGCTCAAGTCTACTATGATTGGTCTAACCAGGTATCTATGAAGATTATTACGGTTTAACAGCTTGACTGATTATCCCTGATTTACTATTGAAGAAATTGAGAGACAAAAATAAAGTAACTTATGAGAGATCTCAAAGTTCATAACCTGTAAAAACAAGATTTGAATTAAGTATTCTGGCTTCATATTTAACCACTATATCCAAGTTCTCATCATCAAAACTCTCAATGCAAGACTCATCCAAGACTGTCCTCCTGGTCTGCCTTGATCAGCCTTGGTGACCAGCTCTGTGAACTGTCCTAACACATACTGGCCTTTGGGTGACTCTAATCAGAGGGAAGCCCCCATGAGGGACACTGAGTAAACAGTCTCCTCACCAGGCCTTTGGGCAGAAACACTGGGATGTAACAACCACTATTAGTCTGGGTTCAGAGTGCCACATCCCCAGCTCAGGCTGCAGGTCAGAGCTGGGAGGATGATATGGTTTGGCTCTGTGTCCCCACCCAAATCTCATCTTGAATTATAATCCCCACATGTGAAGGGACGGAAGTGATTGGATTATGGAGGCAGTTTCCTCTGTGTTATTCTCATGATATTGAGTGAGTCACATGAGAGCTGATGGTTTTAAAACTGGCAGTTTTTTTCTGTACTCCCTCTCACTCTTTCTTGCTGCCTTGTAAAGAAGATGCCTGCTTCCCCTTCCACCATGATTGTAAGTTTCCTGAGGCCCCCACAGCCACGTGGCACTGTGAGTCAATTAAACTTCCTTTCTTTATAAATTACCCAGTCTCAGATAATATCTTTATAGCAGTGTGAAAGTGGACTAATACAGAGGATTACTGCAACTTAACTCAGGGTAGACAGGCAGCAATTTCCGTGTGCCTCAGGTACATGCTGCTCTTGAAAGTGTTTGAAGACCTTGTGCCTTGGCCTCCCAAAAGCTCTGGGACTGGTAAATGGAGGAAGCCCCGGTGGCCTTCATGATCTCTTTCGTCAGAGTGGGTGTTTAATGAGCCCTACCCTCATCCTTCCTCATGTTAATTAGGACTAGACCTGATCTAACAGAATACAAGATGTGATTGCTGTCCTCAGGGATTGCCCATTGAATCACAGCCTGCAAATGAACACAGAAGAATCACGACTGGCCAACACAAAATTCTTTATCTTTCCCAGAACAAGATCAGGTCAATTATTTTAGGGAAGACTCTCTAATAACTACCGTTTCTGCCAATCCACTGTGCCATCCCTTTCTTACAGCAACAGACCACAAAGAGATGGACTTGGGATTCTAGCTGGGCCAGATGGAATCATCCCCCAGGATTCTTTCCCTCTATGATTACAAAGCTATATGATAGAAGCCCAAAGGTTGTACAGATCAAATTCCAACTATACCTGACAGCCCATCAGTGTGCTCTAGGGGTGAAGGAAAGCAACAAGCAGGACCAACGGAAGCAAAGAAATAGAAAAGAGGAAAACAGAGAGGGAGGGGAAAGCCCTGAGAGCCTTCAACTTTCTTCTTCCAAAAAACCCAACTTGTCAGCAACTGCCCCTCCTGCTATTTGGCTGTGAGGGTCTACACAACCTGAGTTGAGTTTCTGTCACTGACATTCAAAGAGCTTTGACTAACATAGCTAAAACTTCCCCATACACATTCAGAATCAATCCATGAATGCTAGAGGAGTGGGGGGATTACTTTTTTGGTAATATTTGATCTAGAATTGGGCCTTGAAAAATAAAAATTTTATAAGAGTGAAATGAAGAGATGAGAGAAATCCACATCAATTTGAGTGATGGGCCTGCAACTGCAATACAAATATAAATCCAGCAGCTCCTGCTATGTTTGGTGAGCAGAAAATCTTGAAAAATACTTGTTAGAATAATCAATAAGTTAATGAATGAAGGAATGAATATAGTATAGGGAGTAGAAATAGATGCTCACCCAACTGCCAAAAAGCAGCACATACACCACATACACATCAGAAAAGTTATAGGACTGTATGAAATACATAAAGTAAGCTATAGAAAGACAAAACAGGAAATTATTTTATTTATCTTGGGGCAAATATAAAATAATAACCATGTTTTATCAACATAGAAAATAAAGCCTAAGCAAGCTATCTTACAGAAGTGTCTAAGACTCCAATGTCTGAGTAATCTGCTCCTTTACCCTCCAACAGTTCTCACTGTTATGCCTATGAAGAAATGGATAACTTCATGTAAAAAAGAGGCAGTGGTAGAAGGGTTTTGAGCAGATAGAAAACAGTATGAGAAATAGATTTAATGAAGAGCTACTGCTCTGCAAGATAAGTAGCCTAGTTAGGATGAGAAGGTTTAAGTGTGAAAGGTTAGTTGAAAAGTAGATGGGGCAGTAATCCAGACCCATGAGCAATGTGAACTGAGAGGGAAAGATCAAAGTAGGAGATACTGAAGGAAAATAATTGCCAGTGTTCTTGATTGGGTATAAAGGATGAAAGAAAAAAAAGTGGAAAAGATCTTGAGTACTTATAGTTGAAACTTCCCACCTAAAATGTCACTCTCTTGTACCAGCTTCATCTTCCAGATAAGAGAAATGGCAAATAACATCCTATTCTGAAATTCTCTGTAAGTCAGTCACTCAGAATGCTGATGCTAAAACAACTGTCATTGAGAAGGACGTTTGTGGCCTTGTGTTCATCAAAGAGGAAGAGAGATGAGAATCACTGCTCAGAGCAACTCTGCTGTTACCCACAACCTGGCAGTCATTTACTGTGTGTGCCCAGCTGCTGGCTGAGTTGTTTGTTTTCCATATAAACCTCCTATCTCTACACTAAACCAAACAGAGCCTCAAAAAATCCCTTCTGTGGGGCAAAATATGCTCATGCTTAACTGACAGAATAAAAATCAAAACGCCGCATGGTTATGGAAGAACACTCACCTTCTCTTGGACAACTTTCTTCTCTCCACCTCATCCCTGATGACTGTTTCCTAACCCCATCCAGGGCAACTGTTGCCTCTGGAACTGCTGCTCATCAACCCAGTACCATCTCCTCCCCACCATGCTGCCACTTCTCACCAACAGAACACCTGCACCACTGCATGCAGCCCTGGGCCTAACCCAAAGACTACATTTCCCTGCCTCTCCTGTAGCTAATATGCTTAAGGAACACTGACGCTGTGGTGAAATATGATCTTTTTGCTCTTTCCCCTTTCAACTTCCGTAACACCAAAATGTCTGAGAAGCAGACTGGAATCCCAGCAGCCATCTGAGACCATGAGATGATGTTGGAAACAGCAACCACATACCAACAAGACAGAGCAGAAAGGCAGGGAGCCCAAGTCCTTCCAGACCCCCTTGAACCACCGCCATAACAACTTAGGGCCATCTGTTGGGTGTCTATTACTATACATTTCAGCTCATCGCATCCACCCCTGTTGAGAGGGTCACTTCATAGATTTTGAAACTGAATCACAAAGAAGTTAAAATGATTTTCCCAAAGTCTCATAGATGATGAGACCTGAACCCAGGACCCAACTATCCAATGCTTATCATACCAGAAAGACTTAACCAGAAGGCCCTAGAAGTTGCTTTCAGCTACAGACACTGTGGATTAATTTCAGTTTCGTTTTCTTTATCATTTTGCCCGAAGTTCTCTCTAGAAAGGTCTTGCTACCACACTCAGGTTCTTCCCAGCAAAGACCAAATGTCTGCTCTACCCTATAAGGAAGAAACTTATGGACCTTACTACCAAGAGGAGAGAGGCTATGAACAGGCATTATGACTATAAAGTTTTGTAACTAAGCTATAGAAACCAGAGCAAACTTTCTCCAAGCACATCAGAAATATGGGCCTGCTGAGCAGTCTCCTCAGAAGGGAAGAGAAGGCCAGGCGGGGTGGCTCATGCTGTGATCCCAACACTTTGGGAGCTGAGCAAGATGGACCACTTGAGGTCAGGAGTTTCAGACTAGCCTGGACAACATGGTGAAACACCATCTCTACTAAAAATACAAAAATTAGCTGGGCCTGGTGGCACACTACTTGGGAGGCTGAGGCAGAAGAATCACTTGAACCCAGGAGGCAGAGGTTGCAGTGAGCCGAGATCATGCCACTGCACTCCAGCCTGGGCAACAGAGTCAGACTCCATCTCAAAAACATAAAAAATAAAAATGAAGAAAATTAAAGAAAGAATGGAAGAGAAGTGATTTCATCAGGAGATTGTGTGACTTCCCCCATGACTGGACCCTGAAGGCTTTTGACTTCTTAAAAAAAGCCACAGCAACAGCAAGTCGGATGCCACACTACTAATGATCCATCCAAAATCAAGGACTGCAGCCTCAGTCCCAACACTTTGAAATCCTGTCTTTCAAAGGAAATACCTCCATCTTTAAATCTTTATTGCCCTACGTTGTACAGGGCATTTTCTGTACTAGTTTGTTTGGGTGATAAAACAATTAACAAACTACCTTATATTTACAGTTGACCCTTGAACAATGCAGGGATTAGGAGTGCTTATCCCACACACAGTCAAAAATCCACATATAACACTTCACTTCCCCAAAACTTAACTGCTAATAGCCTGCTATTGACTGGAAGTCTAACCAGCTGACAATCAATTAACACATATTTTGTATGTTAATATATTACATACTGTATTCTTACAATAAAGTAAGCTAGAGCAAAAATTTAGACAATCATAAGAAAAAAATTAAGAAAATCATAAATAGGAGAAAATATATTTACTATGCATTAAGTGGAAGTGTCATCATCAAGGTCTTTGTCCTGGTTGTCTTCAGAGTGAGTAGGCCTAGGAAGAGGAAGAAGAAGAGGGATTGGTCTTGTTGTCTCAGGGGTGGCAGAGGTTAGTAGGTGGAGGAGATGGAAGGTGGGGCAGGCATACTTGGTGTAACTTTTACTGACCTAAGCAGTTAAAGCCTGTGGTGTTCAAGAGTCAGCCATATATTCATTTTCTATTTCATGCTTCTCCGTTGGCCCACGTTTTTCTTTCCCAAATCCATTCCTTTTTTAAAAAAAATCTTTTGAAAATGTGTGTGCGTGTGTGTGTGTGTATGTTAAAATATTTTTTAAAGACTACAAAAAATACAAAAATTAGCTTGGCATGGTGGTGTGCACCTGTAGTCCCAGCTACTAGGGAGGCGGAGGTAAGACAATCCCTTGAACCCAGGAGGCAGAGCTTGCACTGAGCTGAGGTCACGCCACTACACACCAGCCTAGGCAACAGAGTGAGACCCTGTCCCAGAAAAATAGAGAAAAAGGCGAAGTGTGGGAAGGAAGGGGTATGGCCTTCAAAAAACTAAGAACTGTTTGAAAGGGAGGAGCAATAACAAGGTGAGTGTGAGATAAAGGAAATAACGCTGGGCCCAGAATGAAATGTACCTAAAAGGCATCTGGCTTAGCTTTTTCGTGCTGCTGTAATGGGTGCTGGAGGCTTCTCGGAAGTTCTCAGCATGCAGGATAATTTGCGGTTGAGGGGCTAATGAATAGCTATCTCCTAATGACAGCCCTTCTAAGCATTTTTATTTCTCTGGATCAAAGGATCAAAGTTCCTTAAAGGCAAAAACAAACACAGCAAACGCTAGACACCACCACCTGAGGGTAAGTTCTGAGGTTCCCATGGGGTGTCTACCTGGAGTAAAGCTGCCTAACGGGCAGATTACTGTTAGAAAGAACAAACTGATTCAGCATGTGACCTTAAGGGGCTGCTGCTTCTGGCCTTCATGATTTCCTATGAGAAAGCTACTGTCATTCCGACTGCTCCCCCTCTCGGTAAAACTTTCTCATTGCTTTGAAGAATTCTCTTTGTCTTTAGTTTTCAGAAGTTTGCTTGTTCTGTGTCTTGGCATAGATCTCTGATTTATCCTGGGTTGTTTACTCATCATCTTGAATCTGCAGTTTTATGCTGTCTGTCACATTTGGGATGTTTTCAGCTATTATTTCTTTAAATGCCTTTCAGCTTATCGCCTTTATTCTCCTTTCCTTCCCAGACTTGATGACATGAATGTTAGGTCTTTTGCTATAGTTCCATGGGTCATTAAGGCACTGTCCCTTTTTTGCTTTGTTTCAGTCTATTTTCTCTCTGTTCAAAATTTCTGTTGTTCTATCTTCAAGTGCAGTTATTCTTTCTTATATTCCCATGATTCTGCTGTTAAGCCTATCCATTGAGAGTTTTGTTATTGTATTTTTTGGTTTTAAAATTTCCATTTGAGGCCGGGCACGGTGGCTCAAGCCTGTAATCCCAGCACTTTGGGAGGCCGAGGCGGGTGGATCACGAGAGATCGAGACCATCCTGGTCAACGTGGTGAAACCCCGTCTCTACTAAAAATACAAAAAATTAGCTGGGCATGGTGGCGCATGCCTGTAATCCCAGCTACTTAGGAGGTTGAGGCAGGAGAATCGCCTGAACCCAGGAGGCGGAGGTTGCGGTGAGCCGAGATCGCGCCATTGCACTCCAGCCTGGGTAACAAGAGCAAAACTTGATCTCAAAAAAAAAAAAAAAAAAAAAAAAATTTCCATTTGATTCTTCTTTTAGATATTATATTTTTACAGTACTGTAATTTTCTCTTTTTTGGTGAGATTTTCCATTTTATTTGTTTCAAGCATGTTTATAATTGCTTATGGAAGCATTTTTGTGATGGCTACCTTAAAATCATTCTCAGGTTTTTTTTGTTTTTTTTTTTTTTTTTTTTAGAGATGGGGCTTGTTCTGTCAGCTAGGCTGTAGGGCAGTGGCACAATTGTAACTCATTGCAGACTCCAACTCCTGGGTTCAAGGAATCCTCCTGCCTCAGCCTCTCAAGTAGCTAGGACTATAGGTGCTTGTCACTACATCTGGCTAATCTTTTCATTTTCTGTGGAGATAGGGCTGGTCTTGAACTTCTGGCCTCAAGCAATTCTCCTGTCTCAGGCTCCCAAAGTGCTGGGATTACAGGCGTGAGCACTGAGTGCCAGACCTCTCAGTTAATTTTAACATTTGGGTTATATTGTCATCGGCATCTGTTGATTGGCTCTTCACCTATCAAGTTCTTGGGATGATAAATTGAGACCAGATCTTAATTAAATCTCCTATTTTGGCAGCCTTTTCTAATACCACTCTGGCAGGTTGAGGAAAAGGGCACCACACCACATTGCAGCCTGACTGGGTGAAAGGTCACATTCCGCTCCGCCTGCCTCTGTTAATAGCCAGTGGGTAGAAAAGTCCCTCATTACTGCTATGCAAGGGTGGGACTCCTGGCTCCCTATTAAGCCTTTGCTGATGCTGCCTTCATGCCATGTTATTCCTCAAGTCCCAAAGTCCTTAGTCATTCTGACTTTTTCTGTCCACCTTTTGGGGTCTTATGTTTGCTTTACATATAATGTCCAGAGTTTTGAGCTGTGCTTAGCAGGAAGATTAAGGAAAAGTACTTATATGCCATCTTTTTGGAAGTGGAACTACCTAGTCTTTTTGGATACTGAATTCTTTTGTGTACACATTCAATCCTTTACTTTTTGAACATTTAAAACACACATTTTTTTGCATACAGTAGCTTGTAATTTTCTGTCTGCAGCTTTTGCCTGTGTTTTTCTGCAATTTGCAGTTAGTGTTGACTCTTGCTCATGTGTCTGATTCCTCATATTTGCTTGATTTTATTCTGAGCTTATTATTAACATTTAACTTTGGGAATCACAAAGGGCTTGGATTGAAATGATTTGTCCTGATTTCTGCTGGGTGCTTGGAAGCAGTCGCCAACCTGAAAACATTTCTAGTTAATTTCTTGGATTACAAGTTTCTCAGACTAGGAGTAATGTAAGTTCAAATTCCAGGACTACATAGAATTAAAGTCATAATTACAAGTCAGCAGGGACGACTATTAATTTTAAGGTTATTGATTTTTTTTTCTACCCAGTATCATTAATCCTCTCTCTGACCCCTAACTTATAGATGAAGGCAGGACCCATCAGAGTGGCCCAGTGATGCCAGAACTTCAGGATACTGTCTCCCCACCTAGCCTCTGTCTTTGGGGATATATGTTTCATTGTCTCCTTCATCCTGTCCTCAGAAGAAAAGTTTGCTCAAAAAATGTTTCCATACAGTTTCAGAAACTCTATTAATTATTTTACTGTACATCCTTCAGACAGGATGGTCTCTGCTTTTTATAATCAAAGATATTTATTTTTCCTCAAATGTCTTTCTTCAAATAGGACAGTCATATATTCTTTCTATGCCATAGTTGAGGTACAGGTTTGAGGTATCCCAAGAGCTTGGGGTTTGAGAAGGAAGAGGCCAGCTTCAGCTCTGAGTACCTGCTTTGGCTTCTGAAGAGTAGCCATGTGTAAGGAGGGAAGCTAAGAGGGCTTTTGCAGACTTACCACCATTCTAGGTTCCTTCACTTAAGTCTGCTAACATGATCTATTTTTAAAGTACATAATTATTTTGTGAAACTGTCTTTTAAAAAAGATAAGAAAAACTACTGTAAAAAAGGGCCAAGGTGAGAAAATCAAGCAAAGACCCAATCCTAATCCCTGACTCAGCCAGTCTTCCCTTCCTCCACCAGCCTTATTCCCTCACTACTTTAAACTTTATATAGCTATTAAGGTAGGATGGTGTCACATGGTCCTACCTCATCTGCAAGAAGGGCAAGAGACAAACAGCTTCACATTTTACCAAAAACAGAAACTGGCAGTTAGGATGCGGCCAGACCCTAAGTTCAGAAGTTAGAGAGCAGTCTCAGACCCTGTATCTTTTTGGGGGGAGTAATTCTCTCATTGGCCCCTAAGAACTTGATCCCTTCCTGAGAAAGGCTGGGGAGGTGGGATCTTCTCCCACCTCTTAGCTTAGTATAAACAACAATAGATAGCAGTCCACACCTTATGCTTTCTGTCTTCTACACATTCTGTAGCAGTAGTGAAGCACAGGACTTCCAGTGCTGTGTGTGTGTGGGTGGGTGGGGGAGCCATCAGGGTGGCTGCTCTGTGCCTCATTTCCTCCCTTCTCCAAAAGAAAGGTGTTAACCAGTGACCAACCCTCACTTTCTATCTCAGTACCAATGAGCTTATAAGCAGCTCTTGTGAATGACACTGGGCTATAGTCCTCCTCCCAGCTGTGTCAAGAATTGTGAAAGATCTCCGATTTTACCCTACTTACGGGCTAACAAGTTAGCCTACCACCAGTTCATGGATGCTGGCAGAAGACACAAGATTCCTGGATCAGAGACAAAAGATTTTATTACTCACAGCACAGCAGGCAGCATGGGCTTTATATTTGTATGAGTTCCCCTGCCCTGCTCCTCACAAAGCCACAAGTCCCATGAGGAGAAGAGATGTGGACCATCCCAGATGGATACTGCACATGCCAAGATGGTTATTACACATGCAACAGGTTTATATTATAGCTAAAGAACCCTGATCTTAGGAAACCTTTAATCTCAAAAGGAGGCTGCTAGCCAACCTGCCCAGTCTTTGCCCTATACTTTGCCCTAAGTATAACAAGAGAGGCTTTATCTTGTTATACTTGTCAGAAAACCAAGCTGCCCTCTGCCCTGGAGGGAGGTACTATCTCTATCTTGTAAGTCTATTTGCTGTACAAATATCCTTGGAAAGATAGTCCAGAACAAACTGACACAAGACATGCAGAAACCAGAAGGGCCCATAAAGAATTATCTTCAAATATTCCTTTGCCACACTCTCTCTTGTTACTCTGCTTCCAAGTGTTCATTTTAGTTTGAAAGTAAGCACTCACTTGTGTGATTGCTCAGTTAATGTCTGTCTTGCCACAAAACTGTAAGCTCTTAAAAACTACGAGACATGCTATATTTGCTCCACCATACCGCAGTTCCTTTTAATTGTCTGGCATATTAATGGAGTTTAATGTATCAATGAACAGGCTAGCTAGGGGTAGCTGGAAAAATGCAAAGTGGTTAGCTTGGTGTTTGCCTGTAACATAAAGCTAGAGGAGTTTAAAGCATGGATATGAAATTTACATCATTACTTGGCAATGTCTGCGCAATCCCGCCTTCCTCCCTTGCTTTTTTGAGTGTTCTCTCCATCAGCATATCAAAGCACAAAACAATCTTTTTTGAGGGTTACATAGGAAACTTATTCATCTCTAATTTGAGCAAACCATCATCTAATTAAAATTTTTAGATTAAATATGCTAATACAGATGATCTTTTCTAAAAAAGAATAATTACAAAGGGACTTCAAGAGGATAATTACAAATGGGAAATGTTGAATCTGAATAAAATTCCTATTTGCTTTAATCACTGCAACCCTCTCCTAACAAGAGCCTGAAACTATCTATATTTAAATATTGTATGCCACTAGGGTCTCTCCAGGCTCTGGGGGAAACGTAAAGCTATTGGTGAGGCACTGTCCCCAGTCCTTTTTCAGGAATGCAAATTCTGAAGATTCCAGGCTGCAAGGGGTAACCCAAACTAATTTACAAGACCTGGTCCTGAATTCGAGTTTATAGGGAGATTGGCTGGACCCTCTGGTCACTGCAGTCAGCACCTTGGTTGCACTGTCTTGTTTTTATAAGCTGAGCAAATTCTTACAGACTTCTAGCTAGAAGTAAAACTTCTGAAAAGTTGCATCTACCCTGTCCCAAGAGATCTCACCAGAGAAAATACCAGAAGAAAGTATGTGTCCAGCAATTCTGACTAGGTCATCTATATCGAGATTTCTCAAGGTATGGTCTGGGGCTCCTGGGACTTCCTTGATGGCTCAAAATGCAAAAATGCAAGTCATTTTGATCCCCAGAATGTTGCTCCATTTCAGAGTGATAGAGCTCCTTAAAAATAATTCACTGAATGAGCTGCTGAGGGTGACTAAGCTTAGTATTCACAAATTTAAATTAGCAGATCACTAGAGTTTATGAAACACACCAATTCAGCATTCTGAGAAGTCTGACTGCCATGCAACTCTTAGAAAAATCACAAAGCTTCTACCACTACATTGGTAAGGGAGATGCTTGGTTACCAGGCATTATAAATACGGTTTTGAGTTGGTAGAGTGTAGTTAAGAGTAGCCTTTTGGCCTGGCATAGTGGCTCATGCCTATAATCCCAGCACTTTGAGAAGCTGACGGGGGCAGATCTCCTGAGCTCAGGAGTTTGAGATCAGCCTGGCCAACCTGGTGAAACCCCATCTCTACAAAAAATACAAAAATTAGCCAGGCCTGGTGGTGTGTATCTGTGGTCCCAGCTACTCTGGAGGCTGGGGTGTGAGGATCACTTGAGCCTGGGAAGTGGAGGTTGCAGTGACCCAAGACTGCACCACTGCACTCCAGCCTGGGTGACAGAGTGAGACCCTGTATCAAAAAAAAAAAAAAAAAAAAAAAAAGTAGGCTTTTGAATCAACTTACTTAGATCTGAATTCCGTCTCCCTCCTGTACTAACTGCGTGACTTTTGAGAAGTAACAATTTCTCTGTGTCTTTATTTCTTGTGTGTAAATTGGGAATAGTAACAGTACCCACCTCATGGATTGCTGAGTGGACTAAAGGACATAATTCATATGAAATCCTTAGCATAGCGACTAGCACACAATGCTCAATCAATAAAACTGTGAATCCACAACATTTCCAGTTAGTTATTCTTGCATCAAGTGGTATTTTATTAACTGTTAACTTTTACTTTTGCTCCTGGTTTTCCTGTTATGTAATTGCTTTTTAAATAATTTTTAAATTAAGTACTGCATTGTTACGTCTCGGTCTTGCTTATTTGTTCAACCAAGTGCTCTTTCCAACAGAGAAGAGAAAAAGGGTGAGGTAGAGGGACCCAAGGCTACTGCTCCCAGGTTGCCATCCTATCCTGCCTGCCCCAGACTGGTGCCACCCTATCCTGTCTGTCTCATCAAGCCCTGTAGTCCCCTGGCATAAGTTTTAGAGGCCATCCAAGGACGTGAAGCAGTCTGAGCACAGACGAGACTGGCCAGTGCCCATCCACTGAGCCCTCACACACTCTCCCCTTGGGATATGGAACCAAGGGCCAGACAATTGGGAGTCCTTAGGGGGAACCAGAGTTAACTTTTTAGTTTACAGAAAGGTTTAGATAAAGGACAGAGGAATCAGTCTGCCTCTGCCTTAAAGATTCTGGGAAATCACTCCTTTTTACTTCAGTTCAGGAAGATTCTCTGACCCAGCTTTCCTTTAATTCCACTGTTATTCAAACCAGCAGCTTAAGGCTTAGAAAGGAAAAGGCCTACTGGTTTCCTTGCTAGTCTTGCTTCCAGCAAATGCCCCTTCCCATAAGAGCTCTTGTGCAGATTTACACAAAAAAGCTGGAGGCACCTGGTTTTTAAGGTCAGAAAACACTGGTTTCGACCTTCGTCTGCGAAGCCTGAGTCCTGTCCTCTCGCTCTCTTCCCCGGGCAGCATGAGCTTCACCACTCGCTCCTCCTTTTCCACCAACTACCGGTCCGTGGGCTCCGTCCGGGTGCCCAGCTATGGCGCCCGGCCGGTCAGCAGCGCGGCCAGCGTCTATGCAGGCGCCGGGGGCTCTGGTTCCCGCGTCTCCGTGACGCGCTCCACCAGCGTCCGGAGCGGCATGGGGGTCGGGGGCCTGGCCGCGGGGATGGCCAGGGGTCTGGCAGGAATGGGAGGCATCCAGAACGAGAAGGAGACCATGCAAATCCTGAACGACCGCCTGGCCTCCTACCTGGACAGAGTCAGGAGCCTGGAGACCGAGAACCGGAAGCTGGAGATCAAAATCTGGGAGCACCTGGAGAAGAAGGGACCCCAAGTCAGAGACTGGGGCCATTACTTCAAGACCATCGAGGACCTGAGGGCTCAGATCTTCTCAAATACTGTGGACAATGCCCGCATCGTTCTGCAGATTGACAATGCTCGTCTTGCTGCTGATGACTTTAGAGTCAAGTATGAGACAGAGCTGGCCATGCGCCAGTCTGTGGAGAGCGACATCCATGGTCTCCGAAAGGTCATCGATGACACCAATGTCACTCGGCTGCAGCTGGAGACAGAGATCGAGGCTCTCAAGGAGGAGCTGCTCTTCATGAAGAAGAACCATGAAGAGGAAGTAAATGGCCTACAAGCCCAGATTGCCAGCTCTGGATTGACCGTGGAGGTAGATACCCCCAAATCTCAGGACCTTGCTAAGATCATGGCAGAAATCCGGGCTCAGTATGACGAGCTGGCTCGGAAGAACCGAGAGGAGCTGGACAAGTACTGGACTCAGCTGATTGAGGAGAGTACCACAATAGTCACCACACAGTCCACTGAGGTTGAAACTGCTGGGATGACACTCACAGAGCTGAGACGTACAGTCCAGTCCTTGGAGATTGACCTGGACTCCATGAGAAATACAAAGATCAGCTTGGAGAACAGCCTGAGGGAGGTGGAGGCCCGCTATGCCCTGCAGATGGAGCAGCTCAACGGGATCCTGCTGCACCTGGAGTCAGAGCTGGCACAGACCCGGGCAGAGGGACAGCGCCAGGCCCAGGAGTACGAGGCTCTGTTGAACATCAAGGTCAAGCTGGAGGCTGAGATCGCCACCTACCGTCGCCTGCTGGAAGATGGGGAGGACTTCAGTCTCAGTGATGCCTTGAACAGCAGCAGCAACTCCATGCAAACCATCCAAAAGACGACCACCCGCCGGATAGTGGATGGCAAAGTGGTGTCTGAGACCAACGACACCAAAGTTCTGAGACATTAGGCCAGCAGAAGCAGGGGACCCTTGGGGGAGCAGGAGGCCAATAAAAAGTTCAGAGGTTAAAAAAAAAAAAAAAAGAAAAGAAAACACTGGTTTCAATACTCCCTGGGCTACCTTCTAGTTATGTGACCTAAGGCAAGTCATTTTACCTTTCCAAGCCTCATTTTCTCATCTTCAAAACGAAGGGCCTTCATGAGAATCTCGTGAAATAATACATGTGGGGACAGCTGGCTGGCCCCACTGGGCACTTTGCAAGCACAATTTTTATGCCTGCACATAACACTCACACTCACTCAATAAGTTTCTTCAGTTTCATGTGACCTCATGGTACAATAGGAAGTTCATTTGGTCTTTGTCCCTAGTTCCCGGCACAAAGCTCCTAAAACCCTTGGGTTTTCCTGAGAGAGGAGTGCCTTCTGTTCTTCATCAGAGTCCCTTCTTCATAAGAGCCAATCTTAGTCCCAGCTACTAAGGGAAGCTGAGGTAGAAATTGAAGGCAATATTCACTTATGATATTGTTTGAGCCCAGGAGCTGGAAGCATGAGCTATGATCATGCCACTGCACTACTACAGCCAGGGCTAGGGAAAAAACGAAAAACAAAAAACATAAACACACCCAAGTTTATGCTAATGAGGTAACTGAGAATAGGACCCCTAGCCAGCCTCAGGATGGGGATAGTCACCAGAAAAACCAAGTTAATCAGTTTCAGTCCCACCCACCAACCTGAGCTGTGATTAAAACAGTTTAAGAACCTCAGCAGATGCCAAGGGCAAAGGTTCATGCCTGTAATCCTAGCACTTTGGGAGGATGAGGCGGGTGGATCACCTGAGGTTAGGAGTTCGAAACCAGCCTGGCCAGCCAACATGTCAAAACCCCAACTCTACTAAAAATGTAAAAATTAGCTGGGCACAATGGTGGGCACCTGTAAACCTAGGAGGTAGAGGTTGCAGTGAGCTGAGATTGCACCATTGCACTCCAGCTTAAGAAACAGAGCGAAACTCTATCTCAAAAAAAAAAAAAAAAAAAGAACCTCAGTATGTTTTGATAACTTCTCTGAGCTTATTTAAGATCCTTATAAGAAAAAGAAGCTGATTGATTTATATATACATTTTTAGGTGTGTGTGTGTATTTATGCATACATTTTTGGTTATATGTATGTATGTTTGTATATGTGCATATATATTGGTATGTTTGTGGAAGTGCAAAGCATACTACACAAACTATGCAAGGTGTTCAAAACATTTAGCTCTCATTAGTTAATTAAAAATTATAACCAATAAAAAACCAATCTAATAAGAAAATAAGCAAAACACATGAACCAACATTTCACTGAAAAAGATATACAGATGGCAATAAGCACATAAAAAGGTATTTGACATCATTAGCCATTAGGGAAATCTAAATTAAAAGCACAATGAGATATCACTACACACTTACTAGAATGTCTGACATAAAAAGAAGTGAGAATAGAGAGAGACTGGATCAATAATTCCTTGCTGGGAAATGTAAACGGATACAGCTATTCTACAAAACTGGCAGTTTTTTATGCAACTAATCAGGCAACTACCACACAACCTGGCAATTGCACTCTTGTGCATTTATCCCAGAGAAATTAAAACATATGTTCATACAAAAACATGTACACAAATATCAATAGTAGCTTCACTCATAATCGTTCCAAACTGGAAACAATGCAGATATCCTTCAATAGGTGAAGGATGAATCAAACTGTGGTACATCCTTACTATGGAATATTACTCAGCAATTAAAAATATGAAACTATTAATAAATGCAACAGGTTGGATGACTCTCCAGAAAATTTCATTGAGTGAAAAAGAGCCAATCTTCAAGGTTCCATACAGTATAGTCCATGTATATAACATTCTAGAAGTGATGGAAATTATAGAAATGAACAGATTAGTGGTTCCCAGGGCTAAGGATGGAGTGGGGTGTGTATGAGTATCTAAGGGGATTATGACAATCCTTGTGGTAATGGCAGTGTTCTGTATCTTGACAGTGTCAATGTCTGACTATAATGAATTTTCTGTTCACAAAAACACACAGAATTTTACCTGTAATTTTACAGGGTTCCTGGTGATGTTGAAGGCAGCAATGAACCCCAGATTAAGAAAACCTAGTCTGGGTCAAGTGCAGTGGCTTATGCCTGTAATTTCAGCACTTTGGAAGGTTGAGGTAGGAGGATCATTTGAGGCTAAGAGTTCAAGACCAGTCTGGGTAACATAATGAGACCCTTGCCTATTAAAAAAAAAAAAAACCTAAAAATTAGCCAGGTGTGGTGGCACACACCTATAGTCCTAGCTACTCAGGAGACTGAGGCAGTGGGGACTACAGTGAGCTATGATTGTGCCACTGCACTCCAGTGTGGGTGACAGAACTGGATCCTGTCAAGAAAAGAAAGAACAAAAAGGAGAGAAAGAGAGAGAGAAAGGGGAAGGGAAGGAGAGAGGAGTGGAGGGAAGGGGAGGGGAAGGGAGGGGAGGGGAGGGGAGAGGAGGGAAGGGGGCAAGCTAGTTTGCCGAATGGCTACATAGCTTACTGGAAATGGCTTTCAAGGACTCCACACCAACTTGAAGGTATAGCTTCAGAGGAAGTCTCCAACTTCTCGCAGTGGATGTCAATCCCAGGGGAACATAAAAAGTACTGGAGTTTATTATACAGATACCAGGGCTCACCTCCAGATCTGACCCAGTCAGACTGGGATACAGCTATGTATTTTACACACAAGATAGGGATGGGAAGACCAGGTAGATTAGACAGCCTTCAGCATCTACCCTCCTTCACTAATGAACATCTATTTTTTCACTTGATGAACTCAAGTAAGGAGATTACATGATTTCCAGAATGCAATTCCCTTTGCACTGGAAAGGAAATTTTCCCTTTAGACTCTGACCTAAATATACTTCATCTATTCTCATGACAAATCCAGCTCCCAAATGCCACCAAGGAAACTTTAAAATCTTTCAAACTGTTATGGAGGCAGCTCTACCACGTTTCTGTATCCTGGGCCAAATCCCTGCAGGGTCCTCTCACCTTTGCTCCATAATGCTAACTTTAAAGTGAGCATTTTTGTTTCTTTCTGCTATATCCTGTCCTGTAAAATGTCATTCACTGGTTAGAACACCACGCCTGATGACTCTCAGGTTGCCTGCACAGAGCAGCGGGATGCCCTAGCTTACCTGCAAAGAGCAGCCGGATACACTGGCTTACCTGCACAGAGCAGCGGGGTACACTGGCTTACCTGCACAGAGCAGCGGGGTACACTGGCTTACCTGCACAGAGCAGCGGGGTGCCCTGGCTTACCTGCACAGAGCAGCGGGGTACACTGGCTTACCTGCACAGAGCAGCGGGGTACACTGGCTTACCTGCACAGAGCAGCGGGGTGCCCTGGCTTACCTGCACAGAGCAGCGGGGTGCCCTGGCTTACCTGCACAGAGCAGCGGGGTACACTGGCTTACCTGCACAGAGCAGCGGGGTGCCCTGGCTTACCTGCACAGAGCAGCGGGGTGCCCTGGCTTACCTGCACAGAGCAGCGGGGTACACTGGCTTACCTGCACAGAGCAGCAGGGTACACTGGCTTACCTGCACAGAGCAGCGGGGTACACTGGCTTACCTGCACAGAGCAGCGGGGTGCCCTGGCTTACCTGCACAGAGCAGCGGGGTACACTGGCTTACCTGCACAGAGCAGCGGGGTACACTGGCTTACCTGCACAGAGCAGCGGGGTACACTGGCTTACCTGCACAGAGCAGCGGGGTGCCCTGGCTTACCTGCACAGAGCAGCGGGGTGCCCTGGCTTACCTGCACAGAGCAGCGGGGTGCCCTGGCTTACCTGCACAGAGCAGCGGGGTGCCCTGGCTTACCTGCACAGAGCAGCGGGGTGCCCTGGCTTACCTGCACAGAGCAGCGGGGTGCCCTGGCTTACCTGCACAGAGCAGCGGGGTGCCCTGGCTTACCTGCACAGAGCAGTGGACGTGCTGGTTTACAGGTACAGTGCAGTGGGCTGCACTGACTTAGCATCCACAGTTAGTTTCAGGCTTTAAAGGCAAGCTGAAGGGGTCTGAAATTCCAGCTCTTCCCTTATTTACCTGGGCATCCTCGGATACACTTCTTAACTTCTGACTTCCAGTTTCCTTATGTATAATAAGAACAACAAAATACTATCCTCACACAGGAGTTGAGAATATTGGATGAGACAACACATACATGGTTCTTGCCATAAAAAGGATATTCGGTGAAGCGTTAGCTCCCTTCCTGCTCCATGGATGTGATATAGTGGTATCTTTCCACCTACAGTGAGCTTGCCCTAAGCTCTGGAGAGCTTACCCTGCCCCCCACTCCTCCTCCCACAGGAGACCTTTTGCTTCATATGCTCCTTTTACTTCCCTGGTGTACCAGGGTCCCTGCAGTGCTACCCTGAACCTTCCTCTCCCTTGGAGGTGAGCCCCATACCTCCCATGGCACAGATCAGGGGGGACTCGCCACACAGCCTGTCAGGCTTCTATGCCTTAATGAATTCCCCAGCAGGACAGAGAATGGGGGTTAAAGACTCAGAGAGCAGTGGGATGGTGCATTTAAACTGAATCCTGACATTGCTCCAAAATGGCAGTATGTGCTGCTTGTTTGTCCCAAAGGAAGTTACGTCCTCTGACAGCCACTAGAGTCGAATCTTGAAAGAAAGGAACTAGACTTTTCCAAAAAGCAGAGATTCCTCACACATGAGGATCCCCAGGAACCATGGCAAGCACAGGCCACAGCCCTCCACTCAGGTGCCACGCCCTACCCCAGCAATATCCTTCTTGACTTAAATGCGAAACCAATGTTTCCTCTCCTTGTGCACATAGCTCTTTTTTCATTGTTGTTTTCTATTTTTTTGTTTGTTGTTTGAGACGGAGTCTCACTCTGTCACCATGGAGGCTACAGTGCCACCACACAATCCTAGCTCACTGTAGCCTAGATCTCCCGGCTCCAGCAATCCTCCCACCTCAGCCTCCAAGTAGCTGGACTTGAGGCATACACCATCAAGCCTGAGTCTTTTCAAAATTTTTTTGTAGAGATAAGATTTCATCGTGTTGCCCATTGCTGGTCTGGAACTCCTGAGCTCAAGGAATCTGCCCACCTCAGCCTGCCAAAGTGCTGGAATTACAGGCATGAGCCACTGTACCCAGCTCTTTAGCTAGATACAAAGACTTCACAGCCACCAGCATCTGTGACATCTCTCAGAAGACAAGCCCATATCTTGCCTTCTGTCATGTCTTGCAGTGGTGAAGAATCTGGACGTCACAGCCACCAGCATCTGTGACATCTCTCGGAAGACAAGCCCATGTCTCGTCTTCTGTCATGCCTTGCAGTGGTGAAGAACCTGGACTTTCTTGCTGGACTACCCTAGTAGCCTGCCTCTCTCTCACAGGGTGACCTTTGGCAAGTCATTTAAACTTCCTCAGCTGCCTCATCTATAATGTAGAAATAATACCAACAATACCTACCTCATAGCGTTATTGTCAGGACTAAATATGAGTGAAATACTCAACAACACACACATAGTTCTCACCATAAAAAGGACATTCTTAGTGCTCAGCACCTAAGAAAGCACTATACACATAGTAGCCTACTACTACTACCATATTTACTACTAGGAACCGGATGCCCATAAGAGCAAATGACTATAAAATGCGAAAAGGACCAGGCTCTCTATGGCCCCTACAACTGCTCCCCATGCTTCTACAGCTGCTGATCCAGCTTCATCTTCTTCCAGGCCAGCCATTCTGAAGAGTCTGGGAAAATTACCTCCTCTCCCCACCATCCTAAATCCAAGAACTCAATCTTCAGTAAGCAGAGTGTTTAGGGGCAGAATTATTTCTGCAGAGCCAGCAAGCCCTTATCTACATCCTTCCGAGTCAAAAACCCAAAGACGGCAGCAGTTCTCTTCAGTCAGTTCAGCTAAACTTCCTAGGTGCTGCCTGGTGTGTTCCCCGTGACTAGGGTATGGTTTATTCCTGCAGGTTAACAGTGGCTCACTCAAGGCACTTCTTTATTTTCTGCTACCTCCTCCCCATTTTAGCTGCTTGCCAACACAGTAGTGAAGAGTACACACTCTGGGTTGAGATTGTTGAGGTTAACTGCTGATCAGGCCTTCTCTGTGCTTCAGTCTCCTCCTCTGTAAATGCATACAAATTATAGTGCCTGCATCATGGGGCTGTTAGGAAAACTAAGCGAAACTTTACAGGTAAGCATTGCAGGTAATGCTCAGTACCTGGCTTATAGGTGAAAACTCAACAAAGATTAGCTCTTTTTATTATTTCCTTTCTTCTGTCCTCACTCATTCCTATCTACATTCTTGTAAAATGGAACCTCCTTTATTGTGATGTCAAAAGGAGAAAAAATTATGAGTTTATAACCACCCCTAACACACACACACACACACACACACACACACACACACACACGCTGCCCCGGGCAGCCTTCAGAGGCTGAACAACTCCATGTGGAGATGATGCTGAAGGCATTGCTAATGAAACCAAGCATTCCTTTCTCCCACTTGTAAGTGATGGTTTGGAGCTGGTGTTTCTGGGGCTGAATGGGCTCTCATGATAGAGTCAATATCTCACGTCCCCTTCACAGGAGTCCACAGTGCACTGTGGCTGAGATCAGCTGTTGTTTCTGATTTCTTTAGCACCCACCTGCTGTCTAGACTAATTTAATAGCCTCCATAGCACTGGGGAGCCGGATGCTCAGATATTTACAGGAGTGGGAATGAAGATGAGAGACATCCCAAGTGAGGAAAGTTAGCACCGATGCAGCCATACATCCAGGCGCTAAAAAAAATAAACACACAGATTACAAATCCTGGAGACTCTTCTGTTAACATCCGATTAGCCAACATGCCCCTTCAGAGGAAATCTGCTGCCTTTCTGTGCTTTCTTACAAAGTGATTCCTCGCATGACTGAAGCAATTCAAGACATGGCTCTCTGAGCTCTTTTATGGCTGGAGCTCTGTGTTCCTGACAAGGAGGTGGAGGAAGTGGAAGAAGAGTGTGGGTGCGTGCGATTATGTGCCTGTGTATGTTGTGCATGTACTCATGTTGAGGGGAGGTCTGGTGATGGGGAGAAGGAATAAAAGGTGCATTAAAAAGAATCACTCTATTCTAAGCCTTCCTGCATCTGAGCACTAGTATCCCTTTCTACCACTGGCCTACGAGGGCATTTATCGTTTTATTTATGGAGGCATTTATCATTTTGGGGATATGGGATAGATGACCTGGAAGAAATTTTAAATGTCTGACCTAGTCATGACAAATCTACCCTAATTTGCATGGGATTCACGTTCATTCCAATTGTCTTTATCGTGGCAAATGTATCAGGCTGATGCTCTATTTTTTAGTTCTCTGTTACCTTCTAGAGTCTTGTAGCCACCCATATGTTAAGCTCGGTTTTCCTACTGGAGTGTAGTGTATCCCAGTGAGCTTCCTTCTCCTTACCCCTACTGCAGGAACCTTAGACCTAGCTCTCTACTCACTCACCTCCCCCTGCCTGCATCCAGCAGCTGTCTCTCCCCATCTTTGGGCCACTGGCTTGCCTTGATTATTTGAGTCTTTATTCTGTATGTGCCTCATCATCCTAAGGACTCCTGGTCACTCAGGATAGTCTAGGCTATGCTGTGATAGCAAACCACAGTGGCTTCACTGAAATGGTTTATTTTTCATTTAACTACGTGTTCATCATAGATCAGTGGAAGGTTGATAAATATTTTATACATCACTTCTAACTATAGCCCATAAGGCAGACTTAGCCTCAAAAACCCACCTAACTGCCAGAGGCTGGGAAATGTAGGGATCAAGTGAAATTTGAAGTGAATGCCTTTGTTGAAAATGTCAGTTACATTTCCCTTTATCCCTGCTCCCCACCCCTGACCAGTCAGTCACCAATGCCTACTCACTGAACCTTCCCCATTTCTACAAAGTATGTCCATTCCTTCCCATCCCCAAAAAGATTACTGATTTCAAGCCCTTATCACCATTGCCTTCAGTGCCGACCCCAAACCAAAGCTCCTTTATCCTCATCAGATACAATAACCTTCTTAAAACACAAATCTGGTTATGCGAGTCACCCCCTTGAAACATTTCCACAGATCCCCATTACTTAGAGGATGCCTCTCTTGGCATGACCCATAAGCCCATCTCATATCAGCTCTGCCTACCTATCCCATCCCATCTCCTGACATCATACACGGGGACTGGGCCAAGAGTCAAGAGGAAATGAAAATCCCACCCATCTCCACTTGCCAAGCCTTGATTTCTGGTAACAGGCTGCAGCTTCTGGAGAAAAGGATGCCCATTTCTTTCTAAGGAACTTTTTCTAATTCAGACAAATGCACTCCATGCTCATGAAGCTGAATTCACCTGGAAAGTGATATATTTGTCTATTTCACACAAAGTATGTATATGGGCTAGCAGTATAGGCAGCTAATGGTACTCCAAATTGAGCATCCCTTCTCTCACCTCCAGGCACTGACACACGCTATTCCTCTACTACCAAAGCCAACCCCACCCCGCCCATCCTGCTGGCATGGTAAAAGTTTCCTAATCCTTGAGAACCCTTCTCAGATGCATCCTCACACACTCCTAGTCAGAGGTAATCATTTCCTCCTGGTCTCAATTTAGATTTCTCAAAGACAAACCCTAACATAAGGATAAGGCTGCAGGTGGCCTATTGGGGGGATTGTCCTTAGGAAGCACAAATAAAGAAATGGTGAGGCTGGGTACAGTGGCTCACGCCTATAATCCCAACACTTTTGGAGGCCGAGGTGGGCGGATCACAAGGTTAGGAGTTCAAGACCAGACTGGCCAACATGGTGAAACCCTGTCTCTACTAAAAATACAAAAATTAGCTGGGCATTATGGTTCATGCCTGTAATCCCAGCTACTTGGAAGGCTGAGGTAGGGAAATTTCTTGAACCGGAACCTGGGAAGCCGAGGTTGCAGTGAGCCAACATCGCTCCACTGCACTCCAGCCTGGACTGCAGAGCGAGACTCCATCTCAGAAAAAAAAGAAAAAAGAAAAAGAAATGGTGAAAGTGAGGTAGCAAAAGAGAAAAGCCAATGAAGTGAGTTAAAAAGGAGGTAACTACTTTCTACAACTGAGGCTCATTCCCACAGGGAAGCCCTTGAGAAACCATGAATAATATGCTTACCGGGAAAAATGGAAGCTGGCATATTTATCACCGAATCCTGCTCCTTATCATTTGAGGGTTGCCTTTCAGGTCATTAAGCCTGCAGTACTTCCTGGCTCTCCTGAACAGGCTGAACATCCTCATGGTCCCGGCAGGGGAAGGCTGTAAGCCCATAAAGCCGCTCTTGACTCCGCCCTCTAGGCGCTCAGCTTCTGCTCAGGTGGCCTTCCTTTTCCATCAGAGATGGGTTGCATCTACAGCTGAGTGGCTTTCTCAGCCTACTTCCTGCCAGCAGAAGTTGAAAGACCCACAGGCCTCTTTTCATTTTGAATGATCTCTGTTCATTTCACTTCAATTTAATACAATTCCTTTTAAAATATGTTTTTTATGTATCAAACTATATTCCACTCCACTGGGCAAATGCCACATCTGGATTTCTTTCTGAGATAGGCCCTGTTCTATCTTGTGCCAGGTGTGAGGCCACTGCAGGAAAATGCCCTTCAAAGTCTTAGAAGTTCTGCTGTCAGGCACATGTGTAAGAGGCACACCACTACAATTGTTAGAAGTACTATTGTCTACCTGATGTCTACGAGACACACAATTAATTCTGTACTTCAGAGTTCTGAACAACAGCTTTCACAGGCACACCCCTGACTTTTATTTTACTCTAAGACCTTGTTTTACTGCCCGGAGTTTGATCTTTTCCCTGACACCATTTCTCGCTTTGAAGTCCCTTTGCTGGCTTTTGACTGGGCCCTCTATATTGCTCCTAAACTTTGCTTGAAAACATAACAGTCTCCTTTTTAACTCATCTCTATCTCTACCTGATCATACATTACTAAAAGAAACCAGTTGGCACTTTCCATATTCTTCCTAGAAATCTTCTTAACCATATCTACCAGTTCACTAGATACATTTGCTACTGTTTACATTATTCTAGTTAACTATTGGTATGGTTTAGCTATGTCCTCACTCAAAACTCATCTTGAATTGTAGCTCCCACAATTTTCACGTGTGATGGGAGGGACCCAGTGGAAGGTAATTGAATACGGGGGTGGGTCTTTCCCATGCTATTCTCATGATAGTGAATAAGTCTCTTGAGATCTGATGATTTTATAAAAGGAGTTCCCCTGCACAAGCTCTCTTTTCCCTGATGCCATGTAAGATGTGACTTGCACCACCATGATTGTGAGGCCTCCCCAGACATGCAGAACTGTGACTTGATGAAAACTCTTTCCTTTATAAATTACCTAGGCTTGGGTATGTCTTTATTAGCATCATGAGAGCAGACTAATACAACTGTGTCCCCAAACTTTTCATCACCACATACTTGAGTTGCCCTTTCTCCAGCCTTCAAAATCAGCTTACTGACTGTCCTTCAATTTTTCACAACTAGTCTCCATGGGACTCCAAGCTGCTGTCAGTCCCCAAACCAATGCCATATGAGTGATGTGAACAAGGGATTTATTATATAGATTACACCTTGCACAGCTGTGGGAGAAACCAGTGAAGTGGAAGTCCTGAAGGGAATATCTGCGACATCAGAGAAGAGTCACCAAGAGGAGCTGGTAGAGCCTGGGCAGTGGCGGTGGGTCAGCAGGGCCAGTGGTCAGGATGCGAAGTGAGGACATAGAGGAAACATAGAATTCATAAACCTGAACCCACTGGGCAAACTGCAACCCACCTGTCTCTCATCACCTCTACCTCAAAGATGCAGGTTCCCTTGCCACAAAGACATACCTGTGTCTGGTTCAGGAGACTGAAAGAGGAGATTGTGTGGGATTCCGAGGACCTGCAGCTTCGCTGCTGCCCCATGCTGACAAGGTGAGTGGCAGATCAGTCAGGAGTGCATACGCTGCAGCAGCGCCTGGTCCCCTACCCTACCTCCAGAGCAGACCTGCTGAGGTTCTGTCTCACCTTCCAAATCTCGGGCAGATTTCTCTTGCAGTCACTCCTAACCCAGAAGTGTCCCAGAAAAGGCACCTGGGAAAAGGGGTTCAGGTTAGTCCACAAAGAGTAAAACCATCACAAAGGCTCCAAGCTGATGGTTCTTGTGTTAAATATTTATTTGTATAAATATTCTTATCATTAGCCTAAAGCTTGTCACATAGCAGGTGTCCCACCAATGTTGTTTAACAGAAACTTGGTTTATATACCAGATTGAATGCTCTGCCTTGTTCTCTAAAATATTTCCCTCCCCCACATAAATGATGTCTTTCTTTTGGTAGAGAGAAAATAACCTTCTGCATCAATCTAATATTTGATTAATTTTCTTTTCCCTGGAACAGACAATTTATAGCTTAAAACTAAAGCACTCTACATTCTACTTACTCCAGGAAAAAGCTGCATTAAAATCCATTTGAACTTAGGAGTAAGAAGAAAGATGAGCTCACGGTGTTACCATTTTCCATGGGGCCTGAATGAGAGGGCAGGGTTCATGCTTGAACATTTTCTCCTCATTAGCACTTCAGCTCCTGCGCTTAAGCTCTGAGCCCCACCTCCTGACCTGACTCAGACAAGGGGAACTGAGTGATGAGGTGATAATGAGGAGAAAATGTTCTGCCCTGTTCCGGGCCAGGCTGGTACAAAGCAGGACCACAGGGATGAGACTGTACCTGGGTGTTTAAAAATCTTTCTTCATTTGGGATAAACAGCATGGTGAAAATTCATAATCGGAATGAAAAAGAGGAGGAAGAGGCTGCAGCAGCAATGAGGACAGGTGAGAGTGTAGATTAAAATGTGCTAGCCTGGGCTCCCTGATACACTCAATTCTTTTTATGATAGATCTTTTAGAACATCTTAGCATTGCTATCTGCTACTTAACACTGACTACTTGACTGTATAAGGAAGGAAGGGAAGGGAAGAGGAGGGGCAGGGAAGGGGAGGGAAAGAGGAAGGAGGGAAAATATTTCCCCAGGAGATAATAGGTAAAAAGAGATCTTTTAGTATCTCAAGCTAAAGAGGCCCCAGCCTCATGCTGTTGTTGAAACTCTGTTCCAAACTAATTTTTCACAAGGAAGTTCACAAGGCTTTTTCAACAGCACTGATACTCCAAGGTCTGCAGAATGCCTAGAAAATGCAAGTGCTTTCCTAGGCCCTAGATCCAGGCTTGAGAACCCTTGCTCTTCCCAAGGTGGCTAACCCTAACAATATGGGCATCTGATAGTGAAGACGAAAGGAGAATGAAAGCTTTGGTGCTTTGGTAGGCAAATAGCTGTCTCTGCTACAGCCCTGAGAAACACTTTCAGAAGGACTCCCTGATGCCTTTCTGCTGAATTAGAGTCCCTCCACCTCCAGTGCCTCTCAGCCAATTTCTGCTTCTGTTGTACCATTGTCTTTCTTACCTTCTTATTAATCCCTTTCTCTCTGCCCTCACCACTGGCTTCTATCCCCAACTTCCTCTCCTTTACATCCAAGGTGTTTATACATTAATTGTACTTGTCAGCAATCATATGAAACATTGTTATGGCCCAGCTTTTAAATGAGGAAACAAAGGCCCAGAGAGAATAAATCACTAGCCCAAGGTCACCAGCTAGTTTGAGGCAGATTCAAAACTAAAGAAACCAGGACTTTGGATTCTTAAGACTTCTGTTCTTCCTACTCTTCTGAAGACACCCCCACCCACTACTGAGTCTACATGAGAAAGGATATGTAAAAGGATGGAGAAAGTTTCTCTCTCACCCACAGATTACCATTAGACCATAATGCTTAAGCATGATATTCTCCAATACTATAGATCTACGTGTCACAATCGAGGTTTATAAGTTGTGCTGCTAAAGAATTGTGATGTGTGTGGTCCTTTCAATCCAAGGACACCCCAATCCTGAAGATCTAGTGAAACTTCCAGATATCATTTGCCTTTTTAAAAAAACTATTTTTCTTCTATTTTGACAGATAGTGTATCTATTGTGAGTGGTTTACTAATTTGTTTATTCCTTGACTCTGATGACATCTATTCCTCTTGGAGCCAAAATCATTCAAGGCTCAATATTCAGTGATGCAGAAAGAAACATATGTGGTAAGACATAGTCCAGTCCTAAAAGAGTGCACAATTGACTTTGGAAGATGAGTAAAGTGACAAACTAATTCTTCTGCAAGTCATAATGGAACAGATGCTCTCAGTGGCAGAGATTTCAGAAGATAAAGCAAATATTTCTGGAGAAGGACATTAGGTAGGCTTCACTGAAGAATTGGAATCTGAATGGAGTGCCGAATGATGAGTAAGATTCTGGTAGACAGAGCCATAGGACAGATTCCTTCAGGTAGAGAGAATATAATGATCAACAGCCAGATTTTTTCTTAATGAAATGGAAAAGCAAATGTTGCACTTTGGTAGTGGTATAAGAGTATTGGGAAATACAGCTGAAAAGGGAAACCATGATGTGGAAAGCTTGGAATTGTTGTACTGGCCCGAGCATGGAAAGTCAACACCAAGACAACAGTATGCCAAATTGCAGGGTCTTTATTGCCAGTGGCCACGGAGGACTCGTGTCTCTCCAACCCGTGGCCCAGAAAAGAGGGTATCAAGACCTTTTATACCTGTAAAACCCTCGGGAGTGAGGGTGAGGGGCAGGGGTCGGGATGAGAGGCTTCAGAGGTTCTGAGGGCTAGTGGATTCTGTTAATCACCTCCTGGGCGGAGATGAGGGTGTGGGGCTCTGGACCTTCCAGTGGATTCCTGGGTGAAGATGAGGGTGAGGGGCTCCAGACTCTCCGAGGGCCAGGGGACTTTTTGACATTCTGATTGTTACTTAAGTGGTTCACAAAAGTCAAGATTAGCATTTGTTTATACATTGTCTGGGTAGGGTAGAAATCACAGACCTTAATTACTTATTACAAGTCACAGGGGCCAACATGGTGTGGGTTTGGACTGCTTACCTGTCATATTAGGGTTACAGAGAGCAGTTTCAACAGAAAGCAGAGGTATGGTTGAGGTATGCAGTTTTATGGGGCTTTTATTATGTCACAGGATGCCAGAGTTTGAGGTCTGAAGTTTGACCATAGACAACAGGAAGCCATTATGAGTTTCTGAATGGGGTAATGAAACCATCAAAGCAGTATAAAAGCGAAGAAGAGGTCAGGCATGGTGGCTCACGCCTGTAATCCCAGCACTTTGGGAAGCCGAGGTGGTGGATCACCTAAGGTCAGGAGTTTGGGACCAGCCTGGCCAACGTAGTGAAACCCTGTCTCTACTAAAAATATAAAAATTAGCTGGGTGTGGTGGTGCATGCCTGTAGTCCCAGCTACTTGGGAGGCTGAGGCAGGAGAATCACTTGAATTTGGGAGGCGGAGGATGCAATGAGCTGAGATTATGCCACTGCACTCCAGCTTGGGCAACAGAGTAAAACTCTGTCTCAGAAAAAAAAAAAAAAAAAAAAAGGCCAAGAAGATTGAAACAAAGACCAGCATGATTCCTACAGAAATGTGACCCTCTAAATTATAATCACTGCATGATGTGATTGTAAATGGAAAATCAGTGTGAAATACAGCAAAGCTCAGAGTGCTGCCTACAGAAAGCCAGATTGTCATGCAGGCACGTCTCCAATGGCGTTGGAATATCTGCCACTTTTGTGACATGGTAAAAAGCCCCATAAACTGCATACCTCAACCATACCTCGGCTTTCTGTTAAAACTGCTCTCTATAACCCAAATGTGAGTAAGTAATAAAGGACTGTGATCCCCACCCTACCCAGACAATGTGTAAATGAATGCTAATCTTAGCTTTTGTGAACCACTTAAGTAACAATCAGAATGTCAAATAGTCCCCTGGCCCTCGGAATGTCTGGATCCCCTCACCCCCACCCCTGCCCCTCACCCTCACTCCCAAGGTAATTTTTACGGGTATAAAAGGTCTTGGCACCCTCCTTTCGGGGCCACAGTTTGGAGAGACATGAGTCCTCCGTGGCCGCCAGCAATAAAGACCCAGCAATTTGGCATACTTTTATCTTAGTGTTGACTTTCTATGCTCGGGCCCGTACAACATTTTGGAGGTTCCACCGAGATTTATCTTTGTCCATCACCAGACAAAAGCCATCTCAGAGTCTCACCCGGGCAGCCGCTCCCCACCTCAGGGACCTCTAGGGGAGGCGCCCCCTGAACTGTTCCAGGGCCCCAGAGTTCCAGCCCCGTGGAGGATAAGCAACTACCCAGCGATATTCACCTGAAATTCCTTAGGGTCCTGGGAACCTCCAGAGGTAAGTCAGGTCTGGGGACCGGTCCATCAGGGGGCCTGAGTCGGGGGACCAGACGCAGTCACTGCAACTCTGACCAGGCAAGCCTACCATGAGACGTCACTGGAGGCTCAGGTTACCTGACTGGAGGCTCGGGTAATTTAGTTTTTGTTTGTTTTCCATAACCTCAGTTGAGTGAGAGAGTGAATGTGTATATATGTAGTCCCATGGCTGCAAGGCTACGGGGCTTGTGTGGGCCTTCACCCGCAGTTCCACGGGGACGTCATAAGGCATAACGGTGATTCACCTCAGGACTAAAAATTCTGGAGTGATCAGGCCCGGGGTTTATACGGGTATACCTTAGCCAAGACGCTCTGAAACATCCCTCTGGGGACGTGGCCTGGCAGGCGTCAGTCTGGTCTCCCATCTGGGGGGCACCCATCCTTTGTCTGTCAATCCTGTATGTGGTTTTGTCTTTATTGTAGATTCACCAGTTTTGTTAGACTCCTGTCGGCCAATATACAGAAGTTTAGGCCTGCTTCCCTTGGAGTGGAAGATATTCTACAGTGGGTAACAGACCACTGGCTGCAGGGGACCTTTACTGAATTTATGGCCCTAGAAGTAACACTGTTTTCCCTCCTTCTCCTATTATTCTACTACTGAGACCTCACTTCTTTTGACTCTGCCATGTGACAAATAGCTTTAGCCCTATCTCTGTTTTCTTCCTTATTATAATCATTGTGGCCTGTAAGTTCTCTCAGCCACCCCCACCCACCCAGGACAGGAGTATTTCTGCCCATGTTGGGTATAATTTCCTTTTCCCTTCATTAGCTGATGTCCAAAAGGGAATTCTGCCCGAGATGTCTCGGGTGTAGTTTTTTCTCTGTCCTGGGAAATAAATTCCTGGACAAAAAGGTGCCAACTCTTCTTGACCGTTGGGGGTAGAAACAAGATAATTGTCTGTTCTTTCAAAAAGATATTAAGTGTTGTTATAGCCAGTGCTCTGAAGCCCACCCCTATTGAGTTTTTTGACACCACCCTGACTGCTGGGAGGTAGGGTGTCATGGCTTAATAAGAACAGACTAACAAATCTCTTGTCAACTCTGTATGCTATAATGGATTCAAAATTCACACCCTGTAGACCTCCTAGTTCATTTGTTTTGCCATTTTCCAACTTTCCCAAGGTCACTAGGTATCAGGTGTCATTTAAGAGAAGACCACGCCCGAGTGGCACTAAGCCTATACAAGGCCTATTACCGGCCCCTCTGGGGCTTCTTAAGGGAATCCTATCTGCACTCTTGGCCCCTTCCACCTATTCCCTGGCCCGTACAAAAGACAGACCCATTAAATTAATTATACTTTCCTTACAAGATTTAGCTGTAGAAGCACTTTTAAAACCAGTGCTAGAAAAGGCAAAACATGAATATAACGCCTGCCAAAACTAGAAATACTACAAAAACCACAAGACCCGTGTCACTATCAGAAGACAGAGAAGAGAGTGGAAAAAGTAGGAGAGAGAGAGAAAAAAATAAGAAAAATAAGGAGAGGAATTTAATGCTTTATAGGGTCCCTGTGTCAAGGCAACAACAACAACAAAAAAAGCCGCAGGGGTGGGGAACTCGCAGCCAACCCAGCAGCTGGGAGCTTCGTTTTAAAGTGACACAAATTTTTTTTTTTTTTTCTGCTGGCCACCAGCCCCACCCAGCTTTCAGGCAGGCCACACAGCCTCAGGGTGCAGCATTTGCAACTGCAAGGTTGTTGGTTTAAATCCTCAGTAAAGCCAGTTTTACATTAGTGAAATCTCTTAGGGGAAATTTGGCATTTAAAAAAAAAAACCACAAATGGGGTCCTCTAGCTCCCGGCCTTGTACCCCCGTCCAATGCATGATGGCCAACTTCAAGGTTAGGTTTTCAGGCCAATATGGGGTGAAATTAACCCCTGGAAAACACCGCTCTTTGTGTGAGCTAGAATGGCCGTCTTTTAGAGTTGGGTGGCCAGATACTGGGACCTAAGACCCAAAAATTACCCAGGCTGTATGGAAAATGGTTGCAGAAACTCCTGGATACCCTGACCAGTTTCCATACATCGACCAATGGTTAGGTTCAGTCCAACAGCCTCCCCCATGGCTAAAGCACTGCATTTAACAGGCTGGGCTTCAGGTCATGTTAGCCGGCCCAAAGAAGGCCCCTACTGCACCGGCCATTCTCCCCGCCCCAGAAGAGGATCTAGAATTACCTCCCCCTTATTTTAGACCCTCTGGACAGAGGTCTCAGCACCCCTCTCCAGACAGCATTGGTAGCCAGCCCTTGTCCCCACTCCACACCCGTAACAGGGCTCCATACCCACCCCAGGTATTACCCCTTTGAGAGGCGCCCTCAATGGAAGGAAGGAGGTAGCCGGGGCCGCCCTTTCTTCATCCACATCCCCTTCTCCTCCAGTGACTTATACAATTGGAAGGCTTAACAACCCCCCTTTTCTGAAAGGCACCAGGCACTCACAGGGCTCCTAGAATCTAACTTACTAACCCACCGCCCCACCTGGGATGATTGTCAACAATTACTCCTAATACTGTTTACTGCAGAAGAAAGGGGCAGAATTAGACAGGAGGCCTATAAGGCCATAGTTGGAACACGGGGAGGCTCAGTGGAGGACCACCAGGAGAAAATTAATGAAACTTTCTCTTCCACCCGGTCCCAGTGGGACCCAAACACCTTGGCAAGTCTACAGGCTTTGAACAATTTTCACCGGTACCTCCTAGAAGGGATTAGGGAAGTGGCCCGAAAGCCCACTAACCTCTCCAAGGTAGGAACTGTAACTCAGGGCCCGCAGGAGTCGCCGGCTGCCTTCCTTGAGCATCTACAGGATGCTTATTGCACCTACACTCCTATTGACCCTGAGGCTCCAGAAAATCAGCGGGCCATCAATCTGGCTTTCGTTTCCCAGTCAGCCCCAGATATTTAAAAAAAGTTACAGAAGTTAGAGGGATTTCAGAGAATGAATTTGTCCCAATTGCTAGAAATTGCCTAAAAGGTTTTTTACAATAGGGACACTTCAGAAGCCAGACAGGATAAGAGAGTTACTAAAGCAGTAATCACAACTCTTCAGGAAACCTGAGTTATCCTGCGGGGACAGGGAACCTCTGGGGTCCCCACCCCAGGCTAAGACGCAACCAGTGTAGGTACTACTGACAGATAGGCCACGGGAAGAACGAGTGCCCGGAGAGGAGAAGGCAAGAAACAGCTCAGGGAAAGCCACCGAGTGCCATTCTCAATTTAGAAAGCCAGGATTGACGGGGCCGGGGCTCTTATTTATTAAGCCCCCAGGAGCCCAAGGTCACTTTAAAAATTGGGGGCACACCTGTCAGCTTCCTAGTCGACACCAGGGCAGCCCACTCAGTCCTTACTCAGCCTCTAGGATGACTATCCAGTAAAAAACAATTATCCAGGGGGGCCACAGGAAAAACCACGACAAGCCCTTGGACCACCAACCAATTCGTTGATATGGGGAACGGCACTGTCACCCACTCCTTCTTAGTCATTCCAGAGTGTCCGTACCCACTCCTAGGACAGGACTTACTCCACAAACTTCAAGCAAATATTTCTTTCACTGAGGGTCAGGCTTGCCTTATTCACCTGATGAAGAAAATTTTGCTAAAGAACAAGGGGGTATACAAGATTCCACAGGATGGTAGATTCTACTGGACACAAAGATTGTAGTCCTTGAGGTTCTAGGACGGGCTCTAGTTAAAGACATATACCAGGCCACTCACTTAAGACAGACCAAACTAACTGAGCTGCTAAAAGCCAAATACTGCATTCCCCTCTTACATGAACTTATCAAGGAAATTACTTCTCAGTGTGATGTATGTGCCCGAGTAAATCCGGGCAGGAACAGGTCTAGCCAGGTAGGAGTGAGACTCAGAGGGGCTAGCCCTGGGGAGCACTGGGAGGTAGATTTAAACCCCCCAGCAAATGGCTATAAATACCTCCTGGTGTTTATAGATACGTTCTCTGGTTGGGTCGAGGCCTTCCCCACTAGGTCTGAGACTGCTTTGGTGGTCACAAAAAAACTATTACAGGACCTTGTTCCTTGGTTTGGCCTCCCTCCAATGCTGAGGTCAGAAAATGGGCCTGCCTCTACTGCACAAATTTCTCAGGGCCTAGTGAAGGCCCTGGTGTAGCCTGGAAATTACACCGTGCCTATCGTCCCCAGAGTTCAGGGCAAGTCAAACAAATGAACCAGACCTCAAAAACAAACCCTGCCAAAGTTTATCCTAGAGACCGGTGAAAACTGGGTCAGCCTGCTTCCTTTTGTCCTCCTCCACGTCCGATGCACACCCTATCAAAAAGGTTTCTCCCCTTTTGAAATCATGTTCGGTAGGCCCCCTCCCTTACTCCCCAGACCCGTGGATACCATGCATGCTGAAGTCCATAACTATATACTCCTTAAGTCTTTATAGGTGCTCCAATCTATTCAATCCCAGATATACCAGCTCATTAAGGACACCCGTCCCACCCCATTGGACCTTGCAGAGCAGCCAACACACCCCTTCCAGCCTGGAGACTCTGTCCTTATTAAAAGATTCGTCACCTCCGGCCTCACTCTCTGTTAGAAGTGACCCTACACGGTTATCCTGACTACACCCACTGCACTCAAGATGGACGGACTAACGGCCTAGATTCACATCACGTCAAGAATGCCCCACCAGAAAGACAATGGAGCATCAAACACTCATCCCCCGACTCACTAAAGCTAAGACTTGTGCACTCTTCGCGGTCACCACCCTCACCACCCTAATCTGTGCTATAAATCCCTATAGCAAACCCCCGATTGGAACCCACCTACTATCAATGGGTCATCACCGAGGGCTCCACTGGAGGATATGTTAGTTCCGTAACCAGGAAGGGAGCCACCCTAGTCAATTTAACCCTGGAATACATTCCAAAGAACCCCATTACCTTCTCCCTAGACCTCTGTGCCCTCCTGGGCCCCAACCTAAATTTCAGAACAAGTGGAGGTGTAGCAGGGCGCAGCAGTTTAGGGGTAGAGCAACAACTCCAGACCATGGGGTTATATCTGTGCCTAGGACCCACCCCACAAAAAAGATAGAACTGTGGAGACTTAAATGAATTCTTTTGCCCCCGTTGGGGCTGTGAAACTATCTCCACTATATCAGGATATACCAAAAACATAGATTCCTTCATCTCTTTTAACCAAGACTCTCCCCCATCCTCATGCTACACTAGGTCTTGTAACCCACTCAGAATAACTGTAACTACCCCAGATGGTAGATGGACAACAGGGTGAATCTGGGTTCTCAGAGTATATATGAGTGGGTGGGACATGGGAAACATCTTTACCATCCAGCGTATAACCCTGCCCAGACCCAAACGCCCTATAGGACCCATTGCCCAGGTCATACAACAAGAGGCCCCCTTAAAAATACAAAGCCCCCTCATCCAGATAATCAATACCCCCCCTTGACAATCTTCCCCTACAACTCCAACTCAGCTTGAAGAGGACACAACCCTGTTAACCTTGTTGTCCTCGGCTCACCACCTCCTCAACAAATCTAACCCAAATTTAGGAAAAGACTGTTGGCTCTGTCTAAACGCACAACCACCATTTTATGCCGGGTTGGCTTCCCAATTATCTGCCAACCTGTCCGATTCTTCATGCTCCCAATCCACACTCCATTTAACCCTGGGAGACATAGAAAGGTATAGGCACTGCTACCACTCCCCAAATTACACCCTTGCAAGTTCTCCCTATGGGCACTATTGTAATGTCTCCCACGATGTAACATGTAATAGTAAAAACCTTTACCATCAGGACCCAGATACCACTTGGTTAGCCCGCACTTTTAGCCTCACCAACTGCATTTCCACATACCAGTTCAGCAGCTCCACTCCCATACTCTGCACCCTGGTACACATCCTCCCCAGAGTTGACATTTATGATGGCCAACAGGGACTTAACCTCCTGACCCCATCGGATATTATTACTGCTCGATAAAAGCGAGTCCCTATCGTCATCCCCCTACTGGTTGGATTAAGGCACTGCTGGCTCCACTGTAGTTAGAATATCAGCTCTAATAACTAGGGACCAAAATTTTAAAACTCTCTCTCGGCACATAGATACTGACCTAAGCCACTTAGAAAACTCCATTTCCCAACTCACTGATCAGGTTGAGTCTTTAGCTGAAATAGTCCTCCAAAATAGGCAAAGACTAGATTTACTATTCTTAAAGCAAGGGGGGTTATGTGCCGCCCTTAACAAACAATGTTGCATCTATGCTAATAGGTCAGGCCTCATCCAAGAGAGCTTCTCCCTGGTCAGACAGAATCTCAAAACCAGAAAACAACTTCGAGAAGCTTCGGAAAGTTAGTATCAAAAAATGTTTTCCAGGTCCCGTTGGCTCACTTCCCTCCTCACCGGCCTGGTGGGACATCTGGCCCTACTCTTACTGGGTCTCATGTTTGGCCCCTGCCTCCTAAACCAACTGCTCAAGTTCATAAAATCTGGGGTAGACTCCATAAAATTAATAATATTAAGGTCTCAATATGAGTCCTTAGAACAAACAAACAATACTAACCAGTTAGAGGAATCAATGATTTAATTCCTGTAAATAAAACAAGGGGGGAATGTGACATGGTAAAAAGCCCCATAAACTGCATACCTCAACCATACCTCAGCTTTCTGTTGAAACTGCTCTCTATAACCCAAATGTGAATAAGTAATAAAGGACTGTGATCCCCACCCTACCCAGACAATGTGTAAATGAATGCTAATCTTGGCTTTTGTGAACCACTTAAGTAACAATCAGAATGTAAAAAAGTCCCCTGGCCCTCGGAATGTCCAGAGCCCCTCACGCTCATCTTCGCCCAGAAACCCACTGGAGTGTCCGGAATCCCCTCACCCTCACCTCATTTCCGCCCAGAAGGTGATTTGCAGAATCCACTAGCCCTCGGAATGTCTGGAGCCCCTCACCCCCACCCCCGCCCCTCACCCTCACTCCCAAGATAATTTTTACCAGTATAAAAGGTCTTAGCACCCTCCTTTCAGGGACACGGGTTGGAGAGACGTGAGTCCTCCTTAGCCACCAGCAATAAAGACCCTGCAATTTAGCATACTTTTATCTTAGTGTTGACTTTCTATGCTCGAGCCAGTACAACACTTTGAAACCTTGGAAAAGCCATCACCATCCAGGTCCAGGACCTGACACTGTCTGCTTTGCAGATTCAGTAATGTGGATCTTGTCTCTGTCCTAGAACAGCCAAGAATCAGGAAAACCAGAATGCCACTTCATTTTTCTGTTGTTTGTTTGTTTGTTTTCCATAAAGACAGGGTCTTACTATGTTGCCTATTCTGGTCTCAAGCTTCTGGACTCAAGCAATCTACCTGCCTCAGCCTCCCGAAATGCTGAGATTACAGGTATGATAGAATGCCACTTCTCAACTCACAGTGAGAAACAGAAATGCCCACCCACATAAGCCAGGAATTTCAGTTGCAAACAGTAGAACCTACGCTATCTAGTTTAGGTCATAAAAGAAAATCATTAAAGATAATGCAAAACTCACAGAATATCCAGAAATTCAGAGCCAGTGAATCAGGCTCAGAGACCCTACAGCTAAGAAGTAAACCCAGACGCTGGATCACTCACAGGCCAGTCTCACTGTCATTGTGGATGCAGCACCATAGCTTGCCCGGTGGACACACGCATGACATGCTGTGGTGGCTACAGGATTTCACTGTTAGGTATTTTGCTTCTGTTGCTCCTGAAAGCCCATTACTTCCTGCCATTCTCTCTGGAAAGGTGGATGCTGAATGTGACTTTCTTTGTCTTGGGGCCCATTTCACTGGTGGAAACTGGATCACACGTCTGTCATTAGTGTTAAGGCTGGCTTGGAACCTGGGTACAAAGATGAAAATATCAAAGAGAAAAATCACCAAAGTGTTAGCTGGGAGCTCAAAAGATGTAGAGTGTCCATGATTATGGCAAATGACCATGCACATCGGCTGACTGACCTAGAGATTGGCTGACTGTCACACCATTGGAAGGTTGTTGTTCAACATGAAATTAGAGAATAGGAAGTTACATATATGTCAATGTTTTTCATAGCATTAGCTCTATAACCTCGAATTCACTGCCACCATTCATTCATTGTACACTGGCACTCACTAGGTACAAAATCCCATGTTCAGTGGTGGGTCAGGGGATAAAAATGAGTAAATCCAAGTTAAACTATGTTCCTACCCTCAAGGTATTCACAAAATAGCTGGTAAAATAATAAGCAGCAGGGTCCTAAGCAGTAACAAGATCTAGAATAAGAGTGTCTATGGGTGACTGAAAGAGCAGAGAGGACTCTCTTTGAGACTGAAGAAATTCGGAAATTCGGGATGGACAGGGCACAGTGGCTCGTGCCTGTCATCCCAGCACTTTGGGGGCTGAGATGGGAGTATCACTTCAGCCCAGGAATTTGAGACCAAAGTAGGTAACACAGCATGACCATCTTTTATAGAGATGGATCTCTACAAATAAAAAAGTAAATTAGTCAGGCTTGGTGGTGGATACCTGTAGTGCCAGCTACTTGGGAGTCTGAGGCAGGATTGCTTAAGCCCAGGAGTTCAAGGCTGCAGTGAGCTATGATTGCACCACTCCACTCCTGTTAGCCTGGAAGACAGAGAGAGACCCTGTCTCTGAAAAATAAGCAAAGGAGAAGTTTAGGTACTGGAAGGTCAGTAACATAAATACTGAAGACACTGAGGATGACAGCTGGTAGTGAGAGCAGAAGGGGTCTCAACCTAGAGGCAGAGCATGAAGGCCTTGGAAGGCACTGGGTAGGGATGAGGGGCCAGGGTATAGGCAGCAGGTTGAGACTTCAAGAGAAGAGGAGTTGCCCAGTCACAATAGCAGAACCAGAATCTGGAAACAGCAGAGAACAAATAAAGTATAAACCCTAACCCAGGTCAAGGATAAGAGCATTGGCTCAAGGGGACAGGAGTGTTCTGAATAAGAAGAAGGGAGGCAGGTTTGGGAAAAGATGATGTTGAGGTGAGATGAAGAGACAAAGCTGCGCTTATAGAAACAGGCCAGTTGTCTGCCCCATGCAACATGCACACCACAGCGCTGCGGGAAAGAACGGTGCCTTTCCTTTGCATTCTTCAGAGACATTGCTCTCTCTTCCTTTCCTGTCCCTTCCAAGTCTGCCTCCCAGGGCCATGTCTGTACTTGTATTTGCCTTTTGCAATCACAGAGCTAGTATAATCTTTCATTACTTAGCCTGCAAAGAAGAAAGTATTTTTCGTATTAGCGTGTACATCTCTTGGACAAAGAACTAGAAATCACCTTCCACATGCCGGAGTCATTCCAGCATTGACACCTGCTTTCCCAAAGCACCAGTAATAACCCCGTCTCCCTGCAAAAGCTATAACTTTAATAAAAAACAGGTCACACACACCAGACACCAGTATTGCCAGAACATGCAAACACACACGTACACTCTATCACCAATAACTCATAAAATAAAATGAAATCTCTTAACAGTATCCAACTGCCAATTTCTCTCAAAAATTCCCTGGGGAAAAAAGAAGGGAGTCTCTAAATACCTTCAATACTCTGGACGTAACAAGTAATGTTTCATGGTTGTCATGGAAATGGTTCTGATCCACAGAAAATGATGCACCCTTTATCTCATTACCGAAACTCGGTTGGAGGATGAGTATCATGGGGGTGGTAGAAAAGTACACATTTGAATTTAGACAAACTTGGGTTTCAGTCCTAGCTCTCTTTTACTGGCTATGCGACATTGGACAGTTATCTCTTCTAGCTTTGTCTCAGCTTCCTCCTGTATAAAATGGACACAAGATTCCTACTTCCCAGAGTTGTAGAAATGTATGCCATGCACCTAGTACAGTAGCGAGTAAATGGTAACTACTACTAGCACTGCTATTGCTTAGTTATTATTATCTTCATCACCTTTATTATTGAACCAAAGGTTCCATTTAGCTCAGAGTTGAAAGAGAAAGAGTCCCTCATGTCCATGCTGTGAGTTCATCTATAATAGATGTCAAAGCCACCTCCTTGTGATTTGGATAATGGAGGCATTCAGAGTCTGTTGAGCATAATGATGAGCCTGCAAGGGGACAGCTGACAGCTCACAGAGAGAAAAGACTGAGCAGTCTCTTAGGAGCCCCCGTGTGCAGCTTGACCCCTTCCCATCCCTTCTCATCCTCACTGCTGATTCCCACCCCCCTTTACCCAGACACCTACTTCCTTGTAACAGGCAGTGTTGGGAATGACTTTCTCTCTCTCTCTGTCTTTCTCAATCTCTCTCTTTCTCTCTCTCTCTGCAAAAAACAATGACTGTACTTATACATTGCTCCTGTAGAAAGTGAAACTGCATGGCTGGGAGAATCCTATCATCATTCCACTCTCTAATGAAAGAGATTGTTTGCAAGCAGATGAAATTAAATTGTCAGCTCTATTGACTTCAACAACAGGTGCCATTTGGGTAAAGCTAAAGGGAGCCATTGAATCGTCAAAAAGATTTAACTCTTCCTGACACCGCGGCATTGGGTAATAGCCTCCCACCAGTTCTGCTGCCAGAGACATCACCACTGCAGATCCATTACACCAGATTCTCACCCTGAAATCCTTTTTAAAATGGTAATTTTCAGGGAGGGGAAAGAGGCAACTCAATCAGGCTAGTGTTAGTGTAGAGCCTGGATCCCTATCTTGGCTGAGTTCCTCAATCAAGTTTCCCCATCTGGAAAATGGAGGAAGGCAGAGAATTACAGCTACCTCCTAAGGTCCTAAGAAGATAAAATGAGAATTTAAAGGGAAGATACTCAGTGCAGGGCCCGGCACACTATGAGTGTTCACAATTCCTGCATTGTGTAGGGAATCTTTACTGAGAACACGTTCTAGAAAACACTCACATGCCTGGGAAAATGCAGACTCCTGAAACTCACCCTTGAACATCCTGCATCAGTGGCTCTGGACTGGGCCTGGGCCTGGGAATGTGCCTTTTTTTTTTTTTTTTAATTGAGATGGAGTATTGCTCTGTCGCCAGGATGGAGTGCAGTGGCGCAATCTCGGCTCACTGCAACCTCTGCCTCCTGGGTTCAAGTGATTCTTCCGCCTCAGCCTCCTGAGTAGCTGGGACCACAGGCACATGCCACCATTCCTGGCTAATTTTTTTATTTTTAGTAGAGACGGGGTTTCACCCATGTTGACCAGGATGCTCTCAATCTCTTGACCTCGTGATCCGCCCACCTGGAATATGCACTTTTAACAAACCATCCAGGTAGTTTTTTTTGGTGGGTCCCATCATGATCCTCCTGTCCCAATGGAGCCAATCCCTGGGTCTGGCTGGTAGAAGTTCAATTTCTCCCAACAGAAAAGGCATGAGGCAGGGGAAGACTGTTGAATGGTAGAAGGGTTGACTACCAGAAAAGGTCAGGGAAAGAGCTGATAAAAGTTTGAGAGCCAGACTCTGGACAATTCACAGTTTTGCCTCTTCCAGCAGGAGATGGAGAGGAGAGTGCTGAGGGTTAACTTGGGTGAGGAACTGAGGGAACAGAAGGAGCCTTCACAGAAGAAAGTACTTGCAAAAAAAACCATTGTGCAAATCCCAGACACCAGCCATAGACCCTGAAATTCTAGTTTAAAGCAATTCAGTTCCTGTTCCATTCAGCAGGCCGATGAATTGCAGGCATTTGCACTTCTGTGGTACCTTTCAAGCCAGAGCCTCAAAGCTCCTTTCAAACAGAAATCTGTTCAGCCTCATAACCTCTCTGAGAGATTCTGCAAAGGGATAGTGGGATCACTTCCCTCCCTACCTCAAGGGCAGCCTCCTGGGAGGTGGGAGGCAGGAGGCAGTAGCCATTTAACAGTCACTTAACCAGGCATCTTGACAGCTCAAACAGTGGAGAAGGAGCCACTTGGGATCAGATGTTTCTGGGACACTTAGTCTGAGGCATGGAATTACAGAAATACCTGGATATTCACCTCTGCCTTTTTGGCATTAGCTTCTTCCTTGTTTAGCCTGAACACTCGCTGGTGATTTGGCAGACACTGAAAGTTGCCTACCTAATATCTTTCTTCCGTGAAATAGAACCTCAACTTCTTTCTGGGTCACAACAGCCCCAGGGGGCAGACCATGATTCTTTCAAGTCAAATTAGCAATCCTCTTCCATCTTTCCAAGCCTTCCTTGCAGCTATGGGTGACCATATCATCTAGGTCTAGCCAATTAAATGGAATTGAAAATCTGCTGGGATGTATGTGCCAGAATTTGCTATACTACAGTAGCATAGCTCTGATGTTTCAGTAGTTTTACACAACAAACATTTATTTTCACATTATAATTATAATTCAGTCAGCGGGGAAAGTGATTCACACTCATCTAGGAATCCAGACTAATGAAATCTCCATGATGTTATAACAGAACCATCTAGAACCCATGGTCTCCAAGGTCTCCATGGAAAAGCCTGAAAAGATACTCCTCCTTCAGTCCTCAAAGATGCTCTCCTTGTAGGCTCCTGTCAATCATTCCAATCATAAGTGGGTTGCTCCCTTGTCTGAGCTGTAATTTGATATGTCAGGAGTGTGAAGAACAATTAACCACTGGCGTATTACATAACTTCAAAAGTCTCTTGAGATAAAATGTATGCAAATGATAGTGTCTATTATTATGCCTGATAACAATTCTTTAATTCTGACTTAAAAGAGGAGAGGTTCTGAGACATGATGTCGCATTTGATCCAATGAAATATTCAAACTAACTTTATATCACTCGGGTGGCAATTTATCTTCTCTGCCTGGAGCAGAAAGAGGTTTCAGTGCAGTAATCATGGATTTATATCATCTCTCACAAATTGGTTTCTTTTGATTGGAGCACGGGCATTCAAAACTGTGCAGTACTTGCCAGCATGAGGTTGCTCTGAGCATAGAGCAGGCAGTTCAGGGGATCCTTGGAGATGAAGGTTGCCACCTCTCCATCCACTATGTGGCACGTTAGAAGTCACAGGTCACAGAATGGAAGCCATTTCTTGATTTTAATAATACGCAATGCGAGAAGAGGTAAGAGAGCGGAGAAAAGGGATGAACAATAAATGGATGAGCTAATGGCATAGATGGTTGCAAGAGTGCAGTCAACTAAAAAGTAATGCTTGTACTTTTAGAGAATGGAATCCTCTTTGTTAAAACTACTATCTAGGAGTCTTCCATTCCTCATCACCTTCCCCTGGATATCTCTGCTATGCCCAGATTTGCTTTTGGCCAAGCTGCCTTCAGAAACAGAAGCTCCTCCAAAGCCAGACAAAGAAACAAGACGAGAGAGAGTTGTGGGACCTGGTGGGATAATGGCTGTTTTATTCGACTAAGGAAGAAACTCTGTTAATAAACGCGTGTGACACTTAATGATGTGGCTTTCATTTTGAACACATCATTGCCTGATATTGAATCCATCCATTTTGATAATAAACACCACACCACGGAACTCTCGCTTTTTCCCCATAAATAAATAAATAATAGGCACGCAATGCAAGCACTTCCTTTGCACACTGGGAATGAGGGAGGGCCGCAGCTCCCTGCATGTGTTTGCATCTTATGAACTCGATTCAGCCGCATGGCCTCCCATTCGTCTCTCTGGAAATCTAATTTCCCTTCTGTGGGTTCGTCTGCCAGTTTTCTAATTTTCACATCAAACTGTATATTACTCATTGTCAGGCTGGTTGTTCTGGAAGACTCGTTAAAATCTTAAACCCTTTACCAGTGTTAAGCCTCAGACAGTTACTGGGCTCATGTTTTCCAAAAGATTACTGCCACCAGACCCCTCTAAAAAAAGTCTCAAAATTTCAAACTTTGCATTCTCTTGGTCCAGGCCAGAGCCAGTGAGAATGACACTTTCTGAAAGATAAATCCAAATTTTTTTTTTTTTGAGATGGAGTTTCGCTGTTGTTACCCAGACTGGAGTGCAGTGTCACTATCTCGGCTCACCGCAACCTCCGCCTTCTGGGTTCAAGCAATTCTCCTGCCTCAGCCTCCCGAGTAGCTGGGACTACAGGCGCCCACCACCATGCCCAGCTAATTTTTTTATTTTTAGTAGAGACAGGGTTTCACCTCGTTGACCAGGATGGTCTCGATCTCTTGACTTCGTGATCCACCCGCCTTGGCCTCCAAAAGTGCTGGGATTACAGGCGTGAGCCACCGTGCCCGGCCCCAAATTTTTTAATAAACAAAATGGCCTTCCCTGCTTACCAAGGAATGTGTGATTCATTTCTCTATCCCCAGCACTTAGCACACAATAAATACACCTTCAATAAATCACTGGTGGAAAAAATGAGTGAACTATTAAATGAGTGGCATGCTATATATATACTCACTTCTACAAGATTACATGAATATACATTGCACATATACCAAATCAAATTTCATTGCCTATGGTATACATTTATTTTTTTACTTAACCCATTGATGCTAACAAAAAGTATCTTTCTCTTTTTATTTTAAAAAGATCAGTAATTATACTTTAAACAGCAGCTCTAATTGATATAATTAATTTGAATGTCATGCAGCTGATTCTTATTAAGTTACCAAGCTTAGATCCTTCTCAGATCAACAGCTTCCAAATATACATATTTGGTTCTGGATTTCTTGCTTATTTTCACTTGTCCAAATTCTTGGGATGATAGAAGGATGCAACATGCATTTCTTCTGTAAGGCTGGGATCCATCATGGAAAGGAATCTTTTGGACCCACTGCAGCCAGAGAATGAAGAGCTTCCACTGGAAATCTCCCTGGGGGCCATTTGGAGGCCAGCATGGTACTATCTTATCTGAAGACCATGCTGGTCTCCAAATGTGTGGCATCACCGCTACGTTCAGAGAATAGGGTAGGCAGCTATAGGAACCTGCCTTTCCAGAAGCCCTGCTCCATGGACTTTTATCTAGAAATTTCCCCCAGACTCTTGAAGGTGCTCCCCAGGTAGAAACTCTAAAGGACTGGAGAAAAGATTGCCTTTTCCTTACAGTTTTCTAAAGATGAGCTTTAAAGGAAGTGCTTCATTCTTTATTAGAATCAAACCTCAAAAGCCAAAGGTTCATGTTCATAGCAGCTAAATGCAATTCCTGTCCCTGAATCCTGTACTGGATGGGAGAAAAAAAATGCTACAAAGGACATCCACTGGAATGCGGATAGTAGAAAAGATAAAAGTATTGTATCAATATTAACTTCACTAAAGTTGAAAGCTATATTGGTTATGAAAGAAAATATCCCAATTGTTAAAAAAACTGTACATGTACATGAAGTATTTATACATACAGGGCTTTGATGTACATAACTTAGCTTTAAATGATTAAAAACATTACATATAATAAATATAAAATAAAATATAAATTTTATATACCTCTATAGGAAAAGAATAAGCACAAATGATAAAGCAAAAAGCATAAAATGTTAGCAATAGGTGAGTCTGGTAAAAAGTATATGATATTTTTGGTACTGTCTTATTCTCATAATTTTTTTAAGTTTAAAATTATTTCTAAATAAAACATTTAGAGCCAGACACGGTGGCTCATGCCCATAACCCCCGTGGGAGGCTGAGGCAGGAGGATGGCTTGTACTGAGGAGTTTGAGACCAGCCTGGGAAACATAATGAGACCTTGGCTCCACAAAAATTTAAAAAGAGGATGGGAGGATGGCTTTAGCCCAGGAGGCTGAGGCTGCAATGAGCCATGATCATTGCACTCCTGCCGGGGCAACAGAAGTGAGACCCTGTCTCAAAAACTAAAATGTTTTTAATAAATATTTGAAGCCCATTAGCAGAGATAAAATCAAGCTGGACCCTTTAAACATAAACAGGCTAGGACCAGGCTGGTGATAAAAAGGGAAATAAACTTTCCATCAGAGCAGAAGATGGCAAATTTTATCTGTAAAGGGCCAGAGAGTAAAGAGTTTAGGTTTTGTGGGCCAGAAAGGCTCTGTCATAACTACCTGACTGCCATTGGATTGTTAAAGCAGGCTTGGAGATTATGTAAATGAATGGGCATGACCATGTTCCAATAAAACTTCATTTATAAAAACAAGTCCAAAGGCCATAGTTTGCCAAGCTCCGACTTCAGTAGTTGGGCAAATAGGATCCTGCTTGCCCCCATTCATTTTGGGTCCCTTTGAGGGACATTCTGTCTACCTGGCTCCCTGTGGCTGGCTCTATCTTTAACCCCTGCCATCTGGAGCACCCTTGCCACTGTCTTCACACTAACAGCAGGGACACAGACTACCTTCAGGAGAAGTCACAAAGGGAAGCCCTTTCACCCCACAGACAACCACAGGACATCTATGGGAACAGAGATGACAACTTTCACCTTAGCCCAAGAAACAGACCTGAATGTCGTTCCAAAAGCCAGTCTAGAAATGAAGGGGGAAAGTGGCTTCTCTACATGCACACAGGAAAGCCTGCTCCTCAGAAATCACAGTCCAGTACAGTGAATGTTTTACTTTATTTAAAGAAAAGAAAAAGAGGTCAGGTGTGGTGGCTCACGCCTATAATCACAGCACTTTGGGAGGCTGAGGCAGACGGATCACTTGAGGTCAAGAGTTTGAGACCAGCCTGGCCAATATGGTGAAACTATCTCTACTAAAAATACAAAAACTAGCCAGATGTGATGGCATGTACCTGTACTCCCAGCTACTCAGGAGGCTGAGGCAGGAGAATCACTTGAACCTGGGAGGCAGAGGTTGCAGTGAGCCAAGATAGCGCCACTGCACTCCAGCCTGGAACACAGAACAAAACCCTGTCTCAAAAAAAAAAGCAAGCAAAAGTTCCTACTTGGGTTCATTGTCCTTTCTGAAAATGACCACATATGAATGACGGATACATCAGGATTTGGACGGTAAAAGAAACAAGGAAAGAAGGGTAGGGATGGAGTGTGGAGAAGGGAAGAAAAACTCAGAGGGAACCCTCAGAATTCCTTTCAATGCTGCAACCTTTGTCACTGGCTGTTACCCTCCGAATCGCCCAGCTGGTCCCCTTGGTTCTCTCACAGTCATCTGGCTTCTACCCTGTCTCTCACACTGAATGTGCTGTGCTGCACTATGAATTCCTGAGGAGACAACACACCTTCCAACCACAAGCTGTTGAAAGCCCCCAGAGAGGGACGTAGACTTGAAGGAGCTCAGCCAAATCCCACCACTAACACTAAAGGAGGGAGTGTCCTTTCCCAGGGTGCTTCTTCAAGCTAATGACGGCTGCACCAGGACTGCTTCTATAGAGGCCATTTTATTTGAAAGGTAATGGAGCTCTACACAATGTAAAAAACAAGCAAGCAAGAAGATGGGGGCATCTACTGTGACTGACTCCAGAGGAGAAAGTAAGAAAGTGGAAGGAGGAAGGCAGAAGTGTGACACTCGGCAGCTGTCTCCGGCCATGTCCCCTCAATCTTTCTTACCTTTGTCTTTCGAAGTCCACCACTTAGAATTAGTGGAGCACCTACCATGGGCCTGGCAGATGCAGTGGTGAATGGGACAGATGCAGCCCTGCCTCCTGGTGCTTACATCTGGTGAGGGATCCCAACAGTAAACAGGCAATCGCAGAAGAGCAAGTAGAGCGCTCAAGCTGGGAGCGCATCCGAATCCCCTGGGGGCTTGTTAAAGCACAGATTTCTTGCCTGCCCCTCACAACAGTTTCTGATTCAGAGGATGTGAGAGGAGTCTGAGAATCTGCATTTCTATCAAATGTGCAGGTGATACTGATGCTGCCGGAAGGCGAGACTTTGAGCGCTGCCACACTCTAGCGTGGCTAATGTTATGAAGCAGGCAGTATGGGATCCAATGGGAGCAGGTAAAGGGGCATCCATCCAGACAAGGCCCAGCTGAAGCTGGTGTGCTTTGGGTGTATCTCAGATCTTCCGCCAGGAATCTCATGCTCTTTCTGCAGGATGTGAATCTGCACTGGTAGCTGCTGGCAGCCACTTTCTTACCTGAGGAGAGAAGCTGATTGGGGACACACTTAACAGAGGAGACTGCAAGCCTGAAGATGAGAAAAATAAAAACAGAAGTCAATACATCCCTGCACCCGCCTGCTCCTAGAGCCAATCTGTCTCTGTATTTTCAATTATATAGGCCATAAATTCCCTTTTGGCTTAAACAAGTTTGGAAAGTCTTTCAATAATTGCAACAAACAATATTCTGACTGATATTCACCCACTTGCCAAACAGTCTGAAATTCCACCATTAGAAACACAGTCCGTAGCATTTCCACCTCCTCACACATTCATCTAAGGCAGGGGTCAGCACATTACAGTCTTTGGGCCAAGTCTGGACCACCCTCTGTTTTTACAACATTTTATTGAAACAGCCACATTCGCCTGTGTACATACTGTCTATGGCTGCTTTTGTGCAAAAATGACACAATTTAACAGTTTGGACAGAGACTGTAGGGTCTACAAAGCCTACGGTATTTACTATCTGGTCCTTTACAGACAGACAACATTTGTGGATGCCTGGTCCTTCTGAAATCCTGTTCAATGCAGGGCATTGTTGTTGCTGTCGCCCAGACTGGAGTGCAGTGACACAATCTCAGCTCGTCGCAACCTCCATCTCCCAGGTTCAAGTGATTCTCCTGCCTCAACCTCCTGAGCATCTGGGATTACAGGCCTGCATCACCACACCCAGCTCATTTTTGTATTTTTAGTAGAGACAGGTTTCACCATGTTGGCCAGGCTGGTCTCAAACTCCCAATCTCAAGTGATCCACCCACCTTGGCCTCCCAAAGTGCTGGGATTACAGGCGTGAGCCACTGCTCTGGCTGAGAGCCACTCTTTATCTTGAAGGAGATCCAAACGCCTGACCCATTCCTTGGGTAACAGGCTGTACAGAGGATTGAGGCCCTTGTTTTGGGTTAAATGGAGGTTGCTAGGTGGAGGCTGCTAAATGAAAACTGCCATGTAAACTGCATGTTTTTTATGAGCGGCAGCAGTTCTCCTGTCCAGCCCACTGCCAATGGACCATCCTTGTATACAACTCTTCAATAAGCCCTGTGTCTCCATTGGCTCTCAGTCTCTTCTTCAGCCTCTTGGACAGGACACAGTACATCCCTTTTGGATTCAGTAGGGGTCCAGCACAGCACCCTATGACTTTGCTGTCATCCCAGGAATTCCTTTTGTCTTTTTTTTTTCTTCAAAGATCTTGTTGCATACCAAACCCTTTGTTTTCTCATGAGTAAAACTCCCTGCTTCCTGGACCTCATGTCTCCCTCTTTCTTGGTCTGGCCCCAGCTGGGTTGGAGCACATACTCCTGTAGTTTAGCTAGTTTTAAAAAGAGGGCATGCAAATAAGCATATGAAAAGATGTCCCACATCATATATGGAAATACAAATTAAAATAATGAGATGCCACTACACAGCTATCAGAATCACCAAAATCCAAAACACTGACAACAAATACTGGTAAGGATGTAGAGTGACAAGGACTCTCATTTCTTGTTAGTGGAAATATAGAATTGTATAGCCACTTTGAAAGATAGTTTGACAGTTTCTTTAAAAAACTCACTTTTACTATATGACCCAGCAGTCATGCTCCTTGGTATTTACTCGAAGAGTCAAAACTTATATTCACAGAAAAACCTGCGCATGGATGTTTACAGGAGCTTTATTCATAATTGCCAAAACTTGAAAGCAACCAAGACGTTTCTCAGTAGGTGAGTGAATAAATGAACTGTGGTGCATGCAGACAATGGAATATTATTCGGCACTAAAAGGAAATAAGCTATCAAGCTATGAAAGACATGAAAGAACCTTAGCTGCATATTAATGAATGAATGAAGCCAATCGAAAGAGGCTGCAGACTGTATGATTTCAATTGTATGACATTGTGGAAAAGGCAAAACTATGGAGACAGTAAAAAGATCAGTGATTGCCCTGGGGTTAAGGGGGAGGGAGGGACAAACAGAACACAGAGGACTTTCAGGGCAGTGCAAGTACTCTGTATGTTACTGTAATGGGGGACACATGTCATTATGCTTTTATACAAACCCAAAGCATTTGGACGTACCAAGAGGAAACCCTAATGTAAAGTATGGACTTTAGGTGATCTTGATGTGTCAATGAAGTTTCATCAGTTGGAACAAACATACCACTGGGGTGGGGGATGTGGATAATTGAGGAGGCTATGCATGTGTCGAGGCAGAGCGTTTATGGAAAACCTCTGTATCTTCCATTCAATTTTACTGTGAACCTAAAACTACTCTAAAAATGAAGTCCATTAAAAGAAGGAGGAGGAGGAGGAGGAGGAAAAGGAGGAGGAGGAGGAGGAAAAGGAAGAGGAGGAGGAAGAGGAGAAGGAGAAGGAGGAGGAGGTACAGCGGCCAATGATGTGGTGATGACAATTCACAGCTTATCTACTTCCTGTATCTCAGTGCTTGAGTCTGGATGCTCGTCCTCCCTAACAGGGGCTGAGCTGTGTACCAAACATCTCTCTTCACCCTCACCCTGGGGGTTCACGCCACCTCTGTCTGTGCTAACCTCTCATTTTCTTATCCTTGTATAATTTACATAATAGAATACTTTAGAAGTATCTCTGCTCACTTAAATACTAATCATTCTCAGAAGCCCAATATTATAAAGCAAAGCTGAGTGATCCACTTTCTCACCCTAAAAGAAAATAAGAATACAAGAACCCAGCATTTCCAGTTATTTCTTAACAGAGGGAGGACTGTTGATTCCATTGTTGTGATAACACATAGCCTCCAGTAACTTCCCAAGAACCTGTGTGTTGTTCTGAGGCTTTTGAGGGCTCTGTGCTTTAGATCAGGATATTCTTGGCTTTCTCCATTTCAGGATTAAGATTCAGGTTTCTTGCATCGCTAAAGTAAGTTAACAGTCATTCTATTTTCACCTTCCAAAATGTATTGCCATTGTCTTTTTGCCTTTTCTCCCCATCTTTATGGATTTCTGTCTTTAAAACAAGATAATTTATTTGCTCTAGTTTTAGTAGGATTTTAAGAGGAAGGGAGTTATATGGGTGTCAAATCTATCATCACTAGCATCCTATAGCCTTTTTATACACTGATTGTCTGAATTTAGCATATAAAACTAATACTTAACCCTTAAAGCTATGAATTGAATTTATAAGTTCAGCAAACCTTAGTATTTTTACATGTTCCAATACTATTTATAAAGATTCAATACTATTTATAAAGACTTCAACTTAAATAACAAGTTTAAATAATTACTGAAGTATGCATATGAAATTAAAATTACTACACCAGAACTTATTCTAACAGGCTAAAATTATTTTATGTTTTAGAAATGATAAAATATTAAGCATGTACAGATTCCTTAATGCAAAAAATATAAATAATTTATATTTGCTTTTCTTAGAAAATTCTACTCAATTCTAAATCTGAGGCAAAAGATGCTAATTTATAGAATCCCAAACAATTTTGGGATATCTTCCCAAATATTTTTGTATTTACCATCCCCTCTTGCAATGATTTATTAACTACCAGAGAGACTCCTTGTGGGATGATGACTGAATTTTTGTCACAGCATGGATGGAACATATGGATTCCCATGTGTCTAGAATAGGAACTGTTTTCCAATTCTTTCATCTCTCCAGGCAAATCAGCCACACTTACCCACACTGCTATATTAATTGATTGGATTTTACATTTTTTTGGCTTTTGAAGGATATAAATTGTTTTTATGTGTATGCTTATAAACATTCGATCTGTAGGGACTCCTACAATCTTTTTATCTACTCCCTATTAAAGCTAAGCCTCTTCCAGGTAATAAAATGACTTTCAATTACCCTCTTGATCTTCTTGGTTGCAACTTCTAGGCTTATTCTATGGACATAATTAAAGGCAAAAACTAGAGGAGCTAAGGCAAAAATCAAGATGCAATATAAAGCAAAGAGTCTGAAGAGATTTGATCTCTGTTGCATCCTTTCACACATAATCTCTAGGGGCTCTATTACAAAATGAAAAATGTGCTTGCCCAGGCTGTGAATCCACCTGGGGCTTCACCCTTGAGGAACATGGGAGCAGACAAGGGAGGAGAATATACCTGTCTAATTGTACAGTTATGGCTCAATATAGAAATGCGTTCACGGAGCCAAACAGGGAAAACAAAAGCTACTTCTCATGTCATCTTCCTGTGGGCCTCAAAGAAGCCCAGTGGAAAATAGCTTTATGGGTGGTTGGAGAAGAGCAAGCTTGCCAAGACTGACTGTCAGTAGTAAGAATGTGCTGGTGATGTCTGCTAGAAGACCGAGGCCCTGCGGTGACACTGACCCTACTTATTTCATGTACTGCAGAAAAAAAAAAGAGCCTGGAAAACTAGCTGCAGTCTCTATACTATGGGTCAGTTTATGGAGTTGCTCAAAGTTATGACTATGAAGCTATCAAATCCGGAAGTTCTACCAGGGACAACTAATCTTCAGTAACATCATTTGCTTCTACCACTCTTCTTCCAAGCTGCCAGTAACTGCCTCATCACCTTTAATACATGTCTTCTCCATGTCATGCTTTTTACTTTCTCACAATTTTGGTTTATCCCAGCTACAGCTGGTTCATGGGCCCTCTTGTCTTGGGAGATGCAAACTTTCAGTCTCAGATCTTCTCCATTTCAGATTCCTGAGGACACAAATGTCACTGCTCTGGTCTTTTCAGTTGGAGCAGAGTTTCTTTTATGTGACACAACCTCATGGGCCAGTGTTTCCACTGTCATTGGATCAGGTTCAAAGTTTGGGAAGAATCATATTTTGGGTTTTAAGACTCCTGACTAATGAAAGACCTTTGGCTATTGACGATCTTTTTTCTACTTTTTGCTACTCCCATGCTGGAGGGCTGGGGATGTTTTCTGTTTGGATTGGCTCTGGAAATTCTACAGGAATAAGGATAGGCCAGAGGATGGGGGAAGGGAGCTGCCTGCTTGAGGTTTGCTCCAGTTTTATTTATTTTTTTGCTTACTTATTTACTTATTTTTTACAGACAGGTCTTGCTCTGTTGCTCAGGCTGGAGTATAGTAATGCAATCACAGCTCACTGCAGTTTCTAACTCCTGGGCTCAAGTGACCCTCCCACCTCATCCTCCTGTGAAGCTAGGACTACAGACACATGTCACCACACACAACTAAGTTTTGTATTTTTGTGGAGATTAGGTCTCACTATGTTGCACAGGCTGGTCTAGAACTCCTGGGATCAAGCATTCCTCCCACCTCAGCCTCTCAAAGCACTGGGATTACAGGCATGAGCCACTGTGCCCAACCACTCTTCCAGTTTTAAACAACAGACGGGAAGTAGGACCTTCAGATTTCACTCTAAGTTAATATTACTGAACCATCCATGGCAAGAAGGTAGCAGGATTCAAGCCAGAAGTATTGCCAGGATTGATAATTGAGCCATTTGGCTGAGACATTCCTTGGTGTGCTCTCTGGAAAGCCAGCAGGTGAACAACGAAGTGCATCATTGTGATGGACATGAGCATGACTTCTCACCAAGATAAATATCACCATAAATCTATGACTAGCCCACCTGTCCTCTGCTGTTTGAGCTAAAGGATGGCATCATGAGATTGGAGCCTTGTCCTGTTCCACTGCCGCCCAGGTCTCCGGCCCAAAGTAAGGATGTTCTCCTGGTTCTGGGCGCTTAGCTCAGGTGGGCACACTGGGCTTCTGACAGTCTACCCGCAGCTCTTCTTCCTTCCAGCAGATCCAAGAGATCCCGTTTCATTTGCCCCCAGCGGCCTCGCTCATTCTTTTACTGGGGTTTTTTCCTTTTCCAGACCCAGTGAAAACTAAAGAGCAGGATACCTCCCTCCTCTTCCTGCCCATCCAGCTCATTTTCCACCCACAGTCCACAAGCAAACATAGTGGCATACAGATGTCTTAAAAGATTTTAAATTGTATTAATGATGGGTTTCCCTTGAGGTGTGATGGCTTTTCCTTCACTAACTCACTACCCTGCACTGTCCTAGCCCAGCCATTCTCTTCTCCATCAGGGAAGGATGTTGGGGGTTAAACATAGACCGGTTCATCCTCAAGGCTTGGGGGCCTTTATTTACATGTCGGTGATAATAAAAATAAAATAATAAAATATAAATTAAAAATAATAATTAAGAGGAAATGAGGGAATACTATTTACTGAAGGCTTGCTCTCAGACAGGTGCCATGCTAAGCTTTGACATACATATTTTAAGCCTCACAGCAGCCCAGTGAACTAGATAGAATCTCCATTTTAAAGAGAGACAGGGATGGTAATAGGTTTGCCCAAGGTTACACGAGTAGAGCCAGAATTCAATCTCAGGTTTATCTGACTCCAAAATACTTTTGTCTCTGTGAAAATAATATATTCATTTTATTAAAATATCCATGCCTAAAGGAAAGAATAAAGAAGGCAGTGAAGAATCACACGTAATTCCGTTGCTCAGATATAATCACCATTGACATTTGGATATTTCTTTTTAGACCTTTTTCCTGTATGCATCTACATAGAAATACACGTACACCAAGCACATATTCATTCGCACGTCAAATAATTTTTAAATATGTACTATGTTGTAGGTACTGCTCTACATGCTGGAGGACCCCAAGTCCCTGAAGAGTTTATATTCTAGTGGGGGAGTCAGAAAATAAGCAAATAAGCCAGGCTGGGTGCAGTGGCTCATGCCTGTAATACCAGCCCTTTGGGAGGCCGAGGTGGTAGGATCACTTGAGATCAGGAATTTGAGACCAGCCTGGCCAACATGGCGAAACGCTGTCTCTGCTAAAAATGTAAAACTTAGCCAGTTATGGTGGCGGGCGACTGTAATCCCAGCCACTCGGGAGGCTGAGGCAGGAGAATCACTGGAACCCCGGAGGCAGAGGCTGCAGTGAGCTGCGATCATGCCGCTGCACTCCAGCCTGGGTGACAGAGCAAGACTCTGTCTCATAAAGAAAAGAAAAAAAAAAAAAGAAAAGAAAAAGAAATCAAGAAAATAGCCAAATAAATTTCCATTATAATGTGTGTTATCAGGTCTGGCTACACAGGTTGTGCACTGAAGAACTCCAGCAGGAGCCAATCACACTGCAGTTAAAATGAATGGCATCCCCAGGAACTGGGCAGTGCACAGCCTATACCACACATCATGGGTAATGATATGAGACATAAAGCAGAATAAGGAGAAATATTATTTTATGAATAAGAGATAAGAAAATGCCTCTCTGAATAGGGAATATTCAAGAGTTATCTTAAGAAAGTAAGAGAGCCTGGCCAGGCACAGTGGCTCATGTCTAATCCCAGCACTTTGGGAGGCCAAGGCAGGCAGAATCATGAGGTCAGGAGTTCAAGACCAGCCTGACCAACATGGTGAAACCCCATCTCTACTAAAAATACAAAAATTAGCCGGGCATGGTGGCACATACCTATAATCCCAGCTACTCAGGAGGCTGAGGCAAGAGAATGGCTTGAAACCAGGAGGCAGAAGTTGCAGTGGGCCGAGATTGTGCCACTGCACTCCAGCCTGGGTGACCGAGACTCCATCTCAAAAAGAAAAAATAAAAATAAAAGTGAGAGAGAAAACTCAGAGGAATCTGAGAGAGGAGACTTTCAAGTGGGGGAATAGCAAATGCAAAAATCCTAAGGCAAGGAAATTCCGGGCATGATTGCGGAACAGCAAAGGGGCTGGTGTGGGCGGAGGGCAGTGAGTGAGAGGAAGAGGGTGGGAGACAAAGACGAGATCAGAGAGGTAGTGGGGGCCAGATCACAGGGCCTTGTGGACATGGTAAACACTTTAGAATTCATTCTGTGTGTTGGAAGCCACTGGAGAATTGTAAGCAGAGATGAATGTCTTCAGGATGAGACTGGCTGCTGTATAGAGAACACAGTGAGGAGGTAGAGAGGCCAGGTAGAATCAGAGTGATACTGGTAGCTTAGAGTAGGCTGGCAACTGTGGAGTGACATGAAATAGGAGAAGTTTTAGGGCATTGCTATCAGAGCGGATCTCAGGTAGAATCAGCAAAATTGCCAATGCATCACCGTAGGATGTCAGAGAAACAGGGAAGTTGGGGTAACCTGCGTGGACAGGGGGATGTTATGAGACACAGAGCACAGAAGGGGTACGTCTGGGAAAAATAAAAAATTCCATTTGGGGAACAAAGTGTGAGATGCCTGTTGAGCAGCCAAGCAGAGATGTGTTGAGACCGGAGATGGCGTTTCGGAATTTGCACTGTGTGGATGTTTCCAACCATGGGCCAGATGAGGTCTCCTACAGAGAGTATGAAAAAGAGAAGAGGTCTGAGGACTGAGTCCTGGAGCAAAGCTACTTTCAAAAGGAAGAGAAATGAGGAAAATCTGGCAAAATCATCTAAGAAAGGATGGCCAAAGAAGCAAGAGGAAAGGCTGGAGGGTTTGATGTCCCAGAAACCACACAAAGGAAGTGTTATAAGCAGGAGGGGATGACCAGCTGCAATAAAAGCTGCTGGAAGATTAAGTACGAGGGGAGGAAACTGACCATCTAGTGGGCGATGCTGAGCCAAGTTTGGCATTGATGACTTCACAAGAGTAGTTTGGATGGAACAGTAGGAAAAAAAACACAATCGAAGTAAATTTAGGAGGAAATGTGCAGAAAGGAAATAGAGGCAAAAATAAATAAGTTTCCAAAAGCTTTGCTGTGAAGGGAAGCAAAGGTGACACAGTAACTTGTAGGAGATGGGAGTCAAGTGAAGTTTTATATTTCATTTTAGCTTTTTGAGTGAGTCATACTTTGACAAGTTTTTAAGGTGGTGAGAATTATCCAGAGGAGATGGGGGACGTGATTCTGACGGGTCCAAGCCCTAAAAGGAGGCAGAGTGAGTAGAATCTTCTATACAAGTGGAGCAATCTGCCTTTGCTAGAACAATGGTCGCTGATTAATTATAATAAAAGGGAACATATACATATGTGTAATAGGCTTATACTATATATATATTACCTTAATATCTGCTTTTCAATTGGCTATCTTCTGATAATATTACTTTATAAATAAAATTAGATCAATACCAGATGGTCTCACAGTATTTCAGAGCATGCTTCTTCCATAATTTATTTAATCAATCTCCTCTTATTGGACATTTCGGTTGTTTTTAGTTGTTCACTGATACAGAGAATGAAAAGCCAGGCTCTTAGACTCTGGTGCCCTGACTGTGTGCTTCCTGCAGAAGTCATCCTGAGCTAGTCAGCGTGGGGCTGCCCCGGCCCAAGCTTAATCCCCGCTCTAAGGTTGGAACCCTGCTCTACATTCAAGACACAGAGCACAGCTGGGAAGAATTACTTGATCCCCTGCTAATAATGTCACTTGTTCCAACCTCAGCCTCCAACAGCCAGAGGGATATGCCCACTCTGTGCTGGGTAGGGCACAGGAGAGTTGAAATAGACACTGCCTCTTCCTGCTTTGCAACTCACAGAAGCTAAAAAAATCTGTAAAGTGCCATGGGGCCATGGTCTCCAGCCCTGGAGTTTGAGAATGTTCTACATCTAATTATATTAAATATTTTAAGAAACATTTTTAGAGACAGAAAAACTGAAAGCACAAAAACCCAAATAGCATGCTCTAAATTTCCCAGCAAAAAAGAAAAACACCAAGCTGAGAATCCCACTCAGATCTGTTTAATGCTAAAGCATTCTTTCTTCCCCCTTTCCATTGCCCTCCATGTTTCACAAAGCCCTGCTTGCTGTCATTTCACAGCCTTCCCAGGCTTCCCAAACAGAGCAAAGCAATTCCCTCCTGGGAACAGAGACCACCCTGAGCCAAGGCCTCAGGGTTTCTCAGAGTCCAGGCTAGGCCCATCCAGCTTCATCTCCAACGTCTCCTTCATACACTCTGTGAAGCCACTCAGGCCACTTCCTAGTCGCAGTCACAGTGTATCCTGCAATCCCCCGCTCCTTTCCTTTCCTTCTGCCCTTTCTATGTTCAATGCCTTTATTTAGCTCTAAATTCTGTTCTACCCACTCTTCCAGGTCTGGCTCATATGCTACCTCCTCCAGGAAGCTTCTCACAGTGTCACTGGGCTTGCTCACCTCAAAACTCCTACAACACTTTATCTGTCCCTATCTCATGAGCCTTAACACTTACTATCTTGTCTGGAGGTCATTTTCACATATATCACATATTTTCTTCCCTAACTTCATCAGACTAGAAGCTACTTGAGGGCAAGGATTATGCCTAAATTATCTAAATAACACCCCAGGAGCTGGCCCAGTACCTGGCACAAAGGTTATAGGTTTGAAAGATGGATAAATGGATGGATGGATGGATGCATGAATGGATGGATGGATGGACGGATGAATGGATGGATTTCCTACATATTCCTGGCTTAATAACTTTTTTGGATAAGTTTATTTTGTTTTATTTAAATTGTAGAACCTGTCCTTACTGACATGGTTATGTAGGGCTGTCCCTAGTGCCTCAAAATTCCCTAATTCATGTCTTTCTTCCATTCCTGTTGTTGTTAGTTACCTAGAAGCTCCAACTCTTCTCCATCTCATCTGCTTAAAGATATTACTGTAGGTTTTTCATAATTACCTCACTCAAATATTCCTAGCAAAAAAGTCAGGTAATAGGTACTTATAATGTAGTCTTGCCAGGAGCATCTGAATTTTAATAGGACACTCCAAAGGCAAAAAAGTACAGGTGTCTAGTAAAGGTATTTAACATACCATGATAGGAGGTGGACAGAAACCTGCCTAATTGCCTATTCTCTGACTGGTAAGGCTGGTCCTGTGGCCAAGCTTCCTGTGGCTGAGTAGGAATTAGCATGAGGAGTCCACATTATTTCCTTCTGCCCCAGCCTGGACCCAGAGACTGAGAGCAGAACATCTCATGGCTATTGTCTCAACTGATAGACACCTTTGGCCATGCCAGCACTTTGGCAGGCACTAACTTGGGGGCTGCAGAGGTCACAGTGCTCAAGAGTAACTCTTCTCAAGGGTTAAAGTACACTAGCAAATCTGCAAGCTAGAGACCCTGGGGTGAGGGGGAGGGAGAGAGAAGTGCACTAACAAGGCCTGGCTCATGCTCTAGGTGTCTGAAAGCCAAGAGCAGGGCTAGAAGCACTTCCCACAGATGCACCAGGAGGCAGACAGCCACCAATCTACCTTTCTGGGCCCTCTCCCCAGGAGCAGGACATCAAGGGCATGTGGGGGAGCTCCCCGAGCTTGGGAAGGAAGGGCAGAACAAGCAGGTTGGGAGACAGGAGTCACTGCTACCCCAGCTGCTGAGCCCCAGCCTGTCTGCAGGGAAGCAGCCCCTCTACTGAGCCAGGCTGATCTTCCTAGCATCCTACTCTGGAAATGTGTGGGCAGCAGTCAGGAAGCCAAGAGGAATCTTTTGAGCACCTGCTCTGCACTGATCCCTGGGATCAGCAAGGCTATAAAAGAAGGATTCATTTATGGAGGAACCAAGGTAATGAACAGAAGCATGGGGCTGGGGCTGAACTCAGTTCTACCACCACCAGCTATGTAGCTTTGATCAAAACATCCACTTTTTATCAGCCTTCACTTGGCACAAAATTATAATAAAACAGTACTTACTTAATTGATTGGGGAATAAGAAATGTAAGGCACCCAGCACAATGCCTGCACACACAGTATGAGTTCAAGTAATGTTAGCAGTTGTCAAGGAGATTCCAGTCTGGCTGGTCTGTACCTTAGAAATGATATTCAGGCAATGAACAAGAGTGAAGTAGCAAGGTTGGTGCTTTTCCTTTGGTCCCTGCTTTCTGCAATGGCAATATTTATGTTTTTTTTTTTTTTTTTGAGACAGAGTTTCGCTCTTGTTAACCAGGCTGGAGTGCAATGGCGCGATTTCGGCTCACCGCAACCTCCGCCTCCTGGGTTCAGGCAATTCTCCTGCCTCAGCCTCCTGAGTAGCTGGGATTACAGGCACGCGCCACCATGCCCAGCTAATTTTTTGTATTTTTAGTAGAGATGGGGTTTCACCATGTCGACCAAGATGGTCTCGATCTCTTGACCTCGTGATCCACCCACCTCGGCCTCCCAAAGTGCTGGGATTACAGGCTTGAGCCACCGCGCCCGGCCAATATTTATGTTTTAATAAACCACTCAGAATGGCAATCAAAGTGGCATTGGATTCATTTTCCACAGAGTTGGATTTCATAACAGCATTGGACCATCTGTGGAAGATTAAAGAATCTTAAGATCTCTTGACTCCAACTCTAAGAGATTCTGATTTATAAGGTCTAAAGTGCAGACCAAGAATATATATATGCATTTTGAGACAGATTTTCACTCTTGTTGCCCAGGCTGGAATATAATGGCATGATCTCAGCTCACTGCAACCTCCACCTCCCAAGTTCAGGCAGTTCTCCTGCCTCAGCCTCCCGAATAGCTGGGATTACAGGCATGAGACACCACGTCCAGCCAAGAATATGTTTGTATTTTTAGTAGAGACAGGGTTTCACAATGTTGGTCAGACTGGTCTCAAACTCCCGACCTCAGGTGATCCACCTGCCTCAACATCCCAAAGTGCTGGGATTACAGACATGAGCCACTGTGCCCAGCCAAGAATATCTATTTTTAAATAGCTTTCTACATGATATTAGAATGTGGCTCAATTGGAAACTGCTGCCCTAAAAGGCCTGGAAGTGGTCTGGAGGGTCCCGCCGGCTTCAAGGCGTGGGTAAGAGAATGGCAGCTCCCAGAATGTAACCATTTACCCTGTCAGACAGCAACCACCCAGCCTGCCACAGCCTAAGCTAACAGCTTCATCTCTTCCACTCTTTCCCAAGGACCTTGTCGGAGCACTTCTGTCCTCATTACCTGGTCCTGCCCACTCACACAATGGAGACTCCCTTGCAAGTTCCCTTGGTTGCTTCATTTTAGCTTGTGAGACTTCAGGGATTCAACTTCCTGAAAAAACTAAATTGAAATACTTCCTCCCTAATAACTTAGGACCTCTTATGGAACTTAGTTCTCAAAGGAGCCAGAAGGAAAAAATAAGAAAGCACTCTGCTCAGTCTTTGATTGGTGGCCACAGATGTGTTATTCCAAGTTCTCAGGGGGTCTCCTAGCTGGGAAATGTAAAATCCAAGTATCTTTAGGTCAGAGATGGAACACCCTGGCATCTAAATGCCAGTAACTGCATATGAAGTCCTCATGGTAAACAGTGGAGGAAGCCAATTTTCTAGAACCTGAAGGTTCTTGAGCTGAAAAAGATCAAAGAATGAGAGAAAGAAAAAGAAGAGGGCTGTACAACAAGAGTCTCAGTATTTTATTTACCAGTGAGAGAATGAGAAGACTGAGCCTATTCAGGGAACCAATAGGAGCAACCACCATAGTAACTCAGCAAGGGATAAAGAAAACCCTCAGGAAATAATTGCCCTAAGGCAGGGGCCAGTGCCTGAACACAGTAATTCAGCCGTTGGAGGAGAGGGATGATTTTGCATATTTTGAAATGTCCTTACCCTTGAAACCCAAGGTGTGCTCCAGTGATATGGCCTGGCTGCATCCCCACCCAAATCTCATCTTGAATTCCCATGTGTTGTGGGAGGGTCCTGGTGGGAGGTAATTGAATCATGGGGATGGGTCTTTCCCATGCTGTTCTTGTGATAGTAAGTCTCACTAGATCTGGATGGTTTTATAAGGGGGAGTTTCCCTGCACAAGCTCTCTCTCTTTGCCTGCTGCCATCCATGTAAGATGTGACTTGCTCCTCCTTGCTTTCCACCATGATTGTGAGGCTTCCCCAGCCATGTGGAACTGTAAGTCCATTAAACCTCTTTGTTTTGGAAATTGCCCAGTCTCAAGTATGCCTTTATCAGCAACGTGAAAACAGACCAATACACTCAGGGCACCTACCACTTCTGGAGTCCTCCTTTAGGCTATCTTGCTCTTAACACAAGATCCCAAGCCCCAGAAAATGGCCTGGAGTAGGAATGTAATCCAAGGGTGGTCAATAGAGGCTAAAGGAGAATGTGAGGTAGCCTAGAACAAGAAGTCTCAAACAGCCAGTGGTGGCTCACGCCTGTAATCCCAGCACTTTGGGAGGCCAAAGCAAGAATAGCCAGAACTCAAGAGTTCAAGACCAGCCTGGGAAATATAGTAAGACCTCATCTCTACTAAAAATAAAAAGTCAAAATTAGCCGAGCATGGTGGCATGTACCTATAGTCCCAGCTACTTAGGAGACTCAGGCAGGTGAATCACTAGAGTCTGCAGTGACCCATGATCATACCACTGCACTCCAGCCTGGGCAACAGAGTAATACCCTGTAGAAAAAAAAGTGGTCTCAATTAGGGGAGGTCAAGTAAGCAGGCCAATCTGATGCCTAAAGAAATTTATTTAACAAATATTTATTGTGCACCATGTTTAGACATTTTTTAAATCTTATTTAATAAATGCTTCTATTGCGTGCATTCTGTGTCAGACAGTAATCTATGTGCTTTATAAATATTAATTCATTTAATTCTCATTACAACTCTATAAGTTGACTACTACTATTCTCTCTTTCTAAGGTAAAGAAAACTAGAGGTGCAGAGAGCCTAAGTAACTTTCCCCAAGGAGTAACAACTAATCAATTAATTATCAAGTGGTAAAGAAACTCTTTGATGTATTCGGGATAGATCAATAAGCAAAAGAGACAAAACTCTATGCCCTCCTTAAACTGATCATTTTTGGTTTGGATATTTAAAGAGAGAGTCAGTTGAGTCACACTGGGAGCAGAAGAAGAAAAAAACCAACATGAAAGCTGACAGGGAGGCCATGTGGCAGCAGAGTGTTCAAGTTAAATGCCAGTGAACTGTGGGTGAGGGCCCAGTAGGAAAAGCAAGTCACACAAAGACCTGCCTGTTGCCAGCAATGTCATGAGGACCAGATTCTTCCTACAGCCCCCGAAGGCCAAGGTATGCAGCTGAGTTTTTTATCCTCTCGTCCCTACAAGAAGACCACCAGTACTGAAACAATCTGTGGAATTTGTGTTCTTCATATTCTTAAGAGCCTCTGACATTCAGCCCTCTGGTGCCCTAATCCCTTATAAAGTAAGGACTGCACAAAGCAAAACCCAAAAAGTCAGCATGCACAAAAAATCTAGAAAGGTTAAAAGCATGAAATTGCACTGCTTTGGGACAAGCACTACCATGGAGTGAGGCACAAAGGTGGGATAACAATCACTTCTGCTTCAGAGAAGTGCAGGGCTGGCACAGAATAATGCCCTTGGGAATCAGCCTCAGTTAACACCAACTCAACAGGAACAGTGGCAGAAGTCCTGGACTTGCAATTTTCCACTTCAACCAGCAGGGGGTGTAGCAGCACATCACTGCATCTTAAACATTAAAACAGTGGCCTTGTGGCCTTGTTATATTGGTTTCTGTGAGTGATGTCGGGTAGCTTCAACATTATCAACGGGGCTGAGAAGAAAGGCCCTTTCCCTCCACCTGGAGGACAGTGACAGCCAAGAAAGCTGACGTTTCTGAAGTAACATCGTGGAAGAAACAGAGCAAAATGGCAGTCATCACGTGGAAACAGAATTTTATGAGCACATCTGAGATGCCCCATGGGAACTCTCAGAAACAATTTGGAAGCATTTGACAGGAGGCAACAGCATCTTGTAGTTAGAACAAAAATAATGCTTTGGTTTTTCCCTGAGAACCCATTCAAACCTTCAGGTTGATGGGATGTAGGTGAACATGAATAATTCTTTGATCTTCCCTTGTCTCACCTCAGTTGATGCTGTGCTACATGGAGAAGGCTGTATTTATTAAAGCTGAGCCAAATCACATAGATCCTCATTCTCACCTCTGCTGTGTCTCAGGAAGCCACATTCCACAGCTCTGAGTCAACTTGATGCTGGTAGGGAACACTCAGCAGGAAGCTTTGGCAATTCCATGCAAGTCAGAAAGAGTATTTAGCAAGGGCTGGCTCCTTGGAATGTGGTCCATTAGGCAGGAGAGTCAGCCAGGGTCAGAATCATAAGCCAGGGTCAGAACCTTCAGAGGTGGAAAGGTCCATAGGAATTGGCTTTCCCTCACATCACAGACAAGGGAACTGATGAGAGTTTATGTACTCACTGCATGAATTTCACACAACCGTGCCTTCCCCCATATCAAGATTTACCAGCTCCTGCTACTCTTCCCAAGAAGAGGGCCAACCCTCCCAGCACCCTAAGCAAATTGGCCTCCTCTTATCTTTTTCCTCCAGTTAAGTGTTCAGGGCAATAACTTGGGAAAGCTTATTTTTGACCAGAATTTTCAGCCTAACTTAATGAGTTGTACGGTCTTCAGCATGGCAAGGTCGCAAGAAGTTGCAATATTAATAATTATGATGATGGTGATGACGATGATGATGATAAAGAAGAACAGCAATAATGACAGTAGCAACATTTGAACTGGGCACTATACCAAATACTTTATATACATTCCCTCACTGAACGTTCACCACCACTCTTCAGAAATAAATATTATTCTCATAGTACCAATAGAAACACTGAGGTTCAAAGTCAAGATATACACTCCAAGTCACCAAGTTATTAAGTAATAAAGGGAAGATTTGTACCCAGATCTGTCTGACTCTGAAGCACATCTCTCCTTATCTCTTGTTAGATGCAATTCAATACCCACCTTCCCATTTCCAGAAGGAAAGGGAGATCAGCTGTGCAGGAGGCTGAACATTCTGCACAAGAAGACCATTTCTACCTTTGTTCTCTGTAACTGGTTCCCACTGGCCAGTTCTGTCTGCCTCCACCTTCTTAGAGGTCCCAAGCATTTTCTATAGACTGGTGGGAAAACTGGGGAAGTCAAAAATCTTCTTAACTTAGGAAAATATTAGCCGTTTATTCAGTGGGGAAAGAAAACCTAGGGGCAAAAAGAGCCTAGAGTCAGTCTTGAGGAAAATCAAGTCAACCACATTCACAATCCTATTCATTTTCTAACCCATTTAAATGAAAGTCTAATTGCATAAAACAACTAATTTTGCTCATTAAGGTTCAATTAAATTCATCTGAAACTCAAGATAATGGCATTGTTGTTGAACAACCATATTAAAGATGAAACATAATCTCTCTTGACTCCATTTCCTTTGACAAAATAAAGTTCAGCTGCTAATGAGCCCACGATACCAGGCTTCATTTATAAATGGCAACAAAGGGTGCCAGTTTTTGAATAGCAGTTTTTTTTAAAATTATCATCATCAACAGCCATTTCCTTTGTTACCAAAATACACAGAACTGATTACGAGGCCTTTTTTCTTATTGTGGCTTTGATTTTGGAGGAAAAATATGAAATGAATAGCTGCATAATCATATCACAGTAAAGTCACACACTGGAAGTCCACAGGGGGCGGCCTCAAAGCGTTGATGCAGGGCATTCTATGGGCTGAGCAGACATTTCAATTTCCAGCCTTTCAGGTCTCAGATAATCCCTCTCCTAGGGTCTAAATCTCTTTGTTTCGGGGCAAACAAGAAATGTTTCTCTCTACTCAGGTGGCCCATACCCCTATATTTTTATAGCCTCAAGAAAGAACCTATTTGATCTCTAGAGTCAAGGAAGCAAGAAAGAGTCTGTCTAGTGTGAGTCTGCCTTGGCAGGCAGCCTTGTCAGCCTCTGGCACATCTGGCCCCTTCTATGGGCTGCCATCAGGATGGCAGGAGACTGCCATGCCCCTTCTCAGGGCCTTGCTGTGTTCACAGCTAACCTCACCTGGCAGAGTGCCTGTGCTTGTCAGCAGTACTGCTACTCTCTAGCCCAGAGATGTTAATCTAGTGGCCAAAGTCAAAGCAAAGTCCATCAGCCCCTAGCCCAGTGTATTAGTCACAGTTCTACATAAAAACAGAACCAATAAGGTGTATATAGATAGATACAGTTGGTATAGAGAGATATAGATGATTAGATAAAGACATATATATATATATATATATATATATATGAGAGGGGGGGTTTATTAGGGGAATTGGTTGTGCAATCAGGAAGGCTAAGTCCCATGATATGCTGCTTGCAAGCCAGAGAACCAGGGAAACCAGAAGTGTGGCTCAGTCCAAGTTTGAGGAGTGAGAACTGAGGGGCCACTGGTACATGTCCCAGTGTCTGAAGGCCAGAGAACCTGCACTTCTCATGTCCAAGTGCAGGAGAAGCTGGGTGTCCCAACTCCAGAAAAGAGAGAGCAAATTCATCTTTCCTTTGCCTTTTCATTCTATCTGAGCCCTTAGCCAATTGGATGGTGCCCATTCACATTGGGTGAGGGAGTGTATTAGTTTGTTCCCATGCTGCTAATAAACACATATCTGAGACTCAGTAATTTATAAAGGAAAGAGGTTTAATGGACTCACACTTCTACATGGCTGAGGAGGCCTCACAGTCAGAGCAGAAGGCAAAGAAGGAGCAAAGGCATGTCTTACATGGTGGCAGGCAAGAGAGTGTACACAGGGGAACTGCCCTTCATGAAACCATCAGATCTCATAAGACATATTCACTGTCAGGAGTACAGCACGGGAGAAAACCTGCTCCATGATTCAATTGCCTCCCACCAGGTCCCTCTCACAACACATGGAAATTATAGGAGCTAAAATTCAAGATGAGATTTGGGTAGGGACACAGCCAAACCATATCAGAGGAAGTCCTCTTCACTCAGCACACTGATTCAAATGCCAGTCTCTTCTGGAACACTCTCATAGACACAGCCAGAAACAATGCTTCACCACCTATCTGGCTATCCCTTAATCCAGTCAAGTTGACACCCAAAATCAACCATCACACCAGTGAGAGCATTCAATCAGGCAAGTGTCTGGTATTTAACCAAGCTTAGTGAGGATCTGATATGTGCAGGAAATATGGAGAAAAATCAGGCCTGTGGAGCATGGCATGAATACAGCAGATAATATAAGAATGCAGGTCCACAATCCCTTATCCAAAACACTTGGAGTTAGGTTCGTTTTGTGTGAATTCAGAATTGTTCGGATTCTAGAAAGGCCTACCAAATATTATATATTGCCTAACACCTCATGTGAATATTCTGCAGTGATGTGTGTGAATTTTTATACTAAATGAATGAATAAAAAATATAAGCAGTTTCATAACAGTTCAGATAAGGTCATTTTGCTCCTAAATGAGTTCTGAAAATGTTTCTGGAAGCAAAGGAAGACCCACCTAGGAGGCAAATAAAAAAGGGTTCGATCTGAAATATGATGAATGACTGGATCCATCTGACTCCACCTTCTGGAGTCCACTTGCACACTGGAAGAAACACAGATGCAGTGAACTGAGAGGTGTCAACCTTACTGGAACCCCTGGACTCCTACAGGTAGAGTATGAAAAGCCCATTTCTGTGTGGGGCCAAGGGATTTGCCTTTCTCCAAAGAGCTGCTGCAAGAGGGTTGTGTCCAGTGTTCGGGGCTGCTAGAGCTAAGGATCAGACTCCCCCCCCACACTTGACTTTCCAGGGCAGCTCTGTGGCCAGTGTGCACCTGTCCTCTTTGTAGCCTGTCTTCCACTGAAAAGACCCACCACCCACACTAGCACAATCAATCACACACCTGGCCTAATTAACAGAAGGCAAGTCCATATTTGGCCAACTATATAGACTTTGCAAATGGGTGAGTATACTAAATAATATATTCAAAAGAAATCTACATATGCAAGAATATACACTCTTATGAAAATATTCACCTAATGCCTCTTAGTCTTCAGGAGCTGTGACAGAAACACTGAATTTTTTTTTAATCTCGCATTTTTTTTTTTTTTAATGCTATAATAGGCCTGGCATAGTGGCTCACACCTGTAATCCTAACACTTTGGGAGGCCAAGGTAGGCCCAGGTATTTGTGACCAGCCTGGGCAACATGGCAAAACCATCTCTACAAAAAATACAAAAATTAGCTGGGCGTGGTGGCATATGCCTACTTAGGAGGCTGAGATGGGAGGATCACTTGAGCCTGGGAGGCAGAGACTGCAGTAAGCCAAGACCACCCCACTGCACTCCAGCCTGGGCAACAGAGCAAGAGCTTGCCTGAAATACAAAAACTAAAATAAAATGCTATAATATATGGAGACCAAATGAATACTGTTCAGTGAAAACTAAGAAGCTAATTGTGGAATTAGATAGCAATGGTGGCTGTACGACCTTGTGAACATACTAAAAACGACTTGATTTTACATTTTAAAAGGATTAATTTTATAGTATATGGATTATCAATTTTAAAAAAACCTAAATAGTTGAAAGTTAACTGTGAAATGACTTTCAGCTCCACTGCAGTCCTATGACCACACTGAGACCCCTGGAATCTCAAATGTAGAAATCTGAAACCAATGCCTCTCCCTCAGACCCTGCCTCCTGATGAAAGACCTTTCAGTCTCCCTCCTGCTATATCTGCTGAACAGTTATCTTCGTTTTCTATTGGTGCTGTTATGATTAAATTTAGTGGCTTAAAACAACCTGCATGTATTCTCTTACAGTTCTGGAGGCCAGATGTCTGAAATCAGTTTAACTGAGCTCACGTCAAGATGTCAGCAGGGCTGGTTCCGTACCGAGGCTTCTGGGAAACAATCTGTCCCCTTGCCTTTTCAGCTTCTAGGAGCCACCTACATTCCTTATTTCTAACTCTTTCCTCTATCTTCAAAAAAGATCTCTTCCACCCCATGGCTGTCTTTGTCACTGACCCTCCTGCTTCCCTCTTAGGTGGAACCTTGTGATTCACACTGAGCCCACCCAGATAATCCAGGATAATCTCCTTATCTCAAGCCTTTAACTTAGTCACATCTACAAAGTCTCTTTCTGCCACGTAAGGTAACACTCACAGGCTCTGGGATGAGGCTACAGACATCTTTGGGAGCCATGATCCAGTCTCCTATGGCCTTCCACTTCCTAGAGGTTCCTCTTTTCTCCCAGTCAGTCCCCTCTTGACATCAACTACCTTTCTTATCCAATACAGAAAATGAGTGGAAAGAAACTATTCTCTTTCCAGCATCTTCAGTTCTCTCACACTGTTTTCCTTACACCAAACCCAGCTAGATGCCCCCTCCTGGAACAATTCTATAATCTGCCTTCTCTGTTCTTACAATCAGGAAATCAGTCTTCCGGATAAAATCTCCCCTTTCCTGTTGAAACCAGCAACTCCATCTCCGCTCCTAATCCCTTTCCCTCCCTTCAGGACTCCTCCAGAAATTATTCTGTTTAGATCTTCCATGTCTGCCCTTCAACTAGATCCTTTCCCTTAGAAATAAATACTTTCTCCTACCAAAAAGAAAAAGTGGCCAGGCACAGTAGCTCACGCCTGTAATCTCAGCACTTTGGGAGGTTGAGGCGAGCAGATCAGTTGAGGTCAGGAGTTCAAAACTAGCCTGGCCAACATGGTGAAACCCTGTCTCTACTAAAATACAAAAATTAGTCGGGCATGGTGGTGCATGCCTGTAATCCCAGCTACTCGGGAGGCTGAGACAGGAGAATCCCTTTAACCCAGAGGCACAGGTTGCAGTGAGCTGAGATCATGCCACTACACTCCAACCTGGGCGATAGACCGAGACTCCATCTCAAACAACAACAGCAACGACAACCAACAAACAAAGAAAAAGTGAGGACTTCTCATTTTTCCCTGGCTAAAGAAAATTTAAAATCCTGGGCACAGGACAACAAATAATCCTAAGAGAACTACAGAATGTTGAAGGAAGAAAGCAGACTAAGAAAGGACTTCAGGATTTAAGGAATCTGTGTGAACAAGGCTGAGTTCTCTGGGTTTCCTTTTTATCTCCTATATACCTTGGATTTGGAACTGGAATATCCTGTAAATGGCAACAACCAACAATCAAACAAAATTTAAAAAGAAAAAAGCCCCAGGAAAAGTCTGTTATGTCTAGTCAACCAACAGGGAAAGGAAAAATCCCACAAAACAAAAGCATTGACAATGCTCCTCCTACCCCCGTCAAACACCGTGTATGTCCCCTGCTTCCACAGTGTCAGTGAAGACCACACAGGAAGTCCGGGATTCCCCTCCACCCTTGGTGGCAGCAAGTGACCCAGGACAAGACTTCCCTCCCCACCCGCCAGCACTGTGTTGCTGGACTGCATGTGGGGTTCTGCACTCCATTCTCCCAATTACATACTCTTACTAGGAGTTGGTAACATTTTCTTTTTGCTTTGACCACTGCTTCTTTTTGAAACATATTCTTCCCTTGCTGTCCAGAAAACCACAGCATCCTGGGTTCCCCATCCCACTGAGCCCCCACGCACAGGATCCTCTTTTTCTACTCAACTATGTTTAGCCGTTCTCTAGGGTTCTGATCTCTGCTCATTTCTTTTCTCATGTGACATGTCTTCTCTCTAACTAGCCTGCCCTCCATCCCCCTAGATTTTTACTTACTTAAAAAAAAAAAAAAAGTTGAAACAAGAAGAATGAATAAGCCTGGAAGATAAGGATTAAAAATGAAAAAAAAAAGTCACATTCATTGAAGTGTAATTTATACATAGTTCATTCATTTTAGTGTTAAGTTCTATGAATTTTAACAAACATATGCAGTCCTGTTACCGCCATCATAATTAAGATAAAGAATATCTCCATCACCCCCAAAATGTTCCTTACATCCTTTGGTGTTATCCTTTCCCCCACCTCCAGTCCTTGGCAACCACTGGATCTGTTTTCTGTCCCTATAGTTTTGCCTTTGCCAGGAGGTAATTTTCCTGTACATATTTACATCTACCAATAAAGATAGTGCCTTTCACATTTATATCTCTAATGTTAACCTTTCTTTTGAGCTTCAGACTCAGCTCTCCAATGTCTCGTTTGGGTCAGATTGAAGATCTTTTCTTCTTCATGCCTTGAGAAGGTGGAGTGATTCAAAAGTTACTCAACCTCTGTAAGTTTTAGTTTTATTCCATAAAAGAGGGTGATGGCATTTATTTTACTGATTTATTGGGGGGGTTAAATAAGATAAATGCCATCTAGGAGACGACAGGCTGTGTGTACACAACATATGCTCAATGCATAACTAATTGGCTACTTTTGATGAAGCTTTATTTTCTCAAAGGGACCTCAAAGTTGCCCGGCCACCTTCAGATAATGAAGCATGGGGTTTCTGAGTCATAGGCCAACTTGCTGGAGCATATTCAGGCCTCATCAGAGACTAGAAATCATTCTTCCCACTGGCCAGTACTATCTATGTGTTCCTATAAGATGTCTGGAGAGAGGATGTGTAACTCTTCAGATAACTGCTCATCTGAATTCTTGGAAAGACTTCGCAGTACAATTGAGTCTTGCAACAAACCAATTACTTCATGTAATGAGAATGCCTCAGGATCTCTGCTTAGCTTCAAGTTTATGGGGCTGATTTATATCTTAAATGAAGATTGTTTCATTTCAGATTCCTTTTACTTAAAGGCAAAAATAAAGCACAATGTTATCTTGCAGCGGATACTACTCTAATGATTATTCATAAGGCCTCCAGGACATTTAGAGTAACGTGCATGAACGGCCTTGTTTCACATTGGATGGGTACAGGGAGAGGTGGCAGACCCATCCACTCCTACGTACTTTTGTATTCTAAGTCACCATGTTTTCACATACTGTGACTCCGCAGCAATGTGTAATAAATTCTGAGAAGCCATGTGATACTTCAGTGGATGCTTCTCAATTTCTCTCTAGTTGAACCGAAAAAAGAGAAAGAAAAGTCCTTTAATAAAAGTAAACTGACCAGGATCACATTGTTCTTACTTAGAACACACAAAAAGGAATTAAAATGTTATGATACACGCCAGGCCATTTTTACTAATCCCTTAACCTCCAGAGAAAGGGCTTGCAATTAGTATTACATTAGAATTGTCACAGCTAAGCAATTCTTTTTAATACTAGAAGGAGTTTAGCTGATTTTATGCTACACATATACACTAAAAATGCAGTTAGTATAACACAAAAGAATTAAAATTACCATTGAGGTGCCACACAGTAAGTGAAAAAGGTTTAACGGTCTGTCTGGTCATAGAACTAATAACCACTTTATGCAGAATGCAGTGAAACAAAGGTGCCTTTCTCAATAACCAGAGTGCATCTGTGGCCAGCACTGTTTTGCTAAGGCCATATACAGCTGTACTTGGTTACAGGCACATTTGTTAAGTGAGACTATAAAAAACAGCTGTATTTGAGATGGCACAGACCTCTGCACATTTTCTCCCTGTGGCAGCCAATCAGAAATCTTGCTGACAGGCAAACTTGTACAGAACGAATGATCCCATTTAGATTAATTCCTCTTAATGCCTTACCCAGGCCTACTTTCCTGGCATCTCATGGAGAGCAGGTCAGTTCCATTCAAAACCTGGAGATAGAAAATTCAAGCTTGATTAGTTGATAAAATATACGACTATACTGGTAGAGAATGTGGAGTGCTCAGTCTCTGTTAAAAATAAGGCTGGTGGGCTCTACCCCAGCTCAGAGTTCAGGTACAAGGCACTCTGCACAATGAGCACCCAGCCAGAGAGCAGTCTAGGGAACTGGGTTTTAGCTGTGGCTCTGTCCTTACTGTTTTGGTCTTCACTCTCCACCCAGGACCAGGATACACCCATACCTTTTGCCATAAAACTCTGAAATGCCATCCCAATCCCTGGCTCTGGGCTTTTGCCCATAGGATGTTAACCAACACCCCGGAGGGCTGAAATGTGCTTACCTGGCTGTGATTGCTTGCTCTCCTGCCTCTGCCATTGACATGAGAAGAACATACCTGGCCTGCCCACTGGGCCCACTAGAATGATAGGAGACCAATGGAGCAGGTGTGTGAACTAGTCCATGCCAAAGTCAGCTGTCCAGCCAACCCTGCCCAGATGAGTAGACCCATGAGAGAGATAAATGCTTTTTGCTGCAAGCCACTAAGATTTTGCAATTTTGCAATTGTTTGTAATGCAGCAAAACGGTGGCCCTCATTAACTGAAGCAGTCGCCAAAACTGCCTGCCCTTGGGCATCCCTTTTCCTATCTGTCCTCCAGGTCTCATTGACACAATGAAGGAGGGACTGGAGGAACTCTAATTCCTACTAATGACAGCTGCGGACCAGGAATCCTGGGACAGAAGGTGACCAGACTCCAGGGTCTGAGATCCACTCAGGGCCTAGAAGGAGTTGAGGAAAACGATCCCACTGGTACTGACGTGGGCAGACAAGGGACTTTATCTCAAAAAATATCGCCATGAATGCGCCACAACCATGGAAACAGTCAGCGACAGAAGGAGGGTCTGAAAAACCTGGGCCGCAGCATGTCCTGATAGCCAGCTCTCCAACAAACTTGGTTTTCTATTGGTTTAAACCCAGACAAATAAGCAAGTCAGAGACAGGACTGGAGAAAATGGAAATCTTTATTTTTAAACACTAGTACATTTCCAGGCTGCTTTAAAAAAGAAAAAATTGTGTTACATTAGTTCAAAACTATGCATCAAAGCATATTTATTTAAACTCTAATTTTACAAACACATAATGAAAGAAACATATATTTTATAAATATCTACTCAGAATATGTATTATGAAAAAAAGTGTTTAAAAATAACAGCCCCAGATCTCCCTCTTTAAATATATAAAATTCGCATACAATTCATAAGAATTCTTTCTCAAGAGCCAAAAGTTTCATTTCACAAAGGCCAACAACTCAGTTCCCATCAGACACAATCAAAAGCAATAGGAATATTTAAAAATGTAAAAGTTCTGTACAAGGGAAATACAGATAGCACATGGGTAAATCTCATTAGCATACATGCCATTTATGTTTTAAAAATGTTTTATAAAAACTGCCATTTAAAACAAATAAGTGAGGGTACTTCCCAGACTGTGGAAAATATATAAATTATCGCCCTCCCCGCCGGGTACCGAGGCGCCACCTGCTGGAGTTGGAGAGAGAGGTCCCCGTGTGTTTCCTGACAAGGGGCAAGCCCACACACGGGGGACCTGCCTCCTCTGTGGCAGTGGCTTTTCCTAGTGGGTGATTCACTAGTATTTCCTTTCATTTAGAAAAATTCTTTGGGATCATAGAAGAAAATTGCTCACAAGTGAAAGTAAGACAAGAGATGATTTCAGATTGCAGCATCCAATTAATAATGTATATTTTGTATTTTTGGTGACCAAACTCTGGAATCCTGATTTACCACTGTCAGAGACACGCCCCGTCACCTATGCCAGCAAAACTCATGGCACAGCCCCAAGGCTGTCCCTTCATCTTCTCTCTTCCAACCCAAGCTGCTCTGTTGCCTGCAGCGATGTACAGAGACTACTGTCTCTTCTGACACTTCTTCTGGAAGGAGCTCTTCAAAAAAGTGCGGTACACAGGGTCGGCCACATATTCGTTCTTAAACCTGGAGCTCAGCACTCTCTGTCTCTTTCTCTCCCCTTGGATAATATCTGCTCCATAAAATGTGTCTTCAAATCGCATGTCAGAGGCTGTGGACTGAAAGCAGCTGGTGTTACATTGCAAAACGGCACGGCACTTGATCTTCAGAAGACTGGACAAAGGCCTGACTCGCTTAGCTGGGATTAGGGTGGAGATGCCCCAGTTACTAGCTCAGGCTAGAAGGGCCCAAGGCATGGCTTTGGGCTTTCCCTCTCCTCTCCCACCCAAAGTGGGGGGCTCCATTTAGCCCCATTTTCTCCAGGGCCTCCCTACCCACCACTCCTAGGGACCTTCCCCAAACAAAAGCAGGATAAAAGGCTTCTCATTTTTAACTCCCCTCATTTCTCATTTCCCCTCTGGTTCTTGCCCAACAAAGTTTTCAACAAATGTCAACCATCATCTCTAAGTTACCTTTACTCCTACTTAGCTTTGGGCCTCTGCCCCACCCCTTCCCTGAAACTGTTCTTGCTGAAGTCCTGATTGCTAATTCCTGTGACACCTTCCTATCGCTAAACTGACTTGACGATTCTGCCAACTAACTACTGCTTAAAGCTCTCTTCTCCGTCACTTTGTAAACCCATTCTCCTGCTTCTCCTTCTCTGGCTGCTCATTTTTGATGTCTCAGGGGTTCCCCTTTTTAACTATCTGCTCAACTACGAAGCCCTAAGGCTTGGCATTAGGGCATCTCCTCTCCACTCCCGTTCCCTGGGTCTTTGTGCCCACACCCCTGGCTTCAGTGTCTGTGCAGAGGCTCACATCTCCTGTGCCAGCTCAGGCCTGTAAGTGCATCTGCCCAGCAGGCGTCACAAAGTCCCTGTCTCAGAGGCCCTTCAAATCAACCTGCCCTAAATTGAACTGAGAGCCTTCCTTCTCCATCGCTGTCCTTCCTACCTTCCATAAAAGGTGCCATCCACCCCCATGCACCCAGTTACACTGGCCGGAAACCTAAAGTCATTGTAGACATTTCCCCGCCGTGTCCAGGATTCCTCCTGCATGTACCTTGAAGTGCTTCAGCCTGTCTTCTTGATCCTTACTGACCCTATGAGGCAGGCCCTCACACTTGCTCTCCAAACCACTGCAATATATGCTGTACCTCCAACCTATTTCCCACAGTACCATAGGAAGAAAGCTCTCTAAAAGCCCTCTTATGATAAGGCTCTACATGATCATATGGCCTTGCTTATAATTTTCCAACAGCTTACTGCCTTCAAGATGACATCCACTTCCTGGGTTGGACCTACATAAGCTGGCCAGAAGCCTGCCCCATGCTCTGCTCAGACAGCATCAGTTGCAGATCCCGGCCATAATTGCCGGGTTCAGGGCCCCACGCTTCTCTGTCTTTGGACACACTCTTTCATTTCTGTGAAAGTCATTCTATTCTACAGCTTCTGCCCTTGGCAAGCTTAAGGGTCCTTCTCTGGGACTCTTACAGCCCTGACACATCCACTCAGTACGATGAGGGCAGTGGTAGAGATAAGGGGCAGGTAAGCTTCTCCCCATCAGAGGAACCTCATAAAGGTGAGGATATTAGGGGCTGTGTACCCAAATTTATATGTATTCCCCACAGCAAACAATGTGCCTAGTACTTGGCTTTGCTGTTCAGTGTTATCTGCGTAAGGGCATTGTGGGCTTTTTCTGCGATACTCAGGTAAAGCCTGACGTCTATAGTAGGCAGTATTTTTGCTTCCCAATTCCCTACTATCTTGCCTCCTAAAATGCAGCTGTTTCCACTGAGGTGGGTGACTTCTGATGACATTAACACACTGCACATTTAACTGTGCTGAGGCTGCTTCCCCTGGCTGCTGGCAGGGGCAGAGGTGAAAGACGCTTTAGGACTTGAAAACACATGGGCCATGATAAGAGAAGAATAAGAAAACAGCTGCAAGGAAGCCTAAAGAAAAAAACTGGACCCAAGTGCAAAGCTGTGCATGTTTCCAGCCCGTTCATGGGATGGTTACCCAGAGTAACAGGCCACCTCCACAGCTTCCCCCAGAAACTACCTAGTTTCACTTGGGAAGAAAACAAAATCATTATGGGCTGGTTGGATTCCCTGTGCCATTAGGAGAAAACACTTTTGTTTCATTCATTCTTGGCAAAATACTTCCTCTGAGTAATCTTTCACTTTTATAAGTTCTAAAGTTATCAAAGAAGAAAATAAAACATCTATGAAAGTGTTGGCACTGTGCGGAAACAGGAAAAGTCAGCCTCTCAAACACAATAATAAAACCGATTTACCAGGAGCACTAGCTAATTATGCACCGTTGCTATGGTTATTCTCTGAGACAATAAAAGGTAATGGGGCTGTTTCTGAAGTGAGTGGAAAAGAACCCCGCACAATCACTGAGGTGGACTGCTGGCTCTTTTGAACAATTTCTCCCCCAGTCAGCGTGTGTCTGGGTAAGCCAAAGTCATTAAAACACAAGGCCTCCTGACAAGGGCTGCTAACCTCCCTCCTTAAGAAAACGAAAAAAGACATTTTTAACCATAAAATATCTTCCATCAATGAGTTTTCCAATTAGATTTGTTTTGTCAACTGGAAAAAAAAATAGCAATCACGGACAGATTAACCAAAGGCCTGAGGGCTATGCACCAACCCGAAGGAGAGGTAGGCTGGCTGCAACAAGACCCTGCACGGTTTTATTCAATAACAACAGAGATGGCCAACAGGACTTAAGTGACTGTGAGCCTTTGTTCCTGAAGATATTTTCTACTTGGCTCAGCTGCTCAGCATAGCAGGCTGCATCAGAGAGTGTGGATGTGATTTATATATTTCAGTTTTTTTTTTAATTAAAAATTTTATGAGAATAAAAACAAAATGGAATGTTGGTAAGCTTGTTCAGTGAAAAAGACCTTAGAAAACCCAGGAGCTGTGTTCAGAGACAGCCACAGGGCAGGCATCCTGATATCTGAGTGAAATCTACTGCGAAACAGGGATTGTGTTCAGAGTATTAAAGCAATGAGCTTTCTTCTAATGTGATTAAGAAATAGTATTTGAAATCTATAAGACTCAGCTGGTAGGATGCTAAGTCATACATGGATTACAAAATGAAAGACCTAAGAGACTTCCCAGAGGCTACCTACTCCACTCCCTACCCTCTAAACCTCTAGGTGCTGAAAAAGGAAAAGAAAAGAGCAGGAGAGGAGAGGAGAGCAAGGAAGGTAAGAGGGGAGTCTGAGGAAGATAGGAATACAGAACAAGAGGAAGCTATCTCTAATATTTCAAAAAGGAAAGATTTTCTCAAGAGATTTCAGGGTCTCAGAACAGTGACAAGTCATCTCAGGTTTTTAGGTTTTTACTAAGATTTGGCTGCTGTCTTTACAACAGGAATATTTAATCTTTTCTTTGCTTGTCATTATTATCTAGTGGTTACTCTATTTACAGGTGTATGGGTCCCCTCTGAGCCACATTTCTCACTGAGTGGGTGGCAATACCACCACTCTTCTTGCCGATTTCACGTTGAAGGACCTTCCTCTGAAGGATGCAGCTGAGAGGAAAGTCAGTTCCCACCTGATGCAGTTACTCTGCTGTCAGGGTCCCATCTGATGGGAAAAAAGCTGCATATACAACTGAACGTTTAAGGCAAGCTTGTCCAGTCCTGGCCTGCTGCCCAGGATGGCTTTGAATGCAGCCCAACCCAAATCTGTAAACTTGCTTAAAACATTATGAGATTTTTTTTGTAATTTTTTAAAAAATATGATATAACGATAGCTCATCAGCTATCGTTAGTGTATTTTATGTGAAGCCCAAGACAATTCTTCTTCCAATGCCACCCAGGGATGCCAAAAGATTGGACATCCCTAATTGAAGAAAACCCTTGGTTTTTCCAAAATAACCAAATAATCTATAGTTACTCTATCACTACAGACCGGTATACCGTAAGCACGTACTAAACTGAAAGTGTCAAGTATTCAGAAAAAAAATTCACTTTAGTCAGAAAAACCTCGTCCATTCAAATTTCTCTATTTAGGATTTATCATTTTACAGATGCAATAGATATAATTCTAAATGAGTAAATCTGACTTCATTTTAGGGTCCACTAAATATTTTATGATACAATAATATAAAGCCAAAATTATTGTGAATTATATTTTTCAACAACTTCAGTTTTGATTATTTGTCTGTGTTTATCTTTTAATGGTATGCGAGGGTGTGAAACTAATATTTCCCTTTTTGAAAACTGCTTTAGTATTCCCACAACTAGCATTTAGGCTGTGCTTATCCCCTTTATTATGAAAGTCAGAGTTTAGCTGAATTACGAGTTGACACAAACATCAGTGACTTTCTGAGACAGAAGTTAGTCAATCCATGATAAACCTATTGAAGAACAGATAGACATTCACTTACACTGAGTCCTCTTTGATCTACCCCTGAATACTTTCTTTTAATGTTGCTTCTACTAACAAGAGTGCAAATGCCTTGATGGTATCTTTCTTCACTCCTGGTGCTCTGCACAGAGCACATAGTCAGTAGCTATTTTTGTGCACCAATAAATGTTAACACAAAGAAACACCATTTGACTTCATTAGAAGAAAAATAAGGCACATGCATTCATTCCCTGATTTTGGCTGAATCTGAAGTTTGCATTCAATTAAGTTTCACTGAGGAAAAAGTTACATTGGCTTGCTTCATAATTAATCCAAAACCCAATTTGTTTCTGCCAGGCTTGGGAAACATGAGGTGAGGACAAGGAATTCACTTGGCAGGTCTCCAAGTGGCATCTGCCAGCACTTACAAAACGAGCTTTCACTCTCTTGGGTAACTCTTCATCTAAAGTGTAGATGTCCTCTCTCTTCATTGCTATCTGGGATCCATCTTCAAACTCAACCTAATGAAAAGTAAGATAACATGATACACATTAAAAAACAGTATTGACCATTTTTAAAGGTTCCAATTAACTACATAAAAAAGATGAAAAAGACTCAAGCAGAATAAACAAGGGAACCAGCCAACAACCAAGGAAGTAAGAAGACTTCTTTTTTTTCCCTTGTTAAACTGCCCAGTGCAGTGGCTTATGCCTGTAATCCCAGCACTTTGGGAGGCCAAGGCGGGCAGATAATGAGGTCATCTCCAACTGGCCAATATGGTGACCATCTGGCCAATACGGTGAAACCCCATCTCTTCTCTAAAAAATACAAAAATTAGCCAGGTGTGGTGGTGCGCGCCTGTAGTCCGAGCTACTCGGGAGGCATGGCAGGAGAATCACTTGAACCCAGGAGGGGGAGGTTGCAGTGAGTCTCCATCTCAAAAATAAATAAATAAAATAAGTACATAATACATTTAAAACAGGCCAAAATTTTTGTAAATGAGTGTCTTGGAATATGGAAAATGAAAACTTTACCTGGCAAAACAAAAACAAAGAAAAGTAGCTGCTGATCAAATGGAAATCACAAAACATGAGACTGTGGGAAATTTAGCATTAAGAAAGTTTGGGTCCGTTAACACCATTGATTTCTTTAAGAGGTTCTGACAATGTAACCAGAAGAAATATTTCTCTCTATGAAAGAAAATGTAACATATTTCCTTTTTTTTTTTTTTTTTTTGAAACAGGGTCTTACCCTGTTGCCTTGGCTGGAGTGCAGTGGTCTGATCTTAGCTCGCTGCAACCTCAACCTCCTAGGCTCAAGCAATCCTTTCATCTCAGCCTCCTGAGAAGCTAGAACCACAGCCATGCACCACCACCGCCCAGCTATTATTATTTCTTTAAGTAGACACAAGGTCTTACTAGACTCAAGCAATTCACTTTGGCCTCCCAAAGTGTTGGGATTGCAGGTAAATAGCCCGGCTGTTTACTCTTATACAATAATCCTCCCAGATAAAATAATTTATCCAATTATCACAGAGCTTGAACTTTCAAAACTCACTTTTGTCAAATTCAATCAAATGCCATCAAAGGAGCTGGGAAAATCTGTTTCTCAAATTCCTAACATGTAAACCTAATCAATGTGTGAAAATACATCATCATCTAAAACAAAATGTTTAAAACTTTTTTCACACTAACCAAATGGAAGCAAATAATTTCATAATCAGTTTTTTCAACATTTTAAAAGATTTTATCAAAGAAAGGGTAAATGACACCAGTTAACAGAAACCAAGAGTACCTTGGTTAAGGTTGGTTTAGGTTTAATCCAACATGAACTCACCTAGCAGAAAACAAAAGGGATGTCATCAGGTAGAATACCTAATATGTTCTAATTCTCAACCACATAATATTTTTGTCCCTAAATTTTGTCTGAATTTTTCACTTTTAAGAAATGAAAATGGCCAGGCGCCATGGCTCACGCCTGTAATCCCAGCACTTTGGGAGGTCAAGAAATCAAAACCATCCTGGCCAACATGGTGAAACCCCCTCTCTACTAAAAAATACAAAAGTTAGCTGGGCGTGGTGGGGCTTGCCTGTAGTCCCAGCTACTAGGGAGGCTGGGGCAGTAGAATTGCTTGAACCCGGGAGGTGGAGGTTGCAGTAAGCCGAGATCCTGCCACTGCACTCTAGCCTGGCGCCTGGCAACAGAGCAAGACTCTGTCAAAACAACAACAACAACAAAAAAAAAAAACAAATTAAAATATGCTTGTACTTCTAGTCAAAAGGCACGTTAAACCACACAGCTGTGTTATGTTAAAAAGAATCCAGAGCTTAAAAAAAGTACACTTTTTTTGTTTTGTTTTTGGAGTTTTTTTTTTTTGAGACAGAGTTTTGGTCTTGTTGCCCAGGCTGGAGTGCAATAGCATGATCTTGGGTCACCCCAACCTCCACCTCCCAGGTTCAAGCAACTCTCCTGCCTCAGCCTCCCGAGTAGCTGGGGTTACAAGCTTGTGCCACCACACCTGGCTAATTTTAATTTTTTTAGTAGAGAGAGTTTCACCACATTGGCCAGATAGGTCTTGAACTCCTGACCTCAGGTAATCCACCCACCTAAGCCTCCCAAAGTGCTGGGATTACATGTGTGAGGCACTGCGCCAGCTACACTTATTGTTTAATTAACAGAGTATCAAACTGATAGCTGCACTTTGAATTAAACAAACACCCTCTTAAGCTTGGGTGGATGATAACATTAACTGGCCACATCTGTGCCAATGCACTGGTCTACCTTTGCTGAGACGGCCAGGTGGGTATGTCTCAAACACAAAAGTTACCAATTTGGGGGTTCCTGGTTGATGAACATCCATCACTGTCTTAATAAAAATCAGACATATAATTGAATGTATGATTATCCACATACTGTTAGCATTTGAAGAAGCTAAACAATATAGTGGAATTAGATGCCAGTCACATGAGAACTTCCGCTGTCACTTCCAGGAGGGCTGATGATAAGAAGGGTTTTCTTCCTGGCCTTGTTTGAGTAGAATCGTTTCTTTTTTTTTTTTTGAGACAGAGTTTCGCTCTTGTTACCCAGGCTGGAGTGCAATGGCACGATCTTGGTTCACCGCAACCTCTGCCTCCTGGGCTCAGGCAGTTCTCCTGCCTCAGCCTCCTGAGCAGCTGGGATTACAAGCATGCGCCACCATGCCCAGCTAATTTTTTGTATTTTTAGTAGAGATGGGGTTTCACCATATTGACCAGGATGGTCTCGATCTCTCGACCTCAGGATCCACCCGCCTTGGCCTCCCAAAGTGCTGGGATTACAGGCATGAGCCACCGTGCCTGGCCAAATCGTTTCTTTAACGTTAAACTAGGCCAAGGTGGCATCTCTTTTACACAATTTGAGAGCATAGCTAGAACCACCTGTGCCTACTTTCTTTTGCTTGAGATCATTTGAAACAAAAAGGCAATTACAAACCTCAAAGGGAGTATGCTATACTAGGACTAGGGTAACCAACTGTCCTATTTCACCTGGGACTCAGGGGTCCCCTGGGATGTAGTTAATTTCAGTATTAAAATCAGGGATGGTCCCAGACAAGCAGGGATGGTTGTCCACCCTAGTTTGGACAGAGCTGAGAGAGAATTCTAACCCTCTCTTTACCAGCTATGTATCCTTGGACAAATTATTAAAAATTTATTCTTAAATAATTAAAATTTTGTTCACAGCCTTTCTTATCTCATTTTTAAGATAGGAGTCAAGTAACATCTAACATTTTGCAGGACTACTGTGAGGGTCAAAAAATGTACATGCCTAGGATATTAAGCACCATGCAGCAGGTATTTATTTATCTGTCACATCTATTTTTAAAACTGTCTTTGTTTATTTGATGAAGTTGAATAATTAGATACAAAACACAAAATGATCTCAAAAGGCCACTTGGCTTAATGAGGAATTTTAAACTACTTGTGCTTGAGAGACAATTTTAATATTAGTCTTAACTTTTTCATGGAGTCTATAAATATGCCCATAGTTTTATGTTGATAGGCCATCATAAATTCAACTGAAGTTAACACACTGATTACTAATTAGCCCGAATTTCAACATGTTCTCATTATGTGATATTTTTCATGTAGCAAATAGCTTTGCTACATGTAAGAAGCTTTACTTTTGCACTTACTATTTAATTAAATGTAATTATTTTCTTTTGTATTATGTAGTAATGCTTCTTTTTCAGGAGTGTCCAGTATTATTAGCTCATCTTGTGATTTTTGCCTAATTCTGTTCATTCTAATGCAAAGAAGGTCCAGTTATTCGAATTATATTATAAATATAATATGCCTTATAAATATTATATTTATAATATGACTTTAATATATTATAAATAACTTGAATTTGTATCTAGAGACTGTCACCAATACCATATGCAAAGGGGAAATGGCCTTTACACACAGATACACACACACACAATGTATGTGTATACATCCTCCTGTCCATTCCTCTGGGGTTTTTCTAGACCATGAAAAATGTCTCTCCTAAGTTTTTCAAACTTCTTTGAACACCTTTAATTACACTGTGCTCCAGTTCCTGACGTGGTGTCTTACAATGCACTCTTCCATTTAAGCTCTTGCTCCTTATCAGTCTTTGAACAATTTCGGTGTTGAAACTGACAGTCTTTATCATTCTCAAGCTGCTTTTCAACTTAACAGGCCTGAACCTTCTTGCGTTTTCTTTTACTTCAGTCTTCCTGTTTTCACTCTATAGTTTAGCCTGAGAATCTTGATTTTTTTTGACAGTGTTACTGAAAATTCTACAGTGTATGGGCTCTAAGTGTCCCCTTTTAAAACCTTTCTAAAGGAACATAAATGCACATGTGCTATCCATGTTGTTTCCCTTATTGAAGCTTAACCTACTTTCATTTCTGGGTGGAATAAAATAATTCATTTTTAAATTGTATATATACCGTTTAATACTATGTTAGGTTCCCTAGTGAACAGAATGTCCAGCTGACAGCTGTGGTTTTCATTTAAACAAGCATTCCTTTAAGCTTGGGTGGATGATAACCATCAGCTCCTTGTGACATTAACTGGCCATATCTATGCCAATATACCATTGTCTAGCTTTGCTTGAATAGCAGGTGGAGTGGGGAGAGTATGTCTCTCAGCAAAAGCCACCTGCTGGTTGAAGAGTGGCCATCACCATCTTGGCTGAAGGTGAGATGAATTGGTCAATTAGTCTCTCCTCATAACACAGAAACAGTGGGAAGCAGCCCATCTTCTAGTAACTTATCTTTCTGGCAGAACCATATTCCTTACAATTAAACCATTCATCAAATGTCGTTAAGTTTCCCAGTGTCCAACATGGTAATAAAACTCCAGGGTTTCCACCTGGGTCATTACACACTGAATCTTCGCCTCCTACATAAAATAAGAGATGCCCCAAATTCATGTGCCTTATTGATCAGCAGCACACTCGAGATACTAACTCCTTCTGACTTAACATGTCAGTCTCAGCAAGCATCACAGAGAAGGAAGAACCCACCTGGTACATGTGGGCAATATTTGATCCAAAATATTTTGCTCCATAGAGTTTGCCGTCAGGCCACTTGACTTGGACAACTTCTCCCTCAGCAGGAGGGCCCAGCTTCAGACAGTCTCGGCTCTGCAGAATAAACAGAGACAGGCTTTTCAAGATGAGTGCCTAAGTGACTGCATTTAGAACTTAGCAAATGATGAACTTCTGGCAATTAAAAGGAGTTATTGCCTCTGTGTTTTATGGATTATAGTCTCGCATGGGTGTTCAGGGGAAGAGATATGAGCCAAAGGAGTATTTAAAGATTCAGCCTACATCATAAAGTTGCAAAGGAGCCACCATAATCCAAGCAGGAAAGAAAAAAAAAAAAACAGCAGCATTTACATTTGCTATTTGAAAAAGAATTGTTCAGGGGGTAACTAAAATATGTGTAGAAACTGCTTTAGCTGAGGAATAGACCAGCTTATGATTTATAACACCTGACATTTATATGGCATTTTGTGGTTAACAAAATGCTTCAGCATACATCTCATGTGATCTTATAATCACTCCATGATGAAGGAAGAAATTATTAATTATCCCCATTTTACTGACGAGGAAACTGAGAGTCCTGCGAGGCTCCTTTAAGTTGCCAGGATCTCTGGAGGAGTGAAGTTGAACTGGAGAATAAGAGCTGAAGACACCCAGGTGGAAGTGGGGCAGGGGTGCAATTGAAGCCGGAAGGAATTGCCAATGCAGCAGAGAAGCGAAAGCAGTGGCACCTGCAGTGGTGAGTGGAGCTGGGTAGGTGTATCCTGTTTAGCACACCCCTTCTAAAGACCCCCTGGACCTCCATACACAAGTGTGCTTCTGCCAGCATCTCCTGTTAATTAACTAGCCCACCTTTTCTACAAGTAATTATGGTGGCACCCATAACCAGAATCTTTTCATTTCAGATCTTCTGTTTCCCGTTGCCACCTCCCAAGGCAGTAATTCAGAGCCAACTCCCCAGGTGATGAATCTTGAAAGGTGCTTTTTTCTTTTTTTTAAAGGCGTGGGGAGGGGATCATGGTAGATAGTAAAAACACTTGCACAGGCATTGTTTATAAACTTCTAAATTTGCATGTATTGGGTAGAACACAAAACAATTTTATTACAAGGGAATCAAATACTTGACTACGGTAATTTTATTTTAGACATTCAGCAATTCAAACTTTGCTAATAAGGGTATTTTACTGATGAGGACAATCTGAATGATTGAAATGCATACTTGACCAACCAAGCTATAAATACAGACTGGGCACACTGTGTGGTTTAAATGAGAGGCATACACAGGAAATATTTAGTTGTTTATGACTGGAAATTACCATGTATTATTTCTTATTATTAATAGAAATTGTGCCTTATAAAGGAGTGACCATTTGATTGCTGGGTTAAGAGTATACATGGCAGGCCCAGCTGTTCATTTTTCTAACTGCAGGCTATGCTTCCATTAGAGCTACAGAAAAAAAAAACAGTTTGCTCAGAGGCTCTATAGAACTGACAATATGCATCTAACTTAGTCAAATGAAAGTAAGTCTATTCTTAGCCTTCATAATACTTGACCTTAGGGCAGGCAGAATTAAAAGGGTAGGCTGCGGAGATGTACTCCATGTATGCCCATGGGTTATCAACTCTCTTTCCATTTCCCTTCCAAAGATTTATGTGGTACCAAGAATACTGGAAGGTATAGCTTCTGAGTATACACTGATTACATGTCAGTCTCCACAGTTAGAGAGTCCCATCAGCTCTAGATTCCTCTAAGCTGAAGCCCAGGTGCTGGGGTAAATGTGGGGGCAGAAGGTGGCATATGCTTCTTCCTGCTGCTAAAGCTTTCTCCCATATGAAGGGATCTCCACTTGGGTTCACCCACTCTTAGCGTTTTACAAGAGGATTGGGAATGACTTAATTTTATTGCTGATTTCTGAAGGAGAATGCATTTCCCAAACTATGTGCCATCGTACCCTGGAGTGCCACAGCAAACTCACGGGGACCCTGTGGAATACATTCAAGGGAAGCACAGTGACACTTGTGAGGCATCCAGCTTACCAACACTGGTGAGTTATTTGGACTTAATTTACTTAACACATAGAACTGTTAGGTATTTCTTTTGACCAAGAGCCACTCTAAAAAGCATGCTGAGATACTAAGGGTGCCGTGAGCCAACAAAGTTTGGTGACCTCTGACTTAGCCTCTTCCCTTTCTCTGTGGAGCCATCATTCAGGGAGAGAACTGCACTTTCCTGCACTGCCTATCACTAGGTAAGTCTGCTAATTCCAGGGTCCAGTGTTTGAAACCTGTTTGCCCACAGATACAAGTCACACTCCTCAATATCTGCTTTAGTAGTCATGAAGGAGACACTTCACATCTCCAAATCCTGACTCCTTTGTCTCGCTTTTCCTCAGGCATGGTGAGATATGTTATTTATTGGGTCCTCAAATCTCAACAGAGGCAAATCAAAGCCTCAGGAAATTCAGGAGGCAGTACTCTGCACTTTCTTACCCACCACAAACAACTTTCAAGCAGGAGAGTTACGATCTTCCTTTCTTTATCATTTAGGTCCTTAATTTTACAGATTTGCCCTTCAGCATAACTTTATTAATCTCTAAAATAAAACTCCTCAAAATAAATCCCGACCTGCAATTTTAGGTACAATATCACCAAGGTGAGGTGAGGGACACAGAAACAGGGACTAGACAAACATAAATTCCATTAGAGCAGTTTATCTTAAAAACTTAGTTTTATTAACAAACTGAATGAATGCAACTTTACTAGGTGACAATTAAAAAAAAAAAAGGTTTTGGAAACAATGCCTGAGATGGTTTGATATCTTTTATTACTAATTATAAATTAACTTTTTACTCACAAGAAATCTTAATTGAGCATTGCAAGTGCCTGACCTCAACTAACTCGTTACTGCTCAGCCTCATTCTGACGTTGCTCTATCAGCCACAAAGTAAAATTCATAATCTTTCATGCCAAACTCAAGAAGACACTTCAGTTTGCTTTCTCAGTCTTCTGCTTTCAGAACTTTTTCTTTATTTATAGAAAAAGAAAAATAACAAACCAACTATGTAACAAGGTAAGTTATTCTGTGCCTCCCCCACCTTCAAAACCAGAGGCATGATTCTCACCCCTAACGGCTCCTTTCTTACCCTTTGGCAGGTCCTTCAGCTGGAAGGACATAATATTTTGATGTGCATATAACTTTATTTAGTATGTATAATTCATGATTTACTCCCTAACTACTTTCCAAATTAAGTTAAGGTAGCTCAGAGTAAAACATAAAAGAGCTTATTCCTGTAACATCTAGTTTCATCCATAAAGAAATGGTGTCAATTCATCAGCTGTATCACATTTTGAGTTTGCCAGCAACTTCTATGACTACGTGGGGTATAAATTTAAACAAGAATGAGACTAGAAGCATGTGGGCTGATGAAAAGAAGTTGAAAGTTTTGATATTTAGGCTTCTCTGATCTCCCCAAAGTAGAAGCTGGTGGGTGTCCCCCAAATTGTTTCACTAATTCAAGAACCTATTTACTGACCACCTACTGTGGGTGAGCCACTAGGAGGCAATAAAGCCCAGCAGCCCAAGCTAGGGACAGAGGGCACTGCACCCACAGCCTGTCACTCTGAACCCATGGCTCTGTGGGGTGGGGGCTCCGGGGTCCTTGCAAGGGGTGAGATCTATGAGGAGAGGACTACAGAGTAGAACTTTGATTTTATTTATAAATTAGGTTTCTGACTAAAATTTCATGGGAGGGGGGAAGTTTCTTTCAAAAATAGAAGGTCTGAAAAAAATTAAGTATATCAAAAAGTCTAAAAATGAAGGAATTTAGTTTGTGGAACGCAACAGCTTGAGTGGTCTGCCTTCCCTCTTAAAGGTCTCCAGCTGGTTCAGGGGCCCTTTGGGTTGAGCACCAGGAACCAGGCACTGGAGCACAGCTTCTCAAAGTGTACACAGTTAAATGAGGATTCCAGGGAACCCCAAAGCTCTCTCTGACTTGGGTGACTTCTTTTAAGCAATCTAGAATTTAAGATTGATTATAGAAAAGGATGTAAAATGCTAAAGAGGCTTTTCCTAATGCAGTTTACTGAATATGTTATTGGAGTAAGTAAACATCTTTGCTGGAAAATTATATGCATTAAAACCTTGACAAATGCATTTTTCTCAGTTGCTATCTACTCTTTGAAGCAGTTCGCCTTCACCTAATATAAATAACTGTTTGCCATTTGCTGTACTGCCTCCAGGATGTGTAAACTCACCTCAAATCTACCAGAGCCTTGTTCACAGGACACTGGTGTCTGGAGCTGCCAGTAAGCACACAGCTACAGCACTAAATAGATGATGTGAAAATTAAAGACAGAAATCGGCCAGGCGCGGTGGCTCAAGCCTGTAATCCCAGCACTTTGGGAGGCCGAGGCAGGTGGATCACAAGGTTAAGAGATCGAGACCATCCTGGTCAACATGGTGAAACCCCGTCTCTACTAAAAAATATACAAAAAATTAGCTGGGCATGGTGGCGCGTGCCTGTAATCCCAGCTACTCGGGAGGCTGGGGCAGGAGAATTGCCTGAACCCAGGAGGCGGAGGTTGCGGTGAGTCGAGATCGCGCCATTGCACTCCAGCCTGGGTAATGAGCGCGAAACTCCGTCTCAAAAAAAAAAGAAAGAAAGAAAGAAAATTAAAGACAGAAATCATAACCCCAGTGAAGAGTGGCCTTTTGGCTAAAATCAGTTCTTTAAAGGACTAAGAGGAGTACTGAACCCAGGGCCACAGGATAGTATCATCACATTCCCTCCAAAGTCAAGGCCAAACTTCTGTACCTGCTCCACCAACTAAAAGGAAAAATTCAACTGTCAGTCTGATTACCTGAATCTGAAGTCACTGAGTTCTTGGAACTGTTATGCAACCCTTCAAAAGGGACCCCTAGAAGTTGCTGTCTTCAAATGTTGCCTGTCTTAGCCCTATCCCCATCCCCATCACTATTCCTTACAGGTATAAACCACAGAGGCAGCCCCATCTGTGAGCCCAGTTGCATCAGATGAAGATGCGGCACATGTGTTCCCAGCAATTAATCAGCGTATAGTTTGGCTCCTCTGGCAGTCTCCCTTGGGGAGAATGCTTAGGTGACCTGGGGCAAAATGCCAACAGCTGCTAGCATTTCCAGAGATAATCACCTGCTCATTACTGGACCCTGGCATGGATTAACAAGACTGACTGACAGCCATGTAAGAATCGTGGTGGCTATCTGTCATCTGTTTGGATACCCAGCTTTGGAAACCCCTTCTTCCCACAGTCTAATGGGAATGAGCTGGCCTGACATCACAGTTGCTGAACACTGCCAGACACTCCCTTCCCCAGCTTCCCTCACAGCAAAGACAGCAACAGAGGCCTGGCCAGTGGGCTACACCATCCCAGGATTTAGAGCCTGGGGTCAGAGATGAAGCAAAATAAGTAGAAGGGAGAATTCCCTTAGAAGGCAGCAGCAGAACTCACAGGCCTATGGCAGAGGCCAGGTACAGTCTCACAACACTAGGGGAGGCAGGGTGATCTTCCTGGATGGCATCTGTGGCCTGTTCTTGCCTATGGCTGGGGGTGAACAGCCTCCTTTGTTCTTGCCTGGTTTCTGCCCTTTGCTTTTCTGTATTCCTGGAGATTCTGAAAGCTCCCCAATAACCTTTCACTAAATTTCTGTACAGCCTAATTAAATCAATGTCAGTTTCTGTTGGTTGCCATTAATGATCTTGATGACAATAAACCACTAGTTTGTATGATGGCAGATCCCTCCTCCCACAAAGGGGAAAGAAACCTCTCACTTAACAGTGGAATATAAAACTGGAGGACTCCCCATACCATGCAAAGGCCCAGCTGCAAAACAATTCTTCTCAAAAGGAAGGGAGCATATTGATGGAAGCACCTACCTGTTGACAAGGCTTGGCCCTAGAAGACTGACAGCACTCCAAGTTTCCAATATGCCCCACAGTGTAAGAATGTGCCCTCTCTGAGGATATCCCCAAGAATGTATTCCAGACAATAAAGTCACCAAGCACCTGAGGAATGGCCAGCTCTAAGCAATGGCCTTTCGAGGGGGCTACTCTATTGGGGACACATCACTTTGGACTGCTTATTAAATATAAGTCATAACCACCCTTCATGTAGAGATTAGCAAACAATGAAAGCACTTAAAACTTATTTTTAAGGCCAGGAGCAGTGGCTCACGCCTGTAATCCCAGCACTTTGGGAGGCCAAGGCGGGAGGATCACTTGAGCTCAAGACTTCGAGACAAATCTGGGTAACATAGCAAGGTTCCATCTCTATAAAACAAGAAAAAAAAAGAAGTATTTTTAAGAATAATTCTTAGCTTCTATAGGGAGATATTGTAAAACAATTTTTTTAAGATAGAAAAAAATTTTAAACCTCATATTTCTATCACCTACAAGTGATCACTGTCACCATGTGGAGTTTTTTTTTTTCTATGCTTCTAATTTTTTTAAAGAATTTTTCTCCATGCTCTTTAAGAATTAGCACATCCTATACATGCACAATCTTTGCCCCGCAGAGGCCCAGCCTTTATTTTCTTTCAAGTTAGAGTACAGTTGATCTGTCAAGAGCTCGGAACTGCAGTTCATGCCGTGTTCCTTCATTACTTTCCACAGCGTTTTGGGGTGGAGGCCCTTTCCTTTTTATTGGGGTAAAATATGCATAACACTAAATTTACCATTTTAACCACATTCCATTGTAAATTTCAGTGGCATTCAGTTCACAGTGTTGTGATACCATCACCACTCTCCATCTTCAGAACTTCTTTTTAACTTCCCAAACTCCACACTCATTAAACACTGACTCCTTATTCTCTCCTCCCGTCAGCCCCTGGGAACCACCGTTCTACTTTTGGTCTCTGAGAATTTGACTACTCTAGGCACCTTATCTAAGCAAAATCCTACAATATTTGCCCTTTCGTGGACATTTATAATTTGTACCTTTCTATTTACCAGCTACAATTATGTCATGAGCATTTTCTTAGCTATTAACTATATTTTAAAAACTCCATTTTACTTGCCAAATATATGCAACAGTATAGATGCGCTACAATTTAGTCACTCTTCTATTAAATATTTAGGACATTGCAGTTTTCCTCTATCATATATAATGCTACTATATACTTGTTTTCATGAATCTTTGTCTGCATTGCTGACTATATTCTTAGAACAGACTCCTAGAACAAGAGTTACTTGGTAAAAAGGTATATAAAAAACTTAGTTTCATCAGCTTTGAAAAATTCAACATCAGACTCAGTTCTCTAGTGCAGTAAATAAATCTACTGTTAACCACCAGACATTTCTGATTCAGCTGGTCCAAGGTGGGTCCAAGCCAAATGCCCTTCCAGGCAATCTCATACTCAGCAGGGTGGGAACTGCTGTTCTAGGAGGTTATCTCACAGCTGAAACTATATATCCTAGTTAACAAAAGAACCAGTTCTATGCCCCTTCTTCTGACTGCATCTTTTTTACAGTGAGAGTTTCCTAACATGCTTAGAAGAAAATCTGGAATGCTTCCACCCTTAGGTATCTATCTAAATGTGTTCTGTACTGATTCTAGAACCCTGTAATTTCAGGCTCTGGGTTAATCAATACAAGCTGCTCCTATACTGACACTAATCATTCCGGGAAACTCCTAGTGTATTAAAAAGGTCCACTTTTCCTTTTTAATAGTTTTGACACAGGGTCTCACTCCTGTTGCCCAGGCTGGAGTGATTGCAGTGGCATTATCACAGCTCAGTGCAGCCTCAGCTTCCCAGCTCAGGTTATTCTTCCACCTTGGCCTCCCAAATAGCTGAAAATACAGGTGCATGTCACCATGCTTGGCTAATTTTTTTTCTTTTTCTTTTTTTAATAGAGATGAGGTCTCGCTACATTGCCCAGCCTCGGCTGCCCAAAGTGCTGGGATCACAGGTGTGAGCCACAATGCCTGGCCAACTGCTTTGTTGGTATGCACTTTCCCTGCAGTGATGAGCCCAAAGTGGATACAATGCTTGTTTAAGGTACTGAGGTCCCAGAGATGGAGACCTCTTTTATTATTCTGAAAGTTATTACAGCATTAAGCCTCAGAAGTATATTTCCAAAGCAGCCACATCTTTACAAAATTAGAAATAGGTGAGATTCTGGCATGCAAAAACTCTAAAAGGCCTAGAAAGTACAAAGTTAGGCAGCTGTTTTCAGAAATTATTTTTCTGGTTCCTTTGAAGTGAGGAAGCATAACAAAAGCCAATAACGAGAAACAGGGGTGACACTGGCAGAGTGGGGGGCTGACCCCACCCAAAAGAGCCTGTGGGGGAGGGACCAGGAAGGCGCTGACCCCACCCAAAAGAGCCTGTGGGCGAGGGACCAGGAAGGCAGCGGGTGTACAGGCACAAGGGGAGCAGTTCTAACCTGCTGCTAAGAGATTCTCTGCATTCCTCCCTTCTCCTTCCCTCTGAGTATGTCCTCCCGGCCAGACTGAGCTCAAAACTGAGAAAACAGAGACAAAAAAGACCCAGCCCTCTCAGCCATTTCTCTCAAAGGATTCAGATCCAGGTGGGGACTCAAACACACACATGAATATCTGCAATACAAGGCACTGTGTGTGTCTGTAGGTAGTAGGCAAAGAGGTGAGAACTCTGTCTGTAGCCCACCCTCCTAGGACATCAACTGTGTCAAGGACTTTCTTCTTAAGATTAACCAAATTGCCTCATGCCACTTCCTCCACGTTAAGCCACTCTCCACACAAACTAAACTATAGAGACCTCTCTCAGGAAAAGTTGTGGTGAGACCAATAATGTAGGCCTTAAAGACAGGTGTCAAAGGGAGAAGCCAGCTGGCAGTTCCTGCGGCACTCTGTGAGACCACTGTTTGGAGCTCTGGCATTGTCAACCTGATTTCATTTGGGGTCATATAGTTGGTCAGGCTATCCCACTGACTATGTGGAGTGATGTGGCCAAACAGGAGACAGAGTTGTAGTCCTGACCCCTTCCTCTCCCTCTCAAGTGTATTCTGGAATGATCCCACTGTGATCTCAGGGCTGTGCCCCATCATACCAGGAGTCAAAATAGGAACTCTTCCAAGTTCAACTCCCAAAACCCCGAAATACAAAAACGACTTAAATAAGGAATTTATACGTTTAAAGCTTTCTGACACTTCCTCTTAGATCCTTTTTTCAGTAACCTCTTCTTTTTTTAAAGGTATGGAAAATGTTTCTGGAAGTCTTGTGCTTAGGGACTCTCTGACCAATGAGCTGACCAAAAATTACTGGCTGCCACCCATCAACTATAATCACCACTGCCACCAGAGCCACAAAGACTACCTGCATGTTTACTATGTGCCGCGCAGCACACTAACTGCTTTATGCACTACGTTTCAATAATCTCAACACAGATCCCAGTACTTATTACTGACGGTGGCGGTGGCCCATCTGGAGCAGCCACTGTGAGGATGCCAGCTGCAGTGGTGGAGGTGTGGCTGATGCTGTGCACACTGTGGAGCTGGCAGGGGACAGGAACAGGTGATCCCAGTGAGAGCCCCGTGCCCTACTGAGTTGGCAGGGCTGGAGCCCATGCTCCCGGGTGCAGCTGCAGCTGCCCAGCCACAGCTCCAGACCTGGGCATCCCTGTGCTCTCAGGGTCCAGGAAGCCCCCTGCCCCAGCAGGCTTGGAATTGCCAGCTTCCACTCCCTGGCCTCTCCTCACTCCTGGCATGCACTCTGCAGCACAGCAAAGATGCAGTCATGTCTTGACAGCGAAGCCCAGGCAGTATAGCGACCAAGCTGGGTGTGCACACGCTTGGGGTGGCACTGACACACCAGCCCCCTGATGCCTCTGCCCCTCCAGAAACTGCTTCTAAAGCTGACACTTTGGGTGCTGACGAGCACAGGAGGGAGGTCAGGGGGCTGAGGGTGGCTTGGCACAAGTGTACAGGCAGCCCTCAGTGTAGATTACCTGGGCGCCAAGGATGGCATGTTGATGGCAGGAAGCAGACAGGTTCCTAGGAGAAATGGGAGGGATCCCTGGTGAAACTCCACCTTCAAGCCATGGATGGCCTGAAGCCTGGAGGCTAAGCTGCCAGTTCCAGGTAAAGTCTGCAACCAGGAGTGAGAACTTCCTTGATGCCATTTAGCCAATCAAGTGGTGCTTCCACCAATCAGCAAGCACTGCCTCTATTTTGAGCCCATAAAAACCCCAGATTCAGCTGGACTCAGACACTCCTTGGGACTACCTACTTGTGGATATGAGCTACCCACTTCAGGTCTCCTCTCCACTAACAGGTATTTGATCATCCAATAAAGGCTTTCTCCATCTTGCTCACCCTTCAGTTGTCCAAGTAACCTCAATCTTCCTGGATGCAGGGCAAGAACTTGGGACCTGCCAAATGGTCAGAGTGAAGAGGGTTGTAACATGTTCCTGGCTGGCTCACCAAGGTGTAGGTAGTGATACACTCTCAGACAGTGAGGGGGTAAAGAGTGCCGACCCTTCTTGGTGCCCAGACCTTGGGATTCCCTGAGCCAGAGCTGCTGTTAACACTATAGTCCTCCTGTTCTCCACTGGCGTCAGGCAGCTACCCCACACAACAAAAAGTAGCAGTGGGGCCAGACCAGTCCACAAGCTGCAGGCTGGAGTAGGGTGGTGGGCCTAAAAAAGCTGTAACACGAACAGGCTGAAATACGCCCCCACTGCCCCTGCTCACCACACTGTGGGCAAGGAGGAGAGAAGAGCCACAGCCCTTCTGGAAGCCCAGACCTTGGAGCTCCCTGAGCCAGGGCTGTAACATACTGTAACAGCCTCTCTGGGGCTCTGCACTTGCTGGCGTCTCCAAGCTTTTGGGCGCTATCATGTTCTCTTATCCAGATGATGATATCCACAGCAGAAGCTGTTTGTGGTACATCTGGTCCAGCCACAGCCTTGCTGGCACCTGGAGCTGCCCACCCCACTGCAACAAATGGCATGTCTTGCTGTGTGCAGTGGCCAGACTTGCTCACTTGCTCACATACAACCTCGCCACTCCAAGCCCGCCTTGCCCTTGGAGGCATGGGATCTGGGCCGGTAGCATGAGCCAAGTGCAGCCTGCTGGGCCAAGTGGATGAAATAAGCCTAGAGGGCATGAGCAAAACTCAAGCAGAGGTGCCACCAGCCAGAGGTTTCCGGCAACACCCTAAGGCTCCTGTGACATTAACATCTCCAATTTACAGATAAGGAAACTGGTGTTAACTCCCTTGCCTGGGTTGCACAGCTAATTAGCAGAGCAAGGAGCACCCTGGCTCTGCCTGCCTCACATGCAGCTATTCCTACCTGGGTGAGAGAGACAACTGCCCCAGGGCTAACTGCATCCTCCTGTAGAGCACCCCAGGACTGCAATTTCTCACCCCTAAACACGGGGGAAAAAAACTCAACCTATATAGGACAGATTTTCTCCCCTTTTTTTATTGTTGTTGGCAGCGACTAACATGCATGAGGGGAATAAAATATTTTAGTATGTCAATAAAAATTTATGGTGCAAAATGGAGAAAGGCAGGCATGGGGTGAATTTCTCTGTAGTGGTTTCTAAAAATACTGTCAGTTCCAAAAGCTAAAAAAAGAAAGATGAAAGGAAAGCTAAGGATAGGCATGCAGGGGAGAGAGAAGGCTGCCCTGTGTTTAGATGTCCAGCTGTCCAAGGCTCTGGCTCTCCTCTGCAGTGTTTGTTCTCTGGGAGCACGGCTTGACCTAACCAGGACACTTCACATTGAAGTGATCCATGTACTGCTTCCAAGACCTGGGGTCAGGATGCATAGAGTCAAAGAAAATCCGTTACTGTGCCTAAGGTACTCAACCACCTTATGTCCTGGTTTTCTCATTAATAAAATGGAGATATTAATGCAACCTTGCAGGGCTGCAGGGAGAATGAGAGGAGAACAGAAAAGCAAGGCCCAGTTCCTGGCAGCTAGTGAATATTGAGTGAACCACATCAACAGGAATATTAATTTCTATCAACAGGAATATACCTAAAGGATAAGGAGAAGACAAAACCCTTGGGAGGCCAGTTTTAGGATTAAAAATAGTGAAGAAAACACTGAGAAGCCAAGAACCCAGACTATGAGAGAAGGGTGGCTAAAACAGAACACAGAACTCCAGAGGACCATCGCATGTGTTATCTTTACTGGAATCTAAAACAGCCTGGCTGGTAAGTGTCAACAACCCCAGCATTGGTAGAGAAGACTGACTTGCCTGAGGCCACAGGGCTAATAAGTAGATGGGTGGGGATGTCACTCATTCACCTGAGAATTTTCAAGCATCTCTTGTGTTTTAGGGAACAAAGAAATGAGTAGTGAGTTAAACAGATGTAGTTTTTTACCTCATGGAAACTTTGTTTCATTGGAAAATGCAGGTATTGACTTTAAAAAAAAAAAAAATTAAGAGGGCTGGGCATGGTGGCTCACGCCTGTAATCCCAGCACTTTGGGAGGTCGAGGTGGGGAATCACAAGGTCAAGAGATCAAGACCATCCTGGCTAACATGGTGAAACCCCCTCTCTACTAAAATACAAAATTAGCTGGGTATTGTGCCGCACGCCTGTAGTCCCAGCTACTTGGGAGGCTGAGGCAGGAGAATTGCTTGAACTCAGGAGGCGGAGGTTGCAGTGAGCCGAAGTCGCACCACTGCACTCCAGCCTGGCACCTGGCGACAATCGAGTCTCAAAAAAAAAAAAAAAAAAAAATTTAAGAACTCCTAACATAAGGAACTACAGTATAAAGAAGCAGCATTTAACAGATTATTAGCAAAGTATGATTCCTATATTCCAGAGAGCTTCAAGATGCCACAAGAGATAGAGATTGAAAATGAAATTTTGACAAAGCAATCTGAAAAGATCTAGATAAGGAAATTTAGGGGAAAAGAGTAAGGATATAAGTAGTTCTCAGAAGGGTTAAGAACTTTTTTAAAAAAACTTTTTTCTGATTATAAAAATTAAACATGTTCATATGGAAACTATAAGAAGGTGATAAAGTTGAAAATCATAATCACCTATGATTACATTCTCCAGAGATAATCAGTAACATTTTTATGTATTTCCTTAGAGGATTTTTTTCCCTTGCATATTTATATTTTTATACATAATTGGGATCTTACTGTATATACAATTTTGAGCCTGATTTTTCCATTTATTACAGTGCATCATTAAATATTCTTTGAAAGCATGATTTTAATAGCTGCATAAATAATTCATTTAAGCTTCCTCCTGGCTGCACTGGTAAGTGTTCAATGTCCAGATCAAAGGAACAAAGAGCTGTCATGCTTGCACTAGCCAGATTGTGTTTGGGGCACTGTGTTCCCACACCTGAGAGCAACATCGTGAGTGAGACACTGTCCAAGAAAATTTCATCCTCAGAGTGTCCTGGAGGAAGGGCATTCAGAAACCACTTGTCATTCATTCAATCATTCACTCCTGCCCCGGGACTGAGAAACAAAGACTGTTTTGTTTGGATTTGAGAAGACTTAGCACGGACTTGAGACCTCTCTACTAACATGTTAAGAAACTTAAGTGAAAGAGAGTATGTTTATTCAGTTTAACTCTAGAGATCAAGAACTAGGAAGGCTCTTGGGTGTTCTGAAGAGGCAGCAATTAGACTTCACAGAAAGAAGCCCTTGCTTCCTAATATTTGCAGCAAAAATTGAGAGTGAGCTCCTGTCAATTTGCAGCATTCCAGAATGGACCTGAAAACCCCTCACCAGAGGTGTGGTAGAGGAGAGGTCCGGCTGTGGGTGGAAGCTCTGCAGGAGTGGGGGAAGGATGGAGCACAGCAGAGTGGGGGGTAAGAATGAGCAGTTAAGGGATGAGGTGGGAAGGGTGTGTACCCCCCATCAGCCTGTCTCACCTACGCAGCACCCCTGAACCAAGCCACAGTGACTAAGAACTTCTAGCCGTTCAATAGCCTGTCCAGGTCTCACTGGAAGTATTGGCAAAGCCATACTATTTAGAAAACTATGTTTTCTAAATTCTCAAGTTCCATTCTAGTGATCCTCTTCCTTCACCAAAGCATACAGAGTATGCAAAATAATGGCAGGGAAAAGAAAAATCAAACGCAGACACACAGTTAGCTTTTTCCCTAGCCATCCTCTGGCCACACGCCTTTAACTCTTTAACATCAGCTTCCTCTTTGGTCAAAGGAGAGGAGCATCCTTTGAGGGTCAACACCTGAGGAGGAGACCTGTTAATGCAGCACCACCTCATTCTCTTGTGGGCCCAGAGGAGGTCTGGTTTAACTCAATCAACAAGATGACCTGCAAATGGGCGAAGCAAAATGCACAGAAAGAATGAAGGCAACAGGTGTGTGGGTCTCAGCCACTGAGGTAGAAACAGCTTTCACAAAGCTGTGGTGAAGCTACAAACAAATGCAAAAACATCATGGTGCATAAAAATACATCCAAGATTGCTCACTCCTGGGCTGAGACCTAAGAATAGTTTAGCCCCCTTTGTCTCCATATAATATTCTGATACAAGTGGCATGCCAAGTCTTGCAGTATGGAGGCTGTGTGTCCATATGAACAGCCAGTTTTTGCTCTCCACCTCACCCAGGCTGACTGAGCACGTACTCCCTTCACACTCACCACACAGGTGGTGCTTTGACGCCAGGAATCCGGGAAAGGGGAATGAATGTGTGTGCCGATGAGTGGATGGTGAGGCCAGGGGCCACATTCCAATGCTTCCAGTCAGAGATGACTATAGATCACCCATGGCTGTTCTCCCCTGTGAGAATGGGAAGAGACCTGAGAGATCCTGTAGGCCAATATCCCCAGTTGAATGGGAAAGGCTGAACGGTGATATGACTTGCACAGTCACAAGTCACCAAGAATTGGCTATCATTTAATCTTGTGTTTCAAAGCCCAGTGGTGCAAGATTTTGAGCAAATGAATAATACTTGGGGAGAATTTTAACTAGGGAATTAAAAAGCAGAGCTAGGTGACGACCAAACAATTTGTGAGAATACGATTTGTCAAAAAATGTCAGCTCATGGTATTTAAAGGCGAGGAGTGGCCAGGCACGGTAGTTCACGCATGATCTCTCTCACCGTGGCCTCATAAGGTTTGAATTTGGGAGGCCAAGGTGAGAGGATCGTTTGAGCCCAATAAGTTGAGATCAGCTTGGTCAACACAGCAAGACCTACTCTCTTAAAGAAAAAAAAAAAAAAGAGGAGTAGTGAGGATATGTGCACAAATGAAGTAATCCAGGATATCCTCAAAGCTGGAAATGTGTTCCTGAGCACAGTAAAAAAGTGTGAGCAACACCATTCTATAAATACTCGCCACATAAGCTATAGCTTCTATCTCTGTTAGTTTAACATGTCCTTCCTTTTAGATTAAATGCAAATGCATAAAGTTAACCAATCATGCTCATAACAGATTGTCTTATGAAGAAAGGGACATATGTAATTACTAGCAGCACATTTCAACAGAGAATACTCTATCACAAATGGCAGACAGATAACTAAGATGGTTGAGGAGTGGATAATGAATCAATCTATTTAGTCAACACTATTACGCTTAAAGGGAAGTCAGAAACTCCCCACATGATTCTTGTGTTGTTGGAAGCCTGTCAAATCAAAATACTCTTAATGTGAAATTAAGAAAAATTTTGCTGTTTGTAGATTCCCAGGCAAAGAGAAAGAAAATGATATGTAGATAACACACCATTGTTAGATTTATCCAAACAAGAGGTTTTAATCCACCAGGGTTTGAAAACACATAAAAGGAGGGTGATAAATTTAGCTTTAATGATGCACTCAACTGTGGAATGCCTGGTTCAGAGTCATTTCAAGGATTATGTCATCCCCTTTTTCTGATAGTTAATGAACCTTTGAAGTAAGAGCTTTTCTATTCTTTTGACACCAGGTATTAGTCTTTATTTGAAGCTTGATTCTTGCCAACATCCGATTTGCTTAATTAACACTGTATAGGTGGTCAATTAATATTTCAATTGTGGGGACTCCATGTTTGGATCCCCTTCCACGAACACTCCTTTCGTGGAAGCCGTCCTTCTCGCTCCTGGAGTTCCCCTCTGGAGTCCCCTTCCACATTCTCTCGTGGAAGCCTGTCTTCCCCTCCTAAACTCCATCTCTCTCTAAATTCCCTTCCACTCAGTGGGGAAGCTGCTTTCCTCTCCTGGATTCAATCTTTCTGGATTCTCTCAGTGTGAGAGCTTTCCTTCTCTGGTATTCTCCCTCTGGAAAGCCTCACTCAGTATGAGAATGGGCTTTTCTTTGTCTCACTCAGTGTGAGAGCTAGCTGTTTCTCTCTTCTTCTCCTGTTTCTCTACCTAAATAAATCACTTTCTGCCAAAAAAAAAAAAAAAAATTCTGTGATATGATCTTTTTTCAATCTACTAAAAAAGTAACAAGGTTACTAGCATCCACAGTTACTCTTCTTGAAACAGACATTGATGTAGATTCGCAAATAGAGGCAACTGGAAACCAAAACACCAAAGTGTGGGGGCCCTCAGGGTAAGTAGGGCACCTGCAAATGGAATCAGTGTAAGCAATGCTGGAGCTGAACAACTGAGACTAGCTTTTATAGATTAAGCTGGGAGGGAAGCCAGTGGGACTTCAGTGATGCAACAAGCAGATAAGGAGGTAGAGGAAGGTAAAGGATAAAAGGAGATGGCCCTGCCTGCAAATTTTAAACACCATCCAGTTAAACATAACTATGACATTAACAATATACAGAATGTGATTTCTAGCTTTTAGCATGTTAATATGATGCCAACTGCATTCAAATAAATATCTACATTGTGCATGTGCACACACACACAGCCTGTAAGAACATTTTAAAAATCCTGGGAGGATATAAGAGAAACAGGTGAGATGGCGATTTCCAGATGTGGGAGGTACAGGAATGAACTTTTCATCTTAAATCCCTCTGTATTTCTTGGACTTTAGCCAGCCATGGGTACGTTATGCACTACATAATAACTGTACATCTACTAATAACTAATAGTAACTGTACATCTACAATTATTATTAGTTGATAATTATTATTACCACTAGCCACACACATTTTCTCTACCAAAGTAAGTCACCAATTCTCTCCCTTTAAAAAAGGTAAATGAATCTCAAAAATGAGGGATGTTCAAGACTCTGTAACTTATGTAGTCCATCTCTTTTAGAAAATGAGGGCTCTTCTCAGGGCAACATAGCAGATGTATCAGCCTCTACACTGGTTCACGATGAGGGAGCCCAGGAGAGGGGAGGCAAAGCCACTGAACAGAAAGGGAAACTAGGCTGAGTGTGGTGGCTCACACCTGTAATCCCAGCATTTTGGAAGGCCGAAGTGGGAGGATTTCTTCAAGAATTCGAGATCAGCCTGATAGTGGAGAGACTCCATCTCTATGAAAATTTTAAACAGGAAGGAGGGGGATTGTAGAGCACACAAGGCTACATGCACAGAATAAAGGGTTGAGAGCAAAATCACAAAAATGTGTGCTGAAGAGAGCTAAAGATTAAGAGGTGTTAGAATCAGCTATATAGTGAGGCCAAGTCTACATATGTATGGTTATATGCTCAATTTACGTATTTTTAAAATAGCCAAGTTTAAGAGCAATAAATGCTCAATTTAAATGTTTGTGTGTCAAGATGGAAGCCCATAAATAGTAAATATAACTCATCAATTTTGGTGGCCATATTTTCATACTGAAGAATTTTTTGGGCAAAATGACTGTTTTATCAAATGGGTGAGAGTTAGATAATGGGGTATGTGTGTGTGATGACATATCCATTTAGAGATGAGAGTGCCTGGGCATGTCACTTCTGAAATATGAGATGTCTCTTCTCACACTGTGGCAGGGGACTTCTCACTCAGCATCCTTTATACTCTATGAAAAGGAAAAAACCTAATAATGACAAAAACTATGCTTTGTAAACCAGGGAGCTTGGAATGGCCCTAAATTACGGTAACTGCTCTAGGTGTGTAAAACAGAGCAGAAGGGAAGAAACTCCAACACAGCCAAGTCTGAACTCATAATCTTGGGCCTGGAAATCTGGGCTTCTTCCAGAGTTCCCTATCTCAATGACAGGTGTCACCTTCCATTTGGCTGAGCAAGCCAGAACCCTGGGACTCATATTTGACACATTTCTTCCTTGGCCCCCATTATCAATCCATCACCAGGTCTTCTTGATTTTACCTTCTAAATTAGCCCAAATGACCATCATTTCTCCTCTGATTTACTGCAACATTCTCCTAACTGGCTTCCCAGTATTCAGACAAGCTTATCCAATCTGCCTTATTTTGCTGTTATTGCTCTTTTTTGTTTTGTTTTAGGCTTTTGTAGTCTGTATTTTAGCAGCCTGAAGCCATGCTTTTTAGTTTCTCTCTAGTCTGATAAGAGGAAAAGAGTGATGAGGAAGGGGCTTTACTGGCCCAACCAGAAACAGAAAATAAGAACCCATGACTGTATTCTCTTCCTTGGATACCCTTGTGGACTTTACAATTCTCTGTCACTATAGCCAAAAAAACCCAGTTCACAGCAAATCTCTGACTTCTACTTAAGATAGTTCAAGGGGGCTTCCTCCTGCTTTTAGGATAAAACCCTATAATGATGGCCGTCAAGGCCCCATTCAGTCTGGCCCTTTCCTCCTCCTCCAGGCTCATGATTCACCTCCTCCAGCAGCCGCACTTACCTTGCCTGGAACACTCTCCCTCTGCCCTGTTTAGTGAACTCACCTTACAGATCTTCACTCAGGTCACACTGATCAACCATCTAGATAAGATGCTTCATTTCAAGTTAAATGTGCTTCTGGGATCACATTCCTGTCCTCCCAGGACTTCTCTCAATTTGAAGCACATCTTTTACATGTGCTTTTATATGTTACTCTTCCCACTAGACTGTAAATTCCATGAAAGCAAAAACCATTCCAATTTTACTTCTATCATTTTCCCAGAACCCAACATGATGTGTGGCAGTAGTAGGTAGGTCACTATAAAAAAAACTTGGGCTGACACAAGAACAGAAAATCAAACACCGCATGTTCTCACTCATAGGCGGGTGTTGAACAATGAGAACACATGGACACAGAGAGGGGAGCAACACACACTGGGGTCTGTTGGGGGGAAACAGGGGAGGGACAGTGTGGGGTGGGGAGTTGGGGAGAGATAGCATTGGGAGAAATGCCAGATATAGGTGATGGGGAGGAAGGCAGCAAATCACACGCCATGTGTTTACCTATGCAACAATCTTACATGTTCTTCACATGTACCCCAAAACCTAAAATGCAATTAAAAAAAAAACTTGGGGGCATAAGATTACCATCATTGAGGATAAGGTATTTCTTGACTACAGAATCCATCTATGACCATATGCAGGTACCCAGATGTGACTTATCAAGGCCAGCCCTGCAGGAATTCCCCACCTATAAATAAAAGGGCCTTCACAGGGAGCATTAGCCTTCCCCATCTTTACGAGCCCCTAACTCTAAGAAAAAAGAGGACTTGAGCACCACACATACTGTTTTCTCATCCTTATTAGATTTCTCCTGGAGGGAACACACTCTTAAACACTGGTTAGATTTTTGCCCTTCTAACTTCATGCAAAGCAAACAAACACAAACAACAACAATGACAAAAAGCAAGACATGAAACAAACATAAAGCCCTGTAGAAAAATAAATAGTTGTTACAGTACATAGCTAGTCAGGTATGAGCAGGGCAGGAGAGGGCTCCCCGGCCCCCGCCACACACACCAGGAGTGTCGGGGGACCATCAGGTGATGGTAAGGTTGTTAAATGTCTGTCCAAACTAATCATTGGTCACAGTTGGCACCAAGGCAGGCTCCCAATAGATGGAAAACACCTGACACTGGTGAGCAGCAGCTTCCTGATAAGATCTTAGGAGCGGTAAGAAGGAATGCAATGCCCCAGAAGTATGCCAACATATAAAATCCCATGTCAAGAGGTCAAGTCACCTGCTTGGCCCTCTTCAAAGTGTACTTTCCTTCCTTTCATTATTGCTCAAAAGTTTTTTAATGAATTTTAACTCCTGCTCTAAAACTTGCCTTGGTCTCTCCTTCTGCCTCGTGGCCAAGTCCAATTCTTTCTACTGAGATGGCAAGAATTGAGGTTTGCTGCAGACTCATATAGGTAACTACCACTACTTACATAAAGTACCAGTATAAATAATCCAGAAAGAAAGGTTTTACTAGTATTGAAATACATTTAAAAACTGTAAGGAAAATATTAAAATTCATATATAATACATAAATCATTTCAAAATTCCTGTAGAGAACAAAAAAAGAAAAGTTATAGGGTCTAGTGTGGCCATTTGGAACCTGGTCTAAGGCTTATTGCATGATGAGACAGTCTTTAAAATACACACACATACACACACACACACACACACACACACCCATCTCATTTTAGAGTCTCACCTAATATCAATGGCACTCACATCCACATTCTTTCAATAGTTCTCTTATAGTCTATATTTCAACATGACTTCAGGTATTGGCTGCTTTGAACATAAAGACTAAAGCCTGTCTTGTTTTGTGCCAGTCACTTTCTTTTATGGTTTAAATCAAAGAAGCTGCTTTGGATGATTCAATATTATTTGTTACTGAGTTGGGGGAGGGAAGATAATATAATGCATAAGGCAATCATTGGGTCAGATTACTGAGGTCAGATTATTTTGTTTTTTTGTTTTGAGACGGGATCTGGCCCTGTCACTTAGGCTGGAGTACAGTGGCATGATCTTGGCTCATTGCAACCTCTGCCTCCCAGGCTCAAGTGATCCTCCCACCTCAGTCTCCCGAGGAGCCAGGACTACAGGTGCGTACCACCATGCCTGACTAATTTTTGAATTTTTTTGGTAGAGATGGGTTTTTGCCATGTTGCCCAGGCTTGTCTCAAACTCCTGAGTTCAAGCCATCTGCCTACCTTGACCTTCCAAGGTGCTGGGATTTAAAGTGTCAGTCACTGCGCCTGGCCTAGATTATTAATTAAAGGCTACAAAGAGTAAACATCTAGCCTGTTTGAAAAACATAACCTACAAATATATCCTTATAACTATGCTACTGGAAGTGTGCATAATTTACTCCTTCCCTTTTTGCTGAGTTGTTAGCCATAAATCTACAAAAGGCACCTTTTATTTTATTTTTTTAGAAACAGGGTTTGGCTCTGTCACCCAGGCAGGAATGTAGTGGTGTGATCATAACTCACTGTAACCTCAAACTCCTGGGGTTAAGGCTTGCTCCTACCTCAGCCTCCCAAGTAGCTAAGACTATGGTACATGCCACCAAGCCTGGCTAAATTTTTTAAAACATTTTTGTAAAGAGAGTCTTTCTATGTTGTCCAGGCTGGTATCAAACTCCTGGACTCAAACAATCCTCCTGCCTTGGTACCCCAAAGTGCTAGGATTTCAGGTGTGAGCCACTGTGCCTGGCCCAAAAGGGATCTTTTTCAGGCACAGATCACACCGGCTTTAATTACTCATGGAAAAGTCTACTTTGATCTGAAAACCATGCATATAACATTATTCAACATATTGTACCATTATAACCTTTAGAAGAAATTAAACATTGTACAAATATAAAGTTCTATAATGGTATTGGATAAAACAGCTAAAGCACAGAAGACTTTCAAATATATCTTCCATTTTATAAAAGGCAAAAAATTAGATGGCACAGGGAAATTGATTTGCAGAGACACACACAACCAACAAGCATTATTGCAGGCAATAGCTTCGAAGTTTTTCACTCACTTCTTATCATGGAACACTCTCTGTGGGAAAGATCAGAAATAACTCCTGGGTTCAAGCCATCTTTTTTTTTTCCTGAGATACAGTCTCGCCCTGTCACCCAGGCTGGAGTGCAACGGCATGATCTCTGCTCACTGCAACCTCTGCCTCCCAGGTTCAAGTAATTCTCTTGCCTCAGTCTGCCAAGTAGCTGGGATTACAGGTGCACGCCACCATACCCAGCTAATTTTTTGTATCTTTAGTAGAGACGGGATTTCAACATGCTGGCCAGGCTGGTCTCAAACTCCTGACCTCATGATCCACCCACTGCAGCCTCCCAAAGTGCTGGGATTACGGTGTGAGCCACCATGCCTGGCCATGTTCAAGCCATCTTTTCTTCTATCATTCCTCTTCCCCATTTGCCTACATACTCTGATGTCAAAATTATAATTTACTTAATAATGCAAAAGGCAAGATTTATTACTGGTTCTTTCTCATCCATGAAAATTAACTAACTTCTTTTAAATAAGGTACAAAAAGGAAATAATAAAATGAGGGCAAGGTTGCTCATCAATAAGAAGATAGTACTGACTTCTTCTGGATATAGCTATCAAATAAGAATCTAAGTTCACTCTCTTGCCAAAATAATTTAAATCCCATGGTCGAAAAGGAACATAAACTCTTCATTGATTTAGGGGCCTTATATCTTCTGGGATGTGTCGCCAATTTATGTGCTATATCCTGGGGTGTTAGCACCTGAGGTTGGATAGAGGTGAAAGATAATGGCTTATAAACAGGCAGCTCCCTGTTGACTACTCGCCTCAGGAAGCTCTTACCGTTCGCTATGTATTTCAGAAATTGTATGCAGAAAGCTGAGCTTATGAATGCGCTACAGGAAAGGTCAGCTCTGGAAAATTTCAGGCATTTCTGAAATGTGCATGTAGCAACCTGATAATACCACATTCAGGGTCATGGTAACTAGGTTTGAGATTAAAAGTAAAATTAGGGACAGGAACGATTTAAAAGTGTAAAACTTTGCATCATAACAGCTAATGTACCATTTAATTTAAAGAGTAATCGAAGGGTCAATAATAAATGGTGCCAGTCTGGTATTATGATGTGAAGTGACAGTGACATCTGGCCATGTTAGCTATTAGAAGGAACAAGGAATTTTAATAATGTTTATATTTTCTATTAAATGGAAGTTGATTCAGCCCTACCCTGACATTTAGAGATGATGTCATAGATATTCATAATTTGGTGCTGAATAATTGTGGGTGAGCCTGCCAGAACCATTGGTGACATTTCCCAACAGTCCTGCTCTCAGGCTGGCACAGGGACCAGCAGGTACGCAATGCCCTGGCTCTCTCAGGACAGACTTCTCACTCCCAGGGGAGTAGGACAGCAGGTAACAAGTGACCTGAACCAGTGGTTTCAAACTTTTTCAGGGCCAGAGATCTTCTTGTTTAAAGAAAGTTCACATATATAGAGAGAGATGTTTCTGATTTATTTAAAAAACAAATAAATCTCACAAGAAAGCTAAAACACTGAAGGCTTGAGTTTTCCCTGGAGCTGCTTGCTAGAGCACAGCCCTGCTCTGAGGAAAAAGTGTTCTTTACCTAGAAAGGACATGAGACTCAAATTTTAAAAAGCATGATCCATTAAGAAAAAGTTGAATAAACTGTGCTTCATCAAAATGTGTAACTTTTGCTCTTCATACACTATTAAGAAAATGAAAAGGCAAGACACCAACTAGGAGAAAGTATTTGTAAATCAAAGATTGGATAAAGGATATGTACTGAGCGTTTAAAAAATTTCTGCAACTCAATATAACAAAACTCAATTAATAAAATGTAAAATATATTACTGGTTTGAATAGGTTTTTCATCACAGAAGACAGATGAATGGCTAATAAGCACTTGAAAAGATGCTCAATTAATCATGAATCCTAGTCAATAGGGAAATATAAATTAAAATACAGTGAAATGCCACTATACATCCACCACAATGAGTATCGTCCAAAAGACCGATGATACAGGTATTGGTGAGGATGAGAAGAAACTATAACCTCAAGTGTTGCTGGTGGGAAGATAGAATGGCACAACACTTTGAAATACAGTATGGCAGTTTCCTATAAAGTTGAACACATACTTACCATGTAACTCAGTAATCTCACTCCTAGGTCTTTACCCAAGAGAAATGAAAACATGTGTCCATACAAAGCAAATTTCACAGGAAAATTATTCACAATAGCCTAAACAGGAAATAATCTAAATGTCCATCAACTGGTAAATGGATAAACAAAATGTGTTATATTCATACTATAGACTGGAACATTGTACAAACGGGGAGTAAACACTGCAAAGCATCTGAAAAAGAATTGTATCTAGAATGCATAAAAAACTCTCATAAATCAGTAGCCCAGCTCACATCTCTCTTTCTTAATGTGATTTCCTTAAACACTTTGGCCCATCACAATTGCTTTTTTCCCTGAATTTACTGTCAATAGCCTTCACTGGGTGTTTTTCTTGTAAAGTATTTTAGATCAGCTCCTGGTGGAGGTAAAGGGGTATCAGTGCATCAATGTGGAGCAGCGTAATACATCAGTGAGCTGGGATGGGATGTGACTTCCGAAAGCTGAGATGGGCTCAGTGATAAGAGGTGTCTGCCACTGTCTTGGCGACCTGACCTGAAACTCCAGAGCACCTCAAAATCTAGAGGCCAAGGCAGATCCAAACTGCTTCCCCCAAGATCCCATGGCTGAAGTTTCTGAGAATGGCTTTTTTCTTAGTCTTTCAAACTTCCTTGGGTATTGTATTTTGTCTCCAGAATGCCCAAGTCACTTTCCCTACGCCTGTGTTTACACATCTCTGAATCCCCCATGATGCCTGATACAGTGTTCAACACATAGCTCAGAACGGATGACATCTCTAGATAGATACTCCCAAACACAGAGTGGATTTGGTTCATGGTGCTACTACCCTCGGGTTTAAGCCCTGCCCTGAGAAGAGATAATGAAGTCCTGGAAATTAATAACACTGCCCTCAAGTTCAAGGTACGTATTTTGATTCTGTTAGACTGAAGATAAAATGCTATACCTGTCTCTCCTGGAAAGAAAAAAAGCAGAAGGAAGTGCCAGGAACCATCCTTTGGGAATAAGTTCCCAAAGTCAATCACCTTGACTTTGGGAAAGAGAATTACCAAAAGAGAAAAGAGAAAGACTCTCAAGTGAGGGAGGTATATATTTGAAGAAAAACATAAATGACAGTCTGTCTCTGTGGCAACTAGTTAATCTCCTGCATGGGACATCAGGGCAATGACATAGTTTCTCCAGAGGATCCCCAGTGATAAGTGGAAACTGTCACTGTGATGCTTACAGAATTATGGTCAGTGAGAGGCATACCATTTGTAAAAAAAGGAAAGAAGGTACAACTGCCACTAGAGTAAAGGCTTCCACATTTTATTACTACTTCCAGGACTTTAATGGAAAAAGTCATACGCGTTACACAAAAGGAAATAAAATGCCAGGGCTTGGAAAGTACCCACCTCAGTGGACTTACGAAACAGTTCAAGAAACTTATAAGACTAGTCAGGACCCCTGTGAAAGGTACAAGGTTTAGAGAGCTGATGAATCAGATGAAACCTGATTTAATTAGGAGCCCCTGCCCAATAACTGCAGGTTTATTCTTCAAAGGCATAACCAGATTCTGTGCCTCTAAAATGGCCTTCAGATTCCATGATTATTTTTCTTAGTAGACTCCTAGCCAATATGGTAATATTGTTTCCCCTTGATTGGGTAAACTCTATCTACTTATCTATCAATCTTATGTAAATTGTGTTTATAAAGGTGCATCTGTGTTCTGTAAATATTGTACTGTTTTATATACTATTTTCGAAGATGTCTGAAGTAGGAGAATTGAAACTAATGTGTGATTTATTAAAGTTATAGGTACTAAGTGCCTAGAAAAATTTAACATTTGTGAGAAATGTGTATATTAAATTTATAATCATAGTTTAAATGTCCAAAGAAATTTGGTTACATAAACATAAAATGGTTAGGATTTGATTTATGCATTATAAGAACATTAAGGAACAAATGAGTTTGTTTTTTATGCAAATATTAGATTTATAAATAAAATCTGTCAGATAAATTTATTGCTTAGAAAAGTAAATGTAGATATTCTTTTACATGTATAAAAGGTTTGCCATGGAAGTAAAAATTAACTGGAATTTGGTGAAGCCTTTTATCTCAGATTTCCAACTCCACAGTCAAGAAAGAAAAGCCAAGGAACCCTGAACATGAAAGGCCATGTGGGCCATGCCTGCAGACCTCTAAACCAAAGAAAGTTTCCAAAGCCTTCTCTGGCAGATGTGCACTGGTTCCAAAAGAACCAGCACTGCCTGGCGGGGAGGGGGAGAGGGAAGAAGAGAAGGGCATCCCTCTGGAGCACACATAACACAAATAGTCTGGGATGGGACAGGGCTTCCAAAGCTGAGGTGAGCTTACTGACAAGGGTTATCTGCCAGTGCCATATATGCACGGCTACCTGACCTGAAAATCCAGGACACCTCAAAATCTAGGAGGCAATAGGGATCCAACAATGTTTCCCAGGATTCCACAGCAGAGAACGATTCTGGGAACAATTCTTTTCTAGTTTCTCAAAACCACTTGGATACTTTCTTTTGCCTCTGGAATACCCAGATCTCTCCTACACCTACGCTTGCCAAGAGGGGCTTGTGAAGCGTTCAACACTGAGATGCTTTTTACACCATGTCCCGCTGCATGCTGTGTTTTCCCTCAGGGCAGGTACAGTGTCTTCTACTTCAGCTGCACTAAGCCACAAAGAGCAGACCTTCTAAGGCAACAAGCAATGGAACATGGGGACTAACCTGCAAACAGAACCTACCTCTGTCACCGTGTACTTGGAGGAGCTTTTGTGAGTCTTGGAAAGTATCATAGCTATGAAATGAGAGTGAACCTACTCTGGAGCGGGATTTGTATAGAAAGCCACTGAAATAACACTGAAACAATACACTCAGAAAACATACACATAAATATAGGGAACTAGACAATTATAAAGTCTAAAAGATACTGGGACTACTTTATAGAAGTGAGATGATAAATGGATCCAGCAAAACCTCACAAGGGCAGGTTCTCACTTAATCTGACAAGTAAGTACGAAGTTCTGAGGATACATCTTCTAACTCCAAATTTCAAGACCAGAAAAGGCTAGTATAAACTAGATGGGAAGGAAAATGAAAAAAAGTTCTACATATTACAGTTGATATTCTAAATTTGACTTTGTGCCTACTATGTGTCAGGCTTTGAGTTCATTTGCTCCTTTCAAATTAGTAGGAGAAAAAAACTGGGGCTGGAAAGTTTAAGCAAACTGCCTTTATGTGGGGAAAAAAAATTAGCTGCAAGAACCTCAGTTGGCATTGTGCAGCCCTTAAAACTAAAGGCTGTGACTCCTCCCCTGCAGAATCTTAGAGTATTGCTTTCATGCTTCTTTTACATTTCAACCAAAGCTGAAAAACGTAGCCAGCCCTCATGGAAATCTCAGTGATGGACTCCTGCTATCACATTTCTAAATGGTCCTGTTTCTCTCCTCATGCCCAGTGGTGAACGTTAAGTGAGAACTTAAGTGTCCACAGTACCACTCTCCTCCCTCAAAGTGAGCTCAAAGTCAGAGGAAAGGAGGCAGTCATCACTTTACTGTCAACAGGGACACCTTAGAGGATCGCAGGTATGGGCAAAGGCCAACAGAGGCTCAGGAATCTCTATGCTCATTGAGTACTTTGAGGTAGGCAACTTTCATTCCCATCATAATAGTGGAAGGCAAAAAATTCATCAGAAGTATGTGGAAATTTAATAGACTGACATATGGAGGTGTGTAGCAATACATCTTTTATTACTTCCCTTGACAGCTAAAGATTGCATGTGGAGTTTAACTGGGCTGATACACACATTGTGCAGGTGCATTGTTGAGAGAGAATTTTTTGAACATTTTTCTGGCTAGCACAGAAATAAAGTACCTAGGTAGGAAAAGACACTTCCTGGTAGTTCAAAGAGTGCTTCTCCCTACTGCTCCAAATGCTCTCTCCAGTCACATAACCCTAACATACGCATTTTTAACGTCTGCCAAATTTATTCTCAAACATGGATAGGCCAGTCTGCATTAAAGGATTCTCATCTGTTGGGTTTATGAAATGATTTGTAATTATCAACTCTATAAATATGGGAATATAGCTTTCTTTACTAAAGCATCAGCTTCTATAAGGGACTTTATTTGTATCATACATAGATAAATAGCTTGGGGTGATTAAACTTGATATCCAAAATTTGATTTTCATAGGAAACTGAAATTGCACTGTACCCTTACAGCAGTTCTAGTCAAGTACCCAAGGCTTACAGAAACTAGTTCTTCAGTAGCCAGTAACATTGGGGTCACACTACATTTGATGAATAATTCTTCCCAGTGGCACTCACACCTGATATGCACATTGTGTGGTTAAGAGAGTTTTCCGACAAACAGAAGAAAAACATCATTTTCTACCACCAGTTGCTCATCTGACAGGTATATCACCTAATGAAAAGATTTCTCTGAGGAAGGTGAAATGTAGTTAGTGTTTTCGCCATATAATTATTCTGACATGATCTTCAAGATAACTGAGACAGAAATAAACCTGATTACATTTTTTTTCTTATGTCCTGAGAAACTTTCCATTAGCGTACTGAATAGGGTCCCCATCTCCCAGACAACACTTTGATGTAGATGAATATCAAAACTGGAAGAGGGATGATCTTAGCAATTAGGCCCCATGGCTCATGTCTGTAATCCCAGCACTATGGGAGGCTTAGGCAGAAGGATAATTGAGCCCAGGAGTTCAAGACCAGCCTGGGCAAAATGGTGAGACCCATCTCTACAAAAATAAAAATAAAAATAAAAATATTAGCCAGCCATAGTGGCACATGCCTGTAGTCCAGCTACTTGGGAGGCTGAGGCGAGATAATCACTTAAGCCCAGGAAATCAAGGGTGCAGTGGGCCATGATCAGCCACTGCACTCCAGCCTGGGTGACAGAGCGAGAACTTGTCTCAAAAATAAATGAATAAATAAAGGTTCATGGTATAAACATATTTACATTATATCATATAAGGAATAAAGCATATATGAAAATATACTTAATTATATATATACATTTTATCTTAAAATATAATATCAAATTTCTATATCTGAAATTGAAGTCTAGCTGGCATACTATAAATGCATTTAGTTATATAGCTTTCATTAATTTCAGTGAGAAACAGGCTCCCAATCTTTATTAATACTTGAAATTTTAAAAGCTTATCTACCTATCTATCTATCTATCTATCTATCTATCTATCTATCTATCTATCTATCTATCTGAGAAGGGGTCTCACTCTGTCATTCAGAATGGAGTGCAGTGGCATGATCATAGCTCACTGCAGCCTTGAACTCCTGTGCTCAAGAGATCCTCCTGCTGTAGCCTCCCAAATAGCTGGGACTACAGGCATGTGCCACCATGCCTGGTTAATTTTTTAATTATTTTTTTGTAGAGACAGAGTTTCACCATGTTGCCTAGGCTGTAAAGCTTACCTTTTAAACCCATGACTTTATGTGTCAGATACATGGATGATGACCAGGACAAACTGTGTTGCAGAGTGGATCTACAGGGACCTACACACTGACTGACCTACATGGCTGCTGGACAGGAAAGGAAAATGCATTCTGCCACAGAGTCCGAGCTTCTGGCTCCAAAAGCTAGAGTCTTCTACAGTCCACAAACCTAATGCCCCAGGACAATCTATTTATGTTGGTTAAATTTTAAGTCAGCTTGACTGGGACATAGAGTGCTCAGATATTTAATCAAACCTTACTCTGGGTGCTACCAGATGAGTTTAACATTTAAAATGATAGACCTAGTAGGGCAGGTTGCCCTCTCTAATGTGCATGGAGCACACGCATGAATAGAACAAAAAAACCAGCTTACCCCCAAGGAAGAGGGAATTCTTCCTGTTTGACTACTTTCAAGCTTAGGTAATAGTCTTTTTTCTGCCTTTGGACTCCAACTAAACATCATCCTATCTTCCTGGGTCTCCGGCCTGATTACAGATCTTGGGACTTCTCAGCCTCCATAATCACAGATCCAATTCCTTATCATCTGTTTCTGTAAGTATATCTCCTATTGGTTCTGCTTCTCTGGAGAACCCTGCCTAATACAATTATTATAAGGGGGAAAAACGTACCCCATAGAGTCAGCAAGAGTGAGCTAAGGAAGCTTCATTCATCACCAAGGTAAGAGAGGAAAGAGGCCGCAGCAGCTAACAATGGTGACACTGTTAGAAAGTATATGGAACTTGAAACACAACCTGACTGAATTATAGCTACTTGGTATAGGGAGTAGCTACTTGGAACAGAGAACCAAGAAGGCAAGCGAATGGGATATGGCAGTGGGGAGCATTGCAGGAGGAAAAGTCAGACGAAACAGAGAAGGCCTACTCAAAGATGATTTTTTTTCCCCCTAAAGAAGTTATTAGGCCAGTGGCAGTGGCCCACATCTGTAATCCCAGCACTCTGGGATGCCAACGTGGGAGGATCACTTGAGCCCACAAGTTTGAGACCAGCCTGCTCAACACAGTTGGATACTGTCTCTACAAAAAATAAAAACATTAGCCAAGCATGGTGGCACACGGTGGCACACGGCTGTGGTCCCAGCTACTCAAGAGGCTAGGGCAAGAGGATCACTAGAACCCAGGAACTTGAGGCTGCAGTGAGCTGTAATCACACCATTGCACTCCAACCTAGGTGACAAAATGAGGCCCTGTCTGAAAAAAGAAAAAAAAAAGACATGACTATTCACCCACATTTAGACAGACGCGTCCTTTCGAATCTAAGTGAACTCATGCCACTCTATGCTACCTGCCCCCTCCGGGGCAACAGCTTTGACCACATGGGCATACACAACTGCTGCTAAGCCTCACATCCTTATAAAAAATGCCCAGTGACAGCTAACCAAGCTGTAAAGAGTTTTGCTTTTTCATTCTTGTTGATTTAAATGGCATGTGCTCCAGAAAAATCTTCTACAGTTTAGCTTCCATGTTCTTCTCACAACACTCAAGTGTACTCAAAATCGTATTTGTTCTGATTCACAGAAGGAGGAAAGGGAAGATGTCAAAGGAACGACTTGTGGGATTTCAAATGTTACAGGATCACAGACATTTTTTTCCAATGTAAAGATATTCCAGGAATGCCTCAAATTAGCGTGGTGTGTATACGCTTGTGATGTAGAGGAGAATCTAGGGTTCATTAATTCCTATCATGGTTAAAGACGTAACTGTTTTACCTGTTTAAGTGTGCTCAGGTTTTGAAATTAGTGCTCAGAAGTCCTTCACCCCACCACCCCAGTGTTCCTCACCAGAAAGTCTTGTCTTTTGCCAGCTCAGAGTCTTCACAAGAGAAGGCTAATTCACAGTCTTCACAAGAGAAGGCTAATTCTGAAACAAGTATGTAGCCGGTGCAGGGGTGGTGAAAGTCAAGGGGCCTCAGTCTACCAATGGCTCTTCATGCCTTTCTTGCCCCTGCATATCCCTTCTCCTACTGCTTTAAATATCCTTTCTTCCCCAGGGTTAAGAGTAGAAGTTTTAGAGACGGATTACATGTAATTGAATAGTGTTTCTGACCCTTCTTCGTTAGGTATGACCTTGGGACAGTTATTCACCACTTTATGCCCCAGTTTCCTCAACAGCAAAATGTGAAAAATTATAGTACCTAGTGTGTAGGCTTGTGAGGATGAACTGAGTTCATTGGTCAAGTTCTTGGAGCAGTGCCTGGCACATGGTAAATGTCAGTAAGTGTTACTCATTGTTCCAGCCCCAACAGGTGGTAGACTGCTTGAAGTTCATGTATAGAACCACATGGGTTCCAGACCTGCATCAGTTGTAGAGAAAGCATCCATTTACCAGCCCACCTTCCACCAAGACTGAGTAAGGATTCTATCTTCTTTGTCTTTATGTTTCCCAGCACCTAGTGTGGTAAGTGACACTACAGTAGGTATGCAGTCAATGTAAATTGAGTGCTTGAAGGGACCACCAATTCTAACAAGGAGAGCATGTCACCTAAGGAATGCTCTTTATGAACAACAATGGCAGTGCAGTAAAGGGAAGCTCCAGCTAGAACCCTGCTAAGAAACACAATTCATTATTCTGGGATTTTTAATTTATTTACATTCCTTTGCATTAAAATCTTTCAAATAAGGTCACTTTTGTTTACTTACTTGTCATTCTTAACAGCATAGAGGTAAGTCTAACAAAATTAATTCAATCAATGTGTCTTCAACTACCAAAAACCTAGAAACTGTCTTGAGCAATCTCAAAAGATTACATTTAATTTTCAACTGCACAAAATACACAATTATGACTATTAAAGAGTCACTGAAAATATCTTTCCAAGTACAAACAAAAGCAAAGCAACAACAGAGACCCAGGATAAAGCAGAAGTGATGACTACATTATCAAGGCTCAGCTCCCCAAACTCACACACCTCAGGAAAGGAGAAGAAATAACGATCAGCACCAGACTAATGCACTCTGCTCTCAGTCACAGGACTTGATTTCAGTGTCAAAAAACCCTCTGTAGAAGTGCTCTTCTTGTGAAAACACCCTGCTAAAAAAGCAAGCACTGAAGCAAAGTAAGTCATAACCCTGGAACACGTTCACTAGTTCCTCAGAATGAGCCCCAACGTGTTTGGTAAGGAGACAGAGGAAGGAGGAGATGGAGACAGACCAACAAGACAGACAGACAGACACACACACACACACACACACACACACACACACACACACTCTCTCACTTCTAGTCTCCACCACATTAAAGAAACTCATTAAATGGCACAGCCTTTTTTCTGTGTGACTTTTGTTACTTTTGTTCCCATGTGGAACATCCAAAGATTTAAATACACTGTCAAGTCAGATTAATCAAAGCCACATCCTCTAGTTTAGCATAAAGAAAAAGAAGTCATAAAGGAATTCAAATTTGTTCATATCTTGTAACAGAAAAGAATAGGTGAATTCATATCTGCTATGGTTTCAATAAATCCCATCCAAAATTCAGGTGGTGCCAACGGGATAGCATTAACAGGTGGGGCCTTTAAGAGGTGATTAGGTCATGAGGCCTGCTCCCATATTATTTCTTGGCCAAATAACATCTCTCACTGGAAAGAATCTAGGAAGATCAGTCTAAGTTTATGTGGATATTACTCAGAATGATAAAGTCTATAAACCAAGTGAATGCGCTATTCAAAGTAGCTCAGCTACTTTGGATTTTTTTTTTTTTTTTTTTTTTTTTTAATGACGCTGGGTAGCAGGCACTCAGGGAAGTCTACTTACCACAATATCCTCAGGAAATGTGTCTCTGCTGAAGGAGCCATCATCAAACATGACCTCATAGAAGGTCTGTGATGTCACAGCCATCACTCTGCAACTGTAATACCGGGTGTTCCGATGCTTTGTGATGACCGTCTGACCCACAGAAATGACCTTCTCGCAAGCCTTGGATTTCTAAAAGGGACACAGAAAAAAAGGAAGAAAAGAAATAAGAGACAGAACAGGAAAAGAAAGGCCATAAAATAAAAAATATTCATTTGAAAAGCAATCATTTACTTGGCCAAGATATAAAAGAAAATTTATAACATAATATCGAAGGATAATTTAAAACTTACAGAAAACTTGCAGGAATACAAATAGTATAAACACTCTTTACCCAGATTCATCCATTGGTTTGTGTGTGTGTGTGTATATACAAAGAGAGAGAGAAAGAATAAGTATGTGTGTGTGTATATATATATATATATATACATACATACACATAAGTGTATGTGTACATGCATATATATCAACTGCAGGAAACTGAACACTGATAGCATACTTTAATCTCCCATCTATACTCCAGTTGGTCAACTGACCCAATAACAGCCACTATGCTTTGCTATGTGTGTGCTCACCTCAGAGAGTTGAACCTATGTTTTGCTTCAGCAGTTTAGAAACACACTTTGTGTAGAGTCTAGAAAGGGACACTTCAGACCTAATGGAAGCCTAAGGTGAAAAAAAAATCTCAAGATAAAAACTAATGGGAAGCTATTTGTGAAACTGCTTTGTGATGTGTGCAATCACCTTCCAGAGTTTCAGTTATATTTGGATTCAGCAGTTTAGAAACACTCTTTGTGTAGAATCTAAAAACAAGTCATTATGGTATCCACCTTCCCTACCCTCAAAATCCCAAGTACAGAATCCATTTTAGAGTCAATTATTGCATCTAGTTGCCACATCTCTTAGGCTCCTTTAATCAGGACCATTTCCTCTGTCTTTGTTTTATGGTATTTATACTTTGTAAGGATACAATTCATCCTCCTCCTGCGTTTTAATAAAGCATGGGTCTTAAGTTTCCTCATGATTAGATTGAGTTATACATTTGGCCAGAATCCCAAATAACGTGATGTTGACTCCTTGTTTCATCTGAAGGCACATGATGTTTGCTTGCCCTTCAATGGTGATGTTAATTTTGATCCTGATCAAAGTGTAGCTCAATTCCTCCACTTAATTACTATTTTTCTCTTACACTAAAGCAATCTGTGAAAGCCTTTCGTCACTATGTAAATATCCTGTTCATCATAAACCTCTGTTTAGAATTAGCATCCACTGAGTTTTGTGCATAATCTTTACTGCAATGGTGGTGTATGCTGATTTTTCCTGCTCTACCACACCATCCACATTTATTAGTTAGTTGGCATTTGGTAAACAGGAGTTTCCCATATTTCCCGGCACCGATCCATTCATCCAACCATCCATCCATCCATCCATCCATCCATCCATCCATCGATCCATCCATCCATCTGTCCTTCTATTCATCCATTGTCATTATGGGCTGATGAATTCCTCCTCCCCAGCTGTTTATAGTTCATACTGTACTTCATTATTTCGGTGTTCAAACTGTCCCAGATTTGACCACTAAGAGCCCTTTCATACTGGTTCTTGTGAAATCTTTTTTTTTTTAAACAACAGTTCCTTGCTATCTTAACTGATAAGATGTTTCAGAATCATCTTGCTCCAGCCCTGAAATTAGTCATTCCAGGAGTATGGTTTAGTTTAGAGGGCAGTGACACCAGAGACTAAGATACCGGTGCTTAGGTGTGCTCTTATTACAGGAGTATCTTTGCTTCTCAATCTTTCCAGTAAACGGTAAAATGAAATACATTCACATAACATATGCACATATATGTGCATAAATACACACACGCATATATCAATTTGCCACAAACACACATATATTGGAAATCACCAGTTGAGAGTGATATCCTATTCATCCATGAAGGTTCTTTGTTGCCTCCCTTGATTTCACGTATATTCATCCCATCTCAGTGAAAATCTTGGCTTCTACAATATAAACCTATTTACTCATTTACGCAATCCTTAAATATACCCAAGTAATTTTTAAGACCTGTGGGAGAGCTGTATTAATAGTTTCAGACTAGAAAGACTAACGCATGTGACAGATAATTTTATTTTTAAATTAAGAATTAAGACTCAGGTTCTATTACCAGCTCATACTGCAACAGCTGGGTTGCAGTCCATTCCTAAGAATATGGGCATGACTTGTGGACTCAATATTTATTTCATTTTTTCCCTCCCCCTCTTCTCCTTCCACACATACTCCTGGCGTCCTAAAAAAACCACGTGTAGTCTTCAGGGTACATATATCAATATTTCCCTATGATATATGTATTTCCCATATATCATAGGGAAATACAAGACTTAAGAATAAATGACTTTGGCCAGTGCGATGGCTCATCTCTGTAATCCTAGCACTTTGAAAGGTTGAGGTGGGCTGATCACAAGGTTAGGAGTTCAAGACCAGATTGGCCAATGGTGAAACCCTGTCTCTACTAAAAAAATTAAAAATTAGCTGGGCATAGTGGCTCGTGCCTGTAATCCCAGCTACTTGGGAGGCTGAGGTATGAGAACTGCTTGAACTGGACCCGGGAGGCGGAGGTTGCAGTGAGCCAAGATTGTGCCACTACACTCCAGCCTGGGCTACGGAGCAAGACTCCATCTATAAATAAATAAATAAATAACTTCTCAGAAATATTTGGCAGAGTGATTGGAACATATTAACTCTAGAAATGTGAGTTTGTTGTGTTTTGGATTGTTTGTTTTTATTTTCAAGATAAGGCTATAGTCCCCATTCCCCTTTCAGGAACTCCTACAAAGCCTGTACCAACTAGGAAGAGACTGCAGTCAACATCTAATGCCGAAGTCTGCTCTGAAGATATATATCAGAGCTTCTTTATATCAGCCTCAAAGGCTCATGCATCAACTCCAATTTGTTTGATGTCATGAGCTGTGACCTGCTGGGAAGGCCCTGAACCAACCTCATAGGAAGGTCCAGGCCCTCATAATCCCCAAGGCACCAACATTAGCCTGGCATGTCATCTGTACCTAAAGAAAGCTGGGACTCATTAAACCTCACCCTTTTCTTGCATAGATATTTACAATACTCCTGGGAAATACAGTTTATCATCATCCAGAATCACAAGTCAATCAGAGGCTTTGCTTTTGTTTCCCCCGTGAATATCGAAAAAGCTAAAACACCTTGTAGGATACAAAGTGTTATGCTTAATCTTTTTCTTCTAGAAACCAAACAAAGGCATACCCAGAGAGTCATTCATTCACTAATTTCCTCAACAGTCATCTGTAGCTAGCCAGTGGGCACCACATCTGGTGTTGGAAAGCCAAATATACAAAACCACTAAGACTGGATTCCTGTTTTCCTGGAGCAGGCCTACATAGGTATGTGCCATGAAGCCATCTCACAGGTGGTGTGAGAGAAGATTGATGGGACACATTCCAGCACGCCCTCTACAACAGGACTTCTCATTCCTGAGTATGCAGCAGTCAGAATTAAGGAAGGGACACAATCAAGGACAGATAGTGTGACAAGGTGTTATATAACCCTTAGCCTCAGTTTGGTCATCTGTGGAAGAAATTACACCTAAATCACAAGTGTGCTGTAAATCAGGATGAAGCACAAAGGATATCTAGCCTTATCGGTAGCAGATTCTCAGCAAATCCTAAATGGGTTCATCTAGGAAATGAGACCTCCACCTCAGGCTAATCACTCTCCTACGGTACCTGAGTCAGTGGCATGGATGAGTGGGCGGTACCCTGACTTCACACTGACAAGGATCAGTCCAGCCCCAAATCACTGCCTGGAAAACAATCCAGGCACCCACTCTTCACCTTATCCACTCCAGCAGCCTCTGACTCTCCTCTTGTCAAATTCAGGCACATGGCTATGGTCCCTAGGAAGGAAGGCATAATGTGGTCTCCTCTCCATCCCTAGGGCTCCCAATGCCTTTGTTTACAAATCTCGTAAGATCCTGGCCACATGACTCTTTCAGTTACCATCCCTTTTATGACTAGCAATCAGTGCCAGGGCTTGTCTTTTCATCCACAGAACACAGCACGGTGTCTAACACTGTTCCTGACAGATGAACAGTGAATGAATGAATGGATGGATAAATGAGTAGATGAGTGAATGGGCACAGACAATTTTATTTTATTTTTTTTTGAGACAGAGTTTCACTCCTGTTGCCCAAGCTGGAGTGCAATGGCGTGATTTCAGCTCATTGCAACCTCCAACTCCTGGGTTCAAGTGATTCTTCTGCCTCTGCCTCCTGAGTAGATGGGATTACAGGTGTGTGTCACCATGCCTAGCTCATTTTGTATTTTTCGTAGAGATGGGGTTTCTCCATGTTGGTCAGGCTGGTCTCAAACTCCCAGCCTCAGGTGATCTGCCCACCTCAGCCTCTCAAAGCGCTGAGATTATAGGCGTGAGCCACCATGCCCCATCCAGACAAATTTTCAAAATGGAAGAGGAATGAATCTATCCACTCCTGTCCAGAAAACAGCAAAGAGAATCAAAGGCGCATTGTAGAGGATATCCCTATTCATCCCTACAGGTTCGGTTTCCTTGGTTTCTTTTTCTTTGTCTGGGTGTGCATGTATGTGGGTAGGGGAAGGGAATAAAGTTTAGGGTGACATTCAGTGTCCAGAAAGTAAGAGGCAAGCCAAGGGAAAAGGAAGGTGATGCAGGCTTTATAAGGAAGAGGCTGGCTCTAGACTGCAACTATTTTCTTCCTGCTTAGGATATAAACTTTATGCAGATTGGCTGGTTAGAAAATGGCCAGTACATATATTAAATATACAACCTTCATCTAAATAAAAATTCTCAGAAACTTCAGGCATGACCATTTCATGGGGAGTAACTAAGGGAAATGAATTCTTTCACAATGCTATTTTGATAGGATTTCTGATTTATTTCTGCAGAAAAAAATGTATTGACAAACATACCCCATAACCGATTATATAGCCTCAAAAATATTTCCTGTCAGAAAAGCCTAAGAATCCACTGATGTTAAGAATGTCATTTTTGATCAGAGAAGACAGACGTCATGTGAGGGCATCCATCAGATTAAAGAAATGGCTATGGTGTTCAGAAGATTAGTGTGCAAGCTAAGGCTGTAAAACTTGAATTTTCTTTAATATGAACTAAGCAGAAATGAACAAACAGTGATTTTAAAAAATATACATGTCATTTTAATAAATGGTAGAGCCAGTTAGAGATGCTGGGGATATGATAAAAATGTTAAGTAAAAAAACATTATAGACATTCCACAAAAGCATAAAGAACTCCTAGGAACAATAACACATCTAGGGTTTCCAACATATGTCCATATACATGAGGTAATTAAATTATATCAATAATTTTGTTTAGCAGTTTTATTTTTAATAAATAGATGATATAACATCTACTGACACTCTTGACAAACTCAAGTGGCTTTTCCAAGATCCCAGAACAGGTGAGAAGTAGTCTAGGGTGGTGCTCTCCCATGACATGTGATATGGTGTGGCTCTATGTATGTCCCCACCCAAATCTCATGTTGAATTAGAATCTACAGTATTGGAGGTGGGGCCTGGTGGGAGGTGATTGGATCATGGGGGTAGTTTCTAATGGTTTAACAACATCCCCCTAATGCTGTCTTGTGACAAGTTCTCAAGGGATCCAGTTGTTTAAAAGTGTGTGTGCATGTGTATGTGTGTGCCTGTCACCTCCCACTGCTATCTCTTCCTCCTGCTCAGACCATGTAAGATGAGCTGCTTCCCCTTCACCTTCCGCCATGATTATACGTTTCCTGAGACCTCTGCATCCAAGCTTCCTGTAGAGCCTGCAGAATCATAAGGCAATTAAACTCTACTCTTTACAAATTACCTAAGTCTCAGGTAGTTCTTTATAGCAAGGCAAAAACAGACTAATACAAGATGGGGGTTCCAGACCATCAACCAGAAGAATAAACATGTAAAGAAATGAGAGAGGAAATAAATGAATTTTTTTTGTGGTGGGGGGAGTCTTCCATTTATTGAACGGAAGGTATTATTCTACATACCTGCTGAGGCACTTCCCACATAAGATGTATTTACTTTCCCCAATATACCCACAGGGTTGGATGAGTAACTTGGATTTCTGGTGATAAAAAGGCAGAATGTATATGTTCTCACTTTTCACCTACATACACATATGTGTACACATAGATACACTGTGGTAAATTTCCAAACTGCCCCAAAATCTTCACTCCTCCCTGTTTCCATATCCTGTGCATGTGACTTTGTAGGTCCTCCCATCAAGGACTGAAGTTTATTTCCCATCCTTTGAATCTGGGCTAGACTGTGGCATACCTTGCATTAGCCAAAAGAATACAGCAGAAGTAATGGTACACAAATTCATAGTCTTTTGTTTAAGAGGTCTTGAATACTTCTGCTTTCTCTCTAAGAAACTCAGACTCTGCTGTGTGGACAAGCCCAAGCTACCTTGCTGGAGATGAGAGATCACACTGACCACAGGCCATAAACATGTGAGAGAACCCAGCCAAGATCAGACAAGCTATTCTGCAGCTGACCACAGATGCATGAGGCAGCATAGCTTAGACCAGAAGAACCCCTCAGCCAAGCCTAGCCTAAATTGATAACCTACAGAATCATGAGCTAAATAGTTATCACTGGTTTAAACCCCTAAATCTTGTGATGGTTTGTCACTCACACAGATACATATGTCTAGAAAAACACCTGAACCACCCCAGGAAGGTTGTCGGAGTATTTGGAGCCAGGGACCTCTCTGGCTACTTTGTGAAGCCCTACTCAGAAGCATGTTTTCAAATGCATAAAATAAACACACAAGATTACAAACAAATGATCATATTAGAAAAATAAACTTGATTTTCTTTCCTTTTTTTTTTTCTTTTTCTTTTTTGTTTCCCTGGTTGGGGAAGAAAAAATAATATGCTTTTAAAATAATGCATTAAATACTAATATCCAAAGATAGGTCTAAAAACTATTAATATCTTGATTACAAAGTTGCTGATGAGCATAAATATTTTTAAATTTCTGTTAAAATGGTAGTATGAATTCTATTATAGACAGTTACAAAAACTGTTAATGCAATCTATGCCTATGCTCATAATTGACAAAACTGTTAAATTTGTGTTAGAATGAAATAATTTTTTTCCCATTTTCTAAGAGACAAATTTTTCTTCATAATAATTAAAAAGAGTTTATCACCTGGAATATTTAATGACACAGTAGCCTATCTTTTAACAGCAGCCTTATGAAAATGGCAACAATGCTATTTATATAATGGTGCTTGTATACACTGTCACTAAAAAGACACAGTAATGAAATGAAACTCAATTAAGGTACCTTACAAAGGGTTAAGTTATGGAGGCTAAAACAGGTAATTTTGGGGTAACCTAACCTGACACAGGAATCTACCTTAAATACTCAGAGTGGACATATGCACTGCATTCTTAAATATAATTTCACCCCATTGGGTTTTTAACAGAGACTAGAGAGAGAACAGTTAATCTCTAAGGCAAGAGCATGGAGGGAAGGGGGTTTGTGAGGTAGAATGAGGGAAGATTCCCTGCTTTAGCCTTATAGGTAGTTTCGTATCAGACCTGGCAAGGCTGACCTGTGTTCACATCTGGAAGGAGGGTTACCCAACATCTGGCAAGATGAGTCATGGGCAGAGATGTCACCTTTGGAAAATCCCCACCTGGGTTCTCTATCTACATTTCATGTTAATAAAGTGCATAAATCCAAAAACAATAATGTATGTAGAAACACATGGCACCAGCAAAGCTGAACAGGTGAAGAAACCAAACGAGGTAACTTAGCCAGCGTACAGGCCAAAGAGCACATTTCCACTTGTACCCAATGATCCTTTCACCATCTCGCTTTCTTATTTCTCCTTAATTCTATGATTTAATAACCTGTGAGATATTATTGTATTTTTCCAAAGTATCCATCTTATAAAAATTTTTATAAGGATTGGAATAAATAAATTAATACAAACTATTTTTCTTTTACCAAAGGTATGCAGCAGGAGTTAACTCATTTAAATTTGCCTTGTAATAAATAATGAAAGCTCTCTTTGTAAATTATAAGAACTAGGTAAAAATCCTCTACCCAGAAAAACCTAAATCCCTGGGGCTTCATGAAGAAATAATTGCTCTTACAGCACAAATGCACATATGACTCATCAAAACATCACAAGTATTTAATTTTCTACATGTCTGTTGGTTCGTGTGTACTTTTATTTCTCCTGGGTTTTTAAGTACAAACATATAATACAGTGGGAAATGGTGCTAAGAAGTTCCCAGCAGATTTAAGATCTTATTCACTTTAATATCTGTAGAAGCACAAAGAACAGGCTGAATTAGATGCTGAGAAAAAACTAATTTTTTTCCATGAGCTCACCTCAGAGGTAGTGGCCCCGTTTGGTAAGTGAAGAGGACTGGGAAGAGAGAACCATCTTTAGATACATCAGAATCTTTGCTTCACTGTGTTAATGTGGCAACCTCTCTACAGGGATGCACCACCTGCTTGCTACATATTCTAAATAGTAAGCAACTTAATTCATAAAGAGCAAAGATGGAAGTTCACATTAGTTAGACTGGTGGAGCTGGTAGTGGGCCACTGCTAAGGTAAAACCTGGCATAAGCTTCGCCTACAGTCACATCTGATTTCATTACTGTTGCTAGAGATTCAGTGAGTCTCCAGATGCTAGGCCCCAGAAGCTCTTCCTTGGCCTTTTTTATTTCAGGAGTTCTCTAGGCTTCTTGGGTGGAAACAATATAATATAGAAAGAGCAATAGATTCTGCACAATCCCAATCACTAATAACAGTGTGTGTGTGGTATGTATGTCTGTGTAGAAATTAACACGATGACTCTAAAATTTTTATGAAAATGTGAAGAACCTAAAATACTCAAAACAACGTTGAAAACAAAAGAACAAAGTTGGAGGAGTTACAATCTGGAGAGAATCAAATGAGAAATAAAAGCAATAACTCAACAATAATATTATATTTTCTTTAAATGACTTCTGATGAAACACTTTCTTTTTTTTTTTTGAGACGGAGTTTCGCTCTTGTTACCCAGGCTGGAGTGCAATGGTGCGATCTCGGCTTACCGCAACCTCTGCCTCCTGGGTTCAGGCAGTTCTCCTGCCTCAGCCTCCTGAGTAGCTGGGATTACAGGCACGCACCACCATGCCCAGCTAAATTTTTGTATTTTTTAGTAGAGAGAGGGTTTCACCATGTTGACCAGGATGGTCTCAATCTCTTGACCTCGTGATCCACCCGCCTCGGCCTCCCAAAGTGCTGGGATTACAGACTTGAGCCACCGCGCCCGGCTGAAACACTTTCAAACAACAGAAGCAAGCGACGCAGGATATCACTGAATGGTAACTCCTGCCTGTAATGATTTCTGACTCTCAATTACAGTTGGTGAATGGGTTAAACACACCTAAAACACAATGTAAACATTTTCTTATTGAACAAGGTAACCCAAAGCAAAACAGACTAATTAAATAGTTTAACAGATTTTTCTGTACCACCAAGAAAGAAGCCCAGATAAATCATAATACCATATAAACAAATCCAAGTCAGAATCTCAAATTAGAAAAAGGACAGCTAAAACAGAACAATGTAAATGAAATGCCATGTGCTCTGATTCTGACAACCTGAACATTCTGTAACTTTTGAACATTGTTGAACCTCTATGAAGTTCAATTTCATAATCTGTAAAATGGGTATAATCATATTGCTACCACACACAAGTTTACTATGAACATCAAATGAGATAATGTACTATACGTAACTATAAAAGATTCTATACAAATGTTAGTTATTATTATACTTTTATAACTCTTATCTACATTGATACAACTTTTATAACTCTTATCTACATTTTTCCCAACAAAGATGGGTGGTCATTTTGAGCAGGAGACAAAATTAAAGAGGAAGAGGCAATTGTGTCTATAAAGACACACTGCTTACATGAGGAGAGAATGAGAGAGAAATAAAAAACACAAACTTTGTAGGTTTCTCTGGACTACAGGAGAAGCAGCTAAAGGAAAGTGAAAGGAAAGTCAGCCAAAAGCTTTCTACTGTCCAACACATCCACAGCAGGAGTGAAGATTCTGCCTACTCACCAATGTTAATCAAAGGGGATAAATCCACAAAGTTTTTTAAAGTCCAGTATTAATCAGCAAATTAAATCCATTTGTCAGATTGTCTAGTGTTAATTGAGCGGACCTATGTACCCAGCACTGTGCATGAAAGAGAGGTATGGGTTCACGTGGGGCAGGAAGGGAAAGAACTGGGGTGTTCTAAGGGGTAACTGCATCCTGCCTAGTCTCTTGCCTATGGCCCTCCTGTTCTCTATCACCTAAGGTCCATATAACCTTAGGTGGACCTTGTAACCTCTCATAAGCTACATTCTCAGATACAGTAAAGAAACTGCTCTGTTCTCCAAATATGTAATGAAGATGTAATTTTAAGGTATAATTAAAAGTGGATGAATATAAGGATTTCCAAATTTTATATTTTATTCTAATTCCTGAGAAATATACGGGGAAAGATGAGCACACTTAACTAAAAGGCCTACTCAAGGACAGACAAACAAAATAGTAAAGAACTCATTAAGATATCTGATGCTTACAAAGAAGAAAGTTTCACTTCTCTCTGCCTCCTGCTCCAAGCAAAAGCTTCTGAGTGCCAGGTCTGCCCAGTAATGGCTGAGAGAGAAACCAGAATATTTTACTGAAAGATGTAGAAACAGAAATTTCTTATGTTTCTTCACAGATTATAATTTCACTGACCCACTACACCAGTGTGGGATAAGATAAGAAAGGACATGGGACACCTCATGATGAAAAGATGCTAACTTCTGACTGGCAATAGTCAAGAAACTGCACATTTTTCCTTGAAGGAAAATAGATATTGACTTGTAGTCAGAAATGTATCAGAGGCTAGGATGCTCCAAAAGCCCACAGAAGGACATGACAAAGAAGATAAGGCACTCCTCTGAAATCCCTGGGTTCCTGCCAAGAGGCTTCAGGAGGACTTTTTAGCTAATTCAGAGTTTTGTGTATCATATTTATTGAAAGTGGGTATATAATCTAGATTTAGAGAGTAGCCTTTTAGTTAGAAATATTGGAAGTTATCTCATTTGACTGCCTTTTCTATTGCTTGCAGTTAATAGTCTTAAAAATATTATACTTTCATTACATTTTGTCAGTCAGTATTTAAGGATTTCATTATGGTTATGGCACCTAATTACTGTTTTCTATATGAAGAAATTGAATATCCTGCCTCTTACACTTTATAAGATGTTGTAATGTCAAATACCCTTTGCTGCTGTGTGCCTGTTGACACATTCCATTTATATTTTTCTACTGTATCTATGATGCTTGACTCTAATACCAATGTTAAAATATGAGATTAGTGTCACTACCTAATTTTCTTAACAAGCTATCAGAGGATTCTACATGCCTTAATTTTTTTTTTTTTAAGTACAAATTGCTGAAAAGCTTAAAATTTCCTGGGAACTGAGAAATATTAATTCTATGCAAAAGCAAGCATTTTACATGAAAACACACCTTATCTATGCTTAAAAAAAATATAAACCAAATAGGTGGTCCTTGGAATGGAAGACTCGATTTTCCTCAGTAAGTTGGCCCTTGAAATTGCCAAGTATCAAATGTCCCATGTAAATATTTCTTTCTTTCTTTCTTTTTTTTTTTTTTTTGAATGGGGGTCTTGCTCTGTCACCCAGGCTATATTGCAGTGTAGTGTCACAATCTTGGCTCACTGCAATCTTCACCTCCTGGGCTCAAGTGATCCTACAACCTCAGCCTCCCAAGTAGCTGGGACCACAGGCGCACACCACCATGCCTAGATAATTTTTGTATTTTTGGTAAAGATGGGTTTTTGTCATGTTGCCCAGAATGGTACCGCCTCGGCCTCCCAAAGTGCTGGGACTACAGGTGGGAGTCACTGCACCTAGCCCCATGTAAGCATTTCTTAATGCAGCTGCCCCCACAGTGGGGTCTGGGTCTGCTAACAGGCTCCCTGGTTCCATGGTGCACTTGGTGGTGGAAATGTCAGAGCAAAGTAGAAAACACAGCACTGACATGTTTCACCAAAGAATTCTCACGGGTCGGCTTTTGTAATAAAAACCAAACACCTATACCAAAATGCATTTGTCATGAATTTTTTTTTAAAAATCAGGGCCAATCTGCAATTTTATAAGGACAGAGTAAAAAATTTTGGTAAATATTTTTCCTATGAAGCCACATTATTCCACACAGAAGTAAATCCATATTTTGAGAGAGATGAAAGCTATTAAGTTTTACTAATAAAAATGTTAATATGTTGCTGTGATTATTCATAACTAAATAAGTGCTAATTCTCTTCATTCCAATTAAGTTTAAAATGTCAACAATTGTTATTAATTTCTCAATGTACCCATATATATATATATCAGAGTAGATAAAATTTTGTGGTTTTGTCCCTGAGGGTGACAAGACTCAGGAACATGAATTCTAGCTCACAAACACATTGTCAGCTATTTCCAGAATAAAGCAGAGTAGTATAGCTGCAGAGAGATTTTCAAGGTGCTTCCCAAACTACAAAATGTTAACTACTATCAACCAGGCCTAAAGGGTTTCTCCCAAGAAAACAGAATTTAAGAAATATTATGGCAGCAGCCCCTCTCCTCTGAATATGTTTTATCAAATAGTATAAAAATGCTGGTAATTAAGCCAATTTTTACCTAAAATCCAGCAATTTCATATGTTCATCCTGGGATGTACCATTTGGCCTCACATCAGTATTTATCAGGGCTTTAAGATATGGGTAAGTCTTTCCACAAGACTTCAGCATGGTTCTAAGTGGCAAGCAGTAAAAGAAGCAGAACAGGAACCTGAACACAGGACTGCTTGGAGTCAAGATTGTTTTGGCTACACCACACTCCCAGATGCTGGCAACTCCTGATCCTTTCTAGCATGAGACTTTGTGAATCCAGAATTCTGAGAAGTACCAGTCCTCTGAAGCTAATTTCCCAGATTTTTAAGATTCATCAACATTAACAGGAGCTCATTAAATGTTCGAGAAATTATTTTTCATTAGTATGACAAATAGCCTGGAGTTCAACCATTTTTAAAGTTATCTTACCAAATTCATGTTAAACTCTCCTGCCTTCTTTCGTAGAGTATGCTGAGGCTGGTTGTGAGCATGGGGGTTTGCAGTAGCTCTCATGAAGCCCTTGTTCTATTGATGGAAAGCACCAGGAGAGAACCATGATGCTCACTGACCCCGCCCTTCCTATGGAAATGGCTAAAGATCAGCAACGGGAAAACAAAATCGGGGGTACTGAACAGGGTTCAAAAATGTTTAATGGGATACATTTAAATTTCCTAGCAAAATTAAGAAAAATTTTATCTGCACTGGCTTTACTTGATAATGTGAATAAGAGAACGGTAGGTTCCAAATGTAAATATTCTAAAAGGTCTGTGCTAAATATTCCTCCTTCCAGGCAAATCTAACCTTAACTTTCTATCATCCAGGAAAAATGGACAGAAAGCTCAAGAAAATCCTTCTATTGATAGAAAGTTGAGGGATTTCTTTTTAAAAATGGGCGTGAGATTTAAGAATATTGATCAGATTCAGGTCTGAATAGCTGTAGTATTTTTTTAAATCCTTGCTAAGAAATCTTTACTCCATACCTTTGCTTAGGTCAGAAATCTCTCTTTGTCGATAATAACTGCAAATTCAGCAGGCCATTTGTTAAAAAATTTATGTAGAAGAAACAAACCATATACAAATTGAAAGGCCGGTCACCTCGCAGGGAGCTAGATGGACACACCCATTCCGCTCTGCGCCTGGTAACTAAGTCATCATTCCAAACGCATTACTCAGCGTCTGGTCTCTCCATACAGGCTCCCCACACCCACCTCTGCATTCCGCAACACTCAGACCTGCCAAAATTTTAAAAAGCCCCGCCAAAACCCGCCCAATAGCAGCTGGCCCTGTACGTCCTCAGCCAGCCCACCTACCAGTAGTCCCGCCTAGCTACCAATAGCGGCTTGCCCCATCTACACCCCACCTCCCCGTAACCAATGAAGTTGTCTTTGCTTTGTTTCCCCCATAACCAATCAACTACCTCCACTCCCTATAAAACCCCATGCCCTAAGAAACCAAGCGCAACTTCTCTATCCCCCTTCCCAGACCATTGAAATTCACCCAGGAGCTGAATAAATTGTTTTTTACTTCCTTATACTAGCCTCAGTTTCCTCATTTCAACTCAGCTATATACCTTAGACAAATACTAGATGATTACGTACAAGTCTGAGAAAAAAAAGAGTATAGCTAGTCAAAACAAACTTTGTTAAACAGAATTTTAGCAATATCCAAATTATTAAAAGAAAAGCAATTCCATCATCAGCAAAACACAAAGACACCCAGGATCTTAGAGACTCAGATGATGGTTTGTGAAAATGACACCATTCAGATCACTGTGAAATGAGTATTAGCTAAATTCTGGTTTTCTTTATGAAAAGGAGAAAGCAGAAACTAAAAGAAGACAACATCAAGCCATGGAAGTGAGCTCCAGACTAAATGAGGGAAAATAAAAAGGAAATAGAAAGGATAGATTCAATCCATAACTACATTTGATGTATCAGCCCTGCTGGGGCCAGGACAAGCTCACTGGCATTAGATGGCCACTAAAAGTGATTATGGGCTAAATTCTTCCTCATAATCAGTTCTAAATTAACTGGGTGTCCCTTGGGGTCTTTTTTCTCCCGTCCCAACTACATGTGATTTACCAAGGCCTAAAATTCCACCTCCAACGTGTCCCCATAATCAAGACCCTTCTCCTCATCCCAGGGCATGGCCATAGTGGAAATCCAGGTCTCCATTTCTTCTCACTGGCTCTAGAGCATCAGCTTCCTGCCTCTAATCAATCCCTTTTACTCTCTAATCCACTTCCACTTGGCCTCAAGATTGAGCTTCCTAATACTGCCCCACACATAAACCTCACATGGGACTATCCACTGTAGAATAAAGCGGAACTCCCCTAAGTTTGCCTGAAGCAGTGGCAAAGGAGTCAAAGGAATCCCCTGGGGAACATAGATGAAGGAAAGTCTCAGGAGTGATGCCTGGAAGAGAAACGCTTTTTCTTTTTAATCTTTCCTACATTGTCACAAACCTGTTAGAAAGAAGGATGAGAAACTCTTGAAACATGGTAACTAATAGCCTCTTCTGCCTGGTCTCAGCATGATCCACTTTGTGCATGTGGGTGCATGTGAGAGACAGCTATTGGGTAACAGGTTTACACCCCGCCAAGGGCTGAACTGAGTACCTGTGGGTCTTGCTCCCAGGAGGCCTCCCCAAAACCATCTTCTCCTTACCATGACCCATCTCCTCTAGAAAGGAGAATCCTTCCTGTCCCTCACCTCATCCCTAAAAATGGATCCCTGTTTACCCAAGAATATTTCCCTAATTTGAAGACAGGAGAAGAGTTTTTAAATTTTAATTCAGGGATATATAAAAAGGGGTTTCCACTTTTTATGAAAGATAAGTCTTCACTCTCTGATCACCCAGTACACTTCACCAGCTTCATCTTCCCACTCACCACTCCATCCTGACTCCCCAGTAACCCCAACATGTCTTAGACCCAGTCACATTGAACTCTTCAACCTTCCCCAGATGTACCAGGCCTTTGAGGAAGTTTGTGCACACGCTGTTCCCTGTGCTAAGAAGATCCTGGCCTCTGAGTCAGATTGCCTGGCTTTGTATGCTGGCTCTTCCATCTGCTACTTGTGTAATATACAGCAAGTTATATAAACTTAAACTCTCTCTGTTCGCTTTCCACATCTGTTAAAAAAATAAAAAGACAGTAATAGTACAGGTTGCACATCTCTCATCCAAAATGCTTGGGAGCAGAAGTATTTCAGATTTTTTTCAAATCTTAAGAGTATCTGCATTATACTTAATGATTTAGTTTCCCAAATCTGAAATTGTGAATTCTGAAATGCTCCAATGAACATCTCCCTTGTGTGTCATGTTGGTACTCAAAGAATTTCAGACTTTGGAACATTTTGGATTTGGATGCTTAACCTAGACCTACCATGAATGGGGATTTGAAGATTTAATAAGTTAGTATCTGAAAACCCTTTAGAACATAGCTTATCACATTGTATTAAATAAATGTTTGCTACCACTATCTCATACAGAAAAATGTTTGCTTGAAATAGTTGTGTGAATGAGGTCTGGTCAGCAAGAATGAAGTCGGATGGAGAAGTTTAAAGAAATAACGTTATGTTTAGTTCCAAGATGCTTCACAGTCCCTACATACATTGAACTGAACAGTCTTAAGGCAGTCTAATGAAAGTTCTCCATAACTAACTTTTGTGTTAAGCCCTATTTTTGATGATCTGGCCAAACAAGTGCTGGGATAAGAAAGGAAAAACAAGTAGTACATTTGCCATATGTGTTATCAGTTTCTCTCCAATACCGAAAACCTCAGAAAAGTAGCTATATTTTCCTTGGTTTCAGGTCAGTTTAAAAATCTTGGAATGAGGTCAGAGTTTCTGAGATTTCTACTCTCATCCCTTCTTCAGTAGATTTAAAATGTTTTCAAATGTGGGAAACTGTCTTCAAAGAAACTGTAAACTTTGCTCTTAAAGAAAGCAGAGGCCCCTGTGGAAGAGTATGTGTACCACGATCGGGCTCTGGATCCAGCAGGCAGGGGATGAGAAGATGACAGGACCAAGCCATACCTCATCCACCCACTAAACCATACGCAAGCCAGGAAGAGTCAAGAGAATTTTAGAAAAACAGGTTCAAATCCTTAGACATCACTTAGGAAAAGAGAAATTACATTAATAAGCCCTCAAATTAGGACAGTATAAAAATAAACTTATTAAAGACAGAAGAATTGGACACATCAACGTGAACCCTGAACCACTTGAAATAAGTACTATTTATCTGCTCTGTCACTAAAGTGGCTCTAGTACTATATTAGCCAGCATGCAAACGAAACCAAATATTGTGATGTGTACCTTTTATGGCAATTTGGTCTCTAGTAGAGCTCCCCTAAAAAAGAACCTGGCCTCTTTGATGAATCACTGATTGCAAGTTTGTTACAATAGAAACAAAGATAAATTTGGTATTTCCCATTGAGAAAAAAAACAAAGATAGTTTCAAAGATGTCTAGAAGTGTGGATTAGTCCATTCTCATGCTTCTATAAAGAACTGCCAGAGACTATGTAATTTATAAAGGAAAGAGGTTTAATTGCCTCATAGTTCCACATGGCTGAGTATGCCGCAGGCAGAAGGTACCTCTTCACAGGGCAGCAGGAGAGAGAATGAGTGCTGAGTCAAGGGGGAAGCCCCTTATAAAACCATCAGATCTCGTGAGACTCACTCACTATCACCAGAACAGCATGGGAGAAACTGTCACCATTATCCAATAACCTCTACCTGGTGCTGCCCTTATACATGGGGATTCTAATTCAAGATGAGATTTTGGGTGAGGACACAGCCAAACCATTTAAAAGTGGTTTAAAATTAGAAATAAAGCAGTCACCTGGAAGCAACTCCAAAAGGCCCAAGTGGGACAGGAACATCTAGAAGAAAATTGGGGTCAACTGGTATGCAGTGGACTCATAAAAGGCTACAAACCATGATGATGTTCAAAAGAGTCAAGTAATATAAAACATAGCTAAGCAAAGTCCTACCCACTGATATAAATTAACTGAATGCTGCTTAATTACAAAAACACAATCATATGACCACCCATCTTGCCTCCAAGGGGCACAATATAGTGAAATACATATACAGTGAAATGTAATTCTGGCCTTCCAACCAAAAGCCCTGTTGGAACTAATTGGATTGAAATTTATAAACCAGTATCAGGGGTAGGCTCTGGAGGAAAACAGGCTTTCTAAAAATTCTAGAAAGTTGGAGAGAGATATTGTTTAGGTACCCATCTGGGAACAGAACTACTTTCTTCCTCTAGCTGATTATACAGTATTGTTGACTGTGATTTTGGTTTAAGAACCAGGACAACTTCACATTTACAAAAATTGTATTAAACTGGGAAGCATCTTTAAAAATAAAATAAAATTTAAAAAAAGGCAGGGCGTGGTGGCTCACGCCTGTACTCCAAGTACTTTGGAGGCCAAGGCAGGCGGATCACCTGAGGTCAGGAGTTCAAGACCAGCCTGACCAACATGGTGAAATCCCATCTTTAAATAAATAAATAATAGAAAAAGTAAAGTAGGAAGCACAGATAATCAGTTTTCCTGAATGAGACCCAAGTACAGAAGCCTATGGTACAGCAACAATACATCTTTAGTTTCAGATCTGGCAACAGCCTATACACATACAACTGCATATGCCCATTAAGGAAATGGGACCCGGAGGGAAGTTTGGTTATGATAGGTTGCATTCACTTCTACCCTATTTACTAAATCCACTTCTGCTACAATTCTGCACCCTTGGCTAATTAAAAGGGAATATAACAGTGGGAGTGAGTGTTTTGGGGTCTCTCCCTATCAATCCATAATCAACCTGAAACACTGTCTGTCCTTTTATAATTAATAAATTCATATGAATGTGTGAAGTTATTTTATTATTAATTTAAGAATTAAGTGTGATTTTATTTTTAATTTAAGAATTAAGAATGTAATTTATTCTTATTTCTTTTCATTAAGTATTTTCTCAATAACAGACACTGAAAGCATGATATGCTATACAATATAGGATAAAAACTATTATTCTCAGTAATAGAATTTGGGAGCCTCAAACATCCATCTATCTAAATTGTTGAGGCCTAGAATGTTTCATTGTTGTTACCAATGAGAGATAGCCCACTTCATCACCACCCCAAGATTAGTTATACAGTCACAGGTTAACCCACAGAGACTTCTTGCTTTGAGCTGTTCACCAGATCCTGTGTACTGTGGTGTCCTCTCCTGTCCTGAGTCCCTGCCCATGATGACAGGAAGGAGCTGCAATAAAATTGGCCTGGGAGCTGGCCGAGAGACCCAGATGCTGGAAAAATCATTCACTCCAGGTGTGGTTACTCATGCCTGTAATCCACGCACTTTGGGAAGCCAAGGTGGTTGGATCGCTCAAGTCCAAAAGTTCGAGATCAGCCTGGGCAACATGGTGAACCCAGTCATTACAAATAATACAAAAATTAGCCAGACATGGTAGCACACATCTGTAGTCCCAGCTACTCGGAGGCCAAGGTGGGAGGATCACAGAAGGCAGCGGTTGCAGTGAGTTGAGATTGCCCCACTGCTCTTCAGCCTGGGCAATAGAGCAAGACCCTGTCTCAAAAAAAAAAAAAAAAAATCAGTAAGTGCTGAGGCAAGGACTCAGTTATATTACTGAGATGAATGTTGGAAGACACATGGAAGAGGGCCAGATGGTGGAATAACAAGATCCAAGACAAGTTTCTGTAATGGGAGGTGCTAATACAGAAGCCCCTCTACCCATCCTGCTTTCCATTATGCACACAAAAAATACTGCTGGTGCATATGTGAAATACCCAGTACACATCTGACATAAAAGATGCTCAATAAACACTAGTTCTCATTCTTTTCCACTAATCCTATTCCCTAGCATCAGATAATTATTTCAACAAATTTATTCCAAGCTGCTCCTATGGATAGCCAAGTGCTAGTTGATAGAAATAGAAAGACAACAACAACAATATGTATTTCCTATCCTTATGGCCTAGCTACAATAATACTAAAAGAAAAATATACAAAGTCACATAAATTACCCAATAGTGTTTTCTCTGTAAAAGTTCTTCCTCTCTTTTAGGTATCTGTCTTCATGTTAATAGCCACGACTTCTAATGTTTCTAAATCAATGAATACAACTGTCATACTATTCTAGAGGAAAGAATATTAAGAAAAAACACTATGTGCCTCAAATAAGATGTATAAAGAGGCCATGTTCATTGCAGTGAATTAACGAAGTACAAGTGATTCTGGTGCTGCCACACTAAATCTGCTGATTACTCTAACCTAATATGAAGGTTTACTAAGTAACTTGCCATGAAAAAACATTGCATGTCATCTTCTCACTGCTGTCATTCAACCATCCCTTCCATGGGCATCTGTCTAGTTTACTTAAGTGTGAGATGGTCAGTGTGGCACTATGTTTTGCAGCAGTATATGGTTTATAGGTAGTTGACTATTTGCTTTGAAGAAAAAAAACATGTTTCCAAGGCTTCTAGTTTCATAACTACTATTTATTGTATTGTCTTTTACTTACAAACGTCTGTGCAACACTCAGATAATTGGGTTAGGAATATATCCAAATGGAATCTTTGGAAATATAGCCAGAAAATAGGTTATAATGCATCATGGCAAAGGGTGGTAAAGCCCACAGCATGACGACACACATCAACAGATGAGCACACACTCATGTGCACACATGAAGGAGACCTTACCTCTGAAAGAGCAGTGACATTCAAAAAAGGTTTTTAACCAAAATGCTGGGAAACACATGTGAAAATTTAGGTTGAAATAACAGGGCTCAGCTGTGTACTTCCTGTGACATATTCTTTTCCATCTTTTACCCTATTTTTTTCAAACACTGCCTATTCTAATTATAAACTCTGCTTACTGCTTGGTGGAATAGAGAATTAATAAACCAGATGAATTTTATACACTTATTCAAAATAACTTTACACCCAAATCTCAATAATGAATAAGCTCATATATTTAAAATAATTGGCTGGGCACAGTAGATCATGCCTATATTCCTGGCACTTTGGGAGACTGAAGCTGGAGGATCTCTTAAGTTCAAGAGATTGAGACCAGCCTGAACATAATGAGAACTATTTAAAAATAAATTAATTAAGAAGTAGACCAGGCCCGGTGGCTCAAGCCTGTAATTCCAGCACTTTGGGAGGCCAAGGTGGGTGGATCACGAGGTCAGCAGATCGAGACCATCCTTGTCAACATGGTGAAACCCCGTCTCTACTAAAAATTACAAAAAATTAGCTGGGCACGGTGGCGCATGCCTGTAATCCCAGCTACTCAGGAGGCTGAGGCAGGAGAATTGCCTGAACCCAGGGGGCGGAGGTTGCGGTGAGCCGAGATCGCGCCATTGCACTCCAGCCTGGGTAACAAGAGCGAAACTCCATCTCAAAAAAAAAGAAGTAATAATGTATGACACTACTGGAATAGAATTTTCCTTAAAATGTTCCTTTTGGATGCTTTATAGCAAATAGTTGGGAGAAATAAAAAAATAAGGGAATCAAAACCCTAAAATGAGTAAAAATGGAGATTCTATTCAAGCAAGAGTAGGTTTATACTTCATTTCACCTAAATTGTACAGGCATCCTCCACTATTCTGTAAAACAACTGGGTCAGGCTGCCAAGTTAGCCTGAACTTTATTTTACAGTTTTCACCGCTATGATTCAGCAATTGCCCATTACTTTCAAATAATCAAGGCATGGTTGAGAACACAGATAAACTACTGTTTCTGCTCTAAGAAGCATATCTCTTAGCATTCATAGTTTACACAAAGAGAAATATTTGAGTGAATCTGAACTTTTCTATGCTTGATAAGGAAAGAACATTTAAAGCAATACGGGCAAATCATAAGGTTCTTAACCAAAGTTGCCAGATCCTATAAATTCCTTCTGGTTAGTTCCCAAACACTTTGGGGAGGATTCCATACTTGGAGTCTAATGGGAGAAGAATGGATAAGTAATAGCTACTAGAAATATACTTCAGAAATGCAGTGTTAATAGTGCTTCCCGCTAGAAGATGTAGCAAAGGCAATTTATGAACACGAAAATTTTTCCCTCACTGAGAAAGGTGGCCTCACGTCAATTATACGATGTTTTCCCCAGTCTTTACAAAGCATACAAAGCTGAAAGTGGATCTGTGGAAGACAGTAGTTTCTAAATCACCTCAAAGTCAAATATTTTCTTTTTCATCATCATTTAGGAAACACATTTAGTCACCTAAACCTGACTGAACCACACATCAGAGTTAAGAGGAATGAGGTCCTGATTAAACACCTGGATCTCTTTAATAGCAACGTCAATATAATCATCAGTAAGCACAGGGCTTTGGAATATTAAAATGGTAAGGTATGATCCCAAGCAAAGCTTCAGATGAACACCTCTAGCACCATGTGAGGTTTGGGATTTAGAATTTGCCAAATAATAGAGTATAAGCTAAACAGCCATTTATATTCCAGCACCTGCCACTCATTATCTGCATCTATTCGGGCAAGGAATTAAAGCACTCTGAACTTGGGTTTCTTATCCTCCAAACAGAAAAACACTACTCACGTGGCCCAGTTCACATAAGATTGTAGCACCAGCAGCAGCAGCAGTAGTAGAAGCAGTAGTAGCAATACAACTTTCATTTTTTGAGTGCTTACTCTGTGCTGTGAACTGAAAACAACATGATGAGGTGGGATCCCATGTTTTATAGATGAGGAAGCTGAGGCTCAGAAATAACTTGCACAGGGTTGCACAATCTGTTACTGGCAGAATCTAAGTGTGAACACCAACTACTCTGACTTCAGAGGTCAGGACCTTGTTCACATCTCAAAATGCATTCATATAAATCCTCTAATGAGGTGATGCTATTGACTGCACCCTGTAAAGGGCAAGGCACCACAGTCATGTAATGTGTTACTACTATATATTTTTAAAAGCTGCTAAAATGTATTTTCTACTGGATACACAATACTACTCTTAGGAAAAGCACATCAACTCAATAAACTATGGAAAAGGCATGAATGAATATGCAACTCGGAACCTAAAACAATGGAAAAATAAAACCAATAAAACAGATGTGACAGTCAGTGACATCATTTTGTACATGTGCACATTCACTCACATCTGCACAGAGCTCCAGCCCACAAACATCAAATATCTCTCAAGATGTCAATGGAAGTTGCTGAAAGCATTACAAAGAGCTGGGAGATTTGTTGTGTATAACTCCACAAGCCAATGCTGATGACTTGGCAGGCTGCTCACAAGAGGTTATTAGGGACACAGGACAAGCATGTTAGGCTGCTAATAGCCTGTGGCCAAGTCTCTCAGGGAAAACAAAATGCGGCAAGTTAGCAGAGCTGAGCATCTAGACAATGCTTTAGCCTCCTATTTGGTAGCCAAAACCAACCATGGTGAACTGGAAAGTTAACAAAGACATATCAACTATCTCTACACTGTAATAATGTTTCTAAGTATTTAAAACAGAGGAAAGATTTCATTCGCCAAGGACAGGTCAACAAAATTATGGCTAAATTCACATTACTTGGTTGCAAACACTCTTTTCTCAGAAAATAAGCTCAAAAAAAATGTTATCTGTATTCCTCCTCTACTTTTCTATTTTTTTCTATGAGACTGTCCTCACTCCTTCCAGGGTGCCCAGGCTGTCCCTCATATATCCCATCTAAGGCAGCAGAGTCCCAAAAGCTCCTGGCCTTCCTACCTTTTCCTTTACTGTGCTGCTGCTCTGTATCTTCTAACACCCCAAGATCACAGTGTACACTTTCATAGACTGTCCACTACAAAATCCCAGGTGGTGATCCCCTCACAGAAATGATTTCACTCTCACCCTGGATATGTGCAGTGCACAACATGTACAACCAAACTCAGCAGCCCTGTGTACAGATCCAACACCAGGACAGGCATAAAGAGTTTTCTGCATTCATTTGTTCATTAATTCATTTAGCTCATACAGATTTATTGTGTCTAGTGTGTACCAGACAATTGACAGGTCCTAGGCAACTACCAGTAAATAATAGCGTGCAATCCCTGCCCTCAAGGAACTCAGGATCTAGACAGGTAAACAATGAGTAATATTACAGAAGAATGTTATGTCTGGGAGGTAGTCTAAAACAGGAAAAAATACAGATAAACTCTTAGCACTGAAGAAGGGAGAGTACATCTTACCATATTGGGGTTGACCTTATGTCGAAAGCATGTGATGTTCACAACATAAGGCCAATCATCAGGCTCCATCAGTACCCCAGCAGCATGGGCACAAGTGACATGGAAGGAGGCTGGGCAGCGACCGTAGGAACACTGGATGCAGGCTCCAGAGACCCTCTTAACCCGGTGTCTGCAGAAGATGCATTTCTGGAGGGTTAAAATAGAGAAGAACATCAATTCACATTCTGTAATCCAGTCAGTTTCCACATTTTACAGAATAATAGCTACTAGAGAGGAAAAAAAAACAAAACAAAACTGATAACATCAACAAGTCCTGACCCTCCAGGGGCCCTAGTGGTGACAGCATCTGTGGCAATGGAATGTACTTACTTTAAAGGAAACATACTGCTATGGTCACAGACTACCAGACATACATTTAACTATTTCTTGCAGCAAGGAAAGCCAAACACTTTTGCACATGCTCCTGCAGGCACAGAGCTCAGGAAAAGACACCAGAGGTGCTCCTATAAACAATCCATGAATGCTGAAGCTAATTCTGTTTTATCTCCTGTATGGCAGGTCTTTCTGTGCATCAAGAAGTAGAATATTGGTTTGGAGAACAGGTCATTCTTTCCTAAATTAGATGAGGCCTTCAAAACACCCAAACAACATAGGGACGGACAAGTTAAGTTTTCCAATGACAAGGAAATGTAAAGTGTTAAATGGTCCAATGGGAAAAGTAGTGTTTAATAATCCAAATCTGAACCCTTCATGACTAACAAAAAAAAAATATGCTTCCAAAGTGAGAAAGTTGAAAATCACCCCAAAGGACATAATTTGGTTAAATATGTATAGCTGATGATGCCTAGGGAAGAGAAGATGAAAATAAAAACAGCAATAATGATTACCACAATTCAAAATTAAATTGCATACAATTAGCCCTAAACATTATCAGTACATTTGTTATGAGAGATAGAGAAAATCAAATAGCTTCACTAAATGCAAGTTGTGAACTAATACTGGAGGGTCAAGAAAAAATGGTTGTACAACAACACAGGGTCAGATCTGGAAAGCAGAAGAAACAATGATCAAAAGCTCAAATTTTCATTCCCAAGAGTAAAAAGGGTCTGAAATCTGATCAAATGTTAGTGCTTTTCTTTTACAGGTACATTTTCTTTCCTGCGAAAATAAAGGTACTTAAACTCTGAAGACTAATACTTTATCAGAGGCTTGCAAGAATCAATGTGCACTTAACCCCTAACTTTTTTTTTGTCCTCATATCTGATCAGTGACTTAAACTTACAGATTCTATCCCTTAATCTTACTCCGATCTCTCCCTACCATCTATACCAACTGCCACTGCCTCCGCCCATGGTGTCTTGCCTAGCATAGTAATGGACTCCCAACGTGTATCTCCATCTTTTATTTCATTCTATCTCCATTTGTCTTCCCCAAAGCTGCCAGAGTGATTCTTTACAACATGAATCTCATGTCACCACCACTATACTTAATATCCTTCATATAATTAAAGGTTTCTCTTTATCTCCAAGTCACTTCAAAAAAAGGGGGGTAAAGCATGAGGTGGACGAGCAAAGTTTATAAAAGGCCCTTTGTGGTCTAAGTGTTATTTCTCACTAGTACCCATAAGGGCCCTACGCTTTAGACACTTATGTGACTGCCTTATACATATAGATTCAGTGTACAATTAAGCATTTTTAAGTGGAGGTTGAGGACGTGGCTTAGCTGATTAAAAAATCAAACACACAAAGACACAGAGAGAACCATAAAACTAAAAAGACATCATAATCTGCATAAAAGCATTATTTAATATTCTATCTTGGTATCTCTTTGGCAATCCATGCTATCAGTTTCAATACATTTGTGGTAACTCTTAGTATTTTAACATCTTTTTGTCAGTTCCAATTATTTGAAATGCGATGGCAGATATAAAAGCAGAAACTCCCATCAGGAGGCCCAGGCATTTTCAATCTCTTAAGAGCCTAATTATATGACATAGAGGTCAGTGTTTGAGTAAGTTAATATATTGACAGGTATATGAGAGGTGAAATTATGTCTTATTTTCCTAATAAGACCTTTTAAGAGCAGGACAGAGTATTGTGGCTTAACTAATTAAAGCATTGGTATCTCCCAACCTCTGTCACCATTAACTTCCTCATTAAACTGAGACTCACCAAAAAGGGTTAAGAAGACAGAATACACTTATGACCAGAGAGGATTCAATCCTTGGAATCTAAGAAGGGACTTGCCCTCTTCCAGGAGGACCAGAAGTGGTGATTTCTAAGGACAGAACCACAGTATCTTTAGAAAGTCAACCTAACGGTAAACTATTAAAACTCAATTCTTTGCAAGATGTTTATTCAGAGTTGAGAAGTTTAACTTAAATATCACGCAGGTTCTCGTAGAGACAGAGAACCCCACAAAACCTATGAGAGAAGCTGTTGTGAATGTAACCTATAAGATAGTTAACATAGTATTTCAGATCCCCATTTTCATTTGCTTGTTGCTAAACTGGTTTTTTTTCCACCTGGCTGAAAAAAATCTCTGAATTTGATGACCACAGATACCTGGGCTACAAAATAGAATCTAGTAGGTGAAAGATACCTACATGCACTTAAGAATGTTACAACAAATACATGATATGAAAGAAGTAGGAACGAAATGCTCCATGGCACTAGAATAACATGAACAGGCATGGTACAATGAATCATGCCTGGGTACAACAGAAGGAAGAAAGCTTTAAGAAAAGCAAAGATGAACTGGATCAAAATGGTACACTCAATCTCTGCTACCATCTATCCTGGTCCAACCCCTACATAACTATACAGGAAAAAGGATGAAGCTATAACAGCACTGACAAAAGACAGTGCCATCAGAGGACCAGAAAATTTATGGAATTCCTAGACCATGGGAAACAGGTGGAACTAAATCAACAAAAAAGCCAAAGTAGATAAGGACTCATCCAAAATAAGTGTTTGGCAAAAAATATCCCTTAGGCAAAGGATACCAAAGGAGTAAGTATAATTCTCAGCCCTAAAGCCTCAGAGCCACCCCAAATCAAGAAGTCACACACACAAAAAAATCGTAATTAAAAGTAGCAGAAACCCTGGGTCAACATGAGGTAATTATTTTAAAACAGTGCTACTCAGAATGTTTCTAACATGATGTTTTTAAAGATCTCTAGGCCGGGTGTGGTGACTCACGCCTGTAACTCCAGTACTTTGGGAGGTCGAGACAGATGGATCACCTGAGATCAGGAGTTCCAGACCAGCCTGGCCAACATTGTGAAACCCTGTTGCTACAAAAAATACAAAAATTAGCCAGGCATTGTGGTGGGCACCTGTAATCCCAGCTACTTGGTTGGCTGAGGCAGGAGAAATTGCTTGAACCTAGGAGGTGGAGGTTGCAGTAAGCGGAGATTGTGCCATGCACTCCAGCCTGGGTGACTCCATCTCCACCAATCCCCCCTAAAAAAGAGATCTTTATGCAGACTCAGGTTTTATAAACACTGCTGTAGGATAGGTGGGCTAGTTAATGCTTTCTCCATCCCTAGCCTACTAAGACAGTGATAATTTTTTGTAATTTTTGTATTAGAGGCAGGGTTTTGCTGTGTTGCCCAGGCTAGTTTCAGACTCCTGAGCTCAAGCAATTTGTCTGCTTTGGCCTTCCAGAGTGTTGGGATAATGGGCATGAGCCATCACACTGGCCTTGATTTTGCCTTCAGAATAAAGCCATGAGAATTACTAGAAAACAAGAGTAAATAATATGCCAGGGCAGAGCTCCTAACTCATCTGAGAGTCAAGGCTGGAGAGAGAAGTAGAAAAAACCTCGAATCAATCCCCAAACTCCTCAAGACAAATGGAGTTTCTGTATAAAAATATACAATACATTAAAAAATAAAAATTACAAAATAAAATAATATTAAAATATAATATTAAAAAGTGTGTGTTCTGCAGGGAGGGGAATGAAGAAAAAAGGTTAAAGAGCACTAGACTCCAGGGAGCTGATGGCCCAGACAAAAGCTCTTAGTGGGTATCTCAGACAGGACAGTTCTGGCAAGGCTGATATCAAGGACAGAAATGGCTCTGTTCCACCCCAGGGTTACAGCACATCTGGGTGGGGCCACTGAATTTGCATTTCTAACAAGTTCCCAGAGATACTGATGCTATTGATCCCCAGCTCACACTTAGAGAACCATGAGGTTGGAGAGTTAAAAACTTAAAAGGTGTCATTCATGCTGAGAGCTTCTAGTACAAGGGAATTAAGGAAGGGCAATTTTTTCTATATACCTACTCTTCAGTGTCAAGGATTGAGAGAATCCTCAGGCGGTTATGATTTATAGAGCACTGTACTTTCTTGGGGGACTGGATTTCCATACTTATTCCAGTGGCATAGGCCATTAAGGCTTCTAATGGATTGAGGAAGTAATGAAGTATCTGTCAATGAGGCTTTGTGTATCATTAGATTTCCTTGAGCATCCAACTTGGCAAAGGGCATCAAGAAATGATGAGCTGTGAAGGAGCTGGAGGTTCAAAGCACATCTTCTTCTCCCTTTTTCCTGTTAATATGATTTGTGATATTATTTTGTTGTTGTTTTGTCAGTTTTATGATTCTTTTTTCTTACACAAAGAGGCAGGTAATTCCAAAACAGGTGTGAATGCTTTTTAATTATGGTTTCACAATCAAACAAGTCATAGGTTAATGATAATGCTACGTTAGCTAATTTCTTTTTCCTTTTGCTCCCTAAAGACACTTTTTCTAAGTACCACACAGCAAGCTAACATTTCCAGCTCAAACAGGGAAAAATGCTGGGCACAACAGACATCACTATTGTTGCAGGCAAGTCAGAGGACTCAGGCTAAAACCTTCACTTTGCTCTAAGTTCTTAAATACAGGGTTCACAATAGAATCCTTTGATTTTTAGCCCTACCTGTAAGATTGATGTTCTACTTATTAGTATTCATTAAGTCAATCCCCTCATGTGTCAATACTGGCTAGCACAGGGGAAGCTGAGTTCTACAGTAAGGAGCATAGTCTAGTGGGGGAGACATATAGCCACAATAAAAAGCAGAATGGAACAACAGCCATTTGAGAGTGAGATTCAGAAGGAGAAGAGAGAGGAGTTTAACAAGGAGAAATCAACTTATCCAGTCAGCTAAAGAGTGGCTAGGGAGGGAAGGAAATGGAGGACATTGAAAAGCAAGGTCCCCAGTGCACTGATACCACAGGGTCTGGGCTGTTTTGTGAGAGGCAGCAATTAATATGCAGCCTCATCCACATATTAATGATATGATAAAATGAATCCTGCATATTCAGGCAACAGGTCATAACATAAGTCCTCTGTCTCTCTTCCCAAAAAGTTATTTCTTATGCACTCCGAGTTCAGAGCATTAAAATAAATGGCTCATGATGTCAAGTATGTTGAATTAAATCCTTATTTATGATAGGTATCAGAAGCCATTTATCTCATGGCTTTTTGTTTGGTGAGATTCACCCTGCAAAAGGTGAGAAAGCTAAGAAAAGTCAAGTAGCAGATAAAGGCCAGTGGGATGAGCTCAGCTAGGCCAAGAGACAGAGCTAAAAAAAAATGGACAGAGGTGGCCAGGGATCAGATATAAGGCTACATTATTCAAAATAAGGCTAAGGAGTCACTGCTGGCACTGAGAAAATGTTAAATAAAAATCACAAAAGAATTCCAGAACTGAAAAGGCCAAGGCAGTTCAGACACAATCCGACAAATTAACAAATGACTTGTGAAAAGTACTATACCAACAGCACAGTCATACTTTGTTTTATTTTGGATCAAGAGATATATCACAAGGAAGATCAAGTATGAATCCTTTGGAAGCACCTTTTAAGCCAAGTAGCAGAACACTGACTATACACATAAACAGCTATTAACTTAATGAATGTTTTCTTAATGTATATAATGTAGTAATTCATTATTTCAGCCACTTCAATACTTACTAAATACCTTCATGTAAGATCATTCTGCAAAATGCAAAGGCAGACAGAAAAATGAAAAAGATACACAATCCTTGTATTTAAGGAGCTTAATTTGGCATGAAAAAATAGCTGTAACAAAAGCTTTGCAGCCATAATCACAATTGGAAAGCCCCGTTATATTTAAAAGATGATTGGACTGGCAGGGCAAGGCAAGGCCGCATGTGAGCCTCAGGTGGTTACCTACCTCCACTCAGCACTCAAACCATTCTACTGAGCAGATCTAGAAGAGGGGCAAGACAGGATGAACTTCATGCCAGCTACCGGAGGGGCACCAAATACAGGACAAGGAAGCAAGTCTGATTCTACTTTGATGACTCAAGCCATAGTGGGGGGGCCTCGATGTGGCAGGAGAGTGTAGGCAGCTCACCTCTGCACCACTCTGAACTGAAGGCCAGAGTCACTGTGACCAGACATAGCTAGATGAGTTCCATCCTCCCAAGAACTCATAATAAGGCAAAAACAGAGTTTCTCTCAAAGTTTTCTACAATTAATTTCTTGGAGTTTAGATGCTGCATGCAGTGCTTTGGCACCACGTCAGATGCTGCACTGGAGGGTTACAGGCAGACATGCTGCTCGCAGGCTGAGACTTTAGCCACAGGGACCCAGGGCCGGCCTCATGGCTCAGAGAAGCTGCCCAGCAGGATTTTTAAAGGACTAAGAAAGCCACCAAGAAGAGGTGGACTGTGAGTTTATCCTGAAGGACTAGCAGACTTCAGCCACTGCATGTGGGAGTGGGATAAAGAAGGAGGAAAAACATCTAGATGGGAGTAACAAAGCTCAGAGGTAAAAAAGAAAAAAAAAAAAAAGACCATGACCAAAACAACGTCAGGAAGTATGAGCACAGCCAAGGGACGACAGGCTGAAAAGGCAGGATCCTGAAAGACCTTGGACTGTACTCTGGCACAAACTTTACTTGCCCAGGTGAGAAACTCATGATGGCTTTGTAGTAGCAGCTAATTTTTAGGTGGAAATTAGGACTATTATTTTATTACAATCCTCTGAGTGGCTCTGGGTTAAGGCTCAGGCGATCAAGCAGTTCTGCAGACCAGACCACCCAGAAAATCAGCATGATCTTTAACTGGAAATGCCTGTTGATCAGGCAAGTCTCTTTGTCCATCTTTAGGTCCTTTAAAAAAATTCTACCTGCCTTTTCATTAAAGGTGCCTATCACAGTACACAAACTAAGTTCTGAGGAGGACATTGACCAAGCGCCACACTCCTGGAGTCTCCGAGGTAGGGAATATGCAGTATTTCAAAGTTGTCTGTCTGACTTCACAGTTGCAAATTCTAGCTTGGCACAGGAATAAGGGGAAGTCACCAAAACTGCAAAACTAACATGGCCTGGACAGACAAAAGTGAAGAGGTGAGAAGGTTGTGGGTAAAACAGGCCAGACTCTGGATGCTTCCTGCCCTTCTTTCCTAGACCCCCTCTTAGCAGAAAATAGTGCTTCCCTCTGCACTTAACTACCTGTGCTGTCTAGAAAACACAGACATAAAAGTAGCATTTGCAAAGAAATTAAATATTAAAGGCAACATTACAATCTCATGTTGAAAGAAGCACTTCGCTGATAGCATGCAGCAGCATTTGCTGATGAATCACAAAATAAGCAATGTTACGTATGTTGAAAAAAATCAATCACTTCCCATTTTTACTTCTCTCATAGCCTGTTTGGATTCCATTCTTTATTTCAAATTAAAAGAGCAAAAGGGTTACACAGTTATAGCATATAGAGAGCTTTATTCTAAATACTTATTAAGCGCCACTAAGCATCTTTCACCTGATGGGTGGGGAAAGAAAGGCCTCCTAACCACAAAATAAGTGTTTTCTAAGTACTTCTATATTTGCATTTTTATTTCTTTTTATGTTCCTATTAAAGAGCACCTATTTCCTAAAGGAAATTTGATTATTTGAAATTACTGTTTACAGAAATCCTTACTCTCATTGCATAAAGCATTTATTAATTGAACTCAGAATTACTGAATTATTTAGTTAACAAAAGTCACTCTGTCATTTGTGATACAATTGTACCCTGCTAGAGTTCACTGATGTGTATGCTCTCCACCCTATAAAAATCTACCCAGATTTGTTTAATTACTTAATACTTAGAAGAATTTCTTAACTCTCTTCAACTTACCTAGTTTTAGATCTCTCTGAATTAATGTTGGAAACCATAATACTTTAATGATTGAATTCACATTGGTTAAATTAAAGGACACATAATTTTCCCATTTGGCACATTTTAGGAAGGCCAGCTTACAAGCTCTCTATTGCTCCAAGAACAAGCAAAAAAAAAAAAAAATCTTTATTTATTTTGAATATCAGATATGATCTGCTACTGGCATTAGGGAAGCAAGGACTAGTAGACATGTTCTATTTATTTCTGGCCTTGGGCCTGAAGGCCTAAAGGTATCTGAGAAGAAAAAAAAAAAGATAAAGATAAGAACTAATTATCCTTAGCAATATTTATTCTCAGGCAGTGCAACTATCCAACAGTATGAAAGGTTGCAGTTGTGGTTTGCTGACATTTTTTCAGAGATGAGTATACAGTTCCTCAAATCTCTGTTTCATGTATATTTATTGAAACACATTCATTTATGAGGACTGGGATGGAACAGTAAAGGCACGGTTCATGGATGTGCAATAAGAAATTGTGTCCCACAAGTGAATTTCAAGTTCTATCCTGTCCAACTTCCCCCAGGCATTTCTTAACGGTTTAAATGAACCTTTGTAGACATTCCTGCTAAATATACTTACCTTGGTAAGAGTGGTTGGGAAAAGGAACAATAAAAAGATCTCATGGTTTTTCTTTGAAAACTACAAAAGCTGCTACGCTGGGGTATTCTTCCTTTCTGAACACTAGAAGCTATCCTAAAGCCCCTGAGTGCATCTGACCCTTAATAGAAACTGTCACCCATGAATTGTTCTGTCTGTGGCCTGCCACAACCTCTTTGCCTCTTGTCTTTCGATTATGCTACCAGCAGCCTACATTGAGGAAATTTATGATTGAGTTGAAATATATGTACACTGTGTCTCCAAATAAAACTGAGGAAGCAGTGATGAAAAGCTATAAAGTCAATGCAGTACAGACATGTCCCAGGTGACCTTTCAAAGGAAGTGCCTTTTCTGGGGAGACAACTGCAGCTATGGGAAGAGTTAACTCAGGATATGGTTCCTCTGCGTGGACACAGGCTGTCCAGTTCAGAGCCCATCCCTTCTCTTGCAGCAGCCAACCACCACCTTCCTCTATGTAAGTATCTGACACGGCTGCTACAGGAGAAAAATCACCCAATAGTGAGTTTGTGGATTCGTCTTCTAGATGAGATAAATTTAGGGTTTCCAATCTCAAGTGGCCCTTTAAGTCACTCAAAAATTCCTTTTATCTTTCCCAATTTAAGGAATGGACAAAAGGTAGTAAAACAGCCTCTGGTTAAAGCCCGAATCCTAACCCTGCCACCATGGAGCTTTGCACTATATTACCTCAGGATATTGCTTCTGGATTATTCCGGCGACTTCCCTTGAGGACAAGTAAAGGGCCAATATTTTTACAATGGTCTATTTGTGTTTAAAACAATGAGTAACTTCTCTAAATTCAGTTGCTTCACTGGATAGACTTCAGCACCTATTCCTCATGAAGTTGCCCTTAAAAAAATAGCACATATAAGAGTTAGCACAGTACCTGATACACAGTAAAAGGCAAATAATGCTGCCCTTATCCTTCGATAAATCTGTTTTAAAACATTACTTCTCTTCAAACAGGGCCCAAGTCCTCACATTCTAAAGATAGCTGTGCCTCTTATTTCACCTAGATAATACCGGTCACGGGGCATCAAATTCCTCAACTTCCTATCCTCTACCTTCAGATTCATAGAGAGTTTCAAAATATTTATGCTTATTTACTTAGACACTACACAACTAGGTACATCTTCTTAATGCATTAATAGATTGCTACAGTACAAACTAATTTTTATAATATTTTAATAACTGTACTTCAATATAATTGTTTCCCCTGTAATCCCATGCATTTTAAATGCTTAGAAGTATTTTTTCTGAGAATAGGTCCATATGCTTTACCAAAAACTGCCAAAGGAGTCCAGAACACAAACATACACACACACACACAAACACACACACACAGAACCCAGATGTTATGAGAAAACACTGAACATCTGTTAATCAAAAATAAATAAATAAATAAACAAACAAACAAAAACAAAACCCAGATGAAGAACAATAAAAAATGTCAACCATCCAATGCCAGGTGAGAAGCTTGGATCATAAATTACATGAATACAGTAACAACCAGGCACACATCTGAACAGAGATACAATACACAAAAATGAAGAATATTATGTTGCAATTAGGAGAAGCTTGATTTTTCCTTTTCTTTTTGTGTGTTGTTACATTTTTACAATAATAATGAAAATAGATGGAGTATAAACCCTGATTACCTTTAAAGCTATATTATTTGTCATATTGCTTCAGACTCAGAACTGGCAGATTCACTCTCACAGTGAATCAATAATACCATGTTCTACCCTTCATTTTCCTGTGTTTCCTGTTAACCATAAACAAGTCCTCAAAAGAGGTGTGGCCACAACAGAGGAGTAAGGTAAATCCAGACATGCACATTTTCTTCATGGAAGTAACACGATCTCATCTACATTACCTACAATGTTTTTTTCTGTCATGAAAAATTGGCTGACTCCAAACAAATATTGGACAAGCCCAGCAATGAACTATTTAGCCAAAGAGTGAGAACATTAACTTTTAAAAGTTCATTTTAAAAAATTCAGCTCAATTAAAAGTAAATATTTTGTGGAAGCTAGGCCATATTGTACTTATTCTTGGCATGGTTTTTATAATGCGCTTTTCATTCTCCCTCTATTTCTTAATGGAATTTTCTCAATATTTAAAAATTCCATTTCTATGAGATCTCTTTCAAACAGAACAGTTAGTTGCTCAAGCAGATGTGTCCAAGAACATGTTCATACTCTAAAAGACATGTACCGCTTATGTTCTGGCTCATTGGCAATAACAAAACTAAAGTATAGTCTTCTAGCATCTCCAGAACTTTTTTGAAAGATGAAGATTACCTAGTCCATCCTGGAATGCCTACACCTCCATTTCTCTATGGGTGCCTGTGCCTCAATAAGAAGCCCATGAAAGAAGTGCCTAGCAAGCTTCACAATGGTAAAAGACAAAGTGCTTCTGTCTAAGTATAAGCATATATATTTTACTGCTACAACTGTGAGACCAAAGTGGGAGTTTTCAGTGATAAATTCTGAGGAAAAACCTCTTTCTCTGGAATCCTATCCAAATAGTCCCGATCAGATTAATGCAAAATAAGGACAGAGAAATAGGAGTTCAAGGATTATAGCTTTTTGTAATAAAGGTAACACTTGAAGTTCACGATGCTCACTGACATCAGAGCAGATTTTCAGGGTAACTCAGTATTTTTACTGCCACCTGGCAGAGTAAAGGACAATGTGTGGGAGTCACAGCTCTCCCACTGAGACGCAAGTTACCATGTCTCTCTGAGCCTCAGGTTCCACAGCTAGACTTCAGAGGATCACTGTGGGGATTAATGGAATAATGGATACAGAAGTGCTCTCTAAACAAAAAAAGGCATCCGAAAAATAGTCATTTCTATTTTCTTTTAAAGATAAGACGAAGAAGAAGAAAAAAGAAACACAACGTAATAGTACATCAGTTCTTCTCAGAAGAACTTTTGCCAAAGCAAAAGGCCAAAGAGCTTCTGTATAAGATCCAGTTGGAACAAAAAATCAGTTATCAAGGGTATATATGAAAAAGGGACAAAAAGTAGGTGACGTTAAACAAGTAACACTTCAGGAAGCAGTGCAGCAGCATGTGCGGAGCCCAGGATCTGAGACCTGCGTTGGGACGAGCATCACCAACTCTTCTCCCTTCTTCTCAACCTAATCTCTACCAGGTTCCCTGGTCAGGCCTTTCTCAGCACCCATGTCTTCCCAGTCATAGTCTGATGTGTTCATTCTTCAAGCCTTGCTTCCCATATTCTTGGCATGTGTGACGGCCAAGGCTTAATTCAGTATTCTCAGTCTATGTTTCTCAGATTTCTTTTTATGGAAAGAAAAAAATCTCCTTGTCAGATTCAGGATTTTTGGGTAGGAATTTGAAGTATTGTGTTTTTGTAGCCATGTTTAGTAAACTATTTTTTTAAAAATACATTCACTAAAATCGCACATCTATCTAACTCTTAACAGAAGATAAGAAACTAGACAGCTGTGCTCATATTTCTCCAAGTATAGGGAATGTTTATTTCTGTCTTTTCCTAGAGGGAAAAACTCTTTCTTTCTTTAAATGACGTTAAGTATAAAGCGTTTTATTGAAAAAAAAAAATCTATAGTAATGGAGTGGAAAAATTGTTGTTTTCTATTACTAGACTTGTGTGAAGTGTGCCGAAATATTTTTTTTCTTTTATTGCTTATGCCTATCCAGTTTGCCAAAATCTTCCACACGGTTTTCACCTCTCTCCCAAGTGAATTCAGACCTTCACTCTGGACTTGTACTGGGTTAAAGCCATTCTTATGATAGTGACAAAAGAAAGTTTTCATTGAAAACCAGCCAAGAGCCGCGAAAGAAAGAGTTACCTGCTCAGGTTCATTTGAAATATTCATGCCCTTAAGAGAAGATCAGATTAAAAATAGAGTCCCCAAGCAATGGAGGTTTTGGCGGTGGGGGTCTCCTCAAATTTTAGGCTTTATAATGGTTTCTTCACAACATGGCCCACTTGCAAATAAAATGCTTCCATGCTCCACTGGGATTAATATTTTCACTTGCAAACTTACATAATGGACATGAATAGGATGTTCAATTCATTCTTCCCCTTGCAAGAAAAGTATAGTTCTCAGTAGCCACATGTGAAAAATCATAACAATGGATTGATATTCTGGTGTGTACCTATTTTTGAAAGTGACAGCTGGACACACTGAACAAATCACAGGAAACATGTATTCTTACAATGTGAGCCAGAGATAAACATGCCTAAAATGCTATATCTGTTGAGGGAAGGAGGAGACACCACACATCTAACAGACATATAGAAATGGTGTTAGGGTTTTGACTATTCTGCAGTTCTGAACCTTCTATGGGGAGGTCAATTATAAACACATCCAGCCCATAGCAAAGTCATTCCTTCATTTGACCACACAGGGCATTAATGTAAGGGAAGCTTAACACTTCTGAAAACACTTTAAACCTGACCAAATTCAAAGTAGCACCAGAGGGATTTTTTTTTTTTTTAGCAAGAACCCACAAGCAATTTACTTGACTAGATGAAAAAGTGCAAAGAAATTCTTTATCACAAAATAGCTTCTTGAATCTTTCTACCAATAAACCTTCCATCTTTCCAAGAATGCCTATCCTCCCTGCTGATAACAAGCTGTGGAGATAAATATTTTATTTCTTTCTATAAAACCCCAAATGATGTTTTCAAATAAAATAAAAATAAATCTACTACATGCTACTGTCAAAAATGGTCCTAAAAGAGGTAAATGTCATTTTAAAGGCTGTATGTTAAAATATTTAGGAGAAAGAATCTACTTGTCAAGTTCCAACATGAAGCTCTGAAGAGGTTATAAGTGCATCTATCAAATTTTCATCTACCTTAAGGCTAACCTATTGGGGAAACCACAGAAAGCCTGGCCCTGTGTAATGAGGGAGCTGAAAGGGCTAGGGGTTTCAAGCATTGGACAGCGACAAGGTCACAATCAGGTATAAAGATGAGGCTTAAGGGCTTCTGCAGTGATTCCCCTGGGAAGGCACACTGGCATGGTTAGGCAGGCAGCTGCATGCTGCTTTAAGCCACAGTTCAAGCTCAGGAATGGAAACCATCTGATGGCCACTCAAACTCCCTCAGGAGAACTCTGACCTCTCATGCCAAACCAAGCAAAGCGGCCCACACCAAATCACAGCAAAATAAAGGCCAAGCCAGCAAAATACGGCACAGTTTGTTTTTTTTAAAGTACAATTTAAAGTGCTTCCATAGCCCCACCCTTTGGGAATTACATGCAGTGACTTTTTTTTAACAAGGAAAATTTGGTTTTAAGGAGCTTATGGGAACATTTAACTTGAACTGGAAAGGTCATTTGCTCAGTGTTAGGCTAAAAGCCAAAATCCACTTTTAACCGGAGATGATTTTCGTATTACACCTCACAAGAGTATTGTGTCATGTAAGCAGGATGCAGCGATAAGCAGTGAAGTGAAGTTATGACTTCCCCCAAAGACTCATTAAAATATATTATTAAGTAGAAAAATTCAGAAAATCCAAAAGAAACCCGTCTATACAATCTCAGAAACAGTAAAAATGGTTTCCAACTTATTATTTCTGTTGTTCTGCCTCCCTACAAATACCACTAAGTCAGTACTGTGAAGAACTTGATCCTGCTGCAAAAGAAGATGAAAATGCCTCAAAGCTGTGTGCCACTATGATGCTCTGTATATATTTTTTCCCTTAAATGTGCGATGGAGGAACATATGATGACTTCAAGTGATGATAAAAAAAATATGAACCTGTGAAGATTCTACAATTTTATTTTTTTAAAACTATTCAACCCACAAAATACATTAAAACATGGTAAATTAGAAACAGTTATCTAGAAAAAAAATGACACTTTCCAATTTTAATTTTTATAATTCCAAATTTTAGCAGCTCCAATAATTTTTCTTTCTCCTTCCTGCTTTGGTTTTTAACTCATCTCAACCTTTTTTCTCGTCAATTCTTGAAAATTTACCCCCACCACTTCAATTTTTAAAAAGTAATTATTTCATTTAAGTTAAGCAAATGTGCTTTAAGAAAGCTGGACAAAATATCGACTTTCTTACCAGATCCTACAAGAATGTGAAAACACACTTGCAAAGGAGTTCCAAGCTGCTATGGAAACGGCATTCTTTTTTTTTCCTTTCTTTCTTTTTTTTTTTTTTTTCAAAATAACAGTACTCCTGGCTCAGGACTGCTGGCATGCAAGCTTCCAATCTAAGCCCATTGACAGCTTGTGGAGTGGACAGATGAGGCATGGAAAATATTTTAAATTAGTTCATTTATCTTGTTGAGACACAGGAAATGGCAACAAATTTCTCACATAAAAGAAGGAATACAGAAAGACAATGCACCTCCAGTAATGTGTAACAAATTTAGTCCATTAAGAAAACCTTTCAGACTATTGCATATTATCTAATAATAGCCACACCTCATATGTTTAAGGAATACTTTATCATTAAAAGATCCAGAAAGCTAGCTGGAAATCAATGACTGCTTCTGAATTAAATTTTGGAATTCAGATAATTTCAAAATCAACATTTTTAGTGGTCCTAAGCAGACTGTGGGTCAATACTAATACTAGTATAGAAAAATGTAATAAAGAACTAAAAGTTCTTAAAGGAGAGTTCAAAAATGCCACATTTTAGGATGAAACAGCAAGAGATGAGTTAGAGAGAATGTGATGCTCCCTTAAATGTGAATGAACAAAATAGCATTTCTCCTAGGTCTCATTCCAGGGTTCACATCAACAGTTAACTTTTGTCCCCATGGCTCCTGCCCACCCATGGTGATTTATCATTTTCCACTTCAAGGGTCCTTCCCAGGCAGACAGAGCAGGGGCTTCAGGCCTGGAAGGAGAAGCAAGTGGATACAGGGGAGCCAAACACTGGTCTCAGGATTGGCTGCACCAAATCACTAGGAATCAGAGAATCCTGCTAAAGATACTGTCCATCTTTGCCACGCAACCAGAAATTCTGATTCATAAATCTAATTGGGGGCCCAGAAATCTGTATTTTTGATAAGTACCTCAAAGCAATTCTAGTGCAAAGCCACATTTAGTAATCACTGTGGGATTACAAATCAGCATTCTTCATAAACCAGAAGTAGATAGAATTTTGAAAAACTATGTGCCCTCTTACATAATTTTAAGTGGACACAAAATTTCTCATCATAAGTTTAAATAATTGTAGAAGCTGTACTTCTTGTGGATTAAATATTGACATTTAGAAATAAAACACACATCTCTAAATACCATGGTCATTCGATACTCCATCATCCATTTAACAAATAAAAGAACAGGCTCTTCCTTAACTTTCTGTAGCATTCCTTATTCCCTTTAATTTAGATTACTTCTATTCACTTTCCCTACAGAAGTTTATCCGAATGTAAGATAATTTTATGCCTGAAACTCTTTTAGTTATCACTGTACCATAATCCTCTATGATAAAAATATGCATGTTAATTGAAGTTCAGTCTTTTAAAAAAAATTTCCTATGACAAGACTCCAGGTTAAAAAAACTTCTAGTTTGGCTGTTATACTTATTTTCAGTTTATAACTGATCAAATCTACATACGTACTATAACTGGTAATTGTTAAAGAAAAAAGTACATTTTTATTGGAACTGTATCTCAATCAGATAAATGACGCTTTTAAAAATTATTTTATGAATGTATGTTACACACTGCGGGAGTAAGGCATGTTTCTGTGTCATTTTAATTATATTTGCTTTTTTCAAAAAAAAAAAGCCTTCAGATTAAAAACTAAATGGGATTTGAGGGATTTTGTTGTCGTAATGTCTCTTAATTCTTGTGAACTTTTTCTGAGTTATATGCCTAAATGCACACTGGTCAGAACCCATCACTATGTATCAACTGACATCACTTGGGTACTCCTGTAATTTTGCCAAAAGTGGAAAAAATCAAAAAACAAAAAAAAGGAGTCACCTAAGTTGCAACAAAAAGTCTTGTTACCCAGCTATTCCATTCATTCCCTTTTCCAGCTTTGCTAGAACCAATATTTTGCATCAATTCCCCACTGGGCATGCCAGAGTTCTTCCAGCATAGGGCCGAGTACAATGATGAGCTCAGAGATGCATGGGCAATCAAAGATAGACAACAGAAGACCAACTGTGAAGGAGGGGACAGGAGATCCTACAGACTGCAGGCGGGCTCTCAGGCAGATCAGCTTTAGGGAAAAGGATTTTTGGGAGCTGGGATATAGAAAAGAACTGTCCTCGTAACTGGCTTTATACAGGGTACATGGGTGTGTGTGTATCAGTTGGAAGACCCCAGCCAGATGATCCTGCATGCATAGTCCCTGATCCCAGGAATCTGCTGGTAACCCTGCAGCAGTTATCTGAGAAGAAAAACAAAGACCAGAGAATACACTCAAGGGAATCCAGAGAGGATCAAAGACTGAGTGGTGGCCAGCACAGCACTTACATAAAGGGCAGCGGATGGACTGGAACTGAGAATGAGGGTGGGTTTTTGTCTATAGCAAGCCTATTCTAACATGGACTCACCTATTTCTCACAAGCCTCACTTTTCTATAAAAAGATCCCATTGTTTCTCACAAGTGTGGATAATTATTTCCCTCTGTGACAGATGGCATATTTACTCAATAGAGTAATAATTAGTCTGATATTAGTGTTGCAGCAATCAATGTATATAAGAGAACACACAACTAAAGTTCTGTGTGACTTAACTCTGAAATTCATAATTAGAGCCAGTGGAGTTATAAAATACAGAAATATCTACCAACTTTAGATAATATAAAAAACATTCCTGCTTGCTTTAGGATTCAAATATGCTAGAAAATAATAACTTTTTTTTTTGAGACAGGGTCTGGCTCTACCACCCAGGCTGGTGTGCACTGGCGTGATCTCAGCTCACTGCAAGCTCCACCCCCCTCGGGTTCAAGCAATTCTTCTGCCTCAGCCTCCCGAGTAGCTGGGACTACAGGTGCGTGCCACTACGTCCAGCTAATTTTTTTGCATTTTTATAAAGATAGGGTTTTGCCATGTTGGCCAGGCTGGTCTCAAACTCCTGACTTCAGATGATCCGCCTGCCTCAGCCTCCCAAAGTGCTGGAATTACAGGCATGAGCCACTGCACCCGGCCCAAGAATAACTTTTTAAAATGAAAAATAAAAAATAAAAAGGGAAAAAAAATCTAAGTTCCTCTGAGACTGCACGTTCCATTCACTTCAGGAGGGGTTAACGCATAAGACCTGTGGGGAGCTCCGTTTTCTATAACTGCTAAGATTATCCCACCATGTAGTCTGAGAAGATAAACACAACAACAGGAAAAAAAATTAAAATATAAAACAACCCTCCCACTCCTATGAGCAGGGAAGGAGTGGTAGGAACCATAAACCTAAACACCAGCCTTCCTCTTGCAGGTTTCAATATGATGCCATCCTCAAGCAAAATTAAATGTCATCCTAGACTGGAGCTGCTCCAGGGTCAGTCTTCACGACCCCATATTTTACAGTGTAAAAGTCAGGTTAACCAGCAGACCCAAAAAAGCCCATTTTCTCCCTCTTTGTTGTTTCTCTTAGTTCTCTCTAAACATTTAGATTTTATTAGAAACAACCTTCGGCACAGCACACTAAATCTTTGAAACAAAGAAAAAGCAAGAAAAACCTTAGAATGGGAATTTTGCAACTTTTTTTTTTTTTTTTTTTTTTTTGAGACAGAGTTTCACTCTTGTTACCCGGGCTGGAGTGCAATGGCACGATCTCAGCTCACTGCAACTTCCGCCTCCTGGGTTCAAGCAATTCTCCTGCCTCAGCCTCCCAAGTAGTTGGGACTAAAGGCACGCACCACCATGACCAGCTGATTTTTGTATTTTTAGTAGAGATGGGTTTCACCATGTTGACCAGGATGGTCTCGATCTCTAGACCTCATGATCCACCCACCTCGGCCTCCCAAAGTACTGGGATTATAGGCGGGAGCCACTGCGCCCGACCTGCAACTTAAAAAAATCATTTGTTTTAGAGATGAAGAAATTAAGGTCTGAAGAAGGTAAAGGTTTGCTCACTGCCACACAACAATGGCCCTGAGCAGAAGATGCCCCTTCAAAAGCCAGCGTGCTCATCCTCTGCCGCAGGGCTCCAGGGCCCCCTCCTGGTTTTACTCCGCCTTGTTCCTCTGGCCCTCTCTCCGTACTCTGCTGTGCTGAGCACCCTCTCACCTCATGGTCCTTGATACACCCTTCCTTTACCTGGATAACTGTTCTCCCACCCTTACCTTCATCTTGGCCATACCTACTGATCTTTGAGGTCTTAAATGTCACTCCTTCAGAGCCATCCATTCTTGACCCTCCAAATTAGGCCAGCCCCCTGATAGGCACTCTCATGGCACTACATTTCTTCATGACTAATCATTTGTTTAACATATCTCTCTCCATAGACCTGTGAGGCCCAAGAACACTTGAACCTGTATGCTCTTGTTCATCTTTATAAGGAACTGCTCAGGAACTGGAACATGGTAAGTGCCCATTCAGTATCTGTAGATAAACTTAATGAGAATAACAAACTACATGTCAAGATATTGCTTTGAGGTTATTACATATTCCATTCATTGAATCCTCAACCTAAACTCTGTGAGGTTGGTAATAGTATTATTACTGTGTTACAGATGAAGAAGCTGAGGCACAGGGCATTTCAAAAACTACACTAAGATCATACAGCTCCTAAATGGAAGGATTGTTTAAAATATATACACTGGGAATCATTGACGGTAGCAGCTTTATGAATAGTCATGCAGACCTACAGAAGGCAATAATCAATGCTTTGAAAGCTCTTAAGGAGAAAGCCTATTAACATAATGGGCCCTATTCTAGGGCACTATGTGGGCATTTTCTAAAAGTACTTCATAACAGACTATTATTCATGTTCCAGTAACAATCATCTCTAACACCACAGTGGCTAACAAAACGTTTGTCTTGCTCATGGTGAATGCTGGTTGTGGCTCTGCTCCAGGTCTTGTTTAGCCAGGACCCAGGCTGAGAGAACAGCCCCTGTATGAACTATGCCATTGTCACAAATGGGAAAGCAAGAGAGATGGTGACACCATATAGTGGCTCCTAAAGATTCAGCTCAGTAGTGACACAGGTCATCAACATTCGTGTTAAGTCAGCAGCTTAGAGCTCGTGATCTTTTCTTCCGAAGTTCCCCAGCACAGTTAGAAGCAAGAAACTAATACCATTAAATTCCTTATTTACACTAAAATGTTCTAAAGCAGCAATACTAGGTTACTCAGAGCCTTGACTTCCCTCAGCATTTTATTACAAGGTTCCAAAGATGATAATTTGAGTAACTCTGCCACTACACACTATAATTCTCCATAACTCTTTTAATCCTCTCTCTACATGTTTTTACTCATACAATCTTTGCCCAACTGAAAACCCCTGTTGAGGAATTCAACCCAAATTCTCATAGAGTTACAGTGGACAGAACCTCTTCTATCTTACCTTTGAAAGAGGTGAAGACAGGGAAGGAACAGAATCTATCCAACAAATGCCACCTTGTCGTGCACACAGACAGACTCATGTGCTACATTTGACTTTCAGTCAATGACAAATGGCATATCCGATGGTGGTGCCGTAAGATTATGATGCCAATATTTTGGCTGTATCTTTTCTATGTTTAGATATACAAATACTTACCATTGTGTGACAACTGCCTACCATACTCAGTACAATAGCATGCTGTACAGGTTTGTAGCCTAGGAGTAACAGGCTATACCATATAGCCTAGGTGTATATTAGTTTATGCCATCAGGGTGTGCACAGGCACACTCTATGATGTTTGCACACAGACAAAACTGCCTAATGATGCACTCCTTAGAATGCATCCCCATTGTTAAGCAATGCACATTGAATATATCTAATCCAAATGTCCAAAGTCCAAAATGTTCCAAAGTTTGAAACTTTCTAAGTGCCAACAAAACACTCAGAGGAAATGCTCATTGGAGCACTTCAGATCTTGGATTTACAGACTAGGAACAATCAACCGATAAGTATATAATGCAAGTATTACAAAATCCAAAAGCTGAAACCCTTCTGGTGCCAATAATTTTGGATAAGGGATACTCAATCAACCTCAATGTGTATATGGGTATATGTGTGACTCAAAATTCTGACTCAGAATGGGGAGGAAATGTTCCTAAACTGTTGAGTATATCCAGGCTTATGAACACAGAGAACTCTATTTATTAGATAAATAATTAAAAACTGCAAGCACTTCATAAAAGTAGGTAATAGGGAAACTGCAGGTCCATCCCTGCTGGAGACTGGACCATAAACAATGGCTCTTAATGTCAATAATAAACAAAGAAAAAGTCCTTAATGTTTGGTACTGTATTTTATCATTTCTCCTAAATCTGACAATTTCCTTTTTTTTTTTTTTTGCATACAACTGGATCATTAATTCTACTGAACAAAAGACCTAAGTTCCTTTTGTCAGCTCTATGTTTTGCTACTGCAAATGCTTGACAAAATTGCCTGCTTCATTGTTTATTCCCTTGAGATCTTCCTGACCTGAAGGAAGCAGCTCTAAAGCACTGTGGGATCTAGAGCCAAGCGAAACAGTGCAGTAGGTTTGAGATGAAGTGTCAAGTCAGCAGACAAATGCCAGCTGAGGGAGCAAAGAAAGACTCTAGAAAGAAAAGGACTGCCTTCAGACCCATGAAGGCAACCTGGAACTCACTAACAGGATGCAATCAGAGCTCTATATCTGCACATGGCTACTCAAAAAGCCATATCCCTTCCACCATCAGCCCTGGTGAGGACCCAAACTGAAAGGCTCTAGAAGATCCAGTGATGGTTTATGGCATCATTCTTAATGGGGTTCCTTCACCCCTAGTGTCTTATCTTGGTCACAGTATTAGTAACAATGCCTGCTTGGGCTCTCTGTATAACTCCCACTGAATCCTACTTGCTAAAGGTTCTGAAATGAAACTCAGGTGGAACACACATTATTTCTAATGGGCCTTTTGGTCTGGGTCTCTCTACCATTCTGGTGGACTAAGGTAGAAAAAAACCTTCTAATGCCCATTCCAGGATGATTAATTCATAATTTAAGACTTTCCCAAGTATGAACTCAGGCCCCATGTGAGGCTCTAGTGACACAAACAAGTCAGAGTCCCTACCCTGGAGGCATGGCAGAATCTCTAGAGAAGTTGGTTTCAGAGGGATTTATTTGATGACTTTGTTCTCAGAGCCACCAAGATGCTTTCACAGGGTCAAAGGCCAGGCTCAGTGGAAGATACCTGATATCTAGATATCAACCATCAAAACAGCTTTCTAAAAAGTCTCTGTTAGTTGGCAATTAGCTCTCTAGGTTCCTGCTCTGATTTCTAAAGGAGCACAAGAGACGTATAACGTTCATCCCATCCCTTGCATTTCGGAGGTAATATATGCCTTTCCGTACCAGCACCTGGTCTACCTTCTACTATTAGTCCCTCTGAATTCATCTCTAAGGCTTTAGACACATGCTTTGCAAACAGTGAAATTCCAAGGATTCCTTTCATCAACATGAACATTTCCTCCTTCAGTGTCATTATTCTGCTTCCAGATTTCCCCATTATCCCCATAGGCTCTGGGCTCATGAGGTGTTCAATGTTTCTCCACAGAAATGCCAGGTGTGATTCTGGCATTTATGGTTGCCAAGATCTTCAAAGTGGAATGCCAGCAACACACTACTGGAGACACTTTCAGTCAATGGGTCAGTACTACCTGTGACATCACATGAGTTTTACTTATTCAACTGGAGGACAATAGCACAGGGTTCCTGCCGCTGTTCCTCACTTGCAGTGAGTTGGGTATGCAGGATGGGGCACCAGTAGGAATACTTCCCTAAAGTTATTTAAAGCTCTGTGCACTCCAGACTCGCCAAATCACAAAATTAGAAAATTGCATTCAGTCAGACTAAATTCTTCCCTTAGTGCCTTAGGCACCTAGTTATTCTTCAATTTCTTTCCCACAAACACTTGGCCGAGGTCCCGAAGTCCACCCCATATCTGTGTGTCTCCCTGGCACATAAAAGAGATTCAGGGAAGGAGATGAAACAATAAAACTTCAGGTTTACTGGCAGCATTAAGTGAAGTAATCCCCCCACACATACACTTCTTACAGGAAGATCAGTTATTCAACCTTTCCATTCACCTGCCTGATGTGAATCTACAAATATTTTAAGAGGGTAATTTGGAAGACTTACAATAGCAAAAGTTGTTCAAGCTATAGCATTTGTCTCTGTCATGTGCCTTAGGTTTGCCCACACAATTAGCTCATTTACACAAGTGAATCACTAAGGGCCTGTTCATTAATCAGGTCAACCAAGATCCATTTAAACTATTTGCTAAGAGCTCTCTTTTATATACTAGTGGTCAGTGATTGTTTTTGCTTACAATTCCCCAAAAGAATTCTTGAAGACTACATCTCTCCTTGAATGTTAAAGTTGAGATTTATGGGGTTGTACTGTTTTTAACTTTAAGGTGAAATAGATACAAAAGGATATTATTTCCCAGCACAGAATTCTAGGATATAATTATATGTGTGCTGTAGATATATTTTTTGTCAAACTTTGAGACAGCAGATTCAGCCGAATTTATGTGAAGTGTCTGCCCCACATATAAAACCCAATAGACAAAGGCAGTCCTCATTATCAAAGCAATCTGCCAAAACAGACATATTTTTTATCAGAAAAAGTCTGAATTCATTTTTCAGTTCAAATAAATGTACTAATACACATTCCCATATCAAACATTTCACTTCCGAATTCTAAGAGAAATAATCAACAGTGAACAAAAGATAGTCCCAACTATACAATGGCTTAAACACAATAGAACTTCATTTCTTGCTCAAATAACAGTACTGGGCTGGCAAGTAGTTCAGTGAGGTAGCTCTTCTCCATAGCCATTTAGGGGCCTAAGCTGACAAACTGTTGTGATCTCAACATTTGGGCTGGAGGGTCTCTTTGCAGGTCAACTCCTATCCAGAAAAAAGGAAGGAGAACACATGGAGGATATTTAGGAGCCAAACCTGAGAGTAATATATTTCACTTCTGCTCCCATATCTGTGGCTCTGCTCCTACCAATAAGGAAGGCTGGGTAATGTGGACTAGCTGTGGACCAAGAAGATACTGTGGGCTTGAGGGAGCACCTAGTGAATAAGGTACATGAATTTTGCAATAAATGCATGGCCTAGATGAAGTGCCATATTTTTCAGGATTTATTATCTAATCCATCTCTAATTTGCTCTTCTGAGACTTGCCCTCAAAGCCTGTACCTTTATCTGTTGACCTGGGAGTGATGCATTTATTCTGTAAAGCAAAACAAGTTGTGGGAAAGGAGAACCAGCAGCCCCTTCCAAGGTTTGCTCTCATGCAGATCAAGTTTGGGAAAGAGTACATGTTAAAAGTTGAGGGCCTGAAAATTAATCCTCTGAGAAATATTACTGCATTGTACTTCTTGGAAAGTCTTCATTTAACCCTGGAGTAAACAGATCCTAGTTTAGGAATCTCTGTTATATAAAGTATTACAAAACATAGAGAATTACAGAATTCTAATATGCAGTTTCTAAGTGCCATTTACATATGAAAAGTGAGGTAAAGGGCAGATTGTCCAAAGTCACTCTTAGGATGGGTGCAGTGGCTCACGCCTCTAATCCCAGCACTTTGGGAGGCCGAAGTGGGCAGATCACATGAGGCCAGGAGTTCAAGACCAGCCTGGCCAACATGGCGAAACCCTGTCTCTACTAAAAATAAAAGATTAGTTGGGAGTGGTGATGCCTGCCTGTAGTCCTAGCTAGTTGGGAGGTTGAAGTAGGAGAATCACTTGAACTAGGAGGTAGAGATTGCAGTGAGCCAAGACTGTGCTACTACATTCCAGCCTGGGTGACAGTGTGTGACTCGGTCTTAAAAACAAACAAAATGGACCGAGCGTGGTGGCTCAAGCCTGTAATCCCAGCAATTGGAAGGCCAAGGCAGGTGGATCACGAGGTCAAGAGATCGAGACCATCCTGGTCAACATGGTAAAACCCCGTCTCTATTAAAAATACAAAAAATTCGCTGGGCATGGTGCCACATGCCTGTAATCCCAGCTACTTAGGAGGCTGAGGCAGGAGAATTGCCTGAACCCAGGAGGCGGAGGTTGTGGTGAGCCGAGATCGCGCCATTGCACTCCAGCCTGGGTAACAAAAGCGAAACTCTGTCCAAAAAAAAAAATTCACTCTTGTAGCGATTAATATATATAATAGGGCTATTCTTTACTCCAACAAACTTATTTTGGCCTTTGGCACTAAAGAATATTTCTAGCTTTTTATTACATGCTGCATAGAAAAGTTAATACAGCAGTCTTGAAACTGCTATCCCTTGAAAGTACTGCTTCCAAGGTTGGCCCTCAGCAGCCATACAGGAACTTGAATTTCAGGAAGCTTCCCACCATTCATTGATAGGAATGGCTCACTGTACTGAAACTATACTAACAATATGGTTGATGCTGAATCTGTTAACTTGCTTTTCTTCTGGGAGTCTGGAATTTTGGTACATGCTAGGCAGAGGGTGCCTATATGATCAGTCCTCAATAAAAACCTGGGCACTGATGAATGAGCAGATTTTGCTTTGTATCCTTTCACTGCAATAAATCTTAGCTGTGAGTACAACTACACAATGTATCCTGTGAATTCTCCCGGTCAATCATCCAACCATGGGGTTGCTCTTGGACACCTCCTGTGTACATGTAAATGACATCTGACAATAAATTACACCTAACAGATAAGTGTAGATTGATTCCAGGATATTAAGAACATAGTAAATATAGAAATTTTAGTACAGTTATATTTAAGTTATTGTTTTGGATATGAGACCACTAGAAAAGAATGAAGGTAATTTATATTCAAGTTAATTAAGCTATGGACCTTTAAAATGCAAGACAATAATGGAAATCATAAAATACAGATCTTGGGCTTGGCTAGCAAGTAAAACAAGGATTCTCTGATAATTACTACTAAAGATATCAGTAGAGAACCTTCCATGTTGAAGAGAACCATTAAAGAGAACATAAATACAGAATTGTGAACATTAATAAGAAAACCGTGTCCAACATTTTAAAGAAAGAAAAAGAAAAGGAAAGAAAACCCAGAGAGTCTGTGTTGAAGACAAAAAAAGGAAACCTAGGAACAATTTCTCTGCTACAAGCTGTGCCCATGTCCATCCTACTGGGGTCACTAAGCAAACTCATATAAAAAACTAAGATGTTTAAATAACATTTTCTCTGATTTAATGTCTTACTTTTTACCCCATTGATTTTACAAGTTATACAAAGCTTCCTATAGAAAAACTGCAAATTAAACCATAGCATGTATAAATTATTTTTTTAAAAAAAGCACTCAATATCCTGTCATCCAGAGACAAGCACAGTATGGCATATTTCTTGAGTCTTCTCCCAATGCATTAGAAAAGAAAAAACTGGGAACATTCTAAATATTTCTCTTTAATTTTTTTCACCAAAACTTGATTTTTAAAGAATTATTAGAAATATGAATTAAACAGCAATTTTCTTTTTCAAGACAGATATAGGGTTGTAGCACTGGACAGCTCCGAGGGGTTCTGTTTATATAATAGGCTCTGTTTTTGTTTGTTGTTGTTGTTGTTGTTGTTTTTTAGAAAGGAAAGAAGAAAAGAAAGAGAAAAAAAGGAGTGAAGGAGAGAAAGAAAGAAGAAGAAAAAGAGGGAGAGAGAACGGGAATATTGCTTTATTCTAAAAATGGGTATTAATAATGGCCAATCAGTATTTTGTGTATTTAAGGTGGAGAATGTATATTTTGTGTATTTAAAGTAGAGAATGTATATTTTGTGTATTTAAAATGGAGAGCTCTATAAACATTTATTAAGTTTACTTGTTCCGGATCTGAGTTCAAGTCCTGGTTGTCCTCATCAATTTTCTGTCTCACTAAGTCTAAATCTCTTTATGGGTCTTATGTATCTGGGTGTTAGGATCATTAGCTTTATTGTTGCATTGATCCTTTTACCACTATATCTTTGTTGCTTTGAAATCTATTTTATCAGATGCGAGAATTGCAACTCCTGCTTTTTATTTATTTATTTATTTTTGCTCTCCATTGGTTGGTAAGTCTTTCTCCATCCCTTTGTTTTGAGTCTTTGTGTATCTTTGGATGTGAAATGGGTCTGGATGTAGTGTACCATTAGGTTTTAGCTGTATCTTTTGATTGGGGGATTTAGTTGACTTAAATTTAAGATTACTGCTATTTGATGTTAACTGGCTATTTTATCCATTTGTTTATATAAATTCTTCTTTATGTTGATGCTCTTTACTTTTTGGTATATTTTTAGAAAGGCTAATACCAGTTGTTCCTTTCTATGTGTAATGCTTCTTTCAGAAGCTCTTGTAAAGCAGGACTGGTGGTAATAAAATCTCTGAGTACTTACTTGTTCATAAAAGATTTTATTTTTCCTTCAATTGTGAAGCTTAGTTTGGCAGGCTATGAAATTCTGGGCTGAAAGTTCTTTTCTTTAAGGATGTTGAATATTGGCCCCCCACTGTCTTCTGGCTTGTAGGTTTCTGCTGAGAGATCTGCTGTAAGTCTAATAGGCTTCCCTTTGTGGGTAACCTGACCTTTCTCTCTGGCTGCCCTTAGTATTTTCTCCTTCATTTCAACCCTGGTGAATCTGATGATTATGTGCCTTGGGGTTGCTCTTCTTGAGGAATATCTCTGTAGTGTTCTCTGTATTACCAGGGGTTGAATATTGTCCTGCTTTGCTAGATTGGGAAAGTTTTCCTGAATAATATCCTGAAGAGTATTTTCCAGCTTGGATTCATTCTCTCCATCACATTCAGGTAAACATAAATTAGGTCTTTTCACATAGTCCCATATTTCTTAGAGACTTTGCTCATTTCTTCTTATCCTTTTTTCTCTATTCTTGTCTTCTCGTTTTATTTCATTAAGTTGGTCTTCGACCTCTGATATCCTTTCTCCTGCTTGATCAATTCGGCTATTCAAAATCATGCATATTTTGCTAAGTTCTCGTGTTGTGTTTTTCAACTCCGTTAGTTCATTTATATTCCTCTCTATATTGTCTATTCTTGTTAGCATTTTGTCAAACCATTTTTCAAAGTTCCTAGTTTCTTTACATTGGGTTAGAACAAGTTCTTTTAACTCCCAGAGGTTTCTTATCATCCACCTTCTTAAGCCTACTTCAGATAATGGAACACGGTCCTTCTCCATCAGGGCTTGTTCCGTTGCTGATGAGGAACTGTAATCCCCTGTAGAGAAAGAAGGGTTCTGATTTTGGGTATTCTCAGCCTTTTTAGGCTGCTTTCTTCCCTTTGTTATAAATTTATCCATCTGTCGTCTTTACAATTACCGCCTTTCTAATTAGGTTTCTGAGTGGACATTCAGTTTATTGATTCCCAGCGCTGGAATCTGAGCAACCCACTGCACCGGCCAAAACAGCAGCGATAAGACTGATAGTGCTCTTCTGCCCGGAAATCTCTGGTCTGGCTTTCTTCTTGAGTCCGTAATAAGCGGATCTGCCTTCCCGGAGCTCCAAACACCAGTCAGAAGGGGAACCAGTCCCGTTTACTCTGCACGAAGAGCTGCCGTGCCAAGGCACTGGCAAAACCGCTGCACTGGCTGCAAGAGTCGCGCTGGCAACCCATGGGGCTCCTCCACTGGGAATCTTCTCGGCTGTGAGCAATGAAAATTCGTCTGAAAGTGTGGCGTCCTCTCGTTCTCTGCGCTTTCACTGGGAGCTACAATCCCGAGCTGTTAGCGATCAGCCATCTTGGATCCTCGGATCCTGATTAAACAGCCATGTTGATCAACTTTCCTTTAATTGTGCTGGAGATCCTCACATGTGGAACCTGGGGGTCTCTGAGCCCAGAACCTAAATATCTGCTGGCCAAGACACCTAACAAACCTAAGGTAAGAGGGTGACCATATGTTTCCTGCCATGACTCAGACATGTCATTATTTGACAAATATACAGAAATGAGATAGATGTCTTTCTCTATAGAGTGACTGGTCTGCAAGTTGAAAATGTGGTTGCCTCAATGGGCTAACTTACATTGTGAAGTCCAGGCAACGATGATGAGAGACTCAGGATTGATGAGGCCGCTTAAAATGCCTGTGAGTCATAGACCTCCCCCTTCTCTCGACACCACCATATTCCAGAAGCAGTACAGCCAGCAAAATGGTTGAGCCGTTCTGTCATTTAGTGCTAAATAGTAAGCTATCCTATTTGATATTTACTTTTTTTTCAGCCGTGGTTGAGGGCAGGGGCACAGGATGACAACAACTGTATGTCCCAAGCAATGTAAATATGCAAATCCAACTACAAGCACTAATCCAAGAGCCATGCAAATGGCATCTTTAATTCCCCATATTGTAGGTGTTGCATCTCGAGTGCCAGTGATCTCTCTTCCCACAGCATGTGTGATACCATGAGCTTCAGCAAGAAGTCCATTCTCACCAACTGTCAGCCCAGTGGCCACCCTGTTTTCAATAGTATATATCACCCAGACAGAACTCTAAAGAATGAGTGATAGTTTTCACCTAAACTCAAAACATGTTCAGTTGCTTTGTTGTGCAGCAAGAAGGCAGGATTCAGGCTGAGAGATAGAGAGCAGATTCTCTTAGAAATAAGCCTCTGGGCCTGTGATATGCTGTAGAAAAAAAGTACAACTTCTGAGACTCCTACTGCAATGCCTCCATGCTACAGAAGACAACCTCAGGATGTATCCAAATCATTAACCTGATGCACCTCGGAAAGCTTTTGATTCCAATGACAATTTTTGAGGCTGTAATAGACATGTTGGACTAAATCACAAAGGGAAAGGGAAACTCTAGGATACAAAAAGTACATTAATCAAAAGAAGTTGTTTTACCCAAATAGGAAGTCAACGAATGAAATTTAAAATAATTAAACACAAAGGTCCGAGGATCAAGGGGAAAATGACAAGTATATAGGGGAAAGTCCAGGGTTTGACTCAATGAGGAGCTCAGGTTATTGCAACCCCATCCTAAAGATGCTGGCTGCTCCCATCAAGAATGAGAAACAGCATCTCAAACAGTAGCAGAGGGGATGTAACTTTCTTACTGAATTGAGGTTTTCACAGTGAGCCTTCATTGTTATTACTGTTGCTGTTGTTATTGTTGCTGTGTCTAGATTCCCAGCCTTCCCTGAAAGACAATGTACTGCAAATTTTAGAAGTCCAATACACCAGATTTTAATAAATTATCGTGAAAATAGCATGGGCTTTAGCATGACAAACTAATTCAATCCCAGCTCTGATACTTCCCATATGTATTCCTTGAATGAACTGTTGACCATTTGTCTCCTTAAAATCATCTCTAAGTTTCCAGTAAAAATGGTTCGAAATTATGCTTAGCATAAAGTATCGCAAGAGGAAGATTTGGGGTTTTTTTCTTCTGTTGTTTTTGCTGTTGTTTTATTACAGAAGGATGTCCAGAACCAGGCCTGGCAAAGAAGAGACAGATACCAAATGTATACAGAAGTGCGGAGGATCACAAGAATAACACATGCGATGGCACCAGGGACAGCACTCAGTGCAAAGCTCACATGCCATAAATGTTCATTCTATCCCATAAGCTCTTGTTGCTACTGTTCTTTTCTATGATTGAGGAAAAGGGAGGGTTGACTTACTTGAGAATAAACAAATTATCACACCCAAGATTTAAATTTTTACCCAAATAAAAATCCTCAGAAACAGATCAAGCCATTGCACTGCAGCCTGGGTGACGAGAGTAAAACTCTGTCTCAAAAAGAGAAAAAAAATCCTCAGAATGATTAAAGAGTATGCCCAAGAGATGGAGTCTCCCTCTTTTCTTCACCAGCTTGTCCTTAGTGTTGCTGTAATAGAATACCTGAGACTCGGTAGTTTATAAAGAAAAGAGCTTTGTTTAGCTCAAGGTTCTGCTAGCTGGAAGGTTCAGGATTAGGCATTTGCATGTGGTGAAGGCCTCAGGCTGCTTCAACTCACTGTGGAAAGCAGAAGCAGGGTGGAAGTGCAAAGAGATCACACGGAGAGAGAGGATACAAGAGAGAAACTGAGAAACCAGACTCTTACAACACACTCTCCCGGGAGCTAACTTATTCCCTCAGTGAGAACTTACTCAACCTGTGCAGAAGTGTATTCATCCATTTATCCATTCGTGAGGGATCCACCCTGGAGACTCAAATACTCCCACTAGGTTGCACGCCCCAACACTGCCACACTGGTAATCAAATTTCAACATGAATTTTGGCAGAAACAAAACCAACCAGAGAAGATGTAATAGGTCAGCTGAACTTCAAAACACAAAACCAAAAATAAACCATTAGCTGAGCACAGACAGAATGGATTACCAGTCATTTTACTACATGTAAAGTGGTATTATGCTCTGAGATCCGTTCTGAGGGATGCTGACAAAACACCCAAGTCCAGAAATGTCTCGCTGACTGCATATCACGCTCACCATCACAGCTGGAATGCTTTCTACTGGGGTCCACTGGGGAGACAGTTGTTTCATATCCCTACTTTTGCTCAAAAAAGAGGGAACTCTGTTTATTGCTTTTCATATACAAACTAAGGAGTATATCATTCTCAAGCATGGAAATCATCCATTCACTAGGGATGGCAGAAGATCTTGTCAGACATTCTGAGACCTTTGTAAATTCCTAAATTCATGATGACCAAATAGAATACATTCCTTTCCATGTAAAATGTGTATTCAGATATACAGAAATAAAAAGGTTGTATCAGTGTGTCCATGCTGGATGGGCAGCTAGGCTCCCTCATTATCTTAGTAATGCCCTATATGGCAGCTACAAAAGGCTCAGTGAAACAACTAATTTCATGATCTAGTCATTTAGGGTTAGTAGCAAGTAATTAAAACTGCAAATAGTATATAGGTAAATTAAATGTGAATTTAATAAGATGTCTGGAATATTGCAAAAATATATGCATACCTTTATATTATAAAGACAGTCATGTAGACTTGATCAAAACTTGCTTCTAAAACGAAAAATAAAGCGGTCAAATATTATTTATACGTGATTTTCTAAACCAAAGTTTTCATTCTGATTTAGAGTCAACAATAGATTATATAAAAACTGCTCAGCAATGCCAAGGCAGTGGCTCATGCCTGTAATCCCAGAAGTTTGGGAGGCCAAGGTAGGTGGATCATTTGAGGTCAGGAGCTCAAGACCACCCTGGCCAACATGGTGAAACCTCATCTCTACTAAAAAACACACAAAAATTACCCACGCATTTGGCATATGCCTATAATCCGAGCTATTTGGGAGGCTGAGGCAAGAGAATTGCTTGAACCCAAGAGGCAGCAGCTGCAGAGATCTGAGATTACACCACTGCACTCTAGCCTAGGTGACAGAGTGAGACTCCATCTCCAAAACAAACCAAAAAATTGTTCAGTACTTAAAAGATTTGGATGTTAGGAAATAAGCTCAATAATGACATCATTTTTTCTCTCTAAAGTAAGATGCACTACAATCTTTTATTTGAAGGCAAGATTAGATTGCAGTTCTTTAGATAGCAAATTCCTGTCTAGAACTGTCTTTTTTTGAAAGCTGTCAATGCTAAAATGTTGTTTTTGGTTAACAAAACCCATGTGCCCACATCACTCTGAGTTAGGGTTCCGAGACACCTGCCACAAGTGGAGTTTATTAGATGATAGATTTATGCATCTCTCTACACCTCTCTGAGGCTTTTAGCTGTCTCAGACATTCCAACTGTTTGTCAAAGCTTTCCAACAGATCTGACACCAGGCAAGAGTGAACTACAATTTGACGGGCCCTGCAAGGCTAATGGGAGTATGTGAGGATATTTTCAAACTTAATTTAAGAAAACTTCTCCCATTCACCTGCAGCCTATATCTCCCAAGGACTGAAATAATGCAGATACAGTTTTATCGCACTGCACACATTTAAAGTCCTCTGAAATGAAAAGTAAAACAAAAAAATGGGTAGTATATCTGAACTGAGATAATCATTTCCATAGAAAATACTGGAAGCAATTAATTTCTGCATCTCTGTGTTAGTTTTCAGCCTCTGAGAAGATCAGGAAGCTACCACCACAAAGGTGAGTATAGCCTACAAAAGAGAACACGGGAGTTGGGTGAGGAGTCCAGGATTCCTACAGCTCTTCAACTATTACCTACATAACATAAGAGTCGTCATCATTACTTCATGAGTAAATTATTGAAACGTAATCAGTGTCAACCATTGTGCTGACATCACATATATCTCATTTAATCTGCAATTAGAAAACTATTACAATGAAATATCAGTAGAAACTAAAACTAGTAGCTAATTAATGATTTTGGCAGTAGGATTTTAGCTATGGAAATAGCTATCTTACATCAGAACACTCTGAATGAAGGAAGATCTATGCCAAAAGCATTCTAAGAAGAAGATTCCACCCCTCAAAGTCCCAGTTGTCCCAGAAGGAAAGTAAACACTGAGCATGGGGTGAAATGTGGCGGTCATGGACTCTAGCTCTCAGCTCCCAAAGTATTTCCCCTTCTCTGATCATTTACATTCTTTCCTTTCACTACTTCTACTATTTTTCTTCACCACTTTTTCCTTCTCCCTACATCACTGAGCTATCATTAGTATCAGTCATTTCCATAGTCAATCTAGTAACATTAAAAAATATGGTTTTATTGATTATACAATGTATACATGTATCAAAATATCCCCATAAGTATGTGCAAATATTGTATATCAAATGTAAATGAATTGTAAACAATATATAAGGTTTTATATTTAATTTTCAAAGTGCAATGTAAATAACATATAGTTTAGTGTGTATACTTCTGTAAGTTTCCACAAAGAATACAGTTGTGTACCTCCACCACAATCAAGATATACAGCAGTGCCATTAGCACAAAAATTCTTTGTGTCCCTTTGTAGTCAGCCACTCTACCCATGCATAATTTGTTTTCCTGTATGTTTTGCTTTTACAGAATGTAATAGAATTTAATGGTATGGAGCTTTTTGAGTCAAGCATCTTTCACTTAGGGTAATGAATCTAAGACTCATCCATAGTTGATGAAATCTGTAGTGTGTTCCTTTTTAGTGCATAGTAGCACTACATTGTATGAAGGTACCAAGTTTTGAGAATTCATTCCCCAGTTGAAAAATACTGAGTTGTTTCCATTTTTTAGTGATTGTGATATGTGTGAACATGGATTTTCATTTCTCTTAAGTAAATCCTAGAAGTGGGATTGCTGGATGGTATGGAAAACTGTATGTTTAATTTAATAAGAAACTGTCAGGCTGTTTTCCAAGATGGCTATACCATTTTTGCATTACCACAAGCAATTTGCAAGAGTTTCAGTTGCTAAACATCAGCATCACTACTTTACAATGTCGGTTATCTTAACATTGACTATTCCACTGATGAGTAGTGACATATCATTGTGGTTTTACTTGCTTTACCTAACACATAATGACATAAAACATTTTGTCATGTGCTTATGTGCTATCTATGTATGTCCTCTAGTGAAGTGTAAGATAAAATGTTGTACAATTTTGTATACGTTGTTTTATTGTTGAGTGTCAATAGTTGTTTATATATCCTGGAAACAAGTTCCTCATCAAGTATTTGTTGTGCAAAAATTCTGTCCCAGACTGTGGCTCCTCAAACAGTGTCTTTCAGAGGCGATCAGGCGTGTTTAGGGTGGTTTGGCCATAGACTCAAACAGTGTCTTTCAAAGAGCAGACATTTATTATTTTTATGAGGTTGAATTTTTCAATTGTTTTAATGGGTCAAAATTTTGATCTAATTATCTAAGAAATCTCATATGGCTCTTGTGACTAAAACCCATAATCACAAAGATTTTCTTTTATATGTTTTACAGTTTATGGTTTGACGTTTATGATCCAATTCAGCTAATTTTTGTACACAGAATGAGTATGGATCAACATTCAATTTTATCTATTTATTTTCCAGCATCACTTAAATATAAACTAATTGCCTTGGAACTTTTACTGAAAATCATATGACCATATATGTGCATGTCCAGTCCTGAAATCTCTATTACTTTCTATAGTTCTATGTCTATCCCTTCACCATATTAACTTGATAATTGTAGCCTTATAGTAAGCACTGAAATCAGGTAGTGAGATTCATCCAATTTTGTTGTTCTTTTCCAAGTTATTTTGGCTTTCCCTTTACATATAAATTTTAGAATCTGATTATCATTTTCTATAGTAAATCCTGCTGGAAATTTCATTAGAATTACATTGAATCTGCAGATCAATTTGGTGGAGAACTAATATTTTAACAACACTGCATCTTCCAATCAGGTGTAACTTTCTACTTATTTAGCTATTATTTGATTTCCTTTATTAGCATTTTACAGTTTTCAACATACAAATTTTGCATATATGCTTTCATGTTATATTTTAAGTATTTCATTATTCTGGCATTAATGAAAATGCATTTTTACTAACTTTCCAATTTTTCATTGCTAGCATATAGAAATACAATAAAAAAATTTTAACTTTGTACCCTGAAAACTTGACATACTCATTCATTGATTTTATTAGCTTTTTAATAGAATCTTTGGGACTTATGGAAATAATCATGTCTTCCTCCAATCATTAACACTCCAATTCATTTTTCTTGCCTTGTAGCACAAGTTAGGACTTGCATTCAGTATGAGGTTGAATAGGAGTGATGGGAACTGAATTCACTACCTTGTTCACAGTCATAAGGAGGAAAGAATTCAGTGTATCACCATTAAGCCTAATGTTCACTGGGGGGGTTCGTAAGTCTGCTTTACTAGAATGAGGAAGTTCTTTCTTTTTTTCTTTTTGAGATGGAGTTTTGCTCTTGCTACCCAGGCTGGAGTGCAATGGCACGATCTTGGCTCACTACAACCTCCACCTCCTGGGTTCAGGCAATTCTCCCACCTCAGCCTCCTGAGTAGCTGGGATTATAGGCACGCGCCACCATGCCCAGCTATGGAAGTTCTTTCTACGGATAGTTTGCTGTAAATTTTCACTGGGAATCAATGTTGAATCTAGTTAAATGTTTTTTTCTCCAGTATATTAATCTCACGGCTTTTCTTTACTCTGTTAATATAGCTAATTATACTGATTGATTCAAAAAACATTAAACCAGCCTTATGTTCCCAGGATAAACCCAATTAAGTTTTTACATACTGCTGATTCAGTTTGCTAATATTTTGTTGGGGATTTTTTGAAATGTATAATCATAATGAATATTGGTCTGTAGTTTTTCTTTTTTATAATGTCTTTCCAAGGTTTGATTATCAGGGTTATGCTGGTCTCATGCAATGAATTGGGAGGTGTTCCCTTCACTTCTAATTTTTGTAAAGTGTTTGGATAGAACTGCTATAATTTCTTCCTTTAACATTTTACATCGTACTACTGAAATTTACAATATGCCAATGACAGCATCCGGGCCTGGAGTTTTAGTCTAGAAAGATTTTTATTTACAAATCCAACTCCATTAATAAATAAAACACTATTTCTTACTTATCTATCTCTGATTGGATGAGTTTTGTTTCTTATAAGAAATTTGTCCATGTCACCTAAGTTCCCAAACTGTAACAAATACTTGATCGTTTGATTTTGTAAGGTCTGTTTGTTGTTCCTTTTTCCACTTGTTCCGCCTGCTTTTGATTTAGCTAAATTTATTTTTATTTCATTTTATCTCCACTAATGGCTTGAATTTGTACCTCTCTTTTAAAAATATTCTTAGACACACTAGAGTTTATAATATCTGATTACAATCTATCTTCAAATAATATTATATCACTTCAAATCTGGTGTGAGAAACTTAAGACATTCTCAATTAGTCCTCCTCATGTCTCACATTGTAACTCTCATACATTTTATTTTTACATGTGCTACAAACCACAATACATTGCTACTATGGTGGCTTTACCTTCTCTTTACCCATTTCAGGAGTTGCATTTCCTTGTGGAAACAATTACAACCACATTTCCATGTGATAAAATTACATAAAACTATATACACTTATTGTATCAATGTTAATTGATTGAGAGACATAACTTTACTGTCACAATTTCCTGCGAATCTGTAATTATTTCAAAATTTAAAGTTTTTTTGTTTTGCTTTGTTTTGCTTTTAGAAACAGGATCTTCCTCTGCAGCCCACACTGGAGTGCAGTGGTGTGATCATGGCTCACTGTAATCTAGAGCTCCTAGGCCCAAGCAATCCTCCCACCTCAGCCTTCCAAAGCACTGGGATTATAATTTTAGGCATGGCCCAAAACTTAAAGGTTGTTTAAAAAGTTAAAAAACATTTATAAACTTTTCTTGCAGTTAAATATGTGTAATGTTCTATGTATGAGGAAATGTGTTCCATGTGATAAGTTAACTTTAAAACAACCTTAATATCATTTATTTATAAAATGTAGACTACATATTCATTATTATGTTATTTTAACATCATTTCACTGTTGTAATGCTATTAGTAATGTAATATATCATAATAAGATTGTAATATATCATAATAACAATAAGGAACATTTATTGAGCACTTACGGCCAGGCACAGGAGGAGTACTCTATGCCAAATCTTATTTGACACTCGTAACAATGCCTAAAGCTATTATTGCAGTGATTCTGATTCTACAAATATTCAACCGACAATGTAGAGTGAGAAGAAAGGTTCAGAGAGAAAGTAGAGCATCACAGGCCGGGCGTGGTGGTTCATGCCTATAAACCCAGCACTTTGGGAGGCTGAGACAGGTGGATCATCTGAGGTCAGGAGTTTGAGACCAGCCTGGCCAACATGGTGAAACCCCATCTCTACTAAAAATATAAAAATTGGCTGGGTGTGGTGGCGGGCACATGTAATCCCAGCTACTCAGGAAGCTGAGGCAGGAGAATTGCTTGAAGCCAGGAGAAGGAGGTTGCAAAACTCAGTCTCAAAAAAAAAAGAAAGAAAAGAAAGAAAGAAAGCAGGGCATCACAAACATGTATGAAATAAAGGAAAGGAGCAGGCAAAGAAACCAAAACTAGGTGGCCAAAGAGAAGGAACACAACATGGAGCTGTCAGGAAAATCAGGGACAGAGTTTCAACGCAGACAGAGTTGAGATGTGAAGCCAGGCTCTCTGATTCCAAAGCTTATAACCATTGTTATTACATTCAAATGCTTTCATACAAATGCAGCAAATCATACACCTGAGGAACCGCTGGCACTACCGTTAGTAAAATTCAGGTGATTAAATACCTTACGTGAAAGCTTCAAAATGCAGCCTGGAAAACTTCTAAGTGAGGGAGATAAGCAAATGTATTTGAAATGTCATGATGCTAGTGGGTTTACAGTAAGACCAAAAGAGGAAAAATACAACCGCCCTTAAGAAAAAGTTGATTATTTTTATAAAACAGATTTACATATATGTGTCAGAGTATCAGACATATATAGTATGCTATTTAAACACTCCTAAATCTAACACAGCATGGTAAAATTATGCATCTTTCCAAGTTGTTTTCTCCATAGAAAAAAGTCAAAAATCATTACTCCAATATGTTAACGATGATCACTTTCGTGGAGTGCCGCAGAGCTAAAGACGACTTTCATTTTGATTTTACATACTTTGGTTTTAAAAATATTTTGAAGATAAACACATTACTTTTGTAACTAAAACAATAGGCCTTTAAAAATAAAACATAAAAATAAAGACCAAGAGTGTTATATGATCTGTATACTTGAATTCTAAACTCAAATAAGCAAGTCACAGTTAATAGTGCAACTCAGCCTTATCTCCTTTTGAGATGCCCTGCACCTTGTATGTCTCAGGCTGATAACCTAAACTCTGAGCTTGGTCTGTCATTTAAGTGGAACATCTCTCAGAGAAAAAGAATGTGATTAAGGACAAACACATCTTGCTTGCTTGCTTTCCCCAATGCAGGTAGGCTGTCACTCGCCAGATGTACAGCAAGCTGAAGTTGAAAAACTTGTACTTTATCTACGCAGAATGTACGTTGCGGCTATGCACCACAGCTGTGGGGGGAAGGGGTCCCCAAATCAGCCTCAGGCAAAGCACAAAAGAGACTCAACAGTTCAAAGGCTATCGCTAAGACAAATGGAGTTTTGAAATTAAATGGTGATGCCCCTGCTAAATTGAGAATCTGAAAATGCACATACATTAAGTACTAGGACTACCCAGAGAAGGTGTGATTTCATGCTGCCGGCTCCTTCATTTTCTAACTATGAAACAATGGATTCTTAGAGAAATATATAAATTTCCTTGTTGTTTCCAAAAATATCTGGGCCACTGATTCCCTCTTGGTTGTAGGTTGACCTGCCAAATAAAAGAGTTCTATAATGTGCACATTATTATACAAAAAATATTTATGAATTGCTTTGAGAAACATGAGAAGATAATATCAAAAAATAATTTTCTCTGGATGGCTTCTTCTAGAGAAATTTTAAAGCAAATATCTGCAGCAGTACTCAGTTTATGCCTTTTACTGTGTACTATAAAACAAGTAACAACAACAATATAATCTGAATTCTCTACAAAAAAACAATTTTAAGACATAGTATTTGGAGCAGTACTACAATGAATAGTGTTTCATGACTCACAGATATTTCATTTTCCTGTGAGCCCTGAATAATTTAAAACTTTCCATTAACAAATACCACTATAAAAATTAAAATTTTGATCTTTTTAACAGATGTTTTTTGTCATTTCTAAAATGATCTCAAAATAATTCCATAATACCTGAAGAATATACACTATTTGGAAGAGTATATTTGTTCCAAGATTTATACTACGTAAATATCCTGACATTAGGAAACGGAAATGCTTATTATATCTCTGTAAAGAAATACCTGAGAAAAAGGCTTTATTCTAGCCCTTCTCTTGTGCCTTCCAAAGATACCAAAAGAACATCCTTGAAAGTTCTTTTGGTATCTTTGGAAGGCACAAGAGAAGGGCTAGAACAAATGACATCCTTGAAAGTTCTGTAAAAATCTTATCTAAATCCTTTACGGGTAGAGAGGGTGACACCATACATCCTTACAGAATATAAATCCCATGAGAGAGATGACCTGTCCATCTTATGCCCCTGTCATGGAATGCAGACCACTATGATCAGATCTGTATGTATTTATTAAATAAAAAATTGATAAATGAATGAAAGAAAAAAGTGCTCTTTATTCTGTAACATTTCTCAAAACCATTAAAATGATGACAAGCTGGAATCTCCAACTGATGCAATGAAGATGATTTTATTATATTTCAAATATATGCTTTGTGACAGAAATCTTTTTACGTAGATCTCAATTATAGTTGCTTTTTGTTTTTTAAAAAGCTGTTACTCTTCCAGTGTCTCTAAAGCAACAGGTGTCAATATAGAACTGTGACACCATGAAAGCAAGGAAAAGACCTGTGGATCACAGTTTTTTGTCTTTTGCTTTTTCAAACTACAGAGACTGACTTATTACATTTCACACTACTTAGAGCTTTTAGAATATGGGTCAACAATCACTAAACGCATCAACAAGTGACAGTTATTAAAATAAATCATACCAAATGGCCAGCATATTATAAGCTGCTGTGACACTACCATCGCTTTCATAAATAAAAAATGAAAATTAAACTTTCACGATAAAATATTTCACTAGACTAGATTGCAAATTTTGACACAGTCAATTCATCATTGTAAATATGAGATGACGCTCAGTCGGCTCTGGTCAGAAAGCTCATTAGACTATTAAAATTATACCTTTGCCAGAATGTCATGATTCTTTTTGCTGAAATATGTCTGCTATTTAGTAAAAATATTTCTGACCGTATTTTTTTTGCTTTGTCCAAAGCAAATAAATGTTTAAAACTGATGACTTTCTAAAATCAATTATAAGCAACAGATGGCGCTAGGAAAACAATTTTGAAATTTTTAATTAACCTAAAGCACTATTCCTGTAACGATAAGTGGTCAATTTATTTGACTACTTTTTCCATTTATTTAAAGTAAAACATTTTATTACTAAAGAAAGATAGAGAGAATATATTTTATATTCCCAACAGGAAAAAAAAAGTTTACAGTTTAAAATTTTATTCTAAAGGAAGTTTCATTTCAGAAAACTATTAGTAAAAAGATTTCAAATTAAAGCTAAAAGGGATTCTGAAATAAACTCATTTTCAGGGGCTTGAGAAAATTCTGTGTATTTCTTAATGCAAATTCCCTTTAATAGGTGACCACACATCTTGGCAACAATATCCCAGTGTTAGATTATGTCTTGATTGAATGTAAGACACATTTATCTTTCACTAGAACACTGGAATTCCTTCTGGTCTTGTGTTTGTTTTCAACTTTTTAAAATCCCATTTTTCTAAGAGAGAATATACATGAAATTTCCAGTGCTCACATTGTCTCACTTGATTATTATACTTCAAAAGGAGAACAGGATAATAGATACATTATCATCACTGGCCAAATAGACATCTAGAAGAAGACAGTTGTTCACTGTCCCCTGATAATAATAAATCAACATCACATACCTTCAGTCCCTATTAACCTAAGAGAACTCTGTTAAATAACTACATACCTAGGAGCAGTAAGATTCTAACCCCCTAGCATATTGCTCTTCTGAGCTACACCCAGATGATCTACCACAACCTCAGATTAAGAAAGTTCAGTATGTACTTCCTCCCACTAAACCCTATGCCTCTCCCAGTATTGAGGAGTCCTGTACATGGCAGGACCAATCAGCCAGCTGTTTATGTCAGGACCTTGGCTTTATTCTGTCTTGCTCCATAACATGTCTGAGTATTCACCAAGTATGACCAACCCTGCCTCATATCAATTCACTTCTCTCCAACCTAGGTTCATGCTGAAATCATCTTTCACCTGATTATGAAAACTGACCTTGCTGCCACCATGGTGAGTCCGCCAAAACCCACATATGCTTCTTTTAAAATTTTTCTAGGAGCCCCATTTTAAAACTTTAAAGAAAGGGGTAAAACTGATATTAGTAATATATTTTATTTTAACTCTATTAATCTAAAATATCATGTTAACAATATAAAAATAATCAGTTATTTTACACCTTTTTTCATACTAAATCTTTGAAATCTGCTGTGTATTTACACTTGAAACGCATCTCAATTTGGATATTAAATTTTTAAGGGTAGTTACATGTGAAAGGTAGGCCTACCAAAACTATAGTTATATTTAAAGTGCTTCAGTTTTTAAATGTAGCTCCTTGAGATTTTACAGGCAGCAAATTTAAAGTTAAATACAGTTGGAAATTCAGTTCTTCAATAACACTGCCCCATTCCAAGTTAAGGGTAGCTATAAGCAGCCAGCGGTCGCCACACAGACAGCACAGCTCCAAAAGACCTGAGGCTTCCTAGAAGTTTTTGAGACTCAGCACTCCTACTTCATGCTTCGTGCTCCAGATCTAGTGAAATTTCAGTCCCTACACCTTACAATTCTCTCCACTGCCAGACCACCAGGCATGCTGTTCATTCTTCTGAACCCTCCTTCCCAGCTAGTTCTCCAGGGCTCAAATTAGGCACTGTTCTTTCAGAAAGTTATTATACACTCCCACACTGCTAACTCTTATGCCCAAATCTAGTAAGATCCTTCACTACATTTTGAATAAACTTTTCACACTGCTGTGTAAATGTTGGTTTAACTTTCAATAACTTCCATTACTCAGTAATATAATTAAGACCAGAAAGGAAGTAACTTTTATCACCTAGCTACATAGTTAAGTCCTCAATAAATATTTATTGAATAAGTGAATAAACAAATGAGAGACCACCAGGAATTCTGGTCCCTCCTTAAAAACCTGCTCCACTCCTGACAGACCAAACAAGAGCTTACAGGAATACATGCTGCAAGGAACTGTTGGTCATTAGCCATCGGCAATGAATTCACCTCTTTGCTCTTATGGTCTTTGAAGTGATGGTCACAGTCAAGCTAGTATCTTCCATAAATTGTTAGACATCAAAATGTTGAGACAGCAAAAACGTTCATTTGCGAACAATATTTCCAGTTAATTTAATTTAAAATATTTAATTTACTAAATCCAGAACTGTAAGCAATTAGAATTTTTTTGTCTACTTTGATCCCCAAAACTACCTTCTACATACAGTGCCAAAATTTCATGTTCATGGGATATTATTTTACTAAAGGTATGTGGCAAATTCTATTTTTTGCTAAGATTATTTCATTCCTATAATTATTTATATCCACAAACATAAACAGAAACATTATCTCTAGTTTTAAGAAATTAAAGCATATTTATACAAAAATTTAATTAAGAGTTTCATAAAGTTTGTGCTTCTTAGGTCTAGTTTTCCATAATTTTCATATATTCTGTTGTTGCTCCTAAAATGAGGAAAAAATTAGTTTATATTTCTAAATAGTTTCAGAAGTCAGTTCCTCCTCAAAGTGAAAAAAAAAGAAGTCAAGAAAATTGTTTTCTCCATATCAAAAACATCAATGGTCACTTCATGGAATTTCTGTGTTAAAAGGCAAAACTGAACACACAAATCCCTTCCACAAATTCCCTAAAAACAGGAAAGAGAATAATTCTTTAAGTGTAAGTTCAAATGATGAAAAAAAAAAAAGGCTGGGCACAGTGGCTCATACTTATAATCCCAGCACTTTGGGAGGCCAAGGCAGGAGGATCACTTCAGCCCAGGAGTTTGAGACCAGCCTAGACAACATGGCAAGACCCCATCTCAACAAAAAAATTAAAAATTAGCTGGAAATGGTGGTGCAAACCTGTGCTTCCAGCTACTCAGAAGGCTGAATGGGAGGATCACTTGAGCCCAGGAGGTCAAGGCTGCAATGAGCCATCACTGCACCACTGCACTCCAGCCTGGGCAACAGAGCAAGGCCCTGTCTCAAAAACAAACAAACAAAAAGAATGGAAAGAAAAGACAAGGGAAAGAAAAATTTGGAAGCTAGAAAGTAAGACAAGTGACAACTTCAGCAAAACTAAGAAAGCTACATCCTAAGAAGGCAAAATTAAAAAGCTAAAACCAGACCATTTATACTCCAGGACCTCCCAAAGATACTGCTGCTATCAGGTGTCTCTGGAAGTGCTGAAATTAGGGTGATGGGTAAAGTATGGAGGACTGGTTGAAAGCTGCTGAACAAGAGGTTAAGTTCCCAGATCCCTTCTTCAGTCTATGAAGCTAAGCAATTCCAATGCCACAAAATGAGAAAAAAACTAAAGCCTGGACAACACAGTGAGACCTCAATTCTACCAAAAAGATTTAAAAATGAGGTGGGAGGATCGTTTAAGCCTAGGAGATAGAAGCTGCAGTAAGCCATGATGGCGCCATTGCCCTCCCACCTGGGTGATAGAGCAAGACCATGTTGAAAACAACAAACAAAAAATAGAAAAAGATCAGTTAACTCAGTGAGAGTATCACTGAGTTAACCGATATCACTGAGTTAACCGATCTTCTAAATGTTGACGCATTTCATTATAAAATATCAAAGTCCACATTAATTAATATCACCAAAGATCTTATCTTAAAAGGCTGTCTAAGTACTGGGAAATTATCACACTGATGGATACAAGTTTTCTAAAATTCCCATTTTCATGTAGAAAAATCCTATCATGGGCAACAAATGTTGTCATTCACTTTTAGAAAATCAAAGAAATGATTGTTTGGAATTCATTATAGGAAAAAAAAATGTTGCACGAAAAAGCTGATAGTACAGTATGCAACTCAAACTATCACTAAAATGTTTTGCCTCAGGACCAGCATGTATTATAGGCATGGAGGCAGTAGAAGTGCTATCTAAGTATTTTCAGTCGTATCACACAGAATATAAAAAAGGCACATGTTCAACAGTCATGACTTAATATAATTAACCATTTTAAACTTCAAGGACCTTCTTAAGTGAAACTGGCTTTCTTTTTAATGCCAAGTGCATGGCAGTGAAGAATACAATATTACTAGTACAATTTGATGTCATAGTTTGATGTATGGTAAGTGCCAGCCATTTTCAACAGTGAGCTGGAGCAAGCCTGTATAAGCTCCTAAGGGCGACTACTAGAGCTTCAAGAATTTTGAGAGCTGGTTCACATCATATTGCTAGTTTGAAATTCGACATGGTCCGAGTATTTTTTACCAATGAAATCTGCAAACACAGCAAATCAGGGGCTTTTTTCCCCCTTGTCTAGGAGAGCTGTTTCTTCTTTACTGCCACATCAGTATCTTCACCAGCCGTCACACTTGCATCATTAACCTAAAATTAAATGCCTTAAGATAGCTCAAAGGGGCTTGAAAACAGAGTCTGCTGATCACACTTCGAGAACCACTGCACTGTTCCAAACGGTAATTTGTCCCCAAAGGCAAAATGGTTCGGCCAAGATACCACAGTAGAGGCTGAACTCTTCCGACTGCTGACCCCTGTGCTTTGAAAGAACCCCACTGCTTTCTGAGAGCTTGTCCAATTCATTTCCTCTACAAGAAGCTGGGGGGAAAGCCAGAAATAGATGAGAGGGTATCCTGGTAAGTAAGGGACTCATGGGTCATAGTCATCCCTAGGCCCTAAACCACTGAAGACTCCCAGCTGCCCCACGCAAGGAAATGGGGTTTATAGCAAAACCATCCAGAACAAGATCGCTTTTCAACCTGCAATGCCCATGCTCAAAATGAAGCAAGGGCTGTATTTCTGGACTTCTGTTTTAGAGAATATCAACCTATTTATCTTATGGTTTTCAGCAATAACTGCAGGGGAAGCTGGTGAAATCTCAGATGTTTGCAGAAGAGCCCTTCTATGCCCTGCTCCCTCAGAGATGACATAACACTCCAGTTTATTGGGACTCCATTCAAAGAAAATTCCTGTAGTTTACAAACTGCCCAAAGGCTGTTTAAAATACAGTTATGTTCTTACTGGTGTTAGAAAAATGAAGGGGAAAAAATCCCTTAAGAGAACAATAGCTAATACTGCTAACGTTCTTTGAGTGCAAACTATATGTCAGAATGTCAGACTGTTAGCTTTTTCATTTCATCCTCACAACCACCATAGTTTACAGATGAGCTTCAGAGGGTTAATCTGCATAGCCAAGGTTTCCCAAGAGGAGGATACAGGGCTCAAGCAGTCTTAACCCAGAGCCTGTATTGCCCATCTCAACCTAAGGGAGGCTTCTTATAATTACATGATTGAAAGAGTGATACAGTTGAATGCAGAGAACCTTTAATATTGAGATCAATAAATCCAGTCCATGGATGGCTAAAATCATCCTGGTATCTGTGTCTAACCAGGAGCCCGTGTTAAATAAAGACCTAATTTAACTGTGGGACCACACCTAAAATATACCACAGTGAAATTATAACTTCAAGTATGAAAATGTTCTCACTTTACACAAAAAGCATTTTTTGTAGATTTTTAAAACATACCTTTCTGAGGAGATGAATAACCTAATTTATATTAAAATATGGAACAAAGAAAAGTAATTCCTGAGCCCTTCTTCACATAAAAACAAATAATGAATTCACTGTTATACAATAATGACCGTACCTTTCCAAAACTATAACCTCTCTGCTTTCAATCACTGTTGACCAAGCAAAACCCTACAGATTGTTTAGAGTGGTCTAACAGCTGTGTCGATTTGGCATGTGTGTGTTGGTATTGACCCAGGCAGTGCTAGAGTGAAAGGGGTGACCCTGTCTCTGAAACTCCAAGCTGGCTCACTCACTCAATTAAAAGATCTGTCAGTAACCGCTACTCACACAGAAAAAAAATGGACCATTTGGCAATGTAAGCTAGAAAATAAGAGTTCTTTTCGCAAAACTCTTTAATCATGAATTATCTGAAGCTCTATTTATCTAATAATGTTTTTAAAATTAGTCCTCAGGAAAAAGTGACTTTAAAACTGAAAATTTAAAGGCTCCAATCAATTTCCCTTTGCCTCACAGTTTTTCTCTCAACAGAAAAAGAAAAATCCATAGTAACAAGATAACATTTCATGCATTTACACTTTTCTCCTATAGACATCTACAGCCTTCAGAAAGTATATTATTTGTAGTCATGCCCATCTGACATTTTCCATTTTACTCAAAAGATTTTATGGTTTGGTATTACAGCAATATACAAATTTGACAGCTTGCAATAGGATCTAGTCCCTGTAGCAAATCATTCTGACAGTTAAGCACTATACAGCTACTAATGTACTTTTTTTTTTGCACTACACTTATTTAAAAACCTTAAAGTTATGTTGAAATCCTGAAGAACATTATCTTAATGATGTTATATTTTATAACTGGACTTATTAAATAATAGGATACCATATACCACCATGTCATCCGTAGCATAGTATCTCTTACTCTTCCTTTGGAATAGTTCACTATTCAAAGCACATTTTGTGCACATTAACATTACTGATTACCGTTTAAGCAATAAATTTTCTCATCATTGTCAATGTTTATTATTTTCTTAGAATTTCTGTTTTTAAAAATATCTGAGCCTGTGAATAAATCGGTACATAAGTTAATGTGCAACACAATGACTTTTTTGATTGCTTTTACAACACTACTTCTTTTCTTTTAGCATGATGAAAGATTATCAATATGTCTGTACATTTCCTAAAATGCATTAACAGAGGCCCTGTCAAATACAACCTTGATTCCTTTAGAAAGAAAGCCAAGTTGCTCATGAACATTGCTGTAACGTTAACTAAATAGAGCTCCGAGTAATCTTACAGCACAAGAGGTAGACCCTATCTCTCTCTCTCAATAATTATATTTTTAGTATTTAATAAATCTGATAACATGAGTCAGTTAGCAAGAGAACATGTGCCTTCGTCTAAGAAACAGGAAGTGTGATTGTGTTTCCCCCCCTTGATTCAACTCTTCAGATGGAATACCACAGTAAAACCACTCTATTTTCAGAATTGATGTATCTTTCAAAACTATACTCTTTGGCTTTCAGGTTCACTATTATTTGCCTTCAGGTACAAATTTTAAAGTGTACAGAGGCTTCTAAGCAGAATAGCATGGCCTCAGCCAGATACTGAAAGGCTTGTAACTCAGTCATCATTGAAGTGTAAATTCCTTTTCAAAATAATGTTCTTCACTCAGAGAATGCTTGTGCCTGTGCTTCGTTCACTTGTCAAATACAAATAGGAGGTCACTGAATGCCCAGGGGCAAATCCAGCTATTCCAAAATTCATTTCTCCCTCTATTTGGTTGCAGAACTGGGATTTCAAATGTAAAAGTGCTAAAAATGTCTACAGATATAGAAATCAAAGGCACTGTGCTATTCCACTGTGAGGATGGATGATGCATTTGTGACCAATGAACAATGTCAAGTTTTTAATGCAATGACAGCAATCATAAGAGACATCTACTTCATTGAACAATGTAATTTAATATTTGAATATTCATACAACAGTCCTATTTGAAAACTTTTTCTCCAAATACAGTATTTAAAACTAATGGTTGCATTTAGGGTCTGCTACAACTTCCTAAGATTTCTTAAAACCCACAAACCTGCTTTGCTGGTTTATTTACAAAAATACCACAGATCTTTAATTGATCTAAGCTGCAGGAAGTGATCAATGAATACAATAAATTCACAGTAAACATACAGCAACTACCAGAAATCCATACTTTTTTTTTACTCCTTTTGTTAGATTTTTCAAATGTCCTTCCCTTAAAGTTTATAATCAAATCTTTTCATGGTGATCTGCTTCCAAACCCTACTGCCCTCTTCTTTCTGTGTGATCATACTATAAAAACATCATTTGTTATCTCTCAAGTCCCATCCTTAGTTCTTCTTCCTAATCACTTTTATACTGTAAAAACAAAACAGGGCATTCTATCTTAATGTGTTTTTTATATATCTCTATGTTTTGTTGTTTTCGTCTTTGCACAATTTTGCCCTTCTTCCAGAGATTCAGTTATGACTACGGTCAATAAATCACACGAGTAGAGAAAACAAGACAGAAAGAAGAAAAGGAAAAAATTCTGAATAAATTCTAAATCTATACCATCTGGGGTCAGGTCTATTCTTTTAGCCCTCAGGCATACCAATAACCTCACACAAATCCCTAGACTGGCTATCCCTGAGCACACTTACTTAGGGAAGGAGAAGCAAATGTCCTCAGTAGCCTCCTATTGTCCTACAAAGTCCCAATGCTAGCATGTCTTCTTGATGAACAGAGAAGATGCCACAGGGCACAGAGAAGGGGTTTGCAGTAATAGGACTTGCCACAGGGATAAGTTTTCCCAAAAAGAAAAGTCATTCAGAAGCAAAGGAATTCATTCTAATGGGCAGGTACTAAAATTACTAAGTAATATAAAACCTGCCTTAAATATCAGAAGAATGCTTGACCTGACAGAGAAAATGGTTCTCCCTTTTGGATACGGCAGCCCTTTGCCCATTCAGGTAACTTTTCATTTCTTACGATTTCTTAACATTTTAATTTCTTCCCTATAACAAGATGACTCTAGTTAATAATTTGGTACTTTTTGATAGCAACCTTTAGCGTATTTTTGGCTGGGGCAGCAATTACGTTAATAATTACTTTACACAAAAGTGAAATATTGTTAAAGGAAAGGAAAGAACAAATTTAATTGAACAGAAACCACTATAACCAAACTTATTTTTCGTTAAATGTTCCAGTTTTTTAAAAGTTAATTATTAAAGTATTTAAAATTAGACACAGAATGAAAATAGAATTTCTTGAAAATAAGCCTAATGTCATCATTGTTGTCCATTTAATTGTAATGATGAACAAAGGCCGCACGTGTGACATTACCAAGCAAGGTGGCTGGATGAGTTAAAGGATCTCCATGAAGCACACACGATTTTAGGATCAACAAATCCACAGAAGAGCAACAAAGGTTGTTTTCCATTTGTTGTCATCTTCTACAAACTGGCCATTATACAAAAGAGGAAAAATCTGCTCAAGTAAACAAATCCTTTCTTATATCCTCCACAAAATTCTCCTTACACGAATAATTTAACAGAGGAGCTTTTCAAAAGCTGTAGGTTGAACCTCTAAATAAATAAAAGACTAACAAAAGTGTTACCAAAATATTCCACCTCTGCATAAATTCCAATATTCTGTATTCTAGAAAAACTGCTAATAATGAGCATTTTAAAAATAAATGGCTTTCATATATTAGAAGACATTTTAAACTTATGCTTGCCCACCAGTCATTCTATTAGCCTCTTGCAGTTACTAGCTGTTACTAGGGTTGCTTATTACTTTTTCAGAAAATCTCTAACTTGCCCCAAGGGAAAGCAGCTCTTTTTATACCGCTAAATGAAAACTAAACTTAAAAAATTGTCCTTTGGAATTCTTCAGTACTTTGAATGCATCACGAGCAGCACTTTCAATGCCTTATTGCCATTCTTTGGGCTAAAGCAGCTCAGTGTACAACAATCCCTCCTCCCCACCACCCACCCCTCTTCTCTGTGTGGGCAAAGCTCTGGTTAGGCACTAGAGAAGGGAGGTGGTAGTTTAAGAACATAAGAAACTGGTGCACTAGCACCACCTGGTGGGGACTGAAGAGATGCAGCCCTTGCTGCTGCTTCAGGGATGAACCACTTTTCCACTCGTTTTCAATCCCCAGCTGACCAGACGTTCCAAGATCAGAATTTTCAACCAACATGACGAGTACCGCATGCATGCATAGGCTCTCTGAAGTACTGCTGGACTCTACGATTTAATCATATGTCCCCTGTGATGCAGCTGGTTAAAGTAATGCCTTGCTTTAGAGCAGTATGCAGAGATGTGTGTGAATTCTCTACTTTTACATTTAAAGAAGACATCGTGGAAAGACACAGGCCATTTGTTATTGTCTGATCAAAACCCTCCAGCCACAATCATTTTAAGCCTGAAGCACAAATAATGAATAATGATTTGCTGCCTTTTATTCATTTCATAAATATTTGCTCAGTGGCTATTATGTGCATATACACATATACCACAGAATTTTAATCTTAGGTGAAACTTAATTAGTATTCAATTTGGTTGTTCAATTTTTATAAGAACAGGTAATGTTAAATTGCTAATCAGATTACATAATTAATAATTATGGTTGGGCATGGTGGCTCACTCCTGTAATCCCAGCACTTTGGGATGCCAAGGCAGACACATCACAAGGTCAGGAGTTCAAGAACAGCCTGGCCAATATGGTGAAACCCTGTCTCTACTAAAAATACAATAATAATTATTATTATTATTTTATATAGTAGCTAATATGCATGTGTTACTAGACTTCATTGCTTTGTTGACATAAAAGAAATCTGGATTTGAAAAAAGAAAAAAAATTCCAGGATTGTTTTAAAAACATTTAAGAATTTCCATTCTGTCAGTCTTGAATTCAGTACTTCCAACCAAGATATTCTCTAAAAATGACAAATATTTAAAATATTCTCTTTATGTCTATGTCTTCCCTGTAGATGAGTGGGTTCTTAAATAAGGGTGATTTTGCCTCCCAGGGGATGGATGGTAATGCCTGTTTGGTGAAGGATGCTGGAATCCTATGATGCACATGACAGTCCTCCACAACAAAGAATTATCTGCTCTAAAACGTCAATAGTGCCAAGGTTGAGAGAACAAAACTGTGTCGTATTCAAAAATGTATACTATTTGGCAAGATAAGTGATAATTGTTTGGTGCAATAAACTGATTATGACATCTAAATAATTCTTATTATTCTCCAGTTGTACAACTCGGAAGACAGGGTGGATAGTCTAGAATTCAGAAAAGGAATGTCTACAACTCCAGAAAAATTATTGAAACTGACATCAGCAGACACATATATATTTATGAAACAGGCACTTACTTTGGCCTAGATGAAATGCCGCACAAAACCACTCTGCTTTCCTGCCAGCTATGAACTTGTTAGATTACCATTTAAACTTCAAAAGAATGCCTATGTCAGCAAAGTGTACTCTTAACACGACATACAGGGCAGAACATCCTATTCCCTGGAAAAGTGTGTTTCATTCCCTGTATAAGTAAAGTGCATCATTCAAAGCCAGCCTCTCTGAGTCTGATCACCATGCAACATCAGTGAAGATGGGGGCACAGACACTGGACTACAGTGGACCCACAAGGGTGATGTTTCCTTCCTGAGAACTCTTGGTGAAAAAGAATCCAGACTTCTGGTCATTACCCCTGTCAAACTATTAGAAACTGGGTGATTCTTCCCCCAAATGAAGTTTCTTCTCATATTACTATTCCACTAAAGGTAACTACTATAAGCGTTTTGATGAGGATCATTCTAAGAAATTTTCCATAAATATGAAATTATATGAAAAATAATCTGGAAAAAAGCTGCTATTTTCATCCAAAAATACTTCACAGATATCAGCTTATATCTGTAAGCACAGCTCTGTGTTGTCATTTGAATAGACTTTAGATGCTATGACATTCAGTTAAGACATGTTCCTTTTAAGGTACCGATCACTTAAGGAAGGAAACATTCCAAGAGAAATATGTGACATGCACGATCAAAATGAAGCACAGCACTGTGAGGGAAGCGACAAGCTTTCTCATCTTTAGATGCAATTATCATATTTCTAGCCATAGAAATATGGCTACAAATGTGGTTGAAATAACTGGGCCGCCCTTCCCTGCTATTCTCTCAAAAACCCTTTGGGACTGGTGCAGGTAATGTTAAATGCTTAAGGAAGTATTTACAGACTAGGGAAGTCAAGGCATAGGCCCATGGAGGCAGCCTCAAGAACAGTGACTACTCCTTCTGAGGGGTACTGCACTGGCAACAGAAGACAGAAACAAAGGTGACTTTAAAAGGTGGTGTTAGAATTTGGACAAATATATATTACTTTTATAATCAGAAAAAAAATTACAATGTTAATATTTGTAACATTGAACATTAAATTATTTAACACGTGGTAGTTCAATATTTTTTTGGATATCAGGTCTCATAGTCCTAAATCTTGCAAATGTTTTGTTCATTTTTTGGTGTCTTTTTGTTTGGTAATCAGGGTACAAGATTTCAACTTTTCCTATGGAAGTCGAGGAACTAAAGAATTATACTCTGTTCTTACTACTTCTGATAGTCACTGTGACCTTTAGAGGATCATTTAAATGGCCCACTCACTTCCATCTTAGATTACAAAACTTCCAACTGCCACATGCTGAGTATCCTAGGCTCACTGCTCACACCAGCCCACAGCATCATCAGTTCTGTGAAAGGCCCACATATTTCCTACTGAAGTGAAATTTGTGATGGAGGTATGATGGCAAATAATGGTGTTCACTTTCACCTCTCGGAAAACAAGACAGTACACTAGATTTTGAGTTCCTATAATACAGGCCCAGAGATGGAACACCCAGCTCCCTGCTGGGGAAAAGAGCAGTGAGAAATCAAGCAACAGTCAAGAAGAAAGAGTCATGGTAATGGTACCTGAAATGCTGTACAGTGGAAAGACCTTCAGTGGAAAATAACAAGGACTTGGGAAATTCTAGAGTTTGAAATCCACCTACAAGACGTGCTCCAATATATTAAGGTCATGCAGTTGAACTTTAGGGAAAGTTCTAATTAGGTATGCAATATAAGGGCCTAAGCTAATGATCTGTTGGTTCATAATTGAATAAAACACAAAGTTACTTCAATGTTAGAGATAATAAAGGCCTATATTTTCAATGAAAAATACTCTTAATGGAAACCAACAGGAAGATTTTTATGACAGCTTCTGAACAGGCCAGAAAGTTTGGCATATTAAGTGACTTGTACCTAATTCATGAGTGAGAAAACATTTTTGTAACAATAAAAGCTTCTTTATTTCTCTGTGTGTCTCTTCTTGGTGAAGAGATAATGAAATTAGGTTAGATACATACAGTTTGCTAGGTTAAGACCAACCAAAGAGAGTCAAGAGAGAAAAACTAAATAATTTAAATAGCGTTAGATGGCTCACCTCCAATACTGACAAATATTACCAGATAATCTATAGTTTGAAAGTTCACATTAATTCAGGAAATGCATTAATATCTTTTTGCTCATTTTAGACAGAATTTGAGGAAGGCTGTATGCAGACTTACAGTATAACAGGAAAAGAATTTATAAGAATAAATAAATGTAGGCTAAAGGAAAATAAGGGTGGAAACAAAAGGAAGCAAAGAGAAAATATATCTTGGGAATGTGTGCATTTACAGAAAAATTCATAACTGGAAATTAACACTAATTTATGAGGTAAAAAAGAAGCTTTGCCACTCACCAATTTTAACCTCTGTAAAGGTATTCTGCCTACATCTATTTGTGTCCTTTCTGGGACATTAGTGAATCGAACTTCTGGGACCGCAACAGCACACATGACATGGGCCCACCTACAGGAAAGGAGACATTGAACATCAACAAACGTTCCCTAAACTTACATACTTCAACATGGTGATGCCAATTCTCACAAATGGGAAAAACACAGATGAGCAAGAAAGCCAAAAGCCTAAATCCATCACAAACAGATTCTGAACTGTAAACCTCCTGAATGATACCTGGGTAGACTCAGTACCACAGCTGCCCAACAACATTGTACCATGAAGAGCTGGCACAGGTCCAGGACTCAATCCTATTAATGTGCATGCATTTTTTTACAGTTGATCTGCAAAATACTGAAATGTTGGTTTCTTATTTCCTTTGACGCTGAAATAGGCATGTGCTTAATGTATTTAAGCTAATCAATGTATGGCAAAAGATTAGTTCAATTAATAAAAGGTATGACTGGCTACAGCATACAACCTTTTTAAATAATACAAATGTCATGAAGCAAAAGTTTTCCACAAGAATTAATGCTAATCTTTAATTAATTTGTTTCTTGCTGCAACCTTACTATAGTCAAAGGAATCTGGAGACAAAGAGAAATGAAGTTTATCTTGTACCCTTGTTTCCTACTTAAATCCTAGTATCTTCTCTCACATTCTCAAAAGTGACAACCTTCCCACTAATACAATTAAGTGTCTCATAAATGTTATATCCCAAAATAAATATAAAGAGTCATGAGGTTTGAAGAGATCTTGAAAGAACTGTCAAATCCATCAATTTATTTTTAAGCCAAAGCATATTTACTTCACTCAAATAGTATCATACTCTATACTGTCGTTCAAGACCACAGGAAGACAGAACAAGTATCAACCCCACCAGGGCATTCTTCCATGTTGAAATAAATACTATGATTCTAAAGAAAACACTGTTGTTTTCTGTTGTGGTCCAAGCATAGGAAGAGAACTTCTTATCACCTGTGTTTTTACAGGAACCACCTAAACCATCTCACAGTCTGGCATTCAGTGCAATATCCAAGAACAAGTAAAGACTTTTTAGTACAGTGCCAATCATAACAGACAGGACTGTGAAAGAAGATGATCCAAAATTAAGCAAAACTTATGGTAATACTGGTAAATACCTTCACTCCTCCTTCCAAGCAATCAGAAACATGTGCAAATGTATAAAATTATGCTAACTCCACTATCACATTATACCAGGAGTCCTAACTCCAGTGCCCAGGGGGTCAGGTGGGATGTAAGCAAATACACATATACTAGGAAATCATGGTGAACTGAGGAGCACCTGCCCCACTGACACTGGGTTCTCATCCCAACTTGTTATTATTGCCTTACAGGAATATACCATCTATTTTCAATTAAAGGTGAAAATCTGTATTTTTAGGTAAAAATCTCTCAATTTAAAAATTTTAGATGAAATTTATAAAATGCTGCATAGGTCCAACAAAACATATCCTGGACCTGAATCCAGCCCTCAAGGGCCAGCCTGCAAAATCTGCCTAAGTTATTTTGACATGTCTCTATTCCACCAGACCCTGAAATATGCTTTGGCCCCATTTTCAATATTAAAACCTGGTCCTGAAAATAAAAATAAAACACATGCAGAACAGTCACAAAAACTAGATTGCCTTCCTTTTATGTTCACTTATGACTCTCTTTCAAGAATCTTTTCATATTTTCTACCTGATCCCTTTAAATCTTAACATCAATGTTTTCTCCCTATTCTAATTTAGTACACATACATTCTTGTTTATTTGTTAATGTAAAAAGTAAATGGTTTCATTTTATTATCATTGTTATGACTGATTTAATAAGAAGATCACAGTTTCACTTTCTCATGTATGTCCTGTTTTCAACAGACCAATAGCACCCATCATATTAAACACCAGGATTCTAATGGCACCAGGATGGTAAGGGCTGCCTTCAGTCTTAAAACTCTGCAAGTAAAAGAGGGGTTATTTATCATGATGTCAAATACAAAGATCAGAAGCATAACTTGGACTACTCTTGCCCAGCAGAGATGAGATGCTAACAGCATACATCTCTGAAGCACAAAATTCCAACCTCAGATCTGAGCAGCAAAAGCTTTGAAATCTTGTATACAATGAGAGGTAAAGTGAACTGTCATCCAAAGGTTCTAGAATGAAGAAAGAAAAATAATGAAATTCAAAACAATTAATGTATTACTTACTTGTTGTTCTTAGTTTGCTTAAGAGCACCTCCTCTCAAATTGCAGAGACAGCATTCCTGGGGAGGGAGAAAATACCACACAATGACCAGATCCACATAACAAAAGTCATTACCATTCATCTAAATAGTCTCAGAAATCCTAATTTTTCATTTTAAAATTAAAACCATCAGGAATTACATGAAGGTCTATCTCTGACAAGTTCAAAAAGAAAGGAAAGATGGAGGGAATGGTAAAGGTATACCCCCCAAATGTTCAGGGTATAAAATTTTCCCAGAGGGAACCATCATGAACCTGGTATCATTTTAAATTGACATCATCATCAAAGGAAAGCTGTGACACAGAGAACTTGGAAGTCCAGAGAAGTATGTGCAAGAATTCTAGAGCAGAGAATGCATACAAAATGGCATAGGCTTGTGCTCTGGGAATTCACTCCTGGATACAGGGTGGCTAATGAATGGAGTCTGGGGAGGCTTCTCTCTGATACAAGCAGAAGCAAGAGGCTATTTTTAAAAGATATTCTTTTCACCAAAGTACCATTTGGGCGTCACTCTTTCTGTGGGCAAATAGCATTGGAAAGTGTTCTGATCAACCCCACAGCTATCCAGCCCGAGAAAACAGCACCATGAAAGGTTCTGCTTTATCCTTCCTACATAAGCTTACCCTTTCAGCACTCTTACGTGTCTCTTTGCTTAGCATGGAATTTTCCACTCCAACATGACTCCAATTGCTACAAATATAGATTTTGTTAGTTATTTCTCACTACACTCTCATGGAAAAGACCAGGAAAAGCAGGACTGGAGAGCAGTGCACTGCCTTCTCCTAACCTAAAATGTTTTTACATTAAATACCTAAGTAAAATTTATAACTTCAAGCTTTTCTTCCTGATTGTCTGCATTAATACATTTTTTAAATCACTGTAAGTTATTTGGGGTTTTTTTTTCCCTCCAAACTTTATACGCAAAACCTCTTTAACCTGTCCATTAAGGTGATGTCCTTTATCAAATTTTGACAATTTTGCCTAGCTTTACAAGGAATCCATCTAACTGATCTACTATTAATGAGATGTGAAACTTCGTAGCTTTTACTTTTCTGAGGAGAACAATACAGAAAGAACTGGAAAGAATCATATATCTGTTTAACTTTTGTTAGGCAGTAATAAATGCAAATGACCAGAAATGTCCAACAGGTTTGTGTGTCTGAAAAGTCTCTGTACCTCTACATGAAACTTCCTGGATTCAGAGTAGTAAAAGATACACTGTGTGTATTGATTTGAATCCGTTATAAACCCAGCTCAAGGAAATAACAACTCATGAAGAATTTTCTCTATCCAGGCCACAAAGCCATATCCTAGAGGACTTCGGAATAACTGGTTTTGATGAATCACACCAGGAAAGCAAAATTTCACTGTCCAAATACTGAAAATGAGAACTCTGGTCATTCATTTTATAAGTTCTCAATTTTAGGTATTTTTCCAGTAATTTACCACACTTTCTACAGAGAAAGAGGGGGTAAGAAAGAAAATGAATGAATGAAAATAGAAACAAAACAAGGTCAAGCACTTTCGTTGTATACATGAAGATGTTAGTATCAAAGTGGGAATACAGCAAAGAGTTGTGAACTGTGAAGCACTCAGGCTCGAAGAGAATTAGATGTCTGATTAATGAAACTTGTAGTGAGAAGCCTAAAGGGACAAGTTAGGAAAGTTAAATACAGTGCAGCAGCATGGAAGGTGCTTAAAAGCACCTGATTAGGATCATTAACAGGTACACATGGTCTAGAGCACTAATCTAGTAAGAGGAAAAAGTCCTCTAAAATAGAATGTGTAGGCCCAAGATTTTACATGGAGTTAAGATTCTCACCCATCACAAGAAGAAACTCATTCTTTCTAGCCTCCCCTCCAAGCCACAGACACTAATAGACAACCCAAGCCCTTGGTTTACCTGACCTCTTAGCACCATGCAACACTGTTGATCCTTTCTAAAGATTTTCTCCCTGTGGCGTCTGTGACTCTTACACTCCTCATTGTCCTCCTGCACCTCTAGTTGACCCTCAGCTTCCTTTAACAGGTTTGTCTCTCACTCTCCTCAAACACTGGAATTTCTGTAATAGGCCATATTACTTCTCTCTCCACACATGACTGCTGAGCATCTGACCCATTACTCTGAATCCAATCACTCTCTATAAGCGAATGGCTCACTCCTTGGTCCTTAATCCCCTGAGGTATCTGGCTGACAGTGCCTCAGGCATCTCAAACACACACACAAAACTGAACTCATGTCTTCTTCCCAAGTCTGTACTCACCCTCTGTTTTCCATCAGTGGTGGCCACCATTCATTCCAGCTCATGCTGGAGGACATATTTTTCCTCTCATCCTTTACATCCAATCAACTGAGTTCTGTCAATGCCACCTACAAATCCACCCTGTTCTCCCCATCACCACTGCCATCACTTTCACTGATAGCCCCAGTATCCTTCACCAGAGTAAACTATTGCAATAGCCACCCACAGTTACTCTGAACACCATGAGAGAAGGTTTTAACACTTCTCAGTTCTTAATATGTCCTCAGAGGGCTAGAATCATCAGGTCTTGACCTTGGCCAGCCTCACTGTGTTTAGACACCTCAAGGACCTCCACGAGGTCTCTTCTGTCCTAAACACTTCAGAACCAGCCTGCTCCACTCAACAATAAGTAAACTAAAAACATTCTTCATATCTCAACCTAAATGTTACTCCCTCAAACAAGGATCCCCAATCTCCTGACTCAGGTACTTATCTCTCAGACATTCCCGCTGATACTCCCCTTTTATTATGACCTCTTGCAACTATTTGTTGCATGCTACCTGTTGTCCTCACTAACCTGTAAACTCACTGAGTGTTATGAGAGTATCCATCAGTTTAATTGCTCTTACTCTATTACGATATCCAATATAGAGTATACCCTTAATATGAGTGTGTTAAATAAATAAAAAAACATGGCAAACAGGAGAGAGTGAAAATCTTGAAAATTAACAAAGGATTGAAAATATGCAAAGATGTTCAGAATCTACACAGTGCCCAGAGAATAGACCCTACAGAAGGGAAAGTCCTAATCCCACCCTCAAAATACTTGAAACCTGAGTGGACTTAATCAAACTAAAGTTGCAATAAAGCACATACTGAGCTCAAATACAAATCAGATTGACTTCACCCCGCTGCAGGAACCTAAGAGATAAAGCAACACACCCTTTTTGGAAATAATAATATTCATTTCAGTCATCATAGTCGAGCACACAATCAAAAAACTACAAGAGGCTGGGTACGGTGGCTCACATCTGTTATCCCAGCACTCTGGGAGGCCAACGTGGGCAATCACAAGGTCAAGAGATTGAGACCATCCTGGCCAAGCTGGTGAAAAACAGTCTCTACTAAAAATACAAAAATAGCTGGATATGATGGTGCACACCTATAGTCCCAACTACTCAAAAGGCTGAGGCAGGAGAATTGCCTGAACCAGAGAGGCAGAAGTTGCAGTGAGCCAAGACTGAGCCACTGCACTGGCAACAGAGCAAGATTCCATCGCAAAAAAACAAAAACAAAAAACAAGATATACTAAAAAGCAAAAAAAATATTTACGATCAAGACAGGAAATAATAAAATGTTGATTTCATTAGCCAGATTTAGAAGCTATCTGGAATTGGCAGAGTAAAAGTTTAATGAGTTTAGAGACAAATGAATAGGAAGTACAGTCATCCCTCAGTATCCAAGGGAGATTGGTTCCAATACCCCTCTGATACCAAAATCCAGAGGTGCTGGAGTCCCTTTTACAAAATAGCATAGTATCTGCATATAACCTATGCATATCCTCCTATATACTTTAAATCATCTCCAGATTACTTATAATACTTAATACAATGTAAAGGATATGCAAATTGTTGTTATACTGTATCATTTAGGGAATAATGACATGGAAAAAAAGTCTGTACACATTTAGTACAGACACAACTACTGTAGGCCTCACTACATTTCTGATCCACAGTTGGCTGAATCCACATATCCACCTATGGATACAGAGGGCCAAATGTGTAAGATTGAAAGACGAAAAGAGATTTATAAAAACCAATACAGATCTATGGGGAAAAAAACAAACTATCCAATTTCTGTAAAACTGGAGTACAAAACGGTGAGAAAAGAGAAAATGGGTAAGAATACTGGAAGAGATATTGACAGAAAAATTTCCACAACTGATAAAAGATATAAACCCACAGATCAAAAAATGCAGCAAACTCTAAACAGATAAATATAAATAAAACACTCCTGAATACATAGCAGTCAAAATCCTGAAGACCAAATTAAAAGAACATACCTTAAAATCAGAGAAAAAAAGCTACATTCAGTAAACAACTACATGAGTTACAAGTGACATCTAACCTGAAATCGTGAAGACAAACAGGCAATGGAACAGTAACAGCATCTATTAAATACTACAAGAAAAAGCTGCCAGCCTAAAATTCTACGTCCCGGGGGAGGAACTCAAGATGGCGCTGTGACAACAACCCAGGATTTAAGCTCTCAGTTAATCCGCGGAGAGGTGAGTCAAAGCTGCATTTTCAGACTGATCTTTGTTGCCCACAGAACGGGGAAATTCCCAAGTATAAAGGAGATGTGGGATACCAAGCAGAGGTTCTGCCTGGAGAAGCCAGCAGCCGGGGTGGCGGCGCCCGGCCCTACCCAGCGATCCCCACAGGGCGCGCCTGTCCAGGTGCCCTGTTGAAACGGCAACCTGAGACTTGAGAAGGCTGAACTCGAGACTGAAAGGGACTTGGGCAGTGGGCCAGCCCAGGGGATTGCAGGGACACAGCGTGTGGGATAGCACAGTGGGACAGACAAAACGGCGATTCCAAATGCTCGCCGTGGAGACCGTCCCTGAGGCGCTCCGTGGGGAAGGGGCGTCCACCATTACCGAGGCAACCCACCCCGACTGAGACACATGCCCACTTCTAATGCAGCCAGCCGTTGCCGAGGCAACCCGCTCCTACGGAGATACACGCCCACTGCTAACGCAGCCTGCCGTTGCTGAGACAACCTGCTACAACAGAGAGACTCTGCTGCAGGGCGTAGCCCGTGGTGGAGAACGCAGCAGAACAGCAAGAGCCTGCAGCAACAGGGCGAGCCTCACAACAGCAGGGCGGAGCCTCGGCAGTCAAATAGTGATTAGACTGCCTCATAGCTGGGCAGAACACCTCAACAGACATCCAAAAACAAAGCCCCAACCCCCCAAGACAGAGCATTTGAGAAAAAAAGGGGTTTTTTAATGAGCTCTGTTGCAGCAGAATCAAACATAGCAGCCTAACAGCCCTGAATGAACAACAGAGCTCACAGCTCAGCAATTGAGCTCCTATAAAGTACAGACTGTCTCCTCAAGCAGCTCCCTGACCCCTCTATATCCAAAAGACTGACATTTGGCAGGCATCATCCTGGCACAAAGATAGCAGAAAAAGAAACTGGTAGCATCCCTCACTGTTCCGCAGCTGCTATAGGTGTACCCCAGACAAGCAGGGCCTGGAGTGGACCTCAGCAGTCGTACAGCGAAGAGGCTAGACTGGTAGAAGGAAAACCAAGTAAAAGAAATACTTCATCACCAACAATCTAGGTGTCCACTAAGAGACCCAATCGAAAAGTCAGCAACTACGCAGACGACAAGTGAATAAATCCACAAAGATGGAAAGAAACCAGCTAAAAAAGGAGGAAAACACCCGAAACCAGAACACCTCGCCTCCTAGAAAGGACCAAAACTCCTCACCAGCAAGGGAACAAAGCTGGACGGAGAATGACTGTGACGAAATGACAGAATTAGACTTCAGAAGATGGATAATGAGAAACTTTTGTGAGCTAAAAGAACATGTATTAAATCAATGCAAAGAAACTAAGAACCTTGAAAAAAGATATGAAAAAAGATTTGAGGAAATGATGACAAGAATGGACAACTTAGAGAGGAATATGAATGAACTAAAGGAGCTGAAAAACACAATACGAGAACTTTGCGAAGCATGCACAAGTTTCAATAGCCGAATTGACCAAGCAGAAGAAAGAATATCTGAAGTCGAAGATCAACTCAATGAAATAAAACGAGAAACCAAGATCAGAGAAAAAAGCACAAAAAGGAATGAACAAAGTCTCCAATAAATGTGGGACTTTGTGAAAAGACCTAACCTACGTTTGATAGGTGTACCAGAAGGGGACAAAGAGAATGAATCCAAGCTGGAAAATACTCTTCAGGACATCATCCAGGAAAATTTCCCCCACCTAGCAAGACAGGTCAACACTCAAATGCAGGAAATACAGAGAACACCACAGAGATATTCCACAAGAAGAGCAACCCCAAGGCACATAATCGTCAGATTCAACAAGGTTGAATGAAGGAGAAAATACTAAGGGCAGCCAGAGAGAAAGGTCGGGTCACCCACAAAGGGAAGCCCATCAGACTCACAGCAGATCTCTCGGCAGAAACACTACAAGCCAGAAGAGAGTGGGGGCCAATATTCAACATTCTTAAAGAAAAGAACTTTCAACCCAGAATTTCATATCCAGCCAAACTGAGCTTCAAAAGTGAAGGAAAAATAAAATCCTTTGCGAACAAGCAAGCACTCAGAGATTTTGTCACCACCAGGCCTGCTTTACAAGAGCTCCTGAAAGAGGCACTACACATAGAAAGGAACAACCAGTACCAGCCATTCCAAAATCACACTAAATGCTAAAGAGCATCAACATAATGAAGAATCTACAACAACTAACGGGCAAAACAGCCACTTAGCATCAAAATGGCAGTATCAAATTCACACATAACAATATTAACCCTAAATGTAAATGGACTAAATGCACCAATCAAAAGACACAGACTGGCAAATTGGATAAAAATCCAAAACCCATCAGTGTGCTGTTTCCAGGAAACCCATCTCACATGCAAGGATACACAAAGGCTCAAAATAAAGGGATGGAGGAAGATTTACCAAGCAAATGGAGAGCAAAAAAAAGCAGGAGTTGCAATTCTCATCTCTGATAAAATAGACTTTAAAGCAACAAAGATCAAAAGAGACAAAGAAGGCCATTACATAATGGTAAAAGGATCGATACAACAAGAAGAGCTAACGATCCTAAACATATATGGACCCAATACAGGAGCACCCAGATACATAAGGCAAGTTCTTAATGACTTACAAAGAGACTTACACTCCCACACAATAATAGTGGGAGACTTTAACACTCCACTGTCAATAATAGACAGATCAACCAGACAGAAAATCAACAAGGATATCCAGGGCTTGAACTCAGACCTGGAGCAAGCAAACCTGAGAGACATTTACAGAACTCTCCACCCCAAATCCACAGAATATACATTCTTCTCAGCACCACATCACACCTACTCTAAAATTGACCACATAATTGGAAGTAAAGCACTGCTCAGCAAATGCAAAACAACTGAAATCATAACAAACAGCCTCTCAGACCATAGTGCAATCAAGTTAGAACTCAGAATTCAAAAACCAACCGAGAACCGCACAGCTTCATGGAAACTGAACAACTGGCTCTTGAATGTTGACTGGGTAAACAATGAAATGAAGGCAGAAATAAAGATGTTCTTCGAAACCAATGAGAACGAAGACACAACATGCCAGAATCTCTGGGACACATTTAAAGCAGTCTCTAGAGGAAAGTATATAGCAATAAGTGCCCATATGAGGAGAATGGAGAGATCCAAAATTGACACCCTATCGTCAAAATTGAAAGAGCTAGAGGAGCAAGATCAAAAAAACTCAAAACCCAGCAGAAGACAAGAAATAACTAAGATCAGAGCTGAACTGAAGGAGATTGAGACACGAAAAACCCTTCAAAAAAATCAATAAATCCAAGAGCTGGTTTTTTGAAAAGATCAACAAAATAGACAGACCACTAGCCAGATTGATTAAAAAGAAAAGAGAGAACAACCAAATAGATGCAATAAAAAATGATAAAGGGGAAATCACCACAGACTCCACAGAAATTCAAACCATCATCAGAGAATATTACAAACAAATCTATGCACATAAACTAGTAAACCTGGAAGAAATGGATAAATTCCTGGACTTCTGTGTCCTCCTAAGCCTAAACCAGGAGGAAGCTGAAACTATGAATAGACCAATCACAAGGTCAGAAGTCGAGGCAGCAATTAAGAGCCTACCACACAAAAAAAGCCCAGGTCCAGATGGGTTCACGGCCGAATTCTACCAGACACACAAAGAGGAGCTGGTACCATTCCTTCTAAAACTATTCCAAATAATCCAAAAAGAGGGAATCCTTCCCAAATCATTTTATGAGACCAACATCATCCTGATACCAAAACCCGGCAGAGACCCAACAAGAAAAGAAAACTTCCGGCCAATATCCATGATGAACATAGATGCAAAAATCTTCAATAAAATATTGGCAAGCCGATTGCAACAGCAAATCAAAAAACTTATTCATCATGATCAAGTAGGATTCATCCCAGGGATGCAAGGCTGGTTCAACATACGCAAGTCTATCAACGTAATTCACCACATAAACAGAACCAAAAACAAAAACCACATGATTATCTCAATTGACACAGAGAAGGCATTTAACAAAATACAACAGCCCTATATGCTAAAAACCCTCAATAAACTCGGTATCGATGGAACGTATCTCAAAGTAATAAAAGCTATTTATGACAAACCAACAGCCAATATTATACTGAATGGGCAAAAACTGGAAGCATTCCCTCTGAAATCTGGCACTAGACAAGGATGCCCTCTCTCACCACTCCTATTCAATATAATACTGGAAGTTCTAGCCAGAGCAATCAGGAAGAAAAAGAAATAAAGGGTATTCAAATAGGAAAGGTGGAAGCCAAATTGTCTCTATTTGCAGACGACATGATAGTATACCTAGAAGACCCCATTGCCTCAGCCCAAAAACTCCTGAAACTGATAAGCAACTTCAGCAAAGTCTCAGGATACAAAATCAATGTGCAAAAATCACAAGCATTCATCTACACCAATAACAGACTTAAAGAAAGCCAAATCAAGAACGAACTGCCATTCACAATTGCTACAAAAAGAATAAAATACCTTGGAATACAACTCACAAGGAACGTAAGAGACCTCTTCAAGGAGAACTATAAGCCACTGCTCAACGAAATCAGAGAGGACACAAACAGATGGAGAAATATTCCATGTTCATGGTTAGGAAGAATTAATATCGTGAAAATGGCTATACTGCCCAAAGTAATTTACAGAATCAACGCTATCCCCATCAAGCTACCATTGACTTTCTTCACAGAACTGGAAAAAACCACCATGAACTTCATATGGAACCAAAAGAGAGCCCGCATAGCCAAATCAATTCTAAGCAAAAAGAACACAGCGGGGGGCATCACACTACCGGATTTCAAACTATACTACAAGGCTACAGTAATCAAAACAGCATGGTACTGGTACCAAAACAGAGATATAGACCAATGGAACAAAACAGAGGCACCGGAGGCAACACAACATATCTACAACTACACAATCTTTGATAAACCTGACAAAAACAAGCAATGGGGAAAGGATTCCCTATTTAACAAATGGTGTTGGGAAAACTGGTTAGCCATGTGCAGAAAGCAGAAACTGGACCCCTTCCTGACACCTTACACTAAAATTAACTCCAGATGGATTAAAGACTTAAACATAAGACCTGGCACGATAAAAACCCTAGAAGGAAATCTAGGCAAAACTATCCAGGGCATAGGAGTAGGCAAGGACTTCATGAACAAAACACCAAAAGCATTGGCAACAAAAGCCAAAATAGACAAATGGGACCTAATCAAACTCCACAGCTTCTGCACGGCAAAAGAAGCAGTCACTAGAGTGAATCGGCAACCAACAGAATGGGAAAAAATTTTTGCAGTTTACCCATCTGACAAAAGGCTGATATCCAGAATTTACAAACAACTCAAACAGATTTACAAGAAAAAAACAAACAAGCCCATTCAAAAGTGGGCAAAGGATATGAACAGACACTTTACGAAAGAAGACATATATGAGGCCAACAATCATATGAAAAAATGCTCATCGTCACTGGTCATCAGAGAGATGCAAATCAAAACCACATTGAGATACCATCTCACGCCAGTTAGAATGGCGATCATTAAAAAATCTGGAGACAACAGATGCTGGAGACGATGTGGAGAAAAAGGAACACTTTTACACTGTTTTGGTGGGAGTGTAAATTAGTCCAACCATTGTGGAAGACAGTGTGGCGATTCCTCAAGGCCTTAGAAATAGAAATTCCATTTGACCCAGCAATCCCATTACTGGGTATATACCCAAAGGACTATAAATCATTCTACTATAAGGACACATGCACACAAATGTTTATTGCAGCACTGTTTACAATAGCAAAGACCTGGAATCAACCCAAATGCCCACTGATGATAGACTGGACTGGGAAAATGTGGCACATATACACCATGGAATATTATGCAGCAATCAGAAATGATGAGTTCGTGTCGTTTGTAGGGACATGGATGAATCTGGAGAACATCATTCTCAGCAAACTGACACAAGAACAGAAAATGAAACACCGCATATTCTCACTCATAGGCGGGTGATGAAAAATGAGAACACATGGACACAGAGAGGGGAGTACTAAACACTGGGGTCTATTGGGGGGAAAAGGGGAGGGCCAGTGGGAGGGGGAGGTGGGGAGGGATAGCCTGGGGAGAAATGCCAAATGTGGGTGAAGGGGTGAAAGCAAACAGAACACACTTCCCTGTGTGTACCTATGCAACTGTATTGCATGCTCTGCACATGTACTCCAAAACCTAAAACACAATAAAAAAATAAGAAAAAATAAATAAATAAATAAATAAATAAATAAAATAAAATAAAATTCTACGTCCCAAGAAAACATCCTTTAAAAATAAAGGCAAAATAGAAACACTCTCAATGTGATAAAAATCTAATAGATTTGTTCCTAGGAGATCCACATAATAACAAATGCCAAAATAAAGTTCTTCAGAAAAAGGAAAAATGAAATCATGCACTACCAAGGATCAGCAAGAAGGAAAGAAGAACTCCAAAAATACCTCGGTAAATATAAAATCATTTTTCAGTATCTTTAACACACACACACACACAGAGGCAGGTAGAGAGAGAGGGACGGGGAGAAAAGGAAGGAAAGAGGGAGGGAGGAAAGGAAGGAAAGGGAAAGAGAGAATGAACAAATTTCATTAAAAGACAAATGCTTAAAACAAAAATAATAACACTGTGGAGTAGTATAGTATATAAAGAAGTAAAATTTAAGATAAGACCACCAATAAAAGGGAAGTGCTAATGAAATTATACTGTTGTAAGATTCTTACACTGTTTATTGTAGGATATTATTTGAAGGCAGAGTGTGATCATTTAAAAATGTAAATTGTTAATTTCTGGCAACCAGTTTTAACAAAGGCCTCTAAAAATTTCCAAATATTGCATTCTAAAAAACATAAGCTCACAATCAAAACTCAAAAAACATATAAAAATATGATTCTATCAGCAAAAAATAATAGTGGAATTAGATACAAAATGATCTGAGCCACAAAATGTAAAATATATATAGTTGACCCATGAACAACATGAGTCTGAATTGCATGGGGCCATTTATATATTGACTCTGCCACCCCTGAGACAGCAGGGCCAACCCCTCCTCCTATTCCTTTTCAGCTCACTCAATACAAAGAGGACAAGGATGCAGAGCTTTATGATGATTTATTCTACTTAACGAAAAGTAAATATATTTTATCTTCCTTATGATTTTCTTAATAACATTTTATTTTCTCTAGCTTATGTTATTGTATATAATAAATGTAAAATATAAACTGTGTGTTAATCAATTGTGTTACATCAATTAGGCTGCCAGGAAACAGTAAGCTATTAGCAGTTAGGTACTAGAGGAGTCCAAAGTTATACACAGATTTTCAACTGCACTGGGGTTCAGCACCCCAACCCCTATGTTGCTCAAGGGTAAGTTGTATTTTAACAAGTTTTTAAAAATAAATAAGTGTATTTAAAAATACCAAAAAGAGACTCTAAATGACAAATTCTATTTTTAGAAATCAACCAAATAGAATGCTAGAAACAAAAAAAACCTGAAATTAGAACTATAAATAACATATTGAATAGCAGGTTACTCTTTTTTTTTTTTTTTTTTTTGAGACGGAGTTTCGCTCTTGTTACCCAGGCTGGAGTGCAATGGCGCAATCTCGGCTCACCGCAACCTCCGCCTCCTGGGTTCAGGCAATTCTCTTGCCTCAGCCTCCCGAGTAGCTGGGATTACAGGCACGCACCACCGTGCCCAGCTAATTTTTTGTATTTTTAGTAGAGACGGGGTTTCACCATGTTGACCAGGATGGTCCCGATCTGCTGACCTCGTGATCCACCCGCCTCGGCCTCCCAAAGTGCTGGGATTACAGGCTTGAGCCACCGCGCCCGGCCAGCAGGTTACTCTTAAAGACAGAATTAGAGAGCAGAAAGAGAGAGACTAACCAAAAACTCATACCAAAAACTATTCAATAATGGTATTCAAAATGTCGAGATCCAACTAAACGAAGTGTGTGTTTATGTGTGTGTCCCTGACTCATAAGAATATACTCCAATAGATTTATAGACCTAAACTTAAAAACTTAAAAAAAATTTCTTATAAGTATTATAAGAAAATATAATCAAATATATTGATGAAGTTAAGATAAATATGGCTTCTTAATAAGACATTTAAAAGACAAAAGATACACATCAAAATTTAAAAATTGTAAAGAATAACATGCAACATAATTAATATAAAATAACACAAAATACTCCCAGTAAATATATCAAAAATCGTTTTCCAGAAAATATTTTTAAAGCCTACAGTTACAAAAATATGTGAAGAATTCAATGACTCTTCATTGCCAGTGATCACATGAAAAGAAAACCAACCTCAAGAATAAAGATGAAAAAGGAAAGAATGAGATCTAACCTCAGATTTTTAAATCAGAAAATATCCAGTTTGGGGGCATGTAAGCTGTCATGATAGTTTTAGAGAAGAACTTGGCATTGTCCATTAAAATTTAAATGCACAGAAATATGACTCACTAGGCTGACTTCTTGTAATCTACCCTAAACATTTAAATCTATGGAGAAGGACCATATAATAGTTATCATTTCATTTGTTTCTAATGGAGAAAATAGTTACCTCTGGGGGAAACTGGAATTATCAGAAGACTAAATTTTATTTGCAATGTCCAAATTTTTGTAATAAAGCTTGAAGTTTCAAACAGTAATGAAAATGACAGGGTAAATCCATAACCACTAAGATATTAAGAATTACAAAAAATAATATGAAGGAAAAACACTAAGGCAAGTTAAATAAATTGTGGTACCATGTGGGTTCCTGACAGCAAGCCATAACACTAGATTATAATACATAGAAAAGAGTTGAAAGGGCTGGGAGCAGTGGCTCATTCCTGTAATCCCAGCACTCTGGGAGGCCAAGGTGAGCAGATCACAAAGTCAGGAGTTTGAAACCAGCCTGGGCAACATGATGAAAGCCTGTCTCTACTAAAAGTCAGCTGGGCGTGGTGGTGCGCACCTGTAATCTCAGTCACCCAGGAGGCTAAGGAAGGAGAATTGCTTGAACCCAGGGGGCGGAGGTTGCAGTAAACCAAGATCATGCCACTCCAGCCTGGGCGACAGAGTGAGACTTTGTCTCATCTCAAAAATGAAAAAGATAAAAGGCCAATTGACAAAATAGCTTAAGTACTTTTCTGTAAAAAAACAAAATTTGAGATTTTTAGAGTGTTGTAAATGGAAGCCTTTCCTGATAATACAGTATCTAATTCCTTTGTATTAAAGAAAGAAAACCCACAGACACACAAAGAAATTAAACCTCTTTACAAGAAACATGTAACACTTTAAAATTAACATGACTGTGGGTATTCACATTTTTTCTTCTATTTTCTTTTAATTAGATGAAAATTTAAAACAGGCACCTATGATCTGTTCTAGACTCTCTCAGTGTACTATAACTTCTTTCCAATGTATCCTATGGCAATATCAAAACTGTTCAGTCTGACAGAACAAAATAAATAAATAAAATCAAACAGTCTGTGCTCATTGCCAGCCTTGTTTTATCTTATGTTTAATGAGCATGCCTTTCCCAGGAACAATAACACCCAGCACAAAATGACTCACTATTATAAAGATTTGGATATATTGCTAGTCAGTCAATGTCCCCTATAACAAAACAAATATATGTATGTGTATACACACACACACATACACACACACACACACACACACACACACACACACACAAAATGCCTGTTATAAATGATTACTCTATAAGGCAGCTGTTATTTCTGTCTCCAAAGAACAGCATTTAAAAAGCCATTCTGCTATATATTTTTTTCCTCAGGGTGGCTAAAAGATGAATGAAAAAATATAAAATCTGATCATATTCTGAACAGTTTTGTACTTTTTCTAATGAGGTCCCTTTTGCTCACCTAACACCACTGACAAAATCCCCTTTTAACAATACCAGATATTTTTAAAATTTGGTTTCATAAAAAATCACCACTGAGATGAACAGTTAGTACAGCAATTCATAACATGGAATGATTTCTTTATGGCTCAGTTATTAAACCATGGAAAAGAGCATTTATAATCAAAATGCTGACACAACATTAACAATGGTGAGAACGGTATTGTTATAATATGGCTATCACAGTTGTTCATTATTTGCAGCCGAGGGAAATCATGTTCCAATGTCTCTTCTATAAAACATCAGTTAAAGAAATGCCAATACCAACATCCTCAAGCTGTGTTGAAGCTCTCATTTCAGCTAGCATATCCATAAGTGCCACTAAAGCCAATTTTCAGTGTCGTATAAAAATTATTTGATTGAAGAACCCCCACAAACATACCCTCATTTATCTGACATGCTCATAACAGAAACGCAAAACCGTAAAATAGGGCTGTCTGAGCTGGGAAAACAAAGAGTAATTAATCACATTAATGGAAAACCAGTGCTCATCAGCAAGTCATGGGAGAACCATTTCTGGATATTTGGTTCATTATCAGGGCTGAAGAAAGAACAGGATCTCTCATTGAAGGACAAAGCTGGTTTGAGTCCCAAGTGATTATAAAATTGAATGACAGGTGTCCTGAAGTACCTCTTAAATGGAAATTCCACAAATTTGGAAATTCCAAAATTCACCTCTAATGAATTTTTACTGGCAAGTAACTTCTCTCGCTTAGTGAAAATATTCCTTTAATTCAACAAATATTAATTAATCACCATGATGTGCTCTAGACCCTGAGCAATAGGAGTGAACGATAAAGATCCTGCCCTCACAGTTGACTTATATTGGGGGTTAATGCAGACAAACTGAGTAAGTAGATCAAGTGGATGCTAGAGAGTGGTGGGTGCTGTGAGAGCAGGCCATGGAGTTATCTACGGAAAGAGGGATGCAGGCAGATCCTGACCTTTTCTAATAGGAAAGGTGGTCAGAAAGTAAGAGGAAGAATATCTGATAAGGCTTCACAGGTCACAGAAAATGGCTTTACCCTGACTGAGATTGAAGCTGTGATAAAGTCTACGCAGAGCAAGGACATAATCTGACTCAAATCTTAGGTGAATCACTCCAACTGCTGTCTGTTGACAGCCAACTACAAGCGGTAAGTGAGTATCTGGAAAGTTAGCAGATTACTGCTGTAATCCAGGAAAGCGGTAATGAATGAATCTGACATAAGTAACATCAGCAGAGGTGGTGGGAACTGGCCAGGATTCTAGATTCATTCTGAATGTAGAGAAGATGGAACGTAGAGAAGATGGTGTATGAGAGAAAGGAAAGCATCAGATATAAAGTTTTTGGCCTCATCAGCTGAGAGGCCTGAAGGCCCATCTGCTGGAAATGAGGAAGCTTACAGGAGAAGATCTGGAATTCCATGTGAATACCCACACAGAGAAGCTGCACTGGAAGCTGGCTATATGGACTGGCAGTTCAGGAAACGTTGAGTGAACATATAAAGGTACAAGCCACCAAATAGAGATTGAATGAGATCACCAAGTGGGTTAGTACAGAGAAGAGCCCCTAATTCTGAACGCTGGGAGACAATAACATTACCAAGTTCCAGAGGTGAAGAAGACCTAGCTAAAGATGGTAAAAAGAAGTGGTGGTAAAGTAGAAGGAAAAGTATGAGACTACTTGGTGCTAGAGGCCAAGTGAGAACATGCTTGAAACACAAGATGACGATCAACTGATGATGCTGGTGAAACAGGTATTTTCAAGGAAACACGCAGCAAAGCCCACAACTAAAAGAGGGTTAAGGGAGAAGTGGAGCAATTGACAAGAGTACAGATAAGTCTTTCAAGGAGCTTTACAATATAAGGGTACAGAGAAATAGGGTGGTAGCTTGCATGTGAGAAAAGTCAAAAGTGGTCTTTAGGTTTGAAGAGGGAAGCAACAATAACAGTTGAGTATGGAAATGAGAATGATCTAGAGAGAGGAGTGTTGGTGATGTGGGAGACAGAGTGAAGAATTAACAGAACTATGATCTATGGATAAGGGAGAGGATGGCCTTAGATAGGAGCAGAGAGATTATACATATGTCACAGCTGGAAACTTGAAGATCTCTTCTGATGGCTTCCTGTTTCTTGGTGAAATATAAAATGAGCTCCTCACGTGAAAGTGTGGATGGGGAGAAAGAGTGGAAATTTCTACACAGAAAATACAAAATGGTCAACCAGGAGAGTAGTAAAGTTAGGATGGTGGGAATGCAATTATCAATTACTGTGCCCCATTAAGGACCCATTAAATTTACAAATTGAAAGTGAGAGCAACCTGCCTGCTAGGTATTTCTCTCCAGCCACATTTAGCTACAAGAGTGCAAGTATAGAGTACATAGTTAGGAAGATTTGAATTATCTTGAGGAAGAATAAGAAAGTAGGAAAGTGACAAGGGAGTTGAGGGTATATGTAAGGAAATGTGGCTAAAAACAGAAGCAAGGACATGAGGGAAAGGAGAGAATGCAAGTTGGGAGTGTCACTGAATCCTACTTTACAGTGAAGTTAGAGAATTTTGCTGGAGTCCAGGAACAAACGAGTGTAGACTAAAGAGTGACAAAGGAGGCTTAGACAGAGTGAGATGTCTGAAATTGAGAGATGACACTGGGAATGCAACGTATCTGTAGAATGTGAAACCAATGACCCTTTGAAAAAGCTGTCTTTCTTTTGAATGTTGTATTCCATATTATTCTAATAACAAATTATTTCAAACTTAGCAGAGTACAACAGTACAAATGCATACAGTTCAGTAGATCAGAAGTCCAAAATGGATCTTACTGGGCCAAAACCAATATGTCAGCAGGGCTCAGTCCCTTCTGGAGGTTCTAGGAGAGGATCTGCTTCTGTGCCCTCTCTATTTTCCATAAGACATACACATTCCTGGGCTCCCAGCACTCATCCTCCATCTTAACAGCCAGCAACAGCGAGTCAAGTTTTTCTCACATAGACATTTCTCTGACCTCCTCTTCTGCCTCCCTCTTTGACAATTAAGAACTTGTATGACTGAACCCAGATACTCCAGAATAATCCCTCTGTCCTTAAGATCAGCTGATTAGCAACCTTAATTCCATCTATTATCATAATTCCTTTTATATGCAATATATTTACAGGTTCCAAGGATTAGGAAGCAGAACATCTTTCATGGGGGAGGGGTACATTTTTCTGCCTACAATAAAAACTGCTGCCCAAAACAAAGCACACACAGGAAGCACAGCTAGGAGCTAAGCTGCCACCCTAGCCTGAGATGGGTGTCTCCATCTCATGTATCCCGTTAGTACAAATATGCAAATTAATTAATTGTACTTAAAAACAGTAAAGGAATGAATGTCATTTCCGATTATATACAGTTGAGCTAAAAAATTAAGTAGTTTTGAAAATCTTGTTTTGAATATTTCCCTGAAAAACTCAGTGACTCACTTAAACCATACACATCTCTAAAGATTTCCAGAAAGTAATCTTTTAAGTGAAGTAGCCCTGTATTCTAACCAACCGAAAATATTGAGAAAGTTATAATATACAAACTAAATTTTCATTATTTTTTGCATTCTAGAAATGTAGTTTTCCTTCGTCTAATTTACAACACTAGCCAAGTAAACTTACTATATTTTATCTGTTTAAATATCATCAGATAACAATTTACATAAAAGAGAACAGAAGAACAGAAAATCATGTTCTGTTTGTTTCAAAATACATTTTTTATTTCTGGAATTATCCTTCTAATGGCATTACTGGCAATGGTATGAAAATTAATTTGAGGTGTTTAGAGCAGCGTTCTGTTAGCTGTGTTACAAGCCAGGCACATATTAAGTGGCAAGAGGCATGTATAATTTAAGACTGGTCAGAAGTAATCTACATGGAGCTTACTACATTTACATAATAGTATTTCCAGGATCCTGGGCAAAGAACTTCAAGATGACCACTCATCTTAACTTTGCTAACATTATGCATTTGGTTTTCAAATAAAAACCCAGCTGGTTTATTCTTTCTTCCCAACATGACCACTGACAACAAAGAGCAAAGTACCTGATTTCAAATACCTAGAAATAGATTTAACCAAGAATGTGAAAGACTGCTATAAGAGAAACTATAAAAAAATGAAGAAAGAAACTGAAGAGGATATAAATAAATAAATGGGAAAACATCCTGAACTCATGGAATGGAAGAATTAGCATTGTTACAATGACAGTATTACCCAAGGCAATCTACAGATTCAATGCAATCCCTATCAAAACAGCAATGACACTCTTCAAAGAAATAGGAAAAAATAACCCTAACATTTGTATGGAACTACAAATGGCCAAAGCAATCTTAAGCAAATATCAAAGCTAGAGGCATCACACTACCAGACATCAAAATATACTACAAAGCTATAGTACCCCTAAACAGCATGGAACTGGCATGAAACAGATACGTACATAGAGGGAACAGGATAGAGAGCCCAGAAATTAGCCCACATGTGTACAGTCACATAATTGTTGACAAAGGTGCCATGAACACTCATTAGGGAATAAACAGTCTCTTCATTGGATAGTACTGGGAAGGTTGGGTATCCATATGCTGAAGAATGAAACTAGACTCGCAACTCTCACCTTATACAAAAATCAACTCAAAATGCATCAAAGATCTGAATGTAAGATCTGAAACAATAAAAGTATGAGAAGAAAACATAAGGGAAACATGTCAGGACATTGGTCTGGGAAATGATTTTATAAATAAGACCTCAAAAGCAAAGGCAACAAAACCAAAAATGAACAAATGGGATATATCAAACTAAAAAGCTTCTGCATATCAAAGGAAACAATAGAATGAAAAGAAAAACTACAGAATGGGAAAAAATATTTACAAACTACTCATCTGAAAGAGGATTAATATCTAGAATACACAAGGAACTCAAATATCTCAACAGAAAAAAGGAAAAAACATTTGATTTAAGAACAGGCAAATGGCCAGGCATGGTGGCTCATGCCTATAATCCTAGCACTTTGGGAGGCCAAGACAGGCAGATCACTGGAGCCTAAGAGTTCAAGAGCAGCTTGGGCAACATGATGAAACCTCGACTACTAAAAATACAAAAAATTAGCCAGGTGTGGTAGCGTGTGCCTATAGTTCCAGCTACTTGGGAGGCAAAGGTGGGAAGATTATCTGAGCTCAGGAAGTCAAGGCCTACAGTGAGCTGAGAGCGCACTCCAGCCCAGGCAATGGAAGTGAGACCCCATCCCAGAAACAAACAAACAAAAACAAAGTAACAAGGAATAATCTGGACATACATTTCACAAAACAAATGGAAAACAAATATATTTTTAAAAGGCAAATATCACCAGGGAAATGTAAATCAAAACCACAATGAGTTATCCTCTCACCCCAGGTAGAATGTGAATTATCAAAATGACAAAAAGTAACAAATGCTGGTGAGGATGTAGAGAAAAGGGATTACATTCCCACTGTTGGTGGGAAGATAAACTAGTAAAGCCACCAAGGAGAAGAATTTAAAGTTTCTTCAAAAAACTACGAATAGAACTACCACATCATACAGCTATCCCACTACTGGGAACGTATCCAAAGGAAAAGAAATCATTGTATCAAAGAGACATATAGGGCCTCCCCCCGCACCCCACCTCCCCTGCCATGTTTACTGCAGCACTGTTGAAAATAGCTAAAATAAGGAATCAACCTAGGTATCCAAAAAAAAAGTTGAATGGATAAAGAAAATGTGGCATATATACACTATGGAATACTATTCAGCCATGAAAATAATGAAATCCTGTCATTTGCAACAACATGGAAGGAACTGGAAGATATTAAGTGAAATAAGCCAGGAATAGAAAATTAAACAGAGCATATTCTTACTCATATGTGGATGCTGAAACAAATTGATCCCATAGAAGTAAAAGTAAAACAGAGGATACTAGAGGCTTCTTGGGATAGGCAGAAAGGAGGAATTGGGCTCTCCCAATAATATCTTTGTTAAAAGATAAAAAATTATACCTACATAGGATGAAGTTCTACATTTTTGTGTTCTATACTGCTGTACGATGCCTACAGTTAACAATAATATAAAATTTCAAAGAGCTAGAAAGAGAATATTACATGTCCCAACGTCAAGAATTGATAAATGTTTGAGATAATGGATATGTTAATTACCCCATCAATATAGATTGTATGTACTGAAGTACAACTGTATACCCCATGAATATGTACAAGTATTATTTGTCAATTTAAAAACCAATGTTGTTTTAAAAAGCAACAACCAGATTAAAGACCAACTGATGCCCCACCACTACCACCAAAAAAAAAAAAAAAGTAAATGATTTCTTCATCATGCTGCTGGATTACATTTTGCCACTCAAAAGAAATGCCTGCACTGCAGTTTTTCCTCACTCTTCCTGGGGATCTCCTCATTGCAAAACAGATGTGCCTTGCAGCCAAGTGACCTCCAGGCATGCACAGCCTGGTGTGTACTACAGTATGTTAGGCTCCCTATAATGTCACTCATTATTCTTCTTGACTTTACTTGTGCTCTCTAGTTGAAGCACTAAAGATTAATGAGGCATTTGTTCTCAATCAAGAAGCTATTTATGAATACAGTTCCACTTACAGTAAGCTATCTAGATTTCTTTTTATTTCTCTCCATTACAGAGCAGAGGTGGGGGGTGTTATTGAAGAAGAGAAAGAGGAAGGAACAGAGAAAAATGATTTGTGACTTTTTAGCCGGTAAGCAGTTCCCTAACGGAATGGCTTCCACATCATAGCTATGCTGTCAGGATAACTGATATCCTCATATGTACTCTTCTGTTTGGCTAAAGTGAAATAATTATTACCACCATGGCCTTTGCAGGCCAAGGTTTAAGTCTGCAGCTATTTAGAATAATTTGCCACCTCAGGAGGCAAGAGGTAATTCTGAAGCCAAATATCTTACCTCAAATGAGAGAGTAGAGTCATATCCAGTAGTTTAAGAGACACCACAATGGGGAAGAATAAGATAGCAAAAGCAACCGAATGGCTACCCGCCCAATGATGAATGCCCTTTCTTTGACAAGAACTGGGCCTTTGTTTTTCCACTAGTTTTACTTTGTATAAGGATCAAAGTCAGCCTTACAGGCTGACAGCTTCTTATCACCTGGTCTTGACAGTATCCCGTGGAATATTAAAAAAAAAAAAAATCAGCATAAAACAGATCAGAGGGAATAGTGATGCCACCATGACCTCTCAAGGCCATAAGCCAATCTGATCTCCAAATCAATCACTCTGATCTACACTCTGATCTAGACTTCAGAGCTCTTTGAAAAAGAAAAATGTCAACACCGTTGTCAGTTGGGAAATTGAATTCTAGACATTATCCAGTTCTGGGAAAGGTCCTCTGGACAGAAACTAGAGTAAATATGAAAGGGAAAAGAACCTGCTCATCCAACCAATTACAGTAAGTAGAAAACCAGTAACACTAGAAGTTAGTGCTGGCTTTGTTTTCAATGTAAACAAACAAAAACTAGTCAAAAAATTGTTCAGGATTAGGTCAGTGGCTTGGCCTTCTTCCCCCTCTAAAATTTTCAAAAGCTGAGCAGAGGAGGCAAGGAAATCAGATGGCCTGGCATCCTGGCTCTCTTAGCACATACAATGGAGATCCTGGGCAAAGGAATCACAACTCTTGAACCCTCTAGTTCACTATTTGTAAAATGAGGTTTCTGAAATAGATGAAGAATTCCTTAGTCTTTATGAGTAATCAAGTTCTGTGGAAATGAAGAAAAGTCTATCCCTGCTAGTTATATTAGCTTACATAAAAATCCATAGTTGTTCTGAATAAGTAGGTCTAAAGTTCAAAAATGAAACTACTTTCTCTAAAACAGAAGATTCCAAGAGACAAATGAGTGGTAATTTCTGATATCAATTAACAGCATCACTATTTATATTTAGGAGGTTGGACAGGGGTAATAAAGGTTGTGTTATAGAATAAAAATAACGTAATCCTCAACCATACAAATTTTCTTTAAGCCTAATAATCTCCACCCTAAGTAAGTTCTTGCTTTAGACAGGACAGAAAGCACTGCCTTCAGATTCAACTGAGTGGAGCCTAGGGTTGCTTCTTACGAGATGTGCCTCCATCTACAGGAATTAGTTCAATTGACTGGACTCAGTTTCAAACAGTGGTGGGAGTCAAAGATTCTACCTAACATTCTTTTTCCACCGTCCTAATATTATGGAAAGGTAAACACAGAGTTATAGGGGTTGGAGCTTTATGGTTCTCAAAGATGTTAAGAGTTGCCAGTTTTCTAAGACAAAATTATCTTTACCTGAGACTTAAAGTCGGACATTAGAATAAGGTATACTCCAAAGTCCCACAGGTCTGATAAATATTTTTTGACAAGTCACTTAGAATCTCTAGCTCACAAAATTTAGCAATACTAGGGGGTGGGATTTATGAAGACCGTTACACCTCAGATAGTTCTGGAAATTAATTTTCTGTAACTATGATTTATGCAGATAAATGACTTTGTTTGGTTCAGGAGCCAAATAAAATAGCCATGTGCACTGAAGGCATTAGTAGCAAACATTACTTAATATTCAGACACCATTTACTTATCATCAAGTAATATATATGTATATTATATTGGTGGCTGTTTGTATATACATATATATGTGTGTATGTGAATATATATATATGTGTGTGTGTATATATATATAACAGCCACCAAAATAGTTTTTTTAAATCACTCCAGGTGTGATATTCCACTCTTTGTAAGTGGAAAAGGAAAGCTAATTCCAAGTGATCACCAAGGTATAGTTTGCTTATATCTAGTTGTTACTACAATTTAAAAAAAAAAAACAGGCCAGGTACAGTGGCTCACACCTATAATCCCAGCACTTTAGAAATCAAGGCAGACAGACCACCTGAGATTGGGGGTTAGAGACCAGCCTGGCCAACATGGTAAAATCCTGTCTCTACTAAAAATACAAAAATTACTGTGCATGGGGGTGCACACCTGTAATCCCAGCTACCTGGGAGGCTGAGGCAGGGAATCACTTGAACCCAGGAGGCAGAGGTTGCAATGAGCCAGATCACACCACTATACTCCAGCTTGGGCAACAGAGCAAGACGGTCTCAAAAAATAAATAAATAAACAGGTAAAATAAAGGGCACAATGAACACACGTATGGCCAAGTTGGAAAGCCATTTCATGTTTGGGTTTTGATTTCTTAAAACCATCTTGAGGAAAAGAAAAAAATGTTATGTTTGTTCTATGTACATAAATAACTTAATTATTCTGGAGAGTAAAATAAATGCTTTTCAGTAAATAATAAATGTGCATAATTACCTAGTTTGTGCATTCCATTATATGGAATAAGAATTCTAAGCTATAAAGCGCTCTCATAGTTTTCATTGCAATATCTAGATTTTGATAGCACAGCAATTGTCATCCAAAACTATAATGGTATAATGGATGGCTGCTTTTTTTATTGTACTGTATTACTATCAAGCATAAATATTCGAATTCTCCTGAATTAAGTGTAAAGGTATATATTGAAATAAAATGGAATTTAAGATATAATGAACAGAGCAGGTAGGGTTACAGTAAGGTCTTAAAGTAACTTTTTTATTAGACTTTATTTTTTATAGCAACATTAGGTTCATAGCATAATTGAAGGGTACAGAAACTTCCCAAATATCTCTTGCTCCTACCCATGCATAGCTTCCATCATTTTCAACATCCCACACTGGAGTAGCACATTTGTTACAACTGATGAACCTACACTGACACATCACCCAAAATCCACAGTTTAGGATTCACTCTTGGTATTGTACATTCTATGGGCTGGACAAAAGTATAATGAAATATATTTACCGTTATATTATTATACACAGTATTATCATAGTTGAATGATGTATAATGGTAAAAATGTATAATGACACATAATTGGTCATCTGGTCAGTATTTATCAGTGTCACATGTTATTATTATATATTTCTCTTATTTATCACCTCTAACTAGATTAAAAAGTACATAAATAAATTTAGTTTTATTTAAGGTCTCTAATTTTTAAGACAAACTAATTAAAGCAAAATGGAAATATAAACCAAGCTAGTATAAAGAAAATTTAAGGCCAAAAAAAACCTTGGCTGAAGATCTCTAATAACGCCAAACCTTCTCAATGTTACTTTTACGTCTTACGTCAATTTAGATTTTGTTATCTAGATTAAAGGTTTATCAGCTACTGCTTTTACCCTGCTTAACCTTCAAGATTTGTTTGTTTTTTGAGTCGGAGTTTCGCTCCTGTTACCCAGGCTGGAGTGCAATGGCGTGATCTCGGCTCACCCCAACTTCTGCCTCCTGGGTTCAGGCAATTCTCCTGCTTCAGCCTCCCGAGTAGCTGGGAATACAGGTACGCGCCAGCATGCCCAGCTAATTTTTTGTATGCTTAGTAGAGACGGGGTTTCACCATGTTGACCAGGATGGTCTCGATCTGTTGACCTCGTGATCCACCCGCCTCAGCCTCCCAAAGTGCTGGGATTACAGGCTTGAGCCACCGCGCCCGGCTCAAGAATTATTTAAGGTAACAAAAAGCTCCCTAGGAGGACATAGCACCAATGATACTTTATTTGAATTAAAAAAAAATTTTTTTATTACACTTTAAGTTCTGGGGTACATGTGCAGAACATGCAGGTTTGTTACATTGGTATACATGTGCCATGGTGGTTTACTGCATTCATCAACCCATCATCTACATTAGGTATTTCTCCTAATGCTACCCCTCCCCAATCACCCCACCCACTGCTATCCCTCCCCAATCACCCCACCCACTGCTATCCCTCCCCAATCACCCCACCCACTGCTATCCCTCTCCTAGCCCCCCTCACCCTGCCGACAGGCCCCAGTGTGTGATGTTCCCATCCCAGTGGCCATGTGTTCTCATTGTTCAATGCCCACTTATGAGTGTGAACATGCGGGGTTTGGTTTTCTGTTCTTGTGTCAGTTTGGAATTTTTCAAACTGGCAATAAAAAATGACAGGCCTTAATGCTGCCATGTACAGAAGCCGGGCAACTCATGATTAGTCAAAGTCACAAAATGGGGTTGGATGTTACATTCTGTGACTTCCTATGATGTTACATTATCAATCTTCATATGCAGTTTTTACTCACATTTGTGACACTCTAACAAAACCCCATAGACGTCAGTCCCCAAAAGTTCCCTAAAAAAACATCCAGATTTCCTGGAGAGAAACATGTACCAAAGTGCTATACTATTCCCCAAATTAAAAAAGAACCTTACACATATTCCTTTTTAATTTGTTTAAATTGCTTATATTTATTTATTCTTTAGAATTTTTTAATTTAAATTCTTCAGAAGAGTACATCGAAAATTCTCCTATTACTTATTAGCAATTAGCTTTTAACACTCTACAGAAGATTAAGGACTTGGATTATGATTTATTGGAATAAATGTAAATATTTAGGTTATCAGCATATTCCAGACATTTAACATCGTCCTTCATAATTAAAAGTATATCCCTGAAGTAATGTTCATGTATTTCTCAGAAATACTTGGCCTCAACAATTTTCAGTATAATCAGAAAAAAGAAAATGGTGGGGAGAAACCCAGAAAGAAAGCACTACAAATTCTACATTTTTATGGTGAGCAGATTAGCACTAAATTTTAAATTAGCAATAGCCTGCAGTAGAAACTGATGCACAGATTACAAACAAACTATAGAAATTTAGGTCAAAGTAATGAGAGGATTTTGGAGATGGGGAAGAACAAGATGGTGAAATAGAAGGATCCACCAATCATCCCCTCTTGCAGGAATGCCAAATTTAACAACTATCTACATTTTTAGAAGTACCTTCAGAAGAACCAAAAATCAGGTCAGCACTCACAGTACCTGGTTTTTAACTTCAATATCACTGAAAGAGGCACTGAAGAGGGTAGGAAAGACAGTCTTGAATCAGCAACACCACACCTCCCTTTTCCACTGGCAGAAGCCATGTGGCACGGGAGAGCACAGAAATTTTAAGACAATGCATTGAATTCTGTGCAACCCAGTCACCACAGAAAGCAAACGCGGCTGAACTGACCTGACTCCTGCCCAAAGAGGAAATAGTTAAACCAGCCCAAGCCAGAAGAAAATCACACATTCCAGTGATCTAACTTCAGTTCCAGCAAGCCTCGCCACCATGGGCTACATAAATGTGAAAGGCAGTCTGGGCCACAAAGACTACAACTCCTAAGCGAGTCATGGTACTGAACTGGGCTCAGAGCCACTGGACATGGACCTTACTGAGACACCAGTCGAGGCAGTTGAGGAAGTACTTGTGCCAACCCCGACCTCAATTTCAGGCATCAGAGCTCATGAAAAGAGATCCCTTCCTTCTGCTTGAGGAGGAATTACATAGACCAAAAAGGGTTTCAATAAAACAGAGCTGAAAATGATATAATAAAGCTGGTTTATAGCCCATAAGTCAAACGCTATAGCTTTCAGATAATTGTATCTATTTATTTGCGTAATACTGAAATAGGGTAAAGCAGGGACTCAAAGCAATGATATCTAATTAGAATTATGAAGTATATAACTTGTATCCAAGGATTGACAGTTATTTGTGGAGTTCTTTGTATCATTTCATTTCAGTTGAGGTTGGGCATACAGCCATAATCCTAGAATCCAAATTAGGGTGCAATAAAAAATTGTAACTAATCTCTCCTCAAGCATACGCATTAAAGCTGCAATGTAATTTTTGGTTTTTATTTTAATTGACATGAATGGAAAAGTAAGAAAATGGGAGCACAATGAATCAGAGACAGGTCTAAACCTAACCATTAGAAATGGTGAGGAAAATGAAAGTCACAGATAAAGATTTGGCCCACATCACTATGATCTCTATCTTCATAATTTGAGTCCAGAGTAACATCTACTCTTTAGAACTGGAAAATAAAAAGAGAGCTGATCTATGCTTATTGACTCCAGCCACACATACACCCTCCACTTTCTTTCTTACCCAGAATGAAGCTGATAAAACTTGCTACATTTTAACATAAATGCATTTATTTATGCCTGGGAATGGGTGAAATAATCATAAATGTCTTTACTTCAAAAATATTATTAACTCTATGATATAGTACTTTTATAATAAAGTCTCTATTTTTAAAAAGAATCTTTAAAAAACAGAATTTTTATAGATACAATTCTCACACACCTCATAAAAAATGAACACGAGGTGTTCAAAAGCAATTACCATAAAAGGTAGTAACAATAGGACAATTACATTTGTTGCATAATCATGTGTCTCAAACTAAATATGATACAGGAATATTTTACATTCCTGATATATAACCTTACCTTCACAAGGCAGGTTTTAAAAAAAATTCCAGGAAATAATGAAGAATGAGAGTCAGTGAACTACAAGCCAACAATGAAATATCATCTGACTTCAGCTGCACTATTGGATTTCCAAGAGCTCCTTTAGAGGCTAGGGCTCCTCTGGAGTGTAAAACTGAAAATATAGGATTGATTGCTGAAGAAGTCAGGTTTAAGGACTTTTAAAATGCAATCATTGCAGCCGCAAAGTTTAAAGAAATCATACTTAAGTGTTTAGTAAAAATTAATACTGCAACACTCACTGCCACACTAAATCACAGGGTTAAAGGCAGAATATCAATACTGTCAGTTACTTCTCTACAATACTTAAACTTCACTCAATTATTTTTCAACAGAAATAGGAAGGGAGGTTCACAGACAAAGTACACTCAAATGGATATGCTGAAAAAACAATTGGATTCCACTGTGAATTCAGAACATTTACAGGTAGAAATAGGAAATTATGTAGGTCTAAAAATCATTGTAATGTTAGACTCAAGAGTTCCCAGTTCAATTGCAAACTGATAGAGATCTACATAGTTTCAATATTAAAATACAAATGGCAAGATTGTATTTTTTGAGGGGGCAAGGAGTTAAAATTAATAGATGCTTTAAATCTATTCCAAAGAGTGATTAATCATAGTACTTTCTGTATAAAACATGCTACATGAAAACAGCGTAATCAATCAGAACCAGCTTTACAATCAGGATAAGTGGCCTAGGCCTGGCCCTGGGTCTGCCATGCAAAGGACAATGGTACCTTGGACAACAGGACTGCTCAGTGTGTAAGCACAGGAGCCAGGCAGTAACTGTGGATGGAATAGAGAACTCTTAATGCCTTGGTGAGCTGGATTAGATAAACTCTAATTTCTAAACTTATGATTCAGGGTAAAGGAGAGAACATCACTGGCCAAACTGATTCTGCAATACTCTATGTTGGCTCATGTACTAAGAATAGGACCTATATAATAAATAAGAGCGTCATATATTTATCTAGCCCAGATTAGAATTGGGACTTCCTGGCAGTGTTAAATATGCCTTACATTTATTAACATAATAATCACATGAAAGGAAATATGATCATGTGTTATAAAGATATTTTGGTCAAAGATGGACTGCACACATGACAGTAGTCCCATAAGATTGTAAGCCTGTATTTCTTTTGTACCTTTTCTATGTTTAGGTACACAAATACTTACCATTGTGTTATAATTTCCTACACTACTCAGGACAATATGTATACATCATATAGCCGAGGTGTCTGGTGACTATAACATCCAGGTTTGCATAAGCACACTGTATGATGTTCACACAATGACAAAATTGCCTAGCAATACATTTTTCAGAATGTAACGCTGTCATTAAGTAATGCATAACTGTACCAAAATGTTTTCTGTGCCCACTGATGCAGGGACTTCTTATATGGGAGATAAAACCTCTAACATTAAATATGCCAGATTATTTGGACCATAAGGAATGTCCATATTTTCTCCCTTCTTTTACTCCCCAAAGTGAATGCCAGCAATAAAATCATCCAGAAAGATACCTCCCCTCAGACTTACTGAGAACTAAATATACAGTCATGACAAAAAATTTTTATCATGCAAGGCGTATTGTTTATATTGTCATTCAGATTTTTAACTTTGGTTGCAAGGAAATGTAATTCTTGTCATTAGAGATAATTGAGGAATAAAGTAAACGCTGCTACTACAGCTGAAATTATCAAGCTGAGCACCTGCTCTGAGATCATGAGTGAGAGACACACTGCTGAGGTCTGATTGTTCTTCACCTTCAAGAATATATCGATTCCTCTTGAAAGACAATTTTTTTTATTCTTTCAACTTTGTGAATCAATAGAAAGACAATTTTTAAGAAAAATTAAGGTGGAACTTAATTAGATGGCAATATATTTGACAGATTATTGGAATGAAAATCAAAGATGCGAAGTAAGCTAAATTTCTTTATTATTATTATTATTATTGTTGTTGTTGTTATTTTCTTCTGCCCCATAAAATCTGCAGGAAAGTAGTAAGGTAAATTTTTAACAAGATCCTTAGGAAAAACAATTTAGATTGAGAGAAGTCATTGTCTCTAAAATCATTTGTTACTAAATGTTCTATCTAAAATTCACAGCAATGCCTGGCACAGACCAGAAACTCTAAAATTTATTAAGGTATAAATTTAAGGGATGAATAAACGGGGAAAGATCTCATGTTAGCTGAAAAGTTGGATACTGAGGCCAGGCACAGTGGCTTATGCCTATAAGACCAGCACTTTTGGAGGCAAAGTTGAGAAGATCACTTGAGCCCAGCAATTTAAGAACAGCCTGGGCAACATAGTGAGACTTTGTCTCTGCAGAGTAATTAAAAAATTAGCCAGGTATGGTAGCAAATGCCTATAGTCCCAGCTACCTGGGAAGCTGAGGTGGGAAGATCACTTGAGCCCAGAAGTTCATGATTGCACCACTGCACTCTAATCTGGATGACAGAGTGAGACCTTGTCTCAATAAAAGGAAAAGAAAAGTTGGATATAAATATGGTTTCTTTAGGGGTCACTGAGGATTCCCCCACCCTGACTATTACTTGAAATACTTATTTTAAAGTATTGCAAAATACTGCTGGACAAGAAAATGAAGCAAAATTCTGAGGCCTTGAAAATGTAAATGTGGACATAACAAACTGACAGTCCATGCAGATTCCTAAGTATAAGACTGACACCTAGAAATGTACCTAATATTTCTACAATAGATACAGAACCAACAGATAAGATGCTTTTGAGAGAGAAAACTAGAAACACAAGGAGGTGTGGAATTGCACATATAAGACCCTGAGCAATCTTATCTTTTCACTTGACTCATATGTGTCCACCGTGGGTAGGGTAAGAAGAAAGGTTAAGCAATATTAAAATAAGCCACTTACTGCTGTCCATGCATTTCTTTTGCACCGGGCACACAGCCATCCATCAGAGATCTCATGAGAAGGAATACCGTAACAACCTATAAAATAACAGTATGTAACAATGCATTAGGTCTTTTTCACCTTTAAAATATGGCAGATCTCAGTACTGAAATAAATAAAAATAGGACACTAGCCTACCAGTGTCTTTATTCCTACTGCACAGAACAAAACATAAGCAAGGTGAATGTGAGTCTTATTGATAACTAATACAACAATTATAGAGAGTACTTATGGAACATCTTCAATGGGTAATAAAATTTTAAACTGTCAAGTCTAGTAATTTCTTCATGCACAGACATCTCAAAGAAAGTTGTAATCCATAGGTCAAAGTTAAAAAATGTTAAAAATAATAAAATAAATACATTTTGACCTAATATTTTTAAATTAATATAATTTTAAATTACTTCAAAAATTAAGTTTATCTACCTTTAACCTCAATGATAGGGCAAATGCTGCAAATTCAGCATTGGCAATGAAGGAGTATTTTCAATTCAATTTGTCTTGTCAGTTCATGCCTGACCCAAAGTAACTATCTAAGGTGATGGCTGATGGTGCAAATATACATAGCAATTATATGGCATCATAGAACACATGCCACTCTGACTTCTTGAGATAAGAATTTTGAAATATTTAAATGAGTAATTTTTAATATCTCTGATATTAAAACCCCCTGCTTATAAGAAGGTTATTTAATGAGTAATTTTTTTTAATTTCTATAACATTTGGGATGGAAACAAAATAATAGAAATGTAATTTCCCGAGGGAAAAAACCTATCATAGATAACCATGCCCATAAAATAATGACTTAAAGCATGTGTGTATAAAATAGTATGGCTACACTGTATAGCTGCTACATTCAGAAATCAGATTGTATCCCAATTATTTTGTGTCCTGGTACTTTACCTATTGTATACACATAATAATGTAAGGTGTGTGTGTATGCGTATTACAAATTGCCTTCAACACAAAAAGAAGATGGCTATTATTACATTTCAAGCAGATGGTGTTTAAATCCCTTGAGGAAGTAGATAGTTCTAATTAATAAATGATAGATGGAAGCTGTTTCAACTCTAATATAAGGTGATTATTACTCTGAGGTAAATACAGAAGATAATATCTATATTATAAACCATGCAAACTACATTGATAGAGACAGGCCATACCTAAGTGTATTACTAGAATATGTGATTTAGTAAGATCTAGAATACTAAAATGCCTTAAAATAGAGTTGCAGTATATGAGATCCCATTTACATATTTTATAGGATTTACATAGCAGACCAATAAATATTTACCACTTAGCCAATTGTTAAAAATAATAAAATGATATAGGTAACAGGGGTAAAACAACTGTAATGACTGTTCTCCCCTAGAAGGCAACAGAGATTTTTACCCTCATGAAATGAAAAAAATTTAACTCAGTACAATTCTCATAGTAACCGAAGGAACATTGATTTCTCTTTTAGAATTCACAAAGAAAAACAGTCATCAATCAATATCAGACTTTCAAATTAAGTTTTTATGAACTAGATCTTAAAGTAAGGAAAATTTAGGCATGTGAAAGGAACCCCCATGATGACCTCTCATCTGGACCCTAAACAAACAAACCAACAAAAAAACCGAGACCTGCTCTCCACTACTACTACATAAAAGAGGTGAAAAAAGAATGAATATACTAACTCATACATTTATTAGAAGAAATGTGAAAAAGAATGATATAACCATTAAGAATGCCAATAGCCCATGCAACCGATCTGACAGGTTCTAAAAAAGTGAGAAACAAAGATGATGCGAAATGCTGAAAAGCTAGTGATTGATGAATTATAGATCCATTTACTTGCATGAACCCGTACGCAGCACTTTGCACAGGAAATCAGAAGACTTGTTCCATCCTCTTCAAGAAAGGCATTGGGTGGAGAATATTCTATATTTTCTTCACTATAAATAAAACACATCTCTGGTATGAGGGGCTTAGTCTTTCCTTCAGACATAACGACTTCATCTAATTTTGTCTCCCATCTAGCATCATTTTCTTCATTGCTGCTATCTGGCTGAAAAACACAACATTTCCACATGAGTGAAAAACATGGAAAAGAGCTCATCATTCTGGTCACTCAAATCCACTAACTCCTGTTCCAGACACTAAATTCTAACTTTTGTTCTTCCGGTTGTTCTTGACCAAACTACTAGTTTTTTATCAACGTTCCACCTCAGACTCCCACCCAAAAGCTAACCTGCAGGAACAGGACAATTTTCTATATGTCTGCTCACATAATAAAGTGACTAGCTATTTAAAATGTATCTTTACAAAATTAGTTCATGGAAAGCATCAATTCTTTTGCTTCTTCAGATGCACTAGTGAACAGATTGGCTTTCACTTACTGAAGAATCATACCTTGCTACACTTGAAGGAATGTGCAAAGACCCGAGTTTTTATCTGTGCAGCAGTATTAAGAAAGACTTTAAGGGGTTTTGCCTCATCACAGTATTTGTAAGCAAGAGAGAGAGAGAACTGGCACATGTCACTAAATAAGAAAGGATAATGTATCAAACAAAATTATCATCTCATACCGAAAGATATAAAAAATATGTTTGGTGTTTACTTGAAACTGTAAGTAACAAATTACCTTATAGGTTTCATATTACTAAATCTCCCCCAAATCTTATGATTTTAGTTAGAATTTTTAATTATTGAGAAATATAGAGACAGATTATAATGTAGAAATAATAATAAGTAGTTAAAACAGAGAAATTCAATGACTAAAGGAAGAGAAAAATAATGCTTATCACTCACCAGTGCCACATTAAAAAACATAAAGGGAATAAATTATTTCCTCTGTTTACAAAGGTCTGAAAATATGAGATATCATACATTTTCTTGCTTTGAAATGTCTTAACAGAAGAGTTTATTTTTATAAGAAACTCTAAGATGTACTTTTGAATAAATATTTCTATTTCTATAAATAAAAATATAACCTACAATACAATGTTCATGTCAATATATTTCATAATATATTGTATCTTAAAATGAACTACATGGTGGAACCCTTACAAGATTCCTAAAGATCATTTCAACTCTTTGAGTGCTGAGGACTGTGACCCTCCATAAGCTGAGGTGCTATCAGTATAATATCTATGCAGTAATGCTGAAAACAACATCAAGCACAGCTGGCTGGTGAGGTTGAACTGAAAAATTTAGTTTATAATGAGTCTTGGCTGCGTCTTTTGCATGTTCCACATTTCAGGAAGGTGAAAAGAGACATTTAAAATTTGGACCTGGGGCTGATATTTCTATTATTTGAGAATGACATTTACAAACAAAAAACAGATTAAATCTAAACTCTCTCTTCGAAAGCTTCTACCATTTGTAAGCTTTAAGTTCTGTGTTTTCTTGGTAAAAGAGGCGGAAAAGTTGAAAGTACCCCTCCCATGGAATAAAATAAAATAAAAAAGATTTGAGACACCAAGGTAGGAGGATCATCTGAGGCCAGGAGTTCAAGACTAGCCTAGGCAACCCAGTGAGACCCAGTCTCTACAAAAAATAAAAAATAAACTTAAAAAATTAGCCAGGCATGGTGGCTCACACCTATGGTCCTAGCTACTTTGGAAGCTGAGGCAGGAGGATCACTAGAGCCAGAGTACGAGGCTGCAGGGAGTCATGACTGTGCCACTGCACTTCAGCATGGGCAACAGAGCACATCCCTATCTCAAAAGAAAAAGATAAAGTACTTTCAGAAAAGTGTCTCCCAAGGAGGATGTAGACTTGTTTGTGGTTCTGTGAAGCCATCAGTTACCTAAGGATGAATGTCTTCCTTATGTGCAAAGGATGCCCACAGCAATTTACAGTGATCCTGTGGTGTGTGGTCACACAGAAAACACAGCAGTGAATAGAACTGTGACAGCATCTCCTCTTTACCTTGTGGTATGGCATGAGCAGAGTACAGATGGCACAGTGTGGCTTCATCCTGGCCACTGTTGCATTATACTCTTGCTCGGCGGCGAAGTTAGGGGACTTCGTCTGCCAAAGGTGGATGAGAGGCTTCGCCCAAGACTCTGTTTCTTCCACTTCCTCCTCAATGGACAGAACCTCAGGCAATTCTTAAGGGAGAAGGCATGAAAATACCATGAACATGGGAACCAGGGAAAACCATCACCCTGGATACAAAAGACACAAACATTCAACAGATTCTGTGATATTAAGGCCAGAAACCAAATCTATTTTGTCTTTCAAATAAATCCTGAGAGAGGCAAAATAAGGGAAGTTGCCTTACAATCGTCCTCAGGCCTCAAACACTAAATCAGATCTCAAGGCCGGATAACCGCCCTCATTTTGTGACCCTCCCATCCCTGACAGAAATAACTAACCCATTCCCTCCTTCCCACATTACTCCTTTCATGTCTCTACTGCTATGGTAAAAGCTCCAGTACTAAAACAGGTTTATGTGTATGAGATTATCTTCTAGTTATCAGAGGAATTCACAACCCAGAAACTACCTTGCCAATATTTTTACTTTCTTCATCTGACATAGTACATGGCTCAATAAAAGTTTAATTGAACTTCATTGAATTAACTTCTGGATTCAAGAATTTATGACAATTAACATTTACAGAGCAGCTATAAAGTACCAAGCAATATACTGGCATTACATGGATATAAAAGAAAATCCCTTGTCAGATCTCATTTTTTTCATAAAATACCCCTAGAGGGTCAAGTCTTTAAAACGTATGTTTCCTTATTTTCCCCTTTTTGAGGCAGAGTTTTGTTCTCATCACCCAGGCTGGAGTGCAATGGTGTGATCTCAGCTCACTGCAACCTCCGCCTCCCAAGTTCAAGCGATTTCCCGCCTCAGCCTCCCAAATAGCTGGGATTACAGGCGTCCACTACCGTGCCCGGCTAATTTTTTTTGTATTTTTAGCAGAGATGGTGTTTCACTGTTTGCCAGGCTGGTCTCAAACTCCTGACCTCAGGTGATCCACCCATCTTGGCCTCCCAAAGTGCTGGGCTTACAGGTGTAAGTCACCTCACCCAGCCTAAAATGTGTATTTATTTACTCCACAAGAACAGCACTTTAGAGAATGTTAACAGAGTACAAAAAAAAAAAAAACAGAAAGACACAACATGTTAGAAAAAAATTCTTCATCCCTATATCAGAGGACAGTACCTCAGAGCAAGTGGCCAGAATAAAAGCTGCACAATCTAGGGCTGTGACACATTCTAAACATCCACATGAGTAGCTTTCATAGTCTGATAAATGAATATTGTAGAGCAATGTGCTTAACTACAACGCACTGGTGAGTGAGTGTATTCCAGCCCTTGCCATGTTGACTTACCTGTTTTAGAAAACGTCAAATTAGATTTGCACTGATGGCAAAATGAGAAGGACTGAATGAAGGAGGCTGAAAATAACTCAAAATATATCAAATGCCAACTGAAGCATGAAGGGTGCCATTACAATAATCATGTTATCATGGTTGTTGTTATCATTTTTACAATGGAAAATGTGTGGGTACTCACCCATGGGTAGAATATTTGAAAACAAAAGAACCTTTGCCTATATTTGCAACGAAGCAATCTGACTCTAAACGTAAACTGTTTCTCGCAACACTTGACCTCACCATAATAGCAAGAGGAGATGTCTAAAAAATTATTTAGCACAGGATATATTACAGCTAATTTTATGGAGTTATGATTTAACACTGCACCTTTGTATTTGGTTACATCTGTGTTTGTGTGCATATGTTGTGACAAATTTTAAATTTTTATATTAGATTTATGTTTATGGTAGTTAATGATAAAACGGTGGTGTATTTGCATATATTTGATGCATTCATGACATATCTTTTTCTTTTTTTTAATATTTCTAGGCTACATGATTCATTTGAGAGTTTTTTCAAATTATTCCAAGTTCACAAAAAATGTTCTAATGTATTTATTGAAAAAAAATATTGCATGTAAGTAGACCCAAATAACTCAAACCAATAATGTTCAAGGAACCAACTGGAATTGAATAATAACTGCAGTTCTCAAAATATGATCTGTGAACTCCAGGGGATGCTCAATCCTGTTGCATGGCATCTGTAGAGTCAAAACTACTTTCATAATAACACACATGTTATTTACCTATATCACTCAGTTGAGACATGTAACGGTAATACAAACCAGTAGAGAGTAAAACTATTGGTGCCTCAGCATGAATCAAGGTAGTGGCACCAAAGCAATCATTATATTGACTACCTTATAATAACAGAGGGAACAAAAAGGCAGTTTCTCTTAATAATGCCTTGATGGGGGGGGAGGACATCAATTTATTAAATCTGTGAAAAAAAGGAACGTATGCATATAATATTTCTGTATATACTGAAGTTCAACAGTGATCTTTTTAAAAGCACTTGTGTAATTAATTGAATTGCAGGTTGAATTACCTGCCATTTTCATGGAACACCATTTTTCCATGAAAAAAATTATTAGCAAACCACAATCACTCAGACTTGGGTGGTTGGCAGGAATTTTCTTCAAAATAAACTAAAAAAAAAAGTGTCATTTAAAAAAAAAACAACTAGAGTATTTGTCAACAATGATAAAAATCAAACTTAGGAGTCACAATTAAAATTTCTAGAAAAATTTTATCCATTATTGTAAGTTAACAGCTTCCAAATGCTTAAATTTTTCTCTGGTGAAAGTGATAATAAAAATGAATGTAATTTTTTTATAGCAGAAAAAGAGATGTGTCAACATCTAAAAGATCTGGATAACTCAGATCTTTGTTTACTAATGCATAGTATTAAATATCATGCATGGATGAAAAAGCCATTTAAAATGCAAGACATACCAATGAATTTTCAGCTTAACAGAGTTCAAAAAGTTCACTGATACGATTTTAGATTCCACACTGAAACTAAACTACTATTTGTCAGCTTTTGAAAAAGAGTCAAAGAAGAATGTCCATAACTATCTAGAAAGGCTATTAAAATACTGTTTGCTCACTTTCCAACCACATTGTCTATGGTAAGCCGAAATTTTCATGATAAGAGATTGAATACAGAAGCAAATAAAGTAATCTGGTTGTCTTTTATCAAAACCAATACTAAAGACGTTTGCAAAAAATATGTAACTAACATCTCCCCAATCTGCAGCCCCTGGTAACTACCAACCTAATCTCTGCTTCTACAAGTTTGACTTTTTTAGATTCCACACATAAGTTAGACCATGTGGTATCCGTCTTTCTGTTCCTGGTTTAATTCACTTATCATAATGTCCACCAGGTTCATCCATGGAGCAGCAAATGTCAGGATGTCCTTCTTTTATAAGTATTTAACTGTGTATACATATCACATTTTCCTTATCCATTCTTTGATTGATGGACACTTGAGATTGATTTCATATTGTAGCTATTGTGAATAATGCTGAATGAACATATCAGTGCAGGTATCTCTTTGACATATTGATTTCATTTCTCTTATATCCTTTGGATATATACCCAGATGGGAATTTCTGGATAAAATGGTAGATTTTTAATTTTTTCCAGTAATCTCCATACTGTTATCCATAATGGCTGCACTAATTTACATTCCCACCAACAGTGTACAAAGGTTCCCATTTCTCTATATCCTAACCAACGCTTACTATCTTTTTGATAATAGCCATTCTAATAGAAGTAAGAAGTGAGGCTTTCATTTGCACTTTCCTAATGAGCTGTGACATGGAGTGTTTTTTCATAAAACTGTTGGCCATCTTCATGTCTTCTGAGAAACATCTATTCAGGTCCTTTTCCCAATTTTAATCCTTATGATTTTCTTGCTACTTAGTTGTTTAATTTCCTTATATATTTGGGATATTAACAACTTATCAGAGATATGGTTTGTAAGTATTTTCCCATATTCTGTAGGTTATCTCTTTACTCTGTTCATTTCTTCCTTTCCTGTGCAGAAGCATGTTTCATAAAATCCCATGTACATAAATTTTCTTTTGTTGCCTGTGCTTTTGGAGTGCAATTGCAACAAAAGCAAGAATTGACAAATGGGATCTAATTAAACTAAAAAGCATGTGCACAGCAAAGGAAACCATATCAACAGGGTGAACAGATAAACTACAGAATGGGAGAAAATTTTTCCAAACTATGCATTGAACAAAGGTCTAATATTCAGCATAATAAGGAACTGAATCAAATGTACAAGAAAAAAAACAACCCCATCAAAAACTAGGCAAAGGACATGAACAGACACTTTCCAAGAGAGCCTAGGTCTACTGAGTCAGGCCAGGATCTTGGGTTAATGTGGGCCAGCTTGGCACTAAAGATCCAGTAGATCCCTATCAACTGGAAACACAGAAATGGTCATGGATCCTTGTTCTGTGGGAGTTGGCCCAATGCCAGGATCTTCTGTGGTAGACCTGTACTCTGGGTTCACTGGGGCAGGCATGAAACTCAGGTCCACAATGGCTGCTCTACATCCTAGACCAGGGGACCAGCTTGGAGCTTGGGTCTGTGAGGCGTATCTTGGCTCTGGAGTGGGTATGGAGTCCGGGACTACAAATGCTGGCTACTGTTGAGGCAGGTTTACAGGCTAGCTCTGTGGGTGCTGGTCTGGAGTCTAAGGATGTGGGTACTGACCTGGCACTTGAGCTAGTCTTGAGGCTGAGAGATGGGCTGACACTGGGGCAATCCTGGAGGGACAGTCTGCAAGTACCAGTCAGTAATCTAGGGCTGTGGGACTGCGGGGTGCTGGGTTTCACTGCAACAGACCTTAGATTGGGGTCCGAGGCAAAATCTGATTCTCACGTCACTCTCCTTCCCACAAAGGTATCCCTCTCCCTCTCCTCACTGTACTGCCTGAGGCTAGGGGACGATAATGCAGGTAATGTAAAATTGTCCTTCCTATCTCTTCAATGCATAAAGATGCATTTCTGTGCTACACCCACTGCCATCATCTCTCATCTGGTTCTCTTAGCTCTTTTGAAGGAATTTTTCAGGATTGATAGTTGTTAAATTGATGTTTCTGCCAGGGTACAAGTGCTGTGAAGTCATATTGCACTGACTTGCTGATGTTTCTAATTATTTTTTACAGTTTGGGAAAAATCATTTTTTAATGAAAGTAAATGTAACTGTTTATGTAATCGGAGTTTTTGTTACTACTTTTAAATGAATTAATGTAATTTAAACTTCTCTTGTGTGATTTCCAGTAACTAAATATCAATAAAATAAACCCACGAAAAAGAAAATAAAAGAATCTTCCATTAGGTCCTCAAAAGTTAAGAACATAATGCTTCCTGAGACCAAAAAGACTGAAAACCAGTGGCATGTACATGTATATTTTTCTAAAAGTACTAGTATCACAGTCACCGCTAAACAATACAGGTCTTAAAAAGAGCTGGTGTAGGCTTTGCTCTTACAGCCAAGCAATAACTTCATAAACAGCTTGCCTTAATCAATTTGCAATCCTTCAGCAAAAAGAAAACAAGAGTCAACACAGCAAAAAGGCCTCCTTTCTCCTTAAGTTCTTTCATGAATGTCTCCAAGGTTTCCCAGAAATTGAAAGAAAATAAAAAAGATTTTATGTCAATAGTACTTAATCTTTTTCTTTCCCAGTCAGTGAGCCTCTTACTTCATGGTGGAAAACCCAGACTCCTAGACTAAGATTTTTACAAACACATCATCATTTCCTGTAGCGAGTAACATGCAATCAAGAAAACCATGAGTCTAAATACAAAGCAGTTCCTTAAATCTATATAAGCCTTTCAAAATTTGCAGAACCCAATATACCACGCACCAAGGTATCAGAAACTTTGTCCTCAATAAGGAAACATAAGCATTAGCTAAAAGGGTCATCCTATGTAAGAGGGCCAGCCCACAAACAATACTGTGAGGTGGACATGGGGAAACCAGATACAAACTTGGATAAATGTACTGAAGAAATTTGTTGAAAATACTGCTGCCTTATCAATAATACCTTCCATGCTTTTTTCACATTTTTAATCGCCATGTCAATAAAAACAAAAAGTTATTTTATAAACTGTTCCATTTTTTTCAGAGTTGCCTATAGATGAAACTCCCGGATCATATACACAATAGACTAAAATTGTTGTTTTATAGTAGTATTAAAAGTATTCATTCTCACTTAGACCCAAGAAACCAATCATTGCCTCTTACTCTGAGTATTTCTGGTAGAATTAAAACCTCGTGGACAAAGGTAATAGAAATAGCTATGCAAGCAGGACCCAAGAATAGTCCCCAAGAAGAAATATGAGTTAAAACAAAAATATTTTATTTATATGTGTGTGTGCAGGCTGGGTATTAAGAAATTGACCATAACTTCAGTGTCTACAATTACCTATGATAGAATCACAATAATTAGTCACTCACAGCCAGCTTACAACACTCCTTTCTTAACCTTTCCCACAGTGTCGTAAATGCATCTCCAAAACTATTCTCCCTGCTTGCTGAGAAGCAGCCCCATTAAATTGAAGCACAGGGAATCCTCAAAACTTTTTGGTTCTAATAAGACAGTCTTGCTGAAATTCACTTTGAGAATCTTAAGACATTCACAGAATCTTCAAAAGTTTTCTACTTTTACTAATTTTCCGTATTCCCACAGATTAATAAAACTTCCCAAGGTGAGGAAGGGTCACACTGAGAAGATGTTCTTAGCAACTGTGTACACATACAAAATTTATTTTAATGATTATTTATTTTTGATTGCTTTTTATATACATTAATTTGTATTACTTTTCATACAAAAGTGAAAATAAATTTTACATAAAGAAAAAAGTCACACTGGAAAATATATATTTGAAAACATTAGTCCAAGTGACACCAAACTACTCTAAGATAAGCATGGCTTTAAGTGTAGAGCTCTGATCCAACCCATCAGAAAATTTTAAAATCTGTACTTTTTAAAAATTTATCAGAGTAAGTTAAAATAATGTTTCATTCATGCAATCTACATGGTCTTGGTTGGGTGATAATTCTAAACCTGTTTCTCAGTCTGTAAAATGAGTATAAGATTACTTAAATGTCAGGGTTTTCCAACAAGTCACAAGAGATAGCCATAAAGCTGCTATTTGTTGGCATGTGCAACCTAGTACTTCAGTAGATGATGATCCTTCCCCTCTGGGCCTCCAATATCATCTCTGCAAAGGTCATCCAAAAAATTTCTTAAAATGTATGCCATAAATACTCACCTTTTAAAATGACAACACAGATTAGAACAGAGCTAGTCTAGATAGATACCAAGTTATTTCCTATATGTAAGTATTTCCATCAAAACATTTATTTACCCTTCTAGGGAAAATAAAAGCCTTTATTCTCCCATTCACTCAAAAACATCACTGAATATGATTCATGATAATAAAGAGATTAATGTCCTTTACAAATTATCCAAAAGAATCTTTTTTAAAACAACCAAATAAATTATGGCACAGCCCTATAATGCACACATTAGAAGAAATGCTTTTAAAGACTGATTAAATATACAATATGCATATATACATTATATAACATTAGTTGAATATAATATTAAAATCAACAAAAAATGGGAACACAAAATTGTGTATAGGGAATATTGCCAATTCTATTTTAAAAAAAGATAAATGTCCGTGATAAAGAGGCTTTTTTTTTTTTTCTTAGACTAGTCAAATGCAGTAGTGAGAAGGGGGGCAAGAATAGAACAAGGAGTTCGATCTGTAACTGTGAACAATCGAATGAGATAACTCACTACCTTCGAACCAGCCATAAAGAGGCTTTTTAACCTTTCGTAATTATAAAAATATATCATCTTAAAAGTTTTTTTAAAAACTGCTGTCAAAATAATATCAGGTGAGAACTATGAACTAGGGGAAACCTTACATTAAGAACAGATTTTTGCCAGATTTATTCACTCATACAGTCTCTTTGAACAAATTTTGCTACGTGTAAATGATGTCCATCAAGAAAAACATTTGGGCCACTTGTGAAAGGGCTGCTGCCAGAACTTAAGGATGGAACTCAGCAGATGAGAAAAGCTATCAAATCCACTACAGTACAGTTTCCCTTTGCCAGTCACCACAGTGATTCTGCTGCTTGAAGTGATGTTCCAGTGAGGTGTTCTGGCTGGTACAGCACCATTCTCTGCTATGAAGAGCATAGCAGCATCTGTTACGTTTCAGGTACTTGAGCAAAATCTCAGTCCTGGGAGGTATTTTATATATATATGGTTTCAAACATCCTGCAGGAAATGGGGGATGTAGTGGGGTGGGGTAAGTGCAGGAGTGAGATACTGGAATAGGCAAAGATTCAAACTTGGGAACTTTACAATTTCTGTACTGAATACTGTAGGGAAAAAAACTACATTTAAGTAATTTTTTTCGAAATGCTGACCTTCAAATGTTTATAAAGCTGTGTTCAAAACTACAAAAGAGAAAAAAATTATATGTATGATTTTACTGAGAAGTGGTGACATCAAGGAAAAATTAAGTTCTGCATTATAGTTCCCCTAAAATGCTAATGTAATAATGGATAGCAGAGAATTCTACAGTTTAAATTCTAAAGTACTTAAGAAATTAAATGAAATGATATAGTTTTGTTCTTTATGTATCACCTCTTAGTAATGCTGATACTAAATATTTCAAAAGGTTACATTTCAACTCTATATATACTTTAAAGAAGAGAAACACACCAAAGGATACACCTTCAAAATTCCTATTACAAAACAAACAAACAAAGCTGTGATAATTATGCTACCTCTGAGGCAATGGTTTTCACAAGGAACTATGGCATTATCAGTGTGGCGTAAGTTTCTTACAGAACATTAGCTCATATTTTATATATGTCCTTACAACATGCATGAACAAAAACAATGCTGAGAAGCTGATCTACACTATCAACCAAGATATCTGGCTGGAAACAAACATTTATATGTGCTCACCTCAACTTCTTTTACCAGTACTCTAGCTATTTTGGGGGGCCGTTAGTGTGATAAAGTTGAAAGAGTAGGCTGGGCACAGTGATTCAGGCCTGTAATCCCAGCACTTTGGGAGGGCAAGCCAGGTAGATCACTTGAGGTCAGAAGTTCGAAACCAGCCTGACAAACATGGTGAAACCCTGTCTCTATTTAAAATACAAAAATTAGCTGGGCGTGGTGACAGGCACCTATAGTCCCAGTTACTCAGGAGGCTGAGGCAGGAGAATCACTTGAACCTGGGAGGTAGAGGCTGCAGTGAGCCAAGATTGTGCCACTGGACTCCAGCCTGGTGACAGAGCAACAATCTGTCTAAAAAACAAAGTGGACGGGCGCGGTGGCCCATGCCTGTAATCCCAGCACTTTGGGAGGCCAAGGCGGGTGCATCACCTGAAGTCAGGAGTTCAAGACCAGCCTGACCAACATGGAGAAATCCCATCTCTACTAAAACTACAAAGCTAGCCAGGCATGGGGGTGCATGCCTGTAATCCCAGCTACTCGGGGGGCTGAGGCAGGAGAATTGCTTGAACCTGGGAGGTGGAGGTTGTGGTGAGCCAAATCATGCCCTTGCACTCCAGCTTGGGCAACAAGAGCAAAACTCCATCTCAAAAAAAAAAAGTGAAGAGTGTAAACTTTGGAATTTAACAGACAGTATTTAAAGCCTGTCATCTGCTACTTACCAGCTTTGTGATTTAGGGCAAGTTATTTCAGGTCTATGAGGTTCAGCTGTCTTACCACTGAAAACAATGATTACCAGTAATGTATAAAACAACTAGGAGGAAACCAGCCAAGTCAATTCTCAAACCATGGTAGGAATGAGGAAAAGGAGAAAACTCCTAGAAGAAAGCTGGCATATCCTTGGGAAACTTAGCTGTCAACATGGCACCAGAAGAACATATTCTGAGCATTGAATCAAAGATAGGCAAAACAGGAGACAGAGCCATATAATCTGTAGAGGAATGATAGTATTACACATTTTTAACTTGCTAACAGAGTAAAATTTTCATGTTCTCACCACAAAATATTATGTATTTAAGGTGACACATATGTCAACTAACTTAATTATTCCAGAGTGTACTAACAAAATTTAACACCATTTTGTACTCCATAGATTTATACAATTATAAACCGTCAATTTATAATAAAAAAAAGATAGGTGTAAGGCTAAGCATATGAAATTCACAATATGCTAGGTAATATGACAGATTATGGAAATAAGAAAGTAAAATAAATAGTCGTTTCCCTTTATGGAGTTCAAAACTACTCATGGGAAGCAGACACAGTGGCTCACGCCTGTAATCCCAGCACTTTGGGAGTCCAAGGCAGGAGGATCACTTGAGGCTAGGAGTTCGAGAACAGCCTGGCCAACATGGAGAAACCCCGTCTGTACTAAAAATACAAAAACTAACCAGGTGTGGTGGTACATGCCTGTAGTCCCAGATACTCAGGAAGCTAAAGCAGGAGAATTGCCTGAACCCAGGAGACAGGCTGCAGTGAGCTGAGATTGCGCCACTGCACTCCAGTATAGGCAACAGAGCAAGACTCTACTTCAAACAAACAACAAAAAACTATCCATGGGAAAAATCTCCAGATTCATATGCTATTTTATAACAGCGTCTATAATACAAAGTCAAAAAATGGCAAAACAAGATCTCCAAGCAAGAACACTAATATGATGCAATGTACATGAAAAAGAAGCTCACCACAGCCAAAAAAAAAAAAAAAGTCAGCTTCGGTCATCTATGTAAATGATAGCAAGAATCATAGATATTTTGACCCAACAACTAATAGGAGTCATCATCTAACAGATTACACAAAATACCTGCTAAGGAGAGAACTTAAAGTAGGACAGCCATCATGCCAACTCAGGAAGATAAGGATGTGAACTATTCAGGGCAGCATATAGAAATAAGAAGAGAACAAGGCTGTAAATCCTCTTCCTCTCATTTCCCTTCAAAATATATTACATGGTCCTGTCAGCTCATGAAAGACTCACTCTTCTCCTAGGGGATCCCCAAGAAGATTCTTAAACGAGATCCGTGGCTCACTATTGAAAGCAATATAAAGTTTACTCCTCAAGAAAAGACTTTATCAAGAACTATGGAAATATTTATGTAATACTCAAACACATTTCATATCATAGCCAATCTTTTCTCTTTAAGTTTCTACTTTTTTAAGGCACAACAAAAATCTCTACAAAATAAAACAAAACAAAACACAGATTAACAATAAAACAATGAAATAGTCCAGAATTTAGAGGCTCACTTGACAGGTGTAAAAATATACTCATCTCACCATTTCTCTGAAGCCTGGGAACCTAATATCTCTAAAAGGGAAAAGGACTAAAACAACTCTACAAAAATTAAAACGATGATAAAGAGAGCTACCTTCTAGCCATTCACTAGCTGGGAGTCTTGGACATGTTCTTAACCTCTACGACCAATGTGTGTAAATGCCAGCCTGCAGAATGTTGCCAGCCACGACTAAGTTTTCATTAGCCGGTGGCAAAACAAAGAATATGAAGACATAATGCCATCATAAAATTAAAATGTAAAATACACATAAACTTCCCTTGCTGATTCTCCATCTTCACAGCTAGTTTTACAACCAAAGAAAAGGTGAAAATAACAAAGAAAAAAAAAATGTGTACCAAAATGTGTGCTAACTGGGTGGTCTATAAGGGTAAGATATTATGTGTCCAAGGAAAAGAAATTGTGTTCAGGTTGGAAAAAATGCAAAGTAACACATTTGAGTTGTATGAAATTGTAGTTTTTATAGAGTAAAAAAATTGTCAAATACTGACAATTTTTCATATAATAGAATCATTATTTTTCCAAAGAACTGAATGTACCATGAGACTGGGCTATCAAAATCTTGTTCCTAAATAGTTTTTTACAAGACTTTAAGAGCAACAAGGTTATGGTTGAATTTATTTACAAGTGAGTTTAAAAAAAAATAACAAGGCATACATGAACTCAAAAGAATCAAAGTCTTTATTATCATCTTACAATCTCCATGCTTTTAGCACATTCAGAAATCTAATCATAAGATTTCATGTCAATCGTTGTTTAGAAAAGTTTCAAAATTGAATGTAAAATGTACAGAAAGCAATAGCATCACATAAATTATAAAGCCAGCTTCTTGTCTCTAATTTAATCAAAACCTGACCAAGCCACTAGCATAATAAAAGTAAGGTGTTTTTGATTTTTATTTACCATACTACAGGAAAAATCAATTCCACTGGGACTTCCAATGGAATTTACTGACAGAAATCAAGCTAAACTGAGAACATCACATTATTATTACAAACCTAAACACTAGATAAAATATCCATTTGATCTGAGTGCCAACATTTAATGTTTTATGTCCACATAATGCAGGAAAACACTGCCTGTGTCTTATCAACAAACATTCCAAACCAATCTACTTACTAATCTGCTGAATTTGGTGTTTCATTGCTTAAACAGACAGAACTATAAATGTGCTTATTATGAAAGTATACTATTACCTCAAGCTAATAAGAATTGATGGAACAAAGAGATCATTATTTAAAAATTAGTAACACTTGGAGCATGACATGCAGCAGCCATAAAACAGCATTTATTTTTCAAAATTGACAGAAAAAAGAACTTTTTACAGAGGGGAAAGACTTTCGATGAGGGATGTACCTATTCTTCACTAAGCCAGGTTGCAGCCTGCCTACCATAAGGCAGACAGTCATGTACCCAGTAGCATCTGGAAAACAAAAAATTGTTTTTAATATTCAAAACTATATTTGTATTTAATACTTAAAAGAAAATTTGTAGTTTCTAAATAAAAAAGACATTATTATTATATCTGATCAATATATTCACTTAATAAATCCTTTAAATAAGAGACACATAAGTAAGATTGGTAAATCTACATCAGTACAGTTAAAAGGGATGGATAGATAGCCTGCTAGGGGCAGGAGGGCATACTTTTCCCCAAATACCTATCTACAAAAGGTAAAGGATGACAGCCAATTCTAAATTCTAACTCCTTGATTTCTAGTTCTATTTTTAAATTCTACTTCTAAGTAATGTCCTTTTGTTTGAAGGACAATTACAAAGTGTCTAAGAGCCAGCCTGTGTACTAAAAGTACCAGCAGAACAATGACTAGAAGACACAAGGTAAAGTATTCAGAAAATACCACAGGAAATCCCAGGCAATGCCAGAAAAAACAACCTAGAATGAAGTGCAATCAGTGGGCAGTTCTAGTTTGGGGAAAACACATATAGGACCAGTTTAGTATTCAATTGCTTATAAACAATTGTGCTTTTTTGTTGTTTGTTTTTTGAACCAGAATCTTGCTCTGTCACCCAGGCTGGAGTGCAATAGCATGATCTCAGCTCACTGCAACCTCCACCTTCCGGGTTCCAGCAATTCTCTTGCCTCAACCACCTGAGTAGCTGAGATTACAGGCCATCACGCTCAGCTAATTTTTACATTTTTAGTAGAGGCATGGTTTTACCATGTTGGCCGGGCTACTCTCAAACTTCTGACCTTAGGTGATCCACCTGCCTCGGCCTCCCAAAATGGTGGGATTACAGGCATGAGCCACCGTGCCCAGCCTGTAAACAATTGTTTCAATAAAAGAAATGTCAACTAGAGAAAACCATTTACAGAAATAATCAAATTTTGTCAAACGGGACTTCCCGAGATTTCACTTACTTAAATGTGAATAAATATATACATTTTAGTCTTCAAAACAACAGAAATCCTGGGTTAGATGGGTTAAATTATGGTTAAACACCAAGAAAGATCTCCAGTTCCACCTCTTCCATGTCTATATTTAAACATTCAATCCATTACTGAATGAATTATTATATTAATATAGACAGGCTTCCCAAGAAATAAATTACTGTAACATTGCCTGAAATATGCTCTTAATCTAATCCTCAAGGCATGCAGACATTACAGAGATAGGGATCAGGGTGTGAGCTGTCTTTAATTTCAAAAAGATGCTTAACAGCTCATTACAGTAGTGTACTTGCTGAAATGATGATTTATAAAGAGTTATTCAGACAATTCAGAGTAAAGAAAATCAGATCCATAACCAGGGCTTTAATCTGAATACTGCCAATATTCAAACTTGTATTAACAGATGAGGTTGCCTCTGCACCTGAGTAAACACAGTACACCTGGTATCTGCATCTTTCAATCTTTCTGTGTTAATTATTCTAGAAATCATAAAATTATAGTTGAAGAGTTATAAGTAAAACTTCAGTTTAATGGCAATCAGCTCTTTGGAAAAGCAGCACTCAACCTGTCACCAGGTGCTATTTCAGGGGATTCAAAATGCCCAAAACCCATACATGAACTTACAGATTAGGAACAGTAATCATTCATGACCAAGCCTCATATTTTACACAGAAGGAAAGAGGCCAGAGAGAAGACTTACCCAAAGTCAAAGAATATATAAGGCACAAAGCCAACACTACAGAATCTATTGATTGTTAGTCAACCAGAGTTTTACTCGTGGGTTTTCAAAGATTTTGCAACTGCCTGTGCCAGATGCCCTAGAGGCATTAATAGCCAGCATAAGTTTCATTTTAAATTTCTCATTTAGAATAAAAGGTACAAATGTGACCACATGGGTAGGAATTCTTTCTCTTCTATCCTATTGCCCTTTACCACTCAAGCCTAAGTTTCAGGCAAGCAAGCTCTCTTATTTTTATTTGTTTCTTAATTTTGTTTTCCATTTTTTCTTTTTCTCAAGTGTGCACTTAAGTAACAGTACAGGCTTTTAAGACTCTAGCTCTGCAAGCCTGAGGGGTCTTTTAGCATCCTAGTTTTGACAGCTCTACATCCATTATGATCGTGGCAAATTTCTCCTATACCACCACAATTTAGCTCTCCCTTGCCAATCTACATGTCCTTTCTCTCTGAATCCCCTCTGGATTTCCCTCATGTCTTGAGCAATCAGCTGTCACTTTCTCCTTCTCCTCACAACAGCAACTACAAACAGTCATTATATGCCAAACACTGTTTTTTAACCCTCAAAACAACTCCTCCATGTGGCAGATGCTGCTACCATCACTACTTTGTAAACGCAGGCACCGAAGCACAGAGGCATCACACAGTTAATAGAGTGGTGGACCCAACTGACCCTAACTTGTAGGCATGGAGAAATATTATCCTTTGCACTATTTTTGCCTCTGCATGCACAAATAAAAGTTGTTTATTTTATACTATCCATTATTTCTAGTTGTTTTATAAATAGGGGATTAGCAGGTAACCTACTCTTATCATATTGACACTCCTAGTCTCTGTAAAAAACACTTGTTTGACCAAATATAAAAGAAATGTTTGTTACAGAAAATATGAAAAGTTATCAACATAAAACATAAAACTAAAATCACCTAATAACAGTCTTGTAATTTTCTTATAAATGTTCTGATTAACTTTCATAGACTCCAACAAAACTCCACTGTCAGCACAAGTATTTTAGCTATACTCACCACTGGCACATGGTGGGAATCACTGAGCAGAGGTGTATCACTGTGTCAGCAAATGCCACGTTCATGAAGTCCTTTGTACACTAGCACGGCTTGTCCTTAGTTTACAATTGCATTAGAAACATCATTAACCTCATCTCTTAACCAAGGGGACTGAATACACAATAAGCACAAAAGCAGTAAGTGACTAGAAGTAACAGTAGGAAAAGCTGGACATTTTTTATTGAAAACAATGCAGTAAAACTTTCAAAAATAAAAACTGCTGGGAAACAAATGCATGAAAGCTTCAAAGAACAAACAATGCACCATGAGGGCAGGAAAAGGAGCATGGGGTGCAATAAAGCACGTATGCAGATACTGATGTCAATGTAGAATGATTATTAGCCCAATGTTACTGCAAGGGAAGTTCTGAAGTTGGTACAATTAAAATGCTGCTGATGAGAATGCTAGTCAGAAGAAGCATGCCATGGCTTAAAACATTTCTGAATGTGTAAAGTGCTGCTGATGAGAATGTCAGTCAAAAGAAGCATGCCGTGGATTATAACATTTGTGAATGTGTAAAGCGTGGCTGATGAAAATGCTAGTCAGAAGAAGCATGCCATAGTTTAAAATATTTGTGAAACTGAATGACATCAAAATGAGCAGCAAGACAGCAAATACAGATACCAAAGCTGGTGAGGGATGAGAAATGCATTACCTCATGGGTACAATGTACACTATACAGGTGATGGTTAGACTAAAAGTCCAGACTTCAGCACTATATACTATATCCATGCACTTGTAACCCCTAAATATATTTTTAAAATTTTAAACCTGCAAAGGTATAAGTACTTTCTGAAACCATCAAAAGATAATTATATGCCTCAAAATATTTCCAATGTAAACAAACTAGTTGAACTGTATTTCATCACTTAACCTTATATTGGAGGCATTATCCCCAAAGTGCTATATACAATACTTTGAAAGCATTCTATATAGCTGCATAATGTTTCAGTGAATTGCTACACCATGACCATGCTTCCTTTGAACAATTCCCTTTTATTAGATATTTAACTTATTCAACTTAGGCTTTCAACTCCATGGCAACTATTCTCTGTGTGGAAACATCATGTGTGTGTGCATGTGTGTGTGTGTCCATAGAGGTTTATATACAAACATCACGTGTGTGTGCATGTATGTGTGTGTCCATACAGGTTTATATACATGCATCTATGTTTCAAAGAATGGTTTTATAAAGCAACAGAAATAGAAACTGCAAAGATTAGGAAATTTAAGTTCACTAGTGACTTCTCCTGAACTGACTTAGTCTTGATCTTTCTTCTTTTCTTCCTCACATGACACTCCTTTCTCAGCTGATATCAAGATAAAAAAAATCCTAGGAAAAAATCCATTCTCTAATTAATGTGCTGAAGACAACAGTATATGCATCATTCCTTTGTATTCCTCTGTTGTGGGTGGAAAACAAAGATCATTCTCAGGACCACCAGAGCCTACACAACCACCAGAGCCTAAATAATCTAGTCTTTAAGAAGGAGTCACTTACTGACCCAACGTGCTGTCACAGCTCCAAAAGCCCTCAAACTCCAAGGCACCAGCCGCATCTACAATGGGTCAGCTGCATTTTAACTTTGAGGTAATTCTAGAAGTTGGCACGGTGGTAAAGAGATTTTCAATTCTGTCAAGATACAAAACTGAAAGAGCTGATATATTAAATACACAATTTATCACACTTCTACAGCTAATTAAAACAACATGTTTTTCTATACACATATACAGGGAGACTATTTCCTGGACAAGGATTTACATTTTTCTTTTAATATGACAGTATGTAACACATTGAGGTATTCAACTAACTTTTTAATGGCTGATTTCAAGGACTAGTGATTGTCTTATCCAGCACATTCCAGCTTTTGAATGCCTAGTGATTTACACTACCATGATTGCAGTGAAATGTTCACTACCAAGGACATGATATAAGAAGCAAAGGAGAGGAATGAAAGTGGGGAGACAAACACATGGACAAATAACAAACCACAGCGTAAGGTGATCAGTGGTGCAAGAGAACCAAGCACATATAGAGTCTACAGGCGGCAGAGGTGGAAGACGAGAGGTGAGTGGTGAGAAGAGTTTGAAATGTTCCAAGAGGAAAAAAGGTACCACAGATAATGTAACAGCCTGAGAAAATGCATGGAAGCAAAAGCACCAGGGTGAAGGTAGGGAAGAAGTTGCCTAAATCAGGGGTTCCCAACCCTCAAGCCATAGACCAGTACCATCCATGGCCTGTTAGTAAACAGGCCACACAACAGGAAGTGAGCAGAAGCCTAAGCTCCACCTCCTGCCAGTTCAGTAGTGGCATTAGATTCCCATAGGTGCACAAACCCTATTGAGAACCACACATGTAAGGGATCTAGGTTGCACACTCCTGATGATAATTCAGTGCCTGATGATCTAAGGTGGAACAGCTTCATCCCAAAACCATCCGCAGCCCAATCCTCCCACACCATCCATGGAAAAATTGTCTTCTATAAAACCAGTACCTGGTGCTAAAAAGGTAGGGAACTGATGGTATAAACGGAAAGGAAGACTCATGTAGGAAGTTGAGGGAAATGAAGCTGGAGAGAGAAGGTAGCATTGAATGACAACTGGCCTCAAAGCCACACAAAGAAATTGAGCATTCAACCTCTATTGAAGCAGTTTACAATTCCAGGAAACATGAGAGCTTTTGAGCAGGCATCATCAGCAACCAAAAACAAAGAAAGAAAGAAATACTGCCACAGATTTCCAAGCTGGCCACACCTAACTGAGTTCATCTCATCATTTCTGGTACGTTCCAAGGCCAGAGAGGAGTTGCCCACTCCTCTAAGTGCATGGGTGCACCAGAGCATGCATAGTTCACCCATGCACTTCATTCACATCCTCCTTCCCTATGGACAGTGAACTCTAGAAAAGAGCAGGAATAAGCCAGTAATATAAACAAATGGCAAAAGAAGAATACGTACATATGCTGGGTGCTTCAAGCATAAAACAACCCAAACAGCTTTGCTTATCAGTCTAGGTTTCAATATAAAATTTGTATAATTTTTAAACAGCAGGAAAATAAACAAAATTTTAATAGAAGTTTCAGTCACCTTATCTAGCTGCCTAACCACAGAAAAAAATTGCATCTGAAAAACATTTCAGCTAAAAGAAAAAAACAGAGGCAGTTTAGCATTTTATTTTAAATTGTAAAAGATAAACATGTAGTATATATTGAAGATTTTTTACCAAAAAGAGTAAGTTAGATGCTAATTTTTAGGTAAAGATACATTCTAATCATCATTCTTTTATCATATAGCCCCACCTATTCCATCACCATCAACTCCCTTGTTTTGCTGTTAAACATGAAAAATCTTTTCCCAGAAAATGACAGGCTAAGAGTCAGGAAGTACTTTCTGATCCTGTAGTTACAGGATGTGCCACCAGTCAAAATGATCTATGGTGTTTCAGGTTATTTCAGTATCAAAGAGCCACTGCACTGACCTAAAGAAAGGAGCAATGTACAAGTGACTCATTTCCCCCAGTGGCATGGCAGCTCCCAGACGTCCTGGACCAAGTCACTTTCCCCTTTGCAGCCTTTCTGTTAGGGAGAAACTTTCCAGTTTCAATAGAGAAATGCTCATTCACCAATAGAAGACACTGATTGTTGTTTAAAGATGCAATTACCCCATGCTCTATTATAGTTATGCTCCCACATATGAGGAGTGTAAAAGGAGAATAGGGCAGAAAATCCCCAAAAGAAGTTGGATTTGGAATTGTATGTTCCCAGTGAGCAAAAAACTCACTGCACATCACAATCTAACAATTATAATGTTTATTCACTTTCAACTTTGCAAGCAACTTAGACACAGAGACAAATGGCCTCTTGAAGTAAATTCAAGTTCCCAATGATGTAAATAATTTGCTTCAGGCCATGGAATATTCTCCATTGTCAGTTTGGAAGCTTGTAAAAATCTTAAGCCATCACAAAACTTCTCTGATTTTTCTAATCAATTCTGAAAAATCCCCAGAGGTCACTAGAAGTCCTTAACATATTAGAATGAAAAGAAAGATTGTTGAAAAAGCTACAGTCATCATTTCTACAAAATATTTAACCTCAAACCCTTGAGACGATTTCATCAAACCAATCCATTTATAAATTTTGCAAGCTATACAAACTGAAATCAGAACTGCATTCCAAAAGAAAACTGGGCCAATTTATGATGGCCCACATCAAAATAAACTTCCTAGGCAAATAAGGACACAGGACAAAGCAGTCTTCTCTATGTGTTGGTAGAGCCTTAGCATAGCCTATTAACTTTAGAAAAGTTATACTGAAGAGAGTCTACCTTGAGGAAGGGTAATTACAATCATGAGTATCACACATTAAGTATTAATTACTTTACATGGAATTGTCATATAATTGTCTCAACACTGAAGAGAAAATGATTTGTACTGGGTATGATAAAGTAGCAAAAAAAAAAAGAACTAAGCATTATGATATATGGAAATAAATACAAATCTGTTTCATTTTTCTGCTACATGACTCAGAATTCAACCCCGAATTGGTTTTATAGAAACTACTACAATCCTTACCTAATCCTGCATTCATGATGTTTTTACTTTTTTATGATACACTATCTCCCCAAGTTGCACAGGCTGGGGAATCTCAAACTCCTGGGCTCAAGCAATCCTCCCACTTCTGCTTCCCAAGTAGCTGGGATTACAGGTGTGAGTCACTATGCCCAGCCATGATCTTGTTTTTTAACTAAACATGGAACGTAAGTGAAAACGGTGAGTGAAAGGGGGGAAAAAATCTATGAAAGATATCTATCCACTCTGATAAATTTCTTTAAACAAGAAAGTTGAGCTTCTTATTACTCACTTAACAGCATCCTCACAGCCACATGACCTTAGTTATTAATTTCCAGGAGTAAAACTGGAGAATATTGTAGAGAAGGATTCTTAACAGAAAAACCTGCCTGAGTTAATACTCTAGACAGAGAAAAAATAAGGCCTTCATGATGCTAAGAGACATTTACAAGACATTTACTCGTCAGTGATCCGATTTTTAATTTGAGGCAACAGAAATTTCTTTTTTTATTTATTTTATTTTTTATTGAGACGGAATTTCGCTCTTGTTACCCAGGCTGGAGTGCAATGGTGCGATCTTGGCTCACCCAACCTCCGCCTCCTGGATTCAGGCAATTCTCCTGCCTCAGCCTCCTGAGTAGCTGGGATTACATGCACGCACCACCATGCCCAGCTAATTTTTTGTATTTTTAGTAGAAACGGGGTTTCACCATGTTGACCACAATGGTCTCGATCTCTTGAACTCGTGATCCACCCGCCTCGACCTCCCAAAGTGCTGGGATTACAGGCGTGAGCCGCCGCGCGAAAGATGAAAAAGGCAACCAGCACACAGTGGCTCATGCTTGTTATCTCAGCACTTTGTGGGGCTGAGGCGGGAAAATTGCCTGAGCCTCGGAGTTCAAGACCTGCAAGGGTAATAGCAAGACCTGTGTCTACAAAAAAGCTTTTTTAAAAAAATTAACCAAGTGTGATGGTGCATGCCTTTCATCCCAGCTACTTGGGAGGCTGAGGTAGGAAGATCACTTGGGCATGGGCAGTTGAGGCTGCAGTTTGCCAATTCTCTACTGCACTCCAGCATGAATGACAGAGCAAAACCCTGTCTTTAAAAACGGACAGCCAGGTTAAAGAAAAAGATATATTCATATCCAGGAATGGTAAATGATTGTAAATGAAACTGCATTACATCCACTGCATCACAACAATCTAGTGAAGAAAAAAAGATGTTTCACCCCACACCAGATACAAAGGGATATGGCACATGATTTTTACCGAAGGTAGTTAAATTAATGCAAATGATTCAAGTTAAAAGACAATGTAAACAAGCCCACAGCATGTTAATTCTAAAATCTAGTATCTTTAGAGAAATGAGTCTCAGCTACTTCTATAAACCTAAAACATATGTCAAGACAGACTGATTTTATCCCATGACATAAAACTGGAAGACTTTTACCAGTAAGAAGCCTAGCTTATATGAAGTAAGTCTTTACCCCTAAGTTCCAAATTCCTTTTACCTGTAAATTGCTAATTATTATGATATCCTAATAGTATGTATTCGCCACTTGTTAAAATTTTTTTTCTATTCAGCAATTTTTTTACAATAGTTTGTTATAACAAACATCTACACACACCAAAAAAAATCCTGAAAAGGGTCACCAGCTCACCTTCATCACTTGGCGCCTGCTGCTTCACAAGAGTCATCGGGGATCTTGCTGGAGGCATACTAAGTGGATGGCGCCAACTCTTAGAGGTTTTGTTCTCTCCCTCTGTTATCTAGTTACAGTACACAAATGGAGGAGAAATACCATTACCAAAAAAAAACTAAAAAAAAAAAAAACCCTACAGTTCATAATGATTTATAACTTAATGTTGTAGAAATCTTGTGGTTGTTTACCTCTTGGGGAATTAGTCTTTTAAGAAATTTAAACTTCAGGTCAAAAGAAATAGGAATCAATTCTATTGGTAATTTTACCCTGAGGTCAATTAAATCTTCTTCCCCGTGGTATTAAAATATAAGCTGTAGGGCAAGGTAGACTTATTAAACCTGCAATAAGCTCAGCAGTTAGCAAGTTTTCTAAAGTTCTTACAACTATTCTAAATTTAGGATTACAGGCCAGGTACATTGGCTCATGCCTATAATCTCAGCATTTTGGGAGGTCAAAGTGGAAGGATCACTTGAGCCCAGGAGCTTGAGACTAGCCTGTGAAACATAGGGAGACTCCATGTTAATAATTAAAAAAAAAAAAAAAAGACCAGGTATGGTGGCATATGTCTGTCGTCCCAACTCCTCAGGAGGCTAATGTGGGAGGATCACTTGGGCCCAGGAGGTCAAGGCTGCAATGAGCCATGATCATACCCTGTCTCCAAACATAAATAAACAAGTAAATTTAAGATTGTATTCTCATAAAAATATAGGACTATGGCTTGGTCACCTCTAAGATGTTCCCATGTTAACATTTGGCAAGGAATTTTACTTTCTCTCCTTACAGAGAAGACAATCCTGCAAAGTTGAGGCTGTATCCTTCTTTCAATTCAAAAATTAATCACTACTTCTATATCACAAACATAAACAATCCAACAGGAAACCAGAAGTATTCTCTTTTTTTAATGATACATTAATGCCATGTTGAAACCACTTAAATTTTATATATGATTTTTTTGTCCTGGGATGTACAGACTATATATTCCTTTCCCAGATAGAAAGTCATGGGTATCCTTACACCTTCCAGCTAGGACCCATCTTTTTAAGCTCTCTTGCTTGCACAACGCAAAACTTTTAAAGGCAGCAGGAGGGGGAAGGCTATCAGAGTTTGAACCCAGCGGGCTTACATCAAGAGTTGACTATGAAGGAAAACAATCTTAGTCTTCTTCCCTGTAAGCTGAAGAAGCAGTGGCCAGATATAGAGAGACTAGTCTGGCCTCTGACTCCAACACATGATTCTGAGAAAGTGTAAGAACACTGTAACAAAAGCTAGGAATGAGAAAAGAATGACAAATGCAATATAGGATGACAGCTATCAATGTTTATAATAGCTAAAAAAATAATATGGGAAATTATAACTCAGCCAAGAAGAAATATTCATCAGGACACCACACTGTTGTCACAGCTGGAGTTATAAGAGGATAAATTATATCAGGTTTCTGCTCCCAAGAAGTGTAGATTATAGAGCAGTAAGGGAATAGATAATAAATTAGTAAATCTTATTTATCAGGTACTACTGGGTAAATATGCAAGGAAGGAAAATAAAGAAGGACAAAGGAATAGAAAGCGATGGGGAGGGGGCAATTTTATAGGGTAATTTATAAAGGCCTTTCTGATATGGTGATTATTTGAGGGGAAGTTTGAGTACATACATATGATGATCTGGGGGAGAAGTATTTTGGGGAGCAAGAATAGCATGTAAAGTGAGAACATACTTGGTGTGTTCCAGGAACAGCATGGAGCCCAGGATGGATGGATGGATGATGGATGGGTGGATGGATGGATGAGTAGACAGAGCTTAAAAAATAAGTCTTATTGGCCGGGCGCGGTGGCTCAAGCCTGTAATCCCAGCACTTTGGGAGGCCGAGGCGGGTGGATCACGAGGTCAAGAGATCGAGACCATCCTGGTCAACATGGTGAAACCCCGTCTCTACTGAAAATACAAAAAATTAGCTGGGCATGGTGGCGCGTGCCTGTAATCCCAGCTACTCAGGAGGCTGAGGCGGGAGAATTGCCTGAACCCAGGAGGCGGAGATTGCGGTGAGCGGAGATCGCGCCATTGCACTCCAGCCTGGGTAACAAGAGCGAAACTCCGTCTCAAAAAAAAAAAAAAACAAACAAAAACAAAAGTAAGTCTTATTGAGTAGATGGGCTAATGCCAGCAGCTATCAGCATATACACAGCATTATCCTCAATACTGAAAACATTGACCAAAACTACATAAAAATTAAATAGGGCTATATTACATCAAGGAGTTATCTAACACTGTGGTATAAGAAAAGAATGTCATGCAACTGTTCTTAAAGGCAAGCCAAGCCTCTCAGCCTTCAATAGCAATGTTGGTTTCTCTGCTGTCAATCTTTGCTCAGGGAAATGATGAAGATGAAGGTAAACAGCACTACACCCATAATCATGTTCCTTGAGAGCAAAGAATCTGAAAAGCTACTTTCAGCTCCATTCTAGTTCAAGGAATGTCACTAAATATTACTAAAGCAGGCATTTGACTCATTCACCTCTCAAAAGAATATCAGCTCGGCTACATTTAATCCATTCATGAAAGTTGTTAATTTTTTTCCTTTTTTTAAGAAACAGGGTCTTACACTGTCACCCCGGCCAGAGCACAGTGGTAGGAACACAGCTCACTGCAGCCTTGAATTCCTGGGTTCAAGTGATCCTCCAACCTTAGCCTCCCTAGTAGCTAAGACCACAGGCCCATGCCATTAAATTTTATTTTTATTTTTTTGTAGACGTAGGGTCTCATCCTGTTGCCCAGGCTCAACAGGAATCCTGGGCTCAAGGGATCCTCCCACCTCAGTCTCTCAAAGTTGCAGGGATTACAGAAATGAGCCACCATATCTGGCCAAAGTTGTAAATTTTGCTTACTAATATGTGAATGCTATTTTCAAACTACTCTTAGACACCTTTTCAAAGAAAGCAGACCATACTCTTTTTCATATTTCAAGTGTTTATAATTCAATGAGATATATAATTCTACATAAAAAGATAAACACTATTGGGTCAAATCAGAAAACTATATTTTAAATAACATTTTAAGACTGTTGAGAAGCAGGGTATTCAAAGCTGCTGTCCTTATACGACCTCCCTTGTTCTACTCAGGGACACAAAAACCTGCTGTGAGTTGAAACAAATAGGAGCAGTGTCTGTTCTGAAGCCAGTGCAACTTGTCAGCTCAATTACTCCTTCCTTATCCACTTGCATTCCCTAATCAGGTTGGATACATACAAAAAAGTACTGAATTCTGATAATCACTACAGATAGTCATACATCCCCTGAACCACTCTTAAGGCTACATGGACAGTTTCTGCTGAATATGGAATATTAATACTATACAAGGACAATATTGTACAATTTTCCAAAAAGTCACAATGGGAAGTAAAGTAATCTAGAGGGTTCTTTTCTCAGAGGCAAAAGGCCTCTTTTGAGGAGGGGGCAGGACAAGAAAGGTCACCCTGGTCCTGGGATTCAGAGTCCATGAGCAAAGAGTAAGAAGAAAGCATGACCAGGTAAATCCTAACGCTGAAATAGAAGCTGGGACGCAGCGTTATCAATATTAACAAGAGGTAGTCAGTTCCCATCACGTAAATTCTTCCCAGACTAGTTAATAATGCAGGTGATAGAACAATTCTGTATCTTTACTGTATCAGTGTCGATATGATTGTGACTTTGTACTATAGTTTTCTAAGATGGTAGTATTGGGAGAAACTGAGTAAAGGGTACAAAGAATCACTGTGCACTATTTCCCACACTGCATATGAATCTACAATTACCTCAAAATAGTTTAATTTTTTAACAAATAGAAAAATCAAGCTTCAACATGTGGCCATAAGCTCCACGTGCTGAATTATCATTCTGTGAGCCACAGCTCACTGAAGGCTTACTTCCCTGTCACTGAATAAATATAATTTAGACCCATAAGTGTAAAATGTTATTTATTTGTGCCCTAAAGGAGGATTTCAGTGCACAGCATGTTGTTTTCAAAATATGTTCTCACCATATAATTAATATGGTAAAAATGGATATTGCCACATACACTGGGGACTTTGAAGCCATTTCTCTCTCCACTGGGGACCGCTGGGATTTCCCCAGGTTCAAGGCCATTCCCATGACTCTCCACATCACTCTCTTCTCCCTCTGTTAACACACCATTACTCTCTGCCACTGATAAGCATGACTCAGGTGATTTTGGCCATGAAAGCTTGGGTGAGTCTGATTTCCTGGGCTTTTCATAGCCACTAGATAATGGAATGGAATCATCAGCCTCATTGGGTTTAGAAGGTACACTTCTATATGCATAAGTGTTGTCATCCTCAGTTTTTATGTCTTCCATTACCGATATACTTAAGCAGCTGCTTCCTGAGGATAAAAGAGAAGATGGTTAATAAATCTTACATTGTATTATTACTAAGTAAGATTGGTAAACTATTCCCAACTGATTCTATATCTTACACACACATACACACACAAACGAAACCTCATTTGTACCCATCACATACTAGCTCTGAAAGTCAGGTCCTCTACTTAAGTATTATGCCAGGGCTCAAAACCTGGAGATCAATGTGCAAAGAACCATGTAATGACAGAACTAATGAAATTGAGGGCTCTTAGCCAAAACCATGCAGCAATTCATCAAGTGGCTAATTAAATCTAGTGTAATAGAAAGCATGATGAGGGGCTGGGTGCAATGGCCCATGTGTGTAATCCTACCACTTTGGGAGGCCAAGGCAGGTGGATCACTTGAGGCCAGGAGTTCAACACCAGCCTGAACAACATGGCTAAACCCCAGCTCTACTAAAAATATAAAAATTAGTCGGGCATAATGGCACACACCTGTAGTCCCAGCTACTCGGGAGGCTGAGGCAAGAATATTGCTTGAACCCGGGAGGCAGAGGTTGCAGTGAGCTGAGATTGTGCCACTGCACTCCAGCCCAGGTGACAGAGAAAGACTATCTCCCCCCCAAAAAAAAAAAAAAAAAAAAAAAAAGCATGACAAGGCACAATATGGGACTATAATGAAATATCCATATATATTGTATAACTCTCTTCTCTGCATTTGTTGTAATTTCCTTCCCTACCTTCTCTTCCTTGCTATCTTGTATCCATTCATCACAACTCAAGTCAAATATCACCTCTGCCAAGAAACCTTGCCTGTCCAGCTCTCAAGTGGTTGAAGTTCTTCCTTGGTAAACCAGCAACATCCTAGGCGATCTCTATAATGCTACTTACCACACTGGATTGTAATTATGAGTTTATTGCCTAGCTCTCCACTAAAACATGATCTCGTTTTTTTCAAAGTTCTGTGGTGTAAACTCTGTCCACCTATCTATTTCAAGAGCAAAGGTAATGAGGCTGGAGAAGCAGCAGAGGAACAGTTTAGGACAATGTTAGGACTTTCTTCTATTATAGGTAGAATAATACTAAGAAGAAGGTAGTGACAAGACCTAAGCTTTTTTTCTTTTAAAGGATCACTATGATGGCCACCTGGAGAATTGACCAGCAGGAGTAACTACAGTTGACACTCCTGAATAAGAAGGAAGGAACTGCTGCAGTCGAACAGGCAAGAGCTATGGTACCAGGAGTGGGATTCTGGCGGAGGGGGCGGGGCTGTCTCCTGAGGAAGGATTTACAGGATAAGAAGTATGTATGAGAGGAACACAGGAACTAGCTTAATTATGAAGAGGGCAAGAACCCCAACAAATATGAAAGAGGCAAATCATTAAAGCAGTTTCCAGAAAAATATGTTACCAAAGGGGAAGAAGGCAAAGCAGCTGAGATTTTTAGACAATTGTTTTAGTAAAGAGGAGGTCAGGAAACTATACATGCCATTGTTGTTGTTCTTAAAACTCTGATCTTTATTTTCTTTTTAAAATTAAGTCAAAAGCTAAGAATCTATAAAGAATTATCTGTAATTGATTTTCTCTGCTCATGTGAATTCAAGAGAAGCCTTCCAAAAACATACATTGTAAATTGAATTGCCCTTAAAAAAAAGGTCGCATTTTAGAATCTACTTTTTTATTAAACCAAATAGGCACTGCTGGCTGTTTGTCTCACAATTCTGTTACATATAGCAGTGAGACTCCTGACTTTTATAACATTCCCTGGGCCTCGTGGTTGAGTTACCTTATGACTTTGAGTAGATTATTGATTAAGCTATGTGGACTGGTCAGATGTGTGTCATAATGAACATCAATTTAAGGCATCTGGTCATCCACCACCTACTACTACATGTGAAACATAACTAACCATCTTCTCACCTGAGAGTTTGATATGATCAGATAAATTCTGATCCGCCTGCATGCTGCTAGCAGAGGCCTCTTCTTCTGAAGGTACTTCTGTGTTCCTCAGCTTCGCTGCTTCTTGAGGATTTTCACTGACCTTGAGGTCATCTGTGCCTGAGCCAGCGTTAGGGACCTCTGCCCCACTGACTTCAGCTGACACTTCCTCTTCCTCCTCAGCCTTAGGCCTTTTAGAAGTAGACCTAGCACACTGGAAGCTGTCAACAAGAGAAGCAGCAGTCAGAGCGGAATGCTTGCAATGGATATGAAAAACACATCCCAATAAAAATGTCATTGTCACTTGCTTAAAGAGGAAAGAACTGACATTGTTAATCACTATGCCAAATCAGTGTTCACAACTGAAAGATTAACTTTGAAATCAAAATCTTAAGAACAAGTTTTATAACAAATTTTCAAATTCACACGACTATAAATAATTATTAAACATTTTTTGAAAAAGAGCCACTGCAAAAATGTAGCAACATTTTAAAAGTCTGAAAATACAAATAAGGTAAACAATGTTGAAATGAGAGAAATAAAATCAATAAATAAAATATTTAGATAATTAAGAAATTAAATTTTAAAATCCTGTAAGGCTAGTGCTAAAATCTAAGTAAATTATTTATATTTCAAGGTGAAATACTGACTACTTTTCATTGAGTTTTGTATAATTGTCAGGCATGTATTAACATAGTTCAAATTAAATGCCAATTCATTAATAGAGAAATTACTTAAAAACAGAACAAGGCTAACTGGAGAAAGAGAGAGAGAGAGAGAAGAAAGAAAGAGAGAGGGAGAGGGAGAGAGAGAGAGAGCGAGCAAGCGAGCGTGCGCATGTGCGCTTCCTAAAGACATTGTCTCACTATATTGCCCAGGCTGGTCTTGAACTCCTGGCCTCAAGTGATCCTCCCTCACTGGCCTCCCAAAGTGCTGAGATAACAGGTATAAGCCACCACATACAGCCTAATTTTATGTATTTAACATCGTATATCAATGAACTATTTTCAGAGTGAACACAATTTTTATCTTCTTCCTCTCTATTCTCCAGCAAGTCACTTGATAGCTTTGGCATATATGCTTTTTACATATAAAATAAACATTCCTAACAATTAGAAACAATTACAAATAAACTCAAAGCAAAAGTGTCCAAAACACCCCCATATGTATTACAAACACACAAGAAACTGCCACAGGACTAAGCACTGTAGGAAGTCAGGGAGGGCAGAGAAGACGGTGGCTAGCAATAATCTATATAAATTAGCTTTCACTGCAGCTGATAGCAGTAACAGTAGTAACATCACCGTCATCACTTCTGTTACAAATCCATGCACTGGCTGATGTGGGAAAATCTTAACATTATAAACAGTGCAGTACATGTGAAAAAAAATAAGGCTGACATGTGCTTGAAACATCAATGAATCACTCCCTTCATCAGAATTCCCTAAATGGGGTATTTCCAAAGGGAGATCAAAAATCTCTAAAAATCAACCCACAAGGCTGAGCATATTAAACAAGCCCATAGTCAGACTTTCTAAGTAGGTGAACAAGTTCCATTAATTATGTAAACCTACGGACAGGCATTTCGATCTGTTCACATGTCATAAATCTATGTTCTCTATCAACCCAAAAGGCCGTCTGTGGTTAATAACTAGGAAACCAAGTCATACACCTAATGAAAATATTGTTTTCCATCCATTAAAGAACAATTCTCAAGACGTTGTCCTGGTGTGCATTCTGAACTCAGGATTGGATACTGCTTCCTTCCAATGCTGGTTTCTTTCGTGCTGTGAATGAACACATTTGTCAAAGCCACTGACTGTTCAAATCAGTGTTTCTCAAATTTTCTTGAATGTAACCCACAATGAGTTATAAATTTCAGATAGTGACACTACATACACACATGCACATACTTACACACGTCATGAGTATTTGCCCTTACCACAGAAGAAGCACTATAATAGTTTTTATTCTATTTTACCACCTAATTTTAAAACAGTCTTGATCTACTAAACTGAGGTGAAAACAAACACTTTGAAAATGATTGCAGTAAATACGACAGGGATAAATATCAACACCTGAGTTAGTTCTGCACCTCAGGTCTGTCTCTTACACAACACTGAAGTGTGACTCCATGTTCCTAAGGTTCCTGCACTCACTACAACTCTAAATTAGCAGAAAATAAATATCAGGAAAATGAACAGAGAGAAAATAAGCATCATAAGTCTGGGCAAAGATGTAAAATTACTGTGTTATTGAGTTAATATCAAAAAAAGTGGAAACAAGCTACAGGGGATTAGTTAGATACATGCAAGCATTAAAAATTATGTTGTAGCAAATCAGTCAGTTACATAAAAAAAAACACTCAAAACTGATCATCAGATTGTTAATAGATCATGGCCCCAATTTTGGAAAGATATACTATAAAATATATAATAAATATATAGGTAAAGGATATATACAAAATGTTAACACTGGTTATCTCTGGATAGTGAGGTTATGGGTGATATGGGATTCCTTCATTATTCTTTTCCTTATTTTACAAATTTCCTCCAATGCACAAATATTACTTTTATAATCTGAAAGAAAAACAATGAGTAATATTGAAGAGGAAAATTTAACATTAAATTGGAAAACATAAGAGCCTTAAAAGGTAGCCTAAGGACCTGAGCAACACAACACATCCTATTCAATAGGTTTTAAAACAACAAGATGCACACAGCGGAACTAAAAGCTTTTGAAATGGCCCTGGCCACAAAGATGGAATGGAGAATAAAGTTCGCAAGGATAAGCATGTTACAGAAATACCATATTGCAGTGTTTTACATCTTATAAAAGAATGAAACCAAGTGCATAAAATGTGGTAAAATATACGCCTCCAGATGAGAGTAGTACCTCAGATGTTGGACAAATGAAGAAGATAACCACTAAAGTCAAAAAGAAAAATGGTGGCAAAATGAAAAAGTGGAAAACCAAGTTACTGATTAAAACATAAAAATACACAGAAAGGAACAATACAACCATAAAAGACATTAGTGTAAGTGGTCTAATAAGTTCTAGATCATTCTATTTGCCATGTAGAGCAACTTCAGGAATATTCTCAAACAAAATAAATATATATCTCTTCCTACATTATATTTATTACACATCTAAGAATTAAAAATAATTTGTCTCACATTTTCAGGAAGGCATTAAGTAAAGTTATGATTAATAAATAGAAAAAGCAAGTGAATCGCCTTTCAGAACACCACATCCAATGACCCATTTTAATTGAGAAAACACTATAGGTAAGGGGGGGTCAGTAGGGTGAGGGGTCATTACCTCCGGGATGCTTTTCTTACTTTCCTCCTCCTCTGCAGCCATGCTTTTACTTCAGGAGTGGATGCTGGAGTAGGCTTCGTGTGATCAATGGTGTATATATCCTTTCCTTGTTTCCAAAGCTGGTATCTGTCTGGCTGAAATTTCCTCACAAAGATATCCATTGAAATTTTCACCATGTCTTTTCTGCAAGTGCACTGAAACACATAATAGAGGATAATGTGTTACATTATCAAACATCCAGTGGATGATAAACCCTATTTCTTCAGAACAGAGATGAGAATCTATACATTCACATTTATAAGCAGGAAAATAAGATGGGAAAATGATTTGTGGACCTCACAGGAAACTATATACCAAGAAAAACTAAAAGGAAAGAGTGCTCATTTGGAAGCATGCCTGCAACGGAAAGATTATCTGCCCATCACAATGATGTGTCAATGAACTGATCACTGAAAGGTCTGTAAAGCTGAAAACCTGGGATGTCAAAAATAAAACAACCCAATTAATGTGTGATTAGAATACTTTAACCAATAAGTTGAGAAAAATTTACTCTAAGATATATTTTGTTATATTCATGGTTATTAAGAAACCCTCACAAGATAACCCAAAACTAGAAGCAAATCAATAGCCTTTTCTACATCACATCACATGTAACATCCAACAGTATCAACAGCAACAACAAACATATCCACTAAAATGAAGACATAGGGTAAAGGTGAGAGACGTTCAAAGAAAAATTACTTCAAATCTACTATGCCTTTAATTCTTACAGTTATCAGTAACATCTTATTAAGCAAGTTTTCTATAAAGACTTCACACAAAGTTTTATTAGGTCTAGGCCAACACTATGCAACAGGGATGTTATCATTCAAATGGTGGTGCATAAATAATCCCAAGGATTTAACTGATACACGTTGACAATATCTAACATACCTGATAACAAACTGACTGAACAGTTCTGACACAATAAGACTTTTGACATCTTGGTGATACAATTATCACCTCCATACAAATTAACTCCAAAGTCTTAATAATATCTAAACCCAAACTCCCTCCACAGAGTTCTCGTCCTAAGGGCCATTACATTCAAAATACCTAAAATTATTGTCTTCAACTTCAAACCATACTGTCACTATGATACCACAGTTCTAATCTCTTACATTCATAGTCCACATTTCCTAGATACTCACTACTCCTTCAACCCTAAAAGTTCAACCTGTCTCCATGTACAGTGTCTCCTGTCTCAATTCCTTCTGCCAGCATCCTTGTAGCTATGCTGCCAGGCCTTGAATCCTGGCATAACAAGGCTAATGTCCCTGCCTGTATTCTCTCCTAACATCAATCCCTCGTTATAGCTGTTACTTTCATCTCCCCCAAATATCTTACAATCTTTCATTCCTATGTTCAATAAGGTGTAATTACCCTGCTTTTCCTTTAGAATAAGATCTAAACTTATGAGCCTGGCAGTAAGGGCTCCAAGATTTTACTCCACCAGAGAGATTTTTCAGGTTTCACTCCCATAGTAAGTCAACATGAATATTCTTTTCAAGTCATGGGAGCCCAAATGCCCCATACACTTCGTTACTTCCATATTTTCCTCCTACCACACTACTTTCCTGCATACTAGTCTGCTATCCAGCAAAACCTCATCCTCAGCTCTGAATATAAATTGTATCGATTGTTCCTCTGAAGCTAATACTATTTATCTATACCACTGCCTTCTATTACTGGTTATGCATAGTGAGGGTTCTAAGTTACCTTGCTACAATTATCTTGCCATTGGAATATAGAAAATGAGGATCCTGAAAAATTGAAAGATATTTTAATTTAAGATGTAATCTTTTGACTATAGGTGGGGGAAAGCTTGGACTTAAAAACCAGAAACTTTCTTAAAGTGTTACTAATGTTGCTTCACAAAGAAAAACTAAACAGTGAACAAGAGTGATGCTCCCCACTTTGAAGAACTAATTGAGGCCTGATCATGATTAGAACTGTAACATCCCTAGGGCAGATAAGCTGGAGAGGTACAGAACACTATTTCTGAGGAATATGTCTCAGAAAAAAAACCTTTGATCTGATTAATATTCATCTTGTTTGCTGAGATGATGCCATGAAACCTAAACAGAAACAGCAGATAAGCCATGGTCAAAGAGGAATGTGCTCGGAGACAGGAGGATGGTGTTGCTGGAAAAAAATTGCTAAACAGATTAGGCATGTGACTCATGGATCCAACCAACCAATCATGTCAGCAGAAGCCGGGGAAAAGAGAGATCTGTGTGAGACTGTCTTACTTGATGCTTGGATGTCCATGAAATGCACAGAAGACTTACAAGGATTTTAAGATATTTATACCAGCAGAAATGCTGCCAGCCCGAACCAAAAGGAACAGAGACAGGAAAAAATGAAGGAATGACTCCAAGAACAGAGCCACAGATGCAGAATGACTGAGTGGACAAAAACTCATTGGGCTGTTACAGCAGCCCTAACAAACTAAACTTTAGGAGGTACAGAAACATGCTACTATGCATCTTAAGATTTCTTCAGGATTAAATCGAACAGGAAACCCACCTATACTAAATTTTTCTAAATAACCTAAACCCAACAATCACAATCTCAGTAATGGTATAAAAGATAACATAAAAAGGTAAGATTATACCTTTAAAGTTTATTTGGTATTATTATGCAATGGAAGATGAGGAAAAGATAACACCATGTCAATTTGCTAGGAAACTGTAAGTCCCATGATGCAAATAGTGCTTAAAAGACTGGATTCAAACTCCAGCTTCAACAATGACAAGCTATGAAATCTTGAGCAACTTATTTGACTTCTCCATGCCTCAGTTCCCCCATCTAAAAAACTGGGAGTAACAATGGTAACTATCCTCATAGGACTGATAATAGAATTAAACTTTGTGTTCTTATAAAATGTTGCTGAAAATGCTATATTAAGTGCCTATTTTTAAAATTCCCAATATGGCTTATATAAATTGCTTTTTGGTAATCCGACCACAAGAACACAGAGGTTTCTACTGTTATCTTATTTTCCTTACTGAAAAAGTGGAAGCAACGAAGGAAATAAGAATCAGAATGTCACATCTAACAAATGGTCTTGAGGGTCAAGGGGAAGTAAGTGCCCAGTGGTTCTGAAGAATCAAACAGGAGGAGCAATCCCAGACTTCAGGAGGACTGAGAAAACCTGAGAGGACCAGGCCACTGTTGTGGGAGAGGGGAGAGCAGTATACCTCAAGCTCCTGTTTGCATAATATGTGGCAACCAGACTCAACTCCATGGCTTCACATCTAGAGCAAACTGAAACTGGAGGCCCAGTAGATGTAAGGCATTAATGAGAGGAAATGCCCGTAACAAGAATTAATACTACCCAGGTGCCAAAGGTAGGATGCTATAAGGTAAAATAAGATGAAGGCAAGGGTTCAACTCATGTGACTTCTTTGCTCTCCACTGTGTTTAAAAAGAACAAAATAGGCCTCCTTTTAACAGAAGAGCTTGGTATTACATGGCAACATGCACGTGGTTTGGGGAGGCCAAGGCAGGTGTACGGCTTGATCCCAGGAGTTCTAGACCAGCCTGGGGAACGTCAAAACCCCGTCTCTACCAAAAAATACAAAAAATAGTCTCATAACCCAGTTTCAAAAATAAATAAGCTCAAATGAAACACATACTGTCATCTTGTGGTGATGCATGAGTATATGCCATATCCTTAGACCTATCCTGTCCTATCCTATTCTTTAGATCTAAAATGCTAGCCTTTAGAATAGCCACCAAAAACATATTTACCAAAAAAAAAAGGTTTATACCAAAAAAAAAAGAATAACATATTTATTGCTATTTCCTCAAAACAACGCGAAATAATTTAAAAAGCAAAAACTTAGTTTTAAACACCCTAAATTTTAAAATAAAACTCTCACCTCCTCTCCCCCAAAAATGTTATTGCTTTTAAAGGTTATCAGCTAATTATCTTTGAGGCACAATCAAATTACATTAGATCAAAACTACAGTAATAAAAAAGGCATCTATTCTAGATTCTATCCAACACAAAGCAAAAGGGCCCGACATCCCCCAATATATAAGGTATAAAAACATGAGGCTGTGTATAAAACTTTAAAATGCAAAATGTTCAATGAAATAGCAATTCACTGGTTTAAGAGAACAAGTTTATGTTTTTAACACAAGTTGCCCGCTGAATAGTATCATATATAATATTATGAACAAATGGAAGAGGGACATTCTACATTTCATTGTTTTCTAACAACCCTAACGTTAGTGAAGACATTAAGAATATTATTAAACAATCATTTCTAATTTATATTATGACATAATTATTCATTATTTCTATATTAAGAAGTAACAAAGCACTACTAAGTGTTAGGCATGAAAGTAAACCTCTTATTTAACAAAGTATATGTCTGGTGGTGGTAACTAGTAGGGCCAAAATCATTAATTAGGCCTGACATATGATTGTATTCTAAATCCTCAGACTACACTCTCATAGAACATAGATCTCTGCAAGTTCAGGAACTTTAGTCTCAAAAAATAAAAAGGTATGAAACCATAACTAATATTTTTTTTTTTCTTTTGAGACACGATTCCACATTGTCAGCCAGGCTGGAGTGCAGTGGCGCAATCTTAGCTCACTGCAATTTTCCCCTCCCAGGTTCAAGCAATTCTCCTGCCTCAGCCAATGAAGTAGCTGGGATCATAGGCATGTGCCACCACACTCAGCTAATTTTTGTATTTTTAGTAGAGACGGGATTTCAACGTTAGCCAACCTGGTCTCGAATTCCTGACCTCGAGTGATCCATCTGCCCCACCCAAAGTGCTGAGATTATAGGCATGCGCCACTGCACCTGGCCCTGAATTTCTTATAATTTTAATAAACCATTACTGTGAATTATCTCAGATACCTTGCCCCATCTGACTTTATACACCAGTCTATTCTTAACCATGAGAGCACACACAGTGTCTGTCTTATTGAGAAGTGTATTTTAAGTACCTAGAGAATTAAAGTCTGTTAAAAATATTTGTTAAATAACCTTTAAAAAAACACATGTACGGAGACAAAGAAAGGCTCAGGGGACTCACATTAATTAGTTCAAGGTCACATACCTAATAAGTAACAGAGACTGTGGTAGATTCAAATCTAGCACTCCTACACTCTTACCTAATCTACTGTGGAAATTCCAAAAGAAAACCACATTCAATACATTTAATATGTTTCTTCCATCTCAATCTTCTTTATCTATGACCCAGAACCAAACTGAAATTGTAGCTGAGAATAAACGTCCGGGACTCATTACATTTGCCTTCTACGCATGATATCGTGCTGTGCTGATAGAGTTTAACCAGCCTAGCTAACAATTTTCCAAAGTAACTTTCCTCCCCTACTCCTACTTCTAATAGGTTCAGACTAATTTCTCTGGAATATTTGCAGGCTTCACCGTGCCAGGATATGTCTCCCTTATAAAGTAAGGCAATTACAAAGCAATTTAAGGTATGGAACTAGAAACTCAATCTTTCTGACCCATGAGAGCACTGTTCAAATAGACAAAGAAAAACTATGCAAAAAGAAGGGAAATGGATTCAAATAGTTTGCTCCAGGGTCTCCAAAAGACTCTGTAGAAATTATTTTTAGAATTTCTGCTTCTCAACACTTACCTGAATATCTGATAGAAAGGTTGTGGAAGTTCAGAGTTACAGATATTAAACAATCCACTCCTGCTGTGTCATGTAAAACAGCATGAAATTGAACTCTTTAGTATTCAGGGGTAGACAAAGTTATTTTGTTCTGAATTCATACACTCCATGTCACACTTCATATGAATGATAAATCTGAGGAAGATCAGATAAAAGTAGGGCTCTGCACACTCTTAGAGATCTAAATTCTTTATGAACCTAAATATTTGTATGAGTCTGTATGATCAAATATGAAAGCAGAGAGGCCGGGCGTGGTAGCTCATGCCTGTAATCCCAGCACTTTCAGAGGCTGAGGCAGGCAGATCACCTGAAATCAGTAGTTCCAAACCAGCCTGGCCAACATAGTGAAATTCCATCTCTACTAAAAACATAAAAATTAAGGCCGGGCGTGGTGGCTCAAGCCTGTAATCCCAGCACTTTGGGAGGCTGAGGTGGGTGGATCACGAGGTCAAGCGATCGCGACCATCCTGGTCAACATGGTGAAACCCCGTCTCTACTAAAAATATTAAAAAAAAAAAAATTAGGTGGGCCTGGTGGCACGTGCCTGTAATCCCAGCTACTCGGGAGGCTGAGGCAGGAGAATTGCCTGAACCCAGGAGGCAGAGGTTGCGGTGAGCCGAGATCGTGCCATTGCACTCCAGCCTGCGTAACAAGAGCGAAACTCTGTCTCAAAAAAAAAAAACAAAAAAACATAAAAATTAGTCAGTCATGGCAGCGCAAGTCTATAATCGCAGCTACTCAGGAAACTGAGGCAGGAGAACTGCTTAAACCCAACAGGTGGAGGTTACAGTGAGTAGAGATCATACCACTGCATTCCAGTATGGGCAACAGAGCAAGACTCTGTCTCAAAAAAAAAAGCAGACAGAAATGGCATGGATGCATATTGTTGTATATAATCCTTCTCCTAAATGTTTTCATTAAAATGTTCAGATATACTGATTTCCTTGTTGGAGAGTCTTTCAGTTATTTCTTTTTAAATGTCTAAGTTAAGGTAATTAGAAGGCTTCCTGAACCCAGAATGAATCTTAGGAAGTAAATCATCCACTTGAATTATCATATTCTAATTCATGGATAAGAAACTGAGGCACAAAAATGCTAACTGACTTGTCGGATGTCACAAGGATAGTAAACTGGAGGGAAAAGGAGTTTAAGTGATGCGAGATTCAATATCCTACCCATCAGCCTTTTGGGTTTTCAATTTTGTAACCACTGAGCATACAGGAACATAATGAGTAATTTAAGGGTCTGAATATGGAACTAGCTGTCTTCAGGCTTCAAAATGCTGGCCGCATTAAGTACCATTTGACTGATGTTGAAGACATTTACCTTTTTCTACTTATGCTGAATATGAGATAAACACAGCATCTCCTACCCTCTTCCATCTTTTGTGCACAAGTCAAACACTAGTAGGAATGTAAGTAGATATTAATGAGAAAATAATGTTTTAAAATAAGGGAAGTAGGGGATGTTAATAAGGCAAAAAAAAAAAATCTAAAAGTAGTTATGCATGCATAATAAAATTCCCAGAATAAGCTCTACATAGTATATCAAGGGTACTCTCACCTGGGAGAAACAAAAATAACAATTTTCAAATATATTCTAGGTTACCATATTTTTAAATGCTGTATGTCATACTAATTTTGAATGTGAGTCTCTGGAAAAATGAAACCTTGATTTATTTAGCAGCCATGTTATAAACACTAACCTGCTCTCCATGTACTCTGATTATATGTCACCTGCCACCTGAAACTCTATGGTATTCTTTCTAAAGTGGTAAAATACCTACTGAAAGCTAACTAGACCAACAGAGTAATGCTTTTAGTCTATTTTTGATTTTCTAATGTTAACAATATGGTCAGGGGCTGGGTACAGAGGGGCTCACACCTGTAATCCTACCATTTTGGAAGGATAACACAAGAAGATTGCTTGAGGTCAACAGTTCAAGACTAGCTGGGACAACGAACCAAGACCCCATAACTGGGGGGGAAAATAACAGTAGGAATTTAACACTAAATAAGAAAAGGAAAACAACTAATTTTTTTGAAATAAAAATTTGACAATTCAATGACAAAACATACTTTTCAGCCAAACTTCTCAATAAAAATAGTAGTACCATAAGTAAATAATTCAGCAACTCAGATTCACTGTACCTGGCAATACCTGCATTACCTCTCAAGTGTGAGACTATGTCTGTCACCGCTAATATATTTTTTCTGTTATTAATTTCATGAAATGATTTAAAGTGGACAAAAGACAGATGTATTAAACTTGAATCAGAAAAAAGAACAAGCAGAAGATAGAAAACTACACAATGCATTTAAGTGTTCTTACAGTTTCTCTCTAACCAAATTTAAACAACATCAGTCAGGAAGAATATGAAGAAACATGTCTTGAAAGAAGGTTCACTATTATTCTAATAAATCAAAATGAGAAGAACAGGATTTAAATCGGTTTAAACCCAATAGATATCCAACACGCAGAACTAACTCCCATGACTCTTACCATTAGCTGTCTAAGGTGAGACTCACAACTAGCAAAACAAAGCTGCATTAAACCAATCTGTGACATACTAAGAATAAAGCATGCCAACAATTTGGCAACACATACCAGAATGCTTAAAGTATTTAAGGCTTGGCCAGGCGCAGTGGCTCACCCTTGTAATCCCAGTACTCTGGTAGGCTGAGGCTCGTGGATCACGAGGTCAAGAGATCGAGACCATCCTGGCCAACATGGTAAAACCCCATCTCTACTAAAAATACAAAAAGTAGCTGGGTGTGGTGGCATGCACCTGTAGTCCCAGCTACTCGGGAGGCTGAGGCAGGAGAACTGCTTGAACCCAGGAGGTGGAGTTGCAGTGAGCTGAGACTGCGCCACTGCACTCCAGCCTGGTGCCTGGCAATGGAGAAAGACTCTGTCTCAAACAAAACAAAAATTAAACAGTCTTTTAAAATATGAATAACCTATGACCACAATTGTTGGCATTTTCCTAAGGAGATAATTTTGAATTAATAGACAAACTTAATTTTAACAACACACAGCTCATCTGTTTATTGAACATCTTAAATTAAGAAAAAACATTTTCTGCTACTCCTTCAAAAAACTATGGTATAGCCAAGTAAATTAATTTTATGGGAGAATATTTAGTCATATGGAAATATATTACCATTAGGTAGAGAAAATAGGGGTGTGTGTGTGTGTATATTTCTATTTTCACATACATACATCTATAACATAGATTTTTTATACATATATTTACATACACATACACACACAAACACACACACATAGCTATTCTGACAAAATAGGAAATGGCTCCCCGCTACATAGATGGAGCAAGTAAGAAATCAAGGTCTCTCTCTTGATCTCTCACTCTCACTCTTGATCTTTCTACATTTATCTCAAACCAAAGGTATTTTACTTCATAACCATTGTTATTTTCCCTTTAGATCACTTACCACAATGTGTAATCATATTTTGTGTATTTTTTTAATTCTCAGTTGTTTCCAACACTGCAACCTAAACTTGGTGAAGATAGGCATCAAGTCTGTTTTACCACTGAGTATCTGTCATCAGTACATAGTGCATGCTCCATAAATATTAGCTGAATGATGGCTAACCCACTAGAGTAATGCCAGCAATGTAAGAAACAAGACTGCCAGGCACAGTGGCTCATGCCTGTAATCCCAGCACTCTAGGAGACCAAGGTGAACAGATCACCTGAGGTCAGGAACTCGAGACCAGCCTGGCCAACAGGGTGAAACCCCACCTCTACTAAAAATACAAAAATTAGCCACGTGTAGTGGCACACACCTGTAATTCCAGCTACCAGGGAGGCTGAGGCAGGAGAATCGCTTGAACCCAGGAGGCAAAGGTTGCAGTGAGCAGAGATCGCACCGTTGCACTCCAGCCTGGGTGACAGAGCAAGACTCCGTCTCAAAAAAAGAAAAAAGAAAAAAAGAAATGACAAAAATGAAAATTAAAATTGAATGTTGACTCACCATATTTGAATTATTCAGTAACTTCCCTCATTTCTATTTACATAAGTAATTTTAAAATTAAATTACCTGATCATTGTGTAGAACCCTTGATTAGATGACCTTAAAGTATTATATTACTATGTAGGGGAAGTCTGCCTTAATTAATATAAAACATGTCACAATTGTTAAGGAGCTTTCTTTGCCCAGGAAATGATACTCATCTGCAAACTACAATACAGATTTCTAACTACATATACACGTGTCAAGAAATTGGTTAATTCAAATAAAATACAGAAACACCATTGATGTCATAAATCATTAACAAGCGCTGGACAAAAGAATTCCTTGACTACCCCAGGGGCAAGAGGACAGCCGATAAAATCTAGAAAGTGATTTGGTAGGATCAGGTGTATTTTTACTCTATAGAAATTCATTAATCAGTCTAAATGTTAGAATAGGCTACATAATAAATGCAGTTTTAATGATCTACATTTCCTCATATTCACAGGCACTTTTAATGTATTTAAATCTAAACTGGAATAAATCCAGAAAGGAATCATAAATGCAGCAGAAATCAGCCCCATGTTCTGCTAAGCAGTAAAGACCACTTTAAAACAATTTCGACCATCCATCCATATTTCTAGTGCCAAAAAAGCTCCACATTTGTATAACATATAACAATCACAGTAAAGATAACTCATCTAAAAAGATTACTCATCAATATGTGTAATAAGAAATTATTACACAGCTATAGTTTCACTTATTTATTCAGATGTGGCTGCATATTACAATATTACAATTCATTAACTCTCACACTTTTTAAAATCTTGTTTATAAAAAAAGGAATGTGCTGCCTTCACCAGTGCATAAATATAAGCTGTGGCAGCTATTCATTAAATCAAAATGCAAAAACCTTTCCTCATGGGGTCTGAAAGACCAAATTAAAAGGCAAACGAAGGTAGAGCAGAGGGAATGATGGAGTTAGTGTATGAGTGCATCATTTCGGTTTTGGTTCATCCTACCTTCCATGAGCTGTTGCTAAGAAGAGGTACCCTGGGGGCCAGACCAGGGTTGGGGAGGCGGAGGAATAGTGTTTTATAAATAGCAATAAACAATTATCACATACCAAGTCTGCTCATACTTTGTCTTTCACTTTGTCCAAGAACACAGGAAATAAGTTGAAAATGGCTTCTAAGTCGTTTTAGCCACAAAATTATCACACCTGATCCATATAATCTCTGGCCAAGACTAAATTACAAGCCTTTCCTTCACAGTGCAAAATCATGAAGCCTATCCCACCACAAGCTTTAATTTCCCCTCTCCATGGAATGTATATTGAAAAGAAAACTAAGAAGTCCAGCACTGTAATAAAATATTACGTTACATCCATCTTCAGTTCAAATTTAATACTTGTGCTACAGCAATATGTCCACAGTAACAAACTATGAAGCATTCACTCTACAAATATTTTGGTGCTTAATGGGTCCCAACAGGTACAATTACAGTGACCCAGGGTCATAAGTAAGTAAACTACAAGAGGGAGGGCAGAAATCTAAAAAGTTTTCAATGTTCATCACTAGTTAAGTTTTCGTAAACTTAATGGGGCTATTTTATTCATAAGAAATCATTATTCATTATTTAATCCTTTCAAAAAATTTTACTGTAACTGATGGGGTTGAATTAAATAACGAAATTGTGTTGCATGATTTGTTCCTAAGATTTCTCTTCATTAGGATGCTTTCTGACTAAAAAGAGCACCTTGATTGTACCCTAAGCTCAGGCACGTAATTTAGGTAGGCTAGACTGGCTGAACATTCCATCCCAATGGCAACAGTGCTTGATTCGGAGATAGGCACATGGCCCAAGCAACACCAAAGGGGTTCAGTGGGAATGTGTCAGTAGCTTGTCTTCCTAGAGAAGCTAACAGTCATCTTCGCCACAACATGGAAACAACTCCCTGAGAAAGAAATCGTCAGAGCAGAATGTATGACAGGAGATGTCAGGCAGATTCTTGAAGATATGTATCAAGTAGGTAGTTCTGTATCTGGAGAATATTTACCCACAGGACCAGCTCGGGCAGAATCAATACACTTAGTATTCATCTCTAAGTATATAACACTCAAAAGAAATGTTAAAATCATCTCTGAACCTAGAAAAAAAAATTAAATAAAAACAGTTCTCCAGTCTGTTTCTGGAAATGTATCTACAGTTGAAAACAGAGCGTAACAATTTGTATTTGACACATGAAAAAATGATTTAGTCAGCATGGATGGAATGGGTTATCAAGTAAAATAGTCATATGATGTGAGCCAGCTATGGATGCAAAATTAACAAGACAATGAATAATGGAACAGTATATATAAGAATTTGCCAAAACAGACTGTTTACATTTCCATTTTCACATGTATTCAAAACAATCCAAGTCAGTCAATATGCTTAGACTATCAGGCCTAAAAGTAAACAGATGAAACAACCCTATGTTCTTAATGTGGAGACTTGATTCTTAGATGGCTGTTTAAACCAGCCACAATTTTAAATATCAATCAGAACATACAAAAAGGCCTTCAATATGAAAAGCTCATGCATATAAAAATGCAGGCCGGGCGTGGTGGCTCAAGCCTGTAATCCCAGCACTTTGGGAGGCCGAAGTGCGCAGATCTCTAGGTCAAGAAATCGAGACCATCCTGGCCAACATGGTAAAACCCCATCTCTACTAAAATTACAAAAATTAGCCGGGCGTGGTGGCACGTGCCTGTGGTACCAGTTACTCGGGAGGCTGAGGCAGAAGAATCACTTGAACCCAGGAGGCGGAGGTTGCAGTGAGCCGAGATTGTACCACTGCACTCTGGCCTGGTGACAGAGCAAGACTCTGTCTCAAAAAAAAACAAAAAAGCAATTCTGGCTCTATAGCATTAAGAAAAAAAATATCAAAACAGTAATTAACAATTAACCCATGCTGGGCACGGTGACTCATATCTGTAATTTCAGCACTTTGGGAGCCCAAAGCAGGCAGATCACATGAGGTCAGAAGTTCGAGACCAGCCTGCCCAATATGGCAAAACCCCGCCTCTACTACAAATACAAAAATTAGCCAGGCATGGTGGTGCATACCTCTGGTCCCAGCTACTCGAAAGCACAAGAATCGTTTGAACCAGGAGGTGGAGGTTGTAGTGAGTCAATATTATGCCACTGCACTCCAGCTTGGGTGACAGAGCAAGACTCTGTCTGAACACATACACATACACACACACACACACACACACACACACACACACACAACTTAACCCAACAGAAGTAACATATGCCAATATTCTAGAACCAATATAAAAATTTTAAACACTCAATCTATAACACTTTATTTTAAAAGACCAGTATAAAATACCATCTCACTTTAATATATAGATCCAGTCATTTTAATAATAAAATGACTAAAATATGACAGCCTATAACATGACAAAAATATGAAATCCTGTAACCACAGTGATATAAAATTATGAAGTACCTGAAAATGAATAACATACATCCAAAGATAATAGTAAGTAACTGGCATTGAAGTACAAAGGATTTTGGAAGCCTATTTTCAAAAAAAACCTCACTTTGAAATTATTCTAGTAGTTCCAATAAGGCCAGAATTCAACTACTTTCCTTTTACATTCTTCCTTTATGAAACCATAAAATATGTGGAAACAGTCTAATTTAATTATTGTTTAACCACAGCAACATCAGAGAATCTTGACAATCACAGTGTAGAGGTCCTCTCTCTGTGAAGACCTGACTAAGCAGAACACGAAGTTCTTACAGCAGAGGCTGCATAAAAAACTCCCTCACCAAGAACCACCCAGCAAATATGGAAATGGAACTCCTGGTCTCCTTTCCTTAATGGCAAGTAATTGATGGCGTTTCTTCATTTATTAAAAATAATTTTTATAGAGATAAGGGCTTAACTATGTTACTCAGTCTGGTCTCAAAATCCTGGCCTCAAGTGAACTTCCTACCTCAGCCTCCCAAAGTGCTAGGATTACAGGCGTGAGCCACTGCAACCAAGGCATTCTTCATTCATGTTTAGTTTTCTAAGTTTATAAGGTGAAGGAGGCCTATCTTCGTTCTTATTTTTGAAAAATTTTAAAACATAATTGATCATAATTTTTAAAAATTCAAGCTGAGAGTGATAGCAAACATCTACCACTTACTGTGTGAGTACTATATACCATGTATAATGATAAATGTAAAGCATTTTCTCATTCAGTCTTTGTATGTATTGTCTCAATTAATCTTCATATCCCATGGGAAACTATTAATATTTCTACTTTACTAATGTTGGAATCAAAGAATCATTTACTTATGAAAGGCAATGGAATAAGCAAGTGGTAAAGACTCAGCCTCATATCTTTTTGGCATCAATATCTGTGCCGCTAAAAACTCAAAATATATTGAGAATTCCAGATATGGAGTACTAAAAAATCAGTATCATCCCAGATCTTCTGCACTCTAGGATAACATGGCTCTGGTATGGTTCTCATGATGAGAAAACATACAAAGATTATAAGGCAGAAGAAGTAAAAGAGATTGCAACGGAAGGAATACAGGTACGAGTGAGCTCCCTGCCTGTCATGATCTCTAGATAACACCATCTTCCCTACAAGTCCCTTTTACTACTCGAGTTCTTCCAACAGTTTTATAGCCTACTTCCTATTGCCTCTGAACTTACTAGAAACAACTGTATGTACATTCATGTGCAAGTCTTTCTGTGAACACGTCTTAATCTGTATAGATTCCTTTCTGAAGAGTCTGTACATTTTTTTTCCTTTTTTGAGATGGAATGTCGCTGTGTCACCCAGGCTGGAGTATAGCAGCACAACCTTTGCTCACTGCAACCTCCGCCTCCTGGGTTCAGGCAATTCTCCTGCCTCAGCCTCCTGAGTAGCTGGGATTACAGGCACGCGTCACCATGCCCAGCTAATTTTTTGTATTTTTAGTAAAGACGGGGTTTCACCATGTTGACCAGGATGGTCTCGATCTCTTCACATCGTGATCCACCCGCCTTGGCCTCCCAAAGTGCTGGGATTACAGGCTTGAGCCACCACACCCGGCCTGTGCTTAGCTTTCTAATAGTCAAAATTAGTAGCTCCAACAGCTTGCAAATGAAGCTACTTTCTAACCATTTTTCAAACATTCAAATACTTTTCTGCACTAAAGAACAGTGAATCTAGAAATAGTTGAAAAAGTGATAGCAAGAAACAGAAGGATGGTGAAAACACCATCAAGTAGAAAAACATATAGATAGCTGTTAGGGGCCTTGAGGTAGGCTAAGAAGATTGACAGGCAAGAATATTATGCTTCTCTGGAAGAATGTGTGGAAGACACACAACAGGGTACATTACAAGAAAAGAAACAGTTTCATAAATTTTAACAGCAATGAAAATATCAGTATCAACTCAGATGTCCTGTCTCTCCATTGTTACCCCTCTGCTACATCCTAAATCTTTCTCTATATTGTTACCTCTGCCTAAAGCGTCTCATTACCTTGCTATACCAACTGTATTTATCTAGCTAACATGCTTCACATTTCACCTTAAATGCCACAGACTAGGTCAGCTCCCCCATCACAAACAACTCAATGCCATGAATATGCGGCACGATACTGGTCATAATTAGTTGTATTATTATTATAAGTGTCAGCCTCCGGGCTTCCTGTGAGTGGACAAAGATGGTGCTTGTCCTACTCATCACTGCAACTCCCAACCAGAGTGGTCAATAAATATTTACTGCATGAATTAATAATAAAAAATGTGTCTGTGAATGTATTTCCAACAATTATTATCAGTAATAAAAGCACTTATCTACTATTTTATTTTTTACTTGCTTACTAAAAATTACTTGCTAAGAATCACTTTTTTAATCACTTTACAGTTTACTAAGTACTGGGCACTGTTCTAAGTGCACTATATTTAATAACCCAATCCTCAGAGGTTGGCATAATTATTATCCCAACGTAACAGATAAGAAAACCAATGCGCAGAAAGATTAAGTAACTTGCACAAGGTTCCTGGTGGACACAAGATTCCAACCCAAGAAGCCTGATTCCACAGTACATCACTGGCTCAAATTTTAAACCAACTGTATCAAAACATCCAAAAACAGCTTGTATGTATCTTGTAAAATATTCACAGGTCTGAGATTTAACATTTTCGCTAGACAATTCTCACATATGCATAGTGCCTTATAGGAAACATCAATACTTGATTCTTGACGTTGAGTTCTTTTTTCAGTAATTACATGAGATTTTAAAAAGAAACAGGCAAATTGAAGTTTTCATGTTACCAACTGCATTTATGTATTATAACCCAAAAGCCTAGAAGAACTGCCAAATTAAGAAGAAATAAATCTGAGTAAGGGCTGTGACAGACATGACAGCTGATCTTTTTTTCTATTAATGGAACAAAGAAATGTATATTATTTTGCATAATCTATCATGTTGACTATAAAAGATTTATTACGTAAAAATGTAAATGCTGAAAATATTTATAGCATTTCTTGTTTTGGTAATAAAATCATACCAATTAAAAAGATAATTGCTCATACTTTGTTTAAAAATGAAACCATAAAGTGCTGACTTCATATGGTCTAATTATGTGATTACCTCAGAAGCTGAAAATTGCAATTATCCTTAACTCATCTGAACATTAACGGATTCACTGCCCAAAGGTCAGTTTGTGTCTCTGAAAACTAGAAAACTAGATAAGTTATCTACATTTCATCTTCAAATGCACTCAATATAATTTTTTCTTGAATTACTGCTAACTAGATAAAACACTGTTATGGGGAGGGAGCTTAAGTTATAATGTATGCTGTATGCTGATCCAGGCTGTTGAATATACTAAGTACATGATATATTTAAATGTATACATACATGCCTAATCAAATTCATTCCTATTGCTTTTTTCAATCAATCAGTTTAATTCATTTTCTTCAAAATCATAGTAACTAGAGCCCCCTGGTGTTCCTCTTGTGTCAGAAAGTAGGTGGATAATGTTCAGTCCCACTATGACTCCAGGATTCCTCACAACTCTGACACAAGTACAAAACGAAGTTAATGCTACCAAACATAACCTACCCAGTAGTTGATTTACAAACGAACTTGTGAAGACCAGCAGGCATTTCCTACAGTCTTTGATTTATACATGCACTCATTCAGCAGTACACAGAAACTGCATTGATAATATCCTTAAAACACCATGAGCTGGTAGGGAAGAAAGCTTTAAAATGATGGCAATTTCTATTAAGAAGATGCAATGAACAGACGACAAAAAAGTAACAAAGCTAAATACCATCAAAGAGGTCATCATGTTTTCATTTTTCTTTTTGTTTGCCAGGGCCACAGACCTTTACCTTGTATATTATACTCACCTGTTTGAATTTTGATAACAAGGATTACTATTATAAATAATTCTAAATTTATTTAAGACATAGTTTAAGACATAAGATGTTTAAAAAGACAATTTATATATTACCAATGAATTATGCTAGTATAAATGCTATATTCTGTCTGATGAGAAATAGTTACAATGTTACCTTCTTTACAGAGAGGTTACGCAGTCTTTTTCTGGCAGTTTATACAACCACTACTGTCTCTGTCAGAAAGTAGGTGGATAATGTTCAGTACCTGCACCTAGTAAGGCAGTAATATAAACACAAAGCACTATATATGTGGTGCCATCTGGATATAATATGATTCTATAGGACCTTCTATTCACCACCCCACGTTCAGCGCTGCACACATCTGTAACATGATGACAAGACTGTCCTCTATAATTACCATTGGATAATTATCAAGCCGTCCTTTGCTATTTCATGACTATTAGGCTACAGCAATATTTAACTTTAGATATTGCCTTTAGCAAACAAATTTTGCCAAATATTTTCAAACTCATAATGCTGACATAATATAAACAAACCCATGTAGCTATTCAAGAGGTACTACATGGTGTTTAAGTGTCAGCCTAAGAAAAAGTGAGTGAATTCGAAAGTGCCCTAGAAGCCACCTCTTGCTATTCTCTACCACTGAACCTCAAGTGGCTCATACTTAGTTTACTGTTTCACATTGTGTATATGGTTGTCATTTTTCTGCGTGGTTGTGCGTTTCCCATGGTAGACTGTACTGCTTACTAGCCTAGTAGTTCTCAATTGCAGGTGATTTTTGCTCCCTAGGGGATATTTGAGAATGCCTGGAGGTATTTCTAAAGGCCAGGAAGCTGCTAAATCTGAGAATCTCTTGCACTGGGTTTAAGCAACTTGGAGAAACAGACTGTCTAGTGCCTACACAGGGTGGGCATTCAAATATGGGACAAATGGATGTACATGTACATGAAAATTTGTGTCACTGTAAAATCATCTTTAAACCATCTTTCTCCTTATGACACTCTTTAAAGAATCTCCTTTTTTCCTACTTTCTATAATAATCTTTAAAGAGCTTCCTTTTTATAGGCCAGGTACGGTGGCTCATGCCTGTAATCCCAACATTTTGGGAGGCCAAGGTGGGAGGATTGTTTAAGCCCAGGAGTTTAAGACCAGGCTGGGAAACAGAGAGAGAGCCCTAGATGAGTGTGGTGATGCAAGCTTATAGTCGCAGCTACTCAGGAGTCTAACAGGAGGGGATCCCTTGAGCCCAGGAGGTCCAGGCTGTAGTAAGCTATGATCATGCCACTATAATCCAGCCTGGGAGACAAAGAGAGATCCTGTCTTTAAAAAAAAAATTTTTTTTTTTTAAATTTTAAAAGGAAGTTCCTTTTATCCTTCCTTCCACTGCATCACAGACTTTGTGGAATGAAAGAGTACATGCACCTGTAATAAATATCAGGACTACAGCAATTCAGCCCTGGAGCAGCGAGGGAATGGGGAAAGGAATACTGGCCAAGCTTTCTCCATTGTGACTTGGGGAAGGTCTTGACCCCTAAGGAATGTCTCAGGGACTTGGATCATATGGTCTCTCAGACTTCTGCTTCGAAAGATTACTTTAATTCTTCCTGTATCTACAAGCATTTACTGCATGTAATGGCTTTTCATATGGGCTACACAGTTGGTAGTATGGCAGCAGAGGCCCCTACAGTGTTTTATACCACAGCTGTCACTTTTGTAGTAACCATAATCTTAGGTCAAGCTTTTATTTCATTTTAAGAGGCTTTAAATAAGAAACATGCCTGGTAGTAAATTAAGTTGACAGGCATTTCCTTTTATTACAACTGAAAGGAAGACACATATATCTGTCACGTTAGTTGGTGTAAACAACTTATGAGTATAGTCATAATTCGTGTAGCCTAACTATACTACAATTTCACAGAATTAACATGCCATGACTACATACTACAATTCACAAACTCTTCTTGAAGCTGTCTTATTAACTATAATATAAACTCTTAAATTGAAACATATCTACAGAATGATAGTAGACACAAACTTCCTCAGTAAATTTTATCAGTGTAAAAATCTACAAGATGACTCCTGCAGTTGCTCAGAGTAAATACGTGGCTCCTGTGTATCAGGTGGCACTATGCTAAGATAACCACAAGCAAGACAGAGTGAGTACATGTAAAATATACTAGGCAGGGCCAGGTGCAATGGCTCAGGCCTGTAATCCCAGCACTTTGGGGTCAGGAGTTCAAAACCAGGCTGGTCAACATGGTGAGACCCCATCTCTACTAAAAAAAAAGTACAAAAATTAGCTGGGTGTGATGGTGTATGCCTGTAATCCCAGCTACTCAGAAGGCTGAGTCAAGAGGGACTTCTGCTTGAAACCAGAAGGCAGAGGTTGCAGTGAGCTGAGACCACATCATTGCACTCCAGCCTGAGTGACAAAGCAAGACTACATCTCAAAAAATATATATATGGAGAGAGATCCAAGATGGCTGATTACTAGCAACTCAGGATTGTAGCTCCCAGTGAAAGCTCAGAGAACGAGAGGACGCCACACTTTCAGACGAATTTTTGTTGCTCACAGACCAGGAGATTCCCAACGGAGGAGCCCCATGGATCGCCAGTGCGACTCTTGTGGCCGGAGCAACAGTTCTCAGTGCAGAGTAAACGGGACTGGGTCCCCTTTTGGTCAACGTTTGGAGGTCCGGGAAGACAGAGTCACCCATTCAGCTGATTGAAAAAGGGACTCAAGAGGGAAGTCAGACTGGAGATTCCCAGGCAGAAAAGCACCATGAATCTTAATACTGCTGTTTTAGCCAGCACAGTGGGTTGCTCAGATTCTGGCGCTGGGAATCAACAAGTTTGACGTCCACTCAGAGACCTAACCTGAAAGTCAGTAATTACAAAGACGACAGGTGGATGAATTTACAATGATGGGAAGAAACCAGCATAAAAAAGCTGAGAATACCCAAAATCAGAATGCCTCTCCCTCTACAGGGGATCACAGTTCCTCATCAACAGGGGAACAAGGCCTGATGGAGAATGAGTGCATTCCATTAACAGAATTAGGCTTCAGAAGGTGGATAATAAGAAACTTCTGTGAGTTAAAATAACATATTCTAGACCAATGTAAAGAAAATAAGAACCTTGAAAAAAGGTTTGATGAAATGCTAACGAGAATAGACAATTTAGAGAGGAATATAAGTGAATTAATGGAGCTGAAGAATACACTATGGGAACTCCACGAAGTATGCACAGGTTTTAACAGTCGAATTGACCAAGAAGAAGAAAGGATATCAGAGGTCTAAGACCAACTTAGTGAAATGAAACAAGAAGACAAGATTAGAGAAGAAAGAGTAAAAAGGAATGAGCAAAGTCTCCAAGAAATATGGGACTATGTGAAAAAACCTAATTTACATATGACAGGTGTACCTGAATGTCATGAAGAGAATGAATCCAAACTGGAAAATATTCTTCAGGATCTTATTCAGGAAAACTTTCCTAACCTAGTAAGGCAGGACAATACTCAGCTTCCAGTAATACAGAAAACACCACAAAAAATTCCTCAAGTAGAGCAACCCCAAGACACAGAATCATTAGATTCACCAGGGTTGAAATAAAGCAGAAAATCCTAAGGGCAGCTCGAGAGAAAGGTCAGGTTACCCATAAAGGGAAGCCTAACAGACTCACAGCAGATCTCTCAGCAGAAACCCTACAATCTAGAAGAAAGTGGAGGTCAATATTCAATATCCTCAAAGAAAAGAATTTTCAACCCAGAATATCATATCCAGCCAAACTAAGCTTCATAAATGACGGAAAAATAAAATTTTTTACAAACAAGCAAGCACTCAGAGATTTCATCACCACCAGGCCTGCTTTACAAGAGCTTCTGAAAGAAGCATTACACACAGAAAGGAACAACCAGTATCAGTCATCCCAAAAACTTACCAAAAGGTAAAGAGTATCTCCATAATGAAGAATCTATATCAACTAATGGGCAAAATAGCCAGATAGCATTAAATAACAATATTAAACTCACATATAACAATATTAATCCTAAATTTAAAAGGATTAAATGCCCCAATCAAAGAAACAGACAGGCAAATTGAATAAAAAGTCAAAACCCATTGGTACGCTGTATCCAGATCCATCTCATAAGCAAGGACACACAAAGACTCAAAACAAAGGATTGGTGGAAGACTCACCAATCAAATGGAGAGCAAAAAACAAAAAAAAAAAAAAACAGGACTTGTAACTTTTGTCTCTGACAAAATAGACTTTAATAGTAACAAAGACTAAAAGAAACAAGGATGGACATTACATAATGGTAAAAGGATCAATGCAACAACAGGAGTCATTGATCATAAATATATATGCACCCAACATAGGAACACCCAGATACATAAGACAAGTTCGTAATGACTTATAAAGGGACTTGCACTCCCACACAATAATAGTGGGAGACTTTGACAACACATTGTTAATATTCGACGGATCAATGAGATAGAAAATTAACAGGGACATCTATGATTAGAACTCAGACCTGGAACAAGTAAACTCAGTGAATATTTATAGAATTCTTCACCCCAGGTCCATAGAACATACATTTTTCTCAGTACCGCATTACACCTATTTTGAAAGTGACCACATAATTGGAAGTAAATCACTCTTCAGCATTTGCATAGCATTTCACAGACTTAAATGAAATACTGGTTGGCTGTTTGTTTGTTATTTTCTTCCCTTATTCCTTCCTGTCTCCACTGTTAAGCACAATTATCGGCATAAAAGAGGGTTTTAATACCTATTTTTAGATTGCACTCCAGCCTGGGCAATAGAGCGAGACTCCTGTCCTCTCTCCCCCTTTCTCTTTCTCTTTCTTTCAAAAAAGAAAGAAAGAAAGAAATGGCTCTGAGATGTTTGGAAGGGCGAAAGCAGGGGTCTTAGTCAGTGCCTTTTTTAAGTTTTGGAAGGCCTGCTCTTCTGTATCAGTTCAAACCAAAGGACCATTTCCTCATATAACGGTGTACAGGGGCTTGGTAATTTCTGCAAACCCAGATATCAAAAAATATATATATATATATGTGTGTGTGTGTGTGTATTATAATATATTAAATTGTATTAAATAAATATATTTATATAACATATATATAATGCGGAGACAAAAGTTAAATACTTCTTCATATTCTCCAAAAGCCTCTGACAGGTACCACAGTACCTGTGGTATCTGAAGAAAATGACAGGGAGGCAAAGTACAGACCAACACTTCAAAGAGAGAGGAGACTCTGACATGCTCTCCTGTAACTATGGTCAAATAAAAAGTAACATCCAGGACTACATGGTAGGATCAGCCACGGGAGTTTCAAACAGACTATAATACCATGAAGAAAACTGTGCTCTCTAGGACTCCTCTTCTCTCCTGTTTGTTTTAACAGTAGTGTTTGGGGGTAAATCTACATCAAGCTAAGTCATTTGTTCATTGGGTTCCTAGATATCTCTGAATAGGAAAAAGAAAACTTAGGAAGGACTGCAAATGTTTTACTCTAAGCTCCAGGCTTTAAAAGGGAGGCATAAAAGGAACCTTAGGATCCTTCTATTAACCCTATTATCTGCCCTCTAATAATATTATCATAAAAATTACACATAGGCTGGGTACCGTGGATCATACCTGTAATCCCAACACTTTGGGAGGCCAAGGCAGGTGGATTGCTTGAGCCCAGGAGTTCGAGACCAGTCTGTCTCTATGAAAAACAAAAAATTTAGCCAGGCGTGGTGGTGCGTGCCTATAGTCCCAGCTACGTAGCAGGTGGAAGGAGGTGGAGGTTGCAGTGAGCCATCAACACACCACTGTACACCAGCCTGAGTAACAGAGCGAGACTCTGTCTCAAAAAAAAAAAAAAAAAAAAAAATCCATATAAAAAAAGGCATAATGTATTTCTTAATGCTATAGCCAAACTACGTGAGGGGGTGAGGGGGAAGTAAATATTCCTTACTGGATATGATAAATATTTTTTTTTTTTGAGATGGTGTCTTGCTCTGTCGCCCAGGCTGGAGTGTAATGGTGCAATCTTGGCTTACCGCAACCTCTGCCTCCTGGGTTCAAGCAAATCTCCTGCCTCAGCCTCCCAAGTAGCTGGGAATATAGGCGCCCACCACCATGCCTGGCTAATTTTTTTGTATTTTTAGTAGAGATAGGGTTTCACCATGTTGGTCAGGCTGGTCTGGAACTCCTGATCTCAGATAATCCACCTGCCTCCACTACCTAAAGTGCTAGGATTACAGGTATGAGCCACCAGGCCCAGCCTCAGTGTGATATAATTCTTTATCCTTAGCTGTTGTCACATTAGTTAAGTAATTTCTACTAAAAACCCTCTACTGTGTTATTGTTACTACTGTTTGACAAGACTGCAGAGTTAACAGGTAAAAGAAGGCATTGTGAGTCAGTTTTGGAAGGACCTAGTTGGAGAAAAGTATTCTGTCCCTGCAATGAAAAGAGAATCTGCAAGCAATTATTAAAGAAAAAAAAAGCTACTTTGCTGAAGCAAAGCCTCTGTTCTTATAACTAATATTTATATGTCTACAATTGTTCTCTCTCCCTTGGAGAAGCAATATACTTAGAGGTCATACCATCTCACCACCCGACTTTTCCATGGCCCTCAAACATAGATTCTATAGGCTTTGGGTAACACTGTTTATTATTACCATCATAAATTTAAACTATATGTACTCTAATTGTGTCTTATCATCCATGAACATGAGGTTCAGGAGGGCTAGGCACTTTGTACAAGGGTTTCCAGCCAAGAAGCAAGAGAGCCAGTATGCAGTCCCAGCTCTCTAACTCCAGAGCTGAGTGCATGCCACCATGTCACCCTCTCCCCAACCCCCTGGCTAGACACGGCTCCTGTTATAAAATGAACACCCAGACCCATTCCTGATTCTGTTTCACAAACAACACAACTGTGCATCCAACAGAGAATATCAATCACAACACAGAGAAACAGCAGCCTCCACAGTTGATCTCCTATGGTGGTGGTGGTGGTGACCTACCAGTATTCTCTGATGATGTGGCTGCCATCACCACTGTGGCCACTATTTCTACAGAGAAAAAAAAAATTATCTAATATCATGGTGGTTTTGACAAGTTCTAAAAGTGCCCAAAAGGCAGGCTTCTTTTCCCTGGAAAGAACAGGATCCCGTAAGAAGAGTTTCAGTGAAGAATGGGGAAGGCAAATGCCAAAAGCCCTCATAAAAGCCAGGACACGGCTTTCTTTCTTGCAACTGGTCATTCTTGTAAAGAAAATACATGGTAGGGTTAGTGCACAATATTTATAATAAAACACAGAAGAGGATTTGTGATAAAAATAAGTATCAAAAGTAACAGCAGGCAGCATTATACAGAACATAATCTTCCTAAGCAGCTGCGTGCCAGGGAGAATTGGCACATGTGTTTTCAGGGCATTACAAATAAAAGAGCTTACGCCAGAGTCATTATTTTCTACCTCTAGATAACGCAGCTTGAAAATATCACAAACAGAAGATCATGGCTCATATTAATCAGCCCCACTATGAACTGGGTCAGTAAAGCCAGCTGGTCCCTTGTCCATCGTAACCAAGTATAAGAACTGCAACTGTGAGGAAGAATGTAACTTAACACCATCTCACCAATAAGACACTATTTCAGAAATACAATCAAGCCAGAGGATGGCAAGAGAAGGTTTCAGTACTAGGAACACTACCAGAAACTATAGAGCTCCAGCTGAGTTTCGAGGCCAAAGAAAGGGACACCCTGCTATGCCTTGATAAAAGAAAGATATTTCTCTGCTACCAAAAAACATAAAGCATGCCAGCTGGTTCCTCACCTAAGCTGCATAGACAACATCTGAATATATGAGGTCCCTGGGCCTGGTCAGACCTCATCAAGAAGGGACTGGTGATCTCTTTCTGTAAAATTCCAGATTGAAAATATTTTAGGCTCTGTGGATCATATGATCTTTGTCACAGTCACTCAAGTCATTGTAATCAAAAAGCAACCTTAGATAATACATAAACAAATGGGCACAGCTGTGTCCCAATATAAGGCTATTTACAATTACAGGTGGGGAGGCATAGTATGCCAACCCAACTTAGAAACGGAGTTTCAGAAAACACAGGTGAGGTGACATTTGACCCTTTAAGTGGGCAGCAAACACCAAATTACAAGAAAGCCATCATCCCAACCACATCAGAGTTTTTTTGTTTTGTTTTGTTTTTTAATTTTTGTGGGTACTTAGTAGGTGTATATATTTGTAGAGTACATGAGATGTTTTAATACAAGCTTGCAATGTGAAATAAGTACATCATAGGGAATGGAGTAACCATCCCCTCAAGTATTTATTCTTTGAGTTACAAACAATCCCATTACACATAAGTCGATTTTTAAATGTATAATTAAGTTATTATTGACTATAGTCATCATATTGTGGTATCAACTAGTAGACCTCAATAAATCTATTTTATTTTTAACTCGTTAACCATCCCCACCTCCCCACCAGCCCCCAACTACCCTCCCCAGCCTCTGGTAACCATCCTTCTTCTATGTCCATGGGTTCAACTGTTTTGATTTTTAGATCCCATAAGTAAGTGAGAATATGTGCACACTGCAGGTTCTGAAGGAACTAAACCAGACTCTGGAAATGAGGCAGAAGCAGAAGTGGTGCAGTTCTGTTGTACTTCCAACCCTAGCTAAAGGCAACTGGCTGTAATATGCTCTTTCACTAGCATTATAAAAATTGAGAACAATTTTGTACTAGACAAAGTGTCACTGTATTCCAACTGAGGTTAATGACTTGCTCTGGAAATTAAAGTTAATACATCAAATTTTGAGACACTTTGATACAGAGAGAGTATTTTTCTCCACAACTGAGTTAATTGACTTGGTATTGCTCATAAGGTAAATGTGGAAAGAAGCCAAAAGATTGTAACTATTTTACAAAAGAAGAAAGGGAAAAGCTGAAAAAATTTCAAGCGCCAAACGTTAAAAGCCATCATGCCATTAATCAGAGGCTGGTCATGTTTTCCTTTTCTAGAGACATACTTTGATAAGGGTGTGGCACAGATGCCATGCAAACATGCCGGCAACACAATAAGAGAGTTGAATGATTATGTGAGCCCAGATCAAAGGCATCCTGCCCAGCTCTTGGAAAAAGAGCCTCTATACTCAGCTCTGCAGGGCCTGAGTCATGGTCCACTGCACTGCATGAAACACAAAGGGTAAACCAAGGACAAGAAACAAAACAGCAAACAGCTTTGTCTCTAATCAAAGATAAAACCAAAAACCTACTGACACAACTGTGCTTCGGGCATTTCATCTCTTTGTGCTTTACCCCACCTGAGGAACTGATATTGATTACCTCTACCTCACATCACTGACCAAAAACTGATACTATTACAACTCTGTGTCCACTCCTACCACCCCACAGTAGAAGAATTTCTGCTAAAATAGAGGCATCCATACCTTGGCTGTAGTCTGGAAGCCCAGAGGCTTTCACCATCCAGTAACCAGCACTGGGCCTTTTATACTCCCAGCAGTTTCACCTGTTCCTAAAGTGGGGGGACCGAGGGGTATAGCCGTAAAATTCCATAAGTACATAATTGCTCATGCTAGCAAACTAACAAAAGAGTTCCCACTCTTCCAACAGAAAGTCTCTAATGCCTCCTGCAGTCTAGAGACTGAAGCAAAATAATGAGGACCAGATTTTGGCCTTCAATTCCCAATTTGTAATATTCAGTCCCTAGACAAATTATTTAACCCAAAATTGAACTAAACAAGAATTTTCTGAATTTGCCACATCCTAAAACCCATAAAATAGAGAGTGGGTACATGAAGTGTGCCCATTCAGAGAATCTCAGCTGACCTGACAATAGTTACTGGCTTTCACTCTCCATTGTCGGGCTAGGTACTTTTAAGAAGTTAAAAAGATGCTAAGCGATTTAAATTAGAATAACTTAGCCTTATAAAAGCTGCCTACAATTTCCTCAAAGCTATAAGTCCAAACTCTAGAAACCTGCACATTATTAACATATATAAGACTTTTTCATATAATTTTACAGAGAGACCAATAAGGCCTCTCCTCGGTCTCCAGGCTAACACATCATGAACAGACAAATAAAAAGATCATGTCTCAGACCTGGCAAGAGACGCTACCAGAATAGTTCATTGTCAATAAAATCCTTCATTTTATTTAACATAACAAACAATTATGAGCTTAAATGTGCAGGAATTGTGCAGAGTTCTATGAAAATACAGACATAATTAATTATAGCATATCACCACTTTTCCAGGAACATAGAAACAAACATACTATGAAGACACTGATGTGACCAAGTACTAAGCAGAGATTCCAAGAGTCTTAGGAGAAAAGAGGAGAAAGTCATACTGCATAGGAAAGGCAGCCCTGCTGTTTGAACTAGACACTGAAAGATACACAAGATCAGAATCCTATGTATCTGTATATGAAGGGACAGAAGATAGGGAGGAGACAATTCAGCTGAGAATGTATACTGTATGACTGGATTGATGTGAGCATAGAATGAGGTAAAGTATCCAGGAATGCAGTGAAGGAAGAGAAAGCACAGCACACCTGTGCGCAAGGTTTACTGACGCCCAACAGCTACCTCTGAAACCTCAGAGAGGCTGAAAAAGTAAATTCAAGATGAGGACTTTAATATAAAAACAAGGTATGTGGTGACTTTGGACAATTTCAGCTAAATGGTTGGAAGAGGAACCAGATTTCCAAGGGTCAAGAAGTAATATATATTGATGATGAGGCAGCAGGAAGTGGAGAATACCATTTAACCGTGAAAGAAGAAAATAGGGGTGACTGGTGGCATATTAGAAAAAAAACAGTGTATTCATTATTACTCATAACTAATTCTAAAGTAGTACTTTTTAAAAATCCTCAGTTCTCTCGAAGGTCACGAATTATATCTGAGGATCAGCAAGAAAAGGTCAGCATAAATTGGTAAAATGTTTATATAACATGGTACACTGAGACTTTTATTTGAAACAAAATGTTACACCTTAAATACATATTATTTTCAAAATGAGCTATCAAAATCAATTTTATATTTCCCATTCTAATAAAAGAAGCCTTTATAGTCTAGGCAGCTTAGAACGGCCTCCAGAGCAATTTGACAGACAAAGAGATTGATCAGATTATTGCATTGAAAGTATTAAATGTTTCTCTGGAAATTGAATGCAAACAGCCAAGTTAATTCAAACCACAGGTCAAAGCAGAATCAATTACATTTAAATCTCTCAATTTCGTCTTCAAAAAATAAAGGCAGGAAAGCCTTTACTCCATCAAAATCAAAACTGCTGAATAAGCTGGTGATTAAATAAACAGACCACTGTATATTTTGAGTAAGAACACTCAGGCTGTCTTATTTTAGTGAAAGGGAGATGTTTGATGCTTTTCATAATAAATATCCATTCATAAAATGAGCTGAAATGAACAAAAAAGATCTTTTGCCAATTCCAGCTATTTTACAGAGAAAAGTTGGCAAGGAATTTTCTAACATCTAAAACAGTAAAGTATCAATTAATCATGTAAATGGCTCAGATAATGCATTACATTTTATCATATTCAACCTGCTGCCTTAAACCATTTTTAAAATGACATTGCATAAAAATGCAAGTACCAGTCATCTAAAGAAGCAAAATCTTTAAAAATATGTATTAGATTTCCCTCCCCTGACTGCAAACCATGCTCACTGTAGAAATGCTGAACAGTAACAAAGGATATCATAAAGAAAATAATAACCACTTATAAAGAACCACAGCATTTAACCTATTTATCTTACGTTCTTCTAACTACACTTATGTCATTGGAAACACTGCACATGATCTTTTTTTTAAAAAATCTGGAGCAGGGCACAGTGGCTCATGCCTATAATCCCAGTACTTTGGTAGGCCAAGGCCGGTGAATCACCTGAGGTCAGGAATTTGAGATTAGCCTGGCCAACATGATGAAAACCCATCTCTACTAAAAGTACAAAAATTAGCCAGGCATGGTCAAGGGCACCTGTAATCTCAGGTACTCGAAGTTTGAGGCAGCAGCATCACTTGAACCCAGGAGGCAGAGGTTGCAGTGAGCCGAGATTTTGCCATTGCGTTCCAGCCTGGGCAACAAGCGCCAAACTCTATCACCAATAAATAAATAAATAATACACACATACACACACACACACACACACACACACACAGTGAACAATGTCTCATATCACTAAGTATTAACCTAACAACATTATTGAATGGTTTCATACTATTTTCCTATAAAACTGTACCATGATTGATTGACTTATCTAACCCTTTACTCGTGGACATAGGAGTACCATCAGGTTGCTGTACTTTGCTGTTTTAAATAACTCTATGTTAAACATTTTACATATACCAATAACTGTTTCTACATAACTTAGATCAAATTTTTAGAAATAAAATATCAGGTTGTAGGGGGTGCATTTTATAATTTTTCAAACATTTTCTCAATTTTCTTTCATAAAGATTATACCAGTTTACAGTATTACCAATAATGTATTTTTAAGCCCATTTAAGTTCAGCCTTATAAACTATGGTTATTATTTTAAATATGAGCTAAATAATAGCAGGGTCAATTTTGAAAAATCACATTACCATACCCAATACTAAAGGTATAAAGACAAAAAAAATCTAAATATACTCAAAATGGCAAAAGGTATAAATTTTCATAAATCACATATTTATAGCATGTGTCATTTAAATAATATTACTAGTTAATGTTTTTATAACTTCATACCCAATTCACATACAAAGTACTGAAGTGAGGTAAATCATACAAATTCTTCTCTTTTAATTATAAATGAATTTGGGCATCTCTATGCTACATGATTAAATAAATCAATAACCATCAAATTCTGTTTTGTTTTTTTTTTTTTAAGTTAAATCTAAATTGTATGCCATGGGTAACTATGCTATTACAGTTATCAGTTACGTATTTTTCCAAAGTTATATCTAAACTGTATGCCATCGCTTAACTGTCCTATTATAGTTATCTATAGATTGAACAGAGTCTAACACTCAGCAGCTTAAATGGTGAGTTCTGGTTACAAGAGATACTCAATAGTTCCCACCATTAAATACAAACTCTCGACTCCAGTTCCCAATACATTCCTCTCTTTCACAGAAAGCCAACTCCCAGTGAAAAACAAACGGAACTAGGGGTCCCTTTAATCTCATGGGATGTATCAATCTCCTTAAGAGTATTTGAATGTAATCAGATCATGACTAGAAGAAACTGACATTGGGCTTCAGAGTCCAGAAGACAGAGTTTATTGTCAGGTTTTAATTTATAAATCAAAAGCATATGAGGATAGGGAGAGGTGTGTTAAAGGATATACAATTACAGTTACATAGAAGCAATAAGTTCTGGTGGTCCATACCACTGCAGGATGACTACAGTTAACAGAAATGTATAGTTTTAAATAGCTCAGAAGGAGGATACTGAATGTTCCCAATAATCAAAAAATGCTAAGTGTTTGAGATGATGGATATGTGAACTACCCTGACTGATGACTATAAATTATCTGTATCAAAAAATCACTATGTACCCTATGAATATGTACAATTATTGTCAATTTTTTAAAAATTTACTGAATACAATAAAATAAAATTTTTTTAAAGAATGAATAAATGAATGCCTCCCTCCAGAGATGGCAAAGAATGAGTACTGGAAAGCTATTCCTCCTCCCCACAAAATTCAAGTATTCTCTGTTATCTGAAACATTAAAGGAAAGGTTCATGGCAGGACTACTAAGCATGTGAGATTTAAACCCAGCTACAGCTTTTTGGTAGAGACCAAAGAAAAGATACTGAGCTGGATGAACCATGAAAAGGCATATGTACCTCATTAGAGGTATTTATTAACCATAAAAAAAATATGCTTTCTCTTCCTGAGAATTTCAACTTTTATGTAAATGGTAATAAACAGCTGCAATAAATGTAATCAGGAGAAAGCATTGGCTAGCTAGAAGATTCTACAAGTTTTTAGTTTAATCAATATTAATAAACAGAATACAAAGATAATCTCACTTAAATCAGCCCTTGATGATCTTCTAATTGCTAAGTGACAATGAGGTGGCTTAAATTTGAGTTCAATTTAGTAGGGATTCATATTAACAACTGTCCAGTACAGTTTTTCACATAAATACTTTCCCTCAATTCTATCAACCCTCTAAAATCTGTATGAATTTGCCCCACACACAGAGGCTGCACTCTCAAAGACAGGGAAAAACAAAAACAAAAAAGCCTAAATCAGTGTAATTTTCTTCATTCTAAACATAGATTTCTACTTAACATGATTATTTTAAATGCCAACATGAACAAACACAAGAAAATTCATAATGCACTATAGAAAGAAGAGTTCACATCAATAAAACCTCTGGAAAGGAGAATTTAAGGTTTAAGGCAACCTTCTATAATTTGTTAATTGTTTCAAAATACTTATGTATCTCAAAACATCACATTGTATGCTGTAAATATATATAATTTTTATTTGTCTATTATCTCTCAATAAAGCTCGAGAAAAAAACACATGAAAAGATACCCCCACCATGAAAAAAAAAAAGCAAGCACACCAGTAGCCAGGGAAGTTTCAAAAGTTAACCATGAAAAAATGTAACTCCTCTAGGCTAAATAAGCCAGTTATACTTGGGCTCTCAACCAATTAATGCAGGGATCTCAAAAATCCAGAAAGAATATGAATTTATCCCCTTCTGACTCTTTTGCTTCATTAACAAAAAAAATGAGAAAAGTGGCATATCATCACTATGTCAATACTATTTGCCTTTCTACAAGGTCATTTTTACAAGTATGCATAGTTAGAATGAAATCCTTCTGTTCAGATAAATCAAATACCTACCTTAAGAAAAGGTACTGCATTCCTGCTTAAGAGTTATCTGAAACTAATGAATGCCACCAAAGTAATGGCTGAATGATTCAGGTAGTTCTGCAGTTATTCATATTAATAAGAAATAATTGTGTGTAATTATTGTTTACAATTAATGTTCTTTAATGCAGTTAGTAATGCTTCAGATTATAAATTTCAAAGACTAGTTCTACAATTATTATCAAATATGTCACGATTTCCTTTCAGATACGACCATAAAAATTGAGATTCAGTATACAAAGCTGAATTCTGACTCAAGTGAATAGATACACACTGTAGCATCCGACCTAGAAAAAAACAGGAAATCAAATTACACTTAGAACAATAAGGAGAAGTAAACCTACTTTGAATGAGGGACATATATGAGACTGACAAGCCAACAAAAAAGAAATGAAAACCCAGACATAAATGCAAATGCATATAAAAGTGTACATGTACCGCAGCAGTTCTCAGTACTGAAACATACCATAATCTCCTAATAAGCTGGAGGAACAGGCCACACACCCAAGATTCTGACTTCTACCAGGGTGGGCCCCAATACTGATTAAAAACTCCCCAGGTGATTCTAAACCACAGCCATATTAGAAAATGACAAATGAATTAGGGATAAACTGCGTTAAGGTGATTTGAAACAATTTCAAACAAAAAATTTGAAATTCAAGGACCTAGAAGATAATTAAGTTGGTTTCTGCCTCATACCATACAATGAAAACCATACTAGATGGTTTTAGAAAAAAAAATGTAGATGTTAAAAAAAAAACTAAATGATCATGACTATGACACTGTAATATACAAAGCCTTTCTGAGCATGAAACCAAATGCTGAACACAGACTGTAAAAAAGAAAACTGGTAGCTATGATTAATCTCATCTAAACAAAAGCTCTTCTTAGGCATTAAGAAAGCATTAATGGTAACAGGAAAATGAAATATAAAGGACAAAAAGGAAAGAATTTTTAAAACATAAAATGACTACTAAAGAGAAATGTTCAGTTTCTCATATAAGAAATATAAATTGAAACAATTTCCATTCTATACCAATAAAAATAAAATAGGCTTCACATCTAGAGCTATTTCGAGTACAGAGAAATCAGAAAAAGTAATAGTTGTGGAAACTGGGGTGACATTCTTCAGAGGAATTTTGCAAAACAAAGTAAATGTAAACACCTCCCAGAGATTACACTGAGAAGCATCTAGAAATGTATTCACATGGCTATATTTGTTTTTGTTAATTTACAAAAGTACAACATTTTTATTTGATACTGTTAAACACCCTGACCTCTTCCATAATAATCCTTCCCTTCACTGTGACTTAGATCAGTTGGCATCAGAGAAGTTTCGGGAATATCTGGGATCTGGCGAAGTAGCAAATGAAGTGAGATGCATTTATTTTGAGTTTAAATATAAATTTTAATTTATAATAATAAAAAGGCTTTAGAATTATTTAATAATTCAATTGAAGAAGAGTGAGAAAGACAAGTTTACTGTGATTGAACATAAAATGCCAACATTAACAAATGTAAGAGAAAATTCATAATGAATATAGAAAGAATATCAGTGACATTGATTACAAACATCAAAGAGTATGTTCAATACATTCAAACATTATTCACTGTGTTTGCACACAGACAACACAAAGACACACACATAAACAAACATCTTGAAGTCTCAAAATATTACAAATCACATATCATGGAAACCTGATAGCGTTTTACCCTAAATCTGGATGACAATCCTAAAAATTCACACGACATACAAATACCAAGTTGTGACAATAAAAGAAATGGTTTAAAACTATAAGTAATGCCCTCCAAAAATATGTTAAATAATGATAAAGAAAAAACTGAATCATCTTGCCACATTCTCTTTAGAAATACTACAAAATTACTGCGATATTAAGAGGAGATCAATAATAGGAACAAAAAGAAAAATGTCATGGAGGTGTGTCAGGTATATCTCTATATAATTAATAAAAAGTAAAATTAAAATGTAGTACTGATATATTAGCAGAACCCCACTTTGTATAATCTTATTTTTGAAGTCAGAAATGCAGTAAGCATAATTTCTTTAATATGGATTACTAAAATCTCTCCATGTTTAGTATCAATTGCAACTACTTCATATCTTCCAATCCATAGGATCCATTAACCCCCTTCATTACACAAGCAATACCACAGGATCATTCTCATCTAATGACAAATGAAGTAACTGGACATAACTCATTCACGTTTTCATACCAAGAAATACATGCAATTTTACATTCATTTACCACAACTGAGTTCTCATTTGAATGGTACAAATTTTGCCATAAAATAGCAATAGAAAAGACATCTGGACCAGACAAAATATCATTAAAATCTGTGGGTTCTAAGTGTGCTGCTTCTGATTTATATGGAATTAAGTACAGACAGCTCAGTCCCTCCCGTGACCAGGAAAAGTTTAAGCAAACATTGAGAACTAATTCTGCCTAAGATTCAAGACCTTAACATGTTAAAATTATTTCTACTATCTTGAAAAATATTAATAAGTACCTTAGATTAAAATTCAAGCTCAATCAGTTGCTGTTGATTATATGCAGTAAAATACTGGTTTTAAATAATATTTAAAATCTAAAATACAGTCAAATTTATACATATATTATTTCTAAGTAGTAAATTCTATTTTTTATCAATTCTCAGATTATAAATTTAGTAGCCCCATCTTGAATCTTCTCAAGTAAATCCTAGTTAAAAGGTGATAATTTTGTCAAAATTAATTAATTAAAGCTTACAACACTTTCTCCCCAATCATGAGTTCAAGATACAAACATTTAGGCAAATAAATATCAATTAAAAATATACCAATGCTACTATTAAATGCATTATAATCCAGAAATCACTCTGAATTTATGCTACCCAAAGTAATATTTTTACATATACACTTTCACGGCCAGAGTGACAGGTAAAATTGGTTTAGTTAATTGTGTCAAAGGAAGGATTAAACTGGTAATAAAAGAAAAAAGATAAATTACATTCATGTTTTATTGTTTACCTAAGATCAACTAACAAGATAAAAATGAAAGAGAAAGAAAGCTTCTATGTTTGAGCATTCGTGTGAGTATGTGAGCATGATCATGGGTATGCATGCGTGTCTGTGGGTTCATGGGGTGAGCAGAAGCGAAAAGTATTTCTGTGGCTGTGTAGAGCAAAAAAGAGAGTGAGAAGGAGATCAGAAAAGGTCACTGGGTGATCACAATGTGGAGCAAGACAAAAATATCACTGCATAATCATCAAAGCACATGCAAAAATAAGAACGCTATAAAAACCAGGGCAATAACCCAACACCTCTGATTCCAGCTAATTTGAGTAACTCCGACATTTTTGCTAATTACACTTTTAACTTGCTCCAGTCCCCTTGTCATATAGATAAAATCAAGATATCAGATCATACAATTGCCCCCACATTCTGCCAGCATTCAATCCAAACCAAAACCACTCTTCTTTGAACCCTTCCCCCAACAATACCTAAACAAGCCAAAATCTACTAACAAGCTCTTCCTAACATCAATGGTTCCCCATGCTGTGGTGTTTCCTTTGTTGTGCAGAGGCAAAAAAGGCTCTACTTTATTTGACAAAAAGTATGTTGCTGGTGGATTTTAGTGAGAGGACATTTACAAAAAGAATATTCAAGTTAAATTGTTATCGCTAAGTAACCCATATATTTAACTAAGAAATTGGACAGAACTTTCACAATGAAAATGAGTACCAAAATACATAGTTTTCATGTATCTGATGATACTCTCATTTAGGTGAAGAAAGCAAAAAGATGTGAGCCAAACTCTAATGAGTCACCAAAAGACATGCTGCAGCTCTTTTGAACAATGTACTCAAACCATTAAAAGGAAGTGCCATTCCATAACTGACGTGCATGAAAACCTGCAAATGAAAATCAATTTGGAGAAAAGGGTTTAAAACCCCAGCTTCCAGACAATTAAAGGATAAACTACCGCTCTAATATGAAGCACTGCCTGCACCACCTAGGCCTTTGAATCTGGCATACGTTCAAATGCAAGGATGTTCAATCAATAAAAATAATAAATTCAGAATCCAATTCAACAGCACCCTCTGCTTGCAGATAATTTGATTTCATCTTAGAGGATTTCCTAACCCAAAACACGATAATTCAACAAAATCTGTCTTTTAAATTATGCAGCTAATGTAACCCATTAAGATATACAAACTTAAGCTAACCAGAAGGAATACATTATGACATTTTACATTTAAATAAGCCTGGCATGACTGAAAATTAGCAAGGATCCAGGTAAAAATCTGTCTGGAATTTAACACTGATCTCCTGGCAGCAAGGGGTAGCAAAGTGAATCTCAGACTTTAGCAAACATGAGAAACATCTGGGACCCTGTAAAAGAGATTCTGGTTTAATGACTATCGATGTGAGGCCCAGAAATCTGCATTTTTGACAAGCATTTCAGTGGTTCTGATACAGAAGGCCTTTGGTTCCCACTTTTAAACAATGCAATAAAGTATTCCTTAGCAGCAGATTAAAGTGTTTCCACTGAGGCAGCTAATTACTTGTGTAACTTTTTTTTTTCCTGAGACAAAATTTCCCAATGTCGCCTAGGCTGTAGTGCAGTGGGGCAATTATGACTCACTGCAGCACTGACCTTCCAGACTCTAGCCATATTCCCACCTGAACCTCCCAAGTATCTGGGACCACAGGCACAAGCCACCATGCTCAGCTAATTTTTTTTATTTTTTGGGGAGACAGAGTCTCATTACTTTTCCCAGGCTGATCTAGGACTCCTGAGCGCAAGCGATCCTCCCACCTCAGCCTCCCAAAGTGCTAGGATTACAGGCATGAGCTATCATACCTGGCCGTTATTTATGCAATTTTGAAAGTGGTGTTTTATCCAAAGAGAAATGAAAAGTTTGCAAACTGATTTACCTCAAATGACAATGACTTCAAACGATTTACAAATCTTTACAGAAAATAAATTAACTACTTAACATCTATGCTCTCAAAATGCCTATAAATACTTTTCTGGTTAAAGGAAATCACATTCAATTGTTTGCAACTTGCATAACAGAAGGAAGAAAAAAAAGAATAAAAATCAGTTAAAATTCAATCACATGCCAGGCTCAGTACCTCACACTTAGAATTCCAACACTTTGAGAGGCTGAGGCAGGAGAATCGCTTGACTCCAGGAGTTCCAGGCCAGCCAGGCAAGACCTTGTCTCTACAAGAAACTTTATAAAAGAAATTATACAGGCAAGGTGGCACATGGCTGTAGTCCTAGCTACTCGGGAGGTTAAGGTGGGAGGATCATTTGAACTGAGGAGGTTGAGGCTACAAGGAGCCTGGGTAACAGAATAAAACCCTGTCTCAAAAAATAATAATAAATTTGACCACAGAGCTAACCACTGCATAGCATTTAAGAAGATCCTTTACTCCCTCTATGCTTCCTTCTATATTCCCTGAGTTTTGCTTCATTATATACTAGGTGAATGCCTTCATTTAAAGAAGAAAACTACACAATCATATAAATTACAGAATCTACAGCCCTAAAACAAAGAAAGATTTGCAATTAGTTCACAAACCCCACAGGAAGAAGTTTCATAACAGAGGGAAAGCACACATGGAACAGCCTATATTGAGTTCAAGCCATCCTGGCAGCATGACATGCCACTACAGCTAACATGCAAATGAGTCCTATCTCATATCAAAGAGGCAGCCATCTTCCTAGTCAACACAGTACTGGAAAGAAACAAAACACAATATTTTAAAAAAAAACGAAAGAATAGAAAAAAGGCAAAGCGGCAGCCATCAGCTTCAGCACCTTACAACCTAGACTATAGAAAGCTTAAGTGACTTTTAGCTTTGAGGAAAAAAACACACACGCACAAATACACACACTTGGAGGGCCAGAACATGAGAAAAATAGATAAGGCAAAAACAGACATAATAAAATAAAAGGAAAAAGGGAGCCAAATACAGGAATAAGTTTAATAAATTACAAGGAACCAGTTATCTTAGTATAAGTCATTGCTCTATTACTTCCCCTAAACACAGTGGGGTCAACCCATTCTAACAAAGATGAAAGCATATACTTCCGGAATAACTGTTCTACCAATTTATATTGGAATCCTTTTTAAAAGAACCCTTTTTAAAAGAGTTTTCAAATTATCCAAAGTTTTCAAGGCAACATGTAAATCCAGATGGTTATGTGAAATCTTGTGATATTCAAACACTGGCAATTAATGTAATTCAAACATTTCTAAGATACTGTGATGTACCACAGAATACACACACACACACACACACACACACAGAGTCACTCACATTTGCAGGCTGGTCATGCCCTGCAGACTGCTAGGTACAGATGATTCCCAGGCTTTCAGGTAAATGTGATGTGTATTCAGCTGAGAATGGCCATGGTAAGGAGGGCATGGTCATCTCTGGCTTGGCTGCCACAAGGTCAAGGATGAGGGCAATGGCATAGATCTGATAGTCAGCAACTCATCCATTTCCCTCGTGCTCTCAGTTAACATGGCTGCATGCATGCCCTGCCCTCCTGGTAACAGTCATTGTATAAGCAAACTTAGGTCATTGGCCCCTGAAACATAATACAGTTTTTTGTTTTAGTTGTTATGTTTCATTATTCTATAATATGTTCCATTAAAAATCTGATAATTTATTTTCATTTAATTTAGGATAATGTACACTTGATTCTAAAATATATGTTCTCTGACAAAGTCAAATATCCAGCATCTATAACAAACTAAAACAAATTTACAAGAAAAAAAACAACCCCACTAAAAGTGGGCAAAGAACATGAAGAGACATTTTCCAAAGAAGACATACATACAGCCAATAAGCATACGATAAAAAGCCCAACAGCTGTAATGCCAGCACTTTGGGAGGCTGAGGCTGGCAGATCACTTGAGGTCAGGAGTTTGAGACCAGCCCAGCAAATGTGGTAAAACCCTATCTCTACCAAAAATGCAAAAATTAGCTGGGCATGTTGGCTTAGGTGGCTGAGGCACAAGAACTACTTGAACCTGGCCGGGCGCGGTGGCTCAAGCCTGTAATCCCAGCACTTCGGGAGGCCGAGGCAGGTGGATCACGAGATCAACAGATCGAGACCATCTTGGTCAACATGGTGAAACCCCGTCTCTACTAAAATTACAAAAAATTAGCTGGGCACGGTGGTGCGTGCCTGTAATCCCAGCTGCTCGGGAGGCTGAGGCAGGAGAATTGCCTGAACCCAGGAGGCAGAGATTGCGGTGAGCCGAGATCGCGCCATTGCACTCCAGCCTGGGTAACAAGAGCGAAACTCCGTCTCAAAAAAAAAAAAAAAAGAATTACTTGAACCTAAGAGGCAGAGGTTGCAGTGAGATTGTGCCACTGCACTCCAACCTGGATGACAGAGCAAGACTTTCTCCAAGAAAAAAAAAAAAAGGAAGAGAGATGCCTTCTGCTCTCAAGTATGAGGGAATCAGTCTACACAGGGTAAATAGTTTGTGGGTACATTATTAAGTAAAGAACAAATATTACACAAAGCTCACCCAATGTACAGAAGCCAAAGAGAAACTAAAATGATAATGAGGAAATAAAGTTCTGGGAAAGGAATATGGTAGTTACATGTCTTATGATATATGGATACTTCTGTGTCTGTAAAAGATGAATATTTGGTTGAAATATAATGCTACTGAGATATATAACAAAAATGACAACTTACATATTTAAATGGTAGCTATGTGTTTTCCCATTCTTTCAATAAAATTATGACATTTTAGAGTTGAAATCACTTTCAAGAATATTTCTGCCTTGTGGATGATTTTAAATCTTTAATATTCAAGTAGCAATTTGTATGATTATTAATCCCCTAATAATAATCTTACTTTTAATAAGACCTAAATGGGTCTTATTTTTATAGCGGTGGAATTGAGAGTTGCTACAATTCCCACGAAGATTTTAAAAGCTGTACTCATCTTGTTCTCTGAGGTAGTGACAAAAACAGGCAATAATTGTTCACATTTTGAAGCTCTAATGACATGAAAGTCAAGAATTATTATCTCATTGGGGCACAGTGGCTCATACCTGTAATCAGGTGGATCGCTAGAGACCAGGATCAAGACCAGCCTGGGCAACATGGCAAAACCCCGTCTCTACAAAAAATACAAAAATTAGCTGGTCATGGTGGCACATGCCTGTAGTCCAGCGACCAGGGAGGCTGAGGCGGAATGATCACTTGAGCTTGTGAGGTGGGTGCTGCAGTAGCCAATAATGCACCACTGCCTGGGTGACAGTGTGCAACCTTGTCTCAAAAAAAAAGTTATCATTGGGTTTAAAGCATATGGGGTGAAAGCAAAAAATAAAATAAAAGGGGTTTCTACCCACAGGATAAAGCCAAATTTTTTTTATTTAGACTTTCAATTATTTCCTCTGCCAAGAGTAATTCAATATAAATAATGTTATAAATGCCAAGAGAGGATTGGAATCACCTTTTGACCATCACATGATAATCTTCAAATGAATCCCTATCAAAGCTTTCAAAACATAGAACCCTCTCATTAATTAGAAACAGACTGCTGCCTATTCATCAATTTCAAAAATCCATCCTAAAAGAACTATGTGATAGTTCTAAGTAACCATAATCACTGTAACAAAGTATAAAAAGTACATTGAACATCAACACCCAACTCTGTATCCAATCATAATCCCAGCATGCTTTAGGGCAGTGGGCCCCAATCAATTTGGCACCAGGGACTAGTTTTGTGAAAGACAATTATTCCACAAACCCAGTGCAGAGTGGTTTCAGGATGATTTAAGCACATTACATTTATTGTATACTTTATTTCTATTATTATTATATTGTAATATATAACAAAATAAATTATTCAACTCACCATAATGTAGAATCAGTGGGAGCCCTGAGCTTGTTTTCCTGCAGCTAGGCCATCCCCTCAGGTGGGATGAGAGACAGCAACAGATCATCAGGCATTAGATTCTCATAAGGAGCATGCAACCTAGATCCATCCCATGAGCAGTTCACAGTAGCGTTCAGTTCACACTCCCATGAGGATCTAATACCACTGCTGATCTGACAGGAGGCAGAGCTCAGGCACTAATGCCAGTGATGGAGAGCAACTGCAACTACAGAGGAAGCTGCCCTTGCTAATTCGTTCACCTACTGTGCAGCCCAGTTCCTAACAAGCCACAGGAACCTAACCACAACCAATCTGTGGCCTGTTAGGAACTGGGCCACAGAGCAGGAGATCTAGCTCAGGGGTTGGTGACCCTTGCTTTAAGGAATGTTTACAATCTATAATATAATCAAACTTTGTCTAAGAATGTTAGAAACTATTGACGGAACAAGAAATGTAACACAGTGTTGCTTTGAATAACAGTTCTATGCATTCCTCATAAACTAAACATGAGTAAATTAGCCTCTATGAAAGAGCTACAATATTTTATTATTAGGGTATCTGAAAAATAAATATATTTTAAAAATTTCACCATCTTTCTGCTCTCCTCAGACTTGTCTCTTTCCAAATATTCCTAAAACCACAATTTGCATAGCAGAAGTAAAAACCATTTGAAATTACACAACAGAAGACTGACAAATAAACCACTATGCCACATGCAACACTTCAAAAGGCTCTGCATTGCTGGAGTGATTTAGAATCTTGTGATTTCCCAAGGGAAGCTATAAAAATCAGGGAGAATGAAGAGAGTGCCAGCTGAAAAACCAAACAGATGGCTTCACCGACTAAAAATTCAGCTGAGCTTAGAGGATTGTTCACATTTAGAGTATCTTCCAAAAATGGCTTCATACTGTTGCTTTTCATTTTCCCTTTCTTTGCCACTGTTACACTACTATTCCAGACTTTGGACAGTAGGAGCAAAGAAAATATTAGCTTCCTGTAGAGGAGAACAAAAGACTATTTCCTTTCATCTTCCTGAAAAAGTTTAGACCTGAGCAAACACACTCTGAACCATCATAAGCCATCCTCTGGAAATGGGGGTTATGCCATGGAAATATACACAAATATATTTAACAAATACATACTGCACTTACTATATAAATGTTTTATGTTCATCCTATGATATACATCTATGTATTAGATATTACATATACACATATTCACACAAACATGCAAACATTTGCTGGAGGAGGGCAGTGCAAGTGATCTGGAGCACACCTTGTAAATCTAATTAGTACTCAATTATTCTGTCCCATTTATATGACATATGTTATCAATATGTAAAATATTGAAAGCAACTGACAAAATGATTAATTTAAAACATTCTGGCTGGGCATGGTAGCTCACGCCTGTAATCCCAGCACTTCAGAAGGCCCAGGCAGGCAGATCACCTGAGGTCAAGAGCTCAAGACCAGCCTGGCCAACATGGTGAAACCCTATCTCAAATAAAAATTCAAAAATTAGCTGGGTGTGATGGTGGGCACCTGTAGTTCCAGTTACTGAGGAGGCTGAGACAGGAAAATTGCTTGAACCTGGGAGGCGAAGGTTGCAGTGAGCCAAGATCAGGCCACTACACTCTAGCCTGGGCAACAAAAGGAGACTCCATTTTAAAACATAAAATAAAATAAAATAAATTTATTCCACAGCAGAGAAGAAAAAAAGTGTTCCCAGACCTCAGGAGGCAATGCAGCTAGTGTTGTAGTGAAGATTCTCAGTCTGGTAGAGCGGCATATGTACAATAGGTAAGAATGGCTTGTCTGCCATGAAAGAGGTTGATATCCAGTAAGACATAAGATTACAATAAAAACCTGGTTAAACACAAAAATAACCCGGCTACATTACAAATGGTAAGAATAAATACTTGGCATTATATCCAAAACAAAACCTAACTGCAACAAGTAACTTTGCAAGAGAAACACCTTTCTTAGAGGTACCCTACTATATATAACAAGCAGAAGGCTCTCCCAATAAACTATTTACCTTTCACCAACTAGTTTTAAATTTTAATTTGCTTTTTCTGTCTTCAGATTTTCAAAGTTTAAATGTGAACAACAATTCTGCAAGAAAAACGAACAAGGAGAGTAAAACTTTAAGTACTTGCTGGACAAAGTGGCTCACACCTGTAATCCTAGAACTCTGGGAGGCTTTTATATTAAAAATAAATTAAAAAAAAAACAAAAAAATAAAAAAAATAAAAATAAATTAATTAATTAAAATTTTAATATCATCTATAAATTACTTTAGTCTTTCTGACTGACTACAATAACTTACTTATTTCCTTCCTTGTCTATTTCTCTGATAAAAGTGGCAAGAATGGGCCGGGTGCAGGGGCTCACACCTGTAATCCCAGCATTTTGGGAGGCCGAGGCCGGTGGATCACCTGAGATCAGGGGTTCGAGACCAGCCTGATCAAAATAGAGAAACCCTGTCTCTACTAAAAGTACAAAATTAGCCGGGCATGATGGTACATGCCTGTAATTCCAGCTACTGGGGAGGCTGAGGCAGGAGAATCACTTGAACACAGGAGGTAGAGGTTGTGGTGAGCCAAGATCACATCATTGCACTATAGCCTGGGCAACAAGAGCAAAACCCCATCTCAAAAAAAAACAAAAACAAAAACAAAAACAAAGCAGCAAGAATAAAAGCCACATAATGAAATGGCCAAAAGATTATATGTAACTGCAGGCATCTGGGTCTAGAATCTGTAACTAAATCCAAGTCAATAAAAGCACACATTTAATGAATATTTTCTCAATGCTAAGTTCTAGGCACCCTTCCAAAATCTTTACATTTCCCTTCCTCTAACTCTGTAAGGGAGGTCTTACTATAGCTAAGGAAACCAAAGCACAGAGATAAGTTACTTCGCTAAGGGCACATAGTTATTAGGTAGCAAAAATGGGAGTTAACAGCAGGTCCCTATTAATCAAAATCCTGTGCTCTACACTATGTACCTCCTGTTTTCACAGGAACCTTTCTACAAACTGGCTTCCAGAGAACAGAATAGCCATGGCAAGGTTCATTCTCATTCATCAGAATACTACAGCATTCAATCTAAACCAGGAAAAGCAAAACTGAAAATGAGCTGAGTCATTTCTGGTGGGAAACTTTCACTTTATCTTAAAATATTACCTAATTTGCCGGACTATCAAAAGTGACTAAGACGTCACTATATTGAAAGTGAAGATATTAAATATTCAGTTGGACATGGTGGCTCATGCCTGTAATCCCAATTCTTTGAGAGGTCGAGGAGGGCAGATCACGAGGTTGGTCAGGAGTTTGAGACCAGCCTGGCCAACATGGTAAAACCCCGTCTCTACTAAAGATACAAAAAATTAGCTGGGCATGGTGGCGCGTGCCTGTAATCCCAGCTACTTGGGAGGCTGAGGCAGGAGAATTGCCTGAACCCAGGAGGCGGAGGTTGCAGTGAGCCGAGATCGCGCCATTGCACTCCAGCCTGGGTAACAAGAGCAAAACTCGGTCTCAAAAAAAAAAAAAAAAAAAAAAAAAAGGTAAAACCCAGTCTCTAGTAAAAATACAAAAAGTTAGCCAGGCGTGGTAGCAGGCACCTGTAATCCCAGCTACTCAGGAGGCTGCGGCAAGAGAACCACTTGAACCTGGGAGGCAGAGCTTACAGTGAGCCAAGACTGCACCACTGCACTCCAGCCAGGGCAATGGAGCATGACTCTGTCTCAAATAAAAAAAAAAAAAAAAAAGAAATATTCAATGGCAATAATGTCTTTTTCGGTTACAAATAAATTTATATACACGTTTTTTGTAGCAAATCAAATCTATGTAAAGTAATACTGTTTGTATACATGTATACCCATGCCCACAAATCTCCACAATTTTAGTATATATAATTTTTAAAAATAGACATGCAGTTCAGTATAAGGTAGCACCTTTCCAACATATGTAAAATCGCTGATTTAGTGAGCAGTGAAGTTTAAAAACAAAACAAACAAACAGCTGGATATCCTGAAATCACAAGGTATCTTTTCTTTATATTGCTTATTTATGGAATTTTTTCCCTTCTCCCTAGGATTTGAATAAACTCCATGTTTTCAAGTTACCTTCTGGCACTACATAATTCTAGTTTTTATTTGAAAGTCAAAATAAGTTACACAAAATTGTAAAAATTCAAAGCAAAATATATGAAATATTAATAAACATAAGTACACTTTTCTGCCAATGTAATTCAATAGCTCTTATTAAACAGAAAGCTGACATTTTAAAACTCTGTTTATTATTCTTTCATCTACTTTTCATGTCTTCAAATATTCAAGCCCTAAATCTGGAACATAAGTTTTTTGTTGACAGAAATCAGGACTTTTATTTCTTATCCAGAAAATCTCCCTGCCAAAAATGCTGTTCAGTGACAACACACAACACAAACTACAAAGACATATATTAAAGCAACATACTTATGGTTCTTGTCGTAATCTCCTAATAAAAAACAAAGTTTTGGATGATTCTGTTAAGAAAAGACATTGGTTTTGAAATATTATAATGAGTAATCAGAAAGGAGAAATATAGGCACAATATAAATATTAGAAATGTTATTTTTAAATCCTGAATATTAACAACTTTGTCTCATCTAGGTAATAAAAAATTATTTTTTTAAAAAATGATTAGTCCATAGGCAATTAAAGTTCTCAATAAAAATCAGAGTGGACATAAGTTGGAATTTAAATTTAATTTTAGATTAAATTATCCAAGTTTGATTTTTACGATTATTTTTTACAATCAGGAATACCTGGGCTGGCACAGTGGCTCACACCTGTAATCCCAGCACTTTCGGAGGTCGAGGCAGGCAGATCACTTGAGGTCAAGAGTTCAAGACCAGCTTGGCTAACATGGTGAAACTCCCATCTTTACAAAAAGTATAAAAATTAGCCAGGCCTGGTGGTGCACACCTGTAATTCCAACTACTCAGGAGGCTGAGACAGGAAAATCACTTGAACCTGGGAAGCAGAGAGTGTGGTGAGCCAAGATTGCTCCACTACACTCCAGCCTGAATGACAGAGTGAGACTCCGTCTCAAAAAAATAAAAATAAAAATAAAAAACAATCAGGAAGACCTGGAAAAAATATGCAATTCAAAAAAACCATTTATTCTAAAAGCAAACATACCAAAATCTTTGCCCTCACATTATCTTTCATTCCCAAACCTCCACGTTCTTGACTAAAATACTTATTCCATTTGAGATTTACACATTTTCTTACATGTGTCTTAGAACTATACATAAGTAAATACTTATCAAATTACCAGCAAGTTAAACTCTACTGGAATGGCTTTTATTTGTCCTTTTAAAGTTAATTATTAACACAGCATTCTTTTTTAAATTATGTGGCAAATTTAGCCTGAAAGTAATTTTGCAGAGCCAGATTCCCAAGGGAAGAATACCGTTCATCATCAGAATCACTATTTTCCAAAAGGAAAGTTGACCCCAAATGTGGTCCAAGCCATTGCTTTCCTAACAACTGATGTATTTCAACCACTGATGGGTATACCGTCTCACCAAGCAGTGCACGTAGCAGATAGCTAAAATCTATCTCAGATAGGCAAGAAATGCTGGTATTTCTCTTTCCCTTAGGCATAATGTCACCTTCAGAATTTAAAAAACCAAGGGGTTTAGAACCTGAAGATGTAATTACCCGTTAGATTCTACTACAGGCTTTTTAAAGTTAACATCCTATACCTATGGTTCCCATAGAAAAATTCCAAAATGTGCTATACAAAAGCTGATTCAAGGAATTAGGAACGAGTTGTCGCGAGGTAGTACTGAGCCCTTTTCGCAACCCTAACAGGAGAGAAAAGATGGAAGAAGGGTGGCCAGAAGAGTTTTTTCAGAACACCATAGGGATTTTAAACTATTAGGACGTATTTAAACTCGTCTACTTTCACTTTGCCTCGTTGAACGTCACTTCCGCTTAGGGGCGGACACGTCCCAAACCTGTGGCGGGAGTTGGAGCGTCTGCAGCGAATACACCAGGATCATCATGCCTAGGGTTCATAACGTAAAAAAGTCTCTTACACCTCAGATCTGTTGTTTGACAAGTGAATCTGATAAACTGCTGGATTTTTTGCCTGACAGACTAAGAGCAAAGCTGCTTCCATTCCAGAAAGATGGCATCATTTTTGACCTCCAAAGAAATGGCAGGTGTATGGTGGCTGATGAAATACTTGAGGAATCGCCACACTGTCTTCCACATGGTTGAATTAATTTACATTCCCACCAACAGTGTAAAAGAGTTCCTGTTTCACCACATCCTCTCCAGCATCTGTTGTCTCCTCATTTTTTAATGATTATCATTCTAACTGGCATGAGGTGGTTTCTCAATATGGTTTTGATTTGCATTTCTCTAATCATCAGTGATGGTGAGCTTTTTTCATGTTTTTTGGCTGCATAAATGTCTTCTTTTGAAAACTGTTCACATCCTTTGCCCACTCATTAATAGAGTTGTTTGTTTTTTCTTGTAAATTTGTTTAAGTTCTTTGTATATTCTGGATATTAGCCCTTTGTCAGATGAGTAGATTGCAAAAATTTTTTCCCATTCTGTTGGTTGCCAGTTCACTCTATTGATAGTTCAAAGTTAAAATTTTTAATAACAGTTTAAGAAATATGTTGCTGTTTTTCATTACATTTTTAAGAATAACAGCAAAACATACACTTTTCAAAATATATTAGAAATGAAGGAAATGGAAACTGAACAGTTAACAAATGAAAGTCGAATCATTAAAACATTCACCCAATTAGAAAAGGAAAAAAGAAAAGCTGATTCAATTCATGCTATGGTCTATTTTATGCCATTTAAATACAGTATTATCTAATATATATAATACATATTTCTTACAGAATTAAAATTCTTTGAGAATGTATTTCACCACTGATGAAGTACAAATGAACTCCCTACACTTGCTTGTACAACCCAAAAAAGCAGAAATAAGATAAACATCTTTCTCATAAACTAGCTCTACCACAAAGAGGAAAACCATGAAAGATGGTTACAAAGTGCAGTAGTGCAGAGTTCCTCAATCTCTACACAGTTGATATTTTGGGGCCATATAATCCTTTGTAGTGGAGGCTGCCCTGTGTATTGTACGATGTTTTGCAGTACCCCTGGCAGAGGCTGCTGATACCTTTGGCACCTCCCCTATCGTGACAAACAAAAAATGTGCCTAATCATCACAGGGGTCAGAACCAACGACGGAGTAGAAATGGCCACACACAGGTTGCAGTTTGGCTCTGCTACTTTGGCTGTGCATCAGGGGGAGACATTTAACCTCTTTGCCTCAGTTTCCTCCTTCCTCAAATACAGTTGTAAGGACTAAACTAGAAAAGGCATGAATAGTGGCTGCTGCTCCTGCTACTGCTACAACTGTTTCAGTTGTATACTCTGTAGCTTCTCTCTCAACGTCAATCTCCCTATGACCCAAAGGTATGGTTTTCAACAAAATTTTTTTCAAAGGCCCACAACAAGGCAGGAGGGGGCCTAATAAGCTTATGGATTACAGATTCTTCCTAAAAGTCCATTTCAAGGCCCTAAGAATATGATCTAATTAAAAGTAATAATTGCTGTGCCAGAGAAACAGGATAGTCAGCTTGGTCACTGGAATACTGCACACACTCTTTCCTCTGCATTCCAGCTGCCACTCTTGTCTGAAGGGGAACATGACCACAACTCATGTGGAGTTACATACCTGTTGGAATCCGGAACCAAATGCCACTTCCTCTTTCATTAAGTACATCCCTGATGACATTCTAATCATCTCCCTCTGACCCTACCCCCTCAAACACTTGCAGATAACAAGTGACTCACAACAGTCACAGCCCAAATAAGCTCACTTCTTTGATGAACCATGGACACCTTTTCTGTCCTCACCCCTCTCTTTAACCTGCAGGGCACTGGCCACATTATTGCTTAGGATATCTTTTTAATTGGACAGCTACCTCTAGAGAATTAATTACAATTCTCTAGTAGGTTGATATAGGTTTTATATATAGCTCCACATTAAATACTTGGCTCAGATAAGACTGCCAAAAATCTATGACTATTGCTGGCTAAGTGTGGTGGCTCACACCTGTAATCCCAACACTTTGGGAGGCCAAGCCGGGTGGATCGCTTGAGCCCAGGAGTTCAAAACCAGCCTAGGCAACATGGCGAAACCCCATCTCTACAAAAAATCCAAAAGTTAGCTGGGTGTAGTGATGCCCATAGTCCCAGCTACTCAGGAGGCTGAGGTGAAAGGATCGATTGAGCTTAGGAGATGGAGTCTACAGTGAGCCAAGATTTCGTCACTGCACTCCAGCCTGGGTGAAAGAACATGACCCTTTCTCAACAACAACAAAAAAAGATGACTATTGCTTACTGACATCTACAGCCCCCTAATGACTAATGTTCATACATGCATGTTTAGTTGATGGCCATTCACTGGGTATATAAAATGTCCCTGTTATCTAAATGAATAAAACACAAATTAATGTGACTTTAAAAAAATTAACTCTAGCAAGTTTATTTATTGTGTATCACTGTCTACCTATTTATTTATTACTAAAATTACATTGTTCAGTGTACACTCCTTTAGCTGATATGTCAGGTGATGGCAGTTTCACACTGGGGGTTTCCAGATGGAAAAACAAGAGGAGTATCCAGCAATGCCTGCTGCCCTCATTACCGAGGGAATTCAAGGCATAAGGTGTTTGTGTGTGTTGGGTGAGAAGAGAGAGGGTTCCAAGTGCCTATGGAGGCAAGAAGTTAGGCAACTCTGTGTAAATGCCAGGGTTCTCCTGATGAATCCTGGCAAAAGAAGACATTAGTCAGAGGGAAAGAAGCATAAGAAGGCAGTTACATATTTCAGCGTGTACTCAGAGGATCTTGTATGTTGGAATTCTCTAAGGTGCTTACTGCAAACTGTAGATGCAGAGAAGTGGGACCCAGCCTCTGCATTTTTGCAAATTCTCCAGGTATTTCTCAGGCATACTAAATCGAAAAGAACTAATAGATTAGAGGGTATTACTCTTTTACAACAAAAGAACATTCATTTAAAAGAATGATATGTGAATATATAAGAAATAGTATATAATATTATATTATAATATGATTATTATAATCATATATTAGTAATATATTCTATATACTTATATGTTATATAATATATCATATGTTATATAATATATAATACATACCATATTATATAATGTTATATATTATAATATATAATATATACCATATTATATGGTATATAGTATAACATGTTTTATTATACATGAATTTTATTATATATATGAATATATATTCATATTATATATGTTCATATATATGAATACATATATTATATATTTTATATGTTACATAGAAGGCATGCAGATTTTTTCAAAAGACGTTTTAAAATAACTACCACAAAATTCCACCCCTGCTTTATTTTCCATGTATTCACTGAATTAGGTGTTGAATAAAAAATAAGTGGAGTTCTACAAAAGATTCTAGAGAAACTTACAGAAACAACTCATGTTGACCAGACAGTGAAATAATGTCAGATGGGGCAGAGTTATTTTGACAATGTGAAAACTCAACATACATTTCCAAAAAACTTACCTGTGGGCACCCTCAAGTGGCTGAATCTGACATCTAGTGATCTTGAGAATTGCTGACTGCTAATAATCTAACTTCTGTAGGGACTCTTAGGCGATAGAGACACTTAGCATAACACCAAGGAGAATGTCCTTCTCCTCTGCCAAACTGAAACCAATTAAATCAAATGCATCACATTCATCCAATTACACCAGTAAGAGTTAAAATGAGACTAATACCCCAAAGACCCTCAGGACTCATCAACAGTGAGTAACATCCTTTGGGGACCAATAAAATTAATGACATTTTAGTAATGAGACACTTATGAACCATAAAAGAAAGAAGTGGCAGAGGGTTGTAGAAATCAAGTCTATTTTAATCCTCAAAAACTAGAGAAAACATTTGAAAGAAAGCCTCTAAATTTTTTTCAAAACATGGAACTTTTTAATATTCTACTTTGGCACCCACAAAAGTATGCTTTCTGCTTGCACATACCAAGAGGTTGGAGTCAAATACACCTGGACTGCAGTCCTCACTGGGTCTCCAGCAGCGTAACCTCAAGCAGAGGATTCATGGGCTTCAGTTACCTCCTCAATAAAACTGGGCTGCTAAGAAGAGTCTACCCATTAGGATGGACCAGTGACTGGGAAGGAGCAGCACTTATCTAGCCTCTGCACCACAATTTCTACCTTATTTTATCATTTACATACAGTGTCCTTCCTTACTGAATTGTTGCCAAAAAGAAAAAAAAAGTCAAACAGGATAAAGTATACACTGCTTTGTGAAGGACTACTCTCAAATCTCAGCTGTTATTAACTTGGAAATGGAAGAATAAACACAATTAAAAGAGAAGTGACACACAGGATAGTTGAGTAAACAGTAAAAGGGCACTTCGTTTCTTTAAATGACTTCAAGTCTCTTTCATTCCTTCAAGATTTATTGAACAAAAGGCTACAGCTAAACATGTGTCTTCAATGACCTATAACAGATATTAGACATAAGCAAATACAAGAAACAAAAGTCTAAGCCCTATAATTCAGGAAAAGATAACTAGGAATTTTACTGTAGAGAGAAATTACTTCTAGCTGAGAGTGAGGAGATAAATCTTCACAAAAGAGGAAGCAGTTGGGATAGCTTTGAAGTATAGTATTTAAATAAAGAAGATATCCCTGGCAACAGCACAAGGAAAGCAGGAAGATGAAGCAGCACAGGTACAGGGTGCAAGGTAACTTGGTTTTACTAAAGCACATGGGTGTGCATAGTGCTGGGGCCGTAGACAGGAAAACAGGCTACAGATAAGCTGTAGAGGGCTCCAAACATGCAGCTGGCAGCTGGGATCCCTTGCTCACACTTCTTTCATAAGCAAACCACAGAGTTCTGCATTAGCAGAATAATCTGACACTAAAGAGGACCACACAGCCAACGGGTAGCCATCAACCTCCAAGGCAGTTAAAAAGTGAAAGCTTGAACAGAAGTGAGTAGGTAACAATGCAGTAAGCAAAGTGACTAATCATAGGAGATAAAAAAAAAAAAAATAGGCATGACAATAACAAAGCAAAAGACCACAGCTTTCATCTGCCACTAACAGGCAGTACCATTTTTATAAAATAAGAGGACACAGGTGATATACTATAGTCAAGGATACCGATGTAACATTTGAAATGATAATAGAACTACCGTCTACAATCTTTGTGAAACCAGGAGGAAGCACGATACACAGATCCAAGTAATAAGGGGAATGACGAAAGGTCTAACCAGGCAAGCAGCACCTACTGTATCTCGGCTCTGTTCTGGACAAAAGATAAATGCACAAACAAGACAGACTTAAAGCCTGAAGGGCAGAGACTTACATTCTAGTATAAGGAAAACAAATGAACACACAGAGAAGGTAAAGAAAGAGAAGTGAGCTCTGGACAGAGCTCTTTGGCTCTCGAACACTGGAAGGCCTGGTAAAGAAGGCTATGAAATAATGGCTAGAAAGCTGAAAGAAAACAGGCGAGTGTAGTATTATGGGAAAAATGTGTTGCAAGGATGGAGAAGGTGAAGGGTTGAGTAACATGAAGATAAAGAACTGACTCCTGGCTTTGGCCCAGAGATGACCTTGATAAAAACCTATTTGACAGCCCAATTGGAGTGGGCTAAAAAAATAAGAGGTGAGAAAATAGAGACAGTGAGTACAGAAAATCCTTCCAAGAGTGTAAAGGTGTGGGAGCCAAGGACAGAATGGTAGGATGATACCAAAAGTTCAAGTGAAATGAAAACAAGGCTGACTGGTTGTGTTGGGAAGTGTATAGGTCAATGATTAGAACAGTTTTGGTGGAACAGCCAGATCAAAATAGTGATTAGAATGACTTGAGGAGAATGGGAAATGAAAAGGGGCAAGGGAGTGATAAGACACAAGGCTAAAAGTTTAAGAATTTAATCTTCTTACAAGACTCACAGGGTTGGAACTGAGAGGCATGTTCACTTCTATAGAGGGTTGATACATAGATGAAAAAAAGAAGTAGTACACTAAGATTTCTCCCAAGAGTAGAACTGAGACCAGCAGTTTTGTACGGTCCCTGGAGGCCTCTACATAGATGAGGGATGATCTCCTCAAGAAATGGGTCTTGTTTTAGAGAGCAAGTCCTATACATCTCATATTCTAATTAACATCACTTATTATCGATTCCATTATAACCACAGGTCAACATGATCAGGAACATTATAAAATGCAGAACCTACAGTTACTATATGGAATAAATGTTAAAAAAAAGAAAAAAGCAGATTGAGACCATCCTGGTCAACATGGTGAAACCCCGTCTCTACTAAAAATTACAAAAAATTAGCTGGGCACGGTGGCGCGTGCCTGTAATCCCAGCCACTCAGGAGGCTGAGGCAGGAGAATTGCCTGAACCCAGGGGGCGGAGGTTGCGGTGAGCCGAGATTGCGCCATTGCACTCCAGCCTGGGTAACAAGAGCGAAACTCCGTCTCAAAAAAAAGAAAAAAAGAAAAAAGAGGCCGGGTGCAGTGGCTCACAACTGTAATCCCAGCACTTTGGAAGGCCAAGACAGGTGGATTACTTGAGGCCAGAAGTTCAAGACCAGCCTGGCCAAGACAGCAAAACCCCCTCTCTACTAAAAACACAAAAATTAGCCAGGTATGGTGGCATGTGCCTATAATGCCAGCTACTCAGGAGGATCAGGCATAGGAATCACTTGAGCCTGGGAAGCGGAGGTTGCAGTGAGCCAAGACCACACCACTGCACTCCAGCCAGGGCAACAAAGCAAGATTCTGTCTCAATAAATACATACACACATACATACATAAGTTTTTTAAAAGGATAGAATCTAAGGAGTTCATTTTCTCTTAACAATGATTCAAATCTGTGCTGGCTTTTCCAAAAAGCTGTAGTCACCCAGTATATTTTCCCTCTACCTAATAAATAATAATTAAGATAAATAAACATGTATAGATCTACTTCCATCTACCAGTAGCATTAATGTGTTAATGAACAAGAAAATGAGCAACAATTAAAGGACAGCAATGCAAGCAAGAATTGCCAGATTGTCTGAAGACACTTTCCACTGCTGAACTACAAGTTTTAAGTCCCTATGATATGAAGTATCACAGATCAATCAAAACATCAAGAGTTTGTTTTAACAATCTGTAAACTACTCAACATACCCCAATGTTGTTGAATTTCTGAATGTCCATTTCTCTAGACCATAAACAATGCCTGGAGGCATTTGATTTGTTTTTCCCAGCATATGTTCTTAGCACCAAGACCTTCCTTATTCATGCTAGAGTGAAGAATGAGATAGAAATGAGAGTCAGAGGTTAAGACTAGAAAGAGCTGATGACTCTCACTGAGAAGGAAATAATCATTTTTATTCTGTAACTACTGCTATAAGCCACTCCTATAATTTTAATTATGCAAATAAAAACAAGCTCTCATGGAACAAGGATTCCACCTTTCACCTCATGTGTCCCTTTCAATTCACTTTTATTTTGATCTTTTTTCCACTAATTATCTCTCTACAACTACTTCTCTACTTGTTTCTCTTCACAAACCCCTTATATTAGCTCAGTTAATTCTCATATCATTTTCCCACCACCACAACTGCCTCTCATAGTTGAATCCTACAGCCTCAGGAAATATTTTCTTGGAAGAAGGAATGCCTAACGCCCCCTTGCTGCCACACTGGGTAATCTCCTCACAAAGAGAAGACACCTGGTCCATGAAAGAACCACCATCTAAAGGGGCTTGACTTTCACCATCTCCAGCACTTTCTTAACTGAGTTCACTGAGCACAAGCTTTTGCAGTTCACAGCAGCTATGACCAGAAGGTGCTCTCTAGTAATCCAGAGAAGAGGAATCCAGGGTACTTTAAGGAAGCCACTAGCAACATTCCACTCCAGTGATTGCTAATCCCAATATCCCAATCTAAGCTGCAGCTCAAGATAAAATACAAAATTTTTGGCCAGGCGCGGTGGCTCAAGCCTGTAATCCCAGCACTTTGGGAGGCTGAGGCGGGTGGATCATGAGGTCAAGAGATCGAGACCATCCTGGTGAACAAGGTGAAACCCTGTCTCTACTAAAAATACAAAAAATAGCTGGGCATGGTGGCATGTGCCTGTAATCCCAGCTACTCGGGAGGCTGAGGCAGGAGAGTTGCCTGAACCCAGGAGGCGGAGGTTGTGGTGAGCCAAGATCATGCCATTGCACTCCAGCCTGGGTAACAAGAGCGAAACTCCATCTCAAAAAAGAAAAAAAAATTTTTTTTCACATCCCAATGCCCTTTTATAAAATACAAACTTTCATATTCACAAGAAGTAGTACTGATATGATAAATATCAAGCTACCACAAAACCAAAAACAAAATTAAAACATGATTTTGAACACACAAATCTCAATTTAAAAGCTTATGTGACCTGGTATGGTGGCTCACGCCTGTAATCCCAGAACTTTGGGAGGCCAAGGCAGGTAGATGATGAGGTCAAGAAGCCGAGACAATCCTGGCCAATATGGCGAAACCCCGTCCCTACTAAAAAATACAAAAATTAGCTGGGTGTGGTGGCGTGTGCCTGTAGTCCCAGCTACTCGGGAGGCTGAGGCAGGAGCATTGCTTGAACCTGAGATCACGCCACTGCACTCCAGCCTGGCGCCTGGCAACAGATCAAGAGTCTGTCTTTAAAAAAAAAAGCCTGTGTAACTCACATGTCAGCTAAGAGGAGTAATGAAAAAAAGAAAAAAAAATAGAACTAATGGGAAAATTCCCTTAACAAAACTATAGAAGTTCTTATAACAGCATCTTTCTGAAACTGTGGAGGGGCTGATGATGAACTATCCTATTGTCGCAGGCCAAGCAGGTTTTAGAACTGAGCTGCTGCCCAGGCATGATGGCTCACACTTGTACCAGAAAATTGGGATGCCAAGATGGGAGATTTGCTTGATGCCAGGAGACTGAAACCAGCATGAGCAAGATGGTAAGAATCTTTTGTTTATTTATTTATTTATTTTGAGACAAAGTCTCACACTTTCAGACGAATTTTCGTCGCTCACGGACCAGAAGATTCCCAGTGGAAGAGCCCCACAGGTCGCCAGTGCGACTCTTGTGGCCAACACAGCAGTTTTGCTGGCGCCTTGGCGCAGCAGCATTTCGTGCAGAGTAAACGGAACTGGTTCCCCTTCTGACCAATGTTTGGAGCTCCGGGAAGGCAGAATCGCTTATTACAGACTCAAGAAGAAAGCCAGACCAGAGATTTCTGGGCAGAAGAGCACCATCAGTCTTATCGCTGCTGTTTTGGCCGGCGCAGTGGGTTGCTCGGATTCCAGCGCTGGGAATCAATAAACTGAATGTCCACTCAGAAACCTAATTAGAAAGGCAGTAATTGTAAAGACGACAGATGGATAAATTTATAACAAAGGGAAGAAACCAGCCTAAAAAGGCTGAGAATACCCAAAATCAGAACCCTTCTTCCTCTACAGGGGATTACAGTTCCTCATCAGCAACGGAACAAGCCCTGATGGAGAAGGACTGTATTCCATTAACAGAAGTAGGCTTCAGAAGGTGGATGATAAGAAACTTCTGGGAGTTAAAAGAACTTGTTCTAACCCAATGTAAAGAAACTAAGAACTTTGAAAAACGGTTTGACAAAATGCTAACAAGAATAGACAATATAGAGAGGAATACAAATAAACTAACGGAGTTGAAAAACACAACACGAGAACTTAGTGAAATATGCACAATTCTGAATAGCTGAATTGATCAAGCAGAAGAAAGGATATCAGAGGTCGAAGACCAACTTAATGAAATAAAAAGAGAAGACAAGAATAGAGAAAAAAGGATAAAAAGAAATGAGTAAAGCCTCCAAGAAATATGGGACTATGTGAAAAGAGCTAATTTACGTTTACCTGAATGTGACAGAGAGAATGAATCCAAACTGGAAAATACTCTTCAGGATATTATTCAGGAAAACTTTCCCAATCTAGCAAAGCAGGACAATATTCAACCCCTGGTAATACAGAGAACACTACAAAGATATTCCTCAATAAGAGCAACCCCAAGGCACATAATCATCAAGATTCACCAGGGTTGAAATGAAGGAGAAAATACTAAGGGCAGCCAGAGAGAAAGGTCAGGTTACCCACAAAGGGAAGCCTATTAGACTTACAGCAGATCTCTCAGCAGAAACCCTACAAGCCAGAAGAGAGTGGGGGGCCAATATTCAACATCCTTAAAGAAAAGAACTTTCAGCCCAGAATTTCATATCCTGCCAAACTAAGCTTCATAATTGAAGGAAAAATAAAATATTTTATGAACAAGTAAGTACTCAGAGATTTTATTACCACCAGGCCTGCTTTGCAAGAGCTTCTAAAAGAAGCATTACACATAGAAAGGAACAACCGGTATTAGCCTTTCTAAAAAATATACCAAAAAGTAAAGAGCATCAACATAAAGAAGAATTTATATAAACGAATGGATAAAATAGCCAGTTAACATCAAATGGCAGTAACCCTAAATTTAAGTCGACTAAATCCCCCAATCAAAAGATACACCCAAAACCTAACAGTATGCTACATCCAGACCCATTTCACATCTAAAGATACACAAAGACTCAAAACAAAGGGATAGAGAAAGATATACCAACCAAATGGAGAGCAAAAATAAATAAATAAATAGAAAGCAGGAGTTGCAATTCCTGCAACAATAAGAGCTAACGATCCTAACACCTAGATACATAAGACCCATAAACAGGTTTAGACTCAATGAGACAGAAAATTGATGAGGACAACCAGGACTTGAACTCGGATCCGGAACAAGTAAACTTAATATTTATAGAGCTCTCCATTTTAAATGCACAAAATATACATTCTCCACTTTAAATACACAAAATATTGATCGGCCATTATTAAAACCCATTTTTAGAATAAAGCAATATTCCTGTTCTTTCTCCCTCTTTTTCTTCCTCTTTCTTCCTCTCCTTCACTCCTTTCTTTCTCTTTCTTTTCTTCTTTCCTTTCTAAAAAAAAAGAAAGAAAGAAAAAGTCTCACTCTGTCACCCATGCTGGAGTGCAGTGGCGCAATCTCGGCTCACTACAACATCCACCTCCCGGGTTCAAGCAATTCTCCTGCCTCAGCCTCCCAAGCAGCTGGGACTACAGGCACGCACCACCATGCCCAGCTAATTTTTGTATTTTTAGTAGAGACCAGTTATCACTATGTTGGCCAGGCTGGTCTCAAACTCCTGACCTCATGATCTGCCCACCTCAGCCTCCCAAAGTGCTGGGATTACAAGCGTGAGCCACTGTGTCTGGCTGAGAACTTGTCTTTTATTTGAGTATAGAAAAGAAGGGGAAGAGGAGAAGGGGGGGAAAGGGGAAGAGAGGAAGGGGGAAAGGGGGAAGAGGTGAAGGGGGGAGGGGGGAAGGGGGAAGGGGGAAGGGAGGAGGGAAGAAGGGAAGGAGGGAGAGAGGGAGGGATAGGGGAAGGGGGAAGAAGGGAAGGAGGGAAAGGTGAAGAGAGGGAGTTTTTAATTTACAAAGAGAACTGAGCTTTTGCCAAAAGGAAACGAACACATCCAACTAATGAAAGTTTGTGTCTCCTTTATTTGACCACCATTATTGTATTTTCCTATGGTAACTACCTCCTTCGATGCTGTTCATAATTATTCCATCTGCAGCTCTGCCAGAGGTCTCACGTGAGCTGTATCTCCAACAGTGACAGCCCTGTATGTTTACACATGATGATAAGGACTTTCAGTGAGGCACTACCTGGCATCCATGAAAGAGTTCAAAGAGGAAAACTGCATAGTCTGTATCTGAAAGTTAAATTTTAAAAGGAATGCACGTTTCTTTGAATGTTCATTCTCATAATACCTGGTTCATTTCAGAACTTCAGAAGTAGGACGCCTAAATGAGACTCACTAACACAAAACATCAACACCGCTACAAAAACATGCTTTAAAACAACCACTGTTAGAACACATTAGTATTAATTAGAACTAAAGGCTGTACTCTGACCAACAAAATGCTCTACCACCCCCAAATATGCATTGAAAAAAATATATAGTGGACAACCTATCTTATTTTCATATTAATAGCAAAGTCAAATGCAGAAACCAAAAAAAAAAAAAAAAGAACAGTTATGTAGGGGAAATAACTTAAAACACTTTTAAGTTTTAGTGTTTAATAAAAACTCCTCAGACAAAATCCACAAGAGTTTCCCAGGATGACGCTATATCCATCGGTACTCCAGCAGAAAATAAGTGTAGCATTCGATGTTGGAATAATCAGAGAAGGTTTAATTAAGGGACTGAATACATGTAGGCAGGGTACAGAAAAACCTAAGGAGAGACAGAGTGGTGCACCAGGCCAGCTAACAGCTGAGTTGTCAATAGTCTAGTTCTAAAAGGACTAGAGAAGAGAGTAATTCCTCAAACCGCGGGACAGAGCAACAGGATGGTGTGAGCCAACCCCAAGAGAATGCTGTAGCCCTTGGCCCTCAATCTCCTCCCCTTGCAGTTTCCTGCATGGACTCTACCAGAAGCCAGAGGGAAAGGTATGTATGGGTGATGGCCCATACAGATCTGCAACTCTGGGCAGACAGGTGGAGACCAGGGCAGGGTGGACTTGGAGGCACAAAGTGCAACTAAAAGGCACAAACACTATTCAATATATAAAACTAGTCCATACCGTCTGTCATGATGGATTAAACAAACAAAAAAGCACATACAACCAGTAACCACCTTTTCTCTCCAGTATGTTCTTATTCTGTATTAAATTATAAAACCATAGCTGACTTTTAAAAAAAAAAAAAAGATAGCAGCTATTAGAAAAAGGATTCTGGATTACCATATCTGAGCTTTATAAGAAGTAAACACTTTCTTGCCTAAGGCACCTGAGGAAGACACGCTGAGAAATGTTCAAAAAACTTACCAAGAAATTTCTAAGTATCTAAAGAGGGAAAGAAGAATCCCATTCCCCACCTGAAAAGCTGGAGCAGCCACAAGCATCAGTCTCTTCTCAGATTCCTGCTTTATTCTCTTACATATAAAGATGAAAACCAGTGTGCTGAAGACACAGTGGTCCCCCTTGGTTTTCTGACCACAAAAAGAGAAGACTGAATTCTGCAGTCATTGACACAGGAAGCATTTGAAACAATCAAACAAACAATAACAACAACACACATACATATAAAAAAAGATAAAGAGCCATGTGATGGAATTAAATTAATAACTTATTTTTTGGTCATTAATTACAAGCCATTAGTTCAGATGTTAAACCCCACAAGATTCTGAAGAACTTTCCTATATGGGTATTCTGTATTCTGCTTCTTGACGGCCTCTCGAAAAATAAACTCAAGAATACAATTCTTGGAATTCATGGGAAGTGAAAGTTTGCATCCTTCATTCTGTCAGTGTAATCATTCAGTCATTTGCTCATTCAAATAAATCCAAGAATACAATTCACTAGTAATGTACATTCATATTCATCTTAAAATTTAAGCAGTAATCATAAGATAACCACTCCAAAAAAAAAATCAGTATAAATGATTTCAGCATCTCAAAGGAAAAAAACATTTAAACAGAAACCACGAGTATAAACCATACTTGTGCAACTGTTAGTCACAACAGCCAGAAAGGAGGGTCACACACAGCAACAAAGCAACATTTTTTGTAGAATTCTTTTAAGATTAAAAAAAATCTGAATCCAATGCTTTGAATATGTAACAAATGAGCTAACGTGTAACCATAATCTTGGTCCCCAGGTGGAAGGGGGAGGGGACAATGCTTTACAAACCCGTAAAGAATCAAACACGCTTTACCAAATAAATACCCATAAAATGGATTTAGAGGAGAGAAAATTCACATCTGAGGAGAATCTAAAGCACATGACAAAACAAGAAATGAGAGGATTTATTGAGAAATCACCCTATGACATTGCCTTTTAAGTTAATTTAGAAACATCACTTTGGAAATGAATCTAATATGCATCCATTTCTGTAGCTAACGCACAGTTTAAGTGGCTTGAGTCAGGGAGGGAGAAACAAGCATCTCATCCTGAATTTCTGGCTGCGGTCCAATTATTAGAAAAAGTGAAAGAAACTTAGTGACTTTTTCAGTTAACTGCTTCAGGATATGTTGGAAGATTGTTTCTTTGAGACGGTCTGGCTCCGCCACTTGGGCTGGAGTACAGTAGTGCAATCATGGCTCACTCCAACTTCAATATCCTGGGCTAAGGTGATTATTCCACCTCAGCCTCCCAAATAGGTGAGACTTACAGGCACATGCCACCACATTCAGCTAATTTTTGTATTTTTTATAGACATGGGGTCTCCCTATGTTGCTCAGACTGATCTCAAACTCCTGGGCTCAAGCGATCCTCCCACCCCGGCCTCCTGAAGTGCTGGGATTATAGGCATGAGCCAAAGTGCCCAGCCTGGAAGATTGTTGAAGATGTTAGTTGACTATTTCCAGGAATTCTACTTCTTTTAATGAAAAAAATGTAATGAATGTAATCAGAAACCTGTGATAGGAAATCTTGTAACAGGGTGGCTTTTGTTATGACTATAACTGTGATAGTACTATGCACATGTCCTATATAAGGGCAAAGGTAAAAGAAATTAGAAATGTTCAATGTTGCTGATTCAGGATGTCTTTAAAGAAAACAAAAAATAAAAAAATGTTCAATGTTACAACATGGCTATAAAACAAAAAATTAAGATGGAAATTAGATAGACATTCACAAAAACAGAGCAGCAGCTAAGATTGGGTTAAACTGTGTACATTAAAAGTCTGTATCCTTCATTCTGTCATCATAGATTCATTCATTAAGCAAATATTTACTTAACATGTACTACGTACAAGTTATGGTGCTAGGCAATGGGGGATACACGTGTGAATAAGACAAAATTCCCTACCTTCATAGAGCTTGGGATTGTGAAGAGGGTTCCAATGCAAATTGATAAATTATATCAGTGAGAAGATGACATTTGAGCAATACTTCAGAGAAGGGAGGGGCCAAGCCATGCAGACTAGGGGAGGGGTGTTCTGGGAAAAGGATCATGGAACCTGGGGACCCAGGGCATTAATGTGCCTTACTGTGTTGGTACAGAGTGGGCAAGGGTCGCAGAGGTAAGAGAGGAAGTCAAAGATGGGGGTAAGGGTTGAGGCAGGGAGTGATCACATAGCATTTGCTCACCATGGTAAGCATATTAAATTTTAATGGAAGTGAGATGGGAAGCCAAGAAAGGGAGATTCTGAGCAGAGACATATACAATGTGATTAGTAGTTTTAAAGCTGTCATGCTGGCTGCTGAATAAAGAATGGAGAGGAACAGTGAAACTGTGAAACACACTGGCATAGCCAGGTCAATGACTTACAGTAGTTGGACCAGAGTAACAGTGATGAGTACGGTCAGAAGTGGGCATCCCAGAGATTCTAGAGCCAACAGAACTAAAGTGATTGGGTGTGTGATTAAACAGAAATCGAGTCAGCAATGATGATTCCCAGAGTGTTTGGCCTGAGCAACTGGAAAAAAAGAGTTGCCACTAAATGAGGTGAAGAAGCCTTTCAAGGGCACTTTCTGGGTTTGTTAACACTTGTGTAGCCCATCCGACATCCAAGTGGACATGTCAAATAATCAGCCTTGATTTCACAGCAGGAGTTTGTAGATTCCAAGGAAAAGTCCAGGCTAAAGATAGAAATTTTAGTAGTCATTAGTCACTGGCATATGGATAATATTTAAAGTTATAAGATGCCTCTGTAAAACCTTCAAGATACTTCATGGCTCAGCTCCATTCACCCTTCTAAACACACTACACCTCAAACCACTCAGAAATGACTGTCAAAAACAACTAACTACATCTAGCCCCCATCTTTACTCAGGCTGCTGACTTTCTCCTTTCAAATATGTACTTCCAAATCACCATCCAATCTTCACCAGGTCAAATATCGGGTCTCTCAAAAGCTGTTTAGATTTAGGCTATGTTGGAATTAAATTCTCCCCATCCTGTAAACCTAATTACCTTGTACTATTTTACAGCATCTGTCAGTGATAAAAGCCCAGGCAGTCCTAAAGTTAAGTGCTGAAGAGAGGTCTTTGTGAGCTTCTCACACCCCCATCATAGGTCCTTCCATGAGGGCAAACTGCAACCTGACACTTGGTAACAGCACTATTAACAGGCAGCTTCCAAAGGAAGCTGGAAATGTAAAACTAGTCCTTTCCTTGTTCTTCAAAGGCTATGCCTTGGATGCAGAGCATAGCCACCAAGACTAATGCTACAGTAAGGTCAAAGGAATATTCACAAATTGTTGTCCCATTCAAGGAAAGAAAAACAAAAGCAGCTACTTTATTCTTGAGATGGTCAAGTGGATTATTTTCCATATTTTTGTTCTGTCTCTTAAGGGTTAAAACTAATCAAATTTTACCAATGGAATAGCATAATATGTGCCAAATGCAATTAGGGTAGTGACTTCTTAATGACTAGACAGTAACAATCATTTTCTCTCTTTTGAATTAAAATGGAATGTAACCCCCAACCTCAAAGTGGCAGGAATCTCCAAGTGCTCATCATAGTAGTAGTGAGAAGGCAATACAGTAAAAATGACTGTTTGAGAGGAAAGTCATTTTCTTTCATTACCTAATGCTTTATCATGCAACCCCCCTAAACCCCTCACAGGAAATCTGAAGCCCCTGAAACAAACCGTCTTAGGTAGATGTATGAACACCTGTTTTGTAAAGCCTAAACAGTAGAAAGAGATAATGTGCTTCTTGTGTATTTTTACCAATAAGACAATATAGGGCAAGCTGCATTCTAGCAAATTAATAAAATACCTTTGAAGGAGTAAAGAAAATTTAAAATTTTTCCAAATTAAAAAAGCACCTCATAGAAAATTCTACTGTTCTAGAACCTTTTGGCACATTAATTTCAGTAAGGTTAAATACAAAATTTCAAATTGTGCCCCTTTTTCTAAGTTCAACATTTAATTCTTAAAACAGAGAAAGATAGATAGCAAAATCAAAGAGACTCTGTCTTAGTACATTTGGGTAGCTTTAACGAAGCAAATTACAGATCATTTATTTACAAACAGTAGAAATTTATTGTTCACAGTTTTAGAGGCTGCCAAGTGCAAGATCAAGGTGCCAGCAGATCTGGTGTCTGGTGAGGGCCCATTCTCTGCTTCAAAGATGGTGCCTTGTTTCTGTATCCTCACATGACAGAAGAGATGGAAGGAATGGAGTAGACAAATTTGCTTCCTCAAGCCCGTTTGGTAGGACACTAATCCCATTCATGAAGGTGGAGCCCTCGATGCCTAATAATTTCCTACAGGCCCCACTTCTTAATACTAATATATTGGGGTTTAAGTTTCAACACTAATTCTGGAGGGACACAAATACTTAAACCATAGCAGATATAATAATAAATACAAACAATGCTAATGTTTTTTAATGTCAAAAGGCATTCATAAATTGGTCCAATACCTCTGAACCCCTCATTATCTTACCAACAGCATGTAGCAGCTCATAACAGTATTACAAGTAGCCAGGAAATGATGTACTCTTCTGTTACTATCTTAGACAATGCTTTATGAAAATGCAAAAATACAGGCCAGGTGCAGCAGCTCATGCCTGTAATCCCAGCACTTTGGGAGGCTGAGGCAGGCAGATCACCTGCGGTCGGCAGTTCAAGACCAGCCTGACCAACATGGAGAAACTCTGGGTCTACTAAAAATACAAAATTAGCCAGGCATGGTGGGACATGCCTGTAATCCCAGCTACTCCAGAGTCTAAGGCAGGAGAATGGCTTGAACCCAGGAGGTAGAGGTTGCAGTGAGCCAAGATGGTGCCGTTGTACTCCAGCCTGGGCAACAAAAGTAAGACTCCATTTCAAAAAACAAAAAGGGAAAAACACAAAATGTACTATATCATAAACAAAGAACAGTCCTGGTCTCTGAACTGCAAACAAATTCGATAGAACACAATTGAAAAAGAAACGCAGAAAGTGCAGTTGCTCCTAAAGGAGTGCTTAAACCCTGACTGTTAGCTTGTTCCCTGCTCTCAACCCACATACTATCTTTTCCATCTACATTAACAGTAATATGTGTCCATTAAAACTGCATAAACTATAAGAAACTCTGACATTAGTGTGGCCTAAAGGATGTCAAATACAACTTTTTATATTTAATAGTAACTTTGAATGGTCATCTGGGAATTTTGTGATTCTGCTTACATGAATTATCTTAATAATAGAAACTGTCCAATTTTTCCCACACACTAGCTTTCCTGATAAGAAGGAAAGGCAGGCAGGATGGCTGTCACAGAGATGACTCCTCTTGGGCTCTGCCATGCCCACCAACAGGGCAGGAAGACAGGTGAAGTCCACTGACTCACCCCTCAGAGAAGAGGTACAGATAGCAGTCCTTTGTCTGCCTCTCACAAATCCCAATGAAGAAGCACATTGTACATGAAATGTATTCTTTACCAGCTGGCACAAGGGATGAGCTAAAGAAGGAAACACATGATAAAAACCCTTTTTGCCAACTAGAGCCTAAGACAGTGCAGAAGATTACTTAAATGTTGCATTACCTCACAATAAATGGGTTTCTTTCACCACATCCGTCAAGAATACCTAATTACCTGTTTTAAACCAATTTGCTTGCATTTCAATTTTAATACCAGGAAACATTTTTACCAAAGATCTTTTATTTTTCATTTCATATCCCTAGGTAGCTAATTTTTTGAAAAATGCAACCAACTTATATTATCTAGAAAAAAAAAATGGACATTTCCTTATCCCAGAATAAGCACCAGTGTTTTTATTTGTTTAGTTGAAAACACAGAACTAAAACCATCAGTTACTAAACTATGATTATGTCTCAAGTATTTCATAGTTTTCACTTCTACTGATTTCAGGGAGAATTGATATAAGCAGTATTTTCTTTGCTTTTTATTTTTTATTTTTTGTTAAATTCCTCAACATATTGAAATTGCCCACTGATTTGGAACAATTTAGACAAGGAACCATATGAAAAGCTCCAAGAATAGAACATCACAATTCTTGAAATATCAACAATAGAAATCGTGAAAAAATTATTCTTTTTCTTATTTCTTTAACAAAAGTAGTACAAAAAGGATAGAAATAAAACATATGGTAACACACAGGGAATACCAACTGTCTCTGGGAGCAACCATCAGTTCAGAAGAAACTGATACATGCTATTCTCGCTAGAATCCAGTTACTAGGGAAAGAAACAACCTTACACTATGTCTAAGCAGAAACGCCTTTGGACAACAGCAAAACAAAACCCAGTTCAACAAAGCTGCAAATATACAAATTCTCTCTCTCCCAGTATATTTATTACCCTTCAGATAGACCAATGAACAATTTGTACATGGATTTTCTGTACTTTTAATCTACTCCATTCAAATACATTAATGAGCACTTCTGTTTTTATCCAATGTGTTTGGCAGAGGCATTTGTATTCCTTCATTCTACAATGAATGCCAGGACTATGAGCTTCCTGGAACCCTGCCTCAGAGAACAGCGCCCACATGGAGCACATCCAGGAATGCTAGCATTGTGTGTACATTTTCTCCAGCAGTCTTCAGCATAAACCTGGGAGACAATACTGTTATCACACAGGGGAGAGGTCAAGGGTCCTGCCTGCAAGAAGTGACAACAAAGTTGACCTGCATGGCATCAAGTATTTGTTAGTCTGTGAAGAAGCAGCTCAACTTGCTCCTAAAGCAGAATGCAGAGAAGCATAGAATGGCAGGAAAGGAGGAAGGGGCAGGTGAGCAGGAAATAAGGCTGGCCAGGAACAGCAGGGCACCATGCAGGCTCCTCCCTGGCTCTGCCTGTACTTTGAGAAACCCGCTTCCCTAAGCTCATCTGGTACCTTCCCATTCTGGGCCAACCTCATAGGAGAAACCTTCACAGATGGTCTGGCTAGCATCTAGTTTCAGCACTGGGTTTCCACCTTCCTCACAAACCTCAGAACCATCGAAACTGCCCCAGGGCCTGGGCAAAAGTAAGGGAACAACCCTCCAAAAGAGCCTCGTGACCTAAAAAGCCATAACCAGGATCCATAGGATGGGGTGTTTACCCCCTCAGGCAACAGTGCCCAGTCCCTACCACCTCCCCTAGCACCAACACCAGCTTCCTCTCATGTTCTTATGCAGGGCCAAAAACCATCAGCTAGATCACACACATTCACAAAGATGCCCTTTCTAATACCTCAACCAAAGCTTCATGACCACAAAAATTTAATTAAGTTTTTAGATATAATAACTTATTTTAGGCATCTAGGAGATTAGTCAAATTCCCCCCGATGATTTAAATATAAACTTTATACAACTGCTAACATTGTTAAACAGGTCTGATTTATCTAGCACAGGTAGGAAATGAAATGTACCATGAAGGACCGGCATGAATTTCGACATTTAACACTATTATTTCTAAAATTCACTAATATACTAGTTTATTTGCTTAATCAGGATATATAATTCATCAAAATCATTAACTAGCTTGACAGCCCAGAGTTATCATTACAAATATCAGATACAGTTATGCACACTCAGGAATTACTGATAGCTAAACTCCTGTTTGAAACTGAAAAAACATGTAATTTATCCAAAGCCTGAAGTCTAGCAAATTATGGAAACTCCGTTCATTCAGATTCCTTATCACTGATCTTTTTCTACACTCTCGTCTTTTTACCTCCATATTAAAAGTTGAAGTTTTTTCCCTCATGCTCTAAGTGATGGCATAAAATTTAATAGAGCTACACATAATTTCAAGTAAATATACTTTAAGCCAGCCCTTTTAAAAAATAATCTTTTAATTTTTTTCACTGCACATGTGACAACTGGTTGCTATAGAAATATTTTAAAATAAAGATAAGCAAATTAAAATCCTGCAGAGATGATGCTAAAATTTAAAACATCTTTCTATAATTTGTAATACAAGTTTGCATTCAACATAAGAAAAAATCCTATTCTATAACCTATTTTTAATCCATGACTGTATATTACAAACATCTGTCTACGCATATCAGTAAATATACCTCCACATTATTTTTAATGCTATTTAGCATATCCTGACTAGATATACCATAATCTATTCAACTAACTCCTAGTGTTCAACATTTACTTGCTATCAATTTTTTCAGTTTCATAATCAACACTGTGAAAACTATCCAAATAAATACATTCTTGGGCAACTACTATTTCCATAGGACAAATTCCCAGGTGTGGACCCAGGGTCACAGGGCACACATTTCTAAGGCTGGGGCTTTGGCACGCTCTGGAGTGTACTTATTTGCAGAGTTTAAAACTGCACTGAGTATTTCCATTTGTCATCTGCACCAATTTGAGAGGTAAGAAACGGCATTAACCTCTTTGCATTTCTATACTATTAATAAGATTATATTTATGCTTTGTAGTTATTTGCTGACTATATTTCTGCTTTAATGAACTGCCTGCCTGTCTTTTGCCCAGTTTTTCTAATTTTAGTGTGGAGGGACCCATGCTTGTGCCCCTCAGTGCTTTAATTTTCTCTATAAGATGGGGATAATAACACTATCTATTTTATAGCACAGTTGTAAAAATTAGACACGTTAATATGTTAAGCCTTATGCTTGACACAAAGTAAAGACTCAGTGAAGTTTAGCCATGTTAATAATTAATGAACTACAAATGAGAATTTCTTTCTTTCTTTCTTTTTTTGAGATGGAGCCTCGCTCTGTTGCCAGGCTGAAGTGCAATGGCATGATCTTGACTCACTGCTACCTCCGCCTCCTGAGTTCAAGTGATTCTCCTGCCTCAGCCTCCCAAGTAGCTGGGAATACAGGCATGCATCACCACATCCAGGTAATTTTTGTAGTTTAGTAAGACAGGGTTTCACCATGTTGGCCAGGATGTTCTTGATCTCCTGACCTCACGATCCACCTGCCTCAGCTTCCCAAAGTGCTGGGATTACAGGCGTGAGCCACCATGCCCAGCCCCTATATTTTTTTTGAGACGGAGTCTTGCTCTGTTGCCCAGGCTGGAATGCAATGGCATGATCTCAGCTCACTGCAACCTCTGACCCCAAGGTTCAAGTGATTATCCCAGCTCAGCCTCCCAAGTAGCTGGGATTACCACCCACCATGAATGGCTAATTTTTGTATTTGTAGTAGAGACAGGGTTTCACCATGTTGGCCAGGCTGGTCTAGTCTCGAACTCCTGACCTCAGGTGATTCACCTACTTCAGCCTCCCAAAGCGCTGGGACTACAAGGGTGAGGCACCACACCCAGCCAAGGATTCCTCTGTATATTAATGTAGTTCTGCTTCTCAAATTTGCCCATTAAAAAAACCCCTAATGGCAAACAAAGAGTAACTCATAACCTCTTGGCATCTGAAGGTGAACACCAAGCAGCATATCAGACATACCAAATTTCCTTAAAACATTGCTTCATTTCAAAATATTCAAGTAAATTTTATATTCAGCTCCAAAATATATCAATTTTACTATATTTTCATTCTCACAAATTTGCTATGAGGTAACATTCAGGGAATACTTGGACATGTACCTTATTAAGGATATTAATCCACTACTTATCATGTAATACAAATAGTGTAACACTTTTTTATTCAGTTTGCAAATTTCAAAGATACAGGTGAAATCTTCTTTCATGGTGTCCACCAAAGGTGTGCCGCTTGCAAAGTCCTGCTCCACTCAAGGATCAAATAAATACTCCCTCTATTTTCTTCCAATATATTTAACATTAAATATCTTTAAAGAATTTTTTAGTGTGAGATAGAAATCTAAATTTGTTTTCCCTCACTTGCCATCCAGCCTCACCCTCTTTTGCTGTCAAATATACTCTAAAATATTAGACTTCAAAATAAGAGTATATACTTGTTTCATTAAATGTTTTTAGAAAGTATGCCATGTTATAAATACTAATGAAAGCTTATTTTTATTTTTGTTTTACATAAACAAAAACTGGAGAGTACTCTATAATTTTGGACACAGCATTTAATACAACAAATCTTTGAAACATCAGACAGTGGCAAAGATCCATCTATACCTCTGGTGATTTTTCATGGGCCCTGCTGAATAGCTCTGAGTTTATAAAATTAAATTCCTACCCCTATATGCATGGATGCCACTGGATGTGCTAGATCAGATGGTCATCTCACACCCAGATTAATGATCTATAGCACTACAGAAACATGTTACACTTGAGAGCCTTTTTGGTCCAGTAAGAGGGGCAAGTGCTGCACTTTGCAACTCTCTGTCCCACCTCCACCACCTAACTGCATCTGCTCTCTTAGCCACACCACCAACTCCAGGACATGCTTCCAATAGCGCAGAGCTACAGCTACACAAGAAGCAGACCCTTCTCTTTGCCTGTCCATATCTAGCTGATTATAGAATTACATTCTTTACTTTCTAATGCTCTCATGTAGGTTTTAGCATTTTCAATATGTTTCAGATATTTGCTTTATTTTTAAAAGAAAGGAATCAATTTTTTTTTAAGTTCCTGGGGCATATCCAATAAACAAAAATGGTGGAATGCACTCATGTTAACTGTCACAGGGCAATATGAGACAAAGGGATTCTAAATTGCTTTTAAGAGGTTAATAAATATCAATACTTCATGGAACAAAAAATGTTTATTACATGTCATATGTCAGTCACTATTCCAGGAGTTTACCCTGATTACCTGATATAATCACTACAACTAACCTATCATTACCATTCCCATTTGGTATCATTATCCCAAATTATAGATGAATCATTAATTTGGTATCATTATCCCAAATTATAGATGAATTGCCCAAGATGATATTACCTGTAAGTGACAATGCTAGGATTCAAACCCAGGCAGACTAAATGTCCTCTCTTTACCACTAACATCTACTTAATGTCCCCAACTAGGCTTTGTACTCCCTCTGCCTCAGGAACTTAGCAAAAAGAGCCCTGCTAAGTCAGTGCTAACAAGACTACATCTTCCCCTCAGAAGATCTTGTCACACCTGGCCTCATTCTCTCAGAGAAAGAATGAAGGCTGGGGACCCACATGCACTGCTACATGTCAGCTTGTAAGATCCCTCCTAATACATTCTATTTCATTTTTGTACCATGTGTGCCTGTCTGTGCCCCCTTCAAAGAGCAGTTACAATAAGCCACGGGAACACATTAAACACATCAACTGTTTGCAATAGATTTAGAAGCAAATGATAACCTCGTTTCACAAAAAACAGCATTTCAATTTGATAATATTTTAGGTTAAATGTACACACTTCCTATACAAAAAAAATGGGCACTTCATTTAAGAAACAACTAATGTAAAGGGAATATAAACAATACTATAAACATCCCTTATTACTTTAAGTTACATCCATTTGTACCATCTTCTCTTCAATATAAAACATACCAATTACAAATGTATAATCAATAAATACCTTCTAAGACTCTAGGTCAAGGTTATGAGAGAAGTCCATTCCTTACAAAGGACTTTGCAGGGAAAAAAAATATGAAAAAACACTGTCCTCTGCTGGTGAATTTTCCACACTGTCTATGAATCTTTGAGTAGAAAATTTAATACATTAATATTTAAGTACCATAATCCATGGTACAATTTACAGTCTGACAGTGACTTTTGATTGTATGAAAATGTTAAATGAAAACATACCAAAAGCCAATACAAAATTTCAGGCTGTTTTTACAACAAGGAATAAAGAATGCTGTTTTATCTGAATATAGTTTCAACACAGAATTTCATTTTAATTATTTCAACAACATTTTGAGTTAGCAATTGTTTTAGTGCTGTTTACTTTCACTTTAGAATCAATGAGAAATATCCCTTACTTAGATATCATTTACTAATTATAGAGTAATGCTTTAAAAGCTGAAAATGTCCTATGAGTATAGATACATTTATACAATACTCTTTCCCTAAAGTTTTGGCTACAAGTTATATATTCTGAAGGAAATGAATTTAAAATATCTCTGTTATGTGCCTAAAAGATGCATTGAGACATGAGTCCAGAGCTCTATATATCCAGATACTGCTGAAAATTTTAACAGTAATTTTACTGAATTTTTTCAAATAGCACAAAATAATATGTGAAAACAGCCTTGCCGGGGGGTAAAAAAAAAGTCAACCTCACAGAAGAAGACGGCACAAAAAATGAGGATTTGCCTTTCTATATCTCAAGTTCATTCCTCTGGCCATAGGGTACCACAATTAACCATGTCCATTCACCATGTGTATCTTTCATTTATTTTTCATTCAATTTACATATTTTTAAAATTGGTTTTTAAAAACATAGTTTCACACTAAAAAAGTAATCCTTAACTACTCTTTGTTTGTCACATAACAATATATTTTGAAGGTTGTTATCACATCAATACATACACCCTGCTGTTTTTAACAGCTGCATAGTAGAGATTTTTCTAAAAACCTATTGAGTTGATCTTCTACTGCTTGCAAGCATATTTCCACAACAGTAAAATGGGGGAAAGGTGTTATAAATATCCTTGCTTCTAGCTACAAGAATAGTTTCTAGAATCCTTGATCCATATCATAAATCTTAGTTTGTTCCCATGAAATAAAATACATATCTGTGTCATCCATATAAATAATACTATGCAACGCAGGTTTCATTTTTGCCATACTAATGTTTAAAGGCAACTTCATTTTAAAACTCATTTGAGTCTAAAACCGTACAGAAATAACTATAATTATGTAATGTCAAACACTTTTAGTAACTCAAAGAGAAATTTTTAAGAACCAAAAGCTGCCAAGCACAGGGAGATAATCCCAGCACCTGGGGAGGTTGAAGCAAAAGGATCACTTGAGCCCACGAGTTCAAGACCGGCCTGGGCAACCAAGCAAGATTTCATCTCTATAAAAAATATAAAAAATGGCCAGTCATGGCGGCATGAGTCTATAGTTGTCCCAGCAACTTAGAAGGCTGAGGTGGGAGCACCTGTAGTTCCAGCTACTAGGGAGGCTGACATGGGAGGCTCTGCTCAGTGTGCCAGCCCTTTGCCTCAGAGAAAAAAAACCACTGAAGCAGAAAACTTAGAGTCACTAATCTCCTAGTTTGCCCAAAGACTTTATTGAGACAACAACAGGCACCTAGGAACTGTATACCACAATGCTGACAATTCCTTTCACAGTGGTGCCTGGAGAGGTTTACCCTGTGAACCAGTTACTTCAAAGCTTAATAACAATTACTTCTAAGAAAACAAATCTGACACAATCTGCGATCACGTCCATCAGTTCCAGAAAGCAAATGGAGGAGGGGGGGGAACGGGAAAAGTGCTCTCTCACCATGAAATCAACACACACAGCATCATATTAATCTACAACTAAACTTGACATGTGCCCCTTGAAATTCTACATTTGTACACTTCTCAACCTCAAAATGTTTCTCTGAAAACAGAGTACGTTGCATCTTTCCAATTTTCTTCGTAAGTAGCTACACATCAATTACTCAGTCATTTGAATTTAGACTTCAGATTCTCCACTTCACAACTCAAAGCCTGGATATTTTCAGAAATATAGATCTGAACTCCAGATCCTTTTCTTCATTTACACATAGCCACTCTAACTGGTAGGATCCTCAACGTGAACATAAAATAAAGGGTAATAGGAATTGAAGGAGAATCTGTGCTCAGCACATTTTTCCATCTGAGTGGCTGAATTAAGTCACAGACTGATTTAGCTTTGCCTCAGACACCTTTCCATCTCAGTAAAACCAGGAAACATGTCTGTATAGTAGCTGGATCAAAAAGCAACATAAATTGATCATAAGGACGCTACACTATAGAAATGCCTACATTTAAGATTCCCTGCCATAGTGTAAACCTACCTACAAATCTGAGAATGGCGGTTATCTTCCATGAGGCGTTGGTCATGCTTTCTCAAAAGAATCATTTTAGGGCTTAGGATTCAGCATTAATTCTAAAGGTCATGAGTGTAAACAGCACCATGACCTTAGAAGAACCCCTCTAATATTCTAAACAAATATGAAATACTAAAGGAGGAAACCAAGTTTTCTAAAAATTATGATCATAAATATAAATATGTTACCCAAACTACTGGATGAAGTTGTAAGAGAATCCGACATATCAGGACAATCAACACTCGCTAGAGTCAGTTTGAGAGGAAAAGACATAACCAAGAAGAGTTTCAAACAAGGGCTAAGCAGGTTTAGTAATGTTTCTTCACAGTCTTTTCTCTCAGTCCCCTGCCAAGATGGTCTCCAACGTGTGTCCCTGTTGGCTTACTGATGCTGCATTTGTTCCTCGTTAACTCTCCTACGGCATCCTCAAACCTGGAAGGACTTGCATTTAATTTTTTAATATAGATGACATATACTCTTTGGTTGTTTGCTCTTTTAAGAAGCACATCGAATTAAAGGATATTTTAAGCACCATCTGCTCTCTGCAACAATGGGCAATAATGTTTTAAATCTATAGTATCCTTTATGGTTATTGCAGTTGGTATTTTGTTGGGCTGAGGGTTTTTTTGTTTTTTGTTTAATGCAGCCCTCCTTGCCTACGCTCATACTTAGAAACCAAGCTGTCTTATTTTTTCCTTTTGTTATTCCCAGTTTAATTTCCCATTGCCATAAAACTGTTGAGTAAAGCCATTTAGTTACTTTTTCCTCTCATATCTTCCAAATTCACTGGAATACTCCTTTATGATACCAGAGAAAGACATTACTAAAGGAATTTATTGAAGCATTTCTTAAAAATACATTCCTTCAAATATACAGACCCAGTTACGATTGCTGTCATTCAATAAAATGGAAACTGCAAAGGCATTATAAATCTCTTCCAGTATTAACTCCACAGGAATAAGCCGAGGTGACAGGTGTGGACACAGCCCATCAACAAAGACAAGACCAGACTCATGCACCAAGCACAAGCCCACCTACCATCTGCTCTGCACCCAGGGAATGCAAACAGATCCATGAACTAAGGTGCTCATTTTCAACATTCTGATTTGTTAACAAGATCTGTGCAATGACCTCTTATGTACTACTGTGGTTCTGTGATACCCCTCAGAGAAAAAAATCCAATGCAAACCACCTGCCACATTCTTTCGGGATATGCTACAATTTTTTTCTAATAAGTATCTATAACCTAAAAGTGTTTTATTTGCCATAAATGAAAAGACATCTATAGATATAGATATAAATATATGGATAGATATAAACAGATAAATAAATTTTTTTTTTTTTAGATGGAGTCCTACTCTGTCACCCAGGCTGGAGGACAGTGGCACAGTCTCAGCTCACCACAACCTCTACCTCCCAGGTTCAAGCGATTCTCCTGCCTCAGCCTCCTGGCTAGTTGGGATTACATGTACCCACCACCATGCTCAGCTAATTTTTGTATTTTTAGTAGTGACAGGGTTTCACCATGTCAGCCAGGCTGGTCTCGAACTCGTGATCTCAAGTGATGTGCCCTACTCAGCCTCTCAAAGTGCTGGGATTACAGGTGTGAGCCACTGCACATAGCTAATGAAAGATATTAAAACAGAATATTAAAAACACTGCAAAACAATATATACAATCTTGAAAAACACTGTGTAGATTTTTTTAAAGATACAGATATATGCTGATATTTTTAAGAGATATACAATGAACTATAAGTTTTTTATCTTTAATAAGCTAAAAGGGATGTTATTAAATATTTTATTTTTACAAATTTTAACAATTTGAGTAGTAATATTAAGAGTCATAGTGATTTCCTTTCCAATGCTTTTCTGTAAATTTTTTAAAATTATAGTATATGGACACAATCATTTATTCAAAAATTCCCATGTCACTGGATATTTTAGTCATAATCCCATTTTCTCTGATAAAACTGTCTCTACAACAGTTACCTCCTGCTATATTTCTGCTCATTTCCTAGAAGGATAAGAAGATGGCTAAAGGGTAAGAAGATGTTTACCAAGACTGATGCACACTGCCCACCTGCTCTTCAGGATGCTTTACTCCAATCATATTCCTGCCAGGAGAACACAGTGCCCACTCTACCAACTACATTCTCCTGAGTACTGGGAATTTTTTTTTTTTATCTTTGCTAATATGAAAGAAAAAAAAAGAAATCCTTCATTACTACTTTGAATACCATATAAGCTTGAAAACTATTTCAATTTTAGTTACCTTCAAAGAAACAAGTTTTTATGCTATTTCAATAATCAACAAAATGATCACCTTTTTAAAAAATTAACACTCAAAAGCAAAGGACTACCCTGAATACGCATTCCTGAGAACTGGGAATACACTGACAAAAATCACTGAAAATGATTTCTAGGCCTTACAAAAATACATTTTATGAAAATTTTAAACAGTTATAGAAACTAACTGCATTTTTTTAGTTCAACCAAAAAACCTGGAGTATACGAAACTGATGTGTGAAATACAGTCAAAGCTTAGCGGTAATCTCTAACGCCCAGGATGGTGTTTTCTTCCAAGGGATTACAAAACACAGCCTTTCAAATTCAACAAGGGGCACAAGAGCTACACTGTGTTTTTGAAGATATAAGCAACAGCTCCTTCAAATTCCTTCTCAGCAATCTGGTCCACAGAAACCCAAACACTGCTAGTTACTGGCACTTGTTTTCATACTGCTTTCAGTTCAGCAGAAAGCACACCTGAATGTGAGTGAGAATCAGTAAAAATATCTGAAGTCCATCTGCCCAGTCTGCTGTTGGCACTTACCCTGCAAACACTGCTTCTCAGCACCTCAGGCCTGAACTCCATGGATCTTCCCTTAAATTAGTATTCAGGGAGTTCCCTGATGTAAAAATGGCCCACAATGAATCACTTCCTAAATATGTGCTTGATGAGAGGGGCATAGTGCTAGGCGAGTTCTCCCATCACTGCCCTCATCCGCACCACAACATGTGAGGCACAAGTTAACACCCTCTTTGTGGATAGGAAAACTAAGGTTCACAAAGACATGTCATTTGCCCCATGTCACACAACTATTCAAAACAGAACCAGAATTCCAACACAGTCCCAGCTGATTATGTTGGTTTTTTTAACGGGTACTCCAGGAAGCCATCAGGACATTTACTAAGCTCTTTAGAAAGAGGTATATACAATGCATTCCTATCTTTAACATCCGCTCTATTTCTTTTCCAACACTTTCCCTTCCTCCCCTTTAAAACACTATAGGGCATGTTTACTTGATATCCATGAAATATGTGAGCACAATTCTCTATGTGCTCATAATACCTACTAATTCTTACAGAAAAGAGGCTATAAATGACATATCTGCAAATCATTACACATCTCCAACTTATAAATAGATATCAAGTTGATGTTTTCAAACTCAAAATTCATATTGGTGGAAAAAAATACAAGATGCAGAAGAACCCCAATCCAAACAAAAAAGTCCTAATTTAACTCCCTAAAAACCCATGGCTCACAGCATCCACCAGAATCACAGGGGGGTTTCAGAAATGCAAATGCTTGAACCTCATCCTCAGAGATTCAAATCCTACTGACTTTGGTGAGGCAGGGGCAAGTACTTCTAATGTTCCACAGAGCTGAGAATATAGACTGCAGTCTGTAAGCACCACGATGCAGAAACTACATATCTTATTTAGTTTTTTAACCACAGCACAGGGCCCATCAAATAATGGGTACTAAAAGTAAATATGTGTAAAGAATTGAAGTATCAGAAGCACAGATTGTGGCAGATTCTGTCAATGAATCTTTTTCCTTCTTTCTTCCATCTTTTCTTCTCCACAGGCAGAGCCACTTTCCCTAAAAACACCAGTTACTTGCCAGTTACCTTCCCAGCCTTTCTAACAGTTGGCCATGGGGCATAAAAGGATGTTTTCAGGTGGGTTTCAAGGAATGATTTTCCTCACAAACAGCGATAGGTGAGCCTAGTTCCCACTCTGTCTCCTTCCTTCCTGCCCTTGGTGACAGGATGTCTGGAGAAAGCACAGCTATCGAGACAAACCTGCCCAGAGACAGTGATTCTGAAGGAGCGGAAGTACCTGAGACCTCATGAGGCCACTGAGCTGTGCATCAACCCTGGGACCGCACACCTGACAATCCCTTATGTGAGGTAAGGACCCCTATGTGTGTCACCTCAGCAGAAGCTGCAGGGGTGGAAGTACAGGAAATCCTGTGTGGGAAAGGATGAGAAGCTGTGGTGAGCCAGGGCATCTGACAATGACAAACTCTAGGGGGGTGCCCAGAGCCCTGCCGACTCTCCCACCAGCCCTTCCTTCTCTCCAGGGGTTGGCCAGCCTGCTTCTCTCAAACATCACCTCATGTTCTGTCCAGTACTTTCTCTTTTGGGTAACCATGAGCCAGAAAACACTGCCAACTTTTGCCCTCTTCTTCAGTCACTATATCTAGAATAGAGCCTTTAGTGGACTTTTTTCCTATGTGTTTACTATTATAAACACTGAAAAACCATGGTAAACTCCAAACTAAGGTATTTTTTTTAATTCTAAAGCTTCAAACATCCTCCGCTAAAATATGGCCCCTGATAATCATAGAAATATATATTGAGGTAGGTGTCCCCTCAACTTTGATCTCATTCTCTATACACCAGTCCTTTTATCCAGACAGATGCCTCAGAATCTCCCCACTCATACTTGATAAAATGACAGAGAAGGCAGAGAACCGTTGTTCTCACCCCAACCTCCTTAATCAAAGAGCAAGGTCAAAGCCTCAGAGTTAACGATGGTTGCACTACAAATTAAAAAAGAATTCACATGTAGGTATAATGACAGAGAAGAAGAATCCAAAATAACACGTCCATTGGCTTCTCTTTACATTTTGAGACAAGGTCTTGCTCTGTTGCCCAGGCTGGAGTGTAGTGTCGTGATCACAGCTCACTGTGACCTTGAACTCCTGGACTCAAGCATTCCTACCACGTCACCCTCCCAAAGTGCTGGGATGACAGGTGTAAGCCACTGTGCCCCTGGCTCTACTGGCTTTAGGAATCCAAACTCAACCAATTGTGAGAATGAGTCCAGAGCCACCTGGTAGTGGCATCAACTACAGCTTTCATGGGACAGGATCATTCTGAATCTTCAAGGATCTTGAGAGTGATCCCGCAAATCACAGATGTGGCTGGCACCTATTTAATTCACTACAGCCAGAAAAATGAGTCCAGAAGGATACAGGACATTGGGGCAAACCTACATCTAAGCCAGCCTCACCGCCTCATTTTATTCTTCATCCCGAACTCCCTCCAATTCAACCTAAGCCATAGGACTACCCAGAAAATGAGACATCTTAAAAAGGGGGCTACTATAGAACAGAAAGCAATTATCTCTGAATGTATATCATCATCACTGATCAAGAAAAGTAACATGTATCCAGCGCCCAGAGCTCGATCTGACATATTGAAGACAATGTCAACTAATATTATTAATGTATTTAACTATAGGAATGTAGACTGAATTAAAAACAAACTAATTCTCAATAGAGTATAAAAGTTATTCGAAGGGCAAATTTACCTTTTCTTATGGTACTAACAAACTATACACTCAAAAGCAGATAATGCCTTGATTTCAGGTTAGGAACTAAACATCAGCGTCACAAGGCTTACCACTTCTATTCAAATCTCACAATGCAGCAAATGCAAGGTAACAACAAATGACATTGGGCTCCCTAGTTTTGAGGACTTCAGCTCCAGATGGCTCTCTCATAGAAGTCTCAGCTTTCTTTAAGTTTCAGATTTCCTGAATCCCACAACTCAGTATTTTATCAGTATAAAGAGAGGGCATAATGTGACTATGTCCTTCATATCTCTTACTACTTCTTCCAGGTGTGAACACTAACTCCCCAGAGTTAGAGGTTTCACATGGGCTAAAAAGTGATACACATACACACACAAGCACATGCCCTACGGAAAAGGCACAGAGGATTCATAGGGCAGTGAAACTACTATGTATGATACTATAATGTTGGATGCCTGTCACTGAACATTTGCTCAAACCCATTGAATGTACAACACCCAGAGTGAACCCTAAGGTAAACTGTGGACTTTAGTCCGGTTGCTTGGGTTTCCTTTTAAAAAAATTTTTTTTATTTAAAAAAGGTATGGACTTTGGGGAATGGTACATCAATGTAGGTTCTTCATTTGTAAGAAATGCACCTCTCTAGTTAAGGATGTTGATAATGCAGTAGGCTGTGCACATGTAGAGAGAAGGGGAATACAGGGAATCCCTGTACATTCCTCTCAATTTTGCTGTGAATCTATAAATGCTCTTAAAAGTAAAGCATTAAAAAAAAAAAGCGCAGCAAAGCTACTCATCAGCTCTGTTACAATACTCCATCAGAAACAGCAAAAAGTAGAGGTAAAATGGAAAAGAAAAATGCAGAACATAAAATCCCCATACTAAGGAAGTTCATATTATATACGTCATGTCAGACACTTAAAATGAAATGCCAAGAACTGTTAAATGAAAAATATTCAAAGGAGTCTATATTTTCTTTCCTTCACATGTCACAGGAACACAGAAATATCACTATACTAGCATTTCGTGATCAAAGCATATTAAAATATACCCTAGAGACTCACCACAAAAATGATTCCTGATTTTTTAAATAAAGAATACCCAACATTAAAGATGTTTTGGAAGGATGCTACCTGATTTAAGAAATATCTAATTTAATTTTAGAGAATTGAAATATAAAACAAAATGAACCTACATCATGGCACTTACATGCGAGACAATTTAATAGTTGAAACCCCTGCCAGATTAAAGGGAAATCAGTTTCAATATTCTATCATCTCTTTTTAAACTTGTTCAAACATTTGAGGATTCAAATATCAAAATGTCCTAAAATTAGATAGTGGAGTAGTACTCCTGGAGTTTGTAAGAGAACATTCCCAGCTCTGAAGTACAATTTTTCAACTTTCTGACATATCATGTTAATATAATATCACTTAAAATTAATGCAAAATCAACGATATCATTTTCATGTCACCAGGTATTACCTTTCCTTCCAAAAAGATAATATTATTTATCCTGGCACAGTAAGTCTCTTTCACTGCACACACTGTAATAAATACACTGCTTCGGATGGTATAGACTAGATATGACTGTCCCCAAGACAATGATTCTTTTTTACTCAAGAAAATCAGTACAGTAAATAACTTTTCTTCCCTTCGAGACAATCATAGTGCTTGAGGCTGCTCAAACACAAAAACAAAATATCTTCACAAATGTCTCCAAACAGTCAAGCTGAAAATCTAAGCCAAAGTTTCATTTAACAGCCTGTCAGTTTTTTGATGTGAAGCTAATGAATGCAGTGGCAAACAAATCCATCAAACCTAACATCCAAACAACTGCACTTCATCCCAGCAAACGGAAAAATGAAATACAACCTGCAGGCCAGTGCTTTGATCCAAACTAGCCAGGAAGCAGACCTGTGAGTGTCACGGCAGCAGCTATACAGAGTAATCACGGACTTCCATACAGAAGGAAAGAAAGCTCCAGAAACAGAAAATGGTCATCTCAAATATGCACAAATGTCTTATTTCAACTGCTACATGAGGTCTTACATATTTTTAAATCTCTATCAAGAAAAAATAATTGCATTTCACTCTGTTACACCAACATTCAAAGCCACAAAAATTCCTAAAACAAATACCTAGATGGTATGTTCCGCTAATACTACAATTTTGCAAGTGAAGTTTTATTAAAAGTCCTTCTGTTCTTTCTGAAAGCTCTTTGAAGACAAATATATGTCTTTCTTCTTTGTACATACATGCAGCACAGGAGAAACTCACTGAGCACTCACAAAACCTGATCCTGCCCATCAGCAGCAAATGAACATGCAGCAGCTACCTGAAACATCACTCTCAAGTTTTTTCAGTAATGATCTTTTCTTTGATTAGTGAAATGGGGGGAAATTACACGACTGCCTTCTTAGGTCAGTTGGTCCTACTAAACGCAAGGCCCTTTTGTTCTGGAGCATCTTACAGGATTTGGCTATGCTATATTTTGCATGTTAAGACAAGAGAACAGAATGATCCTCATTGAGGAAAACAGAAGCAAAGAGAGAAATGAGAAAAATGGTAAGGCCTGGGGCATCATAAGAGAATATTAGAAACAGGGATTGTCAAACTAAGTAGCTACCGAGACTAAAAGGTAAATATCCCTTCACTCCTTCCTCTATTTTCCCCAGATGTTCTACACAACTCATACACACACAAAAAAAATTTCTGTTTGAGAGATGAGGCAATTTGGATAGATACCATGAAAAAGGACCATCTGGACTGAAGGACTGAAAAAACAGAGAATATATCCACAGGGACAGAAACATCTCCCAAATACAATAATTCAGCTGAGAATATCCAATATCTAGGAATTTGCTATAAAACGTGGAAGAAGTGTATCTGAGCTTTACACAAACAATGAAATTTCTTTTTTTTTGAGACAGAGTCTCGCTCTGTCAACCAGGCTGGAATGCAATGGCGTGATCTCGGTTCACTGCAACCTCTGCCTCCCAGGTTCAAGCGAGTCTCCTGTCTCAGCCTCCCGAGTAGCTGGGATTACAGGCGCAAGCCACCACACTCAGCTTTCTACTTCCACATGGAAATGTGGAAATGCAACTCCAATGTACATGGTTGTTTAGCTTCTCCCCAAGGCAGGAATGTCCTATTTTGGTCAATATCATGGACTACTTCTGAGACCTGTATTAAACAAGAATCGATATTTGTGGCAACTCTGAACAGCTATGATAGCTGACTTATGTCAGTGAGTAAAGGTGCAAACTATAAAACAAACCTTGTTCTAACCTCATGGCCAAGACACTGCTTCGAGGCAGATCCACGCCTTACATTTCCACAAAAGCAATGCAGTGGTTGGCCTGGGTACACACACTGAGTTTTCTATTTCTTACTAGGTTTTGTTAGAATACACAGGATATATAATGTGAAGTAGTACAGTTCTGTTCCTTTCTGAATTACTCATCATAAATAGAAATTACTTAGAACAGAAAAAGTCTTCTAATACCAGGGGCTTTCTTTTATATCCAGAATGTATTCAAATGAGTCCTGGGCAGCCAAAGGGCTACACTTTATCTTTTAACATATTTTGCAAATTTCTAAATACACAGGTGAATTAAACTTGGTTTTCTTCCCTGAATATACTTGTATCTAAGTTCACCTAATGTCTCCAAATGTAAGTTTTATCAATGTAGAATGAAGGATACGAAGTTGAGCCATGCAGGGGCCAAGACCACATAAGCTTTATTTATCATTTTCTGCTAAATCTATGTCAAACTCTGTAAACACACAGTTTCATTTAGAAGTTACCCTCTGCCAGCCTGCACCTTTCCCTTAAAGCCACAGGAAAGGAAGCAAACCTAATGGAAACCACCATCGCTTTGAAGATGTCTTCTATTTAACACCACAGGGGGGAAGTAATTAAATTTAATAGAAGTTATTTCTTGTGAATGAAAATACACAGTATGTGAGCTAAATTAAATATACTGGGAAGGAGATGCAAAATTTTGCACCAAATTTAACATGAACATGCATTTCCTGTTAAAATGTGTTCTACATTATTACTTTCAAGATTTCATTTCTGCACTAAGGGCAGTTTTAATCATTTCTTCCTACCAACCCTCCCTCCACGTCTTGCCACAATTTTATCAGACACTCCCTTCTGTAAATTGTTTTCTAAGCCATGAACTGATCTCGAAAAGGGAGAGGTCTGAGTCTACCTAACATGAAGCCACGTGATGCCACTGGAAAACCTTACAAAGCACCAACTAAAAGTCTCAAGACAGAAAACAAACACACATTGCATAAAATTACCTAATAGGGTAAACTGCTCCACACTAATCTTAAAACAGACAAATTCAGCTAAAATTGGTAACACTGCCTATGTAAAATAAATGTATCTAGCCTGAAGTGAACTGCTATGGTGAGAGGCACATAGCGCCAGTGAGGAAAAATAAATGCTGCACAGAATCTTAGGGTTCCTAAGATAGCCTAAGAATTAAATGTGTATTCTGGTTTTTGTACCAGAATACCTCCCTCCACCTCTTGCCACAATTTTACCATTGCCACAATAAATACACATTTATTCTGGTACAAAAACCAGAATACACGTTTAATTTATGCTTTATTTCTGAGGCATAGCTTACCAATTTGGCAACTTTTCCATAGTCGATCCATCTGACAGTAGCGAAATTCGTAGATTCTGCACAGTTGAAACCATGATTAAAACCAGCATGGTAGCCATATGGGAAAGTGATCATGAATTCTCCAGCCTCCTGAGTTATCTGCAAGGTAGGAAACATATAATATTTTGTAGTAATAAGACTTCCCAAATTATGAATATAATTAAAATATATTTCCCATTAAAAAAAAAGAAAGAAATGCCATGATATCAGAGCAATAAAAAATTTTCACCAGATTCTTTACTTAATCTTTTAATAGTGCTTTTTCAGGAATCATTTAAAAGACTTTCCTAAATAGGATGTGGGTTGCTGGTCCTTGAATTCAATCAAACAATACATAATCAAAGCTATTACTCTTTTTTTTAAGACAGAGTCTCGCTCTGTCTCCCAGCCTGAGTGGCGCAATCTCAGCCAGTGCAACCTCCGCTTCCCAAGTTCAAGCGATTTTCTTGCCTCATCCTCCTGAGTAGCTTGGACTACAAGTGTGTGCTACCATGTCCAGCTAATTTTTTATTTTTATTTTTTTAGTAGAGATGGGGTTTCACCATGTTGGTCAGGCCGGTCTTGAACTCCTGACCTCATGATCCACCCACCTCAGTCTCCCAAGTGCTGGGATTACAGGCTTGAGCCACCGCGCCAGGCCCAAAGCTATTACATTTTAATTGAAGGTAGCTTCAAGTTATTCAAGTAAATTTGTTCATATTAGCTATCAAACTATATATTCTTATATTTTAATAACTTGCATTACTGGAATTACATATAAAAACAATCATATAGTAACTGACATTGTTAAAGCTACAGCTACAAAAACTTTGATAATGCATACTGGGCAGGCTATGTTATCAACTCTTGTTGGTAAAGAGTTGGTGGTACTCATTGAATTACTCTAGCCTAGCACTTAGAAAACATTCAAATAAGTACAGTCCATTTCATAGTAAAACTTCTGTTCAAAGAATTATTCAAATATATGTATGTTAGAGTGAGTGAGTGCATTTTTAAGTATCATTAAAACACTTAAATAAGCCTTAGCCTTTTAAAAAACAATTAAAAATGTATTTATCCTGTTTCTATTTTTTAAATTAAAGGCATTTTTTTTTTTTTTTTTTTACAATCACCAAAGCAACACAAAGTATCTCACGGTTCATATAAAAAGTAAAGAAAAATTCTGTGTTATTTCTTTTTTTAAAAAGGGTCTATCTGATACAAATTCATAAAATTTATTTGTTCACTCCTTCAAATGGAGTAATCTTTGTTTTGCATTATCTGATCTTAAAATGTTTCTTTTTTTTTTTTTCCTGATCTTAAAATGTTTCTAACCCAGCACATAATAGGGTAGACCCCTTATATCTTTAAAATTCTTAAAGTTGAAGCAAAGTAATATAACACTACTCATAGGATTTCGGCACTGAAGCAATGTTTCTCCTTGAGATACTTTGCCAAACTCTTTAGCAAATGCTATATGTTCACATTCAGAGCCTCTATTCTTTGCTAGCTCTGATAATAAAAGTTGTAAAACCACATTAATTATCCTACTGACCCTAATATAATATATATTTTCTTTGACATATAAGGTACATATAATAAAATGCTCAGATAATAAATGTACGGTTTGCTCAGTTTTGACAAATGCATATACCCATACAGCCCATGTTATTTTGTCACCCAAGAAAGCTCCTTCATCCCTTTTCTACACCATCCCCAGACCATCACTCTACTGATACCTTTTACCACTGATCAGCTTTGCCATGTTATGGACGCTAAAATGGTATTGGGGAAAGGGGATAGTATTTTTTTACCCCAATAATTCTGAAATGTAACTCATAACGCCATTGTCCCCTGCCAAAGAAACCCCGGAAGGTGTTCTGCTACAATAAGTAGCAGCTCAGCTGTCACCTGGCAGCAGAGAAAGGCTTACCAGTGCCCAGCATGGTTCTAGCTCTGAGCCATGGGAGAACATAGCCAAATTATGTCCTTTCCTGGTCTCACTGAATCTAATTAATTATGTAGGTGCTTCTTTCTTATGCTATGTGATGAAACAAAACTTACCCTGCTCCCACATAAAGGTGAGAAGAGGGGAAGGACCGCTGCCATTGGAATAAGAAAACTACTTTTCCCACTCCATGGAATCCTGCCTAAAAACCTTCTCTACCCTACGTAGAAAACCCTGCTCATGCCATAATTTTTTTAAAAAAAAAAAAAAAAAGGACACCTGTTCCATGGAAAGCAACTCTAAATTTTAGCTCCCTGTCATTTACAGAAATAGGTCAGTCTCAATCTCATACCATAAAGAAAGCTAGAGAATAGAAGAGATATAATCAAAATGCAGACATTAGCTGTTTATTACACTTAGGTTTTTCATACATATGTATGAATATGGCAAACACAATGAAATAAGGAAAAAATGTATTCCAACTGAGACATCATTACCTATAGGAAGAGGGTTGAGTTGTAGAGGAAGAGTGTGTTACTATGTAACATATACCATGCAAAGCTCTTTCTAAAGATTATCTTTTTCTCATAATAACCCTATTAAGTAGTCACTATTTTTTATGCCCATTTTACATTTGAGAAACTAAAGCTCAGAAAAATCATGTGACTGAATCAGAAATGAACTCAGGAGGTTTAATCCTACAGCCTATGCTACCATTTTGCTGCTCTATCACATGTTATGTTATCATCACTAGGGAATGTGCTCCTTGAGGAATACAGTGTCATGGCATGCCCTGTGTTGAAGTGGAAAGGGGAAGTGACAGCATTTCTTATGAGGAAATGCCATTGCCAATCAACCCTCAAAGTCACTGGTGTTTCACCATGTCAGGACTTAAATTCATCCTGCCACTTTCCACAGAAGCCACCCACAAAAGACCAGATGAGAGCCCACTGCATCCAGTGATCTACCAACTAGTGCTGGTAGAGAGCTACAGTCTAGAGAGAGGGTGCTGGGAACCTCCAGAAAAGAGCTCCAAGCTCCAAAGGCCTCCATTCTGGGGAAAGGAAGCCAATCCCACAGCTCTGCTGCTTCACATAACCTCTCTTCATATATCAGTCCTAAGCTACCACCAATACCTAACACCAGCCCTAAATGAACAGAGAAGGATTTTCTGTCTTGGGGACAGTGTTGCACTACTTCACATCTACCTTCTGATATTCCAGCTTAGGTAAAAGTACCCAATGAAGCTAACACCAACTATTTAAAAGAAGCACTGGATGATGATGTATCTGCGACTCACAAAAGCCTGGTGCCCAGAGGTGTCTGCGGAAGGGACAAAGCCCCACAAGCCCCACAGCCACAGTGGCCCCTCTGAGTGGCAAAGCCTGTGCCCTCTGTATCCAACAGTTCTGGAGCCCAGCCCCAGTGCCTCCCTACACCCACAGGCATCTCCCATGCTGCACATCTTGAAGGCATGATTTTTTCATGGTAAAAACATATGAGTAAAGCAGTGATGAGGGCACACTCACAAAAGCAAACATATCTCATGCGTGACTGCTGCATAGACAGTTTGTGAGGGAGCAGGGAACCACCTCAAGCTGAAGAATGAATACTGGCACTTGGAAAAGTTCTACTTTGAACAAATCCCCACTTCCCCACCCCACCCCCCACACACAAAAAGAAGGCACACACAAAAATGAAGAAAATGTAAAGATTTAGTCACAAGCAAAAAGCTTCTAACATGGAAAACAGCAAGGATTATGGGAAGAAAAGTCAAATAAAAAATACATTAGAAGTAAGAGCTATTTTTTAATGTTTCTGCAAGTAGCTAAGCACTTAATCCTCCTGAGACTGAGAGGGAGCTTTTATTTATCTGGTCAAAACCTTTTTTCATTTTAGCTGCTTCACATAAAAATGTTCAGGCTCTGCAATAATTCTGACCCAATAACCACCCATAGACACAATGAATGTGGGATCCAGCATCTACTGAGTTTTATAGAACCTAATCTTCAGAAAACCTTGAAGAAGCAATATCAGATTATTAAATCATCAGGCAATTTTATCCATAATGAAATCTCAATTGTATTATGTCTAAATGTGTTTAGAAGCAAAGCAACATAGTGCTACCATAATCATTGATTTTAACCAACCCATTGCTAATAATTGCTCTGAATTTTTTAGAAAATAAATCACATATACATAAATTATATTGCTCATAAAAAAGATTTTAATATAGAAGTGCTTCCTCCTTTTTTGTAGAATGTGCTACCTTTTATTTTCAGCATAATTATAAGTGAACTACAACAACATGAAATCTCTAGTAAATATATCTGAAATAAAATTAATTTCTTTTTTTTTTTTTTTTGAGACAGAGTTTCACTCTTGTTACCCAGGCTGGAGTGCAATGGCGCGATCTCGGCTCACCGCAACCTCCGCCTCCTGGGTTCAGGCAATTCTCCTCCCTCTGCCTCCTGAGTAGCTTGGATTACAGGCACGCACCACCATGCCCAGCTAATTTTTTTTTTTTGTATTTTTAGTAGAGACAGGGTTTCACCACGTTGACCAGGATGGTCTCGATCTCTTGTCCTCGTGATTCACCCGCCTCGGCCTCCCAAAGTGCTGGGATTACAGGCGTGAGCCACTGCGCCCGGCCCAAAATTAATTTCTAATTAGGATTTAGATAAATAATTGATATGCCATAACACAAATTTGAATTTCTCTACCCATATCCTAAAAATTCTACTTGAAGTTAAAGATACATTACCTATGTTAAGTTCATCTTAAATACAAATCCTACACACAAAATCAATTTGTGTAAGATGAATATTATGTACCTTGTCAAAGGGAATACCGTATTTCTTCAATACTGATGGAGAAATCAATGTCATCTTGTGTCGAAGAAATGCATCACACCCTTGGGAGCTGCTTGGGAAAAAACCTAAAAAGAAACAATAAATGTGTTTATTGTAAGTGGCATTGTGTCAATTAAAAGAAATTTTCAGATAGGTTTTTTAATGTATAAATGCTAGTGTTCTTACTGTTTGACTTATGCAAGCACAGACTTGTTCCACCAAAAAGCCCTGTACTAAAAATCAGAGTTAGAATTCTTAAAAATTGAAGGATACATCACCAAAGGTTGATCTTTCTTACAAACAGATTTACCATAAGTTGTTTTTGTAACTTGTAAGATTACTAAACTTGAGGAATAAATTTCAATTCAAAACAAATATGGATTCAACCTATTATCTGCTAAATGGAGAAAATATTTAGAGAAGTTAGGAAGCATAAATATGTGGGATGCTGGATCTGAAGCCAAAAATACAGGGAAAAAAGGAAAGATAGGTATTCATTTTAATAGAAGAATATTTTTGACTCCTAGATTTCATCATTCCTGAAGCACTTGTCCCAATCCTTCGCATACAGCAGATACAGAGTAGTTCCCCACCTTTCTTGGTTTCTTTCTGATCAATTTGAAACTAATTACCACTAACCTCCCGAATGAACTTCCCAACCATCACCCATCAAATGCCTGAGAACCTGCCAGAACAGTCTGAATGGGAGAAGTGTTTTGAGGAGGATTTTAAATAAGGAAGTTAAACATACAGCAACCTTTTCATTCAACAGTACATTATGCACCAAGACAGAGTCAGTTTTCTCCATCACTGACTTCAATCCGGCAGTTCTGTCTGAGGCAGACTCTCATTAACTCAGTGATGCAAGCTGAAGGAAAATGAACATGCTTGATGTCCTGCTCCACACCTTCCTCACTCACAGGGAAGACAGCTGTGCTGAAGGGATTGGAAAAGCAAGAAGACAAAGAGAGAACGAGAAACAAGAAAAAAAGAAAGCGAATCATGGAGGAATAACATAGAAGGAAGAGAAAAGGCACCAGGAAGGCACATACAATGTGTATGAGTGACAGGATGAAGCATAGATGCTGTCTGACTCCTCCACCGCCAAAATGAGAGGGGAAGCTGCTGGAAATGTGACATCTAACTCTGTGGCTCTCTATATGCAAAGCTCAAGAACATGACCAATTTAGCCAGGTATGGTGACTCACACCAACCACTTTGGGAAGCCAAGGCAGACGGATCACTTGAGTCCAGGAGTTTGGGACCAGCCTAAAATAGCAAAACCTTGTTTCTACTAAAAAATACAGGCCGGGTGTGGTGGCTCACGCCTGTCATCCCAACACTTTGGGAGGCTGAGATGGGTAGATCATAAGGTCTGGATTTCGAGACCAGCCTAGCCAACATGGTGAAACCCTGTCTGTACTACAAATACAGAAACATAGCCAGCTGTGCCAGAGCACGCCTGTAGTCCCAGCTACTCAGGAGGCTGAGGCAGGAAAATCCCTCCAACTCAAGAGGGAGAGGTTGCAGTGAGCTGAGATCACTCCACTGCACTCCAGCCTGGGTGACAGAGTAAGACTCCACCTCAAAAAAAAAAAAAAAAAAAAAAAAATGGGCAGGCATGGTGGTGCGTGCCTGTAGTCCTAGCTGCTTGGGAGGCTGAGGCATGAGATTCGCCTGAACCTGGGAAGCAGAGGCTGCAGTGAACTGAGATTGTATCACTGCACTCCATCCTGGGTAACAGAAAGAGACTCCATCAAAAAGAAGAAAGAAAAGAAAGAAGTTCAATAAAATATGTGAATTCTTTATAATATCAATAGTAATAAAAGGCATAGTTTTGCCACATATGTCATTTAATAATGCAGCCCTCTGCTTGTGGTTAATATTCATAATACATAAACATAAAATAAAACACTGGTGAATGGAGGGAAAGTAACACAACTAATATAATGGCCATGTCCACACAACAAGATGTCCTAAGTCCTACACACAGAGAAAGGCACCACTGGGAATTCCTCAAATGCACAATCCATGGGAATGTTTTTATAAACAATTCAAATGGATCTATCAAACTTCTTAAATCTTCAACTTTCTGCAATGCTAGATAAATTAAGCTTTAAATTAAAATCAGTGAAGAAAGAAGAGTCTATTCCATTTTCTTTCTATATGGATTTGTAATCAAGACCTGAACAATGTGGTGACTCGTAAGTTAATTTAAATTGGAAAACCACTGAAGGAAGGTAATTTGCAGTATATTAAGAACTTCACATTGATTCAGAATTTATGTTTACAATAAGCGATCAGAATCATATTTTACATACTCCTGAAAAACACTTCATAAACAATACTTCTTATGTACAAATTGTCTTAAAATGAATTTCACTTCAAAATACCTGCAGGGCTACATGTTTCATACTCACTCTCGCTCCATACCATAATCTATAAAACACAGTCAATTCCTTGCCATACTAAAGTCAACTGCCTTTTTACATTTATTTTTATTTTTTGGTCTTTTTTAAGATATTATACAGGCTCAAACAAGAAAGATGGTCTTTGGAGTCATTCTTCCAATCCAAATAACAAGTTAGAGGGATGGAAGGCTAGGATAATAAAGAGCTTGTATTCCAGAGACCCCAACAGAGCCCTGAAACCCTAAAATACAATCCACAAGAGCCTTTCCTAAGAATATCAAAGTACTGCTGGGAGTTTTGCAACACAGAAAATTGTGTAGAATCCCATAAGCTCTCTCAAGGATCACATGCTATATCCATCCAAAGGATGTTTTATATTCAATATAAAGGTGAGCATGTGTGAAAAGCATTATTTTAAATGAAAAAAGGCAAAAACAAAAGTTTACATGTAATATGATTCCACTTATATGACACTCCTGAAAAGGTAAACAATAGGGACAGAAACTAAATTAGTGGGTACCAGCAAAGGAGAGAAAGGTTGAATACAAAGAGGCATGAGGAAACTTTTTTGGAGTATTGGAAATAAGTTACATGTTGATAACAGTGGCTTATCACGTGGTTTAATAATTACACCACTGTAGACATTTGTCAAAACTAAATGAGCTCTATTCTTAAAATAAGTAAATTTTACTGTAGATTTTACCTCAATAAAACTGACCCCCACCACCAAAAAAAAAATCATTAAATCTTATGAAATCATTTTTGAAATAGAGTAGATGTGTTCTAAAAATATGGAACAGGTATGTTCTTTCCTCCAGAAGAAAAGTTCTCCATTCTGTCAACTGGTTTATATTTTATAATATATTAGTTATTGCTAACTAAGGAATTATTTTTAAATCCCAATCTTTTATGATTCAAATACAAACACATGCTATAGTATTAAATCACCAAAAACTTCAGCCTTGAGAAAAGATTTTAAGATCAAAGTTCAGCGATTTTTTTTTATGAGTACACAAACACGAATTTGGCGAAGACGATAATAGCTGTTAACTGTTTAGGAAAGAGGAGAGAAAGACGGAAAAAAGGAGGGAGAAGGGAAGAGAAATCAAGAATTTCTGAACTAGCAAAAAATTTTGACTGATGATTTTTTTTTTGATAATTGAAAGGTGCCCAAGTATGCTTTGATGAAATTTTATCATGGTTTTATATGACTGATATGAAGCTTGAAAAATATAGCAACCATATAAACCAATGCTAAGGAAAAGAATACAACAAAAGGATATAGAAAACTCGTTCAGTGAAAAATGCTTTCAGAAACAGATGTACAGTAATTGATTTACACATGAAATTTCTTGGCAGGCATATCTATGAGAAGAACCAATGACCTACACTGTGTGTGGAGAAACCTAGTAATATTTACCCACTTCTCTAACTTGAGAGGTTGACATGAGAGACACATACTACATTTGGCCTGTTGGTGCTTACTATCATTCATGGAGTGATTACTCGGGACTGGACAGAAAATTATCACTTCCCAGGCCTCACTCTATCCTAACTGTTCCATAATCCATCAACATCTCTACTAGCAGAGCTCTCCAGGAGGAGTGCCAGGAGCACGTCATACTGATCTTGGGATGGAGAAGAAAGGCGCTTCTCCTAAACAAGTTGCTTGTTTTCATCTCCTAAATACAGTGTGCATTATGTAATGGGTAAGTTTTTTTCCATTTCAGGCTAGTTAGCAGAAAACTTAAGAGCTTAAATTTCCACCCAATGTAATTGGGATGTGTGTTATACACATGGCTTTTTTCTGCATTCCTGAGACCACTTTATTTCAGCTCTCACTTCCCACCCCCTTGAAATGTTATATGGACAACCTATACACAAGTCACCAAGGACTCAACAAGCCAAGAACACTAGGATTAAATGGGTCATAGTCAAACTAATTAGGATTCTTCTGGCTCTGCCTCTGCCCAGCCCCATCTGCACCCAAAAATCATAGATATCTTCATTTCCCTATAACTCCTCCCTACTAGTTGGCATTCATTTCCTGAATTCTTCCTCTCCATTCTCTGTTAAAAGAAGGGAACTATATGTCTTTCACTCACATATGAATTATGTTATCTGGGTGTATTTCATGTATTATTGCCCAGTGGCTAAAATCCTACTTGGAACATAGCTGGAATAAAATCATCCAGTTACATTTAAATGCAAACGGTGATAACACTGACATCAAATTATTAAGAAATTAAGTTTACCAACTGTTTCTCTAGTTTTAGTGAAACACTGCTGATATACAAAAATAAACATACTCTAACCCACCACACATTTATCTCCATGCCTAAGGCATGAGTTAGGCATGAAGGCAGAGGATATATCACTGGTCTTTTGCAATTTTTAAGGCTTACAAGGTGCCTTAAAATTGATTATTTATAATCAGGGGTATTTATAAGCCTATCAAAACTAGACATTTTAATATAATATTTCAGACCATCAGCTAAATGAATGCTTAAGGGAATAATATTTACCATTTTGAGAGCTAATAAAAGTATATTTCCCTAATTCCAAGAAAGAGGTATGAGAGCAGGTTAATTTAGAATCTGTTCATAAAATTTAAATGACATTTATTGCTGCTCTTCTATTCTCTCTGACAGTAGTGGCTCATAATCTCTTTTGGACCAAACCACCTCAGGGTATCTGATGATGGTATTTCCAGAAATCTACATATATGCCCAATTTTGTAAATGATTTCAAAGAGTCCCTAGAAGGACTGTCTGCATCCCACCCACAGACCTTTATCTACCTACCCCCTGACACAGGGATCCCTGAAAATTGGGCTAAGACCTTTTCCTTCACAGGATTCAAATTAAGATTATTACTAGTCACTAAAAAAAATTCTACAATGTGCGCGCGTGCACACACACAAACACACACACACACACAAATGCTTAAAAGCAAGAACTAAACTAATCCGTGGTAGCAATGTTTTTCTATTCCCTTTTACTGAATACTGCTTTTTCAATAAGGTAACAAAACCAAAACACTTGTTTCAAGCAAATATAAGGTTCTAAAAGAATCGACTCACTTCCACTCTACTGTTCTTTGAAACAAGTTTCCTCCTAATCATTCACACTTTCAAAATTGGCTGCATAAAATCCTAAATCACAAATTTTGGCTGAGTAACCAAAATTTTCAAAGTAAATCCTTTTCAGTTTTTTAAAATAACAGCATTTTATTCCCAATAAAAGACAAATGGAATACTACTTTTCACAAAAATCTGTACACTTTCTCAATTTATCTCAATCTATATTTTGTTTAACTTAATGTAACAGCAATGATATTATCTTTTTTCTAAAATAGGTGAGACTTAGACATTTTAAAAACAGAAAATCTTCCAAACTGTCATTCACGATGTAACATTATACCTCTCTTCTCCTCCATATTTGCAATCCAATTGTATCAACCAAAAATTAGAAAGAATGCAACTGCATTACAGACCAATATAACAAGTATAAAAATTGCAACAATTCACTTGAGATTTTTTATTACATTTATGTCTACATAGTATTGGGAAAAACCTGTATAAATGAGAAAGCAGCTGAAGGGCAAAATCAAACTCCTGGCTTTATTAGATGCAGGCCTAATGTCTTTCGGATAAAATATTTGTAGGTGCCACAGTCAATCAAGATTTCAATAGAAACTAAAGATGAAAGCATTCATGCATAAAAGGCAAGTGTGATAATTATGATGTGCAGACAAGATAATAGAAAATATCTGAGCCTACTTTTCATTTTATGTATCAAGTGTTGCTATGACCTAGACATTCTATAATGCTCCATCATTCACACTGCATTATTTTATCATTTTAATTATTAAGCAGAATTCAATTAATTTGGCTGGCAACTGGTCAACAGATACAAATCCTTCACTATTTTATAGGGCCTTTTCCCTGCTTTATTTCTCAAAATATTGCTGCAAAACAATTTTGAATAAGCAGGCAACTGATTTCAAGTTCTTGTTCATCCTTCAAGTTCATTAACCTCTTACTGATTAAACAAACGGTAACCATTTTCTGGAATGTCATTTTCAGACAGTTTACTTCAAAGCATTAGCAGTTTATATAGAAATTTTAGTGCATGACTCAATATTGTAAAGTTTATATCAGCTTCATTTTAAAAGTTCTCTGGTGGTGAGACTAACAGAAAATGGTGAAATAATTTTATTACAGAGAAGAAGACAGTTCAGTATATAGTGTTAACATAGAGTTCACTGTCTATGTGGTTAAGGTTTATGATAATCATCTTAGAAGCTCAGCTCTAATTTATTATCCAGAACCTATTCATGAAAATAGTCCCTAATAAAGTTCAAGATTACAATTATATCAATCATTGATCATTATTATGACAAAAATGTATATTTTTTAAAAGATGCTTTATAGTTATTAGCCTGACAAAATTATAATAGTGCTTCTTAAAATGTAATACTACAACTGTAGTATTCTGTAATATAGGGGAAAGTAACCTTTAGGTCTTTAGGTGCCAGTAACAGTTTCTGTTCAAAACTGTCAAGGCAAGGAATGAGTTTTCTCAGTGGCCCCATTTCGTTTTTTTTGTTTTGTTTTTTTTTTAAGACAGAGTTTCGCTCTTGTTACCCAGGCTGGAGTGCAATGGCGTGATCTCGGCTCACCGCAACCTCCGCCTCCTGGGTTCAGGCAATTCTCCTGCGTCAGCCTCCTGAGTAGCTGGGATTACAGGCACATGCCACCATGCCCGGCTATTCTTTGTATTTTTAGTAGAGACGGGGTTTCACCATGTTGATCAGGATGGTCTTGATCTCTTGACCTCATGATCCACCTGCCTCCGCCTCCCAAAGTGCTGGGATTACAGACGTGAGCCACCGTGCCCAGGCCCTATTTCATTATTAATTGAAAGCACATATAAGGCAGGAACAAAATTCTTTTCCTAACAGAAGGCAAACCTAACACACCAATGAAACTTAGATCTGCACTGGACTGAAAGAGCACTCCTTGCTTAGGATTCAATCCTGGATAAAGGTAAAAGGCCTTGCTCCTCAGTTGTCACTCAAATGGAACTCCACTTTTCTCTGGAAATAAGTCATTACCAGCCTACGCCTTCTTTTGGGATGGGTGGCTAGCAAAACAGAAGACAGGGATGGCAAGGGGTGAATGTGACTCTCCTCCCCAAATGTAAGAAGATGAGGGGAAGGCTGCCTGGCACATCTTTTTAAAAAAGGAGGAAGGAGGATGGTGGCTGCTTGTGTTGGCACTGTCTGCACACACAAAAGCAGGCATAGGACCATCAACAGAAAAGTTCTTTATTCTGGCCCTTATGCAGAAGCAGCAAGCCATGAAAAATAAAAATTCAACCTGCAGTAAAGTAAGTTTAATTTTGCCAATCCAAGAAGGTCCAAAATCACATGTGTATTGTTACTTGGGGCCATTCACCTTCATACTTCCATAAGGGCACACTCCCAGTCCCAGTGGGCCACAGAAGAACTGGGTGTCAGCAGTGATACAACCCTTGGGGAAAACAGCAGATCAACAAAAAAAGTGGTCATAAAACACCCATACCCCAAGATGCAGCAACAATACTGTCTGAAAGAACGTAACTTAATTTTTAAAAACTTACTGGCACAATGATGTCAAATGCATTACAATAAAAACAATTTTTTTTAGAAACAACCAAAACAGATTAAGGGCAATCACTTGATGAAATAGTAAACACTCAAAATAACCATGACAATTATGCGACAGAAAAAAAAAATTCACAAACTAATGTGAAAAAATTTTAAATTGTTCAATTAAAAAACATGTAAAAATCAATAATTTGCATAGGATAAAACCAACTGAGTGACAGTCTATATAATAAAAAATACCTCAAAAACCAACAAAACAAAGAAACATATAAAACATAGAAAAGAAAAAAATAAAGAAAGGAAGTTTTACCTTGAGCTAGTCTTTCAAGTCGTTTTCCATGCTCTGGAGGTATAGCATACCTAAAATTTTAAACATAAATAAACATTTTAGGTTTATAATTTTTCAGCTAGTAGCCTAAGAACATCTGTTCCTAAATAATGTCACATGAAAGAAATTCAACATCAAATTCCACTTAGATGAACCACGTAGAGATTAGAAAACCAATCACAGAGTCATATCCCTTACACAAAGGACAGAAGAAAAACATGTTTATAAATTAGCAATTTCAATCTCACAACTCACCATGCCAACCACATTTTACAAATTAGGGAACAAAGGCCCAAGGCAGGAAACCACACAGCAACAAGACAACTTAGTCACAGCCTGGAGACCCTCACCCAACTCTTATAGCACTCCAGCACGGAGGTAATATGCTTCCATGCACCATCCTGACAACCCCAAAATCTTGCTCAAAATATACTACTGTTCTTTTAATCAATTATCTCACTGTGTCAATAAAGCTCAACGAGATCAAAGAACAATTCTGTTCTATACATACAAGTCTACATAGGGCTTTTTTGGGTGTGTGTGTGTGTGTGTGTGTGTGTGTGTGTATGTGTGGTTGGTTGATTCTGGCTTTTGTTTTTAAGAAAATTTGGGTTGTTCTCTTTTTACATTTTAAAATATTTTTATTGACAAGAAGAATAGAACATAAAATTATTACACCAACATTTATATTTCCACCAAATCTAAGAACACTGTAATTTTCAAACAGACTTTAAGCAAAAGATTATCAACCTTAAAAAAAAAAAAAAAAGTTTTTACTTATTTCATAATTATGTGACTTGTAAAATTTTGATTATCAGAAAAAGTTTTCACCCTTAAAGAGCAGAAATACTCATTTCAAGTTCCTGGTGTTTCAAAGTGATGCTGAGGTCATTTTTACTGTGGACTTGCTAACAGATTTTAAAACAACAATCTCATAATATCCTATACAAATACTAAATTATATAGGCATTTAATGAGGAAATTTATGGATATTAACAATAAATTTGTATGATCATTTTATGTTTTAGATATAAACTATATTTTTGAAGACCTCTATTTGCTGTTCTTACTAGCTCAATATATATTTAGTACAAGTTACTTCTTATTAAAGTATCTTAACTTATTGTACTTAACAACACACTTGGTTTCACTTAATGCTACTGATAACATATGCAAAACTTAATTGGATCCAATGTAACTAGGCAATTCACTAAAAGAAAATTTAATCATATATCCTGTTGCTTAAGGCACTGCTAATGAAATTATTCCAACTGAAATGGGAAGATAAAATTTTAGCATAACTAAATAACTATCACCCAATGTATATTTATGGCAACTTCTTTCCAGTTTTTAATTCCTGATTTATACCACAAATATACCCAGAAAATGGGTGTGGGTATGGGTGTAGATTTGTGTGTGTCCCTTCCAAACAAGAGGGTCAACCTTCCTCATCACACACACACATACAGATACACACATATATGTAATGCCTGCCAACAAAAGGTAGGATATGGATGGAGATATTTATATATGTAGATTCGTTTTTCTGAAAAATTTGTAAAGTTAAAGCTCCTCAATCTAAAGTTCAACCATCTGCTCAGAGAAAATGTAGCTAACCATATCTGCTGAAAGGAGGAAAAAGTAAGGCAAGATGGCTCTACCCCTATTCTGATCCTCAGTTTATTCCTAGGATCTGAATCATACCAATTCAATCTCCTCATTTTTCTCCTCCTAGGTAGGCATTTTGGCCTATTATTTTCTACAAGTATTCCCAGGTAAAGCTATTCCTATCTTAGCCAAATGATTTAATTAGTTCTACTTTTCTTCTTTTAGATGGAAAACAGTGTCTCAGTTTCTTTTAAAATTCTATAAAGATCAAGTTCATTTTGAGATCATAAATAATTATTAATTAAATTCTTGTGGTTAACCAACCATTGCTATGGTTTAATAGCTTCAGAAATAATCAAAGAATGAAAACTTCCCTCCAATCACAGCCCTGTGTACAGGAAGTCATGTATTATTTCCCAAGTGGAATTGAATCCTCAAACTGAAAGGTATACTGTGGTAATATCCAGTGAAGCACAACTGGGCAAAAATGCTTTCAAGGAAAGGTCACTCTCCTTCCCTTAGTCATTATCTTGCTCAAACTGAATCTACTCGTCTCCATGCTTATCTCTGTGAAATATTTTACATGCTTCTCTCTTCTGTTATCAATGCTATGCTTTGTTACGTAGTATTTAAATAATGACATAGCTTTATTTAGTACAATGTTTCATATAAAAATAACTTTAAAAGTTCCCTGAATGAGCCCAAAACCCTGCCCAAGGGTCTGACAGACAAAGGACAGTCTGAAGATAAGTAATAATGCTAATAAAACTGGAATGCAATCATCAGATTCTTCTGTTTTTAATGTTTCAACAAAATAAAGGAACTAGGAAAGACTAATTTTAATTTTTTAGAAATTCATCTGAGAGTCAAATCATTGTTCTTGCCATGAACAATAAAATAAGAGCGCTATCCCACTCAGCAGTCAAGAAGTAATATGCTTCCATGCACCATCCTGACAACCCCAAAATCTTGCTCAAAAGATACTACTGTTCTTTTAATCAATTAGCTCACTGAGTCAATAAAGCCCAAGGAGATCAAAGAACAATTCTCTTCTCCATATACAGGTCACAGGGCTGGAAAGGCCTTTAAAAATAATCTCATTTAGCACTTTTTAAGCCTTTTTTTTTGTTTCCACATCATTACAGAGGCAGAATCACTAACACCTCTAATTATCAGAAATAACTGGCACCTGGGAGAATGAGGGACAGCAGAAACACACATCCCTCAGGGATACAGTACCCACAGAACTCTGAAAAAAGCTCCCTAGGTGATTCTGACAGGGCAGTACATTATGATGAATGAAGGAAAGAATGGGGTGATTTCTAATTACCATATCTAAGAACCTTTGCTTGGTCCTGACTCCCCACAACCTCCCTGATGTCAGATGATGGATTTGTGTATGCCATGCTTTTTTATGTTTTTCCTTCAGATTTTTTTTCCAGTAATACCACAATGAATGGCCCAAGTCAGAATGCTAAACAAAGGCTTCACATAACACTTTCAAACCTGCAGGCAATGTGTATAGGCTGACAGCCCTTGCCTGTAAGAAGGTGGGCACATGGCTTCAGGAGCACTCAGTCACACTGTATTTGAACACTAGACTCACTGTCTTGTCTGCAATAGCTCCCCTGCTAACCCTACATCACGGCTCTACCCTGATGGGCAACTGTAGCAATTTGAAGCCAAACACAACTCTAATCTGTTTCAAAGCATGCCATAGGAAGAGAGAGGAAGAAAGAAAAGACAACAAAACACCAAGATACATATGTTTTCACGTGTTTTCCAGCAATCAGCTTCATCTGTTAGAGGGGAATGCATATTCGACAAGAACTGGAAACCACCATCTAAGAGACATTGCACAAGCCACTTCCCACTGTCAGACCTCGTCTACCTCACAGATTATGGAACCTGTTGACTGAGTCATATTTAGGAGCTCATCATTAAACAATGGCTAAATCGATTCTCAGCCTTTTGGCTAAGATCAAGTATAAACAATGGCTACGAGGCAATGAGCTGAGCATGACTTGCTGATCCTCACATCCAATAAGCTTGAGAAAATGTTCGAAAAAATACCCGTTCAGGCCGGGCGTGGTGGCTCACACCTGTAATCCCAGCACTTTGAGAGGCCGAGTTGGGGTGATCACCCGAGGACAAGAGTTCAAGATAAGCCTGATCAACATAGAGAAACCCCATCTCTACTGAAAATATAAAAAATTAGCTGGGCATGGTAGCTCATGCCTGTAATCCAAGTTACTCAGGAGGCTGAGGCAGGAGAATCGCTTGAACCCAGGAGACAGAGGTTGTGGTGAGTCAAGATTGTGCCATTGCACTCCAGCCTGGGCAACAAGAGCAAAACTCCATCTCAAAATATATATATTTTTTATATATTTATAAATATTTATATGTATACATATGTATATATCAGTTCAATAAATCATAACATCAAGGGTCAGACAAGCACATAAAAGGCTGATTACAATTTGAAAGATTCCAGGAAGGCACAGTACCTTTTTGCAATCCACCAGAATATCCAAAACTCAACCCTTCAGCAGCCTGACAATTAGGCCCTATGTTCTCTTTCTCTCCTGCACAATTGCAGGCCTGAGCGAATGCAGGGTACTCAAATCACTGGGTGGTTGGTTGAGTCATTTGGGTTATTGTCCCAAAATTTTCCTTTAAAAAAGATGTGTTGCTAGTAAGAATCACTTTAATACAATCTAATTCAATTCACGAGATAGTTGCTGAGCACCTGCCACACAAAAAGCAGTGCAGGAAAAACTCAAGGCATTTTCCATGTAAGTAGTGGGGGTTAGAGATACATATAGATATCATTAAGACCTATCAGAATGAAGCCTAGATTGTGGTACATGGATCTCAGCAACATCAGGTTCCCAGGCTGATCTACTATCATGTGGCAGTTAGTGTGAACTAGTAAGAAGAGGGCAAAAGAGAAGGGAAGACCTGTGATGCCTCAAAACACTCAAAGTTTTCACCACTAGGGATGAACTAAAATGCCTCAACTCTGGGACCCTTATCTTACATCTGAAGTAAGTATCGCTGCCTATTTAACATTTCTAAGATTATTTCATAGTTCTAATTACCAGGTACCAGGACAAAATTAGTCATATTGTCCTAAACAGGAATAAGATACAGCAAAACACCCACTCCTCTTTCCAAGCTCAGCTCAAGTTCCCCCCTCCCCGCAGGAGAACTCCCACTCCCTCTCTTGCCGCATCAACAATCCCACATGCAGGCTTCCACCCTGGCACTCAGAATACATGTGTATTGTCTCAAAAAAAACAAAGCTACAAAAGAGAGGCAGGACTCTCTTGTTCAAGGCAAACGTAGCTGGTGACTTTAAATTACATTCAATGTTAACTTACCTCTCTGAAAATCATAGGACCCTTAAGAATTATATTAAATTGCCAGGCAAAGTGGCTCATGCCTATAATTCCAGCACTTTGGGAGGCCAAGGTGGGTATATCACCTGAGGTCAGGAGTTCGAGACCAACCTGATCAACATGGAGAAACCTCATCTCTACTAAAAATACAAATTATCCAGGCATGGTGGCGGCGCATGCCTATAATCCCAGCTACTTGGGAGGTTGAAGCAGGAGAATCACTTGAACCCGGGAGGTGGAGGTTGAGGTAAGCCGATATCACGCCACTGCACTCCAGCCTGGGCAACAAGAGCAAAACCCCATCTCAAAAAAAGAGAAAGAGCTGGGCACAGTGGCTCACACCTGTAATCCCAGCTCTTTGGAAGGCTGAGGTGGGTGGATGACCTGAGGTCAGGAGTTCAAGACCAGTCTGGTCATCATGGTGAAACCCCATCTTTTAAAAAAAAAAGAGAGAGAATTATACTAAATCTACTTTGCCTGTGCTGTATTCAGGAGATCCATCTCACATGCAAAGACACACATAGGCTCAAAAAAAAGGGATGGAGGAATATTTACCAAGCAAAAAAAAAAAAAAAAAGCAAGGGTTGCAATCCTACTCTCCAGTAAAACAGACTTTAAACCAACGAAGATCAAAAAAGACAAAGAAGGGCATTGCATAATGGTAAAGGGACCAATGCAGCAAGAAGAGCTAACTCTCCTAAATACATATGCATCCGATACAGGAGCACCCAGATTCATAAAGCAAGTTCTTAGAGACCTACAAAGAAACTTAGACTCCCACACAATAACAGTAGGAAACTTTAACATTCCACTGTCAATATTAGATCAACGAGACAGAAAATTAACAAGGATATTCAGGACTTGAACTCAGCTCTAGACCAAGTGGACCCATTTACAGAACTCTCCACACCAAATCAACACCTCTCTATTTCTCATCTTCTCTGCCACTAACAAGTCCTATCCACTCTACAACCTCAAAACCTTGTATCTATCTCCCAGCAGTATCATCCCAATTTCAACCTTTATCAGCCTTCAGCTAGACTACTGTCACTATTACAGTATAAAAACCTTCATGCCTCACTGCCTGGCTTTCAACACACTCACAATTTAACTCCAACCTTCTTAAATATGAACATCCCACTCCCTATAGGCTGGACTAAGAATTATTCTATCACTCATATAGATATCTACCTCACTTCTCCTCTCAAAACACCCCTCTCCATGTTTCAATTCACAGCCTCTCAAACCCCACCCCGATTCCACCGCCTTGAAGCTTTCTTTGACCATTACAAATCTCAGCAAACTTATCCCTTTTCTTCCTCCTAGAGCCCTTCAATTTTATATTATGTAGTATTATATACTACTTCCCAAAGTAAGATGCTGCTCAATGTGCATAAATCATATTTGTCTTGATAGGCCTTGAGTTGCATGAGGTAGAAAAAGCCAACCACCATCCAGACATTTTCACATAAACTATCGATTTTCGACTACCTTGTATAGTGACTGCCTGCTTCATAGCCAGGCTCTATATTATGGGCCACAGTTGCTCAATTATGTAGCTAATTCCAATTTCTTTGAAGATAAGAATGTGCTTTGCACTTTTTTGTATACTTTGAAAGCCATCACATAAAATGCCTACCATTGTATACCCTCAAATATATACTGATTTGTTAAAATTAGTAATTATTTGTTTAACTTTTGGGACATTAGGGTTTTTCTTCAGCTATTCTGCATATTGCCAAAGTACTGCTAACACTAAAAAACTGAAATCACTAATGAACTATGAACACACTAATTAGACATGCACAGAATAATGTTGCATTTAAAACTGAAGTCTTCTATAAATTTTTTTAAAGATTTTTTTTGAAGGCCAAGGAAAACAAAATTCCTCTAAACATATCTTCAGGTGTAGAATGGCCTGATCAGATCAACAAATATACATAAGCTGATGTTGCCTGGTGGTTGTGATACAAACACTATCTCGAACTGAATGACATTAGGCCAATATTTCACAATAATAGTAGGTAAATCTATACTTCTGAAAATCTACTTTCTCTGGTTCAAGTTTTCTCTGAGAACTGTCCTCTTTGTACTTCTTTCAAGATACACTCAATCCACTTACTCATTTGCCAGTACTTCTGCAAGACTAACTCCTGCTTCTCAGATTACTCTCTCAAAACTCTGTATTGTCTTTCCGGAGCCCTGGGGCTGTGTGCTTAGAACCAAATGTTCTCTGTGGTCCCAGTGCCCAGACCTCTGTCACAGGGCTGTCACAGGCAGCTGCCAAGGGTCCCTCTGTCTCTCTCACCAACAGGGGCTGCAGTACCTCCACATGGCCCAGTTTCCACTCACTTTGTGATTTACAGGACCACAGAGGGGAGAATTCCTTCTAGGCCGATGTCACGCTCAGGCAGGTCAGTCCTAAAACAGGGCTGTTCTATGTCCCCTGTGCCTAACTAAGGCTGTGTGAAGTAATCATTTCCTCCCTTATTTATATTTCTGCTTGTTGTTGCTGTTTTGCTCACAGTCATCCCCAGTGAAGGAGAAAGCCCAGTTGCCTCAAGGACAATTTTTTAAATAGGTAACAATCCCAAAATAATCCCCCCTGCCCCATTCCTGAGATAAGCCTGTGTGCCTGACTTGCCCTCCCCCTTTGCTAAAGTGTTCAAAAACGCAGTGAAAAAGAACTGACCAATAAATATAACTACAGCTCATCACAGCCATTATTTATTGAGCACTGACAACACACCAGAGCTTATAGCTAAGATTTGCTATAATACAAGTCCCATTACTATCTCCATTTAACTATCGAGAAAGTCAAAGCTTAGTTACAGGCACCTCTTCACTTGAGCAAGATGGATGACAGAGCTGGCACCCAACTTCAGACCTATTTTAACTCCAAAGAACAAGATCTACTCTCCAACCCCATTTCCCAACCCTGATTCCCCAACAATCACTATGAAGATGTCAAAAGGAAAGAAGTGAAAGAGCCCACCGGTCCTCCACGGGAAAAACCCCCTCTTTACAATGAACAAGCAAAAGACAACAGCATTTTAAATAAACTGCAGATACAAAAAGTAAGATCAGCAAACCACTACCTGAAGTGGTTGTTTTTTTTTCAGGGGGGATGCAAGGGAGTTCTTGTTACAAAAACACTTTATGAATCAAAAAGTTAAGTATCTATATTATATTTCACAAAACTCAAAATTCCTGAAGTAGTTAATTTATAATACACTTTTTAATCAAAGCATATTCATAACCAATTGTCCAAAAGATTAACTATGGATTTTACAGATGTAACTATGTTACATTTTCACATTACTTATGGTGCTAAAAAGTTTTAATATTTGTGCATTTATTAAAAATTAAGCATTAAGTTATAAATTATGAAGTCTTGTTAGTTAACTGTGGAAAGTAGAACATTTCATACTTAATTCTCAGTTCTTAAAAACAGATGAATATGAGAAACAGAAAGCATGGCTATAGGGGATGCTGCAGGCAGACTGCCAAGTCCCATTCCTGGCAAGGCCCTTGCCACCTTCATGAAAGGAAAGCGCCTGGCCCCCATCACACTCACCCTGAGCTCTGGTTCCCTCCACCAAAACCAACCCCTTGAAGAGGGAGGGAATGGCAGCCCACAAGCAATGGATGGCCTAGGCTTGTGTATAAAGGCTTGGCCATCTTGCCTGAATTTGGGGCAATTTTGAAGGGCAATGTCAGCTTCACCACTGCCCTTAGGATCTACCCAGGACTCTGCTGGAGTATAGCTTCCCCTTCTGCCCAGTCCTCCCTTCCTCACTGCTCACAGTGTTATTCCTGGAGCACTACATAAGAAAGCCCCAACACACATATCTCAGAGTGAACTCCCCAAGTAATCTAAGCTAAAACAATAACAATAAACCTGTATGTAAAGAGGTGTCACTTAAATACCAGTCCTCTTGCCTTATAAGCTAGGCATCTAAGAGTACGTATGGCTTAGAGAATGAGGTGTCTGAAATGAGGCCCTACAGAACACGAGATTAAAAGCCAGGAGAAAAGGAACTCAGCTAGAACTTAGCCACACCCTTATGCCATTTCTGGCCCATTTCCTGACATAACATTTAGATGAAAACCAGAAACCTTAACAACCATATGTGCAGGCAGTCATAACTGAGGAAGCTACAGTGAGAAAAAGTCCTTACAAGAAAGGAATAACTAAGCTTTATAAAGGTGGGCAGTTCTTTTTAATCTGGGATTTCAAATACAATTTGACATCCATATACATGTAAATTAATTCCCTGAGCAATCAGAAAAATTAGTAAGTTACCATTACCTAACATATTATAAAATCTGATAAGACAATAACTGCACAAAACTTGACTTTCAAGAAATAACATCTTTTATATTACCTAGTCTACTGAATATTTTCTAAGTAGAAAATAATTTCGTGTCCTACACACTATTTTTCATGAGAAAAAAGGTATTCTAAATTAGTTGATATCAACACTGGACGACCCTTTAAAAAGCTTTCCTGACCTCTCCAAAATACTCAACAGAGAATACATGCAGTAGTAAAGTGACCTTTCTAGTACTGTCAGCCCTCCATACCGAGGGTTCCACATCCATGGAGTCAACCAATCAGAGATCAAAAATATGTTGGGGAGAAAACTGCTGTGTCGATACTGATCATGCACAAACGGTTTTTTTGGTCAGTATTCCCTAAACAATTCAGTATAACAGCTATTTACATAGCATTTACATTGTATTAAGGATTACAAGTAATCTAGAAATGATTTAAAGGACAGGGGAGAATGTTCATGGGTTATACGTAAATAACATTTACTTTATATCAGGGACATGAACAGCCACAGATTTTGGTGTTGTGAATGGAACCTGGAACCAATTGCTCAAGGATACTGAGGGATGATTCAACTAAGTGATCCAGTGGACTAATTTTCAAACTGCTTTCCATACCCCAAAGCTCCCAGAGTTTCCTGGGATTCATGCTACATTATCTACAGAATCTCTCTTCATGTGAGGATATTTTCCTACTAAAGTTTCCTTATGTATGAATGCCTGCACATATGGCTGCTAGAATTTCTCTATTTCACCTAAACATTCTGTCAGGAAATGGGCCACAGGTGGCATAAGGGAGAGGTAAAGCTCAAGCTGAGTTCTTTTTCTCGGGGGTTTTTTATCTGGTATCTTTATAGGGCCTCAGCTCTACAAGGTGCCTCCAGGGAAGGTTTGGTGCGGGAAAGCTTCCCACCACACATTTCATCCAGATCAGCTCTGCCTTATGTTTTTTTTCTTAAATTATTGAGATTGTGCAGAAACTTTCAAGTATAGTCAGTTTAGAAAATGTTTGTTAAAGTTTTTCCAAAGTAAAGACCCATCTCGGGAAACATTCTTTCTGGTTGATACATAAGTGTTCTGTGTAAGATCTGGATTCTATGGAAAATTTTAATTCCACTAAAATTTTGCTAACAAGAGTTCTGCTACTGCAATAAAATACAGTGGAGAAGTGGAGGAGAGGGGCTAAAAGCTTTATGTCTCAACTGTAAGTAAGTTTCATAAGTAGAAACCATTCTGTCAAGTTCACCATGGTATTGCTAATACCTAGTCCAATACCTGACACAGGTGTGTGCTCAATAAGTATTTAATGAACAAATTAGAAAAATAGGTAAACCATAAATCACCAAACACAGATGCAATGCTTTATAACAGCATTAAGCATTAACAAAACAGGTAAAGATGCCATTTCGAGAAGATTCTAAAATGCAAGAACATAAAAAACTGATAAGTGAAAAACATGCTCATAAAAAGCTGTCTGTACATATCAGAAATATTCTGAAGCAAACTTTTCCCAATAAAAAATAATCTTACCTTATACAGAAATCTTCAGAGAACAGTACTCTTTTCAAGTTATTTATTCAAATATATTATGGTTTCTGATACCAAAATGGTACTACAGAAGCAAGCTGGATTCACTCCTCCCACAACCCCCACAGAAAACCAAAAACAAATACACAGCAGCAAGACATCACCAGGAATATCCTAGAACTCAAATATGAGGAAGATTCAGTTCCCAGGGTCACAGAGAAGTAAAAAAATTCCAAGCAAATGGTAAGAAAATAAGACAGACTTCTTTATCCTTAGCACCCCTTCCTTTGATTTGCCTGAATCAAGTGTGCAGAAAATATACTCTCCACTCACAGTTTCTACATGACAATAGAGTAGACAACCAGCTTCCAGTGTGGGTTTCCTAGTAGGAGACACAACCCTTCTTTAATCTGTAGAAAGCATTGGGAATTCCTAAAGAAAGAAATATCCCTGATGACAGCCAGACACAAAGAGGGATGGCAAGAATAACATTCCCTGCAAACTCTACTCTGTAACTCATCCAAAAAAGATGCCAAATAAGAGTGGCTGCTCAGCAGTACTACACTGTAGGAGGTTTGTTCCACAGGCCTCCCAGGAATGAATCCTTAGCTAGCCCTCTCACACCCTTTGGGAAATCCCCCATTCAAGACAGGCAGCACTCTGATCCTTTACTAGAGCTAAAAAAAAACCTAGGCATAAGGCACCATCTGGTACCAAAAAGGAAGTAGTAATCCAGCAGAAAAAGAAAAGAAAAAAGGATATTCAAGAATAGTATTGGTAAATATGTCCAAGGTGAATTATAAGAATCTGCAATTAGTTATATCTAATAGTAACGCCCACCCCCCACCAAAGAAAAAGGCTGGGTGTGGTGGCTCCATGCCTGTAGTCAGTCCCAGTGCTTTGGGAAGCCAAGGCAGGCAGATCACCTGAGGTCAGGAGTTCGAGATTGGCCTTGTCAACATGGTAAAATCCTGTCTCTACTAAAATTACAAAAATCAGCTGGACACTGTGGCACATGCCTGTAATCCCAGCTACAAGGGGCTGAGGCAGCAGAATTGCTTGAAACTGGGAGGCAGAGGTTGCAGTGAGTCTAGATCACGCTACTGCACTCCAGCCCAGATGATAGAGCCAGACTCTGCCTCAAAAAAAAGAAAACAGAGGAGATTGAGATAAATAACTAAAAGTCTACAATAATGCAAAGACATAGACATATATCCACAAGAAACAACAACAAACAGGGAACCATGACCTCCTCAAATGGACAAGGCAAGAAAACTGTGACTGACTGGCCCTAATGAGATAGCTATATGTGAGCTCTCTGATCAGGAATTCAAAACAGCACTTTCAAAGAAACCAGTATTCTCCAGGATAACACAGAAAGGCAATTAAAGAATTTATAAGAAAAATTTACCAAAGAGATTGAAATAATTTTTTTTAAATCATACAGAAATCTTGGGACTAAGAAATACATTTGCTGAACTAAAAAATTCATCAGAGGCTCTCAACAGCAGACTTGATCAAGCAGAAGAAAGAAACAGTAAGCCTGATGACAGGCTAGTTGAAAACAGACACAGGAGAAAAAAATTTTTTAAAAAAGATTGCCAACAAGATATAGAAAATTACCTCAAAAGATCAAATCTAAAAATTACTTCTGTTCAAGAGGGAACTGAGCAAGAGCAAGGAGTAGAAAGCTTATTCAAAGAAATAATAACAGAAAACTTTCTGAAATTTGAAAAAGATATAAATATCCAGGTATAGGAAAGTCAGAGATCACCAAACAGGTATGACCCAAATAAGATTATCTTAAGGTATGTAATAAATTTCTCAAAGGTCAAACATAAAGAAAGGATCTTAAAATTAGGAAGAGAAAAGAAGCAAATGACATATAAAGGAGTTTTATCTAATTCATCTGGCAACAGACCTCTCAGTGAAATCACACAGGCCAAGAAGTAGTAAGATGGCATTTTCAAAGTGCTGAAAAACGGGGACTGTCATCCAAGAATATGGTAACCAGCAAAGCTGTCCTTTAAACATAAAGGAATGATAAGTCTTTCACCAACAAATGAAAGCTGAGAGAATTCGCAATCACCAGACCCATCTTACAAGAAATCTTAAAGGGAGTTCTTCAATATGAAGCAGGGAGGGGAAAAAACCCACTAATGTGCAAGAAGAAAATATTTAAAGATGTAAAACCCACCAGAAAGTTAAGTATATGAACAAACTCAGAATACTCTATTACTGTAATTGTGGTATTGGTATGGTTTGAATATTTGACACCTCTAAAACTCATGTTGAAAGCTGATCCTCAATGTTTGAGGTGTGGCCTAATGGAAGGTGTTTCCATCATGGGGGTGGATCACTCATGAATGGCCTGGTGCCACCTTCCCGGTAATCAGTAAGTTCTCACTCACTTAGTTCCCATGACAGCTGGCTGTTAAAAAGAGCCTGGCCCTCCCTTCCTTCTCACTCTTGATTTGTCTCTCTCACCATGTGATCTCTGCACATGCTGGCTTCCTTTCACCTTCCACCATGAATGGAAGCAACACATGACCCTCACTAGATGCAGAAGCCTAATCCTGAACTTTTCTAGACATCAGAATTGTTAGCCAAATAAATATTTTTTCTTTATAAATTACCCTGCCACAGGTATTCCTTCATAGCTACACAAAGAAAGTCAGATGCAATCCACACACAACTCCAGTAAAAAGCCCTCAAGAAAAATATATCAAAAACAATAACTAGAGCAACCTATTCAAAAGCAAGCAATATTAAAATATGTAAATTAAGAAAACAAAAAAATCAAAACATGCAATTGGGGGGAGTTAAAGCATAGGGTTTTTTGTTTTTATTTTGTTTCCATTCTTTTCTGTATAAGTTGTCATAAATATTTAAAATGATAGATATCCCAGTTAACCTGATTTGATCTTTAATATTATATGAATGTATTAAATTATCACATGTACCCCAAAATATGTATAACTATTATATATCAATGAAAACAAATAAATAAATAATAATTACATCATCCATGAATAATATAAAGTACCTTAAAAGATTCCACAAAAACTGGCTTATAAAGTTCCACCACAGTGAACTCCAACAAAGTACTGAAGCATTTTCAAGATTTCCCATGACTCAAGCTTATTTACTTATCTATATATATTTTTTAAGACACAGTTTTACTCTGTCACCCAGGCTGGAGCACAATGGCATGATCTTGACGATCTTGGCCCACTACAACCTCCACCTCCTGGGTTCAAGCAATTCTCCTGCCTCAGCCCCCTGAGTAGCTGGGATTACAGGTATGCACCTCCATACCTGGCTAACTTTTTTTTTGTATTGTTAGTAGAGATGGGGTTTATGTTGGCCAGGCTGGTGTCGAACTCCTGACCTCAGGTGATCCACCTGCCTCAACAGCCTAAAGTGCTGAGATTTCAGGTGTGAGCCACTGTGCCCAGCCTGAAGTGTAACCTTCAAGGGAAAACTACCTATACAGCTTCTTTACAGTTGGATACTTCCTTGAGAATTAAGAGATTTTCAAAAGTGCACTTTAGTCAAAGCAACCAAACTACAAGTAACATGCAAACTGAAAAAAATAAACAAAGCTTTAAATATTAAAATAAAAGTAAACAGTAAATGGTCAAATGTTTCTGCTAATACCAAACATTCCCTAAATAAGGTTAATCTTCATTACGTAGGCACAGAGATATAATTTATGGGACATGAAGACAATAAAGGCAACCCATCTAATTCAAGTGCTTTCTCAGGCATAATACCTTCCCAAAAACCACTCACTTTTTTAATCACACTTAAAGGAAAATTGTTAAATAAGCTTTTTATCTCTGATTAGAAAATCATCTCAGAGATTATGCAACTGACTGCCAAGTCTTCTCAGAAACATATATTGTAGATCAGGCATGGTGCCTTATGCCTATAATTCCAGCACTTTGGGAGGCCAAGGGGGCTGAATAACCTGAGGTCAAGAGTTCGGGACCAGCCTGGCCAACACAGCAAAACCCCATCTCTACTAAAAATATAAAAATAGTCACGCATGGTGGCATACACCTACAGTCCCAGCTACTTGGGAGGCTGAGGCAGGAGAATCACTTGAACCTGGGAAGTGGCAGTTGCAGTAAGCTGAGATCGTGCAATTGCCATCCAACCTGGGAGACAGAGTGAGACTCCATCTCAAGAAAGGAAAAAAAAAAGTTATCGTAAATAACTTTATGCATGAGTTCAAGAAACCTTATGAATGATTCTTCAAATAAGGAAATCCCCTATGAAGCCCACACAAATAAGTCACTATGAGGAAGAGAGAGAAGAAGGGATGGACTTGGGGAAACGATCCAAGATGGCCGATCGCTAACATCCCGGGATTGCAGCTCTCAGGGAAGGCGCAGAGAACTAGAGGACGCCACATTTTCAAACAAGTTCTGGTCGCTCACGGAGCAGGAGATCCCCCAGTGGAGGAAACATACGGGTGGCCAGCGCGACTCTCGTGGCCGGTGCAGCGGTTCCGCCGGCACCTTGGCGCGGCAGCTCTTGGAGCAGAGTAAACAGGTTCGGAGGACCTGCACAGGCCCCCAGCAGGACACCAGAGCCCGGCACAGCCGCTGTGACTGCACCTCGGCGCGGGAGCGCTCGGCGCAGAGTAAACAGGACCGGTTCCCCTTCTGACCGAGGTTTGGAGCCCCAGGAAGGCAGAGTCGCCTACTACGGAAACAAGAAGGAAGCCAGACAGGAGAATCCTGGGCAGAAAAGCACCATCAGTTTAAACGCCGCTGCTCTGGCCCTGGGAACTAACAACCTGGACGCCCACTCAAGAGACCTAATCTGATAGTTGGTAATTTCAAAGATGACAGGAGGATAAATTTACAATGACGGGAAGAAACCAGCGTAAAAAAGCTGAGAATACTCAAAGTCAGAACGCCTCTCCCTCTAAAGATGATCACAGTTCCACATCAACAATGGAACAAGGCTTGATGGAGAACGAGCGCATCCTGATGACAGAATCACTCTTCAAGGAATGGATAATAACAAACTTCGGTGAGTTAAAAGAACATGTTGTAGCCCAACGTAAAGAAACTAGGAACTTTGAAAAAAGGCTTGATGAAATCCTATTGAGAATAGACAACTTAGAGAGGAGTATGAGTGAATTAATGGAACTGAAGAATACAATACAGGAACTCCGAGAAGTATGCACAGGTTTAAACATTCGAATTGTTCAAGCAGAAGAAGGGATATCAGAGGTCAAAGTCCAACTTAATGAAATAAAACGTGAAGAAAAGATTAGAGAAAAAAGGATAAAAAGGAATGAGCAAAGTCTCCAAGAAATGTGGGACTATGTGAAAAGACCAAATCTACGTTTGATAGGTGTACCTGAATGCGACGGAGAGAATGAATCCAAGCTGGAAAATACCCTTCAGGATATTATTCAGGAAAATTTTCCTAAACTAGCAAAGCAGGTCAACATTCAACCCCAGGTAATACAGAGAACACCACAAAGATATTCCTCAAGAAGAGCAACCCCAAGACACATAATCGTTAGATTCACCAGGGTTGAAACGAAGGAGAAAATACTAAGGGCAGCCAGAGAGAAAGGTCAGGTTACCCACAAAGGCAAGCTTATCAGACTTACAGCAGATCTCTCAGCAGAAACTCTACAAGCCAGAAGAGAGTGGGGGCCAATATTCAACATCCTCAAAGAACAGAACCTTCAGCCCAGAATTTCATATCCAGCCAAACTAAGCTTCACAACTGAAGGAAAAATAAAATCTTTTATGAATAAGCAAGAACTCAGAGATTTTATTACCACCAGGCCTGCTTTACAAGAGCTTCTGAAAGAAGCATTACACACAGAAAGAAACAACCAGTATTAGCCTTTCTAAAAATACACCAAAAAGTGAAGAGCACCAACATAAAGAAGAATTTACACCAACGAATGGATAAAACAGCCAGTCAACATCAAATGGCAGTAACCCTAAATTTAAATTGACTGAATCCCCCAATCAAAAGACACAGCCAAAACCCAATGGCATGTTACATCCAGACCTGTTTCACATGCAAGGATACACAAAGACTCAAAACAAAGGGATGGAGAAAGATTTACCAACCAAATGGAGAGCAAAAATAAATAATAAATAAATAAAAAGCAGGAGTTGCAATTCTTGTATCAGAGAAAATAGATTTTAAAGCAACAAAGATATAGTGATAAAAGGATCAATGCAACAAGAGCTAACGATCCTAACACCCAGATACGAGACTTAGATTCAATGAGACAGAAAATTAATAAGAATAACAAGGACTCGAACTCAGATCCGGAATAAGTAAGCTTAATAAATATTCATAGAGCTCTCCACTTCAAATACACAAAATATACATTCTTGTCAATACCACATCACACCTACCCATAAGTTTAAATGAAACATTGATTGGCCATTATCAATACTCAATTTTTTTCAAAATAAAGCAATATTTCCATTTACTCTCCCTCTTTCTCTTCCTCTTTCTTCCTCTCCTTTACTTATTTTTTTTTCTTTCCTTCTCTCAAAAAAAAAGAAATCAACTTGTAAACCTCTAGATCCAGGTCGGCAATGTCTCTCTCATTGCTTGATTTCCTTCCTTCCCTTCCCTCCCTCCCTCCCTCCCCGCTTCCTCCCTTCCTTCCTTCCTTCCTTCATCCCTTCCTTCCTCCCTACCGTCCTTCTTCCCTCCCTCCCCGCTTCCTCCCTTCCTTCCTTCATCCCTTCCTTCCTCCCTACCGTCCTTCTTCCCTCCCAAAAAAAAAAGAAGGGATGGACTTATGACAATTAGCTATATTACATTTGAGGTATGTTGTTTGTAGATTTCTCTTATGCAGCTAATATAAATCTGTGATTAGCACAGACAGTCTAAATATAGTAGACTGTCTTAAAATTTCTAACAAGCAGTTTTCTGTAATTCTAAAATTTCCTATACATCAAGCTAGTTCTAATCAAGGCATCAAATAGGATGCATGACTATTTTTCTATAGGCTGGCTCTGTCAGATTCATCCCTAAGAAGTTAAAAGTATGTTATAAGATTAGCAGCAGCTGAAAGAAGCATGAAACAGCACAGATCTATGATATACAAGTTGTGATGCCAGGTTAACAAAGACAAGACACATGTGGTGCTGCCCTCAAGAAGTTGAATATCTCATGGGAGAAACAAGACCAAAATACACAAATTAAAACAGAGCTCTATGAGAACAGAACAAATGGTAAAACTGAGTATTAGAGCTATATAAATCACAATAAAAAAGGCCAAAGTTAGTTCAAGAAGTGACAAAAAAAAACTTAACAAATTAAAGATTTGTTAGTTTCAAGTCCAGTGCAGAGATTTATTTCCACATACTGCCTATGCCCTGGGTAAAAGTGATCAATCACTTGCTGGAAATGCTTTTACAATAACTTAAGCAAACATACATTTTTAATAACTGTAATATTATATATATATATTCCATCTTAAGCAAATAGCCTTAGTTTTTTCATTTTTAGCACTTTCATAAAAAATGAGTCAGTTGGGGTAAGTTAATCAACTTTCATAAGATTTTAAGCAAGGAGCCCAATCTCAAAAAAAGTATTCTCAATCTAGAGAAATACAATGTTGAGATCATTTTTAACATGAATTAAAATAGATCCCAAGTAACACATGGAAAAACATACAAATTAACTTCAATGTAAAATTTGCCCTGTACTACTGGAAGAGTAAAGAGGGCTGTGTTACAGCCTTCAGAAGCTGGGTTCAGACTCTGCGTCTCTTGTCACAATACTAGCAGATTCCTTTTTTGTTTGTTTACTTTTATTTTAGGACTGCAGGTACAAGTGAAGGTTTGTTATACAGGTAAACTCATGTCATGGGGGTTGGTTGTACAGATTATTTCACTACCCAGGTATTAAGCCTAGTATCCAACATTTATCTGATAGGTTGAACAGGTAAAGTACACTTAACTAGTGACCAGAACTGACTAGCTTCTTCCAATGTACTTTCCCAAAGGGGACAGAATCTAAATAGAGGTCTAGTTGAAAATTCACCATCTTTTCCCTAGACAGAACAAAACCCTCTGTCAAGATACAACTCATTCTTTCTAAATGTGCGGTTTTGTTTCTGACTTCAAGAATGTTTCCAAGTAAAATATCTAAAGAAAAAACCTTACATGCTGAACAGTGTTGAACCAGACATTTCTCCTACCTACACCTCCAAAGGCCCCCCCATCCCCATCACCTGTCAACTATCACAAGATTACAACCTAGCCACAATACAGCTCTCTGAAAACCTTCTTTCTTATGCTAGAGTCTAGCAACCCCCAAAATGGGGGCATGTTTCTCTTAATTAGTTCTTCATAAGATCTAATTAAAAGAAAGTTCATGGTGTAAAAGAAACACAGGCAGCCTTTCGTCTTGCCTACTTCTTCATCTTTACTCCTTCTTTTTCTCCTTAAAAGTACAGGAAAAATCAGATAATAGTTTGAATCCCAATTGCAAAACTTAAGATTCTAAGTAATTCTCCAAGTCCTCAGTTTTAAAATGGTGGTTTTTCTAACATCTGTTGTCTGTGTTACAAGAGATGATTGCTTTTTTGTTTTTTTAATTTGAGATGGAGTCTCACTCTGTTGCCAGGCTGGAGTACAGTGATGCCATCTTTGGCTCACTGCAACCTCTGCCTCCCAGGTTCAAGCAATTTTCCTGCCTCAGCCTCCTGAGTAGCTGGGTCTACAGGCGTGTGCCGCCACACCCAGTTAATTTTTATATTTTTAGTAGAGACAAGGCTTCACCACTTGGCCAGGATGGTCTACATCTCTTGACCTCATGATCCACCCACCTCAGCCTCCCAAAGTGCTGGGATTACAGGAGTGAGCTACCGCGCTCGGCCACAGAGATGATTTCTAACAGTGATCAGTATAGTTCCTCACAAACATCAAAGGACTTCACTAAAATGAAATGGAGTCACCAAAGACAACACACTTTACAACCTCGTTCAAACCCTACTAACTAAAAGGCAAGCTTGCAAAAAAATGAATACATTTGGAGTCACATCATAACGTTTTTAAATCTATTTGTAATCCTAGCTCTAGAAATGCAATCATGAAAAAAGCCACTTTCCAATATACTACAGTCAAATAACAATTTTTCCAAAACAAATATTAAACAGCATGCATTTTCAACAAAATCCAATCTACACAGTGAGATTAAGCAGTGCATGAAAACAAAAAAAAAGAGATACCAAAAAAAGATAAAGCTATGTAAAATAATTTGTTAACTACTAACACAGTACTTTTTTTTTTTTAAGACAGAGTCTCACTGTTTCCCAGGCTGGAATACAGTAACATGATCTCAACTCACCACAACCTCCACCTCCCGAATTCAAGTGATTCTCCTGCCTCAGCCTCCTAAGTAACTGGGACTACAGGCAGGTGCTACCATGCCTGGCTAATTATTGTATTTTTAGTAGATAGGGGGTTTCACTATGTTGACCAGGCTGGTCTCAAACTCCTGACCTCATGATCCATCCACCAAAGTGCTGGTATTATAGGCATGAATCACTGCACCTGGCTGTCATTTATAACCAAGAACACTTATTAATACAAATTTATGAAGTTCATGTTTAAAACACTTCATGCCATGTATACATGCAATATATATTTGCTAAATGAATGTACAAAATGTTAGCATCTATTAAGCACTAGGTTACATCTCCAGCTGTGATATGTGCATTGTACATAGTATGTTATTTAATCCACACAATTGCCTTAGGAGGTGGGTGCCAAAACCATATGAGTATTTTAGGAAAGGAAATTGAGGCAAGGAGGTAATTTAATAATTGCCCAAGGTCTCATGCTCAGTAAAGAGTAATGCCAGAATGCAAAACTCAAGACTAACATAAAAACTTGTCCTCGCAAATACTACACAACACTGATCAAAATGATCTAATGAAAAAGCATTGAACTAATGTCTACCTATCCTGAATAACTTGGATACTTCTTAACTGCTACACAGTATTTTAATAAAATCTCAGTTTACTGAACAAAATTTAACCACATCCAAAATGCTACAGCCCATCCTTAATTTTCTAAAAACCTTCAGGAAAACCTTTCATGATTTTAGACATTTTCACAGCTTAAAACAAATTCTCTTACACCTCATCTCCCTCATTCTCTACAGAGTAAATCTGAAAATTTCTTATTCATTTTGTTTGTACCCAGTCTGGAAAAGAAATACTCAAGATGCCATCTGAATTTTGTTTCCTCCAGCAGTTAGCCACTCACACAAGAGGCTTGGAAGGGAAAATCACTTCAAATAGAATAGAAACTCCTATTCTGTTATAAATACATTATGGCAAGTTCAGACTTTAAGTAAGTACTATGGCTAAAAAAAATATTTTCATAAAGTGATAAAAATAATAATTATGAATATTTGTATAATACTTTACAGTTTACAAAGTACTTTTATACATAGTATATACCTGGACTCTCCTAGATATCCTTTAAGTAGACAGAGAATAAATCATGCCTCCATTTGGCAGTGAGAGAAACTCATGATGAAAGGAGTGTAGTGATTTGCCCTAAGTCATTCCCAGTAAGTGACAGATTGGGATTTTAAAACAGGACTTCTGGCTCCAAAGTCAATATTCATTCCAAGAAAATAATACTTTACCACTGACTGTCAAAGCAGTTTTCTATCTGCTTACTCTAAGGATCCTTTTTCCCTTAAACCTACAAGCCAGAAATTTTTAAATAAATCACCAGCAGCTTTGAAGTCTCTTCAGTACAAACCTGTCTGTGTTCATGAACACTTACTCCGCAAACATACTACACAGGGTGGCTAGAAATGTATGTCTCAGACCTTCCACCTGGAGCTGTACATATCTATATACAGCAACTCAGAAAATTTAGTATTCTTAATAATTACATTTTAGACTTTTTTTTTTTTTTGAGACAGGGTCTCACTCTGTTGTCCAGGCTGGAATGCAGTGACACTACCTCGGCTCACTGCAGCCTTGACCTCCTTGGGCTTAGGTGATCCTCTCACTTCAGCCTCCCGAGCAGCTGGGGCTACAGGCATGAGCCACTATGACTGGCTAATTTTTGTATTTTTTTGTAGAAACAGTTTTGCATTGTTGCCCAGGCTGGTCTTGAATGGATGGGCTAAAGTGATCCACCTACCCTGGCTTCCCAAAGTGCTGAGATTATAGACGTGAGCAACTGCACCTGGCCTAGACAAGAATCTTTTTCATTCAATGTTCCTAAACATTTTCTTGCCTGCCCTTAAACAGATTGATCCAAAATAATTTAACACTCTCCTTGATTCAATACAAGAATTCTTTACAGGGCATCAATCCTATAGCCAGGCCCTTTGTGTTAAGTGCTAATAATTCAAAGGCAAAAAAAAAAACCATGGACCCTAACTTCAGGGCATATACAGGCAAGTGGGAGGATGGTGGAGGACAAAGGAAATGGGAGAATGAGGGAAATGGGGGAAGGGGTGGCCACAACCGTTGTAAGATGCAAAAGCAATGTCTAAAGGAGGGGCAGCACATGGTCCAGAGTCTTTAGGCAAAACCTAAGTGATACATGGACAGACAAGAGCAGCATGGACCCATAAGTAAGGAGGGAATCATAAGCAGTCTTTGCAATAATCCCATCCAGAGCTTGGTTGCTGGGGGCAGAATTCAAAAAAAAGTAGACTTTAAATGCTAACCTATAAGGCCAGAGAAGGAAGAAAAAACAGCATGTGACAAATATTTCAAACACTGGAGAGGCCACCCCCTAGAGAAAAGTAAAGGCAGCCATCCCAGACTGAAGGGGACATATAGCTCACCAAGGAAAGGACAGTCAGAAGAGGATGCTGGTGCACACACACACACATGTGCATACAGAACCTTACAGCCCTTTGCCCTCTTGTTTTGTCAACTCAATAAAAGTATTCCTGGGCCGGGCACGGTGGCTCAAGCCTGTAATCCCAGCACTTTGGGAGGCTGAGGTGGGTGGATCACGAGGTCAAGAGATCAAGTGCATCCTGGTCAACATGGTGAAACCCCGTCTCTACTAAAAATACAAAAAATTAGCTGGGCATGGTGGCGTGTGCCTGTAATCCCAGCTGCTCAGGAGGCTGAGGCAGGAGAATTGCCTGAACCCAGGAAGCAGAGGTTGCGGTGAGCCAAGACCTCGCCATTGCACTCCAGCCTGGGTAACAAGAGCGAAACTCCATCTCAAAAAAAAAAAAAAAAATTCCTGTGACTTGGATCATGAATCACAGAATCACAGGAGGTCATTCTGGCTAACCTTGTGACTTGGGGGAGTGAAGGAACTGGAGTCCACACAAGTAGAGTTATTTGTCCAAAGCCACATGCACTAGTACAGAATAAAGACTAGCGCCCTGATTATTGGGCCTGGGAGTCCTAAGCTCTGCCATACTGTCTACCCCTCAGTACTTACATGAATTTGTGTTGCTTCTAACACCTTTCAAAGCTCACCTCAAATATATTATAAGAATTACTAAAATGAATTTTAATAATGACAAAGTTTACCTCAAAATTATTTATGCTGAGGAAATATAATATTTGATACATCTACTAGGAAATATCTGTAGGGCCATTTATAACACCCTCTTCCTACAGTAGTTATCTTAGAAAATGGTAGGTAGAATCAGTGTTGTAATTCACTGCTGCATTTTATTATTTTATCATTATAAACAGTGGCCAAGGTTAATAGTGTTGGTATAAATCTACTCTTAATGTGTATAATGGAGATTGTATAATGAATAACTAACAGAGTACTTAACTACTGAACATATACATGCTGCAACAAAGAAATACTTTGGAAATGGACATAATTATTCTCACTCATGAACAGTGCTGTTCTTTCCCAAAGATGTAAGACAGCAGAATCCATCTTAGCCCTGACCAGAATATTCTTCCCAAAGTGATCATTAGGAGAAACATCAACCTGTTCCCAGGAGAAGAAAAGACAGCCATCTTTCTTAATTAGAAAGTAGACACTTCATTTAAGCTTTCCTGATAGTGAAAACTCAAATTAACATCCCAGGCATCCTCATTCATTAATTCCTAACAAATCTCCAGAGAAGTTTTGCTACTAACTTTTCAGATATCTTAAGCAAGACAGAGTATATAGTTGCATATACACTAGATTTTACTAACATGTTGAATTCACCCATTTCATTTAATTTTATCCACACTTTAAGTGAATGTCAGGAAGAGCATCGAGATAGAAACAGCTGAGAAACTGTCCAGGAGCCTATGCATTGTTGAAAATATTTCTCCTAGTCTCTCCAAGCTAAGTTCTGAAATAACTAAAAGATGAGGTTCCAACAAACTTAACGGTAATGCTGTACAAACACGACAGAGATCCCTGCATCCTTAAGCGTGTGCTCACAACAGGCCCACAAACAACACCTGAGTGCTGTGTGTGGTGGCTCAAGCTTGTAACCCCAGCACTTTGGGAAGTTGAGGCAGAAGGATCACTTGAGCCCAGCATCATCCTGGACAACATAGTGAGACTCACAAAAAGTAATAAATAAACATCTCAGTAATGAATAATCCCATCACATTCTCTTGTCACTGGAGCCTGTGTGAGTCCTAGACCACCTCTTAAAAAGTTTAATTTGGCCGGGTGTGGTGGCTCATGCCTATAATCCCAGCACTTTGAGAGGCCGAGGCAGGTGGATCACCTGAGGTCAAGAGTTTGAGACAACCCTAGCCAACATGCTGAAACCCCTTCTCTACTAAACATACAAAAATTAGCTGGGCATGGTGGCATATGCCTGTCATCCCAGCTACTTGGGAGGCTGAGGCAAAAGAATCACTTATCCAGGAGGCGGATGTTACAACTGAGATTGCACCACTGCACTCCAGCCTGGGCAACAAAGCAAGGCTCTGTCTTTAGAAAAAGAAAAGAAAACAGAAAGAAAAACAAAAAAAAGTTGAATTTATTCCATTAAGACAGCTAAGAATTGAGGCCGGGCATGGTGGCTCACGCCTGTAATCCAAGCACTTTGGAGGCCAAGGCGGGTGGATCACCTGAGGTTGGAAGTTCAAGACCAGCATGACCAACATGGTGAAACCCTGTCTTTAATAAAAATATAAATAAATAATAAAATAAAAAATTCTTTAAAAAAAGACAGCTAAGAATTGCTCAAATGAAATATGCAAGTGAAGCATCTTTTAATAAGTTTAATAGCTTCCCACAAACTTTTATAGATCACAAAACTCCACGGCAAATCAGAAACTGCCTGGATTTCTCTCATACACCCTAGAATCTTTGACCTCCCAACTAAAACTTTGTTTCTAATTAAATGTCATTTTATATAATTAGGAACTTTGCTATATTTATATTTTGTGGAGAAAGCTTACAACTTTGCAATTCACCAAATGATTAAACCTCAGGGGACATAATGGCAAGATGGAGACAGATATCATACATTGTATTTCAACACCTAATCAACAGAAGAAGTTGAAAGAGGCCATTATCTTTCAACTGGAAAGCTACTGGGCTGGCACAAGCACCTGAAAAGTATCTTATAATATTCACAACCATCATAACATCATATTTCCTGGGTTGTCAAGTACATGCTTCATATACTTCTGTGTGTTATCCTACATGTACATGTATTAGAGAAAATATAACTGATACTTAAATCCTCTTAAGGCTAAAAACAATGAAAACAAATTGAAACACAAAACTGACCTACCACAAATGATACCAGGGTGACTGACACACTAGTAATTACAAATGAGAAGCCAATGTATCACATGATGTACTTTACAGAGACATATCTTAAAACTATTGCCCAGGAAGATGAGGAAGAGGTTCACAAATACAGGAAACAGCAAGTTTAAAACAGGTACTAGCATTAATATTCTTATTTTTTCCTGATACCCATCATCCAAGGAGTGCTAACTGGCCTCCTGATTCATCCCTTAACCACACTAAATGGAAATTCTTATTTAATTAGAGGAGGGCTGGGTATGGTGGCTCATGCCTGTAATCCCAGCACTTTGGGAGGCTAAAGCGGGCAGATCACCTGAGGTCTGGCATTAGAAACCAGCCTGGCCAATATGGTGAAAGTCATCTCTACTAAAAAGACAAAAATTAGCTGGGCACAGTGGCACATGCCTATAGTCCCGGCTACTTGGAAGGCTGAAGCAGGAGAATAACTTGAATCCAGGAGTCGAAGGTTGCAGTGAGCTGAGATCGCACTACTGCACTCCAGCCTGGGCAACAGAGTTAGACCCTATCTTGAAAAAATAAAAATAATTGGCTGGGCTTGGTGGCTCACACCTGTAATTCTACCACTTTGGGAGGCCGAGGTGAGTGGACTGCCTGAGCTCAGGAGTTCGAGACCAGCCTGGGCAACACAGTGAAACCCCATCTTCACTAAAATACAAAAAAATCAGCTGGACGTGGTAATAGGTGCCTGTAGTCACAACTACTCGGGAGGCTGAGGCAGGAGAACTGCTTGAACCTGAGAGGCAGAGGTTGCAGTGAGCCGAGATCGCACCACTGCACTAGAGCCTGGGTGACAGAGCGAGACTCTGTCGCAAAAACAGTAAAATAAAATAAAATAATTAAAAAAAATAATTAGAGGAGGCTGAACCATAAGATCATTAAGACTGAAACTACATCCAGGAAGTCAACTCTTCCTAACTACCTCCCATATACCATCCAACAAATGCTCAAAGAAGTAAAGACACCTAACAAATTCTTGGAGCCTAAAATATCTGTCAATTCATGGCCCACAAAATGGTCTACAGGCAACTTTACATATACAGTCATGCATCACTTAATAACAGAGATACTTTCTGAGAAATATGTTGTTAGGCAATTTTGTCATTGTGTGAACATCATGGAGGACTTACACAAATCTAGATGGTGGAATCTACTACAGACCTATGCTATATGGCATAGCTTATTGCTTCTAGGATACAAACCTGTACTATACTAAGTATTATAGGCAATTTTAACACTAAGTATTTAGCTACAAAGTATGTAGCTAAGCATATCTACACATGGAAAAGGAATTTTTCAATTGCATTATAAACTCGGGATGACTGCTGTTTATGTGGTCCATCACTGATCTAAACACAGTTATACAGTACATGACTGTACAAGTCACCATGGGGTTTATGGCTTCCAAGCACAATCCTGAATGAATAGAAGGCAATTAATTATTACAGTCAAAAACTTCCTTACAGCTCACATAAATCTGAATCCACCAAATCAAAGAACAAAATCCTCTTCAATATGAGCCTGATGGCCAAATTTCAAAACTCCAAAGCAAATGAATATTAAACAAGTAACTTGCCAAGACTTGGGCTCTCCAAAGTGGAGATAATTAATGCTATAGAGGTCCATGTCCTCGGTGTGCCATGCAAATGTGGTCTTCCACATGCCAAAATAGAGATATGGGGTATTTACACCCTCAATAGAAATGCCACACTCTTCTTCAACCACATCCAAGACTGTATTCAGGCGCGCTATGTTCCATTCATCTACACCCTGGAATGAGAAAGAAAAAAAAGACAGAGAAATCAAATTTCAAATCTTACTAAACCACGAAAGGTAACATTTATTAATCAAACCACTATCCACCTAAATTAACTGTATATTCTAATTCACTGAAAACTGAAAAATAAAACAATCAACAATCCTTATTCAAAAGCCACATGCATATATCTGTTATTATTATATAACTGTTTGATTATACCAAATAGCTTCCTGATGCCAAATGAAAACAAAAGTTACAGCTCCACTCCCCACTTGGCTGTCAGCAAAAAATTATTCATTCAAAGCAGATGATCTGGTATGTGCTTTCCCTCTTTAGCACACCTTTTTGTTTTGGGGGTTTTGAGACTTGGGTTTTCTTGGGATTTTTTTGCACATTAGTTTAGAGGTAATATTCACCATCACATATCATTTCGAGAAACCAATAGCAAAATATATCATCTTTTATTCCTCCCCCATCCCTATCCATTCAATCTTAACATGTAATAGATTTTTCTTTAAAATTCCACTCTAATTACTGGAAAAACTCTTGGCAGTATCCACGGATCACTGTGCTTCTACTGGTCCTTCAACTAAATACTAACCTCTTATGTTAATGGAAAAATGTAAACACATAATGGCTACTAAAACTATTTATTTATCCAAACTTTGGTAAAAATGCTAGAATAATGTAGTTTTATAACAGTAACCTAATATGGATGGTGACGGCAGAGCGAGGAAAGGTTAGAGTCACCACTACAAGAGTTAAGGTGATAGGAAAAGATTCTGGTTTTATTAGAACTTAATCTATTTTTTGCTGTTTTCCTTGAGAGTCTCACTCTATATCCCAGGCTAAAGAGTAGTGGTGCAATCTTGGCTCACTGCAACCTCTGCCTCCCAGATTCAAGCAATTCTCATGCCTCAGCCTCCCCACACAGCTGGAACTACAGGTACAGGCCACTGCACCCAGCTAATGTTTTGTATTCTTAGTAGAGATGGGAGTTTCACCATGTTACCTAGCGAACTCCTGGCCTCAAGTGATCCATCTGCCTTGGCCTCCCAAAGTGCTGGGATTACACAGGTGAGCCACCACACCCGGCTACCAATCACTTATTAATTCACTGCAGTTCAAAACTACTTAGAAATTTTTACAAACTATACATTTTTACCATATATGTTTATCATAACCAAATTGTAAATATCAGAAATTAGTCACATTACTATGTAATCACGGGGAAACGGAAATGCCTTTAAAGCCATTCCAACCTTTTCGTGGCACTATTAAAGAAAGGCAATGGCTGGGTGCAGTGGCTTAGGCCTGTAATCCCAGCACTTTAGGAGTCTGAGGCAGGCAGATGACTTGAGGCCAGGAGTTCAAGAACAGCCTATGCAACATGGCAAGACCCCATGTCTATTTTTAAAATGAAAAATAAAAGAAGGGTATTAAATTCATCTATGTCTACCAAAAAGTCCTCTCCAATAACTGTATCAATGGCTTCACACACAACCACCTCTAACATTTCCTTTACACACTAAAAGCTTTTAGAGTTGTTCTGTTTTCATTTTGGTCTTTAAATGATTTTCTAATCAGTTTGCTAATCTCACTTTCCAAAGCTTTTGGATTAAAAAAATATTGATGAAGAAGTTAATGAAACTCTGACTCAGGTAACATATTTAAACATGCTGAAGGACATAATTTAATTCCTAAACTCTCTTAAGCAGCTACTCTATCTACAACTTAAGCTGCACACTGAGAAGCTTGTTATCTGGAAACTGGTCAAAGTATCCTTTTAGAGAAGATCGTAGGTTCCAACTTTTGAGACCTCATAAAAGTTCAATCACATTATGTAAAATATTTTATCTCACTCTATTTATAGTGATGCAATCTCTTAACTCTAGTCCAATCAGACTTCAGTTCAATCACTCTAATAATAGAGTCCTATTTAAAAGTCATTACTGAAGCAATGAATCTGAAGTAATAAATGAGTACCATATTATAGGAACCATTTTTAAACTGAATGAGCTTGCAAATTTAGACACAAACTATTTCTCTAAAATTCCTACATATGGAGACATCTCAGTTTTATTTCTGACTGACACTATCTTTTAAAAATAACCAAGGTTGAATCCTTTGACACCCTAGACCCATGGTATAAGGGGAAGAGGGTAGAGATCAAATTGTGCTGGCCAAAAAGACCTAGATCATAACCCCAGTTCTGTGGGTCACTGAGGAGAAAATCATGGAGCTTTTCTGAGCTTCAAGTCTTTCTTCATGAAAACACAAGGGTTCTTGCACCTCTTAGAGTTGCTTGGAGCACTAAATAAGCTAATGAAGACTAACGTTTATAAAATAAAACTTAATTCTTACAACTGATGTAATAAATATCACCACTATTTTCTAACAAATCTTACTGGAAAGCCTCTCAAAATCAATTCAAGCATTTGAGAAGTAATATTTAATAAAATGTGTGTAAATTCACTACTGAAGTTCTTGCCTTTAATGGGCAAATAACATATTTGCAGCAGTTTCTTCTCAGCAAGGCAAGGCTGCCATAATGCTGAAAAGTAATTTCTTTTGTTAAAATAAAAAGTCATATAAATTCAATTAAACAGTTGTGCAAATATTAAGAATAACCAACAGAGAGAGATAAATCTCATTGCTTCAAAATTATTTCTGCAATTTTTGTTCTCTACTATTAAACTGGCTTGCTGACTCCAAAAACAGGCTCCACAAAGGCTCTTCTGAAGAGTACCAGGTCTGTCTCATATATTTAGACCAAAAATGAACCTAGTTATGAAGGTGAAGTGTTACACCATATACTACCTCATTACACTATATACACTTACATGTTACATTTATTCTAAACAATCCTATAAAATAGGTAATGTTATTCCCAAATGAACAAATAAAAAAAAATACTCCTAGCTAGAAGTAGGTGGTAATGATTAACCTAAACCTATCTGACTCGGGACCTTCCTTTTTAAAGGTTTTTTTTTTTTTTTTTTAGGGAAAAAGAGAAAAAGAAGGGGAAAAAAAAGAAAAAGAGGGAAAAAGGAATATTACTTCATTCCTAAAATGGGTTTCAATAATGGCCGATCAATATTTTGAGTGTTTAAAGTGGTTAATGCATATTTTATGTGTTTAAAATGGGGTCCTCTATTGTGTTTATTTGTTCTGGCTCTGAGTTCAAGTCCTGGATATCGTTATCAATTTGTTGTCGCGTTGAATCTAAATCTCATTATGTGTCTTATGTATCTGGGTGTTAAGATCTCTTATTGTTGCATTAATCCTTTTACCCTTGCATCCTTGTAGCTTTGAAATCTATTTTATTAAGTGTGAGAATTGCAACTCCTGCTTTTTATTTATTTATTTTTGCTCTCCATTTGGTTGGTGAGTTTTTTTCCATCCCCTTGTTTTGAGTCTTTGTATATCTTCAGATATATCGTTAGATTTTGTGGATAATATATATTTTGTGTGTTTAACATGGAGAGCTCTATTGAGTTTATTTGTTCTGGATCTTAGTTTCAGTCCCGGGTATCGTTATCAATTTGTTGTCTCATTGAATCTAAATCTCATTATGGGTCTTATGTATCTGGGTGTTAAGATCTCTTATTATTACATTAATCCTTTTACCCTTGTATCCTTGTAGCTTTGAAATCTATTTTGTCAAATGTGAAAATTGCAACTCCTGCTTCTTATTTATTTATTTTTGCTCTCCATTTGGTTGGTACGTTTTTGTTTTTTTTTTTCCAACCCTTTATTTTCAGTCTATGTATATCTTTGGATATACCGTTAGATTTTGTCTGTATCTTTTGATTGGGAGATTTGGTCGATTTAAATTTAGGGTTGCTGCCATTTGTTGTTAACTGGCTATTTTGTCCTTTCGTTGATAAAAATTCTTCTTTATGTTAATGCTCTTTACTTTTTGATGTATTTTTAGAAAGGGTCATACTGGTTGTTCCTTTCTGTGTATAATGCTTCTTTTAGAAGTTCTTGTAAAGCAGGCCTGGTGGTAATAAAACCCAGAACCCATCAGCAACGGAACAAGCCCTGATGGAAAAGGACTCATCAGCAACCGAACAAGCCCTGATGGAAGAGGACTCATCAGTAACGGAACAAGCTCTGATGGAAAAGGACTGTGTTCCATTATCTGAAGTAGGCTTTAAAAGGTGGATGATAAGAAACTTCTGGGAGTTAAAGGAACTTGTTCTAACCCAATGTAAAGAAACTAAGAACTTGGAAAAAAGATTAGATGAAATGTTGAAAAGAATAGACAATATAGAGAGGAATACAAATGAACTTATGGAGTTGAAAAATACAACACGAGAACTCAGTGAAATATGTACAAGCTTAAACAGCCGAATGGATCAAGCAGAAGAAAGGGTATCAGAGGTAGAAGACCAACTTAATGAAACAAAACGACAAGACAAGAATAGAGAAAAAAGGATAAAAAGGAATGAGCAAAGTCTCCAAGCAATATGGGACTATGTGAAAAGACCTAATATACGCTTGATTGGTGTACCTGAATGTGACGGAGAGAATGAAGTCAAGCTGGAAAATACTCTCCAGGACATTATCCAGGAAAATTTTCCTAATTTAGCAAAGCAGGACACTATTCAACCCCAATACAGAGAACACCACAAAGATATTCCTCAAGAAGACCAACCCCAAGGCACATAATCATTAGATTCACCAAGATCAAAACGAAGGAGAAAATATTAAGGGCAGCCAGAGAGAAAGATCAAGTCAGCCATAAAGGTAAGCCTATTAGGCTTACAGCAGATCTCTCAACGGAAACCCTACAAGCTAGAAGAGAGTGGGGGCCAATATTCAATATACTTAATCAACAGAACTTTCAGCCCAGAATTTCATATCCTGCCAATTTAAGCTTTACATTTGAAGGAAAAATAAAATCTTTTAGGAACAAGCAAGTACTCAGAGATTTTATTACCACCAGGCCTGCTTTAAAGGTTTATACTTCTAATTCTAATCCTTCTAAAATACAACATATCATCCTCTTCTCTCAGCATCATTGTCAACAAAGATTTGAGGTTCAGGAGTGGCAAACAGGTGAAGCTGCTACATTCTTCCCACCAGGGGCACAGCCACTCTACACAAATACCAGCAAGGCTTATACTGAAGACTGCTTCACTTGAGAGCCGGTGACAGGAATGATTTAGTGTAAAAAACAGTCTCCAAACCCCAGCTAAAAACAAGCCCCACAATGACAAGTTGGAATCTGCCAAACTGTTCAAAGCTTAACTCCATCAGGTTTCAGCAGAAGGTCTGCATACCAGCCCAAGTTCACAGACAAAAGTCTCCTCCCAGATTGTCTCCCTCGAATAAAACTCTCCCACACATGTTCAGCAGGCACATGAGCAATACTCATAACTCACCTGACCTCCAGTGGACTGAATGGAGTCCTAGGCCTGGGAGTCCACATCTCTCAGGCCCCTTTTTCCTTTCACATCAATTACCCAGATGGAGCCTGTCCTGCCCCATTCCTCTACGTACCCTGCAACTGTTTTCTGAAATAACTCACAATTAAAAGCACTCCTAGGCAAGGCACAGTGGCTCAGGCTTGTAATCCTAATGCTTTGGGATGCCAAGGTGGGAGAATCACTTGAGGCCAGGAATTCAAGATCAACCTGTGCAACATAGTGAGACCATGTCTCTACAAAAAATTTAAAAATTAGCCAGGTGTGGTGTCTTGCACCTGTAATCCCAGCTACATGGAAGGCTGAGGTGGGAGAATCAACCGAGCCCAGGAGGTCAAGGCTGGAGGGAACCACTGCACTCCTGTCTGGGTAACAGAGCAAGACCCTGTCTCAGTCAACCAATCAATCAATCAATGCATTCCTAAGTCTTCAATGTCTCAACCAGGACATCCTGGACTCTCTCTACACTTCATCTCTGCAAAACTGAATGGAACAATGCAGCAACATGCCATGTTAGAAACCTTGAGAAATAATGAGCCATTTCTACCTATACAAAGAAATAATGTGAAAATCATAGTAGCTCAATTTCTTCCAAAATATCTCCAATGCAATATTAGAAATATCAGTCCTAGGCCAGGCACAGTGACTCACGCCTGTAATCCCAGCACTTTGGGAGACCACAGCAGACGGATCACGAAGTCAGGAGTTTGAGACCAGCCTGACCAACATGGTAAAACCCCATCTCTACTAAGAATACAAAAATTATCTGGGCATGATAGCGGGTGCCTGTAATCCCAGCTACTCAGGAGGCTGAGGCAGGAGAATCACTTGAACTCAGGAGGAGGAAGTTGTGGTGAGCCGAGATCCTGCCACTGCACTCTAGACTGGGCAACAAAGCCAGACTCCAACAAAAAAAAAAAAAGAAAGAAAGAAAAGAAAAGAAGAAAGAAAAAAGAAAAGAAAAGAAAAGATCAGTCCTAGCAGATGCCGTGGTCAAAAAACTCTGGCCCCTTTTACTATGGCTCTTAGACAGTCACAGTGCTAACAGGCACCCCGAAAGGCACCTAAAGGAAACATGTTTAACTTTGCTGAACTCTGCATTTCCCAAAAATCATTTGACCATGGAAGATTGTTTACTTAACATATTTACATCACATAAAACAGTACTATGTGGGACAGCATATTCAAGGAAGCATTATGGTAAGCAGTTCCTTAAACACTGGAGTGCTAATAAGTCAGCAAAACAAAAAATCACTGTGATCACATCAGAGATGCATTTCAGAACCCAGGGTGTGTAAGGGGGTGGCTGGAGTATTGTCACATTTATTATCAATACACATATGTAATTTGATTATGTCACCTAAAAATAAAAAGAGGTAGTGTAAACTTGAAGCAATTAAAATAACAAAAGATATTTGTAAATGAAGAAAGTCTAAAGGATTAAAAATAGGAAGACAAAAGAGAAGACTCAATCAAACTTTATAAAACCATAAAATGTACTGAAAAACAGAGAATAAGCTTTTTCTAAAATACATAAAAATGATGCCTGCAATACCAGCACTTTGGGAGGCTGAGGCAGGAAGATCACTTGAGACCAGGAGTTTGAGACCATCCTGGCAACACAGAGAGAGACCTCATCTCTACTAAAAATTTTAAAAATCAGCCAGTGTTGTGGCACATGCCAGAGAGGTCCCAGCTACTCAGGAGGCTGAGGAAGGAGGATGGCTTGAGCCTAGGACGCTGAGGTTGCAGTGAGCCATGATTGTGCCACTGCACTCCAGCCTAGGCAACAGAGTGAGACATCTCAAAAAGAAAAAGATGGCCATGTCCATCAAATACTACAAAAAGCTTTTTTTAAGACAAAGAATCAACAATTAGTAAACTTTTGAAAATCATGTCACTGCTGCACTCACCCAGCAAACAGTAAAATGGAATGAAGAATTTCAATCTGAAAGAGTAACCCAGTATCCAAATAACACAATGCTTCACTGGAATCAAAAGTCCTCCAACCAAATGCTGGCTCCACCACTCACCAATTATAGGATCTGATGGTTTCTCAATGAGCTTTCATAGCAGAGCTGTGCGCAGGGTTCAACACTGCAAACTCAGCCATGAGAGGACTGTGGCCACCTCTAAAGGACCACAGGAAAAGTCCAGTCTTTCACTGAAACTATTTTCAAGAAAATACATCCTTCCTAGCAGAAGTAAAGAAAGCCCTGAGGCTTCCAAACAGTACATAAATTCAAATGTGGCTACCTTATAACACACATGAAAATATGTTGAAAAATTGCTTAACTAAATTTTTCATTTTAAAAGATGACAGGGGGCTTCAGACCATAGGTTTTTCAGTGGCATTTCCATGGACTTATAGCACATTCCAACCTCAAAGGTTGTCAGCATCCTGTTCCAAAGAGCACAGCAGGAGACCAGGCACAGTGGCTCACACCTGTAATCCCAGCATTTTGGGAAGCAGAGACAGAAGGATCACCTGAGGTCAGGAGTTCAAAACCATCCTGGCCAACATGGTAAAACTCCATCTCTATAAAAATACAAAAATTAGGCCAGGCACAGTGGCTCACACCTGTAATCCCAGCACTTTGGGAGGCCAAGGTGGGCAGATCATGAGGTCAGGAGTTCAAGACCAACCTGGCCAACATAGAGAAACCCCATCTGTACTAAACATACAAAAATTAGTCAGGTGTGGTGGTATGTGCCTGTAATCCCAGCTACTTTGGAGCCTGAGGCAAGAGAAATGCTTGAACCCAGAAGGCGGGGGTTGCAGTGAGCTGAGATCACACTACCCCCCTCCAGCCTGGGCAACATGAACCTCTGTCTCAAAAAATAAAAATAAAAAATTAGCCAGGCATGGTGGCATGCGCCTATAATCTTGGCTACTTGGGAGGCTGAGGCATGAAAATCACTTGAACCCAGAAGGCAGAAGTTACAGTAAGCGAAGATTGCACCACTACACTCTAGCCTGGGTGACAAAGTCAAAGTCTGTGCCACTACACTCTCCAGCGTGGGCAACAGAGCAAGACTCTATCTCGGTGAAAAAAAAAAAAAAAAAAACACTAACTGCATAAGAGCACAGCAGGAAGTGGACAGCTGAGTAATAAAGCAGGAATTATAACCTCAGTGCCCAAAGAGCCAAGCAGGTAACGGCAATTAGTAAAGGCAGCCAGTTGTATGTCAAAAAAGGTGGGTGTGGGGGGTGATGTGTATTTGGAGACAATCTACTAACCTGTCTAAAGGAGACAGCCATTACTCAGTCACTGGGAATGCTGCCAGATTTTCTGATTTTTTAAGTCCAAAATTCCAATTTTATGTGACATTAACCAACTTTTAAAAACATGTTAACGTGCAGAGAAATGCCAGATATAGGTGATGGGGCGGAAGGCAGCAAACCACATTGCCATGTATGTACCTATACAACAATCTTGCATGTTCTTCACATGTACCCCAAAACCTAAAATGCAATACATTTTTTTAAAAAAAAAGCTGATGTGTAGGTAATAAAATAGGAGTCCTGTAATTGTATCTTTTCCCTAATTCAGATTGGTTTTCTTGGTTAGTGAGATCTTACAATACTAAGAAAAAATACATCTTGTGTGTCTATAAATATATAGGTATTTTATTTATGGCCATATGAATTAAACATCTATTTTCTTTATGATATTAAACACATTATTTAACAAATGGAAAAAAAAAAAAAAAATGTGGATCAGGCCGGGTGCAGCAACTGACATCTGTAATCCCAGCACTTTGGGAGGCCAAGGCAGGTGGATCACGTGGGGTCAGTTCTAGACTACCCTGGTAGGCATCGTGAAACATCATGTCTATTAAAAACTAAAAAAAAAAAAAAATTAGCCAGGCGTGTTGGCACGGGCCTGTAATCCCAGCTACTCAGGAAGCTGAGACAGGAGAATCACTTAAACCTGGGAGGCAGAGGTTGCAGTGAGCCGAGATCATGCAACACTGCATGCTAGCCTGGGTGACAGAGTGAGATTCCATCTCAAAAAAAAAAAAAAGGTAAATAAAAGAAAATAAATCTGTGGCCAAATCTGCAAAAACATATAGCAGGCATTTAAGAGTCCATACTTATTACAGTAATTTTAAAAAGATGAAGGAGGAATTTTGGAGACAGACTATAAATATCAAGTTAGTGGTTGTGACCTTGGGACAGAGAGAACTACTTTAATCAATCATATATTTGTCCAACACTAAATAGCTGTATTAGTTACTCCATAAACATGTTTTGTAACTGGAATGAGATTGTACAAGTGGCAGGAACCCAACAGGAATTCACTCTATGTGCATGTTTTATCTCACCGTTCCATCACCAATACCCAAATGGCCAAAGAAAAACAAAGTAAAATGGCAAAATGCAAAGCCTGGGCAATTAGGAAAACTGAATAACCAACTCCAGAGTATGTGGGATCTAGCACAGCCCTGAACAAAACTGTGTAACTTCTTAAGAGGAGTCTCTGTGAGGCAGCAGAATGGCAGGGAGGCTCTGCTAGAACTTAGCCACTTGCCAGGCACAGGTGACAATTCTGTGAGCTGCACCAAAGATGGCCTGATAATGCATTTTGCTTTGTCCACCAAGTGGAATAGTTACAGTCACTTGCCCATAAACCTGAGAAACTGCTACAATATGAACACTGAGACTGTGAAAGCAGCCCTGGATGCCTACCGAAACACTTCCAACTGAACACACAAAACAGTGAAGATTTTCTTCACTCTGACATATTTTAGGGGCTGCTTTTTCATTTGCTTTACATAAAAGCATAGGTGGCTATAAAAAAATTGATAAAACTTATACACACAATTATTACTAATCTTTTTCTATTTTTTTGAGAAAGAGTCTTGCTCTGTTACCCAGGAGGGAGTACAATGGCAGGATCTCAGCTCACTGCAACCTCTGTCTCCTGGGTTCAAGCCATTCTCTTGCCTCAGCCTCCCCAGTAGCTGAGATTATAGACGTGCACCACCACAGCCAGCTAATTTTTGTATTTTTAGTAGAGACAGCATTTCACCACATTGGCCAGGCTGGTCTCGAACTCTGACCTTGTGATCCACCCACCTTAGCCTCCCAAAGTGCTGGGACTACAGGTGTGAGCCACCATAACTGGCCTATTAATCTTTTCTTTCTTTCTTTCTTTTTTTGAGACGGTGTCTCACTCCGTCCCCCAAGTTGGAGTGCAGTGGCGCAATCTTGTCTCACTGCAACCTCCACCTCCTGGGTTCAGGTGATTCTTCTGCCTCAGCCACCCGAGTAGCTGGGACTAGAGGCACGTGCCACCACACCTGGCTAATTTTTTTGTGTTTTTAGTACAGTTGGGGTTTTACCATCTTGGCCAGGCTGGTCTCGAACTTCTGACATCATGATCTGCCCGCCTCAGCCTCCCAAAGTACTGGGATTACAGGCGTGAGCCACCGCACCCAGCCTATTAATCATATTTTTTATGGTACTTTCCATATAATAGAAGAAGAAAAGTCTATATGGACCTTGTTCCCCCAAATTAGGTCAAAACCACTCACCTGTCTCTCTCAGTAGGTTTTTCCACATCTTCACCATTATCAGTCTATATTCCATCCTCAACAACAACCTTCCCATTTCCTGCTGTCACCCTCAGCACCTTCAAAATTATCCTCATGGGCTGATTTCCAAACAAAACTAAGAACCCCATCTTTCTCCTGAGTTTCAGTGCCACACACCAAACTCCAAACAGGGCCAATAATGACCAAGAAAAATTTCTGAAATGCAAGAATTCACTGGCGGAAATACCACTTCATTAGAAAATCCAATTATTAAGAAAAGAAGATCCACCACCTAGATTCTGTAAGAATCTGAGAAAATACTGAAAGGACCTATTAAAGATCTCAAGTTTCCAGGTCTATCCTGTAACTCAAATAAAGTCATCAAAAAGAATATACAGATGGACAGGACTATAGTCTTTCTTCCATCACGAAAATGCCATCACCAAGTTACACTTAGATGTGCCCTTGGTCTTTCAAAGGGCTGACATAGCTAGCACCCATTTAAATTGCTTTTCTCAAAGCTTGTCAACTGTAGGGTCGGGGCCATGTCTAATAATCTGGCATGCACCACCAACTCACATAGAATAATTGGAAAGAAACAAGTGGTGGGATAACCCCCACACTAGGAAAACAAAAGCAAAACACCATCTCATTCTACAGATGAAAGCAAGGTGCCCAGTCAGTGACTTACAGGACTCCTGGTTTGAAATTTAGAAGAGAGGGCCAAGCACGGTGGCTCACGCCTATAATCCCAGCACTTTGGGAGGCCAAGGTGGGCAGATCACAAAGTCAGGAGTTTGAGACCAGCCTGGCCAACATGATGAAACCCCGTCTCTACTAAAAATACAAAAATTAGTCAGGCATGGTGGCAGGTGCCTGTAGTCCCAGCTACGCAGGAGGCTAAGGCAGGAGAATCACTTGAACCCAGGAGGTGAAAGTTGCAGTGAGCCAGCATAGCACCACTGCACTCCAGCCTGGGCAACAGAGTGAGACTCCATCTCAAAAAAAAAAAAAAAAAAAAAAGAAAAGAAAATTAGAACAGAGGCCGGGTGTGGTGGCTCATGCCTGTAATCCTAGCACTTCAGGAGGCCGAGGTAGGCAGATCACTTAAGCTCAGGAGTTCAAGACCAGTCAGTGCAACATGGCAAAACCCCATTTCTACAAAATACACAATAATTAGCTAGGTACGGTGGCAGGCGCCTGTAGTCCTAAAGACTCAGGAGACTGAGGTGGGAAAAGCACCTTAGCCTGGGAGGTCGAGGCTGCAGTGGGCCACAGTTGTGCCATTGTGTAACAGAGTGAGACCCTGTCTCAAGAAAGAAAGAAAAAAAAAAAAAAACAAGAAAAAGAAAAGCAGAACAGATTAGTCAGTCTCCTCAACAACAAATGTATTGTCGGTCCGGGATATCACAGATCTTTGTAAACAATCCCTTCATAAATACTGGTATTGGTCTCATTTGTATTTCAGCATTGAGACATGGTGTTTCCCATTAACAGATTACTGTGCAGTATTAAAAAAAAACCTAAAAATTTTAGGTAAAAAATAATCATTTTTAACTATTTTTAAAAAGAAAAATTTGGGCCAGGCACGGTGGCTCAAGCCTATAATCCCAGCACTTTGGGAGGCTGAAGTGGGTGGATCACCAGGTCAGGAATTCCACAACAGCCCAACCTACATAGCGAAACGCAATCTCTAGTAAAAGTACAAAAAATTAACTGGGTGTGGTGTTGCACGCCTGTACTCAGGAGGCTGAGGCAGGAGAATCGCTTGAACCCTGGAGGCATAGGTTGCAGTCAGCAGAGATCACACCACTACACTCCATCCTGGGCAAGAGCACAAGACTCTGTTTAAAAAAATCCAAAAATAGAAAAATCCGGCCAGGAGGGATGACTCATGCCTATAACCCCAGAATTTTGGGAGGCCAAGATGGGAGGATTGCTTGAGTCCGGAAGTTTAAAACCAGCCTGGGTAACATAATGGGAGTCTATATCTGCCAGAAAAAAAAAAAAAAAAAAATCGGCGAAAAAGAAAAAATAATAACCAGGTATGGTGGCATGTACCTGTAGTCCCAGCTACTAGAAAAGTTGAGGTGGGAGAATGGTTTGAGCCCATGAAGTCAAGGCTGCAGGGAATAATGACGGCACTACTGCACTCTAGCCTAGGTAACAGAGTGAGACCCTGTGTCAAGGGGAAAAAAATAATTTATGCCTTTCCTCATTTGACTTACATCATCCTGTTTTAGGACTCTTATCCAGGCCCAGACTAGAATACTATATCTTTAAAGAAAACACCATCAACCACAGTCTACTAGTGTACCAACAAGTTAAAGCTAGGCTAATGTAAACTACTGCCACAAATTCAAAAGGCTGGAACAAGTCTTTGAAGTTTCAAAGATAACACACATACAGAAAAAAAATAAAATGGACTAGTTCCTTACAGATTTCAAAATTCAATCCATTTCACACCATAATGTATAGTCTTTTCTCCATAAAAGAAAATAGTGCCTCCCAATACCTAAATTGAAAGCTCTGGTCTACACTTTAAAATAGACTGAGGATTTCCTGGATCTTTACACGATAAGAATAAGATTAGACCCATATGGAGTACATTTTGCTTATAGTTAATTATCATGTTTGACATAATAGCATTTTTGCTGCTTCTTTTCTATAAATATGTCTTACATTCACTAAACCTTTATTTTAAAATGAAACTATTTTCCCTTTTGCATTTTTATACAGCAAATACCTACAATTTTACAGCAGTGCTTTCTGTTTTGGAATTCTCAACAATAACCAACATAGGGCAAGTTTTGAAAGAAACAAAAAAATTCTGCAGCGAAAGTGCCACATAAAAAGATAAAGGCAAACATAAGTACAAAAAGGACAGAGAAATAGGGGGGAAATGTCAAGGCAAATAAAAGACCTCAGAGAGCCTGAGACTCCCATCTTGAGTCTAGACTACTGAGAGTGTGAGGTTAATGCAGTTCCAGGTTCCAGGCAGAATAACTCCAGTCCTCTTGGGAGAAAAGAATCATACATTTAGATCTGGAAGTATTCCATGAATTAAGATCAGGCCTAAGCATACAAACAAAGATCACTGTGCATACAGGGAGGAAAGCCAACACTGCAGAGAGCTAGCAGAAATAATGAACGAATCGTTCAGACCAGCCCCTCAAGCAGGACCACCAATATTCAGTTGTATTATTCTGTCGCCAAGGAATAAGAAATGTTTCAAGAAATAAAAAATGGAAGCTCAAACAAGCAAAGAAAAATAAACTATTTGGAAGTCCAGTCCAACCCGAAAAGAGAGGTGAACTCCTAGAAAAGAAATATATCATCATGAAACTAAAAACTGAGTGAAGGAGTTAAATAAGAAAAGCAGTTAACCAGTATTAACAAGCAAGAAAATTGGTTAACCAGAAGATAATATTTAGGACATTAACACAGTCCAGTACAGAAATACAATGAGATAGAAAATCTGAAAGGTAGAGAGGAGGAGAAGATGGCACTATAGGAGCAACTCAGGATTGCAGCTCCCAGTGAAAGGGTGGAGGGTGAGTGGATGCCACATTTCCAGATGGATCTTTATTGCCCACAGACCAGGGGATTCCCAGATGTAGGAGCCCCATGGGCCGCCAGCGTGGCTGTTTTGGCCAGTGCAGCTGTTTCAGCCAGCACAGCTGTTTCGGCCGGCACTGCAGTGCAGCGGCACTCCATACAAAATGCACAGGTCTGGTTGCCCTGTTAAACCGACAATTTGAGATTTGGGAAGGCAGATTCGCACATTCATCTGATTAAACAGGACTTAAACAGTAAGCCAGGCCAGGAGATTCCCGGGCAGCGACATTGTTTCAGCCGGTGCAGTGGGTCACCGCATGGGAAATCACACAGATCCTGGCGCCCTTTCAGCAGGCGACTGGAACAACTGGGAGAGAGTCAACTGTTCAACTTAAAAAAAAGGGGGCTCTGAGGCAGGGACCCAGGTGATCAGGCTCGGCAGGTCCCACCCCCACAAAAACAAACAAAACAGCAAGTGGAAACGCTCAGGGTTGAGAGTTTCACAGAAGCACAGCTGAACCCAGGACGGTGCAGCTCAGTGGGGGAGGGGCATCCGCCATTACCGAGGCACTCCACCCCTATGGAGGTACTCTGCCATTGCTGATGCAGCCTGCCGTTGCCAAGGCAACCCGCTATAACAGAGAGAGTCCGCCATTACAGAGGAGGGCCATCATCGCCACGGCAGTTCTAACCACACCCATATAAATAGGACTACAGGGAATTACACATGGCAGCAGGGTGGAGGCCAGAGCAGCTCAGCATAGCCACTGCAGGCAGGCAGTGACTAGACTGCCTCCTTGCTGGGCAGGACAGTGCAATGGATACTCATAAATAAAGCCCTACCTCCCCGGGACAGAGCACCTGAGGAAAAAAAGGGGCTTTATGAGTTCTGCTGCAGCAGACTTAAACATACCAGCCTAGCAGCCCTGAATGAACAACGGAGCTCACAGCTCAGCACTTGAGCTCCTATAAAGTACAGACTGTCTCCTCAAGTAGCTCCCTGACCCCCATATATCCAAAGAGTCACCTCACAAAGGACTGATCAGACTGACATTTGGCGGGCATCATTCTGGGACAAAGATAGCAGAAGAAAAAACTGGTAGCAACCCTCACTGTTCCACAGCTGCTACAGGTGTTCCCCAGGCAAGCAGGGCCTGTAGTGGACCTCAGCAGTCCTACAGCAGAGGGGCTAGACTGTTAGAAAGAAAACTAAGAAACAGAAATATTTCATCATCAACAATCTGGACATCCACTCAGAGACCCAATCGGAAAGTCAGCAACTACTCAGACGACTTGTGGATAAATGAACAAAGATAGGAAGAAACCAGCACAAAAAGGAGGAAAACACCCGAAACCAAACACCTCTCCTCCTACAAGAGACCACAACCCCTCACCAGCACGGGAACAAAGTTGGACAGAGAATGAGTGTGATGAAATGACAGAATCAGACTTCATAAGGTGGGTAATGAGAAACTTCCATGAGCTAAAAGAAGATGTTCTAACTCAATGCAAAGGAACTAAGAACCTTGAAAAAAGATTTGAGAAAATAATAACAAGAATGGACAACTAAGAGAGGAACATGAGTGAACTGATGAAGCTGAAAAACACAACACGAGAACTTCGCAAAGCATGCATAAGTCTCAACAGCCAAATTCACCATGCAGAAGAAAGGATATCAGAGGTCGAAGATTAACTCAATGAAATAAAAAGAGAAGGCAAGATTAGAGAAAAAAAGCACAAAAAAGGAAGGAACAAAGTCTCCAAGAAATGTGGGATTATGTGAAGAGACCTAATCTACGTTTGATAGGTGTACCTGAATGTGACGAAGAGAATGAATCCAAGCTGGAAAATACTCTTCAGGATATTATCGAGGAAAATTTCCCCAACCTAGCAAGGCAGGCCAATATTCAAGTCCAGGAAATAAAGAAAACACCACAAAGCTATTCCACTAGAAGAGCAACCCCAAGGCACATAATATCAGATTCACCAGGGTTGAAATGAAGGAGAAAATGCTAAGGGCAGCCAGAGAGAACGGTCAGGTCACCCACAAAGGGAAGCCCATCAGACTCACAGCAGATCTCTCGGCAGAAACCCTATGGGCCAGAAGACAGTGGGGGCCAATATTCAACATCCTTAAAGAAAAGAACTTTCAACCCAGAATTTCATATCCAGCCAAACTGAGCTAATAAGCAAAGAAAAAATAAAATCCTTTGCGAACAAGCAAGTACTCAGAGATTTCATCACCACCAGGCCTGCTTTACAAGAGCTCCTGAAAGAGGCACTACACATAGAAAAAAACAACCAGTACCAGCCATTCCAAAAACATACCAAATGCTAAACAGCATCAATAAAATGAAGAATCCGCATCAACTAACGGGCAAAACAGCCGGCTAGCATCAAAATGGCAGGATCAAATTCACACATAACAATATTAACCCTAAAGGTAAATGGACTAAATGCACCAATCAAAAAACACAGACTGGCAAATTGCATAAAAAGCCAAAACCCATCGGTGTGCTGTATCCAGGAAACCCATCTCACATGCAAGGATACACATAGGCTAAAAATAAAGGAATGGAGGAAGATTTACCAAGGAAATGGAGAGCAAAAAAAAGCAGGAGTTGTAATTCTCGTCTCTGATAAAATAGACTTTAAGCCAACAAAGACCAAAAGAGACAAAGAAGGACATTACATAATGGTAAAAGGATCGATACAACAAGAAGAGCGAACGATCCTAAATATATATGGACCCAATACAGGAGCACCCAGATATATGAGGCAAGTTCTTAATGATTTACAAAGAGACTTAGACTCCCACACAATAATAGTGGGAGACTTTAACACTCCACTGTCAATATTAGGCAGATCAACCAGATAGAAAATTAACAAGGATATCCAGGACTTGAACTCAGACCTGGAACAAGCAAACCTGATAGACATTTACAGAACTCTCCACCCCAAATCCATAGAATATACATTCTTCTCAGCACCACATCACACCTACTCTAAAATTGACCACATAATTGGAAGTAAAGCACTCCTCAGCAAATGCAAAACAACTGAAATCATAACAAACAGTCTCTCAGACCATAGTGCAATCAAGCTAGAACTCAGAATTCAGAAACTAACTCAGAACCACACAACTTCATGGAAACTGAACAACTGGCTCTTGAATGTTGACTGGATAAACAATGAAATAAAGGCAGAAATAAAGAAGTTCTTCGAAACCAACGAGAACAAAGACACAACATACCAGAATCTCTGGGACACATTTAAAGCAGTCTCTAGAGGAAAATATATAGCAATAAGTGCCCACATGAGAAGAGTGGAGAGATCCAAAATTGACACCCTATCGTCAAAATTGAAAGAGCTAGAGGAGCAAGATCAAAGAAACTCAAAACCTAGCAGAAGACAAGAAATAACTAAGATCAGAGCAGAAGTGAAGGAGATAGAGACACAAAAAACCCTTCAAAAAAAATCAATAAATCCAAAAGCTGGGTTTTTGAAAAGATCAACAAAATAGACAAACCACTAGCCAGATAAAAAAAAAAAAAAGAAAAGAACAATTAAATAGATGCAATAAAAAAAGATGGAAGAGGAAATCACCACAGATTCCACAGAAATTCAAACCATCATCAGAGAATATTACAAACAACTCTATTCACATAAACTAGTAAACCTGGAAGAAATGGATAAATTCCTGGACACTTGTGTCCTCCCAAGCCTAAACCAGGAGGAATCCAAAACTATGAATAGACCAATAACAAGGTCTGAAGTTGAGGCAGCAATTAAGAGCCTACCACACAAAAAAAGCCCAGGTCCAGATGGGTTCACAGCTGAATTCTACCAGACTCACAAAGAGGAACTGTTACCATACCTCCTGAAACTATTCCAAATAATCCAAAAAGAGGGAATCCTTCCCAAATCATTTTATGAGACCACCATCATCCTGATACCAAAACACGGCAGAGACTCAACAAGAAAAGAAAACTTCAGGCCAATATCCATGATGAACATAGACACAAAAATCTTCAATAAAATACTGACAAGCCGATTGCAACAGCACATCAAAAAGCTTATCCACCATGATCAAGTAGGATTCATCCCGGAGATGCAAGGCTGGTTCAACATACGCAAGTCTATAAACATAATTCACCACATAAACAGAACCAAAAACAAAAACCAAATGATTATCTCAATTGATGCAGAGAAGGCCTTTGACAAAATTCAACAGCCCTTTATGCTAAAAACCCTTAATAAACTCGATATTGATGGAACGTATCTCCAAATAATGAAAGCCATTTATGACAAACCAACAGCCAATATCATACTAAATGGGCAAAAACTGGAAGCATTCCCTTTGAAATCCGGCACTAGACAAGGATGCCCTCTCTCACCGCTCCTATTCAATATAGTACTGGAAGTTCTAGCCAGAGCAATCAGGCAAGAAAAAGAAATAAAGGGTATTCAAATAGGAAAGGAGGAAGCCAAGTTGTCTCTATTTGCAGATGACATGATAGTATATCTAGAAGACCCCATCGTCTCAGCCCAAAAACTCCTGAAACTGGTAAGCAACTTCAGCAAAGTCTCAGGATACAAAATCAATGTGCAAAATTCACAAGCATTCCTATACACCAATAACAGACTTAAAGAGAGCCAAATCAAGAACAAACTGCCATTCACAATTGCTACAAAGAGAATAAAATACCTAGGAATACAACTAACAAGGAATGTAAAGGACCTCTTCAAGCAGAACTACAAACCACTGCTCAACAAAATAAGAGAGGACACAAACAGATGGAGAAACATTCCATGTTCATGGTTAGGAAGAATCAATATCGTGAAAATGGCCATACTGCCCAAAGTAATTTACAGACTCAACGCTATCCCCATCAAGCTACCAATGACCTTCTTCACAGAACTGGAAAACACTACCTTAAACTTCATATGGAACCAAAAGAGAGCCCGCACAGCAGCCAAGTCAATTCTAAGCAAAAAGAACACAGCAGGAGGTATCACACTACCGAACTTCAAACTATACTACAAGGCTACAGTAATCAAAACAGCATGGTACTGGTACCAAAACAGAGATATAGACCAATGGAACAGAACAGAGGCATCGGAGGCAACACAACATATCTACTACTATACAATCTTTGATAAACCTGACAAAAACAAGCAATGGGGAAAGGATTCCCTGTTTAATAAATGGTGTTGGGAAAACTGGCTAGCCATGTGCAGAAAGCAGAAACTGAACCCCTTCCTGACACCTTACACTAAAATTAACTCCAGATGGATTAAAGACTTAAACATAAGACCTGGCACCATAAAAACCCTGGAAGAAAATCTAGGCAAAACCATTCAGGACATAGGAGTAGGCAAGGACTTCATGACCAAAACACCAAAAGCATTGGCAACAAAAGCCAAAATAGACAAATGGGACCTAATCAAACTCCACAGCTTCTGCACGGCAAAAGAAACAGTCATTACAGTGAATCGGCAACCAACAGAATGGGAAAAAATTTTTGCACTTTACCCATCTGACAAAGGGCTGATATCCAGAATTTACAAACAACTCAAACAGATTTACAAGAAAAAAACAAGCCCATTCCAAAATGGGCAAAGGATATGAACAGACACTTTACAAAAGAAGACATACATGAGGCCAACAAACATATGAAAAAATGCTCATCCTCACTGGTCATTAGAGAAATGCAAATCAAAACTACATTGAGATATCATCTCATGCCAGTTAGAAAGGCGATCATTATAAAATCTGGAGACAGCAGATGGTGGAGAGGATGTGGAGAAATAGGAACACTTTTACACTGTTGGTGGGAGTGTAAATTAGTTCAACCATTGTGGAAGACAGTGTGGCGATTCCTCAAGGACCTAGAAATAGAAATTGCATTTGACCCAGCAATTCCATTACTGTGTATATAGCCAAAGGACTATAAATTGTTCTACTATAAGGACACATGCACACGAATGTTCATTGCAGCACTGTTTACAATAGCAAAGACCTGGAACCAACCCAAATGCCCATTGATGATAGACTGGACTGGGAAAATGTGGCACATATACACCATGGAATATTATGCAGCAATCAGAAATGATGAGTTCGTGTCGTCTGTAGGGACATGGATGAATCTGGAGAACATCATTCTCAGCAAACTGACACAAGAACAGAAAATGAAATACCGCATGTTCTCACTCATAGGCGAGTGATGAACAATGAGAACACATGGACACAGAGAGGGGAGTACTAAACACTGGGGTCTATTGGGGGGAACAGGGGAGGGAAAGTGGCAGGGGGAGCTGGGGAGGGATAGCATGGGGAGAAATGCCAGATGTGGGTGAAGGGGAGGAAGGCAGCAAATCATACTGCCATGTGTGTACCTATGCAACTATCTTGCATTTCTGCACATGTACCCCAAAACCTAAAATACAATTAAAAAAAAAAAAAAAAAGAAAAGAAAATCTGAAAGGTAAATTAAGCAATACTGAGGCTAGAATACCCAAGATTCTAAGACAATTCCTAATCAGTTCCAGGAACAATGAGAAACACAAAAAACTAAATAAATTAGTAAAAATCTATTACATTAAAATTAAAACATCTGTTCATTAAAAGACACTGTAAATAAACAAAATTATGAAAAGAATAGCCACAACTGGAGCAAATAATTCAACGAATAGAACTGACATAGCTTTGGTATCCATAATACATAAAGAATTCCAAACAAAGAAAAAGTCAAACAGTCTAATAGAAAAATAGAGAACAGTTCATAAAGGCAGGAATACAAATGGCTGATAAAGACAGGAAAAAATATTCTAAGCCATTTTTAATCAGAGAGGTGCAAACTCACATCCCATATTTTATAGGCACAAGAATGACATGAAGTAGTAAGATGAACAATATTAAGTGCTGAAGACTGTGGATCTGCATAAAGAAACTTTTGAAGCTGATAGAAATGTTCTGTGACTAGACTGGTGATGGCTGCACAAAAATCACTGAAATATATACATAAAATGGGTAAATTTTGTATTATATAAATTGAAGCTCAATAAAGCTGTGTTAATAATGATTATAAGCTGGGCACAGTGGGACATGCCTGTAATCCTAATATTTTGGAAAGCCAAGGCAGGAGGGTCACTTGAGCCCAGGAGTTTTTGACAAGCCTGGGCATCATGGTGAAACCCCATTTCTACAAAAAATACAAAAATTAGTCAGGTATAATGGTGTATGCTTGTGGTCCCAGCTACTTCAGAGTCTGAGGTGGGAGGATCACTTGAGCCCAGGAATCTGAGGTTACAGTAAGCCAAGATTGCACCACTGCACTCCAGTCTGAATGACAGGGTTAAGATTCTGTCTCCAAAAAAACAAAAATGATATGCAGTGCTGAAGGAATATAAACTGATACAAACTCTTAGAAAAACATTCAACAGTATCTGGTAAAGTTAAACACTCTATGAGCCAGCCTTTTTATTCCTACATAATTACCTTCAAGAAACTTTTACACATGTAAACCAGGTACCATGTATGGGATGTGTTCACAACAGCAGTATTTATTTTTTAAAAAAAAGAAAGAAAATGTTCACTGACAGCAGAATAAAAAAAAGCTGTATATTCACAAAGTAGAATATTATACAGCAAAGAAAATGAATGAACATTACAATAGCTTACAAAATAATATGGATCAACTGGGAAACATTGTTGGGCGAAAATTATCAAAGTCTCAGAAAACTACATAAAGGATACTATTTTTAATAAGGTCAACGATAAGCCAAACTAAACATATTGTGTTAAAATACGTGTATGCATGAGAAAACTATTTTTTACAAGTCAAGAAATCAAACACAAAATTCAGGCCACCCCAGAGTGATGGGGATGGCAGAGCAGGAAAGGACTACAAAAGAGTGGTCCCTGAGCAGTGTTGGTAATGTAACTGCTGACTGCATGGTGAGTATGGAACATTCAAAATCACTGTGCTTTAAAATGTAAATTTGTTGCACATATATAATTAGCTATTAAATTTCAACAAGATAATTTTTAAATCATGAAAACGAGACTATTGGGCAGGCGCAGTGGCACATGCTGTAACCCCAGCACTTTGGGAGGCCAAGGCAGACAGACTGCTTGAGCTGAGAAGTTCAAGATCAGCCTGGGCAACATGGGGAAACCCTGCCTCTACTAAAAACACAATTAGCGGGGCACGGTGGCACATACCTGTAGTCCCAGCTCTTTGGGAGACTGGGGCACCAGAATTGCTTAAACCCAGAAGACAGAGGTTGCAGTGAGCCAAGATTGCACTACTGTACTACTCTAGCCTAGGTGACACAGCAAGACTCTGTCTCCAAAAAAAAAAAAGAGACTCTCCTGAATCGTATCCCATTACACCACTTCTGTCTGGCACCATACATGGCAGGATGTTACTGAGAAGAAGATAATAATATATTTCTCAAAAACAGCAGAGGCATTTTCTTAAGCAGTGACTCCTAAACAAACATTCTTCATGGCTCTAACAGATGGCAGAAAGTATAAATCGCTGGGCTGAAGGTTGGACAAACTTAAAAATGGCAACCACAGAACAGAATTCTTTACAATTCTCTTGGTCAGAATCAGCTAGTGAATAACTATCTCATTAAGGCCTGGAGACTGCTGTCTTGCTTTGCTTTAGTATTGCCACCTGCAGCAGCTAACACTGATTCAGTACATACCAGGGAGCAGACCCTGTAGGAGGTGTTTTATTTATGTCACCTCATTTTGTCCTACCAGCTAAATACTACTATCAACTATTATCAACACTGTTTTATAAATGAGGGGAAAGCAGCAAAGACAGATAACTTGCCAAGACCTCACAACTCATAATTACAGGGCCGGGATTCAAGAGTGAGATGAAAATTCTAACCCATGATGGCTCTATCGTTTCTGAAGCCACGTGGCCAAACAATAAACCAGAAAGTCGACTCTGACTACACACTTTTTTTTTAACCGAGACTTGCTCTGTCCCAGGCTGGAGCGCAGTGGCACGATCTCGGCTCACTGTAACCTCCACCTCCTGGGTTCAAGCTATTTTTCTGCCTCTACCTCTTGAATAGCTGGGGAGGGAAAAATTTCCCTCTTCAACCAATACCTACAAGGAAAGTCAGTAATTTGGTATCTACATTTTCTATTTTCTTAAAAGACTCCCTGTCAAGAAGATGTTTAAAAAATACTGGCATCATCAGGCAGCCAGTTTGCTCAGTTGGTGAGCTAACTGCCCGAAAACAATTAAAAATCAAAATAGAAAAGAAAAAAATAATACTGGCATAGAGGAAATGCAGAATATACTCACAGATATGCATTCTATTTTTTTTAAATAACATGGAAAGACTAAATAGGGATATTAATTTTATTTTACATATCTACATGTTGCTCTTGTAAAAATCCTAAAGGGAACCCAAACCATAAAAAGCCTCCCTTTAAAGGAGACCAATTATCTCAACATTTTCTAAAACAGTTATATCCCATGCTCAGAACCCGTCAAAGTGTTTTTACATATAAAAAATTTAAAACACAATAATCAATACTACTTTACAACCAGGTGCAGTGTCTCACACCTGTAATCCCAGCATATTGGGAGGCCAAGGCGAGCAGATCACCTAAGGTCAGGAGTTCAAGACCAGCCTGGCCAACACGGTGAAACCTCCTCTACTAAAAAAATACAAAAATTAGCTGGGCATGATGGTAGGTGCCCATAATCCCAGCTACTATGGAGGCTAAGGCAGGAGAATCCCTTGAACCCAGGAGGCAGAAGTTTCAGTAAGCCAAGATCACGCCACTGCTCTCTAGCCTGGGCGACAAAAGTAAAATACTCGTCTCCAAAAAAAAAAAAAGAGAGAGAATAATCTATACTACTTTATTTATATTTTCTAGACTATTATGCCCCTTGACAAATTCAACCCTTTAAACTGTATATAATACAATATAACACAGCATAATCGAAGTCATCATGTCTTATAATAAAATTTTATGGCAGAGACTGCCTAAGCACTCAGGATCTAACTTCACCTTCCTTACTAATGGAACTCATTTAATTGAAAGAGCAATGTAGCTGATTGAAAACTGCATTTCCAGCTCCTCTTTCAGCTAAGGATAGTAATAGTACGCGGTTCTGGTTAATGAAAGGTGGGCAGTCATCACTGAGTAGGGCTTCCAGAAGAGAACTTTGAATGAAGACATTCAAACATGATTATTAGTCTCAGGCATCTATCTACAAGGAGAACATGAGGGTAAACATCCCATCATAAAGAAACAAGAATTGGGAGGAGTACTGCTCTATAATGACATAATGGAACTAACACACTGGCCCTAAGCTACTTACCTCAAATTTTTACATGAAAGAAAACTAAATGCCCATTTCTTTTCAGCCACTGATTCTGAGGTCTTTATTACCAGCAGCAGAATAATGTCTGACTGATACATTTCTTCATTAGTAAACAAATCCACAGGTCCCCACTTCCCCCACTGACTAGTTGATTAAAGCAAGAAAAAACATAACAGACTTTGTGACACTAATGTGATCCAACATGAGGAAAAGTGAATACCACTTAATTCTTGAATATTATTAGCTAAGTACGGGCTGTACTCAAGCCTTTTCTTTACAACGAATACCTGGAAAATCCCAGTTAAAATAAAGAATATACCTGTTATTCCCAATTCCTCTAGCCCACTCTGTGATTTTCCTTCAGTTTCTCCCAGTTGTCTGTTTTTTCCACCTTGCTTCATTTTCTCTACAGCTGCTATTTCTTAAAGCAATGTCAGATTTAACATACTCTCATAACATGTAGCAGAGGCCTGGTGCTGCTGAGTTTCCCTTTTAATTCTTCATAAAGAAAAGCAGCCTAAGGTATTTCCAGTGGACTCATTTTTCATTCTTCAGTCTTCACAGTGTAAAATTCTGAATCTTACACATAGGTACATTATTCTTTCGATGGAAAGGGAAAAATAACCATAATTTTCCTGAATATTAAACTATACTTTCTCATTATAGGACATTTGGAAAGTACACTTTAAAATACCAAACGTATAAATCTGCAAAGAAGAGAAAACCATTTTATCATTTTAGTGACATGTTTCTCTTAAAAACTTGTTGTAATTAGCTTACATTTAGAATCAGATTCCTGGCATTCATGACTCTTAACTCTGTACCAGTGACCCCCAAAAGCCCACTGACAGCTGGTGACTGATTTTGAGGAAACCATACTAGGATGCTGGTGTGTGGGAGGTGGCTCCACGACTTCCCTCATCTCAGCCAGACCTGCTGCTCTGTAACCTCGGGCAAGTGGATGATTTATAAGGGAGATTGTATGCAATACTAGAAATCCAGAGTGGGCATTCCAAGATCTTAGAGATCCATCTATACATGGTTATCCTGGTGTCCTCACATACCACTGTATTACAAACATTTTCTTAACATTTATTTTATTGCATATATTACTTCATGGCTTTAACAATTTGTATCCCTATTTCTCCTTTGTGACATATAAATTGTTTTACATTTTTTTGCTGTAATAAGAAAAACACTAAAAAAAATGTTTGTTACAGAAACATTGCCCCATATTTTTGATCATTTGTAAAATAGATTATAGGAGAAGTTGTAGATGAATGGTTCCTTTTTGACAAGAGTTACTTGAATCTTTCTACTCTATTTATAAATTCCCCCTAGGAAGAAAACCACAGGCTTTATATCTTACAAAATTATAATAAAGATGAAACCTAGATTATTTTCACATGCCTTTTTGTGAAACGGGAAATAGCAGGCCCAAAGCAGGAGCTGGGCTTCCACTAAATACACCTTATCAAAGCCCTTCTGTAAACCTGTAGGCAAGGCTGGGCTGCTGGGGAAATGCCCTTCTGACCAGCGGAGGCCTCAACAGACACCAATCCAAGACAAGAAGAGCTCTAGAGTATACACAGTGTTCAAGCTCTAACCATCCTTTCTTGTGACTATCTATCTGAAAGAGTAGAGACAGGGCCAGGCTCAGTGCCTCATGCTGTAATCCTAGCACTTTGGGAAGCCAAGGTGGGCAGATCATCTGAGTTCAAGACCAGCCTGACCAACATGAAGAAACCCTGTTTCTACTAAAAATACAAAATTAGCTGGGTGTGGTGGCGCATGTCTGTAATCCCAGCTATTCAGGAGGCTGAGACAGAAGAATCCCTGGAACCTGGGAGGCAAAGGTTGTGGTGAGCTGAGATCATGCCATTGCACTCCAGACTGGGCAACAAGAGTGAAACTCCATCTCAAAAAAAAAAAAAAAAGAAAAAGAAAGAGTAGAGAAAGAACAGGAAAAGGGTGTCTCCCAGCTCTGCCACTAAGTAGGAGTCATCTAGGTTACACTCTAACATTCAGTCTGAGCTTCCTCATCTATAAATGTATTGACTACTATACCAGATGATCTCCAAACTTCCTTTCAGCTGAAACTGTCAATGACTTTATGTTTACCAGCCAAATTCAACATTAAAACTCTCACTGCTGAGTTTCCAGTTCTTTCTCCTTTAGTAATTTTCACTGAATTCTCAATGCTGTGTCCCTAACACTTTCCCACAGAAATCTGCCCCTCTAGGCATGCCAATCAACCAGAACTCACAGAATAGGCTCAGCATCCTTGTCCCTCACCTTGCTCACCAGGTCTAATGTCCATAATGCCCTATATTCTCACTACAGTCTTGTGGATTGTGTCAGTGCCCAGTAATCTTCACATCTTCACACTCATACTGTGCATAGTATTCACGCCATCCACTGGGCTGCCCGCCTGTACAGTGTTTATCCCTCGGAAAAACCATTCATGACTCTCCAGCTAACCAGCAAGCTCCTTGCACTAGCCAACACCCACCATTGCTGACACATCTCACAACCCAGTTGATCACTCAAGGTGGTCCTCCACACATATTTATTGATTTATCAATTTACTACTTAATTAAACATTTAAGTATTTTCAACTGTGAATTTTAACAGTTGGGAGGTAAAGAGAAGAGTGAAAACAGAAATGACCAGTTCTACTCACATCCTATCCAATCCAAATTTTTAAACTGTCTGACAGAAGATCAGATGGTTTCTACATGAACATTCCAAGGACAGTGTCTCCTTACATCAAGTGGCAGTCCAATCTGCTGTGGGGCAGATGTATTCCTTAGAAACTTATTCCAGAGGCAGACTGAATTTTCCCACAGTGATGCCACCTAATCTTCTTACTTGCACCATTCTCAAGAGCAACAACCACATGGGCTTTAACTGCTCTTCCAACAATTATTCCTGCACATCCCAGCTGTGCTACTCTGGCAACACCCCTCTGAAAACACAGCTTCTACAACTAATGGAAACACTCTGGATGCAATGTGACCATTAAAGCTGTCCTTCCATTACCTCCCTGTCTGGATAGCAACTTTTGGGGTCATACAAGCTGATCTGCTTCACTAAAGAGCATCCATAACATGCTAGCAGATAATGAGTTGTGATTACCTAGAAGCTTTATTTCACAAAACTAAAACCTGACAATCAAAATCCTACAAGCCAATAGCTCTCTCTCTGCATCAAAACCTGTCTAGGATGACATGTTTGCCTCGGATGTGAAATTTAGGCAGTTAGTGTTCTGGCTTTAAAAGATTTGTTATTTCAAAGTAAATGATATCCTGACATGATAAAAATACAAAATGGAAAGGAACTCTCCTGGTGACTCAAACAGTTTAAACTGTTTTACCTCATCTGGGAAACCACAGCCTCAAATACATTTGCTGTCTAAGAGCACCATCTGGTGGACGAAAGTATTTAAGCTACCCCATTGAGGGAAAAGAAAAAGTCTATCGGTTAAATGCCACTATGTCTAACATCTTGATGTCAAGATTCCCATGCCTCACCAACAGGTTTCTTATAAAGGAGCTCTTGATTTAACGATTTAACGTAATTCTAATATAAAATAAATCTGCAACTGACAAAAAGTCACTATCACTGAATTTAGTTCACCTTCTTTAAGAAATGTTGCTTATCATAAACTAAACATTTCTGAGCTGGAAGAAACCAGAGAGCAGTTAATTCAATCTCTTCCCCTTGTTGATGATGACTGATGAAAAGACAGAGCTTTCCTGTAAGTCACAGCTAGAGATGCCAGACATTCATCATATACAAAAACAGATCAAATATTTTCTGCTGTTTAATAAAGCCTTCTATCTCAAGAAGCTGCAGAAGAAAGGCAAAAAAGTGGGGCAGTCAGTGCCTATGCAAGGTGCCACTCTCTCAGGTTAGCAGTGACCTGGCCACCTGGTCACCCACTGTGGACTATGCCCTGCCCCACACTGACCAACACAAGACCAGGAGCTGTCATATTCTCCCTGCCCTACCCACCCACATCCTTCACATTAGATTTATTGGCTTTTCTCTACCTGTGAAAACCATCCCGCCAATAAAAACAATACAAATACATTTTCGGTTTTTTTCTTTTTCCTTTTTTTTTTTTGAGATGGAATCTTGTTCTGTTGCCAGGCTGGAATACAGTGGTGCAATCTCAGCTCTGACTCTGTGGTTCAAGTCATTCTCCTGCCTCAACCTCCCAAGTAGCTGGGATTAGACAGGAGCCACCATGCCCAGCTAATTTTTATATTTTTAGTACAGACAAGGTTTCACCATGTTGGCCAGGAGGGTCTTGATCTCCTGACCTCGCGACCTGCCCACCTTGGCCTCACAAAGTGCTAGGATTACAGGCCTAAGCCACTGCACCAGCCTTTTTTTCTATTGAGTTGGGAGTTTGGAGTTTCACTCTGTCTCCCAGGCTGGATGCAGTGGTGTGATCTCAGCTCACTGCACCCTCTGCCTCCCAGATTCAAGTGATTCTTCTGCCTCAGACTTCCCAGTAGCTGGGACTACAGGCGCCTGCCACCACACCCAGCTAATTTATTGTATTTTCAGTAAAGACAGAATTGCATCATGTTGGCCAGGCTGGTCTCAAATTCCTGACCTCAGGTGATCTACCCACCTCCAACCCTCAAGTACTGGGATCATGAGCATGAGCCACTGCGCCCAGCCAAATAAGATAAATTTTCAATCATCTTGTTGAAGAACATCTATCATCAATCAAATGGAAGGGGGATATAACTATGTTCATTATACTGCAAAAAAAATTTTTTACATGCAATCATGGATCATTTGTAGAGAAAAAACAATGGAAGGAAATATATAAAACATTTTTGATAGCTGTTTTCTCTGGATGCCAGGATTATGAGTGATTTTCATTTTCTCTCCTATGTAATACTTTTCCATTTTTTTCATATGTAACGTTCGTATTAACAAAAAGGTAACTTTTGCCTTAAAGTTGTATAATTTATACTTATAGATTATGAAGAAAATAAAAATTTTTAATGGAAAGAGAAGGACACCAACCACTCATCCACCTAGTAAAAGCATAGCCAAAAATATAAATATATATATATATTTTTCCCCCCCAGCTCAAGGAGGAGTTTATCAGACAATTATATTTTTTGTCTTAAGAGGCTCCACAAGGGCAGGCACAGTGGCTCATACCTGTCATCCCAGAACTTTGAGAGGCAGTGACAGGAATATCAATTGAAGCCAAGAGTTTGAGATCAGCCTGGGCGATAGTCAAATACCATCTCTACAAAAAATTAGCCAGACATGGTGGCACACATGTATAGTCCCAGCTACTCAGTAGGCTGAGGTGGAAGGATCGCCTGAGCCCGGGAGGTCGAGGCTGCAGTGAGCTGTGATTGTGACACTGTACTCCAGGCTGGGCAATGGAGTGAGACTTTGTCTTAAAAGAGGGGGAAAATATTGCCACAATATTTTTCAAACTATTTTAAATTTTATATCACTTTTCCGTAAATAAATACCTGAGGATAACAAAAGCAATTGGCTAGCAAATTAATATTTTTAAAAAATCTTAGAGGTACAATCTTTAAAATATTTTCTGTACTTTGAGATGCAGAGACATGAGTTCACAGGTTAAGTATGTTGCCCACTTGTAAAATTTTGCCTGATTTGTAAGACAAAATACCTGACACAACGTGCTCCAAAGAGCTCCAAGGCTTCCAGTTTGAGAACCACTGTCTCTGAAGGTGATTTGTTCTTTGAGAAACATATCAGGAATGCAATTATCTGAAGGTCAATAAATAAGTATAGAACACAGTTACCTTGCCCTAAGATCTCTGCATCATCTACATGCAATAGATAACTTCAGAGAAGTCATCATCTGCTAAGTATCTTACAGAAGCAGTTGTCAAAATGTTTTCTGAGGACCACTGGGAGACACCCAGACCCTGTCAGAGGGTCTGTGACATCAAAACTATTTTCAAAATTATACCATAACATTAGTATTTGCCTTTTTCACTCTCACTCTGAGTAGAGTTTTCCAGAAGCTACATGACTTTATAACAGATGAAACGTAGAAGCAGATATAAAAATCCAGCACTCTGTTGTTGTTATTTTTTGTTTTTGTTTTTGTTTTTTGAGACCAAATTTTACTCTTGTCATCCAGGCTAGAGTGGTGCAAGAGCGTGATCTCAACTCACTGCAACCTCCACCCCTTAGGTTTGAGCGATTCTCCTGCCTCCACCTCCTGAGTAGCTGGGATATAGACACGCGCCACCATGCCTGGCTTTTTTTTTTTTTTTTTTTTTTTTTTGTATCTTTAGTAGAGACAGTGTTTCTCCATGTTGGCCAGGCTGGTGGCAAACTCCTGACCTCAGGTGATCCACCTGCCTCAGCGTCCCAAAGTGCTGGGATTACAGACTTGAACCACCGTGCCCAGCCACCATCTTCTATTAACTTAGACATAAGAGGTTTGAAACCTGTAAAATAATGTGACTCTTCTTACTAATTTTTTAATAGAAAAAATACAGTCACCTTTTTGTTTTCTGTCCCCTCCTCTCCACCCTATAGTCACCTTTTTGTTTTCTGTCCCCTCCTCTCCACCCTATAGTCACATTTTTGTTTTCTGTCCCCTCCTCTCCACCCTATAGTCACCTTTTATACAATAACATACGTTGGTATGTAATGGGTTGTTTTAATGAATTTAATATTTTTTAAATATTCTCTTTTAATTCCTAATACAATAAAAAAGAATAGATATAACCTCCTTAAGTGAAAGTTCTTTGAGGTTCACAATAATCATTACAATCGTAACAGGGCCGTAAGACTGAAAAGTTTGAGAACTACTGTCTTTGTAGTAATAGAGTTCAGAGAAGTGCAAAATGGGGAAGGTCACCTGAACCCCTCCCGCATCCTTTTCATCCAAAGCCCTCTCCAAGCCTCCCGGTGTAACCAGACCACCTTGTAGTCTGTTATCAGATCACACTATTTTTCACAGCTATTTTTCAAATGCCAGGCACTCATCAAACGCTATGCTAGAGACTGGAGCTAGGGAGTACATGAGAAATGACACCTGTCATCCATGAACTCAGAGTCTACTGCAGAAGAAATAGCCATGAAAAGAAATACCACAAAAATTAATACAAGTAACCTTCATTTTCGGTTATCATTTTCCAAATATTTGCTATAATAATTTTTACCCAATATTCACTGTCCAAATCAAAGACTCTCTGTGATTGTGTCCACCAACAGAACTATTTCAGTTGTATACAAGTCTAGGTCAGAGAATACAGACTGCAGCTAAGTTGCATCTCAGATGTTTTCCCAAAAGATTATGCCTAGCACCCATATTAAATGTACTGACATCACTGCTGTCATCTTCCCATCATTATGTGTGAAAATGTCTCCTGAAAAAGTAGAAAAACTCAAGGAGAAAGTTAGATGAGCATATGAGACCTACAGAAGCCTACGAAGAGGTGGAAGTGATGGCATGTACTGAAGGAAGGAGGTCCATCAGATATTAACTTGACATGTCCCAATCTCCTCAACATGATAGAATTGCTCCTGAAGAGCTTCACCATGTGACTCAACATCTTGAAAAACAAGAGAATTCCTTGTGCCATGGACTCATTGCCATTCTAAGGGTAGGAGACAATTGATTATCAGGCTGGTACAGAAGAGGGTGGGGGACACCTTTGGAGATCTGGAGGCAGCAGTAATAAAGGAGCAAAATTGATTCAGTGAAGGAGCTGAGTTTCAAAGCAAGTGCAAAATGGTCTGAAAGATCCAAGCATAGCGTAAGATAGCAGAAATTGAAGGTGACAGGTGTGGCAGCATCGCCTCACAGTGAAGTGTGGCTAACATCCTCTAGTAACCTGCAGAAAACTATCATCAAAGATGGTTACACACACAGGAAATTCTCAGTCTTTATGAAATGCTATCCCATAAAAAGGTTAAATTGCTCCATGGGTACTCTGATAATGAGGATAAGCTACCCCCCTTGTTGGTGTAAAACTTTGGTTCAGAAGGGCCACTGAAGACTGCCCTGCATATTATGCTATGAAGCATTCAAACTGGAAAGCCCGCATGTTGGAGGCTAGAGATGAGGATTGGGGAGGAGCTATGTGTCACCACTCAGGACGGGAAAATCTTGCAAAGAAGACTTGAATACACACAATATACTTAGAGGTCCATCTAGGGTTATAGATTATGAAGATAATAGCCAGCATGAGTAAAACATATAGAACTTCATTTTATACCTCTATTTAATAACGTTATCATTAGAAGAATCATCATTACACAATATGATAGATATTGATAGAAATGCAGCCCAAAATAGCATCAAACACGAGCCTGATGACTTCCTTTGTCACTGCACTAACATAGGTAATGTCGATGTCTATTCCTACCTAGCTCTCACACTGAAAAAAAGAGATACAGCTCTGAAGGTGGATGCAGGTGTACATGCCTACTGGCCACCTCAGAAATGTTGTATCTTGTCTTTTAGATAGACATCTGCTGACTTGCAGGTCCTTTAGCCAAATCTTATCACTCCGCAGTTATAGGACTTTTTTTCTCTCTGTCCCTCTTTTATCTTCATCTTTGTGTGTTTGTTTTGTTTCCCAAAAAAACTCCCATGCTGTTCCTTTCTTTTTTTTCTTTTCCCCTGCTGTTTCCCATGTGATGAGTATTTTAACGTAAAGGCAGTTAACAAAGGCTAATTAAAACTTCATCCGCAAACTAGCCCTTAGTGAAACATAACAATAAAAAAAAAAAAAGATTCAGATCTTAAGTTCCTCATGTATGTGTACTGTTTCCAGAGAATCATCTAGGACTTACACAGGAGCAAAGATGGCTCTATTTCTAAGTTCCTGAAATCACCAAAGGTTCCAATTTCATTTACAATGAATCAATGTAGTCAATTATATTAATCTCATCCTCCTGAGAACATTGAAATTTTATTTATATCCCATCTATCTCAGAAAGGATTTGCAGATTGTTCCCCCAAGAACAAATTGTCCTCTATATAAGAGGCTGACAAATATTTTCTGCAAAGAAACAGTAAACATTTTAAGCTTTGATGGTCATATAATCTGTCACAACGAACTCACCTCTGCCACTTTAATGCAAAAATACACAATATATAAATGAAAAAATAAGACTGTGCTCCAATAATGCTTTATTACAAAAACCAGCAAAAGCCAGAACTTGACAGCCAAACCCTACTCTTCATCATATACCCAAAGGCTGGATTCACCCCATGCCTTTGAGAGTCTTGGTATTTTGGTTTCAAAAATAGTAAGTTGCTTAAGTTGTATTACTGCTGCCATAGGTTACTGCCCCAAGTGTTCACATTTTTTAGTATAACCTAAGCGTTCAGATTTTTTAGTATAACCTAAGGAAATCAAGCTCCAAAAGCAGCAGCAGAATAAAAGAGAGGCCAGCCAGGTACAGGGGCTCACACCTGTAATCCCAGCACTTTGGGTGGCCGAGGCACGCAGATCACTTGAGGCCAGGAGTTCAAGACCAGCCTGGCCAATATTGTGATATAGCTGGCCTAGAGTTAGAACCTGAACAATGCCATTTTATAAAATGACAAAATTGTTTTTAAAATAAGTTGTAAAGGCTGCTCCATTCTCCTCACAATGACTGCTAAAACCTTGGCTTCTGTAAATAAAACTGATAGTTTGCTCTGCAAGGTGCTCACTATGTAAAGCTGCTTAAAACTGATAGTTTGCTCTGCAAGGTGCTCACTATGTAAAGCTGCTTACCTTCTCTTATTAGTAACTGCCAGAGTTGCTAGCTGGTAATAACCAGAATAAGCAGCCCAAGATTGTTTGGTAGAAAGTCCCGCCATCTTTCCCCCAGGTTTCTTGCCCCCACCCTCCCCCCAGGCTTCCTGCTGCCCTGAGAAAAGCCCGCCAAGCCTGCTCTGTTCTGCCCAGCAACAACAAGCAGCCAATCATCGCAGCAGGAAAGCCCGCCAAGCCTCGGCCTTTCCTGAACCGACACGTAACCCTCTGAGCCACCTCAGCAGTCTGCCCAGAGACGGACAGCCTAACCTAAGCTCCTACGACACTCCGCCAGCCCTGTGTCCACGCCCCATCCACCCCCCTATAAAACCCTCCTACCCCAGCTGCGCAGTCGCAGCCAGCCCCATTCTCCTTCCTTTCCTGGCCTGCCCCCTGGTCCCAATAAACCTGAACTCGGCTTCCAACCCTCGAGCTGTTATTTGGGGTCGGGTACCGGGAAGGGGTCTACAAGGGGGTCGCACATATGGTGCCGAAACCCAGGACGGAGGGTCGCTAGCCCCCCTAGCGACCCCCTCCCTCCAGCGACCTCCCCAGCCCTCCTCCAATTTGGCCTCAGCACTCCGGACCAGGTAAGTCCTGTTTCTTACCTTCTCCTTCCGTGGTGCGTGTGGCAAAGGCCCTTCCTCTCAGTCCCAATCCACGGATCCCTCGCCAAGCACCGGCCGGCCCGAGCAGGATCCCCCAACCAGGCTCCAGGAGCCTTGGGTCGGCAGACAAGGGACGCCTTCTCTGACCCACCCAATCCAAAACCATTAAATAGGAACGATCAGACAGGGGACGCCTTCTCTGGTCCTTCCTATCCACCTTCCTCTGGGGAAGCTGGTGGGTTGGAGGGACGCCTCCCCCCACACTACCCCAGCCCACTAGGATACTGTTCCGAGCTCGGATACTGTTCCGAGACCGCCCTCAGCTGGCAGGAACCCTTTGCCGCACGCATCATGGGGAGCGTGGAGTACAAAATTCCTAAAAACACCCCACTAGGTTGTTTACTTCTCGACTTTACCCGCTTGGGCTACTCCCAAAACCCTTAGGCGGAAAAAGCTTGTCTTCCTCTCCCAGGTGGCCTGGCCCCAGTATCAGCTCGATAACAGGTCGCATTGGCCTCCCACCGGCACTTTCGATTTCAATGTGCTCCGCGACCTAGATAACTTCTGCCGCGACTCACAAAGATAAGGAAGTGCCTTATGTTCAGGCTTTTTGGGACCTGCGTTCCCATCCTGACCTCTGCTCTTCTTGCTCCACTCACCAAGTTCTTTTAGCCCGAACTCCCCCACCGCAGACTCCTACCTCCCCAACCAAGCCACCTCCCTATACTCTACAGGAAGAGATGCCTGACCACATGTCTTCCCGCTTTGTTCCCACTCCGGAAGTCCACTACCTCTCCCCCTCCCTACTCCTCACCGGAGGATCTGCCTGAACATCTATCCTCTCCTGCCAATCTCAGCAACCAGTCGCCATCAACGGCACGCTCTTCCTCTGCTCCCTCTGCAGCTCCTACCTCAGAGGCCATGCCTCACTCTCTCTCTACTCCCTCCGAGCCCCCTCCCTCAGAGGCCGCACTTCCTCTTGCCTCTCCGGTGGCGGCCCACACCCGCTCCCACCAGCCAGCTATCCTGGCCCCACTGCGAGAAGTAGCAGGCGCAGAAGGTTTAATCAGGGTCCATGTTCCTTTCTCACTTCAAGACCTGTCCCAAATTGAGAGACGTTTAGGATCCTTCTCAGCCGACCCATCCACCTATATTAAGGAATTCCAATACCTCACTTAAGCATAAGAAGCCCTAGTCCGGTATACTCGACTAGATCCAGCCTCCCAAAACGGGGCCACTGTATTAGCCTCCCATTTTATCTCCCAATCAGCACCCGACATAAGAAAGAAACTAAAGAAAGCAGAAGAGGGGCCAGAGACTCCCATCCAAGACCTGGTAAAAATGGCTTTAAAGTATTCAATGCCAGGGAAGATGCGGCTGAGGCTGCCCGCCAAACTCGCATGAAGCAGAAGGCTGCCCTCCAGACCCAAGCCCTAGTGGCGGCTCTAAGGCCGGCAGGGAACCAGAAGCCCAAGGCCGAAACCCATGCCCCTCCGGGGGCATGTTTCAAATATGGAAAAGAAGGACACTGGTCCCGAGCCTGTCCACAACCACGGCCACCAACTAAGCCTTGCCCTATCTGTCAGCTCCCGGGACACTGGAAGTCAGACTGCCCCAGCTTCCCCAGGGTGCCGGTTCCTCAAAACAGATACACTGGCGTTACGCAGCCGGCAGTCACCCTCAGTAGGGAGGAGCCTGCTTGCCAGGAGCCGACCTCCGAGGGAGCTCCGTTCCCCAGTCTACTAGGGCTGCTAGACGACTAGCGGGGCCCTGGCTTTCCGACTCCGGTTACCCTTGCCAAGCCTAGGGTCACAAGACACGGGGGCTACCTACTCCGCACTTCCTTCTTATTCTGGCCGTCTCACCCCTTCCCAGGTCTCGGTCATGGGAATCGACGGGACCCCGAGTATCCCCTACCAAACCCCACCACTCATGTGCTCATATAACTCCACTCCATTCAACCACTCTTTTTAGTAATCCCCACCTGCCCAGTTCCCCTTCTGGGGCGAGACATCCTTTCAAAGCTGAAGGCCGTCATAACCTTCCCCACTACCAGCCCACACAGCCTCTTTCTCCTAGCCCTCAATACTCTGCCTCAGAACTCCAGACCCTCCAGTCTACCCCCGGGGTACGGTTCAAGGATGACTTGGCCTTCAAGCATAACCTCCTCATCCTCCCTGAAAAGCAAAGGTACCAGATAATCCAAGACATCCATAATTCACTCCACATTGGGCCTAAAGCCTTATACCGATTCCTCAACCCACTTTTCACCCTCACTATCTTCTCAGTACCATACAGGAAGTCCAGTCCTCCTGTACTGTCTGCGCAAAAACTAATTCCCAGGGTTCCTGTCATCCTCGGCGCCAGCTCTATCAGCTACGCGGGTTCCTACCTGGCCAAGACTGGCAAATTGATTTCACCCATGTGCCAAAGCATAAACAGTACCGGTATCTGCTAACCATTGTTGACACTATTTCAGGCTGGATTGAAGCTTACCCCACAGCCTCTGAGTCTGCCGGGACAGTAGCCACTCATCTCATTCAAGACATCATCCCACGCTTTGGACTCCCGGCTACCATATATTCAGACAACGGCCCAGCCTTTATCTCCAAAGTCACTAATGCCGTTTCTACCTCTCTAGGAATTCAGTGGAAGCTACACGCCGCCTACCATCCTCAGTCCTCTGGTAAGGTGGAACGGGCCAATGGCCTAATAAAGGAGCATCTGACCAAGCTCATGCTTGAGCTCCGCCAATCCTGGGTAACCTTGCTTCCTATCGCCCCCACCAGGTTGAGAGCAAGCCCCCGGGGCCCATCACAGCTTAGCCCGTTTGAGCTGCTGTACGGTCACCCCTTCCTACTTTCAACTCCCCCACCACCAAAGACCACTCCTCTAGACAGCTACCTCCCCTACTTTACTCTCCTTCGCAGCCTTCTCCGAGAACACGCCAACGCTTCTCTTCCCCAACCCACCCAGCCATCTGGAAATACACAGAAAGTCTCCCCCGGGGACTCAGTTCTTATCAGGTCCCTCTCCCCAAAGCCCCTCGCCCCCAAGTGGGAAGGACCATACACAGTCCTCCTTACCACTCCATCAGCTATAAGAGTTGCTGAAATCCCATCTTGGGTCCACCTGTCTCGGGTAAAAAAGGCCCCTCATGGACCCTCCTTATGCTGGAAGGCTGTTCCTACTGGCCCTTTATCTGTCAAACTTACCAGGGCCTAGCAGCCACACCCCCTACAGATGGAGATTCTTCCTAACTGAAAACTATACCAAAACCACCTTCATCTGTAATACCCCTCCATACAGCCACAACCATCTTCTTGCAACTTCCGACTGCCCCGCAGCCGGATGCCAAAGGGCCATATATCTGAACTTCACCAAATTCCATAACATCCATACTGATATACCTCTCATGTGCTTCAACCATGACCAACCATCAGGAGCGTGCAATAATACTCCTTGGCGCTCCTGCATGGGATGTACTTGGATGAACTGTCAACTACATATAGCCGTCAAGTCCACAGTACCTGCCCGATCTCAGCTCAAAATCATCCCAGACATAGATGGAGAAGGAAACACCATTATCGGTTCTACACGGTATTCCATTCTCATACCTGACCCCTGGGACAACCAGTGGAAAAGCCCCCAGAAAGCTGCCCTGTATGACCACATAGATACCAAATATCCCTCTTCCCACCTGTACATCTGGCGGGCATACGTACGTACAGTCCACCAAGTCCACTCTGATATTAGCCTACAAGAAAAATCTCTGAATGACCAATTGCAACCACATTCGTCTCCGTTTTCCTGGTTAACTTTTCTCCAAGAAGGAATCAAGTTAGCTAACCTCTCAGGACTAACTGACCTAACTTCATGCCTCATGTGTGCCTTCTTAGGACAGACTCCCTTCGTTGCAGTCCCTTACCCCATCCCTCTCAACCTTTCAGCCTCAACTTCTTCCTTCTCCCCCGTCAGGGAAGTCGATCTCTACACTCCACCTGATTTTGAACAGCTACCTGTGTGCTATTCCCTAGGCCGAAACTTCCCTAGCTGTAACAGAACTATACGGTTAACCACTAATATAACAGCCCCACGAGGAACGTTTTTTTGGTGTAACAGGACCTTAACAAAAACTCTCTACGTTGGCCTTTCCTCATCTCTTTTATGCCTCCCAGTAACCCTAGTCCCTCGACTCACTATATATTCTTCAGCCGAATTCCAGATGCTGCAAGCTCCCCATCACCGCACCCAACGAGCTGCCTTCCTACCCATTGCCGTTGGAGTCTCCCTTGCTGGTTCAGCACTTGCAGCAGGATTAGGGGGAGGGGCACTAGTCCACTCTCACCTGGCCATAGCCCGACTGACCTCACAACTCCAAGCCGCTATTGATGACTCCACTGAGTCTTTAGCATCACTCCAACGACAGATCACCTCAGTTGCCCAAGTTGCCTTGCAGAACCGAAGAGCCCTAGACCTGCTCACTGCTGAACGAGGAGGGACCTGTATCTTCCTACAAGAAGAGTGCTGTTACTACATCAATGAATCCGGCCTAGTAGAAACCCGAATCGAGAGCCTCCAGAAACTCAAAACTAGCCTGCAGAGTCAGAAGTTCTCGGCTGAAGCCACAGCGTGGTGGTCTTCCTCTATGTATACCCTCTTGTCCCCATTGCTTGGGCCCCTAGTGGCCGTTTGCCTAATCTTACTTATTGCTCCTTGCTTTCTACAGTTCATACAGCGGCGCTTTCAAGAACTGACTCGAGTCACCATCCACCAGATGCTGCTCCAACCCCACCCTGAACGAGTGCAAGAAACAGACCTCTCCCTGAACATCCAGGCTCCTTAAGAAAAGAGACCTCTTCAGAACCCCCCCCACCCCCGTCGACCCTTGTCAGCAGGAAGTAGCCAGATCGATTCCGCTGCCCTTTTTCCTTTTTAAGGAGTCGGGAATGTTTGGTAGAAAGTCCCGCCATCTTTCCCCCAGGTTTCTTGCCCCCACCCTCCCCCCAGGCTTCCTGCTGCCCTGAGAAAAGCCCGCCAAGCCTGCTCTGTTCTGCCCAGCAACAACAAGCAGCCAATCATCACAGCAGGAAAGCCCGCCAAGCCTCGGCCTATCCTGAACCGACACGTAACCCTCTGAGCCACCTCAGCAGTCTGCCCAGAGTCGGACAGCCTATCCTAAGCTCCTACGACACTCCGCCAGCCCTGTGTCCACGCCCCGTCCACCCCCCTATAAAACCCTCCTACCCCAGCTGCGCAGTCGCAGCCAGCCCCGATCTCCTTCCTTTCCTGGCCTGCCCGCTGGTCCCAATAAACCTGAACTCGGCTTCCAACTCTCGAGCTGTTATTTGGGGTCGGGTACCGGGCAGGGGTCTACAAGGGGGTCGCACAAAGATGATTCCATCCTGGCTCCAGGGACAACTCGTAGTAACTAAAGATCTGTACCCCTACCCAGATAATGTATAAACTAATGTTTATCTTGACTTCTGTAAACCACTTAAGTAACAATCGGAATGACAAAAGTCCCCTGGCCCTTGGAATGTCGGAGCCCCCCTCACCCTAGTCTCGGCCCAGGAGGTGATTTACAGAATCCACTAGCCCTCGAAATGTCTGAAGCCTTTCATCCCCATCTCCACTCCTCACCCCCACTCCCAAGGTGGTTTTACGGGTATGAAAAGGTCTTGTCACCCTTCTTTCTCTGCCACGGGTTGGAGAGACGTGAGTCCTCCGTGGTCGCCGGCAATAAACCCTGCAATTTGGCATACTTTTGTCTTGGTGTTGACTTTCTATGCTCGGTCCAGTATAACAATATGGCGAAACCCTGTCTCTGCTAAAAATACGAAAATTAGCCCAGTGTGGTAGCATGCACCTATAATCCCAGACACTCAGGAGGCTGAGGCAGGAGAACTGCCTGAACCCCAAGGGCAGAGGTTACAGTGAGCCAAGATCATGCCACCACCCTGAGCAACAAAGCAGATCTCAGCAATCCCATTACTGGGTATATATCCAAAGGATTATAAATTGTTCTATTATAAAAACACATGCAAAAGAAAAATATAAAAATAAAACAGAAATAAAAAAAAAAAAGATACATGCACACATATGTTCACTTTGGCACTGTTTACAATAGCAAAGACCTGGAACCAACCCAAATGCCCATCGATGGTAGACTGGACAAGGAAAATGTGGCACATATGTTGTACCGGCCCAAGCATAGAAAGGGGACTATTTGACATTCTGATTGGTACTTAAGTGGTTCACAAAAGCCAAGATTAGCATTAGTTTACACATTGTCTGGGTGGGGTGGCGATCACAGTCCTTAATTACTTATTTACATTTGGGTTATAGATAGCAGTTTCAACAGAAAGCTGAGGTATGGTTGAGGTATGCAGTTTATGGGGCTTTTTACCATGTCACACATATATACCATGGAATACTATGCAGCCATAAAGAGGATGAGTTCATATCCTTTGTAGGGACATGAATGAATCTAGAAAGCATCAGTCTCAGCAAACTGACACAAGAACAGAAAATCAAACACCGCATGTTCTCACTCATAGGAGGTTGTTGAACAATGAGAACACATGGACACAGGGAGGAGAGCATCACACACTGGGGTCTGTTGGGGGGGGACTAGCGGAGGGACAGCAGGGGGTAGGGAGTTGGGGAGGAATAACATGGGGAGAAATGCCGGATATAGGTGATGGGGGGGTGATGAAGGCAGCAAACCACATTGCCATGTATGTACCTATGCAACAATCCTGCATGATCTGCACATGTACCCCAGAACCTAAAGTACAATAATACATATAAAAGTATGAATGAGAGGCCAAGACTCAAGCCAGGGGATTTCCAAGCCCTTCTAACTCTCCTATCAAAGCTGATTATACTGATCTAGTCCATGAACAACCTCACTCCTGATTCCTATGCTGCATCCCAGCCTGGATCAAAACTACAATGGCACCTTCTCTGCTCCTTAAAAGATTTGCCTGGGGCTAAGAGACAAAATTCAGACTCTGGAACAGGGCAGGTGAAGCTGCTGAGGAACCATGGGTCAGATCCAGGACACAGGCCCACAGCCCTATCTCAAGCCTCTCTCCCATAACCCACAGCTGTTATTCCAGTTTTGCCTCACCCTCCTATGCTCCTGCTCAGCAAATGACCTGCAACTTCAACAAAAATACTGAGACTATTAGGTGTGGTCTCACCCTTCAATTTACCTAGTTCCTGTCCCACCTTCCACTCTCTCTCCTTTCACTGGAACTTAATCATCAAGGCCAAGTTCAGATGTCCTTCCCCTCCAGAAAGTCTTCCTTGAATGCAGGCCTCCTCACAGCGCCTCTCCCACAGGCTGCAAAGAGTCAAGCTCACTGCACCAACTGTCCCTTCACCCTACCAAGTCTATGATCCATTTGAGAAGCAGGATTCATATTCATCTTTGCACCCTGCACCAATTATTTCTCTTATCTCCCTACACCCTGTACAAGAACTACCACCCCCACCAAAAAAAGGCTACGATTTTCTTACCATTCTTTTAAGATTAAAGGAAATAGCCATCAATAGAAATTCAAGAAAAAAGTACTGCAATTTGATAACTCTGTAATTCCTTTCAAAATAATGCCATAAATCATAAGAAATCATTTTGATACAATTTAAATACTGAACTAAAGAATTAAACAATGTAAAGATAGGCGTCATTAGCAAAACAATCCATGGGCTCTTTAAATGCACATTCATTACAATGAATTCAAACATTCCTGATAGTAAGCTATTATTGCACTCACCCTTCATCCACACCCTTTAATGCACTCTAAAAAGTTATTCTTTGTCTGCCTCAAGGCGGGTAAATACAAGTTATTTTTCATTTGTTTGAATTTAAATGTCTTGAGTGTGATTGGTTTTATTTACCAGAAGCAGAAGACTTCTCTCATGTCTTTCTTTATGCTACAAAAGCATTGAAAATGTCAGTCCAGCTCAGAAGCTGCTAAATGTTTCCACAGAGACTACAGAAATTCTATAAAATACTGCCTGGTAGGTCCTACCAAAATGATAGATTCCCAGCTCTAAAACCTGTAAACGATGAGAATGTTTTTAAACTGCATATTTACAAACCAGTGGATTTTGTTCATTGGATTTTAATAACAAAAGTTATTCAAATCTGAAGTCTAAAGTCAATGTTCCCTTGAAGCAATGCCAATGAGTAAATGGCTTTCAAACACAAGCAGTAAATTGATAAGCACTGCAAACCAAAGTCTATCAACCTCATCTTTATAGTCAATGCTTACAGTAGTTCACTATCAAATACATAAAGCTAATTCAAGACATTTTCATATCAATTGTTCTGAAAATGATCCCAAACATGCTATTTCTAACTCTTAATTATATATGCAAAAATACAAAACAAAATATATATTTTTGTTCCAAAAATAAGGAACAAATTATATATGCAAAAATAGCAAAAAGGTTAATTATCTTAAGAGGTGGTTTAAAAAAAAAACTTAGATTGAGTTTTATTTTATTTTCAAGCACTCAGGCAACTTTCAGTTCAGGATCCGGATGACCCATCAGCTCAACCTTCTGCTCAGAAGCCTGAATGTTTGTCAGGGTATCATCCACAGGCAGAAACTATGGAGAAGGTACAAAATATGCCCATCAGCTCAGGGGCAATATGTAGTTGACAAAGACCTAGTTTTACATATTTCCAAACTATGAGACTGATTATGCATAATGACTTCTTTAACACTGGTGTTGGGGATAAGAGAATGCCATGGCCCTTTTACTAGCCTCCCAACTTCCTTTGAAAAGCACTTGACCCGCTCCAGGCCCCTGTTTTGTTAAGTGCAAAAGGCCTTAGGCAGCCTCATCCATTCCAGTGGAAATCACACAGAAGCTGGTTTAAACAAGGCAAGATGCCACATTCTTTAAGGAAGCCTAAAGATAACAGACCCACACAAATGTTTCCAACATGCTCACTCCCATCTCTGCCCACATCCCTCACCATCAATTTCCTACATGTTCTACTTGCTGCCACACCCTTCCCAGACAATTGCTCTAACCACTAGAAGCTGCTCTTGGTCTCCATCTGAGACCTCATCTTTATCACACATGTGCATAACTTGGCCTTGCCTATGGACAAAATCTAATGACCTGCCCACAACAGCTAAACTTATCTTTAGTTCATAAGAGATTTATTATCACTAAAGAATAAATCAGCGAAGAATACACTTGAAACTGAAACAAACAAACAAAAAAAATCTAGCAACCATTTAATACAAGGTACGATTTGAAACTGGTAGTCTAGATGTGGCTTTTGCTAAAAGAAATTGAAATGATCCTTCTGGAAAGCAATATTAGAAATACTTCAAAAACAAATGCAAAAAACCTTCCTAACTCTTTGGTGGTAAACATGAACAAACACAGACATGCATATATACACACACTCACATAAAACAGAACAAAAGGAAATCATAAAAAGGTTATTCCTGTTTAGTAAACTTATGAGCAATTTTTTATTCTCTTCTTTATGTTTTTCTGCATTTTTTAATTTTCCTACATGTACATATACTACTTTAATAAACAATACATTCTCAACAGAGATTACTTATACTAATAAAAATTCAGATGCAGAATGAAGAAAGGCTATTTTTCCTTTTTTTAACTTTTATTTTTAATATTTCAAACATATGTGTATTTAAAACACCAGTCTGTCATCTAGCTTCAATTATAAATATTTTGCTGGGCTGGGTGTAGTGGCTCACATCTGTAATCCCAACACTTTGGGAGGCTGAGGAGGGAGGATCGCTTGCTCCCAGGAGTTCAAGATCAGCCTGGGCAACATAAGAAGACCCTGTCTCTACAGAAAAAAAAAATTTTAATTAGCTAGGCATGGTGGCGCTTGCAGGTGGTCCCAACTACATAGAAGGCTGATGCAGGAAGACTGTTTGAGCCCAGGAGGTCAAGGCTGCAGTGAGCCATGATCATGCCATTGCATGCCAACCTGGGCGACAGGGCAAAACTGTCTCAAAAAAAAAAGTGTATGTGTGTGGGGGTGTGTTTGGGGTGTGTAGCCCATCTTCTTTCATCTATATATATCCTGCTTTATTTCCTTAAGTAACTGAAAAACATGGCCAGGCACAGTGACTCACACCTGTAATCCCAGCACTTGAGAGGCAGAGGTAGGTGGATCCCAAGGTCAGGAGTTCAAGACCAGCCTGGGTAATATGGTGAAACCTCGTCTCTACCAAAAATACAAAAAATTTAGCTGGGCATGGTAGCAGGCACCTATAAACCCAGTTACTCAGAAGGCTGAGGCAGAGAATAGCTTGACCCCAGGAGATGGAGGTTGCAGAGAGCCAAGATTGTGCCACTGCACTCCAGCCTAGGTGACAGAGCAAGACTCAGTCTCAAAAATAAATAAATAAAATAAATCCCAGCCTTCATGTTATTTCAACCATATATCCTTCAATATGTACCTTTAATTGATAAAATTATATAGCTATCATTCCCTCCAATACGACAATTTAATTCTACAATATCATATAATGCCTTCAAAAATAAGAATGGTCTTTGAAATAACAGTGCTCAGCAATTAAAAATTCATACATAAAATCTGAACCTGTGCTACTACCTGGTATGCAGGATATATAAAGTATAAACCACTAAGAATCGCTAAAACGACAGAAAAGGGAATTTAAGCCAAAGAAAAAGAAAAGCATGAAAGAAAGAAAAATGTATAAGAGGCCTGAACAGGCACTTCACTAAAGGGGAAACCCAAACAGTCAGTGAACATAAGGGAAAAAAATCATAATACAACTTAAAACCAAAAGATGCGACTACACACACCAACAGAATAGGCAAAATAAAAGAAATAACAATACTGAGTGTTAGGGAGGATGTGGAGCAATGAAAACTTGAATATATTGCTATAGGAAGTGTAAGCTGGAAAAAAAGTTTTCTTCTAAATCTAACCAGGTATATATACTCTATGACTGTTTCTATGTATATGCCCAAGAAAAATGTATGCCTCTATGCCCAGGGAAACATGTGCAGAACATTCACAGAAGTTATATGCATAAAAGCCAAAACTAGAAACAACCCAAAAAATTATTAACAACAGAGCAAATAAATTATATAGCATATGCATACAACAGAATGACACGGCAATGACAATTAATGAACTATAGCTATATTACACAAGAAGCATGGAACTGTAAGAAGGTATATAAGAAGCCAGACATAAAAGAATATATACTGAACGATTCTAGTTATATAAAATTCAGAAACAGGCCACAGTTTGCTGTACTGTTAAAGAAAAGAAGGAAATAAGTACCTTAAAGTCAGATCCTTATTTGGTTACCTTTGGAGGAAAAGGAGAAATTCTACACTGCTGGTAATGTTTTCCTCAGTGTAAGGAAATTCTACAGTGATGGTAATGTTCTCCTCGGTGTCAGAAATGGTACACAGGTGTTCACTTTACTATAATTCATAAACCTCTAAGTTTATGTTCTATGCCCTTTCCAGCTTGTTTTATATTTCAAAATAAAAAAGGTTTTAAAATAAAAATGGGATTTAGGCAAGGATTATTTATGGATGCCAAATCCACTGAATGAAAGGCTGTTCGGTACAGTCACCTAATATTTAAGTATCACCCCATAAATCACTTAGTTACAAAGGGGAATCCTTGACTGAATCCTTCAAGGCGGGAGGTGGCGGAGTTATAACATTACTGAAAAAATTTGAATATGGTCTGTATATTAGATAACATTATATAAATGTTAAACTCCCTTGGAATTAAAAGATACAAATTTATATAATTCATGGTGAATTGTCATGATGTCTGCATCATATATCAAATGTCACAGCAGAGAGAAAGAGATAGGGACAGAAACAGGCAAAGAGAGACAAAGAAACACAAAGCAAACGTGGCAAAATATTAACTACAGGTTGAGTATCTAATGCTTGGGCCCAGAAGTATTTCAGAAGTCAGATTTTTTTTCTCATTTTGGAGTATCTGCATTATACTTACAGGTTGAGCATCCCTAATCTGAAAAATCCAAACTGCTCCAAAATCCAAGTTTCTGAGTTTCAACATCACACTCAAAGGAAATGCTCATTGGAGCATTTTGGATTTTAGATTTCTGGATTAGGGATGCTTAACCTGTACTGGTGAACCCTAAGTAAAGGGTATCCAGGTATGTATTGCACTAGTTTCACCTTTCAGTAGATAAGAAATTTTTCTAAAGGAAATAATGGGCTACGCCTGGTGGTTCACACCCCTAATCCCAAAACTTTAGGAGGCCGAGGCAGTTAGATTGCTTTAGCTCTGGAGTTCAAGACCACCCTGGGCAACATAGTAAGACCCCATCTCAATAAAAATTCCAAAAAATAATAAAATAAATTTTAAAAGAAAATAATGGGAGAGGGCACAGAAGATTTCAAAAGACAAAGAATTTTTAGAATTGTGGTTTTAAAATATCAGGAAAAGGCAAAAAGAATTAAATCATAACCAGTGAATTAAGTCCCCATGAAAAATGGCTAGAAAGACTATAATAACATGTACGCCTTTTGAGACGGAATCTCACTCTGTCACCCAAGCTGGAGTGCAGTGGCGTGATCTTGGCTCACTGTAACCTCCACTTCCTGAAGTGATACTCCTGCGTCAGCCTTCCAAAGAGCTGGGATTACAGGCACTTGCCACCATGCCTGGCTAATTTTTGTTATTTTTAGTAGAGATGGCCAGGCAGGTATGAACTACTTTTTTTTTTTTTTGAGACGGAGTTTCACTCTTGTTACCCAGGCTGGAGTGCAATGGCGCGATCTCGGCTCACCACAACCTCCGCCTCCTGGATTCAGGCAATTCTCCTGCCTCAGCCTCCTGAGTAGCTAGGATTACAGGCACGCACCATGCCCAGCTAATTTTTTGTATTTTTAGTAGAGACGGGATTTCACCATGCTGACCAGGATGGTCTCGATCTCTTGACCTCATGATCCACCCGCCTCGGCCTCCCAAAGTGCTGGGATTACGGGCCTGAGCCACCACACCCAGCAACATGTACCTTTTTTTTTTGAAACGGAGTCTTGCTCTGTTGCCCAGGCTGAAGTGCAGTAGAGAAATCGTGGCTCACTGCAACCTCCACCTCCCAGGTTCAAGTGATTCTTCTGCCTCAGTAGCTGGGACTACAGGTGCACACCACCACACCAGGCTAATTTTTGTATTTTTAGTAGAGATGGGGGTTTCCCCATATTGGCCAGGCTGGTCTTGAACTCCTGACCTTGTGATCCACCCACCTCGGCCCCTCAAAGTGCTAGGATTACAGGCGCGAGCCACCACGACCAGCAACATGAACTTTTTTTTTTTAGAGACGGAGTCTCACTATGTTGCCCAGGCTGAAGTGCAGTGGCAATTCACAGGCGCAATCCCACTACTGATCAGCACAGGAGTTTTGACCTGCTCCATTTCCAACCTGGGCTGGTTCGCTCCTCCTCAGGCAACCTGGTGGTCCCCGCTTCCAGAAGGTCACCATATTGATGCCGAACTTAGTGTGGACACCCAATCAGCATAGCGCACTACAGCCTAGAACTCCTGGGCTCAAGCGGTCCTCCCACCTAAGCCTCCCAAGTAGCTGGGACTACAGGCATGGGCCACTGCAGCCAGCAACATGTACTTTTTTTAAAAAAATAAAATTATTAAAATTTGTAGGAAAAAAGGACAATATAAGCCTGTTCAAATATAACTTTTTTTAATGACCGAGGGAAAGTACTGGAAAAATGTATCTAAAATCCTGCTTCTGCTTTAAGGTGTCAGTATGGTGGATCACATTTCCTGTTTTCCAAACATTTTTATAATGTATTTTTGCTTTAAAAATTAACGTAGTGAAAAGATCGGCCAGATAGCCACCTATCATGTTACTTCTGAACAATTTCAGGTATTTGTAAAATTACCTAGCTTCAGTTTGAAAAATACCAGCAGCAGAAATCCTACTGATGAGTATGTCCTGTCATCCTTTGAAAAATTACGGATCACCCAAAAGCACAACAAAGGACCACTTCTAACCTGCTTAAATGGTAACAAAACTGTCACATTCAGTGATCATTTACAAAACTCATTATAAATATGAATGTACCTCATCATATATGCTCCCATTAATATCTGCACCATAGATGGGGGCCACAAAAGTTAAGTTCTTCCAGTACTTGCGTTCCAAATCTTCGTAATCCAAGTATCTTGGAGTACAGTATCTGTAAAAGGTAGATTAAAAAAAAGTACAAACCAGTAAGTCAGTTTTAGGGTTTTCCCCACAAAATTGATCTACAATACTTTCTTAAACTTAAAATCCTACCAAAATGAAAATACTGCATGTTGTCAAATTTAACAAGTAAACGTACAAATGGATTTACATAGCTATCTGAATATTCTTAAGATTGCTAAATAACTCAACATTACTTTATATTTTACTAGAAAAATACTTTCATAAGACCATCCATGGTGGCTTACGCCTATAATCCTAGCACTTTGGGAAGGTGAGGAGGGTGGATCATGAGGTCAGGAGATTGAGACCATCCTGGCCAACATGGTAAAACCCCGCCTCTACTAAAAATACAAAAAAAAAAAAAAATTAGCTGGGCATGTTGGCACATGCCTATAATCCCAGCTAGACAGGAGGCTGAGGCACGAGAATCACTCGAACCCAGGAGGAAGAGGTTGGAGTGAGCACAGATTGTACCACTGAACTCCAGCCTGGTGACAGAACAAGACTGCCTCAAAAAAAAAAAAAGAAAAGAAAAATACTTTCATGAAAACATGAACAATAAAAGCAGAGTATGAAAGTCATTATTTTAGCTTTCACAGTATTTTTTATATCTTTAATCAACTACACTATGCTAAATTTTACATGTTTATAGAAAAATGACATAACACCTAGAGAAACAATGACAAACAATAATCTTGCGAAAAATCCAAGAAAGGAAAGTTAAAATAAGATATTCTGCAGCTATTAGATTGACAAATGCTGAATATATTAATGGCAGGAAAATAATGACACCTCTTAGACAACTTAGTGGGACTATACGCTGGTACAACCATTCCAGCATATAATTTTTCAACGTGTAAAAAGTGTTTAAAAATCGATATATTTGACCCAAAATCTAACTGTAGAAATTTACCCAACAATACAGGTATGTGTACAGTGACAGTCAACTCAAGGTATTTGCTGCACCATTAATTGAAAATACAAGTCACTATCTATCAACTAGTGATTAGCTAAAAAAAAAAAAAGATACAGAATATAAAATAAGATAGATCTTTTTAAATACTGACATCAAATTCTATCCACAGTGAATAAAGCAGGTTATAGAACAGTGTATACTATATCCTCTTTACGTAAAAAAAAAAGAAAAAACTGTAATTGTATATTAAGTCACCAGAAAGAAATGCATAATAAATTATTATTAATGGTTATCTCTCACATAGAAATTACAGAAAAGCACTTACTTCTCTGTATTATTAGGAATTTGAACAATAATCTTACCACCAAAAAAAGGGATACCAATGTTTCTTCAGGAAGAAAATAAGCAAAGAAAGAAGCAAAGGAGAAAATAATGAAATGAAGTTAAAAAGGTATTTAGCAGTAGTAGAATCCCTATAATATATACTGGACATTTTAGATTGACTAATTATAGAACAACCAACATCTATATTCACTATACCAGGGACCCCAAACTAGTTATCTGTGTAACAAGACGACCAAATAATTTAACAACTATATTCAAAATACCAAACAACTTGGCAGGGTGCAATGGCTGACTCCTGTAATCCCAGCACTCTGAGAGGCTGAGGCAGGCAGATCACAAGGTCAAGAGCTCAAGACCATTCTGGCCAACGTGGTAAAACCCTGTCTCTACTAAAAATACAAAAAGCTGGGCGTTGTGGCATGCACCTGTAGTCCCAGCTACTTGGGAGGCTGAGGCAGGAGAATCACTTAAAGCCAGGAGGCAGAGGTTGTGGTGAGCCAAGATCGCACCACTGTACTCCTGAGTTGCCTGAGCAACTGAGCGAGATTCGATCTCAAAAAAAAAAAAAAGAAAGTTTCATTTCTCAATTAATAAGATCTGAAAGAATAAGACTCTACTAATGCCCACTCAAAAATTTCAAAAGAAAGCGTTCAAATTATATTAAACATAAAATTTTCCCACCAAAAGCATTGGCAACAAAAGCCAAAATAGACAAATGGGACCTAATCAAACTCCACAGCTTCTGCACGGCAAAAGAAACAGTCACTAGAGTGAATCGGCAACCAACGGAATGGGAAAAAATGTTTGCAGTTTACCCATCTGACAAAAGGCTGATATCCAGAATTTACAAACAACTCAAACAGATTTACAAGAAAAAAACAAACAAGCCCATTCAAAAGTGGGCAAAGGATATGAACCGACACTTTACGAAAGAAGACATATATGAGGCCAACAATCATATGAAAAAATGCTCATCGTCACTGGTCATCAGAGAGATGCAAATCAAAACCACATTGAGATACCATCTCACGCCAGTTAGAATGGCGATCATTAAAAAATCTGGAGACAACAGATGCTGGAGAGGATGTGGAGAAAAAGGAACACTTGTACACTGTTGGTGGGAGTGTAAATTAGTCCAACCATTGTGGAAGACAGTGTGGCGATTCCTCAAGGCCTTAGAAATAGAAATTCCATTTGACCCAGCAATCCCATTACTGGGTATATACCCAAAGGACTATAAATCATTCTATTATAAGGACACATGCACACGAATGTTTATTGCAGCACTGTTTACAATAGCAAAGACCTGGAATCAACCCAAATGCCCACTGATGATAGACTGGACTGGGAAAATGTGGCACATATACACCATGGAATATTATGCAGCAATCAGAAATGATGAGTTCGTGTCGTTTGTAGGGACATGGATGAATCTGGAGAACATCATTCTCAGCAAACTGACACAAGAACAGAAAATGAAACACCGCATATTCTCACTCATAGGCGGGTGATGAAAAATGAGAACACATGGACACAGAGAGGGGAGTACTAAACACTGGGGTCTATTGCGGGGAAAAGGGGAGGGCCAGTGGGAGGGGGAGGTGGGGAGGGATAGCCTGGGGAGAAACGCCAAATGTGGGTGAAGGGGTGAAAGCAAACAGAACACACTGCCATGTGTGTACCTGTGCAACTGTATTGCATGCTCTGCACATGTACCCCAAAACCTAAAATGCAATAAAAAAATAAGAAAAAAAAAATTTTCCATTTCTTTGGAATAGCCAGAATGTTCCATAGAAGGAATGTAACACACAGAAGTCCTCAAGTAGTATCATGTGCTTACAATATGAAATATAACTTTTTTAAAGAAAGATACCTAAATTCATTCAAAATCTTAATCTCATTCACACCCATCCAGGGAATTTGGAAACTATATTTTTTGGTTGGTCTCAGATTTTGTTTTATTTTGTTTTTGTCAGATATATGTTTTGATCTGGGGCCTTAATTATCATATCAGAATTTTTTAAAAGAACTTTAATAATAATAATTGTGACAATGTTTAAATATAACCACAAATTCGTTGACACTTGTCCCTTCAAGAAGTAGAGCTTGATTCTCCTCCCCTTGACTGTAGGCTACACTTAACAACTGGCTTGTAACAAACAGAACACAGCAGGTGTGAAAGTGTGTCACTTCTGATACAGGTCATGAAAAGACATGTGGTTTCCTTCTTGCTATCTCTCTCGGATCACTTGCTCTGGGAGAAGCCAGCTGCCATGACATGAGGAGCAGTCCATGTGACAAGGAACTGAGGATCTCATCAAAAGCCATGTAAGGGGAGTACTCTTGTAAGAGATCTTCTAGCCACAGTTAAATGCTTAGATGACTGTAGCCCAGCCAACAACCTAATGGCAGCCTCACAAGACCCTGAGGCAGAACCACCTGGCTAAGGCACTCTCAGATTCCTGACCTTCAGAAATTATGGGTTGGTTTAAGCAGCTAAGTAAGATTTGGGATAATCTGTTACACAGAAATAAATAACTAATGCAATGGTGGCCTTTCAAGTCATTCAAGGTTTGCTTTTAAAAGTACTAATCTTCTAAAATCATTTAAGGATTAAATGTTGTCAAACACGCACCAAAAAATTACCCAACAAATATGAATAATTGTTGTGTAGAATCAAAAACTCATGGCAACTATAAGGTAAGAAGTTCCATTTGTAGCCACTATAAATGAGATAATAAAATGAAGACCAACTTCTTTCTTTAACACTAAGCTAAATGTTAAGGCAACCAAGTAAAGAACAGAAGACAGAAATGGTTAAATGAAGGTTGAAAGACACTGCATGGGAGACTCCTGCTTTTCATTATAAACAGCTCTGTCTACTTTGTTTCTTAACATATTTACATAAATATTTGAAGGAAACAGAAATAGCAAACCGATTCTACTCACTTGCCACTGTTGGCCAGCTGCCTGAACTCCTTCACCGTCATTGCTTTTTTCTGGATATTGTACTGAGTGAACAGTCCTGACTGCCCTGTGACCATCTGCTGAATTGGTGCTGGAATGAGCAAATTATCAATGTCATCATAGCATTGTCTTGGCTTCCACTCCTTAGGAGGAATCACCTAAAAATAAAATAATGAAATAAAGTATCATCTTGAAAACATTCCAAGTAATTTAGCTTTTAAGTATTCCGATAAAATACAACTGAATTTCTCAGTCTATGACAAATGTGTAAAAAAAAGGTTATCTGCAAAAGAACAATACGACGTTATTCAACACCAAAATGTATTAAGTACTCATTATCCCAAACACTGTACTTACATTAACTCATTTTGAGTAGGTACTATTAACATCTTGATTTTAAAGATAAAATTGAAAGACACACAGAAGTAATAAGATGACCTGAAGTTAAAATGACTAAAGACTACCTGAGCTGAAATTCTAACTAAAACAGTTTGAATTCACACTGAGTCATTATGTTAACCTGCCTCTCAACAGATGAAATTATGTTTACATAAATAATTTCTTCCCCAAAGAAGTTCGTCTTTATTGAACAGGATCTAAGCATGTAACTATGTGCTTTTTATATTATGAGAAAAATAAGTACATGTATAGTTGACATTATATTCTTTATAGACTTCTCACACAGTATGGCAATAGAACAGTAGTATGCTAGTAAATATTTAATAACCAGCTTTCCAGAAAGGTGGAGGAAACCATGATTTGTAGCTTTTGCCTATTTTCATGGTATAACTACTCCCACCACGGCCAATCTAAACCTACCAATGTGACATCACTATATATGGAACTGGAAAGAGACGTCCATTTTTTTTTCTTTTTGTGAGATGGAGTCTTGTTCTGTTGCCCAGGCTGGAGTGAAATGGCAGGATCTCAGCTCACTGCAACCTCTGCCTCCCAAGTTAAAGCCATTCTCCTGCCTCAACCTCCCAGGTAGCTGGGACACAGGCATGCACCATCACACCCAGCTAATTTTTTTGTATTTTTAGTAGAGATGTGGTTTCACCATGCTGTCCAGGCTGGTCTCAAACTCCTAACCTCAAGTGATCTGCCCACCTCAGCCTCCCGTAGTGCTGGGATTACAGATGTAAGCCACCGCACCCAGATGTGCACTATTAACTCTCAAATGCCAGTATAAGGTGCCTCAGCACATCACTGTTAACCTGTAGTATTTAAGTACTTAATTACTAAGGAAAAAAAGATCTAGAAACATTAAGACTCAAAATACATATTGATAGGATTTTAAATTAGTGATTGATAGGATTTAAAAATAGGATTGATAGGATAGTGAATTGATAGTATTTAAAAATAGTGCACCCAGATGTGCACTATTAACTCTCAAATGCCAGTATAAGGTGCCCCAGCACACCACTGTTAACCTGTAGTATTTAAGCACTTAACTACTAAGAAACAAAAGATCTAGAAACATTAAGAGTCAAAATACATATTGATAGGATTTAAAATTAGAAGGTACTGGCCAGCAAGGTGGCTCACACCTATAATCTCAGCATTTTGAGAGGTCGAGATGGGTGAATCACTTGAGGCAGTAGTTCTAGACCACCTGGACAGTATGGGGAAACCCATCTCTACTAAAAATATTAAAATTAGCTGGGTGTGGTGGCAGGTTCCTACAATCCCAGGTACTCAGGAGGCTCAGGCAGGAGAATCACTTTGAACCCAGGAGGTAAAAGCTGCAGTGAGCTAAGATCATGCCACTGCACTCCAGCCTGAGAGACAGAGTTAGATTTCATCTCAAAAATAAATAAAATAAAATAGGCCGGGTACAGTGGCTCACCCCTGTAATTTCAACACTTTGGGAGGCCGAGGTGGGTGGATCACAAGGTCAGGAGATCGAGACCATTCTGGCTAACATTGTGAGACCCTGTCTCTACTAAAAATACAAAAAATTAACCAGTCATGGCATGCACCTGTAGTCCCAACTCCTTGAAAGGCTGAGGCAGGAGAATCACTTGAACCTGGGAGGCAGAGGTTCCAGTAAGCAGAGGTCACACCATTGCCTGGCAACAGAGCAAAACTCCATCTCAAAATAAATAAATAAATAAAATAAAATTAGAATGTACAAAGGCATGAAGTAATTCATGAGTTGTGGCTAGAAGTTTTCTTTTTGTTTTTTCTTTTATTTTCGGTAGAGACAGGGTTTCGCCATGTTGCTCAGATTGGTCTCAAACTCCTGAGCTCAACTGATCCCCCTGTCTTGGCCTTCCAAAGTGAATTACAGGCATAAGCCACTGCGCCTGTCCACTTTACCACCTTTAGAAGTTGTTTTAGTTTTTTTAAAACAATCTTTTTAAGGTTTTTTTAATTGAAAAATACAGCAAACATGTAAAAAATCACAAGCACACAGCTCTGTGAATTACTACAAAGCAAACACCAAAGGACCCACTGGCCTCAAGTGATCCACCTACCTTGGCCTTCCAAAATGCTGGAATTACAGACATGAGTCATTGTGCTTAGCCCTTTTTTTATGTTTTTTGTAAAGATGTGGTCTCGCTATGTTGCCAGGGCTGGTCTCGAACTCATGGGCTCAAGCAATCCTCCCACCTTGGCCTCCCAACGTGCTGGGATTACAGGCGTGAGCCACCATGCCCAGCCACACTCAATATTTGAAAAGAATATGGACAATCGCCGAGCGCAGTGGCTCACACCTGTAATCCTAGCACTTTGGGAGGCCGAGGTGGGTGGATCACTTGAGGTCAGGAGTTCAAGACCAGCCTGGCCATCATGGTGAAACCCCATCTTTTATTAAAAAAAAAGAATATGGACAATCATGCTATATAAATATGAATAACCTTACTACATTTTCTTGATGACATATTGAAAGGGGAGAGGCACTGTATTTAAGGATATCATAAAAACTTTTTTCATCAGAAATAAGCCAGAATATCTAAGTTGGAAGTAAGAGAAAACTAAGGGAAAATAAAATAAGAGAAGAAAAAAGTTAAAAAAAATAAAGAAATAAGCCAGAATAAAAAAAAATAGGACATAGATTTAGTCAGGCCCTTCCTTAGCAATAAAGGTATCCACAATGAAATTAATATTATGTCTAGAATTAAACGTGTTTTCTATCTTGTAAAAAAAAAAAAAAAAAAAAAAAACAAGGACATTACTTGTCCATAAAAAATTTTGTCACAATTTTCTAAAGACAGAGAAGCAAGGCATACAATAAACTTTAAAAACTCCAAATATTACCTTATGTTTTTTGTGTACAAGTTCATTTAATTTCAATTAAAGAGTTCAAATGAAATATTTTTTCAGAAGTTCAGGTCTATAACAAAAATCTTATTTGTGAACTACAACTTGAAATCCTAAAACATCAGATTTTCTTGAATAGGAAAACACAACATACTGAGGTGTTTAAAAGATGCCAATGTTAGCCGGGCACGGTGGCTCAAACCTGTAATCCCAGCACTTTGGGAGGCTGAGGCGGGTGGATCACGAGGTCAAGAGATCAAGACCATCCTGGTCAACATGGCAAAACCCCATCTCTACTAAAAATACAAAAAATTAGCTGGGCATGGTGGCGCGTGCCTGTAGCCCCAGCTATTCAGGAGGCTGAGGCAGGAGAATTGCCTGAACCCAGGAGGCAGCGGATGCAGTGAGCCGAGATCGCGCCATTGCACTCCAGCCTGGGTAAGGAGAGCGAAACTGTGTCTCAAAAAAAAAAAAAAAAAGATTCCAAAGTTAAACCTTTACATTTAGTGAATCTAAATGAGGGATTCTCCTAAAGTTCACCTTTCTGATTATATCAAAACAGAGTACACATTTTTTTATAACCATCCCCACAAACCAGCCTGGCCCCTATTCCCTGTGAGAAATTTTATGCTAAAATCTGCATTTGCACTACTTACTTTGAAATAAATTGCTATTTCTACCACCTACCTAGTGAGGAAGGAAGAGGAAGACAGTGGTGCTTCTTACAATCTTTCTTTACCTTGTGGGCAAAGGTAATATGCACTCTACAAGCTGTTTATGAAACTACATGAGTATATAACCTATGGTCCACGACAACCTACATTCAGATTTCTGTTGGGGACAAATTTCACCCACTTCATATATAAAAAAGGTTCATCATAATCTCCTTCCACAAAAACAGTACAAGTTTTACATTTGAAGAGACTGCCACTTTTCACTTTCCCAACTTGGAGTATCTACTTTATAGACAGTCACAGTGTCAAGCCTTCTACTCTAAAAGTAAATGTTAAATCTAAAGCATGAATCTAAGAAATGGAGAAAAGAAAAACCAATCCCAGCTACCTGGGAAGCTAAGGCAGGAGAACTGCTTGAACCCGGGAGGTTGCAGTGAGCCAAGATCGTGCCACTGCACTTCAGCCTGGCGCCTGGTGACAGAGACTCTGTCTCAAAAAAAAGAAAAACCAAGACAGGCTGTCATCTGAGGCGAAAGTCACTACTATTGGAACTACTGGACCAATTTCTTCAAATCATAAATTAAGACCAATTCATTAAATGTTGTCAATAGTGGATTAACAGGCCAGGCACAGTGTGGCTCATGCTTTTAATCCCAGCACTTTGGGAGGCCAAGGTGGGAGGATCATTTGAGCTCAGGAGTTTAAGACCAGTCTGGGTAACACAGCAGATCCCATCTCTACAAAAAAAAAAAAAAAATTAGCCAGGCATGGGTAGTCCCACCTTCTTGGGAGGTTGAGGTGGGAGGACTGCTTGAACCTGGAAGGTCAAGACTACAGTGAGTCATGATTGTACCACTCCAGCCTGAGTAACAGGGCAAGACCCTGCCAAAAAAACAGTGCATTAACAAAGAACATCATGGGTGGCTCGGTTCCCCAGGACTAGCCCCCAAAGCAAACCAGCTTCATTAACGCAGTCTTGATTTTTACAATATGATTTGATTTGGTACAGTTTTATACATTTGCTAGTATTGCAACTTCAAGAACAAGAGGGAAAGTAAGTAAAATTGAGCTTATGTGACTTGACATCAAAGATGGCAAAAAAGATTTGAAATAGTTTGTTGTATTCCTAATAATGAATAAGAAATTATTAAAGGATTAAATAAATGAATGTCTCCAACTTTGTCAATGAGTATCAGTTTTAAAAATGAGGCGTGGTCTAGACTCAGGTGTGTTTTGTAATCATAGTTCTCATTAACTTTACTCTGTTACATAATGCAGACAGGGCGCAGGTGTGCTGTGTGTGCATGCAGCTCCCTTGTGACAATAGCGGCTGTTTCCTCTTCTAAAGTTACTGAACGTGCCAGCCTACCACAGGACACTCTACTAATCTCAGCAGAACACAGTTCATGTTTTCAAGAAACAAAAGTGGGAGAGACCTGCATTCAGAGCCCAGAGAAGAGATGATCATCCCCTACCTCTGCCCTCCGCCTCCTGGTTTAAGCAATTCTCCTGGCTCAGCCTCCCGAGTAGATGGGACTACCGGTGCCCGCCACCACGCCTGGCTAAAAATTGTATTTTTGGTAGAGAGAGGGTTTTACCATATTGGCTAGGCTGGTTTCTAACTCCTGACCTCAAGTGATCTGCCCACCTCTGCCTCCCAAACTGCTGGGATTATAGGTGTGAGCACCACACCTATCCCAAATGAGATTTTTTTTTTTTTTAATGAACTAACCTAATAAAGAAGTTAAAGTAAACTTTCTCATTTGAGAAAGTCATTAAAAAGCTTTAGTTTCCCTTTGTTTTCTCTTTATCTTGTTTCCTCTCTCTCTCACCCACCCCTAATTAATTTTCACTCAATTTAATATTCCCAAATTTTAAAACGTTTCTAGGATAGGGCCAGGAGCCCATGCCTATAATCCCAGCACTTTGGGAGGCCAAAGGCAAGCAGACCACTGAGTCCAGCTGTTCAAGACCAGCCTGAGCAACATGGTGAAACCTTGACTCTACAAAAAATACAAAAATTAGCCCAGCATGGTTGTGCACACCTGTAATCCCAGCTACTTGCAAATATTCAAGAAGAAGGATTGCTTGAATCTAGGAGGTCAAGGCTGCAGTGAGCCAATATCACACCACTGCACTCCACTTTGGGTAACAAAGTGAGACCCTGTTTCAAAAAACAGAAAAACAATCCAGGCGTGGTGGCGCGTGCCTGTAGTCCCAGCTACTCAGGAGGCTGAGGCTGGAGGATCACTTGAGTCCAGGAGTTCTGGGCGGTAGTGCGCTATGCTGATCAGGTGCCGGCACTAAGTTCGGCATCACTATGGTGATCTACGGGGAGCGGGGGACCACCAGGTTGCCTAAGGAGAGGTGAACCAGCCCAGGTCGGAAATGGAGCAAGTCAAAACTCCCGTGCTGATCAGTAGTGGGATCACACCGGTGAATAGCCACTAAACTCCAGCCTGGGCAACATAGCGAGACCTCGTCTCTTAAAAAAAAAGAAAAACAAAAAACTGTCTAGGAAGGACATGAATTTTAACAAGATACATGGCCAGGCACAGTGGCTCACATCTATAATCCCAGCACTTTGGGAGGCCAAGTCAGTCAGATCACTTGAGGTCAGGAGTTTGAGACCAGCCTGGCCAATATGGTGAAACTCCATCTCTACTAAAAATACAAAAATCAGCTGGGCGTGGTGGCGTGCGCCTGTAGTCCCAGCTACTCAGGAGGCTGAGGCAGGAGAATTGCTTGAACCCAGGAGGCGGAGGTTGCAGTGAGCCGAAATTGTGCCACTGCACTCCAGCCTGGCACCTGGCGACAGAGTCAGACTCTGTCTCAAAAAAATAAATTAAATAAATAAATAAAATGTTTTTAAAAAAAAAAAAGAAAAGAAAAGAAACTGGGAGGCAGAGGTTTCAGTGGACTGAGATCGAGCCTCTGTACTCCAGCCTGGGAGACAGAACAAGACTCCATCTTAAAAAAAAAGAAAAAGGGCTAGGCGTGGTGGCTCACGCCTGTAATCCCAGCACTTTGGGAGGCCGAGGCGGGTGGATCATGAGATCAAGGGATCGAGACCATCCTGGTCAACATGGTGAAACCCCGTCTCTACTAAAAATACAAAAACTCAGCTGGGCATGGTGGCGCGTGCCTGTAATCCCAGCTACTCACGAGGCTGAGGCAGGAGAATTGCCTGAACCCAGGAGGTGGAGGTTGCGGTGAGCTGAGATCGCGCCATTGCACTCCAGCCTGGGTAACAAGAGTGAAACTCCGTCTCAAAAAAAAAAAAAAAAAATACACAACATAATGACAGGCCTCAGGGTACAGATGCCAGAAACTGTAAAGTAGTAGGTTACAGTAGCATCAGGTCCATTTGCAGGAGGAGTTGAACACCAATCCCAATAGTTCTGGAAGTTCTCTCCTCAACTACCTTGTCTTGTCCATGCTATCTGACCCCCATGGCTGGGGATTTCAAGGAGAATCCTTTACGCAAGTGCAGTACAGTAATTTGGCCTTGCAGCAGGGCTCAGGGATTTATGCAGTGATACTGAGAAGTCTACAGAAACCCAGATTATAAATTTAACATTTTGAACAATAATAAATTGAAATAAGTGCAATAAAATATATTCTTCTGTGGGAAATTTTTTAATTAAAATAGATTTACATTATAGAAGGGACACACAAACCATCTCAGGTTGGATGATGAATTATATCATATAGTGGATCTCTCTTTCAAAGGGCTTACTTTGGACCTATGCACCCAAATGTGCAATGCAATCCTCAGCACCTCACTGACAACCCCTATGACTCGGGGCATGTCACTCATACCCAAAGTGCTTAAGTCACTATCATTATTTTTTTTAAGAATATTATCTAGCACTTGTAAGAATAAGAAAAAGATGAGTATTTTCAAACATATCCAGACCAAAGACAACTTAACCCATCTTCACTGGTCTGGGTCACCATCAGCTCCTCACTAGATAAACACAACCACCCCAGACAAGATGCTTTACTTGTGCTCTGCCCCCCACAACACCAAATTCATTCTTCACCTACGAGCCAATGTGATCTGTTCAAAATAATGTCACAAAAATAGCAAAAGAAACAGTCACCACATCTTCCTCTCTCACTTTAAGCCTGTCAGTGCTTCTCTCTACACTTAAAATCCCAATGTCTTACGATGGCTGGAGAAGCCCACTGACCACTTTCCTATTCCTCCCACCCACAAAACTCAGGTCAGCCTCCAGGCCTCTGGACTTGCTATTCTTTCTGTCCCCGTATCTTGAAAAAGCTGGGTTCTTTTTATCCTTTGAATCTGTGCTTAAATGTCCTTATCTCATCATCCTAAGATGCTCCCACTAGAACATAAGCTCCATGGAAGCAAGAACACTGACTGTTCTGCTCCCCCACATCCGTACCCCTAGCACCTGGCATAGTGTCTGGCACATAGCAGGCACTCTCCACATTTGGTAAACAACCAGAAATAAAAAAGAATAGGCAAGTGTAGAGAGAGAATAAGTCGGTTTGTGGTTGCCTATGGGCTGGGGGTGATAGCAGGGAATGTGGAATGACTGCTTAATGCCTAGAACTTTCTTTGAGGGATGACAAAAATGTTATGGAATTCAATAGAGATGATGGTTGCGCATTTCTGTGAACATAGTCAAAACCAATGAATTGCACACTTTAAATGGATGCAGTATATGGTGTGTTTTATATGGTAATTATATCAATAACTGTTATATAAAAAAAGAAAAGAAAAAACATAGAAGGAAAGAAGAAGGAAGGGAGAGAGAAATTGTGGTTAAGTTTCAGGTTAATAATTGTTGTCTACAAAAAAACTGACGAAATCTATGACTCGTACACCTCTAAAACTCATACCTGGATCTCCTTGGTTTCTATGAGCCACCTTGTTTGGTTTTGACTGTTTTTAAGCCTTAGAACACAACAGAGTATAAACAGTTATAGTCAAAAGGAAAATAAGATAATTATTATTTAAAGAAATCAAATGTTCCACATGGATTAACAAGCACAAAGATTTTGTAAATTTCTTCCTTTGGAAACAATGTCCCACATCATAAAAACTAAGAATATAAAGCCCATGTGATTGTGTTTCATTTAAAGCATTTGAGGATAATCACCTTTGCAAGACCTGCTCGATGGGCTCCTTTAGACTCCATGTATGCAAGGTATCTGTTGAACTCCCGGAACTCCTCCATGGAGGGTCGGAACGTCATTATCTTACAGCTGGGGTTCAGAGGACTTTCCGTCTCAGCCACCTCCATGATGGCTCGGTCAGTGTCTGCAGAGAAGACAGTAGGGTCAACAGAACTGAATTCTTATGTGCTTTAGGTCATTTTTCCCAACTATCACATCCAGTTCCCCCAGCAGGAACCCTTCTCTTTCAGTTACTCCCCATTCCCTTCTACCACTCTTAGGGAGACCCCCTCATCTCCACATGAACCCCTGAACCAACAAGAGCCTCTAGTCATTCCAGTTGGCAAGTTCCCTATTCCTGACAGAGAACTGCTGACCTGACTGTACCGCTGATCTCCTCAAAACCCTTCCAAGTAAAAATAAATTTTCTTTTTTTTAAGACAGAGTTTCACCATGTTGGCCAGGCTGGTCTTGAACTCCTGACCTCAGGTGATCCACCCACCTCGGCCTCCCAAAGGGCTGAGATTGCAGGCATGAGCCACCACACCCAGCCATGAATTTTCTTTCTTTTTTTTTTTTTTGGAAATAGAGTCTAGCTCTACTGCCTAAGCTGCAGTGGAGTGGTGTGATCTCGGCTCACTGCAACCCCCGCCTCCCGGGTTCAAGTGATTCTCCTGTCTAAGACTCCCAAGTAGCTGAAATTACAGAAGCCCACCACCACACCCAGCTAATTCTTTTGAGACGAAGTCTTGCTCTATCACCAAGCTGCAGTGCAGTGACACGATTTTAGCTTACTGCAACCTGTGACTTCCTAGTTCAAGAAATTCTCCTGCCTCAGCCCCCCAAGTATCTGGGAATACAGGCACGCACCATCACGCTCCACTAATTTTTGTATTTTTAGTAGAGATAAGGTTTCACCATGTTAGTCAGGCTGTTCTCAAACTCGTAACCTCAGGCAATCCACCCACCTTGGCCTCCCAAAGTGCTAGGATTACAGGCATGAGCTACCGCACCCAGCTGTAAAAATGAATTTTCTAACCTTCCAAGTTTACAAAAGATGTTGCTTCTACATACCAGTTCCAAAACAGACTCTCACTCACATGCGCACCTATACAAAAGCCTAGTCTAGACTGAATAGAGAATGTTAAAAATCGTTAGCAGAGTTTACTCAGGTGTGCTTCCAGATTGCCATATCATGCCTTCCAAGAGTAATTTACAAGCCATCCATTCAGCAAAATTGCTAGACACTGGGCAAGACACAGAAAAGGATGAGGATGGAGACAGAAAGGGATGAAGTTTGTCTTCACCTTTCAAACTGTCTAGAGGCTGAACAAACTTCCATATAAAAATGTACACAGGAGCTGGAAGCGGTGGCTCCTGCCTGTTAATCCCAGCACTTCGGAACCAGGCAGATCATATAAGGCCAGGAGTTCAAGACTAGCATGGGGCAACATGGTGAAACCCCATCTCTACAAAAAATTAGCCAGGCATGGTGGCACACGCCTGTAGTCCCAGCTACTAGGGAGACTGAGACAGGAGAATCACTTGAACCTGGGAGGCGGAGGTTGCAGTGAACCGAGATCACACCGCTGCACTCTAGCCTGGATGATGGAGTGAGATTATATCTCAAAAAAAAAAAAATATGTACACAGGAAGAAGTAACTAACTCCAATTGGGTTTATGAGAATTCATTTTCCCAGAAAGGAGGAGAGTTACATCTTATAAGAAGGTATAGGAGTTGGCCAGACAAGAGAAAGGGCACTCTGGGCAGGGGAAATATCTACAAGTACTGCCTGAATGGAAAGGAGTTTAATAATGTGTATGGAGCATAGAAAGCAAAGATTATAGGATATCAAAGTAGAAGAAGAGTGGGCAGGTTTTGCTATCTATGAAAACACAGGCTTAATCTTGCTGTCAATAAACAGGATGATTCCTTCAGCAAACATTTATTGAGCCTCTAACATGCGACAGGCACAAAGAATGCAAAGGTGAGTAAGAAGCACTGAAATGGCTGCCTCAGGAACGAGTCCCATCCAATCTTCTTCTAAATCCATTAGGACTTGGCATCTGACAGCACAAACAACAAATTTCCCTGCAATAAAGTTTTCCTCTTTTTTTTTTTCTTTTTGATGAATTTAATCTGCCTGACAGAAAAACTGGGAAGTGAGAGCTGGGGCAGATAAAAGGAAGAAACATTATGGGATACTAAGAAGTTAAAACAGCCAGGCACGGTGGCTCCTGCCTGTAGTCCGAGCACTTTGAGAGGCTGAGACATGGGGATCACCTTAGGTCGGGAGTTTAAGACCAGCCTGACCACCTTGGAGAAACCCCATCTCTACTAAAAATACAAAATTAGTCAGGCATGGTGGTGCATGCCTGTAATCCCAGCTACTCGGGAGGCTGAGGCAGAATTGCTTCACCCTGGGAGTCAGAGGTTGCAGTGAATGGAGATCATGCCATTGCACTCCAGCCTGGGCAGCAAGAGTGAAACTCCATCTCAAAAAAAAAAGGGGGTTAAAGCACAGCGGGGATACAGATAGCGATGTAATCATCATTCATTTAAAGAAAGTTTAGCTGGGTGCAATGGCTCACACCTATAATCCCAGCACTTTGGGAGGCCAAGGCAGGCAGATGACCTAAGATCAGGAGTTCGAGACCAGCCTGGCCAACATGGCAAAACACTGTCTCCACTAAAACTACAAAAATTAGCCAGGTATGGTGGCAGGCACCTTTAATCCCAGCTACTGGGGAGGCTGAGGCAGGAGAATCGATTGAACCCAGAAGGCGGAGGTTGCACTGACCCGAGATCATGCCACTGTACTCCAAAAATAAATTTGTTTTGTTTTAGTTTTGAGACAAAGTCTCTCTCTGTCACCCAGGCTGGAGTGCAGTAGCACAATCTTGGCTACTGCAAGGATTACAGGTGTGCACCTCCACGCCCAGCTAATTTTTGTATCTTTAGTGGAGACGGAGTTTTGCCATGTTGTCCAGGCTGATCTCAAACTCCTGACCTCAGGCGATCCACCTGCCTCAGCTTCCCAAAGTGCTGAGACTATAGGTGTGAGCTACCACACCCAGCCTAGAACCAGCATCTATCTCAAGATGTACACGTGAGGAGCTAGGAAATACATAAAAATTAAACCTCACCATCCTTTAGAAAATTACAATCCAAAGGAAAAAATAATCTGCACCAAATTATCACATGGTAGAAAATATTCTGGATTCTCCCTGACTCAGGAAGGGAGCTTGCAATAGGAAAACACCTTCCAGGCTACCTCCCTACCCGCCTCTGTTCACTTGTACTCAGAACACACCCTTGAATCCATGGGCTACAGGATAGAAGCCTCACTCTGTATAGTAAACACAAAGTCCTTTAGAAGCGTCTGGATCTGGGCCGGGCACAGTGGCTCACACCTGTAATCCCAGCACTTTGGGAGGTCAAGGTGGGCAGATCACCTGAGTCCAGGAGTTGGAGACCAGCATGAACGACATAGTGAAATCTCATCAAAAATACAGAAATTAGCCAGGCGTGGTGGCAGGCACCTGTATTCCCAGCTACTCAGGAGTCTGAAGCAGGAGGATCACTTTACCACCTGGGGGGCAGAGGTTGCAGTGAGACAAAATTGTGCCACTGCAAGCCCACTCTAGCCTGGGTGATAGAGTGGGACCCTGTTTCAAAAACAACAACAAAAAAAGCATCTGGGTCTGGCCCTCATCTAACTATTGTGGCCTTGTCCACCATCACTGTCTGCACTGTACTTCATGCTCCAACAATAGTCACTGATTTGTGCTTCTGTAAACAAGCAAAGCTTTCTGCGTTTTTGCGCGCTGTTCCTTCCTCTCAGAGCAGCCTCTGCCTGCTTCCTCACCTGACAAACTCCTTCTTACCCTTGAGAATCCTAACCATATGGAACATGTCTGCCTGACCCATCCCTGTGTTCCCAACTTCCTCTCTGCGTTCCTCATTATAGCAGTTGCCTGTCCCAACTGTTGGCACTTCCAACCACCCACTGAGCCATCAGCTCTTCCTGGGAAATGCCGGCTCACCACCTCTTTAAGCCCTAGCATACAGTCTGGCACCCCAGCCTGGGTCACAGTATCTGCTGCAAAATTATTTGCCAGCTGAATGAAGGAATAAGTGCCAAATTGTTAACATATTTACATAATGATACCAAATTCAGGAAAAGGAAAGCATTAGTCCCAAACACAGAAAAAGTTACCTAGAAAACAGATTCACCTGCGTGACTGGTAAAGAATAATGCAACAGAAAAATCTGAGCAGTGAGAAAAGGGAAGAACCCCACAGATCACCTTTGTAGAAACATTTGGTACACAGAACGCAGTGTTCATTTTCCACAGGCTAAAGAACAAGGGTGGCCTGAAGACCATTTCTCTAGGCAGAAGAAGCCCCTAAAAAAGAAAATGGGAATCCACTGAGTCATTCAACATATACTTATTGAATGCCTAACTGCTGAGCAGCCATTCACCAGAGAACAAAGTCCTGACACTAACTGTATGAAACAGACAATAAATAGTACATGCTATGAAGAAGAACCAAGGGTAAGGGGATACAGTGCAAAGGAAAGCAGTGCCTATTTAATATAAGGTAGGCAAGGGAAGGCACTTCAGAGGAGCTGAGACCTGAGGGAGGGAATTAATCATACGGATACTTGGAAAGAGAGCATTTTAGGTTGAAGTAACAAGAAAGGAGATGCAGCCAGGCGTGGTGGCTCAAGCCTGTAATCCCAGCACTCTGGGAGGCCGAGGTGGGTGGATCACGAGGTCATGAGATCGAGACCATCCTGGTCAACATGGTGAAACCCCATCTCTACTAAAAATACAAAAAATTAGCTGGGCGTGGTGGCGCATGCCTGTAATCCCAGCTACTCAAGAGGCTGAGGCAGGAGAACTGCCTGAACCCAGGAGGCGGAGGTTGTGGTGAGCCAAGATCGTGCCATTGCACTCCAGCCTGGGTAACAAGAGTGAAACTCTGTCTCAAAAAAAAAAAAAAGAAAGGAGATGCTCAGAGTCTTCAAGGAACAGCAGAGAGACACATGTGGCTGGAACTCAGTAAGCAAGGAGGAGAATGGTGAGAGATGAAGCTAGGGAGAAAAGGAGTTTGGCATTCACTCTGCATGAAATGGCAAGTGATCCTGGGGTTCCTCCCCTTCTTATGTATCCAGTTCCTGGTACTGGAACATCCATTTCCCTTTAAGGAGATAATGGCTGTCTCTAAGACAACTCTTCTGGACCATCTGAAGCAGAGAAGTGAGCTGGTTCATATACTGTAAGTCACATTCTGGCTCCTGTGTCAAAAAGGACAAGGCTAGAAGCAGGGAAGTTAATAAGGAGGCAATTTACACTAACCCAGGCAAGCTAAGACGGTGTGTTAAGATCGGGAGCAGTGGCTCATGTCTGTAATTCCAGCACTTTGGGAGACTGAAGCGGGCAGATTTGAGACCAGCCCGGCCAACATGGCGAAACCCTGTCTCTACTAAAAATATAAAAATTAGCCAGGCGTAGTTGCACATACCTGTAATCCTAGCTACTAGGGAGGCTGAGGCAGGAGAATCGCTTGAACCCAGGAGGCGGGGGTTCCTGCACTGGGCCAAGATCATGCCACTGTACTCCAGCCTGGGTGACAGAGCAAGACTCCATTTCAAAAAACAAACAAAAAATGGCTCTGACAAGAAATTGAGGCACAGAGATTGTTAAGACCTGCAGCAAATTAGCAGCTACCAGAATCAAATCTAGCTCTTGACCTAGTTTGCTAACTGTTAATAGGAAATACACTCTGCCACTTTCACTACTCCCTTAGTTACACAAAATTATTTCTACCTACAAATCACATATATAGATTAAAGACGTAGGTAGTTTAGGTTTTGGACCTTTTTCAATCTTTAAAATTAATATATGATAATCATAAAATTTTAAATATGTTAAATAATCTAAAAAGTTAACTTTAACTACACCACCCAGATCTTTGCCAATATGATAGACAAAAAACTCTAGTTAAGTTTCATTTATTTGATTCTTAGTGACAGTGATCATTTTGGAACACACAAAGCCATTTTCTTTTCTTTTTTTTAGGGGGGTACCATTTTCATTTCTTTTTTGGGGAGAATGCCTACTTACACTCATTAGGTTTAAAAGGTATTCATATTAATAAATTTTCTGTTCCTTGAGTTCTTCCTAGTCCATATTTATCATTACTAAATTTAATCATGCTACCATTAAATACCTCAGTCCCTCTTCTTTTTCTATTACCTTTATTTCTCTGAACCAAGAAGAAATAGAAGTTTAAAATGTTCCTCCAGTAATGTTTCCTAGTCATAGGAAGATAAGTATACCTTACAACAAATACTGCTATGATTTTTAGCTGCAGGTGATAAAGTAATCTTTTTTTTGTTTTTTTGAGACAAAGTTTTGCTCTTGTTACCCAGGCTGGAGTGCAATGGCACGATCTTGGCTCACCGCAACCTCCGCCTCCTGGGATCAGGCAATTCTCCTGCCTCAGCCCCACGAGTAGCTGGGATTACAGGCAAATGCCACCATGCCCAGCTAATTTTTTATATTTTTAGTAGAGATGAGGTTTCACCATGTTGACCAGGATGGTCTCAATCTCTTAACCTCGTGATCCACCCGCCTGGGCCTCCCAAAGTGCTGGGATTACACCGCCCCCGGCCTTTTTTTTTTTGAGACAGAATCTTGCTCTGTCACCAGGCTGGGATGCGATCTTGGCTCACCACAACCTCCACCTCCTGGGTTCAAGAAATTCTCCTGTCTCAGCCTCCCAAGTAGCTGGGACTACAGGCGTACGCCACCATGCCTGGCTGATTTTTGTATTTTTAGTAGAGACAGGGTTGCGCCATGTTGGCCAGGCTGGTCTCGAACTCGACCTCGTGATCTACCCACCTCAGCCTCCCAAAACTGGACCTGGCCAGTAATCATTTTTTTAAATGCTACCCTTCTTTTCACTGAGTTCCCAGAGTAAATGACAACACTCTCTGGCTTCTACAGAGCTGGTCTTCAATGTTTCTGAGATCACCTACAGGAAAAACTGTATTTGTAGCAAGTACCCTAAGTTAAAGACCTTTCCATTGAGTAAAGTCAAGCACCAATTCATACTTACACACTCATGTTTGTTTCTGAAAATTTTTACATTATGATAAAGAATAAACATCTACTCTCCTTGTATGAGAATATGTCTTTATTTCGTAATAAAAATAAATCGAGGCTGACGCTTTCCAGCCAAATGTAATGCTCTATCTGACGTTGCCTTCCCTGTGTATACCTGTGTTTCTGACTTGTATTCTCTTATTTAAACAACTTCTGTGGGAAGAGTAAAAACTGACAGCTCTCATCATGTGTTAGTTTTTTCAACAAAGCCTGCCACAGAACTGATGTGCACTGCTAACTGCCTCTGAAGAGAACACTTCAGTATCTACTTTAAAGCACAGCACCCCCACAAGAACCCAGGCACTCACATCGACTATGCCTCTAGCTAGAAAGAGGAGGAACCAGGGCTCCACTTGAGGTGATGGAGTCTAGCCTTTCAGTTCCAACATTCAGCACACTGAATGTGGGCTCACAGGAGCCAAGCAAGCTTCTGCTCTGCACTACTGCCTTGGTTAAGCATTGTTAGGGGTTGACTTGTGTCCCCCCAAAAGACATGCTGAAACCTAACCCCCAACACCTGTGAATGTGGCCTTATTTGGAAATAAAGTCTTTGTAAATATCAAATTAACACGAGGTCATATTTGATTAGGGTCAGCCCTGATCCACTACGACTGGGGTCCTTTTAGGAAGAGTGCCATGTGAAGATGGAGACAGGGACTGGAATGAGGCAGCTGCAAGCCAAGGAATGCCTGGGACTCTTGGAAAACACAAGAAGCTACAAGAAAGGCACCGAAGAGATTCCTCTCTAAATCCTTCAGAGAGAACATGGTCCTGCCAACACCTTGATTTTGGCCTTTAGCCTCCAGCACTGTGAGAGAATAGACTGCTCTTGTTTTAAGCCATCCCAGTTTGTGGAAATTTGTTAGAGGAGCCCTAGGAAACTAATACAGGCATCAAGGGCCAGACTGGAGGGAAAGGAGAAGACGACCATGTCCTCCAATCTTAGCTTTATCAACAGCAAATCTCATAATCCTCTGACTTTTCATCTAACTTCATCCTTCTCAAATGGTTCTACGCTGGGGAGGAAAAGGGAAGTCGCAGGCCACCTCCACAACTCTCCATTAATCCAGCTACTTGGAAGGCTCAATCGCTTGAGCCCAGGAGGCAGAGGTTGCAGTAAGCCAAGATCATACCACTGCACTCCAGCCTGGGCAACAGAGAGAGACTCCATCTCAAAACAAAGAAAAGAAAGAATATAGTGAAGGGCAGCATGAAAGTTCGTGCCTATAATCCAAGCATTTTGGGAAGCCATAGTGGGCAGATCACATAAGGTCAGTAGTTCAAGAACAGCCTGGTCAACATGGTGAAACCCTGCGCCAGTGCACTCTAGCCTGGGCAACAGAGCCAGACCTTGCCTCAAAAAAAAAAAAGAATGTAATGAGATAAATGGGGAAATCTGAATAAGGCCTATATATTATAGCACTGTATCAAGATTAATTTCATGATTTTGATAACTGCACTGTGGTTATATAAGAGAATATCCTTGTTTTCGGGAAATTCGTATTTATGGATAAAGGGGAATTGTGTTTACAAGTCACTTCTAAGGACAGGCACGATGTCTCACGCCTTTAATCCCAGCACTTTGGGAGGCCAAGGAGGGCAGATCACGAGGTCAGTAGTTCGAGACCAGCCTGACCAACATGGAGAAATCCCATCTCTACTAAAAATACAAAATTAGCTGGGCATGGTGACAGGCACCTGTAATTCCAGCTACTCGGGAAGCTGAGGCAAGAGAATAGCTTGAACCCAGGAGGCGGACGTTGCAGTGAGCCAAGATCGCACCACTGCACTCCAGCCTTGCAACAGAGCAAGACTCCATCTCAAAAAAAAAAACAAACAAGTCACCTCCAAATGATTCAGAAAACAATATGTGTATACACCCACACCCACACACACACACACACACACACACACACACAGAGTCCACTCAAGAGAATGAGAGAGAAAACATGTTCACACAGAAAAGAAAGAAAATGACATGTATGAAACAGCTTTAACATTTGAGAAATCTGGATGAAAGGGATAAGGAACATCTTTATTCTGTTTGGCAAATTTTCTGTAACTCTGAAATTATTTCAAAATGAGGGCATCATGTCAAAAGATATAGGAAGGAGATACCCACGGTGGCCCCAGGCAGGGTACTGGGCCTGGCTGGCGAGAAAAGGACATCCAGGCAACTGCGACAGCAGCAATAAGAGGCTGACCACATCTACAGGATGACAATGGGAGCCAAGTTCCTCATGTCAGAAAAAAGTGTATAACTACGGACAGGAAAGAAATGACCAGTAGTGCTGGATTGGAATTGGAGCTATTGGTGTAAATTCAGGGTATGTATGCAATGTGTATATGTGTATACGTGTAGACTGATAATTCCTCAGATCTACCCACCGAGATGCCTTGGGAGAAGTAACATGCCAATAACAATGAGCTCTCAAATCTTGGTTTCTAAATATCATTCTCCAATAAAAGGAACTAGGGTTTCTTGGATAAAAGACTGATTCCAGAGCTAAGGCATGTAAAGGGCAAGGAAAGTCCTATTGTACCAGAAACTGTAGAAATGCTCAAAACACAGTGGAAATATCTCTAAAGAACGTACGGCAACTCAAAGAGGCTTCCATTACCTAGACCTTGGAAAAACTGGGCATTGAAATAAATAATAATACTCGGCTGGGCGCGGTGGCTCACACCTGTAATTCCAGCACTTTGAAGGCCGAGGCAAGTGGATCACCTGAGGTTAGGAGTTTGAGACCAGCCTAACCAACATGGTGAAACCTCGTCTCTACTAAAAATACAAAGCTTCAGGCCAGGTGTGGTGACTCAGTCCTGTAATCCTAGCACTTTGGGAGGCTGAGGCGGGGGGATCACGAGGTCAGGAGTTCAAGACCAGCCTCACCAACATAGTGAAACCCTGTCTCTACTAAAAATACAAAAAATTAGCCAGGCATGTTGGCAGGTGCCTGTAATCCCAGCTACCTGGGAGGCTGAGGCAGGAGAATCACTTGAACCTGGGAGGCAGAGGTTACAGTGAGCTGAGATTGTACCACTACACTCCAGCCTGGGTGACAGGGCAAGACTCTGTCTCAAATAATAATAATAATTAATAAATTAAAAAGAGGAGGAAGAGCTCCTACAAACAAAAAAACTTTGAAAGCCTAAAGCGAGCAGATCACGTGAGGTTGAGAGTTCAAGACCAGCCTGACTAACATGGAGAACCCTGTCCCTAATAAAATTACAAAAATTAGCCAGGTGTGGTAGTGCATACCTGTAATCCCAGCTACTCATGAGGCTGAGACAGGAGAATCGCTTGAACCCAGGAGGCAGAGGTTGCAATGAGCTGAGATCATGCCACTGCACTCCAGCCTGGTAGACAGGGCAAGACTCTGTCTCAAAAAAAAAATTGTGATTGTGTCACTTAAGAGAAAGCTAGTTAAGGACACATGAATAGACCTTAAAACTAGACATAACTGAATTTTTTTTTCTCCTAAAGAACAGAAACAAATAACTGGATTTTAATCCCTCCCACTTGCCTCCTCCACTTAGTAGCTGTGTGACCTCAGGAAAGCTACTTAAACAAGGCCTCTGATTCCCCATCAGTAAAATGGGATAACATTACCTACCCAACTGCATGTGATGGGGATCCAATAATCCACTAAATTCAAGAATTTTGCCGGGCGCAGGGGCTCACACCTGTAATCCCAGCACTTTGGAAGGTTGAGGCAGATGGATCACAAGGTCAGGAGTTCGAGAGCAGCCTGACTAACAGGTTTTGGCAAAACCTTGTCTCTACTAAAAATACAAAAGTTAGCCGGGTGTGGTGGCACACATCTGTTATCCCAGCTACTCAGGAGGCTGAGGCAGTAGAATCGCTTAAACCCAGGATGTGAAGGTTGCAGTGAGTCAAGATAACACCCCTACACTCCAGCCTGGGTAACAGAGCAAGACTCCATCTCAAAAAAAAAAAGAAAGAAAGAAAAGAAAAAAGAATTTAGCATATTGCCAGGCTACAATAACATCTGTGTGCTGGCTTTGAAAGAAAGAAAAGAAAAACATGTATATTAAATCTCCTCGATGAGCTTCTTCCTCACTACCTACAGATGCTCAAATTTCTCCCACATAACTTTCAAAGGCTTCCTGTATACCATGTCCCCTCCTAGACTCACCCAAGCTACAGCCTTTTCTCCCCAACCTCTCACAGACAAAACCCAACAGAGAATGGCCTCCACTGACTTTGTCCAGTCCACCTCCTAACTTAAATCTTCATCCCAACTGCAATCTGGTATCTGCCTCCAATACGTTGTTTGTACTCCTCTTAGCAATCCCTCTGCAGCCTTTAAAACCAGAAAAGCCTCTGCAGGCACAGCTTTTGTGGATGGTGGGAAACTAGTGCCTCCTCACTCTCTGATGGTCACTGTGCTCTCTGGAACTCCTTTCCATGCCCCTACTCCGCAGCCCACCCCTCCGCTACTGGTATGCTGCAAGGCTCTTTGTGCAGTTGTCTTCCCTTTCCATGCAACACAGACACTATGGAAGATTTCATCAACGCTGGCCTCAACTGTCCTTACCAATACCTCGGAAAAATGCTACACGGGCCTCTCTCCCATGAATCCCAGTCCATTTTATATATAGTATATTATATACATGCCTACATATAATATATATTACATTATATATTAATACATAGTATTATATATTAATATCATATATATCATATATAATACATGGCTATATATCATATATGATTATGTATTTTACATATATATATATATATATAAATGGCTGCTAGGCACAGCCATGTGAAGATGAATATAAAGCTGTATAGAGACAACAATGAATCTGAAACTCAACAAGGATAAAAAGGAATCGTTCTCCAAAATCTGCTTCTCCATCCCACTGTCTTGATCCTTAGTCATTCAGTCCATCCACAGTTTAGCTTGCCTCTTTGTGGCCAGCACCAACCAGAGCTAATCCCCAAAGAGCTTACGAGTGCAGGAAAGATCAAGTACACAGGTGGTTATTATACCACAGGTCAGGGGCTGCAATAAAGGGAAGCACAGAGCACCACAAAAGCCTTTAGAACAAGAACAGTGGGAGCTACCCTTCACCAGGGTAAAGATGGGGAAAGAAGTGAAAAGTGAAAGCATCTCCTACACACCAAACCCAACTTCTACTGCAAGGCCGGTGTGAGAATCCCAGGAGCCTTCCTGAGCCTACCTTCTCTTACTCTCCACTCCTAAGTGGTGACCTTTCTAGTCAATTCAACATCCGGAGCATCTTTCTTATCCATTCTCTTGTCTCCATACCAACTATTACTATCCTAAATGACTTCTGACCTCCTTTTCTTGAACTACCCCAATCACCTTTGCTGATTTTTCCCCGCTTTAGCTTACCACCATCAATTCTGTTCTATACATCTACAAAAACATAAAACAAACTTCTAGACACAAAACTGATCATGTTATCCCTCTTTTAAACCCTTCAATAGCTCAATATCATTCCAGTATGAAGCCATGAATCTGGTTCCTGCCTCTTCACCCACCCTTTTGCCCACTTGAAACCTTTGCTTCACTATAAACTACTCAATGTTCTCAAGGAAGCCATGCCATTTCCCTCCTTTGCTGTGCTGTATATAGACATATGTGTCACATGTACACTGTTACTAAATGCCTTCTGTGAGCAAGACATCTGTTAAGTGCATTAATGTTCATTCTCTTAATTAAATCTCATAAGAACTCCATTGAGAAAGTGACCATGAGTATCCCTATTTCACTAATGATGGAGAATAAAATGCTTGCTCAAGGTCCCAAGTTAGTAGGAGCAAAAGATGGGAAGCGAGCCTAATCTGAGATTCTAACACCCATACTCATAACTGCTTTGCTATGCTTATCCTATCCTCAGTTGTGCCTATCTGGCAAAACTCATCTTTCAGACTTTATCTTACATGTTGACTCCCTTATTGAAGCCTTTTCAGGCAACACTCCCCACCAACTGACAACATCCTTTGTAAATGCTCTCCTTACCCACACTGCATACATGTAATCAAGCTCCATTATTCGTAGATTCCCTATCTACACATTTACCTCCTCACATTTATTTATTTATTTATGAGATGGAGTCTTGCTCCGTCACCCAGGCTGGAGTGCAGTGGCATGATCTCAGCTCATTGCAACCTCTACCTCCCAGGTTCAAGCAATTCTCCTGTCTCAGCCTCCCAAGTAGCTGGTATTACAGGCACATGATGCCATGCCTAGCTAATTTTTTTATTTTAGTAGAGACGGGGTTTCATCGTGTTGCCCAAGCCGGTCTCAAACTCGTGAGCTCAGGCACTCCACCTGCCTCAGCCTCCCAAAGTGCTAGGATTACAGGCGTGAGCCACTGCACCCGGCAAAAATTTATTTATAACCCCAAAATCAGTACTTGTGTCATTTGTATGGGCATTCACAGACATGCACAGAACAATGATAAATTTGAAAAGCCTAATGCACATATTCCCAGCTGAGGCCAAACAAGGCTTTCTTGTTTCAGCTCTCATAATACAAACAAGTGTCCATTCTATAGTCGATTTAGTGCCATGATTTTTGCATTTTTGAACTTTTGCACTGTCTGTTGGTGATTTAGCTACTTAAAATGGCCCACAAGCATAATGCTGAAGTGTTGTCTTGTGTTTCTAAGTACAAGAATACTATGGCTTATAGCTATATGGCTTACGACAAAAATACATGTTACACAAGGCTGGTTCAGTCAGTCAACAGTTACAGTGCTGTTAGCCATTAGTTCAATGTTAATAAATCAACAATTTTATATTAAATACGGTGTCTTGGCCAGGTGTGGTGGCTCACGCCTGTAATCCAAGCACTTTGGAGGCCAAGGTGGGTGGATCACCTGAGGTCGAGAGTTCAACACCTACCTGACCAACACAGTGAAACCCCATCTTTAAAAATAAAATAAAATAAATACGGTGTCTTTAAACAGAAACACAAAAAAAAACGAGATTACGTATCGATCAGTTGATGAAATGTTCTGTAAACCTGTACTTCTACTAGGAGCAACATTTCAGTATTCACTAGTTCAGTGTTCATGACTTTCTAGAACATAACTACTACAAATAATGAAAATCAACTATACCTTGGCCCACGTAATAAGACCATTCAAAAAAAGCCCCTGCCCCAAAGAAGCTTCCCAATCTACAGGGGTGAATTCAGGCAGCCACTCCTACAGACTACAATTGACTAAACTGGGGCAATCACTCCCCAGGGACTCAGAACTAAAGGGCAGAGACAATGTCATGAGAGACTATGGCAGCCACTGCCTGATATACATATAAAAAGAGAATGAGAAAAGAAAGAGATCAGCAGAGAAAAGTAGAGTCAAGAGAATGCAAGGCCCCAAGAGAGATGAAAGAACCAAAGAGACAAGACTGAATCATCATAGCTATAATGCAAATCATGTGATCGATGCCTGAAGAATCTGCGCCTTCACCGCATGTTCTCACTCACAGGTGGGTGTTGAATAATGAGAACACATGGACCCAGGGAGGGGAGCATCACACACTGGGGTCTGTCGGGGGGTGGGGGGAACAGGGGAGGGACAGCGGGGGGTTGGGAGTTGGGGAGAGATAGCATGGGGGAAAACGCCAGATATAGGTGATGGGGAGGAAGGCAGCAAATCACACTGCCGTGTGTGTACCTATGCAACAATCTTGCATGTCCTTCACATGTACCCCAAAACCTAAAATGCAATAAATTTTTTTTTTTTTTGAGACAGAGTTTTGCTCTTGTTACCCAGGCTGGAGTGCAATGGCGCAATCTCGGCTCACCACAACCTCCGCCTCCTGGGTTCAAGCAATTCTCCTGCCTCAGCCTCCCGAGTAGCTGGGACTACAGGCACGTGCCACCATGCCCAGCTAATTTTTGTGTTTTTAGTAGAGACGGGGTTTCACCATGTTGACGAAGATGGTCTCGATCTCTTGACCTCGTGATCCACCCGCCTCGGCCTCCCAAAGTGCTGGGATTATAGGTGTGAGCCACCGCGCCCAGCCTAAAAATTTTTTAAAAATAAAAATACAAATAAAAAAAAGAGACTGCAGTGTAGAAAGCTGAAACCTACATCACAAGAGACATTCCAAAAATGGTTAAAGCCTTTTTTCTTTTTTTCTTTTTCTTTTTTTTTGTTAGAGTTTCACTCTTGTTACCAAGAGACAGAATTTCACTCTTGTTGCCGGGGCTGGAGTACAACAGCGTGATCTTGGCTTACCACAACCTCCACCTCCTGGGTTCAAGTGATTCTCCTGCCTCAACCTCCCAAGTAGCTGTAATTACAGACAGACACCACCACATCTGGGTAATTTTTGCATTTTTTGTAGAAACAAGGTTTTGCCATATTGCCTAGCCTTGTCTTGGACTCTTGAGCTCAAAGTGATCTGCCTGCCTCGGTCTCCCAAAGTGCTGGGAATACAGGTGTGAGCGACGGCACCTGGCCAGTTTCTGTTTTGTTTTTATTGTTATTTTGTTTGTTTGTTTGTTTAATAAAATAGTAGTATGAGAATTAGGATACTGGAGAAGCAATACAAGCCAGAATCCTTGTAGATTTATACAAATTCCCATCTCTTTTTACTGTTATAATTCCCACACCTCATTTGAGATTAAAAATAAATTGCCAGGCGAGGTGGCTCACAACTGTAATCCCTGCACTTTGGGAGGCAGAGGCGGGCGGATCATAAGGTCAAGAGATGGAGAGCATCCTGGCCAACATGGTGAAACCCCGTCTCTACTAAAAATATAAAAATTAGGTAGGCGTGGTGGCACACACTTGTCGTCCCAGTTACTAGGGAGGCTGAGGCAGGAGAATCACTTGAACCTGGGAGGTGGAGGTTGCAGTGAGCCCAGATTGCACCACTGCACTCCAGTCTGGCAACAGAGTGAGACTCCGTCTCAAAAATTAAAGAAAACATTATCTCATCTTTAATGGTGCTTTCCAAAGGATTCAACTTAAATTTGGTATTCACAGCTCATCTATTTACATATTTTTATATTAATATTAATGTAATTTTTAATTATATCTCATAACTGCATAGCTGGCATAAACTGGGCTGGAAATACCATTGACTTGCTGAATATTCAACTGGTACTTGGATATATTAATAACAGGCATAGCCTACTTAGCCTGTATATGAGCATCTGTGGTGTTCTTTTTTTTGAGACGGAGTCTCACTGTCACCCAGGCAGGAGTGCAGTGATATGATCTCAGCTCACTGCAACCTCCGCCTCCAGGGTTCGAGCACTTCTCCTGCCTCAGCCTCCCAAGTAGCTGGGACTACAGGTGCATGCCACCACGCCCGGCTAAGTTTTTATATTTTTAGTAGTGTTAGCCAGGATGGTCTTGATCTCCCGACCTCGTGATCTGCCCACTTTGGCCTTCCAAAGTGCTGGGATTATAGGCATGAGCAACCGTGCCAGGCCAGTGATGTTCTTTAGAGAGAATGTATGGTATCCCTTAACTGGTTAAGATAAGGGATCTATCTATCTACAGTAGGCCAGTAAGATTAAATAGCTGTAGGTGGCCGGCTAGTGTGGTTAAATGGCTCAATTACTAATTAAATTCAGAGCTACAAAATGAATTTTGAGCCATTCAAGTTAATTTCATAAAGATTAAACTAAGAAAAGGCCTGGTGGGGTGGCTCAAGCCTGTAATCCCAGCACTTGGGATGCTGAGGCGGGTGGATCATGAGGTGAAACCCCGTCTCTATTAAAAATACAAAAAATTAGCTGGGCATGGTGGTGCATGCCTGTAATCCCAGCTACTCAGGAGGCTGAGGCAGGAGAATTGCCTGAACCCAGGAGGTGGAGGTTGCGGTGAGCCGAGATCGTGCCATTGCACTCCAGCCTGGGTAACAAGAGTGAAACTCCATCTCAAAAAAAAAAAGATTAAACTAAGAAACCAATTATCAGAAAGGATTATTATCAAACTGGCAAACAGGTGTGAATAAACCTCCACATGATTCACATCTGGTATTTGTACAGGTTTCCCACTTGCCATTGTCATCAGTTTATATCTGATAATTCTATCAGTCATGATTCAATTACCCATAGTAGACATTGCTCTGGTTAACTTAAGCAGAAAGAGATTTGATATTGACTACTGTTAGAGCAATGTTGAAGGTTGCAAGAGCCGGCTTTCATCTGGATCCCCAGGGGTGTCTTCCAGAACACTGTTGCAGCAAGAGCTGTCAAGGGAAATGTCATTGCTACTACAAATAGAAAACTGAAGAATCAGGGTCCAGGTTCATAAAACCTTCGCTGAGATGTGGGGAGCAGGAAGTTGCTGTTCCAACTGTTTCATGAACACACCATATTAGTTATGATTTGGGGGTCAGGAATTGTGCCACAACTATTTCTTCAGAGCCAAGCTACTTCTGCTAGATCTGCTCCAGTAAGAAGAATGCCTTACAGGTTTCCACTCTCTCTTCATTCTACTCAGTTCTGAATTCAAGTCTTTCGATACTGAAAGACTTTAATCGGACCTGTGAAGTGGCTCACACCTATAATCCTAACACTTTGGGAGGCCAAGGCAGGTGGATCACCTGAGATCAGGAAATCAAGACCAGCTTGGCCAGCATGGTGAAATCTTGTCTCTACTAAAAATAAAAAATATTAGCCAGACCACTGCACTCCAGTCTCGGCGAATGTGAGACTCTTTCTCATTAAACACACACACACACACACACACACACACACCTTCCCCTCAAATGTCCACCTAGATAGATGAATCTCATAAATATAACATTGTGAGACACAGTCTTGCTCTGTCAGAGAGGAGTACAATGGTGCAATCACAGCTCACTGCAACCTCCTGCTCACTGCTGAACCTCTCTTGGGTTCAAGCAACTGTCTTGTCTCAGCCTCCCAAGTAGCTGGTAGTACAAGCGTGAGCCACCACGGTAGACTCTAATTTTTGTATTATTAGAAGAAACCAGGTTTCACCATGTTGGCAAGGCTGATCTTGAACTCCTGACCTCAGGTGATCCACCCTCCTCAGCCTCCCAAAGTGCTGGGATTATAGGCATGAACCACCATCCTGGCCTTAGAAAAAGTATTTGATAAATCTTTGTATTTAGGTACAGGAAGCAGAGAGTTATCACTTGAGTGAATCAATTATTTAGTTACAAAGGCCTAAAAACCAGGATGGGTGGGGTGGCTCATGCCCATAATCCCAGGACTTTGGAAGGCCCAGGTGGGAGGATGGCTTGAGGCCAGGAGTTCAAGACCAGCCTGGGTCACAGGCCCTGTCTCTGTAAATATTTTGAAAAAACTAAAAGGCTGGGTGCAGTGGCTAATGTCTGTAATCCCAGCATTTTGGGAGGCCAAGGTGGGTGATTGCCTGAGATCAGAAATTCAAGACCACTCTGGCCAATATGGTGAAACCCCCTCTCCACTAAACACATAAAAACTAGCTGGGCATGGTGGCAGATGCCTGTAATCATAGCTACTTAGGGAGGCTGAAGCAGGAGAACTGCTTGAAGCAGAGGTTATAGTGAGCCAAGATCTCGCCACTGCACTCGAGCCTGCGTGACAGAGCAAGACCTGGTCTCAAAAAAACAAAAACAAAAATTAGCCAGGTATGGTGGCAAGCCTGTACCCAGCAGGAGACTGAGGTAAGGATTCCCTGAGCCCAAGAGTTCAAGGCTGCAGTGAGCTATGATTGTGCCACTGCACTCCAGTCTGGAAAAAAGAGTGAGATCCTATCTTTACGGGGGAAAAAAAAAGAAAGGCCCAAAAATTTGTGTGTTTTGAAGAAAAATGATGGGACTAGTTATCTTGACTGTCAAATCGAAATTTTTCAAGTCAAAATGGTTTGCAACTGGAAACCATTTTAGTTTTCAATTACAAACCATTTTAAATCTAGAGGATGGCTTGTTCAGAATGTTACATTTGATTAGCCAAACATGGTGGAGGCAGGTGGAGGTTGCAATGAACCAAGATCTCCCCACTGCACTCCAGCCTGGGCCACAGAGCAGGACTCAGTTTAAAAGAAAAAAAAAAAAAAGCCAGGTGCTTTTGTAGGTGGCTCTCACCTACAATCCCAGAACTTTGGGAGGCCAAGGCAGGTGGATCACGAGGTCAGGAATTCAAGACCAGCCTGGCCAAGATGGTGAAAACCCGTCTCTACTAAATACACAAAAAAAATAGCCAGACATGGGAGTGGTCACCTATAATCCCAGCTACTTGGGAGGCTGAGACAGAGAACTGCTTGAACCCGGAAGGTGGAGGTTGCAGTGAGCCAAGATCAAGCCACTGCACTCCAGCCTGGGTGACAGAGGAGATTCTTAAAAAATAATAATTTCAAGGACCTGGGGGCAATAAGGAGAAGAGAGATAACAACTTGTTTGTCTCACACAGGTGAAGGGAACAATCTCAAAAATGTAAAACACAGGCACTAACTACCGAAAGAGCTACGCCCACTGCAGAAAAGATAAAATGAAACACATGACATTGTCATTCTAAAAAGGCCTCCCATCAGTTGCTGGAGATGTGCCCAGGCTGAAGTTGAAGGAAGAATGTTTGCATAACTAACAGTTGGGGCAGCTAACATTTAAGTACTTAACATGAATATCAAGAGGTTAGCAAACTACTCAAAATCAGCTTTGAAAAGGTAAAAATCTAGGAGTTACTGAGGTTCTGCTGAGAACTTAAGTAGCAGAAAGGTATAGAGAGCTTTGGGTGCTTCAGGTTGGCTTCCACCCTGCTGTAGATGACGACATCAAAAGTATATTAATAAAAAAAATTCTTCCCAGATAGCTGCCTAAATTGACCAGAATCCAAAGGAAATCAACAACAGCAATAGAGATTAAACAACTGACAACAGATTCCTTCCTCTTTGTTAGAAAGTGAAAACCCTTGAGCAGAACAAATTCTATTGAACACCTGGAAAAAAAAAGTGAAAACCCATTGTTTCCTTACTTGGGGGCAGGGAGTGAAAATACATCAGGGTGAGGAATCCTGGCAAAGTTGACAATACATGGCAATAAAAATTTCAGAGTCAAATTCAAGATACAAACCTAAGTGCTGTAGGAATTCCTGGGGAAAAGACAAGACTACAAATGGGCACTGTAGGAGGAGGCTTTAAAGCGTGGGTTTCAGATGGGCCATGAAGATAAATGGGATGTGAGCCTAAGAAAGATGTACTGAGCTGGCATGCACCTGTAAAGCCTATAGTTCCAGCTACCCAAAAGCCTGAGGCGGGAAACTACCTTTAGCCCAGGAGCTCAAGGATTCAGTGAGCTATGATCTCACCACTACACTCTAGCACAGGAGACAGAGTGCGTCCTCTATCTCTAAAAAGAAGAACGGGAAAAGTGTGTTATCCGTCATGGGGTATACAGAACACACAAAAATAATTTTTAATTGTTCATGTATCAAAAGCAACAATGAGTTGGGCGCAGGGGCTCACACCTGTAATACCAGCACTTTGGGAGGCCGAAGTGGGAGGATCATGAGGTCAAGAGTTCGCTGAGACCAGGCTGGGCAACATGGCAAAACCACATCTCCACTAAAAATACAAAAAAAATTAGCTGGGCATGGTAGCGCACGCCTGTAATCCCAGCTACTCGGGAGGCCGAGACAGGAGAATTGCTTGAACCCAGGAGGCGGAGGTTGCAGTGAGCTGAGATCGGGCCACTGCACTCCAGCCTGGGTAACAAGAGCGAAACTCCGTCTCAAAATAAATAAATAAATAATTTTTTAAAAAATAAAATAAGTAAAAAGCATTTGCTAGGGCCTAGAGAAATTCTAGCAAATGTTCAACAGTAGACATGTACAGTAATGTTCATTGCAGCATTTTTGTAAGAGCTAAAAACTGAAAACTCAAAAGTAAATCTATAAGAGAAAAAATAAATCACAAGTTTTTTTTTTTTTTTTTTTGAGACAGTTTTGCTCTTGTTACCCAGGCTGGACTGCAATGGCACGATCTCGGCTGACCACAACCTCCGCCTCCTGAGTTCAGGCAATTCTCCTGCCTCAACCTCTGTCTCCTGGGTTCAGGCAATTCTCCTGCCTCAGCCTCCTGAGTAGCTGGGATTACAGGCACACACCACCATGCCCAGCTAATTTTTTTTTTTTTTGTATTTTTTAGTAGAGATGGGGTTTCACCATGTTGACCAGGATGGTCTCGATCTCTTGACCTCGTGATCCACCCGCCTCGGACTCCCAAAGTGCTGGGATTACAGGCTTGAGCCACTGCGCCCGGCCAAGATATTATTTACGCAATGAAATTACACAGCAGTGAAAATGAACAAATCATACCTACTCCCAGAAATATAAATGGATCACCAGGTGGCGCACATCTGCAATCCCAGCACTTTGGAAGGCCAGGGCAGGCTGATCACTTGAGGTCAGAAGTTCAAGACCAGCCTGGCCAAAATGGTAAATGCTCATCTCTACTAAAGTTACCTAAATTAGCCAGGCGTAGTGGTGCATGCCTATAATCCCAGCTACTCTGGAGGCTGAGACAGGAGAATTGCTTGAGTCTGGGAGGCAGAGGTTGCAGTGAGCAGAGATTGTACCATGGCACTTGCACTCCAGCCTGGGCAACAGAGCAAGATTCCATCTCAAAAAAAGAAAATAGGCCGGGCGCGGTGGCTCAAGCCTGTAATCCCAGCACTTTGGGAGGCCGAGGCGGGTGGATCACGAGGTCAAGAGATCGAGACCATCCTGGTCAAAAAGGTGAAACCCCGTCTCTACTAAAAATACAAAAAATTAGCTGGGCACGGTGGTGCACGCCTGTAATCCCAGCTACTCGGGAGGCTGAGGCAGGAGAATTGCCTGAACCCAGGAGGCGGAGGTTGCGGTGAGCCGAGATCGCACCATTGCACTCCAGCCTGGGTAACAGCAGCGAAACTCCGTCTCAAAAAAAAAAAGAAAAAAAGAAAAAAGAAAATAAATATGGATGAATCTCAGAAAGTCTTGAACTAACCAAAGCGTAAGTCCATTTTCATGAATCTAAAAAATAAGATTTAATCTACTCTTTAAAGATAAATGCATAAAAAACAAATCCACTTTTTTAAAGCAAAGGCATATGGAGCACAAAAATCAGGACATGGTTGCCAAGGAGAGAAGATGAATGAGATGGAGGAGAAACAGAGTGACATCTGAGTGAATTCACAGAACGCTACTATGTCTTTTGCACACCTCAAGTATTATATAAAACCTTATTTTAAGACAAAACAATCAATATAGGTAATATGTTTCTATAAATATCTGGAAAATTAAAATATACTTTAAATTAACCAGGAAAATGTTTTAATTCTATGTTAAAACTTTTTTTTTTTGGAGACAGTTTTATTCTGTTGCCCAAGCTGGAGTGCAGTGGTTGGGTCTCAGCTCACTGCAATCTCCGCTTCCCAAGTTCGAGTGATTCTCCTGCCTCAGCCTCTCAAGTAGCTGGGAACACAGGTGTGTGCCACCAGACCCGGCCAATTATTGTATTTTTAGTAGAGATGGGGTCTCACCATGTTGCCCAGGCTGGTCTCAAATGATCTGCCCATCGCTCAAGCGATCCCTCACAAAACGCTGGGATTACAGGCATGAGCCACCACACTTGGCCTAAAACTATTCTTTAAGAAGAAATTCTTCTATATGCCAAACAATTACTCTTGAGTTTTTAATCTTGACAATTCCATATGTTTGTATATTACCTAAAGCAAGACAAATCTATAAGATGAATGAAGACCCCAACAGAAGACTGTAAACTGTTTTTCATTCTATTTTGTTATATTACTTTAATTTTCTTTTTTTTTTTTTTTTTTTTTTTGAGATGGAGTCTCACTCTGTCACCCAGGCTGGAGTGTAATGGTGAGATCTCAGCTCACTGAAACTTCCACCTTCTGGCTTCAAGCAATTCTCTTACCTCAGCCTCCCAAGTAGTTGGGACTACAGGTGTGAGCCATCACTCTTGGTTAATTTTTGTATTTGTAGTACAGATGGAGTTTCACCATGTTGGCCAGGATGGTCTCCATCTCTTGGCCTCTTGATCTGCCCACCTCGGCCTCCCAAAGTGCTGGGATTACAGGAGTCAGCCACCCCACCCAGCCCACATATTACTTTAATTTAAATGCCTAGGGTGTCTCATCGATAGGCTGAGAAGAAAAAAAAAAAATGCCTAGGGTGGCCAGGCATGGTGGCTCACAACTGCAATCCCAGCACTTTAAGAGGCTGAGGCAGGTGGATCACTTGAGGTCAAGAATTCAAAACGAGACCGACAAATATGGTGAAACCCCATCTCTACTACAAGTACAAAAATTAGCCAGGTGTGGTGGCGTATGCCTGTAGTCCCATCTACTCAGGAGACAGAATTGCTTGAACTCAGGAGGTGGAGGTTGCAGTGAGCTGAGATCGTGCCACTGCACTCCAGCCTGGGCAACAGAGCAAGACTCCTCTCATAAATAAATACATAAAATAAAATAAAGTAAAAGCCTAGGGTTTGGTTATGCATTTGTATCCAAGCCCTTAAAATACAAATAACTTGGGTCTCTTCACCCAATTTTACTCTGTTACACAACCAGTAACACATCTAATACATATTCATTTTTTTTTTTTTGAGAAAGAGTCTCACTCTGTTGCCCAGGCTGGAGTGCAGTGGTGCCATCTTGCCTCACTGCAACCTCCTCCTCCGGGATTCAAGCAATTCTCCTGCCTGAGCCACCCAAGAGTAGCTGGGACTAAAAGCACGCACTACCACACACAGCTAATGTTTGTATTTTTATGCGAAACAAGATTCCACCATGTTGAGCAAGGCTTGTCTCAAACTCCTGGCCTCAAGTGACCTGCCCGTCTGGGCCTCCCAAAGTGGTGGGATTCAGCATGAGCCACCGACCCTGGCCTATTAATACCTATACAGATTAAACTGACAGATTAAATGAATAATCAAGTGTAGCTCATTTGGTAAAATACCTTTAATTTGATATAATCATAAATTGTAACATCAACGACATTAGCATTAAACAAAGTAATTTGTCTAAAGTATCTGCTTCTGTTTTTTTAAAAAATGATAATTTGTGGTATCATCTGCACATTGTGGCCAGGCACAGCCTGTAATCCCAGCACGATGAGAGGGTGAGGCAGGAGGATCACTTAAGCTCAGGAGTTCAAGACCAGTCTGGGCAATACAGGGAGACCCTGTCTCTACAAAAAAATACAAAAATTAGCCAGGTGTGGTAGGGTGCACCTGTAGTCCCAGCTACTCAGGAGGCTGAGGCAGGAGGATCACTTGAATCTGGGAGGTTGAGGCTGCAGTGAGCCATGATCTCACCACTGCACTCTATCTAGCCTGGGTGACAGAGTGAGACCTTGCCAAAAAGAAAAAGACAGGCACAGTGGATCATGTCTGTAACCCTAGCACTTTAGAAGGCCAAGGCGGGTAGATCACCTGAGATCAAGAGTTCAGAAACAGACTGGCCAACATAGTGAAACCCTGTCTCTTCTAAAAATACAAAAATTACCTAGGCATGGTGGCAAGCGCCTGTAATCCCAGCTACTCGGGAAGTTGAGGCAGGAGAATCACTTGAACCCGAGGGTCGGAGGTTGCAGTGAGCCAAGATTGCATCACTTCACTCCAGCCTGGGCGAAAGAGTGAAACTCCATCTCAAAAATAAATAAATAAATTGAAAAAAACCTCATTTGTACATTATTATACAACCTACCAGTACATTTTGATCTGGTAGGAAATCTTGACATAAAGGTACCATTACCGGCAGTTGGGGAGGGGGCAAGAAAATTTACAAACGGCAGTAATTCTAATTAAGAAATCTGTTTATCTAGGAAATGGTATTTCATAAAAACAATTCCTCACCCCGGGTACAGTGGCTCACAACCATAATCCCAGCACTTTGGGAGGCTGAGGCAAGTGGATCACAAGATCAGGAGATTGAGACCATCCTGGCTAACACAGTGAAACCCTGTGTCTACTAAAAATACAAAAAATTAGCCAGGTGTGGTGGTGGACACCTGTAATCCCAGCTACTCTGGATGCTGAGGCAGGAAAATCACTTGAACCCGGGAGGCAGAGGTTGCAGTGAGCCAAGATCGCACCACTGCACTCCAGCCTAGGCAACAGAGTGAGACTCTGTCTCAAAAACAGAAAAAAAAAACGAATTCCTCAGATGGCAATGAAAAAAAATGTCATGAAGATGATACAATTTGTCAGTGGTACAGAATGCAAACAATGTTAATCCTGTTTTCAAAGAAGAGAGTAAAAAAATCAAGTTATTTCTAAAGTAACATGGGTACTATATTTAATTTAAATGAACCTGACAATAATCACAAGGTGAAGAAAATGCCATCAGAACATGAGGTTTATTTTTAAGAATTAAAAATACCCAATAAAAATGAACAATATTTTCTCCTTCCAAATCTTTTACTTTACATTAAAGCCAAAAATCACTAATCTGAGTATCAATAAAATTTCCAAGCTGTAACAAAAAATGCTTTTAAAAGTTAAGAAAACTGATAAAATCAAAAAAAGAAAAGAAAGACAAATAACAAAATTTTTAAAAAAAAATGTTAAAATCACTTTTTAAAACTTGGGAACTTAACATTGTTCCAATGAGGTATTTGTGATCCTGATGAAAAGAAGTTAAAAAATGAAAATTCTGAACAGTTTTCAGTAAATTTGTGCTTTAAAAAAAAAAAATCTTAATTCTCCATTTATTCCAATTTCTAGGAAAATTACAAAACTATGCTAAATTTTGAGTCCAGACAGGACCAAATATCTATGACTCAATGCCAACAAATATTTCTGCTTGAATAGAAAAAGAGACTGTTCTCCTACGAATATTAATTTGGAAAGCTAACTCTTTCACTTTCTAAATTCTTATTTTTATGTAACTGGATTGACAGAAGACAGGCAAACAAAGGCATTCGAAAAGTTTCCAAAATTTGCATTTCACCGGATTGTGGGTTCACACTAAAAGCCTGCTGAGCTTGCATTGTCTCTCTCGGGGGCCTGGAAAGAGAAGAGGCTTCCTGGCCCCTGCAAGAGCTACCTGAGTCTCCCAGGTAGGTCCCAACCTGCTGTGACTTCCTTGCAACCACCACCCAGGTTGCCCATTGAGGCCCTCCAGCACTCAGCCGGGGCAGCAAGTCCCTCGCCAATACCAGAGGGCACTGCCCCTACACCCACCTGTTGCCTGGACTACCTCTTTCCAGCAATTCTACATTGAAACCTGTGTGACTTTTATGAGTCTGTTTAGTCCTATCAGAAGGACTCATGGGAGGCCATTTAAACTACTTAATCTTAGTTTCAAACATAAAAACAAAGCCTTAAAATTTAAATACTTAGAAAACATATTTCAAGGCAATTGAATACGCAAAATTTCAAATTATTCCTAAAGATTCACAATCAGGTCAGACGCAGTGGCTCACGACTGCAATCCTAGCACTTTGGGAGGCCGAGGCAAGACGATAACTTGAAATCAGGGGTCGGAGACCAGCCTGGCAAACGTGATGAGACCTCATCTCTTCAAAACAAAAGATTCTTGTTCTCTATGCAGTATAAGACACAAATAATATTTTAAAAAAAAGAAGAAGAAGAAGAAGAAGATTCACAATGGCAAAAATTAGACATGGCATCGGCTATATTGAAAAAAAAAAAAGAGCCTGAAAAACAACAAACACAATAATCTGACCTTCCTCGATTTTTCATTATTAATGAATGCAAAAAACACTGTTTTAGATAATTATGGCAATTTGCACATTTTTTGGTAACTACCTGTCAAAAAAACAAACTTGAGATAAAATGTATTTGCTATATTATCATGCCATGTGCAATATGTTGCACTGAAACTTGCAAAGTATTTGTTGACCATGCATTCCCTCAATCCTGATACCAGTACACAGCTTCCTCGACATGCAAATACATTAAAGTATTCTCAATGTCTACAAAATGAAATAGGAAACCATAAATACAAACTGAATAAACTGGAACCGAAATCTCAAATATTTAACCAACTTATACCGAAAATAAATACAATCATGACACAAGCACAAAGTAAAATCATAGTCTGTAACTCAACATTTTTCCTTGATTTACAACACACGGTTTGTTTTTGTTTTTGTTTTTGTTTTAAGATGGAGTCTTACTCTGTCGCTCAGGCTGGAGTGCAGTGGCACTATGTCAGATCACTGCAACCTCCATCCCCTGGGTTCAAGCAATTCTCCTGCCTCGGCCTCCCAAGTGGCTAAGATTACAGGCACCCACCACCTTGACCGGCTAATTTTTATATTTTGAGTAGAGATGGGTTTTCACCATGTTGGCCAGGCTGGTCTCAAACTCCTGACCTCAGGTGATCCACCCACCTCAGCCTCTCAAAGTACTGGGATTACAGACATGAGCCACCACGCCCAACCACCACATGGTTTTAATAAATATATAACCAAACCCTCATTAATGTTCACAAAATTAAATTTTATCTAGACTACATTTTGTCTGATTAATTCAACATTTTTCCTTGTTGTTAAATAGTAAAACAGATGTCTCCATTGACCCTCTCTTCATGTGCTTGCTCTTGAAGCAGAAGGAGGCATTGTGCATCTGCACAAACTCCTTCAACAGCATGATACTAAGAGCTATCCACATTGACAACTTTTTTTTTTTCTGAGATGGAGTCTTGCTCTTGTGGCCCAGGCTGGAATATAATAGCACGATCTCAGCTCACTGCAGCCTCCACCTCCCAGGTTCAAGCCATTCTCCTGCCTCAGCCCCCCAAGTAGCTGGGATTACAGGCACCCACCACCATGCACAGCTCATTTTTCTATTTTTTTTTTGTAGAGACAGGGTTTCGCCATGTTGGTGAGGCTGGTCTCGAACTCCTGACCGTGTTATACACCCACCTCAACCTCCCAAAGTGCTGGGATTACCACCCACCACACGCCCAGCTCATTTTTGTATTTTTAGTTGAGACAGAGTTTCACCATGTTGGCAAGGCTGGTCTCAAGCTCCTGACCCCATGATCCGCCCACCTCTGCCTCCCAAAGTGCTGGAATTACAGGCATGAGCCACCAGGCTGGGCCCACTGACAACTCTTTGAGTACTGACATCTTATCAAAAAGAACCTTTTTATAAAAAAGAGTCTTGCATTTGCTTGGTTCTTTACTGTGCTTTAACATATGTTACTTTTTTTCATTCTTAAAAGTTTTCTGTGATGTTAGCAGGCTGTGATTATTCCCATTTGAGAAATGATGAAACCAAGGCTCAGAAATGGAAATAAATTTTCTTTTCCTTTTTTTTTTTTTTTTTTGAGACGGAGTTTCACTGTTGTTACCCAGACTGGAATGTAATGGCACGATCTCGGCTCACCGCAACCTCTGCCTCCTGGGTTCAAGCAATTCTCCTGCCTCAGCCTCTCGAGTAGCTGGGACTACAGGCATGCACCACCATGCCCAGCCAATTTTTGTGTTTTTAGTAGAGACGGGGTTTCACCTTGTTGACCAGGATGGTCTCGATCTCTTGACCTCGTGATGCACCCGCCTCGGCCCCTCAAAGTGGGGGGGCTATAGGCGTGAGCCACCGCTCCCGGCCTGGAAATAAATTTTCTAAAGTCAAACAGCAAATAGGTGCAATGAACTGACTACAAGTTTAGTATCCCAGACCCAGATCCCAAATATAACTGACCTCCTTGCTAGGCTCTCCAGCTACCAAAAAAAGAAAAGAAAAGAGAAAAAGAAAAAAGATCACACCAAAGCCCACTAGATAAGGAACAAATCCCTCCACTAGATAAAGAATTCAGATCAGTTTTTAAGAAATGTAAGACACATAATCCCATGTTATTTAAGATGTTCCAGATTGGATGAAAAAAAAAAATAGTACACTTAGAAATCCTTTCTTAAGAAGCCTAAAATGAGTAACAAAACTTAAAAACAACCCAAGAAAACTGCAAACCAGATTCATTTAAGAGTACTGATGATCCAGGAGCGGCCAACTTGGAAGAAAAAAAAAAAGAATATCGATGAAATTTCCTTTTTAAAATGAACAAACTCCAGGCCAGCCATGTGGCTATAATCCCAGCACTTTGGAAGACCTGGGTGGGTGGATCATTTGAGGTCAGGAGCTTGACCAGCCTGGACAACATGGTGAAACCTCACCTCTACTAAAAATACAAAAATTAGCCAGGCATGGTGGCAGGCGCCTATAATCCCAGTTACTTGGGAGGCTGAGGCAAGAGAATCACTTGAACCCAGGAGGCAGGGGTTGCAGTGAGCCGAGACCACACCACTACAATCCAGCCTGGGCAACAGAATGAAACTCCACCTCAAAAAAAAAACAAAAGTTGGTCGGGCGCGGTGGCTCATGCCTATAATCCCAGCACTTTGGGGGGCCAAGGCGGGTGGATCACAAGGTCAAGAGATCGAGACCATCCTGGTAAACAAGGTGAAACCCCATCTCTACTAAAAATACAAAAATTAGCTGGGCGTGGTGGTGCACGCCTTTAGTCCCAGCTACTCGGGAGGCTGAGGCAGGAGAATTGCTTGAACCCAGGAGGCTGAGGTTGTGGTGAGCCAAGATCATGCCATTGCACTCCAGTCTGGGTAACAACAGCGAAACTCAGTCTCAAAAAAAAGAAAAAAACAAACAAAAAGTTAAATAGATAAGAAACGAAATGAGATAAACTACCTACAAAAGAAAAAAAAAAAAGAGCCAGGCGAGGTGGCTCAAGCCTGTAATCCCAGCACTTTTGGAGGCCAAGGTGGGTGGATCACATGAAGGCAGGGGTTCCAGACCAGCCTGGCCAACATGGTGAAACCGTGTCTTAAAAAAAAACAAAGAAAGAAAGAAAAAAGAATCCAACACAAGTTTCTTGAAAAAAAAAGAAAAAGAAAAGGGCCAGGCACGGTGGCTCAATCCTGTAATCCCAGCACTTTGGGAGATCCAGGTGGGCAGATCATGTGAGTCAAGACCAGCTTGGCCAACATGGTGAAACCTCATCTCTAAAAAAAAAAGAAAAAGAAGGCAGCAAATCACACTGCCATGTGTGTACCTATACAACAATCTTGCATATTCTTCACATGTACCTCAAAACCTAAAATGCAGTTAAAAAAAAAAAAAAAAGAGTCTTTTCCTCCCTGGATGTCTGAGGATAGGCTGCCATCATGAAAGACACAGTAGTAACTACCCACACTAGAAAGTTCATGGCCAGTTGACTGCTTCAGAGGAAACAAAGGGTCATTGATCTCATTCACCCAGGGAAGGCAACAGCGCGTAAGACAGAAATTTGTGAAAAACTAGCCAAAATGTATAAGACCACACTGGATGTCATCTTCGTATTTGGATTCAGAACTCATTTTGGTGGTGGCAAGACAAACAGCTTTGGCATGATTTATGATTCCCTGGATTATGCAAAGAAAAATGAAACCAAACACAGACTTGCAAGACATGGCCTGTGTCAGAAAAAAAAGACCTCAAGAAAGCAATCAAAGGAACAAAAGAACAGAATGAAGAAAGTCAGGGGGACTGCAAAGGCCAATGTTGGCACAGGCAAAAAGTGAGCTGGAGATTGGATCACAGCCGAAGGAGTAAAGATGCTGCAATGATGTTATCACAAGAAGCTTAATAAACTAAAAACTTTGATGGGGGGAAAAAAAAGCCTATACTTTCAGTCACCCACTCAAAGGGATACCTGGGACCATTTGAAGAATCTGATGGACTCTCAGAACAGAATAGAAGTAACAATATACTAATGATCAGATAAAGCATGTCCTCAGGACTGGAATTTAAACAAACATCTGGTTTAAAAATGAATGAAAAGATGGAGGTAAAAAGGGAACAAGGACTGGTGTGGTGGCTCAGGCCTGTAATCCCAACACTTTGGGAGGCTGAGGCGGGTGGATCACAAGGTTAGGAGATAAAGACCTTCCTGGCCAACATGGGGAAACCCCATCTCTATTAAAATACAAAAAATTAGGTGGGTATGGTGGCACATGCCTGTAGCCCCAGCTACTCGGGAGACTGAGGCAGGGAAATCGCTTGAACCCAGGAGGTAGAGATTGCAGTAAGCCAAGACTGTGCCACCCCACTCCAGTCTGGAGACAGAGCAAGACTCCGTCTCAAAAAAAAAAGCGGGGGAACCAAATGAAGGAATTTATCTGCTTCTTTAACTTTGCTTAACAGGAGAAAACACTGGGAGAGAAGAATGCTCTGATAAGTAAAGGTGAACACTCAAGGGTCAGGGAAGCCCAGCAAGTTAAAAAAAAAAAAAAAATCCTGTTCAATACTACCTGTTAGCTGAGGCCTACCTGTCACTAAACAATGTGTGTTCATTCATGTGCTTTTCCAGGGATCAAGACCTTTCTAGAAAGACCCCTAATGTACACAGGATTGGAAAAAGAACAAAAAAAAAAAAGACCCCTAATGACCAGACACAAGCAATTCAGATCCAGGTTCAAGTTATTCTTGTCAGTTTAATTAGGGAAGGACACTTGAACTCAGGAGGTGGAGGCTGTACTGAGTTGAGATGGCGCCACTGCACTCCAGCCGGGGCAAGAGAGCAAGACTCGTCTCAAAAATAAATAAATACTTATTAGTAATTAAGTTAATCATCTGGTTTCTTTTTAAAGTGGATCTCCACTTTGGGTTCAAGCAATTCACCTGCCTCAGCCTCCTGAGAACTGGGATTACAGGGGTGTGCCACCACACCCAGTTAATTTTTGTATTTTTAGTAGGGATGGGATTTCACCATGTTGGCCAGGCTGGTCTTGAACTCCTGACATCAAGTGATCCACCTGCCTGGACCTCCTAAAGTGACAGGATTACAGGCTAGAGCTACCCTGTATTTTTCTATAATATGCACATTTATCTGTGTTTAATCAAACAAAAAAGCAGTGGCCGGGCATGGCTCACACCTGTAATCCCAGCACTTTGGGAGGCTGAGGAGGGTAGACCAAGAGGTCAAGATACGGAGAGAGACCATCCTGGCCAACATGGTGAAACCTCATCTCAACTAAAAATACAAAATTTAGCCAGGCATGGTGGTGCACGACTATAGTCCCAGATACTCGGGAGGCTGAGGCAGGAGAATTGCTTGAATCCAAGAGGCAGAGGTTATTATGAGTGGAGATTGCACCAATGCACTCCAGCCTGGCGACAGAGTGAGACTCTGTCCCCCACCAAACACAAGAAAAAGAAAATAAGAGTGGTAAAACAGGTGGTAAAGTTTTGGAAACTTTTGTTCCAATTTTATATATTTACAGGTATTGGGACATGATGGGTAAGATGTGTTGCCCAATGTGTGTCCTGGTTTAACAGTTAGTTCAATTTTTGCATATACACAAAAATCGTTAATTTGCACAACAAACGATTATTGAACACCTACACTATAGTGCTGGTGAGGCATCAGCGTGCTATACAGAACAGAAGGGAATAAAAATACTTGGTCTCTACCCTTGTAGAATCCTTACAGTGTAGAAACAATCAAATAATCACATAAATATATGATTATAAACTGCTAAGTGTTAGGGGAAAAAAACAGGGAATTAAGATAGATCCTCATTGGGGAAGCTGATTTAGATTGGGGAAGAGAAATGAGTAACAGGTCAGGTTTCTCTGAGGAAGTACATTCAAGTAGAGATAAGAAATCTGTATGAAAAGGAGGAAAGTCTGGCCCTGTTGACCCACGGCCAACGACCTACCGACCCACGAATCAGCCCGGCCCTCCAGTACACCATGTCTGGCTCCTCCAGCGTCGCCGCTAGGAAGAAAAGTGGTTCAACAGCTCCGGCTGGAGGCCGGACTCAACCGCATAAAAGCTTCCCAGGCAGCTGCAGACTTGAAACAATTCTGTCTGCAGAATGCTCAACATGATCCTCTGCTGACTGGAGTATCTTCAAGTACAAATCCATTCAGACCCCAGAAAGTCTGTTCCTTTTTGTAGTAAAATGAATCTTTCAAAGGTTTCCCAAACCACTTCTTATGATCCAGTGAATATTCAAGAGAGCTCCATTTGAAGCCTGTACAAAAGCTTATCCCTGTAACACTTGTGCCATAATATACAAACTTCTATTTCTGTCAGTCCTTAACATCTACCTCTCTGAATTTTCATGAATTTCTATTTCACAAGGGTAATTGTTTTATATACACTGGCAGCAGCATACAATAAAACTTAGTAAGAAAAAAAAAAGAAAAGGAGGAAAATGAGAGGAAAAGTCAGACAGGCAAAAAACAGCACATTCAGGAAGGCTGTATACAATATGAAGAAAAGCCAATGGGTAGAGAGAAAATGTAGAACTATCTAGATAAGACTTGGGCAGGGCTTGGGATAAAAAGAGATACCAATGGAATTTTAAATATCCTGAGGACTAGGAGAATAATCCAATAGTCATTTTTTAAGATCAAGCTGAAAAGAGATTGGAGGGAGGCTGGAGTGAAAGCTAGGATGATGCACTGGAGGTGGAGACAAGTGGATTGATCCCCACAATATTATTCCTGAAGTAGAAATAACAAGCTGTAGTGATACTTTGGATGTGAAGGCTGAAGAACCATGAAGTGTTGCTTAACTCCTAATGAAATGAGTGAGCAATGAAATGAGATGAGACACATGAGAAATCCCAGAGAAGCAAAGCTGAGAAGAAAGATCCGAGTTCCATTTGTTATAGTTAACAAGTAGAGATGTCAAATTAATACCTGGAACTGGATGGAGATATAAAAAAAAGAAGTCATTAGCAAAAAGGCTTTAATGACTCATCATTCTGCTCCTTAAATATCCACCCATACTAACATACAAATACAAACCCTGAAGAATCCAGAATAAATTTGACTTTATGTGGTAGCAGTTCATAAATACCATAGTAGCTGAAATACCATGTGTATCTGAACAGTATGCAGAGCAACAGTATAACTAAACATTCACGCTCTTTAAATAATCCACTTCCACGAAATCATAGGGAATCAAGTGTCCACTATGTTCACTGCTATCCCCATCTGACAGTATATGGCACATAGCACAAATTAATCTACTGAAGAAATGTATCCACTACTATGCAGAATAAATCACCAATCAAAAATAAAACAAATGGCAGGCATGGTTGCTCATACCTGTAATCCTAGCACTTTGGGAGGCTGAGGCAGAAGGATCATGAGGTCAGGAGATAGAGACCATTCTGGCTAACATGTTAGCAGCTGGGATTACACGTGCCTGCCATCACACCTGGCCAATTTTTTGTATTGTTTTAGTAAGGACTGGGTTTCACAATGTTGGTCAAGCTGGTCTTGAACTCCTGATCTCATGATCTGCCCACCTAAGCCTCCCAAAGTGCTAGGATTACAGGCATGAGCCACCACGACAGCCTCACTATCGATATTTTCGTTGGAACCTTTCTCCGTACATGAATGAGGGTAGGGAGGGAAGAGGGATACACAAGTAATTTCATGACTGGTTAAGACTATGAAGGAGACTACAGAATGCTGCTATGGCCAGTGTGCAGGACTGAAGTAAGTGACAACTCAGCTAAGCCTTCTTGTTAGAAAATCTGAAGGATGAGACAGAATCAACCAGACAAGGAAGTGCAGTTGGGGTAACAGCCCAGGCAGAGGGAACAACAGCATGAGCAGAGCACCAAACCCATTCAGGGAACTGGGAAGAAAGATGAGTTTGGTAGTAAGGAGACTGGCTGGGCAAAGTCAAACACAGAACTGAGGATTAGGACTTGCTGCCTAGAGAAAGCAGCCTTGAAGCAGGAACAGGGCGGATAGGTCCTTAAAGAAACGATTCTGGGCCTGGCACAGTGGCTCATGCCTGTAATCCTAGCACTTTGGGAAGCCGAGGTGGGTGGATCACTTGAGGTCAGGAGTTCAAGACCAGCCTGGCCATTATGGTGAAACACCATCTTTAAAAAGAAAAGAAAAGAAACGATTTTGACTGCTTGTATGGAGAAAGGATTAGTTCCAGCAATTGCCGATTTAGAAGACTGTAACTCCCCAAGGGTAGGGAGGATGAGGAAGCAGAGAATCTTTGGGGAGTGGGGGAGTAAAAAAAAACAGTGACCTAATATTTTTAATTTATATCTTAGGCTCCACAAAATGGTCTAGATTTGCAGGGATAAAAAAGATACAATGACTTTAATTATGATACACCTCCTAACAAATTCATATCAGAATTAGAGCTTGTAGGCCAGGTACAGTGGCTCGCACCTGTCATCCCAGAACTTTGGGAGGCCAAGGCAGGGGAATCACTTGAGCCCAGAAGTTTGAGACTAATCAGGGCAACACACTGAGACTCCACCTCTACAAAAAGAAATTATTTTGGCTGGGCACAGTGGCTCACACCTATAATCCTAGCACTTTGGGAGGCCGAGGTGGGTGGATCACGAGGTCAAGAGATCGAGTCCATCCTGGTCAACATGGTGAAACCCCGTCACTACTAAAAATACAAAAAAGTACCAGGGCACGGTGGCGCGTGCCTGTAATCCCAGCTACTCAGGAGGCTGAGGCAGGAGAATTGCTTGAACCCAGGAGGCGGAGGTTGCAGTGAGCCAAGATCATGCCATTGCACTCCAGTCTGGGTAACAACAGCGAAACTCCGTCTCAAAAAAAAAGAAAAAAAGAAATTATTCTAATTAAAAAAAAAGAAAAGAATCTGAGTGACTGCACCAAGAGAAAAAAAGAAAACAAGAGGTTGGGGAGAAGCATTAAATATTAATATCTGGTCCAGGCACAGTGGCTCATGCCTGTAAACTCAGCACTTTGGGAGGCTGGGGCAGGCGGATCACGAGGTCAGGAGTTTGAGACCAGCCTGGCCAACATAGTAAAATTCTATCTCTACTAAAAAATGCAAAAATTAGCCAGGCATGGTATCGGGCACCTATAATCCCAGCTACTTAGGAGACTGAGGCAGGAGAATCGCTTGAATCCAGAAGGCATAGGTTGCAATGACCCAAGATCACACCACAGCACTCGAGCCTAAGTGAAAAGAGCAAAACTCCATTATCAAAACAAAAAAATTATATATATATATATATATATAAATATTTAACAAAAGGGAACATAAATTTTTCAGTAGACATTGAGCTTAGTCAAAGCATAGAATGTACCTATCTTATCACTATATCCCTAATAAATATATAGCAAATAAGTGACTATCAAGAGAATAACCATGAGCTATAAAGACTATGCTATCAGGAAGGGATGATCAGGCTGGGCTCAGTGGCTCACACCAATCCTAGCACTTTGGGAGGCTGAGGCAGGAGGACTGCTTGAGCCCAGGAGTTTGAGACCAGCCTGGGCAACACGGCAAGACCACAAAAATTAGCCAGGCATGATTAGCCTCCTGTGCTCTGGCTCCTGATCACAGGTGGCAGAGAGGTTGTAGTGAGCCAAGACTGTGCCACTGCTGCCCTCCAGCCTGGGCATAAGAGTTAGACTTTGTCTCCAAAAGTAAAAAAAGAACAGATGATCTTAATAATGACATCCAGAGGCTGGGCGTGGTGGTTCACACCTGTAACCCCAGCACTCTGGAAGGCTGAGGTGGGTGGATCACCTGAGGTGAGGCGTTTGAGAATAGCCTGGCTAACATGTTGAAACCCCATCTTTACAAAAATATAAAAATTAGCCAGGCATGATGGCGGGTGCCTGTAATCCCAGCTACTGGGTAGGCTGACGTGGGAGAATTGCTTGCACCTAAGGGGCGGAGGTTGCAGTGAGCTGAATTCTTGCCATTGCACTCCAGCCTGGGCAACAGAGCAAGACTCTGTCTTTATTAAAAAAAAAAAAAAAAAGAGAGGAAAACACAGCACTAGCCATAGGATAAAGCCCCACTTCAGAGAACTGAACTTGGTAGTGGAACACGGAAAGGTCAACAAGCCCCTTCAAGGCTTCAGAGAGTATCCCTCAAGACCAACTATCCCTCCTTATGCATGCAGTCATTCAACAGAAAATTACATTAACCCAGAAATTACACTATATATATATATGTATGTATATTTATATATGTATATATGTATACCCAAGAGTAAAGAAAACACATGTCCACAGAAAAACTAGTTCACAAATATTCATAGCTGCATTACTCAACCAAAAGCAGAGATACCACAAATTCTATCAACTAATGAATAAACAAAATGTGATGTGCCCATAAGAGAATATTACCCATTAAAAGGAATGAAGTGGCTGGGAGCACTGGCTCATGTCTGTAATCCCAGCACTTTGGGAGGCCAAGGCAGGCGGATCACGAGGTCAGGAGTCTGAGACCAGTCTGATCAACACAGTGAAACCCCATGTCTATCGAAAATACAAAAATTAGCTGGGCATGATGGCACACACCTGTAACCCCAGCTACTCAGGAGGCTGAGGCAGGAGAATCGCTTGAACCCAGGAGGCGGAGGTTGCAGTGAGCCAAGATTGCACCACTGCACTCCAGCCTGGGCGACAGAGTCAAAGTCCGTCTAAAATAAATAAGTAAATAAGTGTAATTAAGTACTGATAGGCTGCAATATAGATGAACCCTAAAAAACATGCCAAGCAAAAGAATTCACTCACAAAAGGCCATATAGTGTATGACTCCACGTGTATAAAATTTTCTTTTTCTTTTTTTTTTTTAAAAGACGGGGTTTCACCATGTTGGTCAGGCTGGTCTTGAACTCCTGACCTCAGGTGATTCATCTGCCTTGGCCTCCAAAGTTCTTGGATTACAGGCACAAGCCACCATGCCCCGTCTAAAATTTTCAAAATATGCCGGCTGTGGTGGCTCATCCCAGCACTTTGGGAGGCCAAGGTGGATAGATCACAAGGTCAGCAGATGGAGACCATTCTGGCCAATCTGGTAAAACCCTGTCTCTACTAAAATATAAAAATTAGCTGGGCGTGGTGGTGTGCGCCTGTAATCCCAGCTGCTCCAGAGGCTGAGGCCAGAGAATCATTTCAATCCAAGAGGCAGAGGTTGCTGTGGGCTGAGATCGCGCCACCGCACTCTAGCCTGGTGACAGGGCAAGACTCCGTCTCAAAAAAAAAATTTCCAGAATAGCCAAATCTATTGAAACAGCAGAATAGTGGTTGCCTAGGGATAGAAGGGGAGTATTCAAAAATATACTGTGGTAATGGTTGCACAAGCCTATTCATTTATTTACTAAAACCTATTTTTCACTTATTTTTAATTTTTTTTGGAGTTTCACTCTGTCGTTCAGGTTGGAGTACAGTGGCCCATCTCGGGTCACTGCAACCTCCACCTCCTGGGTTCAAGCGATTCTCCTGCCTCAGCCTCCTGAGCAGCTGAGCATTACAGGCGCCCGCCACCATGCCCAGGTAATTTTTGTATTTTTAATAGAGACGCGGTTTCCCCATGTTGGCCAGGCTGGTCTTGAACTGCTGACCTCAGGTGGTCCACCCGCCTCAGCCTCCCAAAGTGCTGGGATCACACGGTGCCCGGCCTGATTTTTAACTTTACAAAAGCAACTGACTGTTAAAGTCTGTTAATAAAACAAAATAATTAAAGTCTGTCAATAAAACAAGTCTTTGAGGTAAACTGTATTGTATTACCAAGTTTGTGGGTTACGGTAAAGCTTATTTGCAAACTTTTCATTACACTGAAATTGGGAGAAAAAGGACCTAAAAAATCCCAAACAGCCGTGTAAACCGTTCCAAAACAAAGTTATGAGGGGGGCTGCGCCGAGGCCAGCAAGGTAAGAAAACAAGCGATAATCGCAAAGGAGAACAGACTGCTACCCAGTAAAAATGGACCTTTAAAAATTAAAAACACTAGTTTTCAACCACAACTCTTCGAAATAAGAATATTAGTCACCGTTGCCATAGGAAACAGTAAAGCCAAGTTGCCCGGAATTTAAACATTTTTTTTAAATACCGCAAACTAAAATGGGTGAAAATAGGGCAAAGTTTAGCGTGAATCTAAGTGGCCGGAACCTACCAGTAACTTTCACCGGGATAAAGGTGGCTCTGCTTTTCTAACCTACGCTTCCGAACAGTGCTTATGATAAATCACCTCTCGGGGTTAGTTTATCAAGTGCAAAAAAAAGTTTACCATCTCTCTTCCGGAAGAAGGAACCTGACGAAAGCCCTCTCCGTATCGCCCACAATCAGAAGGAACCAGCGCAGGCTTGCACCGCGCAGCAAGGGGAGCCGAGCATCAAATCCACGCGGAAAGCATCCGAATCCCGCCTGCTGGCTTTTCTTGACAAGCACGGAGGAAAACCCCAAGCTCCAGCCTGCAGTCCTGGCCTGCCTGGCTCCCTCCTCCACGTCCCCACCCCACGCCACGTTCCGTGCCTGGCAGTCCACGCGCCTTGATCCAATTCGCATTTATTAAGCACCCGCTGTCTACATCGCATCATGGTTCCTCCAGGCACTGCAGGAAGAAATGCCCCATACCGCGGGAAAGAAACACCAAAAGGACAGCCGAGAGGGTTGAGGACGACCCCGAATGACGGGCTGGCTGCCTGCTGCGACCAGTGGTCTGGAGAGAAGCTCCCACCCTCACCAAGCGGGTCATGACACTCCTGGGGAAGGGAGGGCTCCAAGGGGTGCACCAGGCCCGGCCTTCCTGGAGTCAGCCACAGACCGGCTTGGGGCGGAAAGAGGTCCGCATCTCCTAACCGCCCGCGCGTTCCTCTGCCCCAAGAAGACGACCCCGACTCCGGATCCCGAGAGAACGGCGAGCTCGGGCACCGAACATCCGTAGGGGCCGGAGCGGGCTGTCACCGGCCCCCGCATCCCTTCCCTGAGGCCGCAGCCGGCCGCTCCCTCCCCAGGGTGACAGTCGCAGCAGTCACGGACGGACCGTCTCTACCCCGGCGTCGCTACTCGCCGGGACGCCCGCACCCCCGTGCCCCACGCGGAGGTGGGCAGTGCCGGGAAGACCTCCTCGGCCCCTCCCCCCGCCACGGCCCCCGGACTCCGGAAAAGCGGTTACCTGGCGCGCGGGTGGGGGCGAGAGCAGGACCCGGAGGAGGAGGATGAGAAGACACTGGCCTCCGGCCCAGGGAGATTTGGGAAATTCGGAAGACTTGTTCCGCACTAGGTGACAGCTGTTCGCTGCGCACGCGCACAAGACCCCGGCCGCCTGCGCCGGGCCTCACCCTCCCGTCGAGGGGGTGGGCGGTAGGCAGCGGCGAAGACGCGCGCACCGCCGGCTCTCCCTGCGCGAGGGCGCGCGCGCCGTCACGTGACCACTAGGGCTCACACTTGGTGAGTCACGTGAGCTTACAAACAGCTTAAAGGTGCCCGGCATCTCTTGCCTTGGGCGTAACTTCCGCGCTGTGGTTAACTTAGGTTTGTTGGCGCGCATCTTTTTGTTCTCTGGACACAGCCATGTCCCGTTCTTTCCGGAGGGGGAAAATACTAAGCAGAAGGAGAAAACAGGTGCACAGAACCTTGCCCGGAAGCGCCTGCTAGGGTCCCACTGGGCTGGACCTGATGCAGTCCACGCGCCACACGTCCTCCTGGGCCCCGACGCGCACCTATGGCGGCCTCCGACGCGCGGACGTCATCGTGGCGTTGTCGGGGTGGAGCCTGGGAATGCCTTGGAGAGCCTGGCGAGAAAGCAGGGATTCTCAGCTCTCCGACGATGACAGCGCTCTGTGCCGGTTCTGAGCCTCCTTCCCACAGTGGGAAATCCCAAATTGGCGAAGAGTGCCCGCGTATCCTAACGCTTTAACAAGTAACTCCGGAGCAGGAGCGTTTTGTCAACTTCTGGAAGCGAAACTGTCCGGTGTTCGAATCACCTACCCCGAGCACGTCCCGCCCCGCCCAAGTATGCTCTTAAGATGGGTAGACGCATAAGTGGCCCCAGTAGGAATCCCGGGTTGGAGGTGCCTCCTAAACTAGAGCTGACAACAGTTTGGCCTGAATTGAAGTACCTAGAAATGCAGGTGCCTCCAGCGTCGGAGACTTAGTTAACTTGCTACAACTTGTTGCTTCTGCTCTGTAACTCCGCCTTCCGAGGTGTCAGAAGGAACCAAACGAGACCTTAAGCCCCTGTACTGCCAAAGACAGATGGCTGAGCATCAGATGTTTTGCAAAGCTGAATGATTTTTTTTTTTTTAACTTCCTACAGAGCTCCCAGCTGGGTCCCTTGTGGTGTTTCCTCTAACGCCTTAACTATGAAAGCCTGGGCATATCTTCACACCAGTGAGCAAAGCTGGGGTGTGTAATATGTTGAACTTTCTGTTATACTGATATCAGCTTTTTAAAAATATATCGACACTCGAGTTATACAAAAAGACAGTTGCAGGTGAAAAAAATTTTGTGTGTGTGTGTGTGTGTGTGTATATATATATATATACACACACACACACACACACACACACACATCGACGCCACTTAACCACACCCTTGTATTTGTTTCTCACTGGGATGAACATTGTGAGGACACGTGGAATGTGGCTAATTAAGCTAAGGCTAACAGGATTATTGGGTCACTATATTTCTTTTTCTTTTGAGACAGTCTCCCTCTGACGGCCAGGCTGTAGTGCAGTGGCACGATCTTGGCTCACTGCAACCTCTGCCTCCCCTGTTCAAGCAATTCTCCTGCCTCAGCCTCCCCAGTAGCTGGGATTACAGGCGCCCGCTACCATGTCCGCCTAATTTTTGAATTTTTAGTAGAGTCAGGGTTTCACCCTGTTGGTCAGGCTGGTCTCAAACTCCTGACCTCAGGCCATCACCCGCCTTGGCCTCCCAAAGTGCTGGGATTACAGGCATGAGCCACTGCAACTGGACACACACACTTCTGAACTTCTGTAACATATATACAACTGGGAATTTTCCAAATGTGTGCATGTATTGTCGGGATCCCAACCATCCTTACGAGTAAAATGGATAAGCTAAAATAATAAATATGCAATCTAACATTTATTTAGAATTTACTGTGAGCTAGACACTATCTTAAGAGCTTCACATATATTAACTAAACACTTATAATAATTCAACGAGGGCCGGGTATGGTGGTTCACAACTGTAATAACAGCACCTTGAGAAGCCAAAGTGGGTGGATCACAAGGTCAAGAGATCAAGACCATCCTGGCCAACATAGTGAAACCCTGTCTCTACTAAAAATACACAAACTGGCTGGGCACAGTGGCGTGTGCCTGCAGTCCCAGCAACTCAAGAGGGTGAGGCAGGAGAATCACTTGAACCCAGGAGGTGGAGGTTGTAGTGAGCTGAGATCATGCCACTGCACTCCAGCCTGGTAACAGAGCAAGACTCTATCTCAAAAAAAAAAAAAAGAAATTCCATGAATAGGTACTAGTAATACGTCATTGTTACAGATGTGGAAACTGAAGCATAGAGATTAAGAAATATGGCCACAGTCAAGCAGCTAGGGTCCTTTGGAAGCCATATGCTATATTAGAATAGCAATCTGGTACACCAGAATAAAGTCTGGAAACCTGAAATCCATTTTCTTCACAATTCACAGATGCACAAATAACATTTCTTTCTTCTTCTTCTTCTTCTTTCTTTTTTTGAGACGGAGTTTCACTCTTGTTGCCCAGGCTGGAGTGTAGTGGCGAACTCTGGCCTCACCACAACCTCTGCCTCACAGGTTTAAGTGATCTCCTGCCTCAGCCTCCTGAGTAATTGGGATTACAGGCATGCATCACCACACACAGCTAATTTTGTATTTTTAGTAGAGACAAGTTTTCTCCATGTTGGTCAGCCTGGTCTCTAACTCCCGCTAACTCCCGACATCAGGTAATACACCCACCTCGGCCTCCCAAAGTGCTGGGATGACAGCCGTGAGCCACTGCACCCGGCCGCAAATAATATTTCTTTACCATTGTGAATTATAGTATCGCTTTTTTTTTGAGATGGAGCCATGCTCTGTCACCTAGGCTGGCATGCAGTGGCACAATCTGGGCTCACTGCAACCTCTGCCTCCCAAGTTCAAGCAATTCTCTATCCCAGCCTCCTGAGTAGTTGGGATTACAGGCACCTGCCACCACGCCGGGCTAATTTTAGTAAAGACAGGGTTTCACCATCTTGGCCAGGCTGGTCTTGAACTCCTGACCTCGTGATCCAGCACCCTCAGCCTCCTAAAGTGCTGGGATTACAAGCTTGAGCCACCACGCCCGGCCAGAATATCGCTTTTTTAACCTGAAGAACTAAAGTGGATATACTAATCTTCCTGACTACACCGAGCACTTTTTAATTTTAAGGAAGATAATGTAAAATGTAAAAACACTTCAACAGCTATAAAGCACTGTGTGAATCTATTAAGTGCTTCATAGTCTTGGAAACTGAAGAGAACCGACTAGAAAATCAACTGGAATCACGGCACTGAGGATAGTGTTGTGTCCCTAATGTATCAAAATACCCCCACATTGTGAATTATAATGAAAACATTTTAGCCATATGGTAAATTTTTTATTTAGATCCAATTTTTTCAACCTCTGTTGCCATAATTGAAGGCTGTGTAAGCAATATATAGATTCCCCTTGAAGTTTATATGTAACGTGAACTAACGTCCAGATCATCAGATCACCTCAGAGACAATACTTGTAAGTATTTATTGATTGATTGATTGATTGATTTTGAAACAGAATTTTGCTCTGTGGCCCAGGCTGGAGTGCAGTGGTGCCATCTCGGCTCACTGCAGCCTTGACCTCCCATGTTCAAGCAATTCTCGTGCTTCATTCTCCTGAGTAGCTGGGATTACAGGTGTGTGCCATCATGCCTAGCTAATTTTTGTATTTTTTGTAGAGACAGGGTTTTGCCACATTGGCCAGGCTGATATCATTTTTTCTTTTATTTTATTTTTTGGTTCTTAGTTTCTTTGCAGCGGGCTGATCCCAAATTCCTGAGCTCAAGTGATCAGCTGGCCTCTGCCTCCCAAAGTGCTGAGATTACATATGTGAGCCACCATGCCTGTCCAATACTTTTAAGTTTCTTAAAATATATATATATAATGCAGCAAATTTATATGCTGCTTTTTTTTTTTCCTTTGAGACAGGCAACAGTTCTGTTGCCCAGACTGTGTGGTGGCACTATCACAGCTCACTGCAGCCTCCACTTCCTAGGCTTGAGCAATCCTCTCACCTCAGCCTCCCATAGAGCTGGGACTACAAGTGCACACCCCCACACCTGGCTAATTTTTTAATTTTTTTGTAGAGTCAGGGTCTCACTATGTTGTCCAGGCTAGTCTCAAACTCGTGAGCTCAAATGATTCTCCCACCTCAGCCTCCCAAAGTGGTGGGAATACAGGAGTGAGCCACTGCCCTAGATATACTTCTAAATAATAATCTAATTTTGAATATATTGGAGTACATTATACTTTTTACAATTATAAAGAATTCAGCTGTATGCAGTGGCTCACACCTCTAATCTCAGCACGTTGGGAGGCCAAAGCAGGCAGATCACCTAAGGTCAGGAGTTTGAGACCAGCCTAGACAACATGGTGAAACACTGTCTCTACTAAAACTACAAAATTTAGCTTGCTGTGGTGATGGGTGCTGGTAATCCCTGTTACTTTGGAAGCTGAGGCATGAGAATCGCTTGAATCCAGGAGGCAGAGGTTGCAGTGAACTGGGATTGCACCACTGCACTCTAGCCTAGAAGACAAGAGCAAAACTCCATCTCAGAAAAAAAAAAAAAGAAAACAAATATAAAGAATTGAATGTTAGTAATACTTAGTGTATTTTTATGCTTATTTTACAGGAATAATGAGAGGTGATTAGTCCATGAGGGCTCTGCCTTCATTAATGAATTAGTGCCTTAATTGCAGGAATAGGTTCATTCCCTTCTCTTTTTTTTTTTAAAGAGGGGGTTTCACCATGTTGGTCAGGCTGGTCTTGAACTCCCGACCTCAGGTGATCCACCTGCTTTGGCCTCCTAAGTGCTTGGATTACAGGCGTGAGCCACCATGCCTGGCCTCATTCCCTTCTCTTTTGTTTTTGCCCTTCTCCCGTGGGATAATGCAGCACGAAGGCCCTCACCTAATACAGCCTCTCAGTCTTGGACTTCCTAGCCTCCAGAACTGTGAGCATAGATCTTGTAAAATATTTTGACATTCTGTCGTTTACCTCCAATTTATTGAATTCCCTGATTTTAGTATTTCCCTCTCTCTGTACCTGATTGCCCTGATTTATCTTTTCTACTCAAATTTTTCCAGAAGGTATTCTGTCTGATCAATGAGCTCAATTTTCAGCTTGCAGCTTTATAATACATTTTCTAGTGGCCTTGACTAACTGTAGTGAAGAACTATCCTGATCCATCTTCCTTAAGTGTTCTGATTATGCATAGTTGAGATCTCATCACTTAGCTAATGTTACAAATGGCTTCTCTCTTCTTTAACCAATGTTAATATAGTTTGGGTCCTTGTCATATCCATTCCCTGTTGTGTGATATATTGTGAAATGTAGCCACGTGATCCTTTGCAATATGACTTTGCCCTTCCTAACATCAAGAGATTGGCTATTTCCCTACCTGCTGAATCTAGGCTGATCTTTTTTTTTAAGACATGGTCTGGGTCTGTTACTCAGTGGTGCGATCTCAGCTCACTGCAACCTCCACCTCCCGGGCTCAAGCCATCCTCCCACCTCAGCCTCCCTAGTAGCTGAGACAACAGGTGCAAACCACCATGCCTGGCTAATTTTTGTATTTTTTTGTAGAGATGGGGTTTTGCCATGTTGTCCAAGGTGGTCTTTTTTTTTTTTTTTTTTTTTTTTTTTAAGACAGGGTTTCACCGTGTTGGCCAGGCTGGTCTTGAACTCCTGACCTCAGCTGATCCGCCTGTCTCGGCCTCCCAAAGTGCTGAGATTACAGGCGTGAGCCACCTCGCCAGGCCAAGGTGGTCTTAAACTCATTAGCTCAAGTGATCCTCCAGCCTCGGACTCCCAAAGTGCTGGGATTACAGGTAAATCACCACACCTGGCCTAGGCTGATTTTTTTGACTGGCTTTGATCAACAGAATATGACAGAAGTGATGTGATGTGAAGCCCAAAGGAAGACCTAAGGATACATCGCAGCTTCTGCTTTCACCCTTTTATGAGACTTTCATGTAAAGAAGTTAGTCTAGCTTAACAGAGGATGAGAGGTCTCATGAAAAAATAACCCAGGTACCAACCCAGTGGACTGCCAGCACCAGCTGCCAGATGGGTAAGTAAGGTCATCTTTACCTTCAACCCCAACCACATCCTACTGAATGCAGCCACAAAAGCAAGCCCAGGCAAAACCAGCAGATAACTGTCAGCTAACCCAGAGAAGAAGAAGAAATGAAAAATCATTGCTGCTGTAAGCCACTATGTTTTGAGGTTTATAATGCAGTAATAGATAGCAGCTAGAACTGCCTTCCCTTTCACTTTCTGACCTTCATGAGACCCTGGCTCTCCACTGGCTAATTTAAATAATACGATTTATTTCTTTTAATTTTTATGTTTTTATTTTATTTTTTTTTAGAGACAGGATCTCACTATGTTGCTCAGGCTGGAGTGCTGTGGATATTCAAAGGTACAATCCCACTACTGATCAGCACAGGAGTTTTGACCTGCTCCGTTTCCAACCTGGGCCAGATCACCCCTCCCTTAGGCAACCTGGTAGTCCCCACTCCCGGAAGGTCACATTATTGATGCCAAACTTAGTGTGGATACCTGACTGGCATAGCGCACAACAGCCCAGAACTCCTAGGCTCAAGTGATCCTCCCACCTCAGCCTCTGTACTAGCTGGGACTACAGGCATGCGCCACCGCACCCGGCACAATTTCTTTTCTATTACTTTTTTCCACAGTGTCAATATTAAGAGAATTATTCAAAACTTTATCATCATAATTTTTACAGTCAAGAGATTCTTTCCTCTCCTTTTGGAAACCTGTGATTTACTTTCAGTTGTACCTGAACTTGGGGTTTTTGTTATTCCAACTTCCTATAACAAGACAGAAGGTATGCTTCACTTTCTTTTCAAGTGCTTCAGTTTCGTGAAGAACTCTCTTACCTGTAAAAACTTTCCTGAATTCTTGTTCACTGTTTTAATATGAACTTAAACCTTCCTACAAATTGCCTTACATTTTCTTCTTGGCTTACACCACAGCAAGTTCATTTTCCTGTGGCTTTAGGTTACTTTTTTTTTTGAGATGGAGTTTCATTCTTGTTGCCCCAGGCTGGAGTGCAATGGAGTAATCTAGGCTCACTGCAACCTCCCCCTCCCGGGTTCAAGGGATTCTCATGCCTCAGCCTCCCAAGTAGCTAGGATTACAGGCATGCGCCACCATGCCCTGCTAATTTTGTATTTTTAGTAGAGATGGGATTTCACCATGCTGGTCAGGCCAGTCTCCAACTCCTGACTTTAGGTGATCCACCCACCTCTGCCTCCCAAACTGCTGGGATTACAGGCATGAGCCACCGTTCCTGGCCAGGTTACCTTTTTTAATTTTAATTTAATTTAGTTAATTAATTAATTTATTTTTGAGACTGAGTCTGGCTCTGTCTCCAGGCTGGAGTGCAATGGTATGATCTTGTCTCACTGAAACCTCCACCTCCCAGGTTCAAGGGATTCTCCTGCCTCAGCCTCCCGAGTAGCTGGGATTATAGGCACGAGCTACCCTACCTGGCTAACTTTTGTATTTTTAGTAGAGATGGAGTTTCACTATGTTCGCCAGACTGGTCTGGAACTCCTGACCTCATGATCCGCCTGCCTCAGCCTCCCAAAGTGCAGGATTATAGGCATGAGCCACCACATCCGGTCTGTTTTTTTATTTTGTTTTCTTTGAGATGGAGTTTTGCTCTTGTTGCCCAGGCTGGAGTACAATGATATGATCTGGGCTCTCTGCAACCTCCACCTCCTGGGTTCAAGTGATTCTCCTGCCTCAGCGTCCTGAGTAGCTGGGATTACAGGCTAATTTTTTTATTTTTAGTAGAGACGAGGTTTCACTATGTTGGCCAAGCTGGTGTTGAACTCCTGACTTTGTGATCTGCCTTGCCTCAGCCTCCGCAATTGCTGGGATTACAGGTCTGAGCCACCACGCCCAGCCAACTTTTCTCAGTTTTTTGTTTTGTTTTGTTTTTAAGAGATGGGTTTGGCTGGGTGCGGTGGCTCACGCCTATAATCCCAGCACTTTGGGAGGCCGAGGTGGGTGGATCACGAGGTCAAGAGATCGAGACCATCCTGGTCAACAAGGTGAAACCCTGTCTCTACTAAAAATAAAAAAATTAGCTGGGCATGGTGGTGCGCACCTGTAGTCCCAGCTACTCAGGAGGCTGAGGCAGGAGAATTGCTTGAACCCAGAAGGCGGAGGTTGTGGTGAGCCGAGATCGTGCCATTGCACTCCAGTCTGGGTAACAACAGCGAAACTCCATCTCAAACAAAAAAAAAGAGATGGGGTTTCACCATGTTAGTTAGGCTGGTCTCGAACTCCCAACCTTAAGTGATCCGCCCACCTCGGCCTCCCAAAGTGCTGGGATTACAGGTGCAAGCCACCGCACCCGGCCTCTTTTCTCAGTTTTAAAATATAAAACGGCTGGCTGGGCACAGTGGCTCATGTAGAGACAGGGCCTCACTCCATTGCCTGTAATCCCACAACTCTGGGAGACTGAGGTGGGCAGATCACTGAGGTCAAGAGTTCAAGACCAGTGTAGTCAACGTACTGGAACTCCATCTCTATTAAAATACAAAAAGTAGGCCAGGCATGGTGGCCTATGCCTGTAACCCCAGCACTTTGGGAGACCAAGGTGGGCAGATCAACTGAGATTGGGAGTTCGAGACCAGCCTGACCAACATGGAAAAACCCCATCTCTACTAAAACTACAAAATTAGCTGGGTGTGGTGGTGCATGCCTATAATCCCAGCTACTTGGGAGGCTGAGGCTGGAGAATCACTTGAACCTGGGAGGCAGAGGTTTCAGTGAGCTGAGATCATCCCATTGCACTCTAGTATAGGCAACAGAGTGAGGTGCCATGGCTCATGCCTGTAATCCAAGCACTTTGAGAGTCTAAGGCGGGTGGATCATGCAGTCAGGAGATTGAGATCATCCTGGCTAACACAGTGAAAACCCATCTCTACTAAAAATACAAAAACATTAGCCAAGCATGGTGGCAGGCTCCTGTAATCCCAGCTACTCGGGAGGCTGAGGCAAAAGAATCACTTGAACTGGGGAGGTGGAGGTTGCAGTGAGCTAAAATCACACCACTGCACTCCAGCCTGGGCAACAGAGCAAGACTCCGTCTCAAAATAAATAAATAAAACAAACAAATAAATAAATATAAAATAAAACACAAAAAGTAGCCAGGCATGGTGGCACATGCCTCTAGTCCCAGTTACTGGGGAGGCTGAGGCAGAAGAATCTCTTGAACCCAGGAGGCGAAGGTTGCAGTGAGCCAAGATCACACCACTGCACTCCAGCCTGGGCAACAGAGTGAGACTCGGTCAAAAAATATATATATATAATGTAATCTAATCTAATACAATAAATACAATATAACATAGTATGGCAATTTTCTTTATTGGAGACCGGGCCTCACTCTGTTGCCCAGGCCGGAGTGCACAGCTCCTCTGTAATCCTGAGCTACAGCAACCCTCCCACCTCAGCCTCCCAAGTAGCTGGGACTACGGGCATGAAACAGCATACTGTCTAATTTTTTATTTTTTGTAGAAACAGGGTCTCACCATGTTGCCCAGGCTGGTCTTGAACCACTGGGCTCAAGCGATCCTCTTGCCTTGGCCTCCCAAAGTGCTGGGATTATATTTGCAAGCCAGCCATCCCTAGCCTAAATTTTTCTCAGTTTTAAAATATAACAAATAATGGATACACCCACAAAGACCATTTTCAATATTAAAGAAGGTCTTAAAACCAGAAAGTTTCAGAACTTCAGGTTTGAGGTAATATTATCATAATAAAGATTCAGTTTTCCCTGACTCTCAATCCTGAGATGCACTTCTCACTGTAAGTCTCTCCTTGTGGCTCCCTTTCCTTCCATGGGACGTTTGACCCAGAAAATGGGGTCAAAAACTGCTGCCGAGAACATCCCCAGAGCCAGTAGCCAAGGTCTGGGGAGACCCATGGGGTCAAAGGTGAAAGGGCAGAGGAGGAGAGGGACCAGGAGGAGGAGGAGGAAAAATAGGAGGAGGACGAGGGCTGGCTGTACACCTCCATCCAGTATATCTGCTGGAGGCATGTTTCTTTTTTTGTTTGTTTGTTTGTTTGAGATGGAGTCTCACTCAGTCACCAGTCTGGAGTGCAGTGGCTGTGATCTTGGCTCACTGCAACCTCTACCTCACAGGTTCAAGCAATTCTCCTGCCTCAGCCTCCCAAGTAGCTGGGACTACAGGTATGTCACTGGGGTAATTTTTGTATTTTTAGTAGAGACAGGGTTTCACCATATTGGCCAGGCTGGTCTTGAACTCCTGACCTCATGATCTGCCCATCTCAGCCTCCCAAAGTGTTTTGACTAGAGGTGTGAGCCACTTTGTGATAGAGTTATACTCTTGTCGTCCAGGCTGGAGTACAATGGGGCAATCTTGGCTCACTGCAACCTCCACCTCCCCAGTTCAAGCAATTCTCCTGTTTTAGCCTCCCAAGTAGCTGAGATTGCAGGCATGTGCCACCACGTCCACCTAATTTTGTATTTTTAGTAGAGACAGGGTTTCTTCCTGTTGGTAAGTCTGGTCTCCACCTCCTGATCTCAGGTGATCTACCAGCCTCCAGAGTACTGGGATTATAGGCATGAGCCACCTCACCCAGCAGAGGCATGTTTCTGTAGGGTATCAGCCCCACCTAGCTCTGTCAGTGCCCCAGGAGTCCTCTGCCCTCCCAAACTCCAACCTCTGCCCTAGTGCCTTCTACAGTTCCTCTCTACTCTCAGCATTCCAAGGACTCTTCTGCTTCTCCACAACCCTGGAGCATACCAAACCTCCATTAAGGACTATAAAAGCAGCCTTACCTGGCAGAAATTAAGCTGTTGGCTGGGGGTGGTGGCTCATGCCTGTAATCCTAGTACACAGGTAGGCCAAGGCAGGAGGATTGCTTGAGGCCAGGAATTCAAGACCAATCTGGCCAAACATAATAGACCCTGGATCTGTTATAAATGGTTTTTTTAAATTTAATTGTTACTAGATTTTCAAGGAGGTCACAGGTGAATTAGATCCTGAGTTCTCCTATGTTTGGAAATAATTTTTTTCCACTGTTGCTATTGAAGCTCCAGAAATCAGTCTGCCTCCTCACCACCACACACCTTAGAGGTAACAAAGTGTTGTTATCTGGATGAAGCTGATTTTTTACATAGAACTGGAGAAGGGCTGGATGTGGTGTCTCACACCTGTAATCCCAATAATTTGGGAGACCAAGGTGGGAGGATTGCTTGAGCCCAGGAGTTTGAGACCAGCCTGAGCAGCGTAGCAAGACCTTATTTCAAAAAAAAAAAATTGGAGAGGATTTCACATTAGTGAGTCACTTAGCTGCTAGGTGTCTCCCACCCCGACAAGTCAAATTAACTTGACTAGCTTTGGCTTGTATATAGAGAGCAGAAAATCTGTCCCAGGCGTGGTGGCTCACGCCTGTTATCCCAGCACTTTGGGAGGTCAAGGCAGGTGAATTGCTTTAGGCCAGGAGTTCGAGACCAGTCTAGCTAACATGAAGACATCCTGACTCTACTAAAATACAGAAAAATAGCTGGGCTTTGTTGTGCACACCTATAACCCCATCTGCTAGGGAGGCTGAGGCAGGAGAATCGCTTGAATCCGGGAGGTGGAGGTTGCTCGCACCAACCTGGGTGACAGAATGAGACTCCCTTTCAAAAGAAAAAAGAAAGAAAGAAAGAAAGAAAATGATGCAGAAAATCTTGTGTTATTCTTTGTCCTATCTTCTCCTTATTTAATGACAGTTAACAACAACGTAAGGTAACTAACTATGAGACTAAAGACATACACTCTTGATAATCCTTGTTGCTCATTAACTCAGTAAATGAAAATGTGTCTCATGCCTGCCTCGTGCCCTGAATTGTGCAAGGTGCTGGTTGTAGTTGTGTACAAAATAGATGTAACTTTGCTTGAACAGAGTGCCTCAGTGATGCCGTTGAAAGGGGTAAAGCCCCTACCACTGACAAAACCATTTCAGTTGACCTAATTTCATTAGCTCTACTTAAGAAGATTAATTGATTATCTAGCATCTGTATTGTTTAATCCCTTTATTTTTATTGGTTTTTTTTTTTTGAGATGGAGTAGTCTCACTCTGTCACCCAGCCTGGAGTGCAGTGGTGAGATCTCCACTCACTGCAACCTCCACCTCCTGGGTTCAAGTGATTCTCCTGCCTCAGCCTCCTGAGTAGCTGGGATTACAGGAGCCCACCACCATGCCAGGCTAATTTTTTTTTTGTATTTTTAGTAGAGACCCGGTTTCACCACATTTGTCAGGCTGGTCTCAAACTCCTGAACTCATGATCTGCCCACCTCAGCCTCCCAAAGTACTGGGATTACAGGTGTGAGCCACTGTGCCCGGCCATTATTTTCTTATCAATAATCCTTTGTCAGCACCATTTTTTTTTTACAAGGATGTTTCTTGAAAGCCACATTTATGTTTGCTGATTAAGTTTTCTTTTTAGACCTAGACCTAGGTTTAAACTATGAATGGGGCCAGGCATGGTATGTGGCTCACACCTGTAATTCCAGCACTTTGGGAGGCCTAGGTGGGCGGATCACCTTAAATTAGGAGTTCGGGAACTGCCTGGCCAACGTGGTGAAACCCTGTCTCTACTAAAAATACAAAAATTAGCCGGGTGCCTGTAATCCCAGCTACTCAGGAGCCTGAGAGAGGAGAATAGCTTGAACCCGGGAGGTGGAAGTTGCAGTGAGCTGAGATTGCGCCTCTGCACTCCAGCCTGTGTAACTGATCGAGACTGTCTCAAAAGAAAAAAAAAGATCCTGCACCTTACCAAAATTAAAAAAAGCCTCAGGAATCTGTGAACAATACCAAAGGGCTGACATTCAGGACATCAGATTTCCAGAAGGAAAGGAGAAAAAATGCAGTACAAAAAAAAAGTTGAAGAAACAATGGCTAAAAATGTTCTAAATGTTGGCAAAAGGCAGTAACTGACATTCATGAAGGCAAGCAGAACCTAAACAGGAAAAACCCAGAGAGTCTGAATTAACTCTGTTTCAGGGGACTGCTTGATTTAAAAAATAAGTCAATGACTTAATAAAAAGAAAGGCCCAAATGAATTCAAATTGAGCTAGGTTACAGTCAAACTTTGAAAATAAAGACAAAGAAAATATTGAAAATAGCTAGAGAAATGCAGTGTATTGCTTATTAAAAAAAAAAACATTTAAAGAGGTAAATAATGACTCTAATGACTGTGGAGGCAGAAGTGTAATAAGATTTACATTTTTAAAAACATTTTAGGCTGGGCTTAGCAGACGATGCCTGTAATCCCAGCGCTTTGGAGGCCAAGGTGGGCGGAATCACAAGGTTAGGAGTTTGAGATCAGTCTGCCCAACATGGTGAAACCCATCTCTACTAAAAATACAAAAAATTAGCTGGGCATAGTGGCAGGCACCTATAGGAAGCTGAGGCAGGAGAATCACTTGAACCCAGGAGGCGGAGGTTGCAGTGAGCCAAGACCTCACCACAGCACTCCAGCCTGGGCAACAGAGCAAGACTCTGTCTCAAAACAAACAAACAAAAATTATGACTGAGTGTGGTGGCTCACGCTTGTAATCCTAGCACTTTGGGAGGCTGAGGTGGATGAATCACAAGGTCAGGAGTTCGAGACCAGCCTGCCAACACAATGAAACCCCGTCTCTACTAAAAATACAAAAATTAGCTGGGTGTGGTGATCATAGGCGCCTGTAATCTCAGCTACTCGGGAGGCTGAGGCAGAAGAAACCTGGGAGGCGGAGGTTGCAGTGAGCTGAGATCTCGCCACTGCACTCTAGCCTAGGTGACAGAGCTAAGCTGTCTCAAAAACAAGCAAAACAAATTATTGGCCAGGTGCAGTGGCTCACGCCTGTAATCCCAACACTTTGGGAGACCCAGGCAGGAGGATTACTAGAGGTCAGGAGTTCGAGACCAGCCTGGCTAACATGGTGAAACCCCGTCTCTACTAAAAATACAAAAATTAGCCGGACATGGTGGCACACACCTGTAGTCCTAGCTACTCAGGAGGCTGAGGCAGGAGAGTCACTTAAACCTGGGAGATGGAGGTTGCAATAAGCCAAGATCATACCACTGCACTCCAGCCTGGGTGATGGAGCAAGGCTCTGTCCCCCCAAAAAAAAAATAAATAAAAACATTTTATTATTGTTTTGGGGCCATAAGAAAATTTATTACTGTGTGTGTGTGTGTGTGTGTGTGTGTGTGTGTGTGTGTGTGTATGTAAAACAACATTTTTAAAGTGCTGAATAGGCCGGGCATGGTGGCTCACATCTGTAATCCCAGTACTTCAGGAGGTCAAGACAGGTGAACCCCCTTGAGCCCAGGGGTTCAAAACCAGCCTGAGTAACCTAGTGAGACCCTATCTCTATTATTATTTTTTAAACCTTTAAAAAGTGCAGAATAAAAAAAGATGTCACCAGAAGACAAAAAAAAAAAAAAAGTAGGGCTTCACCTCAAAATTCAATGAAAATATTCTTCAGGAATAAAGATAAAGACATACTTAAATAAAAGGAAACAAGAGAATTTACAAACCTCCTCTGAGTAAATTGCCAAGGAAGTTCAGACATAAGAGAAATTATATCAGAAGGAAGCTAGGAACATAAGAAATGAATGAAGAACAATAAGGGCCGGGTGTGGTGGCTCACGCATATAATCCCAGCACTTTGGGAGGCTGAGGCGGGTGAATCACGTGGTCAAGAGATCGAGACCATCTTGGTCAACAAGGTGAAACCCTGTCTCTACTAAAAATACAGAAATTAGCTGGGTATGGTGGCGCACACCTGTAGTCCCAGCTACTCGGGAGGCTGAGGCAGGAGAATTGCTTGAACCCAGGAGGCGGAGGATGCGGTGAGCTGAGATCGTGCCATTGCACCCCAGCCTGGGTAACAAGAGCGAAACTCCATCTCCAAAAAAAAAAAAGAAGAACAATAAGAAGGGTAAATATGGCCAGGCAGAGTGGCTCACACCTGTAATCCCAGCACTTTGGGAGGCCCAGGCGGCGGATCACCTGAGGTCGGGAGTTTGAGACTAGCCTGAATAACATGGAGAAAACCTGTATCTACTATAAACAATAAAATTAGCTGGGCGTGGTGGTGCTGACCTGTAATCCCAGCTACTCGGGAGGCTAAGGCAGGAGAATCACTTGAACCCAGGAGGCAGAGGTTGTGGTGAGCTAAGATCTCGCAATTGCACTCCAGCTTGGGCAACAAGGGTGAAGCTCCATCTAAAAATTAATTAATTAATTAATTAATTAAAATAAAGCAAAACGGGCAAATACTGGGTAAATAGAATGCACTATTATTTTCCTCTTGAGTTTTTAAAAATATATTTTGTAGTTGAAAACAAAAATTAGGGCAGCCGTGGTGGCTGAAGCCTGTAATCCCCACACTTTGGGAATCTGAGGCAGGCAGATCACCTGAGGTCAGGAGTTTGAGACCAGCCTGATCAACATGGAGAAACACCATGTCTACTAAAAATACAAAAAATTAGCTGGGCATGGTGTTACATGCCTGTAATCCCAGCTACTCAGGAGGGTGAGGCAGGAGAATAGCTTGAACCTAGGAAGTGGAGGTTGAGGTGAGACAAGATCGTGCCATTGCACTCCAGCCTGGGCAACAAAGAGTGAAACTCTGTCTCAAAAAAAAAAAAAAGAAAACAAAAACTAAGGCAGACAGATCATGAGGTCAGGAGTTCAAGACAAGCCTGGCCAACATAGTGAAACCATGTTTCTACTAAAGTACAAAAATTAGCCAGGCATATTACTGTGCACCTGTAGTCCCAGCTACTCTGGAGGCTGAGGCAGGAGAATCGCTCGAACCTGGGAGGCAGAGGTTGTGGTGAGCTGAGATCATGTGACTGCACTCCAGCCTGAACAACAGAGCAAGACTCCATCTTAAAAAAAAAAAAAAGTATACCACTGGCTGGATGCAGTGGCTCATGCTTGTAATCCCAGCACTTTGGGAGGTTGAGGCAGGCAAATCACTTGAGGTCGGGAGTTTGAGACCAGCCGGGCCAACATAGTGAAACCCCATCTCTACTAAAAATACAAAAATTAAGTGGGGCATGGTGGCTCACACCTGTAATCACAGCACTTTGGGAGGCTGAGGTGGGCAGATCACCTGAGGTCCAAAGTTCAAGATCAGCCTGACCAACATGGAGAAACCCCATCTCTACTAAAAATACAAAATTAGCCGGACGTGGTGGCACATGCCTGTAATCCACCTACTTGGGAGGCTGAGGCAGAAGAATGGCTTGAACCTGGGAGGCAAATATCACACCATTGCACTCCAGCCTGGACAACAAGAGCAAGACTCTGTCTCAAAAAAAAAATTAGCTATTAGCTAAACGTCGTGGTGAGCGCCTGTAATCCCAGTTACTCCAAAGGCTGAGGCAAGAGAATTGCTTGAATCTGGGAGATGGAGGTTGCAGTGAGCCAAGATCATGCCACTGCACTAGAGCCTGGGCAACAGAGCAAGACTCCCCTCAAAAATAAATAAATAAAAATTAATTGATTGATTGATTATGAGATAGCTTATACTTTGCTATTTATTCATTTTTGTTTATTTTAGAGATGGGGTCTTGCTATGTTGCCCAGGCTGTTCTCAAACTCCTGGCGATCTTTCCTTCTTGGCCTCCCAAAGTGCTGGGATTACAGTTGTGAGCCACCCTCCTTCCAGCTGACTTTGCTATTTAAAGGTTTCCAATACTACCATATCATGTTGATCAAAGGCTCTAACTTGCCAAAAAAAAAAAAAATCCCTACCTTGTATATCAATATACTTATATCTATCTATCTATCTATCATCTATCTATCTATCTATCTATCTATCTATCTATCTATCTATCTAATCTATCTAAAACTATGAGTAAAACCAAATAGGTAACCAAATTTAACACTACTTTAATGGATAATGTTATTTGATGCTGAAAAGTTTTAATCCTGGTGTTCGTGAGAGAAGCCTTAGCGAAACTACAGGATTGTCTCCAGTGATGTGTCATTTTACAAAGCCCACACTAGATGGCAGATTTCAAATAGGATTTTCTGGGTCACAAATTAGGAAAAAATGGCCAGTTGAAGTGGCTCTCGCCTGTGATCCCAGCACTTTAGGAGGCCCAGGGGTGATCCACCCTGATCACCTGAGGTTAGGAGTTCAAAACCAGCCTTGCCAACGTGGTGAAAACCCATCTCTACTAAAAATACAAAATTTAGGCTGGGTATGGTGGCTCACGCCTATAATCCAGCATTTTGGGAGGCCAAGGTGGGCGGATCGCCTGAGGTCAAAAGTTCAAGACCAGCCTGACCAACAGGATGAAACCCTCGTCTTAAAATAAAATAAAATAAAATAAAAACACAAAACTTAGATTGGCATTGTTGTGGGCTCCTGTAATCCCAGACACTCAGGAGGCTGAGACAGAATCGTTTGAACCCAGGAGGTGGAGGTAGCAGTGAGTAGAGATCGCACCACTGCACTCCAGCTCAGGTGATGGAGTGAGACTCTGTCTCGAAATAATAATAATGCCGAGACCGCGTCTACCCCACAAACACAGAGCCTCGCCCTTGCCGTTCAGTCTCCCATCCACACCCGCCAGCTCACCATGGATGATGATATCGCTGCACTTGTTGTCGACAATGGCTCCGGCATGTGCAAGTCCAGCTTCGCAGGCGATGATGCTCCCCGGGCCGTCTTCCCCTCCATCGTGGGGCGCCCCAGGCACCAGTGCATGATGGTGGGCATGGATCAGAAGGACTCCTATATGGGTGATGAGGCCCAGAGCAAGAGAGGCATCCTGACCCTGAAGTACCTCATCGAGCACGGCATTGTCACCAACTGGGATGACATGGAAAAGATCTGGTACCACACTTTCTACAACGAGCTGTGTGTGGCTCCTGAGGAGCACCCCATGCTGCCTGAACCCCAAGGCCAACCGTGAGATTACCCAGATCATGTTTGAGACCTTCAACACCCCAGCCATGTATGTGGCCATCCAGGCTATGCTTTCCTTGTACGCCTCTGGCCATACCACTGGCATCATGATGGACTCTGGTGACGGGGTCACCCCCATTGTGCCTGTCTATGAGGGGTATGCCCTCCCCTATGCCATCCTGTGTCTGGACCTGGCTGGCCGGGACCTGACTGACTACCTCATGAAGATCCTCACCAAGCATGGCTACAGCTTCACCACCACAGCTGAGCAGGAAATCGTGCATGACATCAAGGAAAAGCTATGCTACATTGCCCTGGACTTCAAACAGGAGATGGCCACGGGAGCCTCCAGCTCCTCCCTGGAGAAGACCTATGAGCTGCCCGATGGTCAAGTCATCACCATCGGCAACGAGAGGTTCCGCTGCCCTGAGGTGCTCTTCCAGCCTTCTTTCCTGGGCATGGAATCTTGTGGAAACCATGAAACTACCTTTAACTCCACCATGAAATATGACGTGGACATCCGCAAAGACCTGTATGCCAACACAGTGCTGTCTGGCGGTACTACCATGTACCCTGGCATCGCTGACAGGATGCAGAAGGAGATCACCACCCTGGCACCCAGCACGATGAAGATCAAGATCATTGCTTCTCCCGAGCGCAAGTTCTCCGTGTGGATGGGTGGCTCCATCCTGGCCTCGCTGTCCACCTTCCAGCAGATGTGAATCAGCAAGCAGGAGTATGAGTCCGGCCCCTCCGTCATCCACCGCAAATGCTTCTAGGCAGACTGTGACCGAGTTGCATTACACCCTCTTTTGACAAAACCTAACTTGTGCAGAAAACAAGATGAGATTGGCATGGCTTTATTTGTTTATTTGTTTTGTTTTGGTTTGGTTTTTTTTTTGGCTTGACTCAGGATTTTAAAACTGGAACGGTGAAGGTGACAGCAGTCAGTTGGAGCGAGCATCCCCCAAAGTTCTACAATGTGGCTGAGGACTTGACTGTACATTATTTTCTTTAAGTCATTCCAAGTATCGTGAGATGTACTGTTACAGGAAGTCCCTTGCCCTCCCAAAAGCCACCCCATTTCTCTCTAAGGAGAATGGCCCAGTCCTCTCCCGAGTCCACACAGGGGAGGTAACAGCATTGCTTTTATTGTAAACTATGTAATGAAAAAATTTTTAAGTTTCACCTTAATACCTTATTTTGTTTTATTTTGAAAGATTTTAGCCTCTGGCCACCTCTTTTTTTGTCCCTCAACTTGAGATGTACGAAGGCTTTTGGTCTCCCCGGGAGTGGGTGGAGACAGCCGGGCTTACCTGTACACTGACTTGAGACCAACTGAATAAAGTGCACTCCTTAAAAAATAATAATAATAATTAGGGGAAAATTTATATATGTATACACACACACACACAAAGGAAAAAATCCGGGTGTGGAGGCTTACTCCTGTAATCCCAGCACTTTGGGAGGCTGAGGTGGGAGAATAGATTGATTCCAGGAGTTCAAGACCAGCCTGGGCAACATGGGGAAATCCCATCTCTACAAAAATATATAAAAATTAGCTGGGCAGCAGGTCATGGTGGCTCATGCCTGTAATTCCAGCACTTTGGCAAATCACCTGATGTCAGGATTTGGAGACCAGCCTGGCCATCATGGTGAAACCCTGTCTCTACTTAAAAAAAAAAAAAAAAATAGGCCGGGCATGATGGCTCACACCTGTAATCCCAGCACTTTGGGAGGCCAAGGCAGGTGGATCACGAGGTCAAGAGATAGAGACCAACCTGGTCAACATGGTGAAACCCCATCTCTACTAAAAATACAAAAAATTAGCTGGGCATGGTGGAGCGTGCCTGTAATCCCAGCTACTCAGGAGGCTGAGGCAGGATAATTGCCTGAACCCAGGAGGCGGAGGTTGCGGTGAGCTGAGATCGCACCATTGCACTCCAGCCTGGGTAACAAGAGCGAAACTCCGTCTCAAAAAAAAAAAAAATTAGCCGGGTGTGGTGGTGTGGGACTGTAATCCCAGCTATCAGGAGGCTGAAGCAGGAGAATTGCTTGAACTGAGATTGTGCCACAGCACTCAAGCCTGGGCAACAGAGTGAGGCTCTGTCTCAAAAATAAGTAAATGAATTAATTAACTGAGTGTGGTGGTGTCCATCTGTGGTCCCAGTTACTCTGGGATGCAGGAGATAAATAAATGAATTAATTAACTGAGTGTGGTGGTGTCCACCTGTGGTCCCAGTTACTCTGGGATGCAGGAGGATCATCTGAGCCTTTGGAGGTCAAGGCTGCATGCAGCAAGCTGTGATCTCACATTGCCCTCTAGCTTGGGCAACAGAGTGAGGACCTGTCTCAGATATAAATTAAAAAAATTTTAAAGTAAAGAATAAAAATGAAAATATAAAATAAATAATTAGTATTTTTTCTTTTTTAGATTTTTAATATTTTTCTTTTTTATCTTTGTTAAACTTTAATTTTAGGCTCAGGGTACATGTGCAGGTTTATTATATAGGTAAATTGCATGTCACAGGGGTTTGGTGTATGGATTATTTTGTCACCTAGGTATCAGGCATCCCACCTAATAGGTAGTTTTTTTATTGTAGCCCCCCTCACCCTCATGTAGACCCTAGTATCTGCTGTTCCCTTCTTTGTGCCCATGTGTACCCAGTGTTTAGCTCCCACTTTTAAGTGAGAAAATGCAGTGTTTGGTTGTCTGTTCCTGCATTAGTTTACTTAGGATAATGGCCTCCTGCTCCATTTAAGTTGCTGCAAAGTATGTTATCTCACTCTTTTTAATGGCTGCATAATATTCCATAGTGTATATATACGACTTTTCTTTTTACATTTTTTAAAAAGACATAACTCTCTCTGTTACCCAGGCTGAAGTGCAGTGGCACAGTTTCTACTAACTGCAACCTTCACCTCCAGGTTCAAGCAATTCCTGCCTCAGCCTCCCAAGTAGCTGGGATTAGAGGCATGTATTTTATTACCATACCCAGCTAAGTTTTGTATTTTTAGTAGAGATGGGTTTTGTCATGTTGGCCAAGCTGGTCTCAAACTCCTGACATCAAGTGATCCACCCCCCTCGGCCTCCCAAAGTGCTGGGATTACAGGCATGAGCCACTGCACCCAGCCTAATTTTAGTATTTTTAGTGGAGATAGCATGTTGATCAGGCTGGTCTCGAACTCCTGATCTCAGGTGATTCACCCACCTCGGCCTCCCAAAGTGCTGACATTACAGGCATGAGCCACTGCACCCAGCCAGCATCAGTTTTTAAAGTTTAGTTTAGTTTTTTTATTTTTGAAATGGGGTTTCGCTCTTCTTGCCCAGTCTGGGATGCAATGGTGCAATCTCCCTAATTGCAGCCTCCACCTCCCGGGTTCAAGCAATTCTTGTGCAGCAGCCTCCCAAGTAACTGAAATTACTGTTGCCGGCCACCACACCCTACCAATTTTTTGTATTTTTAGTAGAGATTGGGTTTGGCTATGTTGGCCAGGCTGGTCTCAAACTCCTGTCCTCGGGTGATCCACCCACCTCCGCCTCCCAAAGTGCTGGGATTACAGGTGGGAGCCACCATGCCAGCCCAGCATCTGTTATTTTTTGACTTGTTAGTAATAATGATTCTGACTGGTGTGAGATAGTATCTCATTGTGGTTTTGATTTGCATTTCTCTCTTTTTTTTTTGAGATGGAGTCTTTCTCTGTCACCTAGGCTGGAGTGCAGTGGTTCTATCTCAGCTCACTGCAACCTCTGCCTCCCAGGTTCAAGTGATTCTCCTGCCTCAGCTTCCCGAGTAGCTGGGATTATAGGCTTGAGCCACCATGCCAAGCTAATTTTTTGTATTTTTAGTAGAAATGGGATTTTACCGTGTTAGCCAGAATAATCTGGAACTCCTAATTTCATGATCCGCCCACCTCGGCCTCCCAAAGTGCTGGGATTACAGGCGTGAGCCACTGAACCCGGATTTGCATTTCTCTAATGATTAGTAAAGTTGAATATTTTTTCTTGTTGGCCAGGTGTCTGTCTTCTTTTGAAAAGCATCTGTTCATGTCCTTTGCTCACTTTTTAATGGGGTTGGTTTTTTGCTTTTTAATTTAAAGTCCTTATAGATTCTTGATATTAGACCTTTGTTGGATGCATAGTTTCTCCCATTCTGTCGGTTGTCTTTTTACTCTGTTGATAGTTTCCTTTACTGTACAGAAGCTCTTTCGTTTAATTAGGTCCTATTTGTCAATTTTCTGTTTTAATTATATATATATATATATATATATATATTTTAAATAGAGACAGGATCTCACTATGCTGCCCAGGCTGATTGAAACACTTTTTTTTTTTTTAGACATATTTGCTCTGTCACCCAGGCTGGAGTGCAGTGGCATGATCTCAGCTCACTGCAACCTCTGCCTCCCAGATGCAAGCAATACTTGTGCTCTGCCTCCCAGGTAGTCCCAGCTACTTGGGAGCAGAGCACAAGTATTGCTTGCATCTGGGAGGCAGAGGTTACAGTGTGCCCCATGCCCATTTTGTATTTTTAGTGGAGATGGGGTTTGGCCATGTTGGTCCAGTGGGTCTCGAACTCCTGGACTCAAATGATACCCTAGGCTGGGCCTCCCAAAGTTCTGGGATTAAAGGCCATGAGCCACTGTTCCTGCTCAATACTGATTTTTGTATTCTGAAACTTTGCTGAAGTTCTTTCTCAGATCTAGGAGCTTTGGGACAGAGCCTATGGGGTTTTCTAGGCATAGAGTCATATTGTCTGTAACAGAGATAGTCTGACTTCCTGAGGTTCCCAAATCTCAATTCTTGACTTCTGTGAACCTGCAGGCTAAACACCATGTGGAAGCTGCCAAAGCTTGGAGCTTCCACCCTCTGAAGCAACAGCCTGAACTGTACCCTGGCCCCTTTCAGTCAAGGCTGGAGTGTCTGGGACGCAGGGCACCAAGTCCCTAGGCTGCACACAGCAAAGGGACCCTGGGCCTGGCCCACAAAACCACTTTTTCCTCCTAGGCCTCTGGACCTGTGATGGGAGGGGCTGCCATGAAGACATTTTCTTGATTGGGGTTAACATTTGGCTCCTCATTACTCGTGCAAATTTCTGCATCTGGCTTGGATTTCTCCTCAGAAAATGGAATTTCTTTTTTTTTATTTTATTTTTTGAAACCAAGTTTCCCTCTTGTTGCCCAGGCTGGAGGGCAATGGTGCGATCTCAGCTCACCAAAACCTCTGCCTCCCAGGTTCAGATGATTCTCCTGCCTCAGCCTCCTGAGTAGCTGGGATTACAAACATGTACCACAATGCCTGGCTAATTTTTTGCATTATTTATTTATTTTGAGATGGAGTTTCACTCTTGTTGCCCAAGCTGAGTGCAATAGTGCGATCTTAGTTCACCATAACCATGCCTCCTGGGTTCAAGCGATTCTCCTGTCTCAGCCTCCCAAGTAGCTGGGATCACGGGCGTGTGCCACCATTCTGGCTAATTCTTTTTTGTATTTTTAGTAGAGACAGGGTTTCTGCATGTTGGTAAGGCTGGTTTTGAACTCCCGACCTCAGGTGAGGTCTAGGGAAGAGGCAAAATGCTGCCAGTCTCTTTGCTAAAAGATAACAAGAGTCGCCTTTGCTCCAGTTCCCAACAAGTTCCTCATTTCCATCTGAGACCACCTCAGCCTGGACTTTATTGTCCATAACACTATCAGCATTTTGGTCAAAGCCATTCAAAAAGTCTCTAGGGTATGCCAAACTTTCCCAAATTTTCCAGTCTTCTTCTGAGCCCTCCAAACTGTTCCAACCTCTGCCTGTTACCCAGTTCCAAAGTTGCATCCACATTTTTGGGTGTCTACAGCAGCATCCCACTCTGATAATACCAATTTAATATATTAGTCCGTTTTCATGATGCTGATGAAGACATACCTGAGACTGGGAAGAAAAAGAGATTTAATGGACTTACAGTTCCACATGGCTGAGGAAGCCTCACAGCCATGGTGGAAGGCAAGGAGGAACAAGTCACATCTCACGTGGATGGTTGCCTGCAAAAAAGAGCTTGTGCAGGGAAACTCTCGTTTTTAAAACAATCAGATCTCACAGCCGGGCGCAGTGGCTCACGCCTGTAATCCCAGCACTTTGAGAGGCCAAGGCAGGCAGATCACAAGGTTAGGAATTTGAGACCAGCCTGACCAATATGGTGAAACCCCATGTCTAAAAATACAAAAATTAGCTGGATGTGGTGGCAGGTGCCTGTAATCCCAGCTACTCAGCAGACTGAGGCAGGAGAATCACTTGAATCTGGGAGGCAGAGGTTGCAGTAAGCAGAGAGCGCACCATTGCACTTTAGCCTGGGTGACAGAGCGAGACTCCTTCTCAAAATAATAATAATAGTAAACAAAACCATCATATCTCATGATTCATTCACTATCACAAGAACAGCGCAGGAAAGCCCCAACTCATAATTCAATCACATCCTATTGGGTTCCTCGCATGACATGTAGGAGGAGTTAAAATTTAAGATGAGATTTGGGTGGGGACACAGCCAAAGCATATCAGTACTGTCAAGCAAAGCTGAGAGATTTAGTTGGTAAAGAAATAACAAGCCCTTTTTAGATTTAGGCAGTTTGGAAATGACAGCAATAGCAAGACTGGCAAAGGTGCCATTCCCCTGTGTCCCACCAGACAACACCAAAATAAAAGAGGCCAGGTGATAATGCAACATCGGTGATGGGAGCTCTGTTTCTGCAGAGCCGATTTCACACTAAGTAGTTTGAAGAGATGCTGGGGGATGGGTGGGGACAGGTGTAGCATCTTTGCCTAATTGCTCCTTAGCACTGCCCAAACGTTGTATAGGCTGCTGGCACCAGGAAGATTTGAACTTTGGAGCATCTCTTTGATCACCCATGAGAAATTGTTACAATAGCCGCAATGCAGAAATACCCAAACCCAATGAACTTGAGTGTGGTTGGAGTTGATGTGTTGGACAGATGTATAGATCCCTGTGAAAAGTTGCACAGCCACAGACTTAGCTCAGGGTGGGGACTACCTTCCATTGTGAAGTCTCTTATTGGTGCAGCAAAAAACAAAACATTTGTGTAAGAACATTCTGTAGTGACGGGTGCGGTGGCTCATGCTTGTAATCCCAGCCCTTTGGGAGACCAAGGCGGGCAGATCATTAGGTCAGGAGTTCGAGACCAGCCTGGCCAATACGTGAAACCCTGACTCTACTAAAAATACAAAAATTAGCTAGGCATGGTGGCGGGTGCCTGTAATCCCAGCTGCTCGGGAGTCGGAGGCAGGAGAGTCCCTTGAACCCGGGAGGCAGAGGTTGCAGTCCAATTGATAAGGTCATGCCACTGCACTCTAGCCTGGCAACAGAGTTAGACACCATCTCAAAAAAAAGAAAAAAGAAGCCCGGGCTCCGTGGCTCACGCCTGTAATCCCAGCACTTTGGGAGTGTTAAAACGCACGCTCTGAATGAAGAGATCCCCCAAGCAGGCTTTTTGTGAGCAACATGGCTGTTTATTCACCTGGATGCAAGTGGGCTGAGGCCGAAAAGGGTGTCAGCGAAGGGCGGTGGGATAGAAGTTGGTTTTATAGGTTTGGGGTGGGCAGTGGAAAGTTACAGAAGTTACTTTAGGGTGGTTTTTTGCAAGCTGGGAGGGTGTCATAGGTTTGCAAGCTGGGAGGGGGTCGTAGGGTGTGGAGTCAGGAGGTTGACCAAGGTCAGTTACAAAGTCCAATGACCTGATCAATTAGTGTGGGTATAAGAAACAAGAAAGAATGTCTAAAAGTTAAGTAGGTGCCACAGAGGATGATCATTTCTTCAGTTTTCCAGTTACTTTAGATATTCTAGGAACTCATCTTGAGTGTCCGTGCAGGTCACAGAGGTTAACCTGTATCCATGGCACGTCAGTCAGCCTAAAAGATCTTACAGGGGGGCTGAGGCGGGCAGATCACCCGAGATTGGGAGTTCAAGATCAGCCTGATCAACATGGAGAAATCCCCATCTCTACTAAAAATACAAAATTCGCCAGGTGTGGTGGCACATGCCTGTAATTCCAGCTACTTGGGAGGTTGAGGCAGGAGAATCGCTTGGACCTGGGAGACGGAAGTTGTGGTGAGCTAAGATCGCTCCATTGTACTCCACCCTGGGCAACAAAATAGAAACTCCATCTCAAAAAAAAAAAAAAAGGAAACCTTTCTATCTCACCGTAGCCTCTGAGGAAGACAGGGAGATGGGTGAGAAATGGACTCGAAGTAGCTCCTTGCAAGCCTCTCACTTTCTCATGTTCTGGGAGGATCATGGGACAGTTTACCAAGATTTAGATCAACTGAGGTTAAGCCCCGTCTATGTGGCCTATATGGACACATGCAAGGTCATCAGGACATCTCACAAAGCAGTTTACCTCCACTTCCTTTTTCTTTAATTTCTTTTTTTCTTTTCTTTCCTTTTTTTTTTTTTTTTTTTTTTTTTTGTGAGACGGAGTTTCGCTCTTGTTACCCAGGCTGGAGTGCAATGGCGCGATCTTGGCTCACCGCAACCTCCGCCTCCTGGGTTCAGGCAATTCTCCTGCCTCAGCCTCCCGAGTAGCTGGGACTACAGGCACGTGCCACCATGCCTGGCTAAGTTTTGTATTTTTAGTAGAGACGGGGTTTCACCATGTTGACCAGGATGGTCTCGATCTCTTGACCACCCGCCTCAGCCTCCCAAAGTTCTGGGATTATAGGCGTGAGCTACCGCACCCGGCCTTAATTTATTTTTTTCTTTGAGAGGGAGTCTCCCTGTCACCCAGGCTAGAATGTAGTTACACAATCTTGGCTCACTGCAACCTCCACCTCCCACATGCAAGTAATTCTCCTGCCTCAGCCTCCAGAAAAGCTGAGATTACAGGTGTACACCACCATACCTGACTAATTTTTGTATTTTTAGTAGAGATGGGGTTTTGCCATGTTGGTCAGGCTGGTTTTGAACTCCTGACCTCAGGCCCATGTCAGTCTCCCAAAGTGCTGTGATTCTAGGCATGAGCAACCACGCCCCACCCGACCTTTTTTTTTTTTTTTTTGATAGCCAGTTAAGAACTCTTTTCCAAATACAGGCCACCCCATTAGATGCTTTAATTAAACAAATAAACAAATATATATATTTTGAGACAGAGTCTTGCTCTATAGCTCAGGCTGGAGTGCAGTGGTATGATCTCAACCCCCGCAACCTCTGCCTCCCAAGTTCAAGTGCCAAGATTCTTGTACCTCAGCCTCCTAAGAGGCTGAGCTTATAGGTGCACACCACCGCTGCCAGTCAATTTTTCTATTTTTACTAGAGACAAGTTTTCACCATGTTAGCCAGGCTGGTCTTGAACACCTGGCCTCAAGTGATCCACCTGCCTCAGCCTCCCAAAGTGCTCAGATTATAGGCATGACCCACCACGCCCAGCCTTAAACAATTTTTAAAATTTGTCCTAGGCAACATAGATCCAACAGTTAAATTTGAAGCAAGTGCTATAGTCTGTGACTCAGATCAGATCAAGGTGAGGAAATCAGACTAACATCCAGAAAACTGATCTTGTTCTGATGTGGATCCTGTTAACTCCTGGAGTTACTGGAATTACCACTGCTGGGAGGATTTTGAGAATTCTCAGATGAGGATTCCCTACTGGTCAGGCTGAAGGTGGCTAGGGCAGCCTGCATTAAAGTGGTCAGATGCCCGGCAGACAAGAGCTGATAGAGATCAATGGTTCCTCCTCAGCATTTTTCTTCCCCAGCCGCCAAGGTTGTTGCTGTCCTGCCACAGCCATGCTTGGCATGAGCAGTACCCCTGACAATTATGTCTTCCTTTGCCAGTGGTCCCCATGTCTCGCTCACATCATATGCCCAGATTTGTTCCTAATATAACTGGAGCTCAGCATATATGCTCAGCAGTTTCTTCCTAATGTAACTAGAGCTACCCTAAAACATCTCCCACTGTGGACATGTGGGCCACACTAGGAGCACTTTAAAGTTATCTCATATTCATAATTCTTTTTTTTTTGAGACGGAGTTTCACTCTTGTTACCCAGGCTGGACTGCCATGGCATGATCTTGGCTCACCGCAACCACCACCTCCTGGATTCAGGCAATTCTGCCTCAGCCTCCTGAGTAGCTGGGATTACAGGCACACGCTATGATGCCCAGCTAATTTTTTGCATTTTTAGTAGAGACGGGGTTTCACCATGTTGACCAGGATGGTCTTGATCTCTTGACCTCGTGATTCACCTGCCTTGGCCTCCCAAAGTGCTGGGATTACAGGCGTGAGCCACCGCATGATTCTTATCATTATCTATAATTGCCCCAATCCAGAAAGCTTAGCTGGACAGCAAAAGAAACTGTTAGAGTCTCCCATTCCTTGGCCCTTCTTTTTTTTTTTTTTTTTTTTTTTTTGAGAGTCTTGTTCTGTTGCCCATGCTGGAGTGCAGTGGTGCGATCTTGGCTCACTGCAACCTCTGCCTCCCTGTTTCAAGCAATTCTCCTGCCTCAGCCTCCTGGGTAGCTGGGATTACAGGTGCACACCACCATGCCCAGACAATTTTTGTATTTTTAGTAGAGACAGGGTTTCACCATGTTGGTCAGGCTGGTCTTGAACTCCTGGCCTTGTGATCTGCTTGCCTTGGCTTCCCAGAGTGCTGGGGTTACAGGCATGAGACACCATACCTGGCCTCCCTGGCTCTTCTTTGTTGCTCACAAATTCCACTGGCCCAGTTTCCCACAGGAGACCTGGAAGCAGGGAAGAATAAGGAGGGTTAATTACATAGCTGATTTCCCAAGACTGGCCAGGTCCAGTGCCCTGACTATGAGTCCCTGTGTTACCTCTGCTACACAACTGTGGAGTTAGCAGTTCAGGCACATGTGGTAGGCTCCCTTGGCCTCAAGTCCTAGAATTTCAAGAGCTAATTTGTGAGCCCAGTCTTGACTTGTAGATGGATTGCCATGCCCTGTGCAATAGTGTGTCCAGGTGGCTATGATCCTTACCTGGGAAGCTCAGGTCAAATCAGCTCGTTGATTACATTTATATTTATTCCCAAAGGACTTTTTTCCACAAGCACCCACATGGGTCATGAATGGAGGACATGGTCTCATGCAATTTGTTGCAATGTTTGTCCCCACAAAGCTTGAGACTTGATCATCCAGCTTTTCTGCTACCAGGCACCAGACTGTAATGCCTACTCATTGGCTAATGTCATCAGTCAATGAAAATATAACAAGGTACATTTTGGAAGGCACTTTTAGAGCAAGCACCATAACTCACAACTCTGCCCAGTGAGCAAGACTTCCTTTTTCTGTGTATAGTTTTAAGCAGTTTTATTTGAAGCTGCACAGCTGCAGTAGCCAAGTACACCTCTGTGTTTAGGACCCCAAGACCACTCCCAGTTTTGATTATCCAGTAAAAGGACTGATAATACTCAGCATACAGGCATACTCACAACTAAGATACAAAACAAAGTCTGCAAAGGGAAAAGGCACGTGGGCAAAGTATGGGGAATAACAGCTGCAAGATTCCAAGAGTCTTCACCAATGGAGTTGCATAGGACAAGCTTAAGTCTCCCATCAACAATCTGTGGCCTTTTACTGTGGACCCTCTCACTGTAGGTTCTCAGTCTAGTCCAAATAAGGCAGTTCAGTCCCTAGTTTCAGAAGCATTGCCTGAGACAGTCAGTTCCAAACAGTTTTATTTATCTATGACATCAGCTTCATGAGTATGGACAGCATCTGTAGGCATTCTGCAGGAGAGTGCAGGTGGCAGGTCACCCCCTCCCTCCTAGGCAGTGTGGTCAGGTGGAGCATAAGCTCAGCAGTTAGTGTGAATTCAAAGCATTCACAGCAGCTTGAAAAGGCAGTACATGGAGTTTTCTTTTAGGAAAGGGGAAGGCTTTGTTCTGAAAAACAAAGACCATTAACACTCTTCCCCATCCCGTTTCCCCAGGTGCCTGGATTTTGTTTTTTCCCCTCACTGTTACAAAATCAGTTGTGTCCCCGTCAACAATCATGACATTTTAAAAATCATCTGCTATTCTTACCTAGACTTTTCATATGAAAGTGTTCTATGCAATAGGCACAAAAGCATTTTCAGGGAAAAACATTTTTAATACAGTTTTATCAGAAAGACGCATTATGTTGCTTGAAGCCATTATTGGAGGTAATGAAAAAAAATAACAAGCAAACAAAAAGATACATTATGTTCAGAATTATTCAGGAAAAATATCTTAAATTTGTAAACATTAAAATATATGGGTTTACATAACTTTCCACTCTTTTCATCCTGATCACTTATCCAGGTAGCAGCCTAGAAAACATCAATCTCCAGGCCGGGCGCGGTGGCTCACACCTATAATCCCAGCACTTTGGGAGGCCGAGGCGGGTGGATCACGAGGTCAAGAGATCGAAACCATCCTGGTCAACAAGGTGAAACCCCGTCTCTACTAAAAATACAAAAATTAGCTGTGCATGGTGGCTCGTGCCTGTAGTCCCAACTATTTGGGAAGCTGAGGCAGGAGAATCGCTTGAACCCAGGAGGTGGAGGTTGCAGTGAGCCGAGATCGTGCCATTGCACTCCAGCCTGGGTAACAAGAGTGAAACTCTGTCTCAAAAAAAAAGAAAACATCAATCTCTTTCTGGGGACAGCTGCATTTAATCATTAAATTAAGGTGCCTTACTTACTAAATTCTGTGTGTCAGAGCCATTTGAACCAAACCAACTTCATCTTGAATATGGGCTGGCAAAATAAGACTGAGACCTACTGGGCTGCATTTCCAGACAGTTAAGTTTGGGGTGGGCAGTGGAAAGTTACAGAAGTTACAGCTAAGGGCTGTTTTTTGGAAGCTGGGAGGTGGTCATAGGTTTAAAAGCTGGGAAGGGGTTTTAGGGTATAGGGTCACAAGGTTAACCAAGGTTGGTTACAAAGTCCAATGGCCTTGTCAATCGAGGCCAGAGTAAGAAACAATACAGCCAGCCGTGGTGGCTCACACCTGTAATCCCAGCACTTTGGGAGGCCTAGGTGGGTGGATCACCTGAGGTCAGGAGTTCGAGACCAGCCTGACCAATATGGTGAAACGGCATCTTTAAAAAAATTAATAAATAAAATAAAATAAATAAACAATACAAGAATGTCTCAAGTTAGTTAGGTGCTGCAGGGGTTGATAGTTTTTCTGCTTTTCATGGTCTTCCAGTTACTTCAGGTTTTCTTTTTTGTTGTTTTTTTCTCTCAAACACTGTTCAGACCTTTTTACTTTTTCTTTTTTTTTTTTTTGAAACAAAGTGTCGCTCTGTCGCCAGGCGTCAGGTTGGAGTGCAGTGGCAGGATCTCAGCTCACTGCCACCTCTGCCTCCTGGGTTCAAGCAATTCTCCTGCCTCAGCCTCTTGGGTAGCTGGGACTATAGGCAGGCGCCACCATACCCAGCTAACTTTTGTATTTTTAGTAGAGATGGGGTTTCACCATGTTGGCCAGGATGGTCTTGATCTCTTGACCTTGTGATCTGCCCGCCCCGGCCTCCGAAAGTGCTGATCAAGGATTACAGGCATGAGCCACCACATCTGGCCAACTACTTCAGGTTTTCTAATTCCGGAAGGCCCTCCAGAGGTGTACATGCGGGCCACAGAGGTTACCATGTCGTCCACGGCTCGGTCAGGTTAGCACAAGACACAGGTTATAAAGACCTTGCTGATAAAACAGTTTGCAGGAAAGAAGCCGGCTAAAACCCACCAAAACTAAGATGGCAATGAGAGTGACCTCTGGTCGTCCTCACTGCTGCATTCTCACCAAAGCCATGACAGTTTACAAATGCCATGGCAACATCAGGAAGTTACCCTATATGGTTTATAAAGGGGAAACATAAATAATCCACCCCTTGCTTAGTATATAATCGAGAAACAACCATAAAAATGGGCAACCAGTAGCCCTTGGGGCTGCTCTGTCTATAAAGTAGCCTTCTTTTATTCATTTACTTTCTTAATAAACTTGCTTTCGCTTTACTCTGACTCTCTCTGAATTCCTTCTTGATCGAAATCCAACAACCCTCTCTTGGAGTCTGAATTGGGACCCCTTTCCTGTAATGTGTACCAAGAAAAAGGAAGTAGAGTCAAGGTATCAGTTCACTGTTGCAAACTGCATCTAATACTAAAAGCCAAATGCAAGTCAGCAGCAGTGAAATGGCCCTGAGACAGGGGCCAGAGTCTCATCTGTCAGTAGTGGGTGGAAGGGTCACACTTGCCCTGATGTGTCCTTCCACAGTGTAGGAATCATTACTTAGAAATGCAAGCAGTCTCTGTATCAGAAACAAAGAACCAATGAATAGATCAGTTTCAGATGGTCCCTTAAGAAAGAAGCCGTTTTCTGTAGGCAATTATGACCAAGATGGTTCAGCCAGCATCCATGATGTTTTCACAACTTTTTCCACAGAGGGGTGTCTAAAGTCTGCAACTGTCCCAGAGCCTGAGTTCTGATTTCTAAATGGAGCAACTTTGTCAGATTTGGTTTGGGTTAGCTAGCTAACAGACAAGCCAGCCCAGAAAATTGGTCAGGTACAAACTTTCTCTGAAAACAAAACAAAACAAAACTGGAAAAGGTCTCTATCTTGTTTTAGGTCTTGGGAGCTTGACCTTGGAACCCCGTGTTGATATTTTATTTTTGAGATGGCATCTCACTCTGTCACCCAGGATGGAGTGCAATGGCACAATCTCAGCTCACGGTAACCTCCAACTCTTGGGTTCAAGCAATTCTCCTCAGCCTCCTGAGTAGCTGGGACTACAGGTGAATGCCACCATGCCTGGCTAATCATTTTTATTTATTTATTTATATTTATTTATTTTTAAAGAGACAGGATCTTGCTATGTTGCCCAGGCTGGAGTGCAATGGCTATTCACAGGCACAATCCCACTACTGATCAGCACGGGAGTTTTGACCTGCTCTTTTTCTGACCTGGGCCACTTCACCCTGCCTTAGGCAACCTGGTGGTCCCCTGCTCCCAGGAGGTCACCATATTGATGCTGAACTTAGTGCAGACACCTGATTGGCATAGCGAACTACAGCCCAGAACTCCTGGACTCCAGAGATCCTCCACCTCAGCCTCTGGAGTAGCTGGGACTACAGGCACGCGCCACTGTGCCTGGCTACTTATTTTTGAGACAGAGTCTCACTCTGTCACCCAGGCTGGAGTGTAGTGGCGCGATCTCAGCCCACTACAACCTTTGCCTCCAAGATTCAAGAGATTCTCCTGCCTCGGCCTCCTGAGTAGCTGGGACTACAGGCACAGTGCACCACACCTGGCTAATTTTATTTTTTGAGATGGAGTTTCACTCTTGTTGCTTAGACTGGAGTGCAATGGTGCAATATTAGCTCACTGAAATCTCCGCCTCCTGGGTTCAAGTGACTCTCCCATCTCAGCCTCCTGAGTAGCTCGGATTACAGGTGACCACCACTATACCTGACTAAATTTTGGCATTTTTAGTAGAGACAGGGTTTCAGCATGTTGGCCAGGCTGGTCTTGAACTCCTGACCTCAGGTGATCTGCCTGGCTTGGCCTCCCAACGTGCTGGGATTACAGGCGTGAGCCACCGCACCTGTTCTAATTTTTGTATTTTTAGTAGAGACGGGGTTTTGCCATGTTAGCCAGGCTGGTCTCAAACTCCTAACCTCAAATGATCCGCCTGACTAGGCCTTCCAAAGTGCTGGGATTACAGGTGTGAGCCATCACGCCTGGCCACCACATGGTGGTATTTTCTTTTTGGTCTCTGCCATTTTACGATAGTGGGCGGGGTTCAATCCTAGCTTACGAATGAGTATTTTCCGGTTGATATCTGTGTGACCTTTACCATTTGTTGATTCTTTTCCCCTCCAGGAACAATGTCTGGCTTCCCTTCTTAAATTTTCCTTTCTGAGCTGGGTGCCATGGCTCATGCCTGTAATCCCAGCACTTTGGGAGGCCAAGGCAGGCAGATCACGAAACTGGCTAACAGGGTGAAACCCCGTCTCTACTAAAAATACAAAAAATTGCATGCTGTTGGCAATTAATATAAGAAAATAAATAAATAAATAAATAAATAAATAAATAAATAAATAAATAAAATACAAAAAATTAGCCAGACATAATGGCACGCACCTGTAGTCCCAGCTACTTGGGAGGCTGACGCAGGAGAATCACTTGAACCCAAGAGGTGGAGGTTGCAGTGAGTCAAGATCACACCATTGCACTCCAGCCTGGGTGACAGACTCTGTCTCAAAAAAAAAAAAAAATTTCTTTCTGGTCGGGCATGGTAACTCATGCCTGTAATTCCAGCACTTTGGGAGGCCAAGTTGGGTGGATTATGAGGCCAGGAGTTCAAGACCAGCCTGGCCACCCTAGCCAACATGGTGAAATCCCATCTCTACTAAAAAGAGAAATATTAGCCGGGTGTGGTAGCACATGCCTGTAATTCCAGCTACTCAGGAGACTGAGGTAAGAGAATAGCTTTAACCTGGAAGGTAGAGGTTGCTGTGAGCCAAGATCCCACCATTGCCCTCCAGCCTGGGTGACAGAGTAAGACTCCATCTCAAAGAAAAAAAAAATCCTTTCTCTAAGCAACTGAAAGACTACCTTTGATAAAGTTGAAAAGTGAGAAATATCAGGTGTTTGCCCTGGCTAAAGTTGGGTAATAAGATATTTAAAAGAATTATTTTTTTACAGCACTATGGCTAAAAGTCAGCTTAATTCAAAGTAGATATTCAAGCTATAGGTCTATTTAAAAGGCTTTTATGTTTTTCTCTTCTTGGATCTTGTTTTTTGGAAAACATTTTTTTTCTTCTCAGTCAACTGAATTATTTTTCTCCATTTTGTCTTGCCACATTTTTTTTTTTTGAGACAGAGTCTTGCTCTGTCTCCAGGCTGGAGCACAGTGGCACAGTCTTGACTCACTGCAATCTCCACCTCCCAGGTTCAAGTGATCCTTCCGCCTCAGCCTCCCAAGTAGCTGGGCCTACAGGTGTGTGCCACCATGCCCGGCTAATTTTTGTATTTTAGTAGAGACAGGGTTTCACCATGTTGGCCAGGATGGTCTCAATCTCTTGACCTCGTGATCCGCCCACCTCGGCCTCCCAAAGTGCTGGGATTACAGGCAAGAGCCACCGTACCTGGCGCCACTTTTTTTTTAAACAAAGGGTCTCATATTTATTACTGAACCTAGTCTACTAGTGCACAGCACATAAACACAGAGAAAAAATGTATTCCCAACAAAACGTGCAACTGTCCAGATAGTGGTGGCATTTTCTGGTGGTGACATTACCAGCTTGATATGGTAAGGTGGTCATGACTTTGATAGAGCATAATATGTGTGCCATCTCATGTGCACTTCCTTAAAGACCCAGCTTGGCTCTTCTCCAATGTTTCCTTTTGGAGTCGTACTTGATTTTGTTACCAGTTTTCATCCAGATCCACTGCGGAATGGGACAATTTTGCTTTGGTATCTTGGGCAAGAAATGCTTAATTCTGAAAGTCTTGTGAGAAGAACATGGCGAGAAGAGGAGTCAAGCACATACCAAGAGAGGGGCTTGTCTTGCCACCTTTTTTTTTTTGAGACATAGTTTTACTCTTGTCACTGAGGCTGGAGTGCAGTCATGCAATCTCGGTTCACCGCAACCTCCACCTCTTGGGTTCAAGTGATTTTCCTGCCTCAGCCTCCCAAGTAGCTGGAATAACAGTCGTGTGTCACCATGCCTGGCTAATTACTGTATTTTTAGTAGAGATGGGGTTTCACCATGTTGGCCAGGCTGGTCTTGAACTCCTAACCTCAGGCAATCCACCTGCCTCGGCTTCCAAAAGTGCTGGGATTATAAGCATCAGCCACTGCACCCGGCCTGTCTTGCCACTCTTAATACACATATGAGAGGCCCTACGATAACTTCTGGAAGACTGGGACTCCTTGGGAAAGACAGAAGGCATGGTAGACCCCATTTTGGAAGAAAACCTGTTTTCCTCATGAAACTCCAGGAATTAAAAGCAGATAGATTCCACTCAAAATCTAAGGCTTTATTCTGTTTTGTATTGTGTCATCTAATGTTTTTGACTTTTGGGGGTATCAGAAATTGCTTCACATTATGAGAGAACTTTGATGTATAATAACTAGGTAGGACATATCCTTTTGGGAATGGCTAATGGCAGTTATGGGGAAAATACTCAGCTTTGCCTGTTTCGATCAGAGAAGCATGCTATTGGCCACCTAGGAAGTATAGAGATGTTCCCCCACCACACACACTGAGAGATAGGACTCCCATGGGGATTGGCTGATTTCCTGTTTTCGAAATCCAGGATCTGGTTTAAAATTGGGATTCTTAGTTTTAGGGATCTATTTTTCTCTTTCAGCTGTGCCTGCTTATTTGGCCCTAGAAACTACATGTTTTCCTAGCCAAGTTTTTTGAAGGACTACACCCTGAGGCCAGTAACCCAATTAAGAAACTGGCAAGGTGAGGTGGCTCAAGCCTGTAATCCCAGCACTTTGAGAGGCCAAGGTGGGTGGATCACCTGAGGTCGGGAGTTTGAGATCTGTCGGAGCAACATGGAGAAACCCCATCTCTACTAAAAACACAAAATTAACTGAGCATGGTATGCCATACCTGTAATCCCTGCTACTTGGGAGGCTGAGGCAGGAGAACTGCTTGAACCCAGGAGGTGGAGGTTGCAGTGAACTGAGATCATGCCACTGCACTCCAGCTTGGGCCACAAGAGCAAAACAAACAAAAAAAGGCAGTGCGGTGGCTCATGCCTGTAATCCCAGCTGTTTGGGAGGCTGAGGTGGGCAGATCATGAGGTCAGGAGTTCAAGATCGGCCTAATATGATGAAACCCCATATCTACTAAAAATACAAAAATTAGCTGGGCATAGTGTGCCTGTAGTCCCAGCTACTTGGGAGGCTGAGGCAGGAGAATCACTCAAACCTGGAAGGCAGAGGTTGCAGTGAGCCTAGATTTTGCCACTGCACTCCAGTCTGGGTGACAGAGCGAGACTCTGTCTAAAAAAAAAAAAAAAAATGAACATGTATATAACAATATCTGTCGATGCTTAGTTAGCTTCTAAGTGTCCAAAAGCACTCACTAACAAGCCAATAATTGCTGCTTAAATGGAGTATACCAGGCAGAAGTGTCAGGCAAATGCTGTGCCCAAAAGCCTGTATGGTACTTACTGCATAGTGCCACAGGCTCCAGTCAGCCTAACTGTCAGTCACTGTCATGTGTAGCTCAAAAGCCTCAGTAGAACTGTTCCAAATGAGAGGTCAGTCTGTACAGCCTACTGGACAGTTTCCTTAAGCACTCCTCTTCCTTCTAGTTCCTTCATGAGTATAGTGATATCATTCCCTCTCCTCCCTTTTTTCCTGGCATCTTGTACTGTTTCACTAGAAAGAAAGTAGGCTCTTAATTGCATATTCATACCCCAATCACATTTTAATTATGACATTTCCCCACTGGGAACATTCCTTACAATCAAAAGAAGTGGGAATGCCCACTGGGAACATTCCTTACAATCAAAAGAAGTGTTATACATACTTAACACTTCTGTTCCCACAATATATTCAGCAGTATCAGTTACTACCATTTGGGTATGTTAACCATTCACCGAGAAAAACATAATACAGTAAGTTTAGGCCGGGCGCAGTGGCTCACGCCTGTAATCCCAGCACTTTGGGAGGCCGAGGCGGGTGGATCACGAGGTCAAGAGATCGAGACCATCCTGGTCAACATGGTGAAACCCCATCTCTACTAGAAATACAAAAAATTAGCTGGGCATGGTGGCATGTGCCTGTAATCCCAGCTACTCAGGAGGCTGAGGCAGGAGAATTGCCTGAACCCAGGAGGCGGAGGTTGCGGTGAGCCGAGGTCACGCCATTGCACTCCAGCCTGGGTAACAAAAGCGAAACTCCATCTCAAAAAAAAAAATACAGTAAGTTTCAAGGGCCACAATGGTATGGCCTCTTCTACCACAGACAAACATATCGATTTTGGCAGGAATTAGAAATCTGGCAGGTCATGGTAGCTTCATCAGAAACATGCAGTCCTTTTCTTTGTAAGAGGCATCAGTTCTTTGAGGGCTTCGGTGTAGTAAATCTATCCATATAGTCCCCAGGTTTTTTTGTTTTGTTTTTTAGTTTTCAGTTTATTTTTTTGAGACATAGTCTCACTCTGTCCCAGGCTGGAGTGTAGTGGCGTGATCTTGGCTCACAGCAACCTCTGCCTCCCAGGTTCAAGTGATTCATCTGCCTCAGCTTCCCAAGTGACCGGGCATGATGGCCCATACCTGTAATCCCAGCTCTCTGGGTGGCCCAGACAGGCAGACTGATTGAGTCCAGGAGTTTGAGACCAGCCTGGCCAACACGGCAAAACTCTGTCTCTACTAAAAATACAAAAACTAGTCAGGCGTGGTGGCACAGGCCTGTGGTCCCAGCTACTCGGGAGGCTGAGGCACAAGAATCTCTTGAACCTGGGAGGTGAAGATTGCAGTGAGCCGAGATCTCGCCACTGTACTCTGTCGTGGTCGAGAGACAGAGAGACTCTGTCTCAAAAATAAAAAATAAAAAAATTGGCCTGGCATGGTGGCTCATGTTTGTAATCCCAGCACTTCGGGAGGCTGAGATGAGGGATGACAAGTTCAGGAGTTTGAGATCAGCTTGGCCAACACAGTGAAACCCCACCTCTACTAAAAGTACAAAAATTAGCTCGGACTGGTAGTGGGCACCTGTAGTCCCAGCTACTTGGGAGGCCAAGGCAGGAGAATCGCTTGAACCCGGGAGGCAGAGGTTGCAGTGAGCCGAGATTGTGCCACTGCACTCCAGCCTGGGTGACAGAGCTAGACTCAGCCTCAAAAAAAATTTTTTTTAATTTAATTTAAAATTTAGGCCAGGCATGGTGGCTCACACCTGTAATCCCAACACTTTCGGAGGCTGAGGTGGGCAGATCACAAGGTCAGGAGTTCAAGACTAGCCTAGCCAACACAGTGAAACCCCATCTCTACTAAAAAAATACAAAAATTAACCAAGCATGGTGGCATGAGCCTGTAATCCCAGCTGCTAGGGAAGCTGAGGCAGGAGAACTGCTCGAACCCGGGAGGCAGAGGTTGCAGTGAGCCAAGATTGTGCCACTGCACTCCAGCCTGGGTGACAGAGCAAGACTCCATCTCAAAAAATAAAAATTTAAAAATAAAAAATAGCTGGGCGTGGGGGCTCACGCCTGTAATCCAAACATTTTAGAGGCCATTTTGTGTGCACCATAGTGCAGGAGAACATCCCATCCTGTGCAGGTGGAGCTTTTAGATGGGGACACCTGGACAGGGCTCTGAGCAAGCTGTGTAGCTGAGCATTAAGCTCCACCGGTCTGAGGTGCACTGAAGACCTTCGGTTTGCTTATTTATTTATTTGAAACTGAATCTTGCTCTGTCACCTAGGCTGGAGTGCAGTTGCACCATCTTGGGCTCACTGCAACTCCGCCTCTTGGGTTCAAGTGATTCTCGTGCCTCAGCCTCCTGAGTGGCTGCGATTATAGGTATGTGCCACCACGCCCAGCTAATTTTTGCATTTTTTAGTAGAGATGGGGTTTCACTATGTCCAGGCTGGTCTTGAACTCCTGGCCTCAAGTGATCTCCCCACCTTGACCTCCCAAAGTGTTGGGATTTCAGGCTTGAGCCACTGCACCCATCCTCGAAACACTTCTTTAAACAATTTTCAGTGTTGCGGTCTGGTCACTGGGGCTTTGACCTAACATCTTTTATACTAAAATGTTAGGTGACTCCACATACTCATTAATGGATTTGGTCTGAGACTAATTGCTTAGTTTTTATTTAAAATTATGTTACACTTTGATTCATGTGTGTCCTGTTTTAATACTCCAGTATTCTTGACTTCAGCTTTTTTTTTTTTTTTTTTTTGAGACGTAGTTTTGCTCTCCTTGCCCAGGCTGGAATGCAGTGGCATAATCTCAGCTCACTGAAACCTCAGTCTTTCAGGTTCAAGTGGTTCTCCTGCCTCAGCCTCCCAAGTACTTTTACAGGCCTGTGCCACTGCGCCCGGCTAAGTTTTTGTATTTAGTAGAGACAGGGTTTCGCCATGTTGGTCAGACTGGTCTTGAACTCCTGACCTCAGGCGACCCACCCTGCTCAGCCTCCCAAAGTGCTAGGATACTGTCATGAGCCATTGTGCCCAGCTGATTTCAGCTTCTTCAATAACCAGTTACCTCAGTGGTGTCTGATCCCAGGAAAGTGTTTTAGCACAGTTTTGACATGTTTACTTGGTTGGAAGTACATTGTGGGAATATAATGAAGCCAAAAATATGGGAATATTGAGAGTCAAAAATATGGTTTGCCCTCAATTCTTTCAATATCCACAAAACTTCTGAAATATGCCCTACATGTGTCCTTGAGTATATTACTAATAAGGTATACAATATAAAGCTTCCATCTCAGAAGTTAAAGCACTGTAGAATTGCCAACATTTATACAGAACTTAGTATTTGTCAAGCACTGTTCTAAGTGCTCTACAGGTTTTAGCGCCTATTACCCTCAGTGAAGTTATTACCCAGTGAATAGTCCCATATTGCAGATGAATTTGCTATCTCACTATGAGATAAGGAATTTGCTCAAAGTCACACAGAATCAGAATCAGCTTCTCTCTAATTTTTTTTTAGTAGGTGGGGTAGTTATGTTGCCCAAGCTGGTCTCCAACTCCAAGGCTCAGATCCTTTGGCCTCAGCTGCTCCCTGGAGTAGCTGGAGACTAGAGGCACATGCCACCACACTGGGCAGGATCTGCTTTTTAAAGTAGTCTTCTGTGCTGTTAGTGCAAAGGGGAACTGGACTGGAAGTCTGGAGGCCTATACGTCAGACTTAGCTCTACTATTTAACAGTTGTTTAGTTTTTTTGTTTGTTTGTTTGTTTTGAGACAGAGTTTCACTCTTACTGCCCAGGCTGGAGTGCAATGGTGCAAGCTTGGCTCACTGCAACCTCTGGGTTCAAGCAATTCTCCTGCCTCAGCCTCCCGAGTAGCTGTGATTACAGGCACCTGCCACCATGCCTGGCTAATTTTTTTTTTTGAGATGGAGTTTCACTCTTTTTGCCCAGGCTGGAGTGCAGTGCAATGGCATGATCTTGAGTCACTGCACCCTCCTGGGTTCAAGCAATTCTGCCTCTGCCTCCCAAATAGCTGGGATACAGGCATGTGTCACCACATCCGGCTAATTTTTTTTTTTTTTTTGTATTTTTAGTAGAAACAGGGTTTCTCTATGTTGCTCAGGCTGGTCTCAAACTTCCCACCTCAGGTGATCCTCCAGCCTTGGCCTCCCAAAGTGCTGGGATTATAGGCATGAGCCACTGCACTCAGCCCAGTTGTTTGATTTTGCAAGATACAAATGCTTAAAGTACAGTTGACCCTTCCTCCCTCTCTCCCTCCCTTCCTTTATTTTTTTTGAGATAGAATCTCACTCTGCCACCCAGGCTAGAGTACAGTGGTGCAATCCCAGCTCTGCAACCTCTGCTTCCCAGGTTCAAACAGTTCTCCTGCCTCAGCCTCCTGAGTGGCTGGGATTACAGGCATGGGCCAACATGCCTGGCTAATTCTGTATTTTTCACAGAGATGGGTTTTTACCATGTTGGCCAGGCTGGTCTCAAACTTCTGACCTCAGGTGCTCCACTCACCTCTGCCTCCCAAAGTGCTGGGATTACAGGTGTGAACCACCATGCCCAGCCTCAGTTGACTCTTGAAAGGCATAGGTTTGAATTGCATGGGTCCACTCATCCACTGCCTTTTTTTAAGCCAAACGCAGATTGAACATACAGTATTCATGGGATGTGAAATTGTCTGGGGAGGGCCCACTTTTCCTATACTATTATTCCTCAGGGCCAGGTATGGGACTTGGGTATGCTTGGATTTTGTTATCCTTGAGGGTCTTGTAATGGTTATAAGACCAATAACTGGCGGTGGCAGGAAGGAGCGGGGCAGAGTAAAATTAAATAAATAAATAAATAGTAACAAGACCAATAACCAATCTTCTGTGTATACTGAGAGACAACTGTACTGTATAGCTGTGTCTCAAGTTTCTTCACCCGAAAAATAAGGACTGTATACCAGTGCTGCTGACTTCCCTGAGTAGTTATGCTATCAATACAGTGGGTTTCTTGTTTGTTTGGTTTTTGAGACAGAATCTCACTCGGTTGCCCAGGCTGGAGTGTAGTGGGGCAATCTCAGCTGAGATTATAGGCGTGAGCCACCACGCCTGGCCGCAATACAGTGATTTTTAAGAGTAGAAGCATTTTTTTTTTTTTTTTTTTTTTTGAGATGGCATTTCACTCTGCTGCCCAGGCTGGAGAGCAAGGACTGGATCTCAGCTTACTGCAACCACCGCCTCCTGGGTTCAAGCGATTCTCCTGCCTCAGCTTCCTGAGTAGCTGGAATTATAGGCGCCCACCACCAGGCCTGGCTAAGGTAGGAGTATTTTTAAAGCAGTAAAACATTGTATGAAACAGGTGTTAGATTGTAATTGTTTCACAGTTTTGGCTATTGAAGTAGGTTAATTAGGCAATTTACTAAATTATGACCCAGGTGACTATATTTATGTCCCTGAAGTAGAATTGCCTTTACATTTGAATTGTAATTAACGTTGGTTTTTGTTTTTTTTTTTGCCAGATGAAATAATTCATTCAGTTCTGATAATAAACCACATTTGCAGAATAGCTGCATCCTTTTAAAGTCAATTATGTGAATGATTACCTTTGAAATCACCTGAGACACTACTAGTAAATGAGTTTCTCAATCACTCATAATACTAATAATATAGCAAATTATAGTCAAATTTTGATGTTTTAAAGTCCAGTGGACTCTAGAAAATATAAACATAGAATGACAGTAATAATCATTGATTTTAAAAACAATTGTTAAAGGCCAGGCACGGTGGCTCACGACTGTAATCCCAGCACTTTGGGAGGCTGAGGCAGATGGATCATGAGGTCAGGAAATCAAAACCATCCTGGCCAACATGGTGAAACCCCATCTCTATTAAAATACAAAAAATTAGCCGGGTGTGATGGCACGCACCTCTAGTCCCAGATGCTTGGGAGGCTGAGGCAGGGGAAACACTTGAACCCAGGAGGCAGAGGCTGCAGTGAGCTGAGATTGTATCACTGCACTCCAGCCTGGTGACAGAGCATGACTCTGTCTAAAAAGTAAAATGATTCTTTATTGACAATAATTTTGCCTTTTTATGAGCCAATAAATTCTCTAATTGTTTATGACAGTTTACATTTAGTTACATTACTTGCATCAAAGGGGTACTAAAAGTTATACTGAACTATGCTATGGCCACAGACTCTCCTGCCTAGCTTGAAATTCTAGATACTAACCGCAACTGACATGGAATAGGGCTATGTATCTGGTGGATATTCATGTTAGTCAACTCTGAAAGGTGTCTTTTTAGCATGCAAATACTTATGAAAATTTTATAGAAGGGTAACAAATTCTAAGAGTCTATCTTGAGTTGACTTTTTTCTTTCAGACAGTTTTGCTTTGTTGCTCAGGCTGGAGTACAGTGGCTCACTGGAAACTCTACTTCCTTTGGTTTTGCACTTCAGCGTTAGTTTTTAATGGTATCAAATATAGGGCTTTTGTGCTGTCAGAGGCAGATGGTCAAACGTACCAAACATTCTGCAAAGGTGAAGTGACTTTTCTTAACTGCCTGAAGTGTCTCAACTGCCAGGCCCCTGCAGATCTTTGTTTCCTCATTCTCAGCTAAGGATTATACAATCAATGGATTTGGGCAGAGCAATTGCTAAGTATCCTCTTTCAAATTATACTTTGGGGTAAAAAACTCCATTTCAATGCTACAAAACTCAAATATCAGCTTATTTGAAACATTCTATGAGCTCTACTCCCAGATGTTTTCTTGGTTTTGAGGGACCCAGTGAGGATAAAAGGAACATGATATTCATGGTAGTAAGGGCAAAAATGTTGTTTACTCCACACACAAGATGATTTTTTCCTATAGTAGCACACAATTGAGTTTATTTATTTTATTTTGAGGCAGAGTTTCACTCTTATTGCCCAGGCTGGAGCGCAATGGCTCAATCTTGGCTCACTGCAACCTCCACCTCCTGGGTTCAGGCGATTCTCCTGCCTCAGCCTGCCGAGTAGCTGAGATTACAGGCATGAGCCACCATGCCCGCCCAATTTTTTCTTTTTTTAATGGGGTTTCACCATGATGGCCAGGCTGGTCTTGAACTCCTGACCTCAGGTGATCCACCCACCCCGGCCTCCCAAAGTGCTAAGATTACAGGCGTGAGCCACTGCGCCCAGTCAATTTTGTATTTTTAGTAGAGACAGCGTTTCTCCATGTTGGTCAGGCTGATCTTGAACTCTCGACCTCAGGTGATCTGCCTGCCTTGGCCTCCCAAAGTGCTCATATTACAGGTGTGATCCACAGCGCCGGGCCTGAGTATATTCCTAATAAGGTGTACAATATCCAGCTTCCAACTCTACTTAGGGGGCAAGGTGATGTGAGAGATTATGATTAGAGCAACAAGACATAAACATAATGGTGACTGAATTATCTATAATTACTGTCTCGTCTCCCATGCTATTCCAAAGACATTCACCCAGCCTTTCCCTCCATTGGTTCAAAATAAGACCACTTTCGGGCCGGGAGCGGTGGCTCAAGCCTGTAATCCCAGCACTTTGGGAGGCCGAGACGGGTGGATCACGAGGAAAAGAGATCGAGACCATCCTGGTCAACATGGTGAAACCCCATCTCTACTAAAACAAATACAAAAAATTAGCTGGGCATGGTGGCGCGTGCCTGTAATCCCAGCTACTCAAGAGGCTGAGGCAGGAGAATTGCTTGAACCCAGGAGGCAGAGGTTGCGGTGAGCCGAGATCGCGCCATTGCACTCCAGCCTGGGTAACAAGAGCGAAACTCCATCTCAAAAAAAGAAAAAAATAAGATCACTTTCTTCTCCCTCACTAGAGATTTGTCTTACTATTTCTTCTATGCATATGAATAGGGAGAAGAAAGTCGCTATCAAGTAAATTTATATGTGTGTGCTTTTATTTATTTGTGTAATTATAATAATTATTATTGAGACAGAGTTTCGCCCTGTTGCCCAGCCTGGAGTGCAGTGGTTCGATCTCAGCTCACTGCAACCTCCACCTCCCAAATTCAAGCGATTCTTCCGCCTCAGCCTCCCCAGTAGCTGGGATTATGGACGAGCGCCACCACGCCCAGCTCGTGATCCACCCTTCTCGGTTTCCCAAAGTGCTGGGATTACAGGTGTGAGCCACCACGCCCGGTCATATTATTATTTTTTAATGAGACGGGGGGGGGGGTCTCACTGTCTCCCAGGCTGGTCACGAACTCTTGAGCTCAAGAAATCCTTCTGCCTCGGCCTCCCAAAGTGTCATTTATATTTTATATACACCCAAGGACCATAGGGCAGATACAGCACAGGTGTTGAAAAGTCAGCTTTGAATTAAGCCTGTTGGAGATGTAGCAATAACGGGCAGAAACACAGAAAGATGGGGCGTAGGGCTGGGTGCAGTGGCTCACGCCTTTAATCCCAGCACTTTGGGAGGCCAAGGCGGGCGGATCCCTTGAGACCAGGAGTTGAGATAAGCCTGGACAACATAGCGAAACCCCCTCTGTACCAAAAACATAAAAGTGGCAGGGCGCGCACCTGTAGTCCCAGCTACTCCGGAGGCTGAGGTGGGAGGATCGCTTCATCCCGGAGGGCGGAGGTTACAGTGGGCCCAGATCGCGCCACTGCACTCCAGCCCGGGTGACAGAGTGAGACCCTGTCTCAAAAAAAAAAAAAAAAAGAAAGAAAGAAAAGGAAGCGGGACTGAAACTTCAGATGGGACTGAAGCTCACCCCAGGAAGGCTTACGGAGAGAGGCGCCGGCGACGCGTCTGCATCACGCGTCACTTGCACGCGCGGTTCCCATTCCAGCGCCGGCTCTCGCGAGAGCCCCGAGCGCGAAACCGAATCTGCAGGCGCACCACCGTTTGCCAGCGGCACCCTTCCTTCCGCTTTCTGGGTAATGGTCGCAACAGTTGCACCAGCGGATGAGAGCGAAAACCTCTAGTGCTGCCTCCCCGTGACCGCCAGTTGCGGGACCACGTTCTCCCCAAGAGCCCAAGAAGGGCGGACAGCAAGGCGCGCGTGGCCCATCCTGGGTGGAAGAAGTGGCGGAAGTGGTGTTTGGGAGACAATACCTGAGTTGGTGTGCCGCGCATGCGCCGAGGGAAGCGACCAGATGGTAGGGTGACGGCGCGCAGGAACCGGCGTCCCAGAAGCCAATAGTCTCGGGCTCCGTGCGGCGGTCGCAGGACAGCGGATCCGGAGGCCAGTCACGTGACCCACTCGTGGCAGTCAGTGTGGGGCGCTGTAGTAGCAGTTAGTGAGTCATGGGAACCTAGCGGGCTGCCTCCACAGATCAGTTTCTGCGTCAGATTCCATTCCCTCCAGCGGTACCTGAACCTGCGCAGTCCTCTGCATCATCTTGTTCCCTGGGGATGGGACCCGTAGCCCCATTCTTCATAGAAGGGAAAGATATCTGAGCAGGTGGAAGGGACAGGTGCCCTGGGCATTGTCTTGATGCCCACACGATGCGTACCCTCGCATGTCCCACCGTGCGGTGGTTCTGTCGTGGCCCTATGGGGACTCTGCCAGATGGGGACGTCACGACGCTGCCCTGGCGGGCAGGGTATTGGGGGTACCGGCTGCATAGTTTCACCCCGCCCAGTAGTGACCGCGTCTTTTTGCGGTTTTCCTGAGTCTTGTGGCCCAAGACCTCTGTAGTCTCCTTCCCGCAATGGAGATGTCCTAGGAGGGTCTTCTGTTTCCACATTAGGGAAATGGAAACCTACATAGTTTAGTAACAAATTGAAAGAGTACTCCAAAGTCTTTCTTTTTTTTTTACTTTTTTTGAGACGGAGTTTCGCCGTTGTTACCCAGGCTGGAGTGCAATGGCACGATCTCGGCTCACCGCAACCTCCGCCTCCTGGGTTCAAGCAATTCTCTTGCCTCAGTCTCCCGAGTAGCTGGGACTTAGAGGCGCGCACCACCATACCCAGCTAATTTTTGTATTTTTAATAGAGATGGGGTTTTACCTTGTTGACCAGGATGGTCTCGATCTCTTGACCTCGTGATCCACCCGCCTCAGCCTCCCAAAGTGCTGGGATTACAGGCGTGAGCCACCGCGCCCGGCTCTTTTTTTCTTTTTAAGAGATGGTGTCTCGCTATGTTGCCCAGGCTGGAGTGCAGTGGTTGTTCACAGGTGGGATCCCACTACTGATCAGTATGGGAGTTTCAACCTGCTCCATTTCTGACCTGGGCCGGTTCACCCCTCCTTAGGGATCCTGGTGGTGCCCCGATCCCAGGAGGTCACCAAATCGATGCCGAACTTAGTGCAGACACCCAATCCACATAGCACACTGCAGCCCAGAACTCCTGGGCTCAAGCGATCCTCCCACCTCAGCCTCCCAAGTAGCTGGGACTACAGGCATGTGCCACCGCGCCCAGCTTTTTTTTTTTTTTTTTTTTTTTTTTGAGACAGAGTCTTGATTTGTCATCCAGGCTGGAGTGCAGTGGTGTGATCTTAACTCATTTCATCCTCCCTTTCCAAGGTTCAAGCAATTCTCGGGCATCAGTCGCCCGAGTAGCTGGGACTATAGGTGTGCATCATCACGCCCAGCTAATTTTTTTTTCTTTTCTTGCGATGGAGTTTTGCTGTCTTTCCCAGGCTGGTGTGCTGGAGTGCAGTAGCACAATCTCCGGTCACTGCAACCTTTGCCTCCCGGGTTCAAGTGATTTTCTTCCCTCTGCCTCCCTAGTAGCTGGGATTACAGACACCCATCACCACATCTGGCTAATTTTTGTATTTTTAGTAGAGATGAGGTTGCATCTTGTATGTCAGGTTGGTCTCAAACTCCTGACCTCAGGGGATCCACCCACCTCGGCCTCCCAAAGTGCTGGAATTACAGGCATGAGCCACCGTACTTGGCCTTTTTTCAAGTTTCTTTCAGCTGCCTGATGTTTATGTTATGTATCATCCATGGTGTCTTTTCATTTTGCCCAAACCGGACTCAATCTCCTGGGACTGAAGAGATCCTCTTCAGCTTCTCGAGTAGCTGGGACTACAGGTGCATGTCAGCACACCCATAGTGTCTTGTTTCCTTGTGTGTTCTTGAAAAACTGTGAGAAAAAATACTTGTGGCTTCTTTCAGAGAAGATCTTTGTTTGCTTCTGCTAGGTCCCTTGAAGCCCTTTCAATCTGAGACTAGCTTTCATGGGTTGAAGTTCTTTGGGTCACAGCAAATGCAGATAACAAACCTGGGCAAAAGTTGCCCAGTGTGCCCAGTGACCACATCGACTCAAAGATGGGAATTGAAAAATTTTGCTTTGCCTCCTCCCCACTCCCATTATTGTCAGAACCTTTCACAGTGTTCTGAGATGCTGGCCCACCTTCACTGATAGGGCATAGCTTATGAAATCTCAACTTAATATAGGAAGGGTCACCTAGTAGCATTTTTACCGTGGGAAACCCTAGATGTTGGATGCTGTTTCCATGCCCTGTGAGGTTACTGAAAACAGAACTAGATGTTCCTTGACTGGCAAATGTCCTCAGGGACATTTATCAGCAGCTTCATGCTTTGAGAAATGTGCCTTAAATTTTATTCAGCATCTTTTATTTTCTGGAGTGCAGTGGCATCGTCTCAGCTCACTGCAACCTCCACCTTCCAGGTTCAAGCAATTCTCCTGCCTCAGCCTGACAAGTAGCTGGGATTACAGCTGCCCACCACCACGCCCAGCTAATTTTTGTATTTTTAGTAGAAACGAGATTTCACCATGTTCAGGCTGGTCTTAAACTCCTGACCTCAGGTGATCCGCCTGCCTTGGCCTCCCAAAGTGATGGGATTACAGGCATGAGCCACCGTGCCCATCCAGTTCAGCATCTTTAGTCATTATCAGTGCACACATTGGTTGAATAAATCAGCCCATCATAACTGGAAATAGATGTTTGACATTTCATTCATTTTCTTCAGTCTGTTTATTTTATATCTGAAGATACATTACTGAAGGCTAAGTCTCTATATCTTTTTCATTTTATTTTATTTTTATTTTTCGAGATGGAGTCTTGCTCTGTTGCCCAGGCTGGAGTGCTGTGGCGAGATCTTGGCTCACTGCAACCTCTGCCTCCCAGGTTCAAGTGATTCTCCTGCCTCAGTCTCCTGAGTAGCTGGGATTACAGGTATGTGCCACCATGCCCAGCTAATTTTTGTAATTTTAGTAAAGATGGGGTTTCACCATGTTCGTCATTGAATTTTGATAGGGATATGGCCAAAGTCAGACTGATTTTCCTTATCCTTTTTAGTTGACACATTCTTTTTATATGGATAGGCCATTTTTTTCAGGGTCAGACTTGGAAAGGATGTACTGTAACTAGTCTCTTAGCTTTTGGGTCCCTCTCCCACTAGCTAAATAGGTAAAGAACTAATTTTTGTATTTTTAGTAGACATAGGGTTGCACCATGTTGGTCAGGCTGGTCTCGAACCCTTGACCTCGTGATCCACCCACCTCAGCCTCCCAAAGTGCTGGGGTTACAGGCATGAGCCACTGTGCCTGGCTGGCTTATTTTTTCTTACCTGTGAACTTTGTAGCCATTGCTCCATTTTCTTCTGGCATTGAATTTTGTTAGGGAGAGGGCCAAGGTCAGACTGATTTTCCTTATCCTTTTTAGTTGACAGGTATTTTTATAAGGATAGGCCATTTTTTTTTTTTTTTGAGACAGTGTTTCACTCTTGTTGCCCAGACTGGAGTGCAATGGCGCAATTTCGGCTCACCATACACTCTGCCTCCCGGTTCAAGCGATTCTCCTGCCTCAGCCTCCCAAGTAGCTGGGATTACGGGCATGCACCACCACAACCAGCTAATTTTGTATTTTTAGTAGAGACGGGGTTTCACCATGTTGGTCAGGCTGGTTTCAAACTCCTGACCTCAGATGATTGGCCTGCCTCAGCCTCCCAAAGTGCTGGGATTATAGGTGTGAGCCACCAAGCCCAGCCTTGGATAGGCTATTTTTTTCAGGGTCAGACTTGGAGATTTACTGTACTTAGTCTCTTAGCTATTGGGTCCCTCTCCCACTAGCTAAGTAGGCAAAGAACAACCCCCAACTTCCAAGGAGAATGCAGGAGTTCAGCTAAATTTTCTTTGTTCTACTTTTGTATATTCTAGTGTTCACATGTGCACATACACATAGATATGACTAATGATGCAATATGGGTAACTATGGACATTCATTAATTACCAGGTCCCCATTGTATGCCTTAAATTGTGCTATGTGCTTGATTTATACCTTAAAACATAAGTTCTTGGACTTATGAAGCACATAGTTAACTCAAAGAGCTAGATTTTTGAAAATAGTCAAGCAACTATTTTTTTCTTTTTAAGAAAGTGTCTGGCTCTGTAGCTCAGACTGGAGTGCAGCGGTGCCAGTCATGGCTCACTTACCTTCAACCTCCTAGGCTCAAGTGACCCTCCTACCCAGGCCTCCAAGAGTGATAGGATTATAGGCATGAGCCACCACACATGGCCAAGAAACTGTTACTTAATTAGAATTGTCATAAATGCAGCCGTGACAAAGTCAAGGTATTATCAAAGTATGAAATAGAAAGACCTAATTTGGAAGATTTGGGTAGGTTTCAATGAATAAGTTACAGATTAATAAAAGAACTGAAGGAGGAATTGGCTAGGTGAAAAGTTATGAAGTGAGCCTTGTGGGCAGAGGGAATGTAATGTGCAAAGGTCCTGAGATTGAACAGAGCTCGATAACCTACAGGAACTGAAAAAACGTTAGTGCTGTTGCAGCATTCTGAGCAAAGAGGAGAATTGCCAAGATGAGTCTAGCCATTTTACACAGGACTGTGTGGGCAATGTTAAGTAATTGGGCTGATACCTGTAATCCTAACACTTTGGGAGGCCCAGGTGGCCGGTTCACCTGAGGTCAGGAGTTCCAGACTAGCCGGACCAATATGGTGAAACCCTATCTTTTTACTAAAAATACAAAAAAATTAGCTAGGTGTGGTGGTGTATACCTGTAGTCCCCACTTCTTGAGAGGCCGAGATAGGAGAATTGCTTGACCAGGAGGCGGAGGTTGCAGTGAGCTGAGATTGCGCCACTGTACTCCAGCCTGGGTGACAGAGCCAGACTCCCTCTCAAAAAAAAAAATTATGACATTATCCTGATAATAGAATTTTTAGAAATTTTTTTTAAGGCCGGGTGTGGTGACTCACACCTGTAATCCCAGCACTTTGGGAGGCCGAGGCAGGCGGATCATGAGGTCATAAAATCTAGACCATCCTGGCCATGGTAAAACCCCATCTCTACTAAAATATAAAAAATTAGCTGTGCATGGTGGCGTGCACCTGTAGTGCCACCTACTCAGGAGGCTGAGGCATGGGAATCGCTTGCGTCCGGCAGGCGGAGGTTGCAGTGAGCCAAGATTGTGCCACTGCACTCCAGCCTGGCAAAAGAGCAAGACTCCGTCTCAAAAAATTTTTTAATTTATTATCATTATGTTTTTTAAGACAGGTGTCTCACCATGTTGGTCAGGCTGGTCTTCAACTCCTGACCTCAGGTGATCCGCCCGCCTTGGCCTTCAAAGTGCTTGGATTACAGGCATGAGCCACCGTGCCCGGCAAAAAAAAGAAATTTTTTAAAGGTAGTTTTTAAAATCTACTTAATAAAAATAGAAGAGCACAGATCCACATTTATTTATTGACTTTTCATTAGTTTAAATCCTTGAGGGGTACAGCATCACTCGGATTCTGTGTCCAGTAACCTTAGCAGGAAGATCACTTTGCAATTTGGCATAAACCAGGTCACTGTTTCTGTGGGCCTGAGTTCCCTTTCCCTAGATGACTCTGGTTTTGTTAGGTTTGCCACCAGGAGTCACTGTTTTTCTTTGCTTTGTATACGTAAGTGCATCTCTTGCCCAAATGTAATTGTTTGATCTTGGGCATAAACACTTTCCATTTTAAGAAGAGCTGTGTGCTCCCTTTGGTTCTGGAGACCCCGCTTATAGCTGGCAAAAATGTCCTTGAATCACAGCCTTCCAGACATAGTTCCTTTAACAATTCCTGTTCCCAGCAGGCCTCCACAGGAGCCAAGATGGCAGGAAGAGAATTATTAGAAATTTTTTAAGCCAGGGGAAGATGTGTTCAATTTTTTTTTTTCTTGAGATGGAGTCTCACTCTGTCACCCAGACTGGAGTGCAGTGGCACGATCTTGGCTCACTGCAACCTCCGCCTCCTAGGTTCAAGCAATCCTCCTGCCTCAGCCTCCCGAGTAGCTGGGACTACACGTGCGTGCCACCACGCCTAGCTAACTTTTGTATTTTTAGTAGAGATGGGGTTTCACCATATTGGCCAGGCTGGTCTCGAACTCCTGACCTTGTGATTCGCTCACCTTGGCCTCCCAAAGGATTACAGGCATGAGCCACCGTGCCCGGCCCAAATTTTGGTTTTTATAATGCAGTATTCCTTAGCTGAAAATGGAGGATGGGCATGGGCACAAGTGGAAATGAAGACTCCAGTGAGATGACTAATGGTCTAGCAAAAGATGAAGGCATTTTGAAAGATAGTGATAATAGTGAAGTCTAAAGAAGTATATAGATTCATAAAGCATTTAAAGGTAGTATTAGGCCGGGCGTGGTGGCTCATGACCAATACTTTGGGAGGCTGAGGTCGGAAGATTGCTTGAGTCCAGGAGTTTGAGACTAGCCTCGGCAACATATGGAGTCCCTGTCTCTACAAAAAAATAAAAATATTAGCCAGGTGTGGTGGTGTGTGCCTGTAGTCCCAGCTACTCAGGAGGCAGAGGTGGGAGGATCATTTGAGCATGAGACATTGAGGCTGTAGTGTGCCATGATTGTGCTCCTGCACTCCAGCCTGGGTGATGGAGTGAGACCCTGTTTCAAAATAAAATAAAATAAAAAGGTACGATCTTGGGAGTGTGGGGATAAATCTTACATGATGAGGTGATCAAGAGAGCTGCCATACTTTTTTTTTGAGACAGAGTCTTGCTCTGTTGCCAAGTGCCAGGCTGGAGTGCAATGGCACTGTCTTGGCTCACCGCAACCTCCACCTCATGGGTTCAAGCAATTCTCCTGCCTCAGCCTTCCAAGTAGCCGGAACTACGGGTGTGTAACACCATGCCCAACTAATTTTTGTCTTTTAATAGAGATAGGGTTTCACTATGTTGGCCAGGATGGTCTCGATCTCTTGACCTTGTGATCCACCCGCCTCGGTCTCCCAAAGTGCTGGGATTACAGGCGTGAGCCACCGCGCCCAGCCTGAGAGCTGCCTTACTTTTGTAAAGAAATCTAGATTCCTCTCATTCCTCCCAGAAAAACAAAAAGATTTATATTCTCTTTCTGGAATAAGGCTTTATACTATCCAGGAAGCAGAAAGTAAACGTTCAGAACTTTCAGCACAAAGTTTGGTCAACATGAAACATAACCAAGGAAAACAGAGTTGGAGGAGAGAGGGAAATGCCTATAAAAGGAGCTACCTAAAAGCTGTACAGCTTTGAGGGCTCTTTGGGGGAAATCAAAGGAATTAGAGGTGTTTCAGTTGAGGACCTACATTTTGGACTCAACCCATGGCTGTGCTCCTCTGTGTCCCCTCATCCTTTCTGGGCTTTAGGGGTCACCCTGGTGTCTAAGACCTAGCCTCCCATGGTATGACCCTCACCACTGTCACCTGCATCCCTTTTGTGAGCCTTGGACTGAGGCCTATTTAGTTTCAGCGTCTGAGGTCAAACCACTCACAAAAAAAGTGCCTCTTTTTTTTTTTTTTTAAAAGATGGGGTTTCACCATGATGGCCAGGCTGGTCTTGAACTCCTGGCCTCCGGTGATCCACCCACCTTGGCCTCTCAAAGTGCTAGGATTACAGGCATGAGCCTCTGCACCCGGCTACCACAGGGCTTCTTCTACCCTAATTAGATAAAACTGTATTTCCTGGTTAATAGCTATCAGTTATTGAACACCCACTCCATGCCATCCACTTTACTCTGCATGGAAGCTATCCCATATCACATTTGATCCTTCTAACAACTCTGAGGAAGATTCATTATCATTGTTCTGCATTTTAAGATTAGGAAATGTGGAAAAATGAAGGTCAAGGAGTTTAAATGTCTGGCCTGAGTTAATAATTCCCGTAATTGGCAAACTGAGATTCCAGGGCTGATCCACCCCACTCCACAGCCCTGACTTTTCAGGTTACTGTGTCTGGTGTAGCCTCTGCTTCACCTCAGTCTTAGCTCTGCCTATGTTTGCAAGCCCATCAGAAAACATTACTTGGATTTCGGATCGTTTCCTTAGCCTGGCAGTGTTGAAAAGTGGGGCCTATAAGAGGTGATTCTGTCGGATCCAAGATGGCCGACCACTAACAGCTCAGGATTGTAGCTCCCAGTGAAAGCTCAGAGAACGAGACGACGCCACACTTTTAGACGAATTTTCGTCACTCACCGATTAGCCGATTCCCAGTGGAGGAGCCCCACGGGTCACCAGCGCGACTCTTGTGGCCACCGCAGCGGTTTTGCCAGCGTCTCAGCGCAGCAGCTCTTCATGCAGAGCCAACGGGACTGCTTCCCCTACTGACCAGAGTTTGGAGCTCCGGGAAGTCAGAGCCGCTTGTTGCGGACTCAAGAGGGAAGCCAGACCAGAGATTCCCGGGCAGAAGAGCACCATCAGTCTTATTGCTGCTATTTAGGCTGCCACAGTGGGTTGCTCGGATCCCAGCATTGGGAATCAATAAGTCGGACATCAACTCAGAAACCTAATTAGAAAGGTGGGTCATCTACAATGAAGGGAAAAAAACAGCCTGAGAAGGCCGAGTATACTCAAAATCAGAACCCATCAGCAACGGAACAAGCCCTGATGGAAAAGGACTCATCAGCAACCGAACAAGCCCTGATGGAAGAGGACTCATCAGTAACGGAACAAGCCCTGATGGAAAAGGACTGTGTTCCATTATCTGAAGTAGGCTTTAAAAGGTGGATGATAAGAAACTTCTGGGAGTTAAAGGAACTTGTTCTAACCCAATGTAAAGAAACTAAGAACTTGGAAAAAAGATTAGATGAAATGTTGAAAAGAATAGACAATATAGAGAGGAATACAAATGAACTTATGGAGTTGAAAAATACAACACGAGAATTTAGTGAAATATGTACAAGCTTAAACAGCCGAATGGATCAAGCAGAAGAAAGGGTATCAGTGGTAGAAGACCAACTTAATGAAAAAAAACGACAAGACAAGAATAGAGAAAAAAGGATAAAAAGGAATGAGCAAAGTCTCCAAGCAATACGGGACTATGTGAAAAGACCTAATATACGCTTGATTGGTGTACCTGAATGTGACGGAGAGAATGAATTCAAGCTGGAAAATACTCTCCAGGACATTATCCAGGAAAATTTTCCTAATTTAGCAAAGCAGGACACTATTCAACCCCAGGCAATACAGAGAACACCACAAAGATATTCCTCAAGAAGACCAACCCCAAGGCACATAATCGTTAGATTCACCAAGATCGAAACGAAGGAGAAAATATTAAGGGCAGCCAGAGAGAAAGATCAAGTTACCCATAAAGGTAAGCCTATTAGGCTTACAGGAGATCTCTCAATGGAAACCCTACAAGCTAGAAGAGAGTGGGGGCCAATATTCAATATACTTAATCAACAGAACTTTCAGCCCAGAATTTCATATCCTGCCAATTTAAGCTTTACATTTGAAGGAAAAATAAAATCTTTTAGGAACAAGCAAGTACTCAGAGATTTTATTACCACCAGGCCTGCTTTACAAGAACTTCTAAAAGAAGCATTATACACAGAAAGGAACAACCAGTATGACCCTTTCTAAAAATACTCCAAAAAGTAAAGAGCATTAATATAAAGAAGAATTTTTATCAACGAAAGGACAAAATAGCCAGTTAATATCAAATGGCAGCAACCCTAAATTTAAATCGACCAAATCTCCCAATCAAAAGATACAGACAAAATCTAACGGTATATCCAAAGATATACATAGACTCAAAATAAAGGGTTGGAAAAAAAAAACGTACCAACCAAATGGAGAGCAAAAATAACTAAATAAAAAGCAGGAGTTGCAATTTTCACATTTGACAAAATAGATTTCAAAGCTACAAGGATACAAGGGTAAAAGGATTAATGTAATAATAAGAGATCTTAACACCCAGATACATAAGACCCATAATGAGATTTAGATTCAACGAGACAGAAAATTGATAATGATATCCGGGACTGGAACTAAGATCCAGAACAAATAAACTCAATAGAGCTCTCCATTTTAAACACACAAAATATACATTATCCACAAAATCTAACGATATATCTAAAGATATACAAAGACTCAAAACAAGGGGATGGAAAAAAACTCACCAACCAAATGGAGAGCAAATATAAATAAATAAAAAGCAGGAGTTGCAATTCTCACACTTAATAAAATAGATTTCAAAGCTACAAGGATGCAAGGGTAAAAGGATTAATGTAACAATAAGAGATCTTAACACCCAGATACATAAGACACATAATGAGATTTAGATTCAACGAGACAACAAATTGATAACGATATCCAGGACTTGAACTCAGAGCCAGAACAAATAAACACAATAGAGGTCTCCATTTTAAACACATAAAAAAAATAAAAAAAAAAGAGGTGATTCTGTCATGAGGTCTGTACTCCCATGAATGGATTAGTGCCATTATTTCTGGAGTGGGTTAGTTATCACAGGAGTGGGTTCCTAATAAAAACATGAGCTGGGGTCAGTTGAGGTGGCTCATACCTATAATCCCAACACTTTGGGAGGCTGAGTCAGGTGGATCGCCAAAGGTCAGGAGTTCGAGACCAGCCTGACCAATATGGTGAAACCCCATCTCTACAAAATACAAAAGTTAGCCAGGCATGGTGGCATGCACCTGTAGTCCCAGGTACTTGGGAGGCTGAGACAAGAGAATTGTTTGAACTCGGGAAGTGGAGTTTGCAGTGAGCTGAGATTGTGCAACTGCACTGCTTAGTCTACTTTTTTTTTGAGACAGTCTTGCTCTGTCACCCAGGCTGGAGTGCAGTGGTGCGATATTGGCTCACTGCAGCCTCCACCTTCCAATACCTCAGCCTGGCCCTGCTCAGTTCACTTGATCATTTGTTATTTTTCTCTTAAGTCTTGGCCTGTATGCTTGTTTTTCTTCAAGACTGTCTTGATTAAAGCCACTTTTTGCTTCACTGCTGTTTTTCTCTGAATGTGAACACAGAAATATGTGTTAGGTTTATGTATGCAGCTGTTTATTCCTGCATTGTCTTATATTGGTAAAAATCTGAAATAAACTAAATGTCCATATTGAGTCTGGTTAAATAAAAGATGATAACATATGGCCCAGAGTGGCGGCTCATGCCTGTAATCCTAGCACTTTGGGAGGTTTTTGGGAGGTTGTGGTGGGCAGATCACTTGTGCTCAGTTCAAGACCAAGCGAGCCAACATGGTGAAACCCCATCTCTACTAAAAATACAAAAATTAGCTGGGCATGGTGGTGCATGATTGTAATTCCAGCTACTCGGGAGGGTGAGGCAGGAGATTTCGCTTGAACCGGGGAGGTGGAGGTTACAATAAGCCAAGATCAGCACTGCACTCCAGCCTGGGTGGCAGAGTGAGACAGCATCTAAAAAAGAAGAAAAAGAAAAAAAAAGATGGTAATATAAAGGTAGAATTCAGTGAAGCCATTAAAAAAAGTTAGAATAATAATTTTGTCATGGGAAACTATTACCAGTACATCTCAGTTAAAAAAATAAAAAAGACATGGAACTTCCCATCCAGAGAAGAAAAAAAAAATGTATATATATAAAATAAATAAAAAAAAGACAACCAGGCCAAGCACAGTGGCTCACGCCTATAATCCCAGCACTTTGGGAGGCCAAGACAGGCAGATCGCCTGAAGTCAGGAGTTCAAGACCATCCTGACCAACATTGTAAAACCGTCTCTACTAAAAATGCAAAATTAGCTGGGCATGTTGGTGTGTGCCTATAATCCCAGCTACTCAGGAGGCTGAGACAGGAGAATCACTTGGGCAACGTGGCAAAACCCCGCCTCTACAAAAAAAAAAAAATTAGCCAGGCATGGTGGCAGACGCCTGTAATCTCAGCTACCCAGGAGGCTGAGGTAGGAGGATTGCTTGAGCCCGGGAGGCTAAGGTTGCAGTGAGTAGAGATCTAGCCACTGCATTCCAGCCTGGAAACAGAGTGAGATCTTGTTTCAAAACAAAGACAAACACACACATTAAAAAGCACATTAAAAAAAGAAAAAGACAACAACAACGGGCGGGCGGGCGTGGTGGCTCACGACTAATCCCAGCACTTTGGGAGGCCGAGGAGGGTGGATCACGAGGTCAGGCGATCCAGACCATACTGGCCAATATGGTGAAACCCCGTCTCTGGAAATAAAAAAAGACAAACTTTATGTTTAGCATGGTGGTATTTTCTTTTTTTTTTTTTGAGATGGAGTCTTGCTCTGCTGCCCAGGGTGGAGTGCAGTGGCATGATATCGGCTCACTACAGTCTCCCCTTCCCGGTTCAAGCAATTTTCGTGTCTTAGCCTCCCAAGTAGCTGGGACTACAGGTGTGTGCCACCACGTCCAGCTAATTTTTTTTTTGAGACAGAGTCTCACTCTGTCACCAGATGCCAGGCTGGAGTGCAGTGGCGCAATCTCAGTTCACTGCAACCTCTGCCTCCCAGGTTCAAGCAATTTTCCTGCCTCAGCCTCCCAAGTAGCTGGAACTATAAGCACGTGCCACCACGCCCAGCTAATTTTCTGTAATTTTTAGTAGAGACAGGGTTTCACCATGTTGGCCTGGATGGTCTTGAACTCCTGACCTCATGATCCTCCCGCCTCGGCTTCCCAAAGTGCTGGGATTGCAAGCATGAGCCACCGTGCCTGGCATTTTTTTTTTTTTTTAGATGGAGTTATTCTCTTGTTGCCCAGGCTGGAGTGCAATGGCACAATCTTGGCTCACCACAACCTCTGCCTCCCAGGTTCAAGTGATTCTCCTGCCTCAGCCTCCCAAGTAGCTGGGATTACAGGCATGTGCCACCATACCCGAATAATTTTTTGTATTTTTAGTAGAAACGGAGTTTCACCATGTTGGTCAGGCTGGTCTTGAATTCCTGACCTTGGGATCCACCCACCTTGGCCTCCCAAAGTGCTGGGATTACAGGGTGGCCACCTCGCCCGGGCTTTTTTTTTTTTTTTTTAGATGGAGTCTTGCTCTGTCTCCCAGGCTGCAGTGATCTTGGTTCACTGAAACCTCCACCTCCTGGGTGCAAGCAGTTCTCCTGCCTCAGCTCTCAAGTAGCTGGGATTACACGTGCCCATCAACACACCTGGCTACTTTTTTGTATTTTTAGTAGAGATAGGGTTTCACTATATTTGCCAGGCTAGTCTCGAACTCCTGACCTCAGATGATCCGCTGGGCTTGCCCTCCCAAAGTGTTGGGATTACAGACATGAGCCACTGTGCCCGTCTTTTGCCACTACTTTCAGTGTCAAAAACCACAATTACTTTTGCTCCAACTATACCTAGCATCCATCTACTGTTTCTAACTTTCTTTTCTAAAAGTCTTGGTTCAGGTCTCAATGGTACAATTTTTTCAATGACATTAATATGCAAAGGGTTTTGTGTTTCTGTAGTGTAGTGGTTCTCAAAGGACATTGTCAAAATCTGTGAGGAGATTAACCCAAATTTGTGTGTGCGCTGTTTTAGGATTTCCAAAATTTAACTGGCACTGGGGTACAGAAGAAAAAGCATGAAGGTTGAAGTTGATAGACATGGGAGCAAACTGTCATTCATCTCTCAGCTAGTTTCAAAACAGAAGCCAAGTTAAACTCTCTAGGCTTTACTTACTCATCTTTAAAATGGGGAGACAGATATTAACTCAGAGGGTTGTAGGGAGACTTGAATTTGAGTATGCCCATGTAGCAACTGGTGAGTGGAAGGTGTTCAACTCCACAGGTGTGTTCTCCTCACACCCTCTAGTAACAAAACAGTGCAGTCGGCCTGCCACACCTGCAGTTTTTTGTTTTTTTTTTGAGATGGAGTCTCACTCTGTTGCCCAGGCTAGAGTGCAGTGGCATGATCTTAGCTCATTGCAACCTCCACCTCTTGGGTGGAGCCACTGCGCCTGGCCCACACTTGCAGTTTACATACTAGATCCAACCAACTGCAGATCAAAAATGTTCAGACAAAAACAAAATAATGATAAGCAATAATACAACAATAAAAATTATACAAATAGAAAAGTACAATATAACAACCATTTAAATAGCATATTGTATTAATATGAAAACCTAGAGATTTAGAGTATTTGGGAGGATGGGCATAGCTTACATACGATTTCGACACCATAATACATGCACCAGAGTATATCAGGGCCTTGAAAATATGCAGATTTTGGTATACGTAGGGAGAGCCTGGGGTGTCTTGGAACCCTGGAGGCTTGTGTTAAAATGCTCTTTGCTGAGGGAAAACACTGGATTCGTTAGGGCGCATCTAATTTTTAAAGTGACCGCTAGAGGGCAGAATTCAGGCGGGATTTCCTGTATCAGACCTAACAGGCTTCTTCCTCTCCCAACTTCTACCAAAAACACAAAAGCACGCTATCCTGAGTGCCTCAGTTGGAACAGCAGTTGAGGAATACTGTTTGGAATTATTACCAGGGGGTAAACTAAAAGAATTCTACTTGGAGGCCGGGCGTGGTGGCTCACACCTGTAACCCCAGCACTTTGGGAGGCCGAGGCAGGTGGATCATGAGGATAACAGATCAAGACCATCCTGGTCAACAAGGTGAAACCCCGTCTCTACTAAAAATACAAAAATTAGCTGGGCATGGTGGTGCGCGCCTGTAGTCCCAGCTACTCGGGAGGCTGAGGCAGGAGAATTGCTTGAACCCAGGAGGCGGAGGTTGCGGTGAGCCGAGATCGCGCCATTGCACTCCAGCCTGGGCAACAAGAGCGAAAGTCCGTCTCAAAAAAAAAAAAAAAAAGAATTTATAGTATTTACTCGTGCTAGGCATTCACTGTTCTAAGAACCTTTACATATGGTCAAACAAAGAGGAGATAAATTAACAAAACTCCAGTCACAAACTCCCCTCTGACATAAAGAGGCGCTATAAATTTTTTTTTGTTACAGACAGGTCTCACTCTGTCACCTGAGCTGGAGTGCAGTGGCATGTGATCTTAGCTCATTGTAGTCTCCAACTTTTGGGCTCAAGCAAGACTTGTGCCTCAGTCTCCTGACATATGGGACAATAGGTACCTGCCACCATGCCAGCTTTTATTTTATAATAAAATACATAATATATTTCATAGTAACTATATTTTATATTATGTATAACTAAAACATAAATATAATATCAATATTAATATATTATTTAGTATAATTATAATATTTATATAATATCATATAACAATAAGGCTGGGCGCAGTGGCTTATGCCTGTAATCCTAGCACTTTGGGAGGCTGAAGGGGGTGGATCAACTAAGGTCAGGAGTTCGAGACCAGCCTGGGCAACATGGTGAAACCTTATCTCTACTAAATATACAAAAATTAGCTAGGCGTGGGAGTGGCACCTGTAATCCCAGCTACTCTGGAGGCTGAGGCAGGAGAATCACTTGAACCCGGGAAGTGGAGTTTGCAGTAAACCGAGATCCCGCCATTGCACTCCAGCCTGGGAGACACAGCAAGACTCCATTTCAATAATAATTAAATTAAATTAAATTTTTAAAAATAGCCAGCATGGTGCCAGGCACCTGTAGTCCCAGCTACTCAGGAGGCTGGGCAACTACCTTTGGGAAAAAGCTATCTAGTCACAACTGCTTTTTTTAAAGACAGAATCTTGCACTGTAGCTCAGGCTGGAGTGCAGTGGTACAATCTCCGCTCACTGCAACTTCTGTCAGCGGGTTCAAGTGATTCTCCTACCTCAGCCTCCTGAGTAGCTGGGATTACAGGTGCCCGCCACCACGCCCAGCTAATTTTTTGTATTTTTAGTAGAGATGGGGTTTCACTATGTCGGCCAGGCTGGTCTTGAACTCCTGACCCCCCGCCTAGGCTTCCCAAAATGCTGAGATTACAGGCGTGAGCCACCGTGCCTGGTCTGCTTTTTTTTTTTTTTTTTTAAATAGAGACAGGGTTTTGCCCAGACTGATCTTAAACTCCTGGGCTCAACCCATCTGTCCACCATGGCCTCCCAAAGTGCTGGGATTACAGGCATGAGCCACTGGGCCCTGCCTACAAGTACTAATCTATCATCTATCTACCTATCTTTTTTTTTTTTGAAACAGAGTCTTGCTTTGTCACCAGGCACCAGGCTAGAGTACAGTGGTGTGACCTCGGCTCACTGCAACCTCCGCCTCCTGGGTTCAAGCAATTCTCCTGCCTCAGCCTCCTGAGTAGCTGGGACTACAGGTGCATGCCACCATGCCCAGCTAATTTTTCTGTATTTTTAGTAGAGACGGGATTTCACCATGTTGGCCAGGATGGTCTCGATCTCTTGACCTTGTGATCCGCCCACCTCGGCCTTCCAAAGTGCTGGGATTACAGGCTTGAGCCACCGCTCCCGCCCTTTCTCTTTCTTTCTTTCCTTTCTCTCTTTCTTTCCTTCTTTCTCTTCCTTTCTTTCTTCTTTCCTTTTTCTTTCTTTCCCTCTTTCCTCCTTTCCTTCCTTTCTTTCCTTCTCTCTCTCTCTTTCTTTCAGATGGAGTTTCACTCCTGCTGCCCAGGCTGAAGTGCAATGGCATGATCTAGGCTCATTGCAACCTTCGGCTCCTGGGTTCAAGCGATTCTCCTTCCTCAGCCTTCAGAATACCTGGGAGTACAGGTACATGCCATGATGCCCGGCTAATTTTGGTATTTTTAATAGAGATGGAGTTTCACCATGTTGGCCAGGCTAGCCTGAAACTCTTTTTTTTTTTTTTTTTTGCAGGAACACATACACTTTATTGAAGGCCATTGTAGAAATGTGTGTGAGGATAAAGGGCTGATACAGGACTCAGCTCGGGGGCAGGGCAAGGAATGGAAGGTTGAATATGTGGGAAACAGGTCACAGGCAGAGCAGGTTCCCTGGCCTGAATGATTTCTCTTTATCTATTGATAGGCTTGCAAAATCAGTATTGGGATGATGACAAGCAGCATGGTCATGATGATGTCCAAAATCGGGGCCCGAAAGTTCGGGCACTTGGCAGTGGAGGCATATGCCTGGGCCCCGGTCAGGTTGCCAACCATCTTCCTGGGAAAACCACTGCCTAAAACTGGAGAGTCCTAATCCTCTGATGCCCGCAGATTCAGAGACCACGGAGCCTGAGAGTTCTGACTGGATGTTGAGGAGCTAGAATGCTAGGATCGATTAGCCCACTCAGACTCCAAGTCAGATACCAGTGCCCAGGGCTGAGCTGGACATGCAGCTTTGGAAAGGACTGACCTTGTTCTGGTCTCAAATACCTCTTATTTCATCCCTGACCCTCACCAGACTCTGAGGTTAATCCATTAATTTAGTCTCCAAACAGGGGAAATACTTAGGCATCTTATTTTCCTGCTCAGTACACAGGGTGGGGGTGGCAAGGGGACCTTGTTCCCTAGTTCCAATAACTGCGATTTTGCCTGGAATGAGGCTCCTGCCTTTTATCTCGGTATATTGAAATGGACACTCCATCATTCAGTGATACCTCACCCAAATGATCTGCATCTCTGAGTGTTCACTCCAGCATCTCCAAAGTCTCACCACCGTTTCTCAAGTGTCTGGACCTTTCTTTGGAGTTACTGCTTGCTAGAACCTCTGCCTAATACAGCTTAAAAGACAGAAAAAAAAAATCACTCGGCACCAAGTTTGAGCTGCTGGTTGTGAAAGATGTTCTCCCCACCCCACAGTGGATGTCACTAAGAGCCAAACCTCCCAGATTTCAACCTCCTCAAGGGCCTCCACCCACACCTTATGCAACCCTGTGAATTATAAACTGGCCCTATGATCGTCCCCATCTCACAGGCTCTCCAGGCCTGTCTGCAAGAGGCCTTATTCTCACCACCATCAGCCAGTCCCAGGCTAACAAAGTTGCTTCCATGGTGTGTGTGCAAAGGTACCAGAATATGCCACCCCAAAATATTCCTTTTTGTCACATGGTTTATTTTGAGCTAAAGGCCATTGAAAACCAGCAGATACAAGAAAAGTTCTAAAAGCAGGGCACAAGATTTCCTCTTGAAAAGGAAATTTACATTTATAAATTAAATGACCATTGTAAAAGCTGCCTCTCTCTTCCTAAAGGGAAGAGGAACACTCTTAACCAATCTTGTCCATTGGAAAGACACTGACTTTCTGCAGAACAAATCTTTTTTTTTTTTTTGAGACAGTCTCACTCTGTTGCCAGGCTGGATTGCAGTGGTGTGATCTCGGCTCACTGCAGTCTCTACCTCCCGGGTTCAAGCGATTCTCCTGTCTCAGCCTCTCGAGTAGCTAGGACTACAGGTGCCTGCTAACACAACTGGCTAATTTATGTATTTTTAGTAAAGATGGGGTTTCACCATGTTGGCCAGGCTGGTCTTGAACTCCTGACCTCATGATCCACCCGCCTTGGCCTCCCAAAGTTCTAGGATTACAGGCTTGAGCCCCCACGCCTGACTCTAGAAAAAAATCTGATTAAACAAGGATTATTTACTATACTTTCGCTGGTCATCTCCCCACTACTTGCCTACTGCCTGCCATAAACCCAAAACTCCTTTTCTTGTTTAGTCTGAGATGTTATATTAGCCCAAGTTCTAACCAGCCCTTTGGGTTACTCATCTGGGTGTTTCCACATATACATGCAAGACACACAAGTTAGTAAACTTGTTTGTTTTTCTTATGCTAATCTGTCTTCCAATCCAGTTTACAGGGACTCAGCTGGAGACCCTAAGATGAGTAAAGGAAAACTACTTCTTTTCTTCCATACATATGTTTCACCTTGACTCTAATTGGCCTTTTTCCTCTTCATTTTTTATGAAGACTGTCTGGGCTTCAACATTTTCAAATGTACAGATGTCTTTTTTTTTTTTGAAATGGAGATTTATTTGAAATCTCCCAGGCTGGAATGCAATGGCACAATCTCGGGTTACTACAACTTCTGCCTCCCAGGTTCCGGCAATTCTCCCATCTCAGCCTCCGAGTAGTTGGGATTACAGGCACCTGCCATGATGCCCAGCTAATTTTTATATTTTTGTAGAGACAGGATTTCACCATGTTGGCCAGGCTGGTCTCAGACTCCTGACCTCAGCCTCCCAAAGTGCTGGAATTACGGGCGTGAGCCACCATGCCTGGCTGTTTCAGTGTCTTTATATCCAATGCACTTACTTTGTAAAATGCATAGATGATGTTCTACGTGCTATTCCAGAGGTCATTTTTGCAGATAGTGGCATTCGAGAGAAAAAAACCATGGTTTATTTGCTCTTTTCACAAGCTGGCCACTGAGTGAACTTTGGAATTGACTCTGATACCTGTTGGTGTAAAGCTGTGTCCAGGCAGTGCTGGATTACACCACCATGGCCAGCCCTACCAGGCAACTCCTTGCAGAAGGGAAAGACCTCTAGTGAGGTGACTCACTTAAGTGTATTGCCCAATGCCACAGGGGGGTCAAAGTCTTAGCATTTTGAAAACTTGTTCATGTTCCCTTGAGCCATTGTGGGATTTTCCTCCCTTCTTTAATCACTGGCCATCTGAAGCAGTGATTAGAATCTGGTGCATCCCTTCCTCATTATTCACCCTGTAGCCGTGCACAAATGGGCTGATCTGGGGGTAACTGTTATCTCAGAGGTCACAGAGATTTCCTGGGCACACATTCCGTGGAGTCTTTTCCTGTTTCCCTTCCCTCTTTTCTTGTCATAAACGAGGTACCGTGCCCCCACCTGTTTATGACATTTTCTCTTTGGTCTTCAGGACTCTATGCTGTCCTGCCTCCTCTCTCTCAAGACTTCTTTGCTTCCTTCAGGGGCTTTGCTCTCTCTCCTGAAATATAGATGACCCTCAAGGTTTGATTGGATCTGTGTGGTTGAATCCTTCCCCAGAGACCCTGCTTGAACAGTGTATACTAACTCACTTCCCCTCCCCCCATCCCTGGAGATAGTTCTCTAGCTCACATCCCTCAACCTGAATTCTGACCTCTACCACACAGTAGCTGTGGCCCACTCTGTCGTTCCCCTTCAGTGCTCCCACCAATCCCCAAACTCACCTTTCTGGGACCAATCAGTTTCCTACACCCTGGACCCACTGTCTTCACGGACAACCCTGTTTTCATTATGGCAGCCAAAACCCTCCCATTTGCTAGAACTCAAAACTCAGGAATGACCTTTGATCATTCCTTTTCTCTAAGTAAGGGTCTTCATTGTATTTTACTAATATCAAGTAACTTTTTTTTTTTTTTTTTTTGAGACGGAGTTTCGCTGTTGTTACCCAGACTGGAGTGCAATGGCGCGATCTCAGCTCACCGCAACCTCCACCTCCTGGGTTCAGGCAATTCTCCTGCCTCAGCCTCCTGAGTAGCTGGGATTACAGGCACGCGCCACCGTGCCCAGCTAATTTTTTGTATTTTTAGTAGAGACTGGGTTTCACCATGTTGACCAGGATGGCCTCGATCCCTTGACCTCGTGAACCACCCACTTCGGCCTCCCAAAGTGCTGGGATTACAGGCTTGAGCCACCGCGCCCGGCCAACTTTTTTTTTTTAACAGAGTCTTACTCTGTCGCCCTGACTGCAGTGCAGTGGCATGATATCAGCTCATTGCAACCTCCACCTCCCAGTTCAAGCAATTCTGTCTCAGTCTCCTAAGTAGCTGGGACTACAGGCACCCACCACCATGCCGGGCTAATTTTTGTATTTTTAGTAGAGACAGGGTTTCACCATATTGGTCAGGCTGGCCTCGAGCTCCTGACCTCAGGTGATCCGCCTGCCTCAGCCTCTCAAAGTGCTAGGATTACAGGCATGAGCCATTGTGCCCGGCCAAGTAACTGGTTTGGTTTGTTTGTTTGTTTTTTACAAACAGGACTTTTCGTCACTACTAAAAGTTTGAATTTTAAACAGATACTTGGATTGGTAGTTCATATCCATCAGCTCATTCAACTTTAGCACCTGTCTTGTCCTCAGTAGCTTTTCCAGAACTGCTACCTTGACCATGAAGCTCCATGAATTTTTCCCAATTCAAATGTGGGCTGCTTCTGCATACTAACTTCACTAATCAGGACATCAGGGAGAGGATAAATAGATTGGTGTATGCCAGCACACCAGGCTAATTTTCTTTTTTTCAGTGTAGATGGGATTTCACCATGTTGGCCAGGCTGGTCTAGAACTCCTGACCTCAGGTGATCCGTCTGCCTCAGCCTCCCAAAGTGCTGGGATTACAGGGGTGAGCCACTGTGCCTGTCTGATTGTTGTGTTTTTTAATAAAACCAACACAGAATAGACAAAGCAAAGAGTAATAGTCTTGGTAAGCAAGTCATTGATAGTCTTGACATTAACATGAGCACAATCATGTCTGCCCTTTTTTTTATCTTGGAACACATTTGTCAATGGTAAGATCCACCTCATGGAAGTTAGGTGTTTTGCCCTGAACATTCTCAATATTGAGCTTGAGGTTTTTTTTTTGTTGTTGTTGTTTTTGAGATGGAGTCTCACTCTGTTGCCCGACTGGAGTGCAGTGGTGTGATCCTAGCTCACTGCAACCTCTTTCTCCCTGGTCCAAGTGATTCTCCTGCCTCAGTCTCTCGAGTAGTTGGGACTACAGGTGCATGCTACCACACCTGGCTAATTTTTATATTTTTAGTAGAGACGGGGTTTCATCATGTTGGCCAGGATGGTCTTGATCTCTTGACTTTGTGATCTGCTTGCCTCAGCCTCCCATCCAAAGTGCTGGGATTCCAGGCGTGAGCCACCACACCCAGCCAAGGTTGAGTTTTCTAAATGGAATTTCTTCATTCAGCAAGGCTCACTTCACACAAATGACCCTTGAGCCAACAGGGGCAATTTTGTTTCCTTGAGTCCTGGTGACTAGTATTTTCCAACAGTCTTACACTGAAGGTATAGCAGGTGCTTCCACATCATACCAATCTTTCTTAGAAGATGGATCAAATACCTTGTTGGCCCCCTTTTTGCTGCCTTTCATAAGGAGCTTGTTCTTGCCAGCCACCAAGTTGCTGCCCAAAGAGCCAGAAGGGTAGAAATGCAACTCACATGAGAATTTAGGCATAGAGGGCCGGGTATGCTATCCATGTGACCTATCATGTAATATTTGCATTGTCAATTTTTTATTTGTATTTTTTAAGCCTTGCCTAAGCAAGACCTTAAGAAATTTGGCTATCAGCTCACAACTGTTCATTTCAATATTTTTGTTTTAAAAAATTTTTCAGGAGTGTATTCCTCCACCATGATCCCCTCCCACACTAATGATAGGCTTACCCATATACATTTTAAAACTTAATTTTGGCCGAGCATGGTGGTTAACACCAGTATTCCCAGCACTTTGGGAGGCTGAGACGGGTGGATCATCTGAGGTCAGGAGTTTGAAGACCAGCCTGGCCAATATGGTGAAACCCTGTCTCTACTAAAAATACAAAAATTAGCTGGGTGTGGTGGCTGGCACCTGTAGTCCCAGCTACTAGGGGGTGCCGAGGCAGGAGAATTGCTTGAACCTGGAAGGGTTCAAGTCACAGAGCATGACTCCGTCTCAAAAATAACCTTAATTTTATCTTTTTTTCTAGAGACAGAGTCTGACTCTGTAGCCCAGGCTGGAGTACAGTGGTGCAATCATAGCTCACTGCACCCTTGAACAGCTGGACTCCAGTGATTCCCCCCACCTCAGCCTCCCAAGTAGCTGAGACTACAGGTGCATGCCACCAAGTCTGGCTAATTTTTTTTTTTCTTTTTTGAGATGGCGTTTCACTGATGATGCCTAGGCTAGAGTGCAATGGCGCGATCTCAGCTCACTGCAACCTCTACCTCCCAAATTCAAGTGATTCTCCTGCCTCTGCCTCTTGAGTAGCTGGGATTACAGGCACCCACCACCACATCTGGCTGTTTTTCTGTATTTTTTAGTGGAGATGGGGTTTTGCTATGTTGGCCAAGCTGGTCTTGAACTCCTGATCTCAGGTGATTCTATGGCCTCAGCCTCTCAACGTGCTGGGATTACAGGCATGAGCCACCATGCCCAGCCAATTTTTCTTTTTTGTAGAGATGGGGTCTTGCTATATTGCCCAGACTGGTCTCCAACTCCCGGCTTCCAGCAGCTGTTCTGCCCCAGACTCTTAAAATGCTGGGATTACAGTCACAAGCCACCCTGCCTGTTGGAAACAAATGCTTGATGCCACAAAGAAAAATCAGCACCAAGACAATGGATTTCTCAGCATTTTGTTTTTTGAGACAGAGTTTCACTCTTGCCCAGGCTGGAGTGCAGTGCCACGATCTCAGCTCACTAGAACCTCTGCCTCCCAGGTTCATGTGATTCTCCTGCCTCAGCCTCCAAGTAGCTGGGATTACAGACGTGAGCCACCATGCCTACCAGCTAATTTTTGTATTTTTAGTAGAGACGGGGTTTCACTGTGTTGGCCAGGCTGGTCTCGAACTTCTGACCTCGTGATCCACCCGCCTCAGCCTCCCAAAGTGCTGGGATTATAGGCGTGAGACACCGCGCCCGGCCTGATTTAGTCTTTAACAAGAAAGGAAAGTTTGAAGAGGAACTCTTTTACTTCCTACAATGCCTTATCAATCTCTCCCTTTTTGAAATGATTACATTATTAGCATTTAAATATATAACCATGTTAACTTATTCTGACTTAAGAGAGTCCCAACTTTCTTCTCCTTGCCTGTCTCTAAGTACAGGGGCTAGAAAGGCAGAACCTCCCCAGCATGTAGGTGGTGTGTTGGTGGCTCTTTTTGAAAACCTGTGTAAAAGGGTGCCTAGGTGCCAGCTTGTTTCTTCCTAGCTCTAGGATTCGTGCTCAGGCCAGGGTTTGAGTGCCTGCTCCTGACCTGGTTCTTGCAGGAGTTTGCAGAGGTTACAGAACTTGCTCAATACCTAAGTGACTGGCATCAAATCAGCTTGAGGCTGCCCATCCATTATGTTTATTAACTCTTATTATTATTATTATTTTCAAAGGGAGTCTGGCTCTGGAGTGCAGTGGTGCCCTATCGGCTTACCCCTATTGCAACCTCCGCCTCCCAGGTTCAAGCGATTCTCCTGCCTCAGCGAGCTGAGGAGCTGGGATTACAGGTGCCCATCACCATACCTGGCTAATTTTTGTATTTTTAGGAGAGACAGGGTTTTATGATGTTGGTTAGGCTGGTCTCCAACTCTTGACCTCGTGATCCACCCACCTCGGCCTCCCAAAGTCCTGGGATTACAGGAGTAAGCCACCGCGCCCGGTGTAGAGACGGGGTTTCACCATTTTGGCCAGGATGGTCCCCATCTCCTGACCTCGTGATCCGCCCCCTTAGGCTTCCCAAAGTGCTGGGATTATGGGTGCAGGCCACCACACCCTGCACGATGTTTAATAGATACGTATCAGGGATTAGTGGGTGGCTAAAGTGTTCCCTAATTCTCTTATTCTGTACCTGACATTACTCTGGATTTATAATACTCAGATCTTTTGAATGATATAGTTTTGCCATTTGAGATCTTGTGAGTATTTATGACAGATTTTAGCCCAGTAAATGACCAAAGAGGTCTTGTTATTGCATCATGTTGATTTACCCAAGTTAGGACATTGTGATAAAAGCAAATAAAAATAGCAATCTGTAAATATTTGGGATTGCAAAGACTAACATTCTGATAGTACAAGAAGAAGAAGGGAAGGAAATGGTGACTTACTCAAAACTCACAACGACTGTATTTTACAAATGAGAAACAGAGGCAGAATAAAGTTGAGTAATCTGCTACAACATGCACTTTCATTAAGTGGCAGAGCTGGGACTCTCCCACAGGGATCTTGGTCAGGACTGAGATCCAGCTCCCATTCCCACAGCAAATCGACATTTACTTAGGATGGCTCCCTTGCTGGGCCAGGGCATGAATGTCTTCTGTGTGCTTTTTTTTTTTCCCATTAAAAAAACACATTGGGCCAGGTGCAGTGCCTTACACCTATAATCCCAACACTTCGGGAGGTTAAGGTGGGCAGATTGCTTGAGGCCAGGAGTTTGAGACCAGCCTGGGCAACATGGTGAAACTCCACCTCCTCAAAAAACACAAAAATTAGCTGGATGTGGTGGTGAGCACTTGTAGTCCCAGCTTCCCAGAGTTGGGGAGGGAATAGTGGGTGCTACTGAGGTGGGAGGATTGGTTGAGTCCTGGAAGGAAAGGTTGTGGTGAGCCAAGATTGCACCACTGCACTCTAGCTTGGGGGAGGGAGCAAGACCCAGTCTCAAAGCAAAAAAAAAAAAAAAAAAAAAAAAACTAAACTAAAAAACTCATTATATTAAAAAAAATTTTATTAAAAAAAAAACAGAGGCCGGGCGCGGTGGCTCAAGCCTGTAATCCCAGCACTTTGGGAGGCCGAGGCAGGTGGATCATGAGGTCAAGAGATCGAGACAATCCTGGTCAACATGGTGAAACCCCGTCTCTACTAAAAATACAAAAATTAGCTGGGCATGGTGGCGCGTGCCTGTAATCCCAGCTTCTCAGGAGGCTGAGGCAGGAGAATTGCCTGAACCCGGGAGGCGGAGGTTGCATTGAGCCGAGATCGCGCCATTGCACTCCAGCCTGGGTAACAAGAGTGAAACTCCATCTCAAAAAAAAAAAAAAAAAAAAAAAACTTCAAAGCTCGGAGTGGTGGCATGTGCCTATATTCCCAGCTACTTGGAAGGCTGAAATGGGAGTATCTTTTGAGCCTAGGAGCTAGAGGCTGCAATAAGTTATGATCATGCAACTGCACTCCGGCCTGGGTGACAGAGGGAGAGCCTGTCTTTAAAAAAATATATATTGGTTGGGTGCGGTGGCTCATGCCTATAATCCCAGCACTTTGGGAGGCTGAGGTGGGTGGATCACCTGAGGTCAGGAGTTTGAGACCAGCCTGGCCAACAAGGTGAAACCCTGTCTCTACTAAAATACAAAAATTAGCCGGGCATAGTGGCTCACGCCTGTAATCCCAGCACTTTGGGAGGCCGAGGCTGGTGGATCACGAGGTCAAGAGATCGAGACCATCCTGGTCAGCATGGTGAAACCCCGTCTCTACTAAAAATACAAAAAAATTCGCTGGGCGTGGTGTCGCATGCCTGTAATCCCAGCTACTCGGGAAGCTGAGGCAGGAGAATTGCCTGAACCCAGGAGGCGGAGGTTGCAGTGAGCAGATATCGTGCCATTGCACTCCAGTCTAGGTAACAAGAGCGAAACTCCATCTCAAAAATAAATAAAATAAAATAAAATACAAAAATTCGCCAGGCATGGTGGCATGGGCCCGTAGTCCCAGTTACTCGGGAGGCTGAGGCAAGAGAATCACTTGAACCTGGGAGGTGGAGGTTGCAGTGAACCAAGATAGCAACACTGCACTCCAGCCTGGATGACAGAGATTTAAAAAAAAAAATTTAATAATAAAAAATTTAAATATAAATAAAGTTTCAAGAAGAAGAGGTAGAACCAAAAAAAAGTATGTTTTCTATTGGATCTATAGAAAAGAGCAGAGGCTATTATTTATGCAATATTTATGAATAAAATTAACAATCTGAATAAGGCAGTTCAGAGCCATGGGGCTGTGTTGAGCCACTGGCCGGCCATGCATTAAAATATGTGTACACACACATGTACGCACACACACACTAGTAGTCAAGTGTAGAAACAAATGCTGTATGCACAATTGCTTATGTGTCCTTAACAGTACATTAGTGGCCTCTGGGATTTGAATCAGTCTTTAGCTTTCTGTCCTTCCACACTCCTGTGATGGCCAATGAGAGACTTGAAGGTGGGTCCTCCTCTAGTGCATTTTCTCTACCACCTATGGCCACAGTCATCTTTTTGAATCTGCCTTCCTGCTTTAATTGTAAAAAATGAAGATCATGTATCTACTTAATAAATTTGCCTTTTGGTAAATCCAAGGACTCAAGCTGGACCCTCACAGGGCCAGTTAGGAGCTGAGTGGATTGTCTGTTTAAAGGAAGTCATACTGAGTTGTTAATGAGGCTTGGCATGGGAGTAATTGCTTTTAAAAGAGAAACTAGTTAACATAAATGTATCTAGAATTAGCCTATAATGGGAAGTGATATTTTTGGACAGGGCTGCTGGTATCCCTCCTTCCCCACTTCACACTTAGCCAGCCAGAAAAGAAAATTAAGGTAGCAACCTTGCATCTAAATCTTTTGTAATTCTGCTTCTCTTGGGAAATAAAGCGTCATCTGGGAGCCAGTTCTGCTTGGCTCTATTACTAGGAATCTAGAATCTATATATGTTATATCTCGTCTTTAGTAAAAGAATCTGAGAGGTCACAGTATGGCATTAAACCTAGTGCAATAACATTGACATTCATTTAGAAACGTCTTCACTTCTGACTGGGTGCAATGGCTCATGCCTGTAATCCCAGCACTTTGGGAGGCAGAAGTAGGCAGATCACTTGGGGCCAGGAGTTCAAGACCAGACTGGGCAACAAAGCAAGACCCTGTCTCTACAAAAATAAAAAATAAAATAAAAACCCAAAGGAACAAAAACAAAATTGTATAAAAAATCCCAACCCAAATTGAATAAGAAAAACAGATGAAAATTTTAGAACTGAAAAATATAAACATATAAATAATTAAAAATCAAAATCCATGGCTGGGCTCAACAGTAGAATGGAAAGGATAGAGGAAAGAATCAGTGAATGCGTATGTAAAGCAATATCAATTACCCAATCCGAGCAGAGAGAAAACAGAAAAAAATGAAGAGCTCTTCAGGAAGCATTTGGGACTATAAGAAAAGATCTAACATTCATGCTACTGAAGTCTCAGAACAGAGGACAAAGAGGGCAAGGCTGAAAAAGTACTCAAGAAATAATGATTAGGCCAGGCGCAGTGGCTCACGCCTGTATTCTCAGCACTTTGGAAGGATGAGGTGGGTGGAACACAAGGTCAGGAGTTCGAGACCATCCTGGCCAATAGGGTGAAACTCTGTCTCTACTAAAAATACAAAAATTAGCTGGGCATGGTGGCAGGTGCCTGTAATCCCAGCTACTTAGGAGGCTGAGGCAGAGAATTCCTTGAACCTGGGAGACGGAGGTTACGAGATCGTGCCACTGCACTCCAGCCTGGGCGATAGAGTGAGACTCTGTCTCAAAAAAAAGAAAAAAAAAAAAAAAAAGAAATAATCATTGAGCCTGGGTGTGGTAACTCATGCTTGTAATCCCAGCACTTTGGGAGGCCCAGGTGGGCAGATTGCTTGAGCCAAGGAGTTCAAGACCAGTCTCTGTCTCTTAAAAAAAAAAAAAAAAGACAAAAACTAGCCAGGTCTGGTGGCATGTGCCTTTAGTCCCTGACATTGGAGAGGCTGAGGTATGAGGATTGCTTGAGCCCAGGAGTTTGAGGCTGCAGTGAGCCACAATTACACTACTGCACTGTAGCCTAGTGAGAAACCAAGACCCTGACTCTTATGTAAGACAAAAAAAAAAAAAAAAAAAAAAGGCTGGGCATGGTGGCTCACACCTGCAATCCCAGCACTTTGGGAGGCTGAGGTGGGCAGATCACTTGTGGTCAGGAGTTTGAGACTAGCCTGGCCAACATGATGAAACCCTGTCTCTACTAAAAATACAAAAATTAGTCGGTCATGGTGGCACATGCCTGTAATCCCAGCACTTTGGGAGGCTGAGGCGGGAGGATCACCTGAGGTCAGGAGTTTAAGACCAGCCTGGCCAACATGGTGAAACCCCATCTCTATCAAAAATACAAAAAAAAAATAATAATAATTAGCTGGCCATGATGGCAGGTACCTGTAATCCCAGCTACTCAGCAGGCTGAGGCAGGAGAATTGCCTGAACCCAGGAGGCAGAGGTTGCGGTGAGCCGAGATCGTGCCACTGCACTCCAGCCTGGGTAACAAGAGCGAAACTCTGTCTCAAAGAAAAGAAATTTCTCTAGATAAAAAACAAATGACAAAAGAAGGACTCTTGGAACATCAGAAAAGAATAAAAAACAATAGAAAGAGAAAAATATGAATACAATCAACTTTCCTTCTCTTGCATTTTCTAAATTATAGTAGTATCTCCTTATCCTTAAGGGATACATTCCAAGATCCCCAGTCAATGTCTGAAACCTTGAATAGTACATAGTACTAAACTCCATATATACCAGTTTTGGTTTTCTTTCTTTTTATTTATTTATTCTTTATTAGACTTTAAATTCTGGGATACATGTGCTGAACATGCAAGTTTGTTACATAGGTATACATGTGCCATGGTGGTTTCCTGCACCCATCAACCCATCATCTCTAATTTAAGGCCCTCATGTATTAGGTATTTGTCCTAATGCTATCCCTCCCCTTGCCCTCCACTTCTCGACAGACCCCTGTGTGTGGTGTTCCCCTCCTTGTGTCCATGTGTTTTCATTGTTCAACTCTCACTTATGAGTGATGACATCTGATGTTTGGTTTTCTGTTCCTGTGCTAGTTTGCTAAGAAAGAAGGTTTGCAGTTTCATCCATGTCCCTGCAAAGAACATGAACTCATTCTTTTTTTATGGCTGCATAGTATTCCATGGTGTATATATATTGTCAAGAACTTTAACCTTTTCACTTAAAGAAAGTGCTTTATAGCTTCTCTTTGGCATATCCAAATTGCCGGCATCACTATTCTTGAAATTTTGGGCCATTATTAAGTAAAACACAACACTGCAATAACCTGACAGTCAATCTGAGAATGGGACAACAGAGAAGGCTACTAAGTGACTAAGGGTGCTGTGCATAGAGGGCATGGATACATGGCATAAAGTGATGAACCACATCCCAGGCTCGATGGAGCAGGACTGAGAGATTTTGTCATACTTCTCCGAAGACCACGTAGCTTAAAACTTATGAACTGTTTATTTCTGGAATTTTCCATTTATGGTTTCAGAAGGTGTCTGACTGCAGGGAGCCAGAACCATGAAAGAGAAACCACAAATAAGGGGGCCTACTGTACTCTTCCTCAGGGGCAGTCTGTGTATTGCAGCACCTTTAGTTGTTACTATGCAAGCCCTGCTGCTGCAGCTGCTGTAGTAAGTTGCAGGGGACAGGGAGCATTCTAGAATGTTCTGATTAAATATTGGTGTTTTCGCAGCCATCTTGGGCTGCGAACTTCAAAATGTTTCTCCAGCTATAGTCTCTTCCTCTTCTGCCCTGTATTCTCCCTCTGGCTGCCGAATTGCCTGTTGATTTCCTCTAAGCCCTGATCCCTGTTTATTAAGTTTTGTTTTGTTTTTCCTTTATTGTGTAAGACAAGAAGCCTGGAGGAGGCTAGAGTAGGAGGAATTCCATCCCCCGGCTGGGACAAAGCTCTGGCAAAGTCCTTTCCTTTGGAGAGTAGGCTTTTGCTATGAAGAAAGCTCTGGACGTCCCTTTCAAACCTCTACACACTTAGCCTTTCTTAATTTATCAAAAAAAGTATCATTTATATGTTCCTACCTAATGTGTCCAAAAAAAATTATTTTTTTCTTTCTTTATTTTCTTCTTCTTCTTCTTCTTCTTCTTTTTTTGGAAGCATTGGTCTTACTGCCTCAGGTTACAAAGGCAAAAAAAAATTATTGATTTTCAATCTGTCCATCTTTTTTTTTTTTTTTTTTTTTGAGATGGAGTCTTGTTCTATCACCCAGGCTGGAGTGCAGTGGTGCAATCTCAGTGAATTGCAACTTCCACCTACTGGCTTTGACTGATTCTCGTGCCTCAGCCTCCTGAGTAGCTGGGACTACAGGTACATACCACCATGCCCAGCTAATTTTTGTATTTTTAGTAGAGATGGGGTTTCGCCATATTGACCAGGCTGGTCTTGAATTCCTGACCTCAAGTGATCCACCTGCCTTGGCTTCCCAAAGTGTTGGGATTATAGGCATGAGCCTAGTCTATATTTTTATTTTTTAAAAGACATGGTCTTGCTCTGTCACGCAAGCTGGAGTGCAGTGTCAAATTCATAGCTCACTGCAGTCTCAAAATCCTGGGTTCAAGTGATCCTCCTGCCTCAGCCCCATGTCTAGCCCAGAACGGTTTTAGATATGTAGGGGTTAGCATTATCTTAGAGCCAGCCAGGTTCTAATAATCCACCCAAAGTCTGGGTATTTTCCTTTTCTTGGTAAATGGCCACAGGTATCATTGTGGGAGTTCAGGAGGAAGATTTACAGTATATATTCACAGCAGGGTAAGATATTTTTTCAAGGGTCATTTTCAGCATCCCCTTCATCTGGGTCTATTAACTGTCTCAAGTCAGGGAATTGGTTGAGAAGCTGGGTCTCTCAATTTTGGTGACTTATATCAAGTTTTTATTCACTAGATCAAGTTAATGTCTTTAGTAGTCTGCTCATCAATTTGTGAACACCAAAGATCCCCGTGGATCATCTGATGGGTTACCTCTCTGATCTACTGCCCATTATGACAATGTTGCTCATCTTTCTCCATTGACTAGTGCTGCCACTTGGCTTCTATCACTCCGGGATTCCATCAGCAACATAAGAATCCAGGAGCCCATCTCAACAGTTTCGCTGTGTACCACCATCTTTTTTTTTTTTTTTTAAGATGGGGTTTCACCATGATGGCCAGGCTGGTCTTGAACTCCTGACCTCAGGTGATCCACCCACCTCAGCCTCCCAAAGTGCTAGGATTACAGGCATGAGCCACCGCGCCCGGCATGTACCACCATCTTATGTCTGCAGAGGACAGCAGCCACAGAACTTTTCAAAAGCACTGGTGCTCCACTTACCAATGGACTTCTCAATACCCTGGTGAAGGGATTGTCTTCTGGTTTCTCCTGAGGAATACACTGTAAGGGTGGATGAATGTTACTCATCCAACTTTGCTTTCTTACCAAGCCTTGGATCCTTCTCTATTATTCCAAGGAAGTTCTAGTACCTTCTCTGTTTTTTTTTTTTTTTTTTGGAGACAGGGTCTCACTCTATCACCCAGCCTGGAGTGCAGTGACACAATCATGACACATTGCAGCCTCAATCTCCCAGACTCAAGCAATCCTTCTGCCTCAGCCTCCAGAGTAGCTGGGACCACAGGGGCATGCCACCATGCCCAGCTAATTTTATATTTTTTGTAGAGACAAGGGTCTCATCATGTTGCTTAGGCTGGTCTGGAACTCCTAGGCTCAAGTAATCCTCTCTCCCCGGCCTCCTAAAGTGCTGGGATTACAGGTGTGAGCCACTGTGTCCAGGCAGAAGTCCTACTATCTTGATTTAATGAAGGCCATTGTTAAGTATGGTTTCATCAACCAGTTCAGCAAACTAAAAAGCCACTCTTGGTTGATTGAGCTAACACACTGAATCCAGAATCTCTCATGCTATAAATAAATCGTAATTTCAACATTACATTTCTTTTTGTCTGGTTTAGAATCTACTCCCACATAGAAATCCTCTGGTGATATATATTAGTAACACTTTGCAATACTTTCCTTGTGTAAGCTTCTCCTCTGGTGTCAAATGTCCTACTCATCGTCTTGGAGTATGTTAAGATCTGATTCTGGTTGTACATCTGAAAGCAAAGAAGCACTGACATTCCATTGCAAGGTTGGTGCCTTTAGCGAAGTCATTACAGGATCTTCATGCAAGGTACGACCAGTTTATGAAAAAGGGCAGGAGGAACGGGTTTAGCTACCAAAGGAGATTCAGTGGGATTTGGGGTTTCAAGATAATAAAAATTCATTCCAAGCTACAAAAATGTTCCCATTCCAAGTCCCTCCCTTCCTCTCCCATCCCCTTACCTCCCCTCTCCTCCTCATTTTCCCTTCAGACAGAGTCTGGCTCTGTTGCCCAGGCTGGAGTGCAGCAGCTCATTCTCTGCTCACTGAAACCTTCGTCTCCCAGGTTCAAGTGATTTTCCTGCGTTAGCCTCCTGAGTAGCTGGGATTACAGGCATGCACCACCAAGCCTGGCTAATTTTTGTATTTTCAGTAGAGACGGGGCTTCACCATGTTGGTCGGGATGGTCTCAAACTTCTTTTATTTTTTTTGAGACGGAGTTTCGCTCTTGTGACCCAGGCTGGAGTGTAATGGCACAATCTCGGCTCACCGCAACCTCTGCCTCCTGGGTTCAGGCAATTCTCCTGCCTCAGCCTCCCGAGTAGCTGGGACTACAGGCACGCGCCACCATGCCCAGCTAATTTTTTGTATTTTTAGTAGAGACGGGGTTTCACCATGTTGACCAGGATGGTCTTGATCTCTTGACCTTGTGATCCACCCACTTCGGCCTCCCAAAGTGCTGGGATTATAGGCGTGAGCCACCGCGCCCGGCCGGTCTCAAACTTCTGACCTCATGATCCACTCACCTTGGCCTCCCAAAGCGCTGGGATTACAGGCATGAGCCACTGTGCCCAGCCATTTTTTTTTTTAATTTTTAAAAATTTTTAAATAGCTGGGACTCCTGGAGCAATCCTCTGGAGACCTCATGGATACCAAGGGTTTCCAATTAATTCCAAAATTTCACATATGGTCCAATTTCACCTTAATGCCCAAGAACAAGTTCATCTGAATTTATGCCATATTATCCATAGCCAGAATTCAGAGCAATTCTAGAATCAGACCATTTGACCCCTGTAAACTGTTCAAGAAGTCTAGGGCCCACATCAATTCCCCCCAACTTTTTTGAGATGGGGTCTTGCTGGGCTCCTCAGGCTGGTCTAGAACTCCTAGGTTCAAGCAATTCTCCCACTTCAGCCTCCCGAGGGGTTGGGATTACAAGCATGTGCCATCATGCTCAGCCCCATAAAGAACTTCCATATATATATATATATAATCTGTGTAAAAAGACCATTGTCAAATGCACATATATAAGTTCCTTTATTCATTTTATTTATTTACTTTCTTTGAGATGGAGTCTCGCTTTGTCACCCGGGTTGGAGTGCAGTGGTGATCTCAGCTCACTGCAACCTTCACCTCCCACAAGCGATTTTCTGCCTCAGCCTCTCAAGTAGCTGGGACTACAGGTGTGCACTAACACACCAGGATAATTTTTGTATTTTTTGGTAGAGACAGGGTTTCACCATGTTGGCCAGGCTGGTCTTGAACTCCTGATCTCAGGTGATCCACCCACCTTGGCCTCTCAAAGTGCTAGGATTATAGGCATGAGCCGCTGCACCTGGCCCCATTATTCATTTCTAGGGCTCTGGTTCCTGAAATGTCACCAAGTTTGTTATGTTGTTGTCCACCAGATTCTAACAACATAAACTTGGGTTTCTTCATCCTCTTCTCTTTGCCTTGTTTCTTCTTATTTTTAAGTCTTCATTTTCTTTAACTTCACATAAGAATATTCTGATGAGACTTCTGAATAAGAGGTGGAAGCTGGCTCAGGACAAAATGTTTGTACTGGAGCAGAACAGGCAGCTTTTGTACAGGAGGAACAAAAGTGGAGGCAAAGGAAAAAACACCCTGAAATCTCATGCAATGTCAGAGAGTGAATGTGTCTGTCAGGAATTCTCTTGCCTTTTTTTTTTTTCAGATGGAGTTTCGCTCTTGTTACCCAGGCTAGAGTGCAATGGCGCAATCTCGGCTCACCGCAATCTCCGCCTCCTGGGTTCAGGCAATTCTCCTGCCTCAGCTTCCCGAGTAGCTGGGATTACAGGCACGTGCCACCATGCCCAGCTAATTTTTTGTATTTTTAGTAGAGACGGGGTTTCACCATGTTGACCAGGATGGTCTCGATCTCTTGACCTCGTGATCCACCCGCGTTGGCCTCCCAAAGTGCTGGGATTACAGGCGTGAGCCACCGTGCCCGGCCTTTCTCTTGCCTTTTTCACCCAGACATTAAGCCCTCCTGAATCTGCTTTTGGCTTACATTATAGCCTCTGTTTAGGTTTGTTCAGGAAAACAAACTGTTTTGAAAAAACACCGTAACTGTGCTTCCTCAGCTCTCACACCACACTACAACAATCAATACAGAAGACCTCCATGATCTGGCCAGGTGCAGTGGCTCATGCCTGTAATCCCAACACTTTTGGAGGCTGAGGCAGGCAGATCACTTGAGGTTAGGAGTTCGAGACCAGCCTGGCCAACATGGGGAAACCCCATCTCTACTAAAAAAAATAAAAAAGTTAGTTGCACATTGTGGCGTGTGCCTTAATCCCTGCTACTCTGGAGGCTCCGGCAGGAGAATTGCTTGAACCTGTGAGGTGGAAGTTGCAGTGAGCTGAGATAGCACCACTGCACTCTGGCCTGGGCAACAGAGCAAGACTCCGTGTCAATAAAAAAAGAAGAAGAAGACAACTTCCGTGATTCCAAAATATATGGGGATTTCTCCCCACCAATAAGCAAGCAGTTGGTTCTGAGGCAGACACCAGCTGGGTGCCCTCCACTTCAATTCTGACATTCTATCTAGAGATAGCATCAGATCCCAAGGGTTGAGGGCCCAGTCCCCAAGACACTAGTCACAAGTCCAGAACTAGGCCTCCAGAACTTCTGATGGATCAGCTTCAAGTTGGGGATTCCATGATCGCCTTCTTTGGATTTGATTAATTTGATGGAACAGCTCACAGAACTCAGGGAAACACTTATGTCTACTGATCTTTTATAAAAAGGATATTACAAATAACACAGATGAAGAGATGCAGAGGGCGAGGTAGGTATGGGAGAAGGGGCAAGGACCTTCCATGCCCTCTCTGAATGTGCCACTCTCCATGTATACCACTATCTAGAAGCTGTATGAAACCTGTCCTCTTCGGTTTTTTGTTTTGCTTTTTGTGTTCTTTTTTTTTAGATGAAGTCTTGCTCTGTCGTCTAGGCTGGAGTGTAGTGGTACAATGTTGGCTCATTGCAAACTCCACCTCCTGGATTCAAGCGATTCTCTTGCCTCAGCCCCCTGAGTAGCTGCGACTACAAGTGCACGCTACCACACCCGGCTAAGTTTTCTATTTTTAGTAGAGACGGTTTTTCACCATGTTGGCCAAGCTGGTCTCAAACTCTTGACCTCCAGTGATCGGCTCGCCTCGGCCTCCCAAAGTGCTGGGATTACAGGCGTTAGCCACCAATCCAGCTATCCTCTTGGGACGGCCCCCTAGGCATGATTGATCATGCACTGATCATTGACCCTCTGCCTTACCCAGAGGTTGAGGGTGGGGCTAAAAGTCCCAACACCCTAATTACGGCTTTGCCTTTCCAGTGACCAGCCCCACCTTGCTGCTATCAGCTATTAGCATACCAAAAGCAGCTGCCTGGAGATTCCAAGGACTTTAGGAGTTGTATGCCAGGAAATAGGATGAATACCAAGTATGTATTTCACAACATCATGCACATGCACACACACACACACACAAACAAAAAACAATGCATTTCAAGCAGAGGAGAATTAAATGCCAGGAATAGGTGCATACAAAACCTTTGGAAGAACTGGAAGAGCAAAAACCAGGGAATCCCCAAGTGATCTTCAGGTCAACCACTGAAGCTCTAGTCTAGCACACAGAGATTCCTGCTGGGAAACTGCAGGACTTTTCCATTGGTGGACACAGCTTCCCAGCTATGTTAAGGTAGGTGACTGATAAGGAAGCACGTTGTGTCTGCAGCAGCTCATGCCTCTGTGTGTTGCAGTCAGAGGCATTAGGAAACAGTTTTTTTACCTTAGTTCCACTTCCCAATTCTCTCTCTCTCTTTTTTTCTTTTCTTTTCTTTCTTTCTTTTTTTTTTTTTTTTGAGACGGAGTTTCGCTCTTGTTACCCAGGCTGGAGTGCAACGACGCGATCTCGGCTCACCGCAACCTCCGCCTCCTGGGTTCAGGCAATTCTCCTGCCTCAGCCTCCTGAGTAGCTGGGATTACAGGCACGCGCCACCATGCCCAGCTAATTTTTTGTATTTTTAGTAGAGACGGGGTTTCACCATGTTGACCAGGATGGTCTCAATCTCTTGACCTCGTGATCCACCCGCCTCGGTCTCCCAAAGTGCTGGGATTACAGGCATGAGCCACCCTGCCCGGCCTCTTTTTTTTTTTTTTTTCTTGAAATAGAGTCTTGCTTTGTTGCCCAGGCTGGAGTGCAGGAGTACAATCTTGGCTCACTGCATCTCCGCCTCCCAGGTTGAAGCGATTCTCCTGCTTCAGCCTCCTGAGTAGCTAAGACTACAAGCGCACGCCACCACGTGTCCAGCTAAATTTTTTTTCATATTTTTAGTAGAGATGGGGTTTTGCCATCTTGGGCAGGCTGGTCTTGAAATGACCGCCTCAGCCTCCCTAAATGCTGTGATTACAGGTGTGAACCACCGTGCCGGGCTCCAATTCTCATACATACATATATTTTTTGGCAGAAGGCGAATAACATCCATCATCGTGGAGCCAAAGGGATCTGGGAATTATTGTTCCCTGGCTTCCAGTCCCTCTGATACATAGAAAGAACATAGACAGGAATAGGAATACATGCAGATTACCTTTTCCCTCCAATTCTTCCCCACAACCACCACCATCTGGCAATGAGGGGATCTCCCAACTTTTTTTTTGTTTTAAGACAGGGTTTCACCATGTTGGTCGGGCTGGTCTTGAACTCTGGACCTCAGGTGATCCGCCTGCCTTGGCCTCCAAAGTGCTTGGATTACAGGTGTGAGCCACCACGCTGGCCTAGATCTCCCAACTTTTATGAAGGCTGTAATTTCAATTCCAAATGGATGGAAAACTTTTCAGAGACATTCAGTCTAGCCCTCCTAGCTCACCGCCTGCCTCCGCCTGCCACGCAGACATTTTACCTATTGTTCTTTGTGGTGTATTTTCCTGCCCTCTTTTCCATCTCTACTTTCCTGCCTTTCTGAATAGTCTGTGCCTCCTAGGTACAGAGCTCAGAGTCTCTTAAGGATGACTGGAGGAGGAAACATAGCAGACAAGTAAGAAAGAAAACAGGTTCTATTTTCCCCTAGTTTAAATACGAGTAATGTTCTGATTACTTCTGTGGTCTCTTACCCATAGTAGAACAACTGGAATTTTAAAAGTTCATTCTCTTGCTAAAACTGTCATGAGACAGCTGGAGATGGTAGGTTTACAAAAAATCCAGTTCTAGATGGCTAACTTTCAAAGTTAGATGACAGTGAAAAATGTGTGCTTTAATATCCTTTGCACTTTTACACACACACGTTAAAGTTTCATTCTTCATGATCATTAGAAAAATGAATTATAAAATATAATGAAATACATGTTGATTTCAATAAGTGATCAAGTTCTTCCTTGGATGGAGGATGAATCGAAGAAAGCTGGTGAAGTATATAGCCTAACAATATTAATAAACAGATTTCTTATTGCTTTTTAGACAGTCTTGCTCTGTTGCTGAGGCTGGAGTGCAATGGCACAATATTGGCTCACTGCAACCTCTGCCTCCCCGGTTCAAGTGATTCTCCTGCCTTAGTTTCAAGAGTAGCTGGGATTACAGGCACTCATCACCACACCTGGCCAACTTTTGTATTTTTGTAGAGACAGGTTTTCACAATGTTGCCCTGGCTGGTCTCAAACTCCACAGCGCCTGGCCATTATATTACAGTGAGAGAGAGAAGGAGAGAGGAGAGGAGAGGGGGAGAGGGAGAGGAAGCGGGGAGGGAAAGGAAAGAGTGGAGAGAGAGGGAGGGAGGCAGGAGGAGAGAGACAGAGAAAGATAAAGAAAACATATAGAGGCTGGGCACAGTGGCTCAAGCCTGTAATCCCAGCACTTTGGGAGGCTGAGGTGGGTGGATCACTTGAGGTCAGGAGTTCCAGACCATCCTGGCCAATATGGTGAAACCCTGTCTCTGCTAAAAATACAAATTAGCCAGCCATGGTGGCACAAACCAGTAATCCCAGCTACTCGGGAGGCTGAGGCAGGAGAATTTCGTGAACCCAGGAAGTGGAGGTTGCAGTAAACCGAGATTGCACCACTGCACTCCAGCCTGGGTGACAAAGCAAGACTCCATCTCAAAAACAAATATATTTAGAGAGAGAAGGTGTTCAAATCTACTGTTCAAGTGCTTTCACATACATATCATCCCTTTTTAAAATCCCACCCAGCTCTGTTGAGATGAGAAAACGAGCTCAGAGAGGTTGAGTAACTTGCCCACGCCCCCGCAACGATAAAAGAACTGCCAACAGCCCATATTAATTTCCCTGAAATGAGATGTGACAGGGAAAGATACCTTAAAATTAAAGAAATGGAGAGCTGCGAGATTCATCTTCCATCTCCGCTGAGTCGCCCAGGATCTTCGCCCGGAGTCTTAAGGCTGCCCCTTCTGATCCCGCACCAGTGCGGCTCCACACCCTGGAAGGGGCGCACGGAGCTTCCCGGTCCCCAGCAACAGCCAGCGATGGAGTGGGCAGGACTGGAGATGGCAGCCTCTGGGCCCGGGGAAGCGGCACTCTGCGGAGGGGCTGGGAAGAGGGAAGGGGGAGGGGGGGGGGAGGGGGCGGGAACTGCTCCGCCCCCTCCCCTCTGTCTACTTTCATTGGCCAAGGGCTTCCTGGCCCCGTCCCACCTCCCGCCTCCAGGACGCCGCTTAAAGTGTGCGGAGCAGGTGCCTTGGGTGGAGCAGCAACTTTGCGAGAGTGACTTGGCTGAGCGCGGCGCTCATTCATTGCCCTCGGGCGTCCGGCCTGCGGTCCAGCGAAAGGGGCTCCAGGCCGGACGCAGCCGCCACCCAGGGCACCGAGGCCAGCAGAGGGGCCGAGAGCGCGGCTCACCCTTGAGGACTGGGGCAGGCGACGGTGGCCGCGGCCATGCAGTCCTGTGCCAGGGCGTGGGGGCTGCGCCTGGGCCGCGGGGTCGGGGGCTGCCGCCGCCTGGCTGGGGTATCGGGGCCATGCTGGGTGCCGCGGGGCCGGGACAGCAGCAGTGGCGGAGGGGACGACGCCGCGGCTGGGGCCTCGCGCCTCCTGGAGCGCCTTCTGCCCAGACACGACGACTTCGCTCGGAGGCACATCGGCCCTGGGGACAAAGACCAGAAAGAGATGCTGCAGACATTGGGGCTGGCGGTAAGGATCTCCACTGGCACTCCGCGGCCTCCCCTCCGCCTGGCCCGGGTTCTGCCCGCGCGGCCTCCTGGCTCCTGCCCTGAGCCCTGCTGCGCTCCGCGTGCTCCCCGAATCCTGGATCCCGGGCCGTGGCGTGGAAGCGGATTCATGCCTTTGGTCCTCGTGCCTTCTCTCACCCGCTTACTTTCTCCTGCACCCGGTCTTCGTGCCTCAAAAGTGTACATTTTTGAACCGCCCCTGCCCAAGTAGCCCTGTGGATGGGCCCTAACTTTGCAAGAGGAGGAAGACCCCCTGGTTAAGAGAGTGGGCTTACCGGCTAGCTCCGGTTGCAACTGAAATGCCACCCTGTGTGTCTGAATCGCCACCCCGCTTTATGATTTTCTTTCCTCCAAGTGATTCTGGTTTGCTCAAAGTTTTCCTTTTCTCTTTTAAAAAGAACCCTAATTAGGCGATTTAAATGAGGTTCCCACAAGCCTTGGTAGTCGCAAAACACAAAAGTGACTCTTTTAACTCAGAGGCACTTTCCCCTGTCTTGCGTTTTAATTTTAGAGCATTGATGAACTGATCGAGAAGACGGTCCCTGCTAGCATCCGTTTGAAAAGACCCTTGAAAATGGAAGACCCTGTTTGTAAGCAACTCGGCTTGTTCTACTTATTCTTGCCTATTTGCCTTTTGTGATCTCTTGAAGGTCCAGCTCTGGTGTTAGGATTGCTGAGGACTGGGAATATGTGGATTAAAGTAAAACAGTGGTGGGTACCTCCGGAGCTGCCAGAGGGTGGGGTATTTGGTTCTCGGAGCAGACAGTTCGGTGCTGTAGGAAGGAGTCGATGTTATGTGGTTCCTGGTCCTTTATTCGAAGGTCCCTGTGAGCTTCCCTAGGGTTTTGTAGCAAGCAGACTCCCCACTTCTCAGGTACCCTCTCATCGGCCATGGTTCTCTCATACTTTGGGTTGAGAGGTGTCATCACGTTTGCAGATCTGTATAGACTCAGAAAGGATCTAGGAAATGCATAAATTCGTGTAACTGGGGAAGTGACCAGACATCTGGCGTCCCTTCCCCAGGGCTTCTTTAGATTTCAGTAGCTTCCAATTGTTTTCTTTTCTTTTCTTTTTTTTTTTTGAGACGGAGTTTCGCTCTTGTTACCCAGACTGGAGTGGCATGATCTTGGCTCACTGCAACCTCTGCCTCCTGGGTTCAAGCGATTCTCCTGCCTCAGCCTCTTGAGTAGCTGGCGTTACAGGCATGTGCCACCACACCTTGCTAATTTTTATATTTTTAGTAGAAACAAGGTTTCTTCATGTTGGCTAGGCTGGTCTTGAACTCCTGACCTCGTGATCCAACGGCCTTGGCCTCCCAAAGTGCTTGGATTACAGGCACCAGCCACTATGCCCGGCTTCGAATGGTTTTTTCAGAAAAACACACAAATAAGATTTGCATTTGGTTAAGAAAGGTCAGTTTAGTCATAGACTTTCTTAGAATTTTATTTTAGGTTTAAAATATTTTAGACAGAGTCTCGCTGTGTTGCCCAGGCTGGAGTGCAGTGGTGCAATCTTGGCTCATTGCAACCTCCTCCTTGCAGGTTCAAGCAATTCTCTGCCTCAGCCTCCCGAGTAGCTGGGATTACACGTGCCCACCACCATGCCCTGCTAAATTTTGTATTTTTTTTTTTTTTTTTAGTAGAGATGGGGTTTCACCATCTTGGCCAGGCTATTCTTGAATTCCTGACCTCGTGATCCACCCGCCTCAGCCTCCCAAAGTGCTGGGATTATAGGTGTGAGCCACTGGGCCTAGCCTCACGGGTATTTTTATGTGGATTTTTGACTTCCATGGAATGGGGAGACAATCCATAAGTCAAGGGCACAGGCAGAGCTCTTAAAAAAACAAAAAACTTAATCTGGTTATCTCACTTTCAATCATAAAGATACTTATATCTTTTTCTTCTAGAATCAAATGAAGAGAGAGCAGCTGTTTTGTTGCTATGATAGAAAGGATTTAGTGTGCGGATGGCAAGCTATTTTGTTTGAAAGTGGACCTTTGCGGTATAGCTCCTCTCTGCTTCTGGTTGGCTAATGCTCAGGCTATGCTGAGGGCTGCTGCTTTGTTGGTTTCAAATCTGAGAGTCATTGAAGAAAATCTGCATGTTTTGTTAAATTGAACTAGTTGAGATCTAGGGATAGCCGGAAAGATGCATTATCTATTTTCATTTTAAAAAATCAGAATCTTCTTCTTTAGAAAGAAAGAAGAAAAAAAGAAAAAAAAAATCAGAATCCTAGCTGGGGAAGGTGGCTCATGCCTATAATCTCAACATTTTGGGAGGCCTAGAGAGGTGGATTGCTTGAGGCCAGGAGTTTTGAGAACAGCTTAGACAACATGGCCACACCCTATCTCTACAAAAAGTAAAAAAATTTAGCTGGGCGTGGTGGTGTGTGCCTGTAATCCCACCTGCTTTGGAGGTTAAAGTGGGAGGAACACTTGAGCTGGGCAGTGGAGGTTGCAGTGAGCCCAGATGGCTCCATTGTACTTCAGCCTGAGCTGACAGAGTGAGACCCTGTCTTAAAAAAAAAAAAAAGACCATGTGTGATGGCTCATGCCTATAATCCCAGCACTTTGGGAGGCCAAGGTCGCAGATCACATGAGGTGGGGAGTTCGAGACCAGCCTGACCAACATTAAGAAACATTGTCTCTATCAAAAATCCAAAAAATTAGCTGGGCATGGTGATGCATGCCTGTAATTCCAGCTACTTTGGAGGCCGAGGCAGGAGAATCGCTTGAACCCAGGAGGCAGAGGTTGCAGTGAGCCGAGATCGTGCCATTGCACTCCAGCCTGGGCAGCAATAGCGAAATTCCACCTCAAAAAAGGAAAAAAGAAAAGAAAAGAAAATCAGAATCTGATTTATTGGATGTGTGAAGAGTGAAGAGTTGTGTATCTTTAAAGCAGGATATTTCAGGTGAATATTTGAACAAGTGAATGCCTTCTTGAGACTTTCAAAGACAGGCAACGTTTAGGTTAGCTATTTTTATAATATATATGCTCTAAAATATAATGTTCTTTTCAGAGCATTAGAGCCTGGGAAACGTGGCAAAGTTGTGTATCCATTTTTAGTTTAGTTCTTGGTTCCAGCTGAATAATTTGAACATCAAGGGATTCTGATTCTTCACTCTGGAAGTGGATTTCTGAAAAGTAATTTGCAACTTGAGTATAAACGTTATTATTTTTTGAGACAGATTCTTGCTCTGTTGCCCAGGCTGGAGTGCAGTGGCACGATCTCAGCTCACTACAAACTTCTGCCTTCCCGGCTCAAGCAATTCTCCTGCCTCAGCCTCCCAAGTAGCTGGGATTACAGACGTGCGCCACCACTCCTGTCTAATTTTTTTGTTTTTATTTCTTTTGAGACAGAGTCTTGCTCTGTCGCCAGGCGCCAGGCTGGAGTGCAGTGGCGCAATCTCGGCTCACTGCAATCTCCACCTTCTGGGTTCAAGCAATTCTTCTGCCTCAGCCTCCTGAGTAGCTGGGACTACAGGGGTGCGCCACCACGCCCAGCCAATGTTTGCATTTTTTTAGTAAAGACGGGGTTTCACCATGTTGGCCAGGATGGTCTTGATCTCTTGACCTCGTGATTCACCCGCCTCGGTCTCCCAAAGTGCTGGGATTACAGGCGTGAGCCACCGCGCCCGGCATTTTTTTTGTATTTTTAGTAGAAATCGGGTTTCTCCATGTTGGCCAGGTTGGTCTCAAACTGCCGACCTCAAGCCATCTACCCACCTCAGCCCTCCAAAGTGCTGGGGTTACAGGCATGAGCCACCACACCCAGCCTGTATAAACTTTAAACCTAGCAGCTTCTGTGACGTTTTGGGCTTGTTCCATCTAGTTAGTCTGAGATGATTCACGCAGAAAATATTGCACCATCAGGAGTCTCCCCATGCCCTGAAATGGACCAGCTCTTCAACAAAGCTTGCTTCTTGGAATAATGAGATGGGGGTGTTGGGAGAGTGGAGGAGGATGCAGAGGGTGAATTTTGACTCTGAGGTGTGTGTGTGTCATGGTGAATGAATGTTCTCTAGGTGGGGAGAGCAAATGGGTGCATGTAAGCTCTGGCAGTAGCATTTCCATTGAATAGTGGAGCACCATTACTCAAACTTTGCTTCATGGGAATGCCCCTGTTCTAGCGTAGTCAGAGAGGAATTCTGGATTAAATATTTGTTTACCATGTACAGAGAAAACTGTAGTGAGAGCTAGTTATAGGAGTGTTAAATGTCCTCAATGCAGAGTAAAGATTGTGAGGGTTGTAATCAGTGTGGAAATACTTGGGTGACTTATTACACATAACTCAGTAATCTCAGACATTTACATAGTGCTTACCATGTACTGGGCACTCTTTAACATGCTCTCGTGTATTAATGTATATTACAACCCTATGAGGAAAGTACCATTAATACTTCTGTTTTAAAAATGAAGAAACCAGCAGGGCGTGGTGGCTCACGCCTATAATCCCAGCACCTTGGGAGGCTGAGGCGGGAGGATCATGAGGTCAGGAGATTGAGCAACTTGGCCAGCATGGTGATACCCTGTTTCTACTAAAAGTACAAAAAAATTAGCTAGGCTCTAATACCAGCCACTTGGGAGGCTGAGACAGGAGAATGACTTGAACTCGGGAGGCGGAGATTGTGGTGATCAGAGGTCGAACCAGTGCACTCCAGCCTGGTGACAGAGTGAGACCCTGTCTCAAAAAAATAGAATAAAATAAATAAGTAAATAAATAAAAATGAAGAAACCATGATATACAGAGGGTGCATGACTTGCCCAAGGTCATAGCTGGTAAGCGGTGGAGGCAGAATTCAAACCCAGGCAGCTCAGCTCCACTGTCCACACTCCATCAACTACTTTGCTCTTTTTTCATTTTGTCTTCTGCAAGGTAGTGGGTATACAAAGTGGAAAACTTCTGTCCTGACTCATCTGGGGTGTCCAGTTTACAGATCTGCACACACCTAGTTGCACTGGAATCGCGCTGCCATGTGCCAACTGCTCCAGCAGAAAAGCGGCAGCTTCCTGGCGCACAGATGTGGGAGCACTCAGGCCTGCTGACGGGGCAAGGGAAGGGGTCACGGAAGTGCAATACGGAGGCTGCATGTTGAAGAATGAGCAGCGACGCTCTGCTAGGTAAATCTGAGGGAGGCTGCTGCAGGCAGTGGGACTGACAGGTTCAGGACAGAACTGCTAGACAGAACCAGGGAAGGACGGGTGCTCCATCACTCACGAAGCATGCGCCCCCTCTTCTTGGACAATTCAGGAAGTGCCTTGAAAAGATACCTTGATAATGAACTGGCCAATAAGTCAGTCATTATTCAAAGAAACAAGGAAAGCTACTCAGTTAAATCCTGTCCTGCTCAAGTGAATCCCCCATTCTCCGTCCACATGCACTCAACAATAACAAAAGGACTAGAAGGGTATGTGTCAGTGGGGACGCTGGTTTCTCTGAATGGTGCCCTCATTAGTGGTTTTAGCTTTCCTAATTACTTTGCAGTTTGTGGATTTTCTGCAGTGTAGGTATTTATTTTATAGTTAATTCAAAGTTAAAAATTACTTTATGACCAAAGCCAGTTACTTTTAGCTTTGGTGTGCCCAGCTGTGTAGTCTTTTCTGCGCATTCGTCTCAAGATAAGTAGACTGAATTGGACTGAACTAATCTTAGATAAACTGCAGGGCTTCATGTTTACACAAAATTGCACATTGCTTGTGGAAGAGAGGGGAGAAATTAAACCCTCTAACATTCACATTATTCAACTACAGCCGAGGAGCTGAGTTGTCAGAATGATGGACTTGTGCCAGCTGAATGTTCCAGAGTGGTTTCTATTAAATGGTTAATGGAGGGCAGGGGGCAGGGAGCAGAGGGGGAGGGAGTGTTGTGTAATGTAACTGCAGGTGTTGGGTTTGTCACCCTACTTGTGTTAAGCACTCTCCTGAACTGACCCCAGGGGTAACTAGGCTGGGGCAGCTATTCCTGAGGCCAAGGCCACGACTTGTCTTTAGCCATATGGCCCATTGCCAGGTCCCACCTGTAGGCCCCTCAGTCTGTGACAAGGCTTTCCTTTGGACATTCCTGGCTCATTTGATTTCCAGCTTTTATGAATTATGATTTCTTCTTTAGGGTGATTCTAATAGATTTTCATTAAATGACTGTGGAAGTAAAGACCAGCTAAATGAGAGATGCAAAGGTTATTTATAATGAACTTGCTATAGCAAGGGAGTCAGACTTGCATTTTGACAGTGGAGAGGAAAGCTTTATTGTGGAAAAAAGAGAAGGGTTTTGACTGGAGGTTGTTTACAATGAAAGTTGTCTTAGGGTTAACTAGAAGTTGGGCATCCGATGTGATTGGTTATGGATACATATTTGGCTTTGCCTGGTTGGTCCTATGTTGGAAGTGGGACAAAAATTGGGGAAGCTATCAGTTATGAATCAAGTTCTGGCCATTTGGGGCCAATTGTTAGGGAAGTTATTGTTCAGTTTCCTGGATTGTCACTAGAGATAGCAATCTGGCTTTCTCTGTAAGTCTAAGTTGTAGCAGGCTGGCTTCCTGGATTGTTTATTGTAAGTAAGCATTTTAGTTTCCTTGACAGGTGTGGGTGAAGGCTCTATTTTAAAACATGGTCTGGTAATTGCCCATTTGTGTATGTAGTTAGTCCCTTACAGCAGAATCTGTCTTGTCCTTATGTTTTTGTCATTAATTGCTCATTAGGCAGATACCTGACTGATACCCTTGGACAGTCACCCTGTTGCCTAAATTGTTAAATGTTTACTGACTACTATCGGAAGACATTCCGAGGACATGTTTTTTTTTTTCTTTTTTGAAACGGAGTCTCACACTGTTGTTCAAGCTGGAATGTAGTGGTGTGATCTCAGCTCACCACAACCTCTGCCTCCCAGGTTCAAGTGATTCTCTTGTCTCTGCCTCCCACGTAGCTGGGACTACACGCATGTGCCACCATGCCCAGCTGATTTTTTTTTTTTGAGACAGAGTTTCACTCTTCTTTCCCAGACTGGAGTGCAATGACTCGATCTTGGCTCACCGAAACTTCCACCTCCTGGGTTGGAGCAATTTCTCCTGCCTCAGCCTCTGGAGTAGCTGGGATTACTGGCATGCACTGCCATGCCTGGCTAATTTTGTATTTTTAGTAGAGATGGGGTTTCTCCATGTTGGTCAAGCTTGTCTTGAACTCATGGCCTCAGATGATCCACCTGCCTTGGCCTCCCAAAGTGCTGGGATTACAGGCATAAGCCACAATGCCTGGCCAATTTTTATATTTTTAGTAGAGATGGGGTTTCACTATGTTGGCCAGGCTGGTCTCAAACTCCTGACCTCGTGATCTGCCCACCTCTGCCTCCTAAAGTGCTGGGATTACAATTGTGAGCCACTGCACCCAGTGAAGCCATACATTTGAATAAACATAGTCACTATCTCCAAGGAGCTTGCATCTTAACCTTCTTTATAAAATAGGTCAGACGGTGAAAAAGTTCCAGGTGCCATGAGAGTTGTGGATAAAATGTCATGAGTGTTCAGAAATTATGTGAAATGGGATGGAAAGACAGAGTTAAGAGTTGGAATATATCTTCTCAATGTAAAGAAGCAAAGATGTAAAACAGAGAGGTAAAGAAGCAAAGATGAGGCTGGATGCGGTCATGAGCCACCATGCCTGGCCTATTTTGGGTTTTTTAATTTTATTTTTGAGACAGGTTCTCACTCTGTTGCCCAGGTTGGAGTGCAGTGGTGCAATCACAGCTCACTGCAGCCTTGACCTCTTGGATTCAAGTGGGGTCTCACCTCAGCCTCCCGAGCAGCTGGGACTACAGGTGCATGCCACTAGGTCTGGCTAATTTTTTGTATTTTTTGTAGAGTCAGTCTTACTATGTTGCCCATGCTGGTCTTGAACTCCTGGGCTCAAGAAATCCTTCCGACTCTGCCTCCCAAGATACTGGGATTATAGGCGTGAGCCACCTTGCCGGGCCAACTTTATTTTTTAGAGCAGTTTTAGGTTCACAGCAAAACTGAGTGGAAGGTACAAAGATTTCCCATTAAACCCACCTCACAAGCATAGCGTCTCTAATTATCAGCATTGCCTACCAGAGAGGTACATGTGCTATGATTGAACCTACATTAATGCATCATTATCACCCAAAGTTTTTTTATTTTTTTTTTTTTGAGACGGAGTCTCACTCTATCACCCACGCTGGAGTATAGTGGTGTGACCTCGGATCACTGTAACCTCCGCCTCCTGGGTTCAAGCGATTCTCCTGCCTCAGCCTCTCGAGTAGCTGAGACTATAGGTGTGAACCATCATGACTATTTTTGTATTTTTAGTAGAGATGGGATTTCATCATGTTGACCAGGCTGGTCTTGAAATCCTGACTTCAGGTGATCTGCCCACCTCAGCCTCCCTAATTGCTGGGATTACAGGTGAGTCACTGTGCCTGGCCTCACCCAAAGTGATGATTATTTACATTAGAATTCAGTCTTGGTGTTGTACCTTCTAGGGGTTTAGAAAACTGTTATATAACATCTATCCATTATTATCAATTTTACTTTATTTTATTTATTTATTTATTTATTTATTTTGAGACGGAATTTCGCTCTTGTCACCCAGGCTGGAGTGCAATGGCGCGATCTCGGCTCACCACAATCTCCGCCTCCTGGGTTCAGGCAATTCTCCTGCCTCAGCCTCCTGAGTAGCTGGGATTATAGGCACGCGCCACCATACCCAGCTAATTTTTTGTATTTTTAGTAGAGACGGGGTTTCACCATGTCGACCAGGATGGTCTTGATCCCTTGACCTCGTAATCCACCCGCCTCGGCCTCCCAAAGTGCTGGGATAACAGGCTTGAGCCACCGCGCCTGGCCCCCGCTTTTATTTTAAAATATTTTATTTTTATTTAATTTTGTCTATTTTATTTTTTTGAGACAGGATCTTGCTATGTCACCCAGGCTGGAGTACAGTGGCATGATCATAGCTCTGTGCAACCTTGACCTCCCCAGCTCAGGCAATCCTCTCACCTCAGCCTTCCAAGTAGCTTAGACCACAGGGAGCACCACCATGCCTGGCTAATTTTTAAAATTTTTTTGTAGAGGTGGGGTCTCAGTATGTTGCCCAGGCTGGTCTTGAACTCCTGGGCTTAAGTGATCCTCTCATTTTGGTCTCCCAAAGTGCTGGGATTATAAACGTGAGCCACCATGCCCAGCTCCTATCATTATTATTATTTCGAGACAGGGTCTTGCACTGTCACCCAGACTGGAGAACAGCGGTGTGACTATAACTTACTCTAACCTCAAAACATATGCACTGCTATCAAAATGAAACCTGTTATACTGCATTATAAATATAGTGCTATTCTTGCTGGGTGCAATGGCTCACGCCTGTAATCCCAGCACTTTGGGAGGTCGAGGCAGGTGGATCACAAGGTCAAGAGATCGAGACCATCCTGGTCAACATGGTGAAACCCTATCTCTACTAAAAATACAAAAATTAGCTGGGCATGGTGGTGCGCGCCTGTAGTCCCAGCTACTCAGGAGGCCAAGGCAGGAGAATTGCTTGAACTCAGGAGGCGCAGGTTGCAGTGAGCCGAAATCGTGCCATTGCACTCCAGTCTGGGTAACAACGGCGAAACTCGGTCTCAAAAAATAAAATAAAATAAAATAAAAAATTAATATAGTTCTATTCTTGAGGACTATTAAGGTACATAGGACCATTTGCCCATAAATAAAGTGCCCTAGACTACTCAGCTTTTGGTTTTTCAACTGGTGTTTGCTATCACCTTTGTTATGAGTGGGTTATTAAGCTACTATTGCCAAATCTCCTTCTACAGCTTTCTCCATCTGCTTCCATTCTGCACTTATTGAAAGTCAGTTGTAGAAGTTAAGATACTGCTTTTGGCACTTGGTGTACAAAAGTCAGTTGGTCAAAGATGTTAAAGATATCCCCAGCTATAGGTTGCAACTTATAAGGAAATGGATGTTGGAGAGTTTGATGCGTCTGCAAATAGGAGGGAGACTTAGTCTGAAGTTATGACATGAGCAGAGGCATGGAAGTGTGGAAATAGGTGGTTATTTGAGGGATGGTGAATAGGCCATGTGGTTAGAATGTTCGATTACAGAGGGGCATGGAAAACAAGGTATGGGTTCACAATATGGAGGGCTCAGAGCCAGAGGATTTATTTTTCTCCCTCTAAGTAAAGGGTGGACGTGAAAAGTGAAGTGGAAGGATTGATTCTGCGTTTTGCAGAGTGCCTCTGAGATCAGAGGCAGGGAAACCAACTGGGAGACTTTCGATGTAAGACGTAAATGTGCATTAGTTCAGGTCCACCAGGAAGCAGACACCAAAATGATGTTAGATACACAAGACATTTTTATTGGGGGTAGAAGCAGGAGAGGGCAGGAGAAGCCTCTAAACTAATGCAGGTCTAATTTTGGTGGAACGAGAGAGAAATAGAAAGAAGACTAGGTAGAAAGAGTCTTACAGTATAGAGCAGATCTAGGAGAATTTCCACCAGACCCACATGGAGTCCTGAAGCTACAGCTGCCCACTGGGGGAGTCTCATGTCTCCAGAGAGTGAATGAGTCTGCATTAGTTTTCCTACAGAGCGTAGTCACTGGCTTAGGCATCCCAGGAGAAGCATGATTTTTTTTTTCTTTTTTGAGACAGGGTCTAGCTATGTCACCCAGGCTTGAGAGCAGTGGCACGATCTTGGTTCACTGCAACTTCTGCCTCCTGGATTCAAGGGATCCTCCCTCCTCAGCCTCCCAATTAGCTGGGACTGCAGGCATGAGCCACCATGCGCAGCTAAATTTTGTATTTTTTGTAGAGATGGAGTTTTGCCATGTTGCCCAGGCTAGGATCCCTGATCACAGAATATGATCCCTGTGTCATATTCTGAACATTTCTTAGGCAGAAGAAGAAAGAAAGTCTGCATAAAGACATAAGGATCCTCTTAGGTGGGAGGAGTTGAGGGGCTGGCTGAGAAATAGGAAGGCACTAAGGAAAAGTCAATTTCAGAAGAGCCACTGTGCGCATCTGGGTGGCAAGGACCATTGATTGGCCTGCAGGCAGTGTCTGCTGAGAGCATCTGGGTGGTGAGGACCCTTGATTGGCCTTCAGGGAGGGTCTGCTGAGACTGAATGGCAGGAATTTGTGAGGCCTGTTTGAGTGTCCTCCACCCCACCCACCATCGGTCAGTGACCTGGAAGCAGGAACAGAGAAATGGGGTGACTGAGTTCAGCTGAGGCGAGGACTTCAAGGTCTGCTAGTCAGCTCAATGAGGCTGAGAGAGACGTGGGGCAGCCCCACCCACATTCTGCCTGGACGCTCAGTGACCTGCCTCAGGAGACTGGGAGTGAGGGCCCTGGCTGCACGAGGTATGTGCTACATAACAGGGATGTGAGCGCTACAGGCGAATCTGTGTTCCGACTTCCATTCTTCATGTCCTCTTCCCACCCCACCAAATAGCACTATGTCTTGCTTTAATAAGTCTCAGTTATATGATGCATGAATAACTTTGATTTCATTTTGGGTCCAGTTTGCTTTACTTTTTGTAAGTCCAGAGTATTTATATAAAAATGCAAACAGAGAATTTTAGTAAGGATATTCAATGCCTATATCATCAACATACTAACTGACTTGAAGAAATAAATGTAGACATTGCATTATTTTATACAACTTTCTTAATAGCTACAGGTTTCCAGTGATAAATGTTTCTCTAAGGCTCATGCGTTTTGGGATATAGTTGAACCAAATGTGAGAACAATTTGTACATTGATTTGTCATCATGATTCTGTGATGGATGAGTTCCTGGGAATACTCAGCTAACTGTATGTGAATGTTCAGGTGAATTTTCATTGCAACATGGTGATTCACCTGTATTTTCTGAGCATTTGCTATAAAAAATTACAATTCACTTGGTGTGACTCTGGGTTGGACTGCAAATTTCTCCATAATGCCCTTTTTTTGAGAGTCTCATTCTGTCCCTCAGGTTGAAGTACAGTGGCATGATCATGGCTCACTGCAGCTCAACCTCTTGGGCCCAAGAAATCCTTCCACTTCAGTCTCCTGAGTAGCTGGACTACAGGCATGTACCATCACTTGGGCTAATTTATTTTATTTTGTAGAGGCATGGTCTTGCTATGTTGCTTATGCTTGTCTCTTGGCTTTAAGCCATCCTTCCCCCTTAGCCTCCCAAAGTGCTGGGATTACAGGAGTGAGCCACCATGTCTGGCCCATATGCCTTTGATCTATAAAATAGTATATTTTTCTCAAGCATGATAAATTGTTTGCGATGGACTTTTAGGACATAGCCTTCCCTTCTTGTTCTTGCCCTGCAGGCCACGACAGTGTACCTTTGGGGCAGCAAAGAGGGAAAACAAATACTCTGAGACTTCCACTGATTCTCATTTCGAACTCAGCATTTGCCCTGATTACATAGGTCAGCTGGTATTCCAGACAAATACTATGAATTGCAATGTTTCTCTGTACATTTCTTTAAAAAACATTTGTAGATTAAATGAAAAGGGGCCTCCCACAGAAAGGAGTATGATCCAAGTTCAAGGAGAAAATAACAGACATAGCATCCCTTCCCACTCCCCGCTGTGAATGTTGTTTTGGTTTTGGTACAGCTAGTAGAATCTTGAAGCTGTGCATCTCTCGGGTGATCAGGAAGAGCTGCAAGGACTGCTCACTCATACGGAGACAAGGGACCAAGGAGTCATCAGAAACACAGATGGGACATGCCTCAGCTCCTTTTGAGTGGAGGTGTCCTGAGGAGGGCAGTAACCCCTGAGGGTCATGAAGGACTGAATGAGGCTTGGTATTAATTGGGGCTGAGCAAGAAGACAGGGAAGAGCCTGGCAGGATTAGAGCAAAGAGACAGCCCCAGTTTGGGTCTGTGTGCTGCTGTCCTGACGATGTCCTCACAAATGGCTCAGCTCTGCCCGTCTTCAAGGGTTTTCGGTTCAGTTTCCTCTGTACACTGTGCAGAGCATATGGATTGGATTAGCTTCCCGGAACGATTCAACACATTCTGTGACGCAGCTGACTTTGGTAGTGAAACTCTCCTCTGCCCAGGGAGGAAACTTGACAAATAATAGGGAATTGGGTCTATGTACTGGGTAAGTGGACTTGTTCCAGGTGGCTATGAGGGAGAGAAAGGAGTGCTGTAAATGCCTGGGTGATGCTGGGGAAGGGCTCAGCATGCAGATGGAAATTGCATCCAAATTCTGACTTCCCTTCAGAAAGATGAGAAAGTCCTGACATGCTGTCATTCATGGTCTGTTTGTCTTGATTGACACCCCAGCCCCAATCCCTGGTTCCTGTGCAGCTCTGCAGCCAAGGATTAGGATCCTGGCTAGAAAAATCTGCCCAGGCGGTCTCTTTCCTCACATTCTGGCCCCAACTTTCCCCTTAGCCTCGAGCAGAGAAAGGCCTTTCTCAAACTGGTGACATTGGGCAAATTCAAATATGAGTGTGTTGGTTTTCAGTCCTGATAATTTCCTTGGAGACCTTTTCCTAGTGTCTTGCCAAGCACATGGAGGGCAAAGATTGAGGGAGGCTCTGATGTGGTTAGTGGCTGCTGTGTGTGAGGCATTGCTGTCTGGGCTGCCTGGAACTCACTCTGTGGATGGCCTGCCGGTGTCGAGGACTGACAGGGTCTACACCCATGTACTCGTGTATTTTACAAGGAGGATTTCATTCTAGATGCAACATTTTAATTTAATTTTAAAATAAATAATATAAGCACATTGGACAAAACTCAGAAGCACAAAAAGATATACGGGGAGGCCAGGTGGGGTGGCTCATGCCTGTAATCCCAGCACTTTGGGAGTCTGAGACTGGAAGATTGCTTGAGGCCAGGAGTTTGAAACCAGCCTGGAAATATAGTGAAACCTCGTCTCTCTCTTAAAAAAAAAAGGCTATATAGGGAAAAGGAAGCCTCCCTCCCATTTCCATCATCTTCTATTTATTATCAGTTTCTTGTGAATCATCCCAAAGATGTTCTGTTAATATATAAACATATGCATATATATTATTATTTTACAAATATAAATGATAGCATAATATTGTGTGTGTGTGTGTATAAATATATATATATATTTATAGTGTAAAACTTCAGGTATAGCATTTTTAGATTGTCAAAGAAGCAAAGAGCAAAACCTGAATACATTTTTTCCTTACAATTGAGGCCAAAAAGAAATAGTAGGGTTGTGTTTAGGGTAATGAGTTAAGGATGGGAAACAATGTGTGTGTGTGTGTGTGTGTGTGTGTGTGTGTGTGTGTGTTTAGTTGCAGCAGGTATCTTGACTCATATAGATTGCCTGTCCATTTTAATGACATTTCCCCAGTTTTTGTGCAAATTCACATAAACAAGATATTAAAACCTAGTCCTAGTAATATATTGAAAATTTAACAGCTATTGAGAGGCTGAGGCAGGTGGATCACCTGAGGTCAGGAGCTTGAGACCAGCCTGACCAATATGGTGAAACCTCATCACCACTAAAAATACAAAAATTAGCCAGGTGTGGGGGTGCATATCTGTAATTCCAGCTACTCAGGAGGCTGAGGCAGGAGAATCACTTGAACCCAGGAGGCGGAGGTTGCAGTGAGCCGAGCTTGCACCATTGCACTCCAGTGGGGTGACAGAGTAAGACTGTCTCAAAAAAAGAAAAGAAAATATAACAGTTAATCATCTTACTGCTATTGGAAAGCATTTATTTGATGTAGTGGTTGGTTCAAAATTCTTGCTATTTTAGGCTCAGTGGCAAGGGAGTTGCTATAGAATGGCTCTTATGTGGAATGATGTAAAGAGGAAGCATTCATTCTGAATTCTGGGAAGCAGCAGCAGTGCAAGTTCTTACCTGCAGATTCTTAGGAAGTGATGCCTAGAGGCCACTGAACTCTGTTCTTGGTACATTAGGACCAAGAGATTATGCAATGCTCTGAGGCAGAGTAATAAACAAGGTCAGAAGCAGGCCCTTATTCTGCAAGAAAAGAACTTACTGTGTAGGCTTCTGAAGGATTGCCTGAATTCCTTCATGGTGGAGAGTGCAAAATAATGCACAGCCACTGGTTGCCCTGCATAAGGTAAGGATCTGGAAGATAACAGCTTGCCTCCAAGCATTTCTTTCCTTTCCTTTAGGCAGGGTCTCGCTCTGTCACAGGGGTGGGAGTGCAGTGGTGCAATCACAGCTCACTGCAGCCTCGGCCTCCTGGGCTCAAGCAATCCTCCTGCCTCATTTTTAAATTTTTTTGTAGAAACGAGGTCTCACTATGTTGGTCAGGTTCGAACTACTGGGCTCAAACAATCCTTCTGCCTTGGCCTCCCAAAGTGCTGGCATTATAGGTGTGAGCCACCGCCCCCAGCCTTCAAGTGTTTCTTAATGGATGGACCCCCTTTCTCATTTGTTCTCTTTCCCCCCTGGTTAGTTTCTTTGTAGTTCCTGTTGAGGAAGATAGCTACAGAAATTAGGCTTATGCACTGGAGCCAGCTGGTTTTGTCCAGTTGAAAGGAGAAGTGTGAGAAATGTGCTCTGCTGTGAGATTTGCTGGGGGGTGGGGGGTCATTGTAGTTTTCTTTTTCTCTTTTCTGATTTGCTGCCCAAGGATTGGATGGCACAATCACCTTTTCAGAATACTTTTTTTTTTTTTTTGAGACAGAGTCTCACTCTTGTTGCCCAGGCTGAAGTGCAATGAAGCTATCTTGGCTCACTGCAACCTCTGCTTCGCGGGTTCAAGAGATTCTCCTGCCTCAGCCTCAAGTAGCTGGGAATACAGGCACCTGCCAACATGCCTGGCTAATTTTTGTATTTTTAGTAGAAATAGGGTTTCACCATGTCGTCCAGGGCAGTCTTGAACTATTGATCTCAGGTGATCTGCCCACCTCAGCCTCCCAAAGTGCTGGGATTACAGGTGTGAGCCAGCACACCCAACCTCAGAATGCTTCTTTTTTTTTTTTTTTTTTTTATTTTTGGGGGGGGGAGGAAGGCAGGAAGGAAGGGAATAAGGACGGTAGGGAGGAAGGAAGGGATGAAGGAAGGAAGGAAGGGAGGAAGCGGGGAGGGAGGGAGGGAAGGGAAGAAAGGAAATCAAGCAATGAAAGAGACATTGCTGACCTGGATCTAGAGGTTTACAAGTTGATTTTTTTTGAGAGAAGGAAAGAAAGAAAAAAAAATAAAGGAGAGGAAGAAAGAGGAAGAGAAAGAGGGAGAGTAAATGGAAATATTGCTTTATTTTGAAAAAAATTGGGTATTAATAATGGCCAATCAATGTTTCATTTAAACTAATGGGTAGGTGTGATGTGGTATTGACAAGAATGTATATTTTGTGTATTTGAAGTGGAGAGCTCTATAAATATTTATTAAGTTTACTTGTTCTGGATCTGAGTTCGAGTCCTTGATATCCTTATTAATTTTCTGTCTCATTGAATCTAAGTCTCCTATCTGGGTGTTAGGATCATTAGCTCTTATTGTTGCATTGATCCTTTTACCACTATATCTTTGTTGCTTTAAAATCTATTTTATCCGATACGAGAATTGCAACTCCTGCTTTTTATTTATTTATTATTTATTTTTGCTCTCCATTTGGTTGGTAAATCTTTCTCCATCCCTTTGTTTTGAGTCTTTGTGTATCCTTGCATGTGAAACAGGTCTGGATGTAACATGCCGTTGGGTTTTGGCTGTGTCTTTTGATTGGGAATTCAGTCAATTTAAATTTAGGGTTACTGCCATTTGATGTTGACTGGCTGTTTTATCCATTTGTTGGTGTAAATTCTTCTTTATGTTGGTGCTCTTTACTTTTTGGTGTATTTTTAGAAAGGCTAATACTGGTTGTTTCTTTCTGTGTGTAATGCTTCTTTCAGAAGCTCTTGTAAAGCAGGCCTGGTGGTAATAAAATCTCTGAGTTCTTGCTTGTTCATAAAAGATTTTATTTTTCCTTCAGTTGTGAAGCTTAGTTTGGCTGGATATGAAATTCTGGGCTGAAGGTTCTGTTCTTTGAGGATGTTGAATATCAGCCCCCACTCTCTTCTGGCTTGTAGAGTTTCTGCTGAGAGATCTGCTGTAAGTCTGATAGGCTTGCCTTTGTGGGTAACCTGACCTTTCTCTCTGGCTACCCTTAGTATTTTCTCCTTCGTTTCAACCCTGGTGAATCTATCGATTATGTGCCTTGGGGTTGCTCTTCTTGAGGAATATCTTTGTGGTGTTCTCTGTATTACCTGGGGTTGAATATTGTCCTGTTTTGCTAGTTTAGGAAAATTTTCCTGAATAATATCCTGAAGAATATTTTCCAGCTTGGATTCATTCTCTCTGTCGCATTCAGGTATACCTATCAAACGTAAATTAGGTCTTTTCACATAGTCCCACATTTCTTGGAGACATTGCTCATTCCTTTTTATCCTTTTTTCTCTAATCTTGCCTTGTTTTATTTCATTAAGTTGGACTTCGACCTCTGATATCTTTTCTTCTGCTTGAACAATTCGAGTGTTTAAACCTGTGCATACTTCTCGGAGTTCCTGTATTGTATTCTTCAGTTCCATTAATTCACTCATACTCCTCTCTAAGTTGTCTATTCTCAATAGGATTTCATCAAGCCTTTTTTCAAAGTTCCTAGTTTCTTTATGTTGGGCTACAACATGTTCTTTTAACTCACCGAAGTTTGTTATTATCCATTCCTTGAAGAGTGATTCTGTCATCGGGATGCGTTCGTTCTCCATCAAGCCTTGTTCCATTGTCGATGTGGAACTGTGATCATCTTTAGAGGGAGAGGCGTTCTGACTTTGAGTATTCTCAGCTTTTTTACGCTGGTTTCTTCCGGTCGTTGTAAATTTATCCTCCTGTCGTCTTTGAAATTACCAACTTTCAGATTAGGTCTCTTGAGTGGACGTCCAGGTTGTTAGTTCCCAGGGCCAGAGCAGCGGCGTTAAAACTGATGGTGCTTTTCTGCCCAGGATTCTCCTGTCTGGCTTCCTTCTTGTTTCCGTAGTAGGCGACTCTGCCTTCCTGGGGCTCCAAACCTCGGTCAGAAGGGGAACCGGTCCTGTTTACTCTGTGCCGAGCGCTCCCGCGCCGAGGTGCCAGCGGAACCGCTGCGCAGACCATGAGAGTCACGCTGGCGACTGGTGTGTTTCCACCACTGGGGGATCTTCTGCTCTGTGAGCGACCCGACTTTGTCTGAAAGTGTGGCGTCCTCTAGTTCTCCGCGCCTTCCCTGAGAGCTGCAATCCCGGGATGTTAGCGATCGGCCATCTTGGATCGTCAGAATGCTTCTTTTACTATTCAGGAGGAGAAGGCTGCAACTTTGAGATTTAAGAACCCAATGCTGTTTTTTTGTTTTTTATTTTTATTTTTTATTTTTGAGGCAGTCTTGCTCTGTCACCCAGGCTGGATCAGCTCACTGCAACCTCTACCTCCTGAGTTCAAGCCGTTCTCCTGCTTCAGCCTCCCCAGTAGCTGGGATTACAGGCACATACCACCACGCCCGGCTAATTTTTGTATTTTTGGTAGAGTGGGGTTTCACCATGTTGGCTAGGCTGGTCTTGAGCCAGGACCCAATACTGTTTCCTCTAGAAAGGGAGCTCTTTTTCATGAGAGAAGAGGAGTACAATGGTGGGAATTCTGTGTTTAATTAGGGTTTGAGGTTTTATTTAGTTATCATCATGTCCCCCTTAACTTTGACTTAGAGACTGGATTCTGCTAAGTTCGACTTCAGGTTGTTCCAGCAGGTAGATCTCTGATTGTGGACTTCTGTGTCTTCTCTCCTTTTCTCTGCATCTATTGCTGTCTTGACATCAAAGTAACTCAAACTCTGGGCTTCTAAGAACACTGGATTGGTTCTTCTGCAGATTTGGCCAAAGTGATAGATATTTCATGAGTGGGTTTGAGGAATGGCAACCAGTGAACAAATGTTTGAAACAATTCAGACACTCACTAGGCTGTTTGTTTGGGGGATTCTTTTTATTATTATGTGGCTGTGGAAGCCTGAGGTCTTAGATTTTTATCAGTAAGAAGCAGCTTACCTCTCTGTTCATCAAGTCACAGACTGTCTTGGTTTCTAGCTGGGAAGTTTGTGTTGGGAAGTTTTGTAGTGTTGGGTGATGGATGAGTGAACAGGAAAGAAGCACGACTAGGATATACCCTTAATGGCTCAAAAGTGTCCATTAACTTGTTGTATAGGGGACAGCTCATTCTATTAACTCACTTTGTTCTCAACAGTAGGTAAAATTAGGCATAACAACTAGGCTATCATGAGAACCAATCCAGGAAAATTCATATTGGCCCCAAGATGGATAGGGACAGAGTACACAGGTGCTTGAGAAGTTCGGCTGGTCCTATAGAATAGACTAGAGTATATATTTGTCGACTTAGAAACTTCTTTGTCTCATGTTTGACAGTTTTCATGCTTCCGAGTCTTACCTATAATTAATATTTCGTTCTTTATTTAAGCTAGTTTGCCTTTTAAAATTTTCAGGCATTTGATTCAAGTGTGTAAGACATCAGCAGCTGCTCTGAAGGATGCCGATTTGTATCTGGAGACCCCGAACTGATGCGGATTGGGCCAGTGAGTTCCTGGCTGGTCTGATGTGGTGTCTTCTCTTCCTTACTGTTGAGGACATGGGACAGGGTGGGACCAGGGCCTGAGTGGCAGGAGGTGACAGAAGGGAGGGAGATGGGAACTGGGCTGTAGTCAGGACTCTCTCACAACAGGGCTTGACCCTTACCTATTACCTCCTGGACAGCTGTGCAGAAGAGAGGTATGAGAGAATGGGTTTTCTTGTGAAAGGAAAATTCAAATCTCTCTTCTACCTGAGAATTTAGGGACTCCACACATCACCATCCCCCTTGGAAGCACTGATGATTTTCACATTTGAATAAAACACTTGAAATTTTTAAAAGGCCAATTAGTATAAATGAAGAACAATGTGATTAATTATGAAGACCCAGAGGCATAAAAGTGGTCAATCTTGAAACACAGCAGCAGGCGCCATCTTGGTTCTTGTGTTCCTTCTTCTGTCAAGTGAAAAAATAAACTACCATTTTTATTTTTTGCAATACTCCCATTCAATTGGGCTTCTTTTTATTTTTTTATTCTTTTTTTTCAATCCTGCTCCTTCTGTAGGCAGGATTGAATTAAGCTTCTTGACTGGTCTCCTGGAGCTAATTGTCAGGATTAGGGTGATGCCCCACCCGCTTCCTGGGATTTTAGCCTCCCCCTTCTTTGGGTGAGAGCCTGTCTACTCCTTCCCAAGAGGTAGCCTCAGCTGCAGACCCATGAAACTTTAACCCTACATTTCCTTACCAGTGGGAATTAACATAACAGCTAGGGCCACTATCAGAGGAGTGGAAAATAAAACCATAGTAAAGAGACCTTCCAAAAGTCTCCAAGCAAAATCAAAACACATTTGAGCACCTCCATATGGGGCAAGAGCAGCAGATTTTCGCTGGAGGGCCGGCATCATATGTTCTCAGACGGAAGAGATCTGGAGTTTGGTTTAGTTCGAGATTCTTCTCAGCCTCCAGCCCCGAGCTCCAGGGCTTCTGTTACCTCCCTCTGAGTCCTTGAAGTGCTTTTTTCAGAAAACTTGACCTACTGAGGGACTGTAATTGTGGCTCTTGGCACAATAGCCAAATTCCTATCTCTCTAATCCTGTTTTGTCTCCTGGGGCCAGGGTATGAGGAAGGAGAGTTCTGCACTGAAAAAATTATGTTAGCAGTTTCACTCACTATGAAGACTATTTGTTTAAATAATCCCTTTGGCTCCCACCAATGTCCACAATGTCCATTTAACTATTTCTAATTATTTCAATTACTATTATATTACTTTTCCCCAGGCATGGAGCCAGTTAAAAGTCAGCCACTGAGTTGGTTCTCTCAGACATGCTGCTTGTGGAACAACTTGGCTGCAAGACGGTACTGCTTTCCTTTCCCATGCCAGGCCGTGTGAGTGAGAGAGCGATCAGTGGAAACCTTTGGATTGGATAGTTGGTGGTTCTGGTTTGACCTCTGGCCACATCACTCTGAGGGACTGTGGGGGAAGCTGCTGCACCCCTCTGCACACACTTCCGACACATCCCAGAACTGTAGCACCAGCTCTCTCAAGCCAGTGGATAATGTTGATTAGTAAAGAGAATGCTACTGTTGGGGTTGATTACTTCCACTAGTAGAATCTTAACTTCTATTTATTTATTTTCTTTTTGGAGACAGTATCTTGCTCTGTCGCCCAGGCTGGAGTTTAGTGGCGTGATCTTGCTGGAGTGCAGTGGCACGATCTCGGCTCACTGCAACCTCCGCCTCCGGGGTTCAAGCAATTCTGCTGCCTCAGCCTCCCAAGTCGCTGAGATTACAGGCACACACCACCACACCTGGCTAATTTTTGTGTTTTTAGTCGAGATAATGTTTCACCATGTTGTCAGGCTGGTCTTGAACTCCTTGACCTCAAGTGATCCTCTCGCCTTGACCTCCCTCAGTGCTGGAATTACAGGTGTGATTCAGCGTGCCTGGCCAACCTGAGCCTTTTTTAACTGGCCAACTGGGCCCAAGAGTATTACCATATCTCCTAAAAATGGCTGATATAGTTTCTTTATTCGTTTCCTACAGCTGCCATGTAATATAGTACCACAAACTAGATGGCTTTCCTTTCCCATGTCAGACCGAGTGAGTGAGAGAGCAATCAGTGCAAACCTTTGGGCTGGAAAATTGGTGGTGCCAAAAACAGCAACCTGTTGACTACCAGTTCCGTAGTCAGAAATCAAGATGTTGACAAAGTTGGCTCCTCTCTGGAAGCTCTGAAGGAAGATCAGTTCCCTGCCTCTCTCCTAACTTCTGGGGGTTGCTGGCAGTCCATGGCACTCCTTGGCCTGTGGATGCATCGCTGCAGTCTCTGTTGCCATCATCATATGGATTCTTCTTGCGTGTGTTTCTGTGTGTCCCAATTTTCCTCTTCTTATAAGGACAGCAGTCATTGGATTAGGGCTGACCCTAATCCAGCATGATCTCATTTTAACTTGATTACATCAGTGGAGACCCTATTTTCAAATAAGGTTATATTCAGAGGTACCAGGGGTTAGGATTTCAAAGTATCATTTTTAGGAACATGATTTAACTTGTAACACTCCTTACCCATCTCCCTCCTGGACTATAGTGCTGGCCTCTTACTGTATCTCCCTGAAGCCAGGGTCTCCCCTCAGTGACCTTTCCACACTATCAGTAGAATTATCTTTCTATATTGTAAAAAGAATCATATTCTCCAGTTTGATTTCCAAAGGCTAAACTCAGTTCGGCAGACAAAGCCCTTCACAGACCGTTGTCATTTGAGAGCTGGACCTTTTGTCCACATGGTATAATGCAGGACAGGGACCTGCACTCCCTGCACAGGATCATAATTGAAGTTGGACTCGCCTACAAGGCACTGCTAATTAATCTTTCCTCCTACTGGGCATCTGAATCATTCTGCCCCTAAGAAGATTATTTGGGAAGTGACTGGATTAGTAATCCTTTAATTTAAAGTCATGTGACCTCAGCCAAGTGACTTATGTTCAATCCTCAGTGTCCTAGGCTGCACAAAAAGCATATGGTACAATTCCTGGAAGAAAAATATTCAATAAATGTCAAATGCTGTTATTATTTTATTATATGAATGACCCGAAAAAGGGTACCACCTGCATCCAAGTACGCTTATACTTCTTAATTAATGAGAATGCTGGTAGAAACTGCATGAAGGGGTGTGTGTGTGTGTGTGTGTGTGTGTGTGTGTGTATTTTGAGATGGGGGTCTCACTCTGTTATCCAGGTTTGAGTGCAGTGGTGCCATCTTAGCTCACCCCCCAGGCTCATGTGATTCTCTCACCTCAGCCTCCCAAGTATGCAGGACCACGGGTGCAAACCACCATACATGGCTAATTTTTCGTATTTTTGGTAGAGACTGGGTTTCACCATGTTGCCTAGGCTGGTCTTGAACTCCTGAACTCAAGCAATCTGCCCACCTTGGGCTCTCAAAGTGCTGGGGTTAGAGGTGTGAGCCACTGTGCTCAGCCCTGCATGAGAGTCTTCTATTACAATTGATATTTTCTTTTTTCTTTTCTTTTCTTTTTTTTCAAACAGAGTTTTGTTCTTGTTGCCCAGGCTGGAGTGCAATAGTGTGATCTTGGCTCACTACAACTTCTGCCTCCCGGCTTCAAGAGATTATCCTGCCTTAGCCTCTTGAGAAGCTGGGATTACAGGCCTGTGCCATCACACTCAGCTAATTTTTGTATTTTAAGTAGACATGGGGGTTACTCCATGTTGGTCAGGTTGGTCTTGAACTCTTGACCTCAGGTGATCAATCTGCCTTGGCCACCCAAACTGCTGGAATGACAGGCATGAACCACCATGCCCGGCACAACTGACATTTTCTACTGTTGGGTGATGGGGTTTTTATAAGTTGCCCTTTCAGTGACAGAAAGGAAGAATGTGCAACTGAGTAGAACAATTTTAGAGAAAAATGTAGATTGTGTGTTAATTCGACTGAGGCCGCGCCTACTTCTGGAGAGTGTAAGGCAGTTTAGAAGGTAAAACACAGTATGGTTTTTTTGTTTTGTTTTTTTTAGTTCTGTGACTCTAGCCAAAGAAAAATACAGTATTTCACTGGCAGTAAGACAGAATTTTTATTTAGCTATATACAGCAGAAAAAGAAAGGGAGTAGAAAAAACCTGGAATGAGGCATGTATTAAAATGGGCAATTCTGGCAAACAGAACCGAATAAGGAAGAGTTAAAACAATGATGAGGGGCAAACCTTGAGGAGAAATTTAGAGTTGTTTGGGGATTTTTGTTTTTTGAGATGTCACATACAGTACTAGTGTTGGCTGGATGGATGACCCTTATCTTTCCATATGGTTATTCTCTCATAAATGTTCAAACAAAATGGGGATTTTAAACTGTAATTAGAGCTCCTTTCTGAGATATCTTCTCTCTGTAACATTTCTTTCTTTCCCACAATCAGGTGAAAATGAAATCCTTGCAACTCTGCATGCCATTTCAAGCAAAAACCAGATCTGGAGATCATATATTGGCATGGGCTATTATAACTGCTCAGTGCCACAGACGATTTTGCGGAACTTACTGGAGAACTCAGGATGGTAATGTATTTCTCAGTTCAAGAACAGGGCTACTGTGATTTGTGTAATTCTCTCCATCCTCCACCTGTCCCCATGCACTCTCAGAACCTCCACACGGCACCCACTCCCCAGTGCTGTCTCCAAGCTCCAGGAACCTAACAGATTTCTCTGGATTGGGAAATGTTCTTGCACAAATGTTGAGAAACTAGAGGTTTCTTCCCACTTCCAGTCCCATAACATGTGTTAGGATGCTAAATTGGGGACCTGGTCATCTCTTTCTCTTCTCCAACTTAATTTCTGTGCTGTATTTGAGTAAGATGTGAAACCTGCGGGTAGGTTTTACTCTCCTTGGAGACCATGGGACTTAGGCTACTTTGGAGCTAACTCAGTGAGTCAGTGGGGGAGTCTGGGAGAGAATCTTGGTCTGCTGTCTTCTGTTAGGATTTCCCCTGACCACCCCACCTAAATGGAGTCTTGCTCTGTCGCCAGGCTAGAGTGCAGTGGCATGATCTCAGCTCACTGCAACCTCTCCCTCCCGAGTTCAAGCAATTCTCCTGCCTCAGCCTCCTGAGTAGCTGGGATATAGGTGCCTGCCACCATGCCCTGCTAATTTTTGTATTTTTAGTAGAGACAGGGTTTCCCCATGTTGGCCAGGCTGGTCTTGAACTCCTGATCTCAGGTGATCTGCCTGCTTCAGCCTCCCAAAGTGCTGGAATTACAGATGTGAGCCGCAGCACCCGGCCTTTCTGTTAGGATTTTTAAGGGGAATGGATAATCGTGTTCCCTTACCCTCCCACCCCCAAATTTTTTATTCACAACTGACTGACAGACATGTGTTGGAGATCATAACATAAGCTTTATTGCTGGCACTTTATAGAGAAAGAGAACATGTGCATTCTGTAGACAGGCTCATCTAGAAAAGATGAGAAAGGCCTGAACGATGCGTGATCAGTTACTTATTCCAGTCTCACCTCAACAGTTAGGCAAGTCACTCCTACTTGTAGGTGTGTGTGTGTGTCTGTGTGTGTGTGTGCATGTGTGTGTCTGTCCATGCATGTCTGCTTCTCCTGCCCACTCCCGCCCTCACTGACAGAATAACACAGAAAACATTTCTCCTGCATTTGAGAAAATACTTCTAGTCCACTTCCATGCTATTTCATTATTTTCCGTTGCTGTTTGCTGTATGATGTAAAGAACCAAATGGGCCAGGTGTGATGGCTTACGCCTGTAATCTCAGCATTTAGGGAGGCCAAGGCGGGCTGATCACCTGAGGTCACGAGTTTGAGACCAGCCTGACCAACATGTGGAAACCCTGTCTCTACTAAAAATACAAAATTAGCCAGGCGTGGTGGCACATGCCTGTAATCCCAGCTAATCGGGAGGCTGAGGCAGGAGAAACCCTTGAACCTGGGAGGCGGAGATAGCAGTGATCCCAGATGGCACCATTACACTCCAGCCTGGGCAACAAGAGTGAAACTTTGTCTCAAAGAAAGAAAAAGAGAGAATCGGCTTGAATCTGGGAGGTAGACATTGCAGTGAGTGGAGATAGCACCACTGCATTCCAGCCTGAGTGACTGAGCGAGACTCCGTCTCAAAAAAAAAAAAAATAGAAAGAAAAAATGGCAAAGACCACAGCTGCCTGGGAAGACTGAAGAATGAAATTTCAAAAGAATGTCAGCTGAGGAGCAAGATCATGCTAGGTGGAGAAGATTCTAGACTGAAGGGACACCACAGAAAAGAAAGCGTGGAAGGGCGTGGCTTGAGGAGAACGAGAGGAGTCCTGGGTTTGTCCTCAGGTCGGGAAGCTGAGGCTTGAAGAATGAGCAGATGAGAGAAATGGAATGCCTGCCATCCTCAGACCTGTGTCCAATACCTCTGTCCATGCATCATCAGGCAGATCTACATCCAGAGCTCACTTCTTTTTTTGTGTATTTTTTTTCTCATGGAGGAAGAGGTTTGTAGTAGTAGCAGTGTAATCTGCAAGGCCAGGCTCTAAAACCAACGAGTCTGCTGAAAACCTAAGCTGCTTCAAGCCAGAGTTTCTTTTTATAAGTGTTAAGAAAATTTGAAATATATATTCAATATCTAATACTTGAAATAGATATCTGATACATAATATTTGAAATATATAATATATCCTCTTTTTTCTTTTTTTTGAGATAGTTTCCTTCTGTTGCCCAGGCTGGAGTGCAATGCTGTGATCTTGGCTCACTGCAACCTTCACCTCCCAGGCTCAAGTGATTCTCATGCCTCAGCTTCCCTAGTAGCTAGGATTACAGGTGTGCACCACCACTCCCATCTAGCTTTTGTATTTTTAGTAGAGACAGGGTTTCACCATGTTGGCCAGGCTGGTCTTGAACTCCTGGCCTCAAGTGATCCGCCTGTCTTGGCCTCCCAAAGTTCTGGGATTACAGGTGTAAGTCATTGTACCCCGCTATGAAATATATAATATATCCTTTAAAGTTCTTTTTATTTTTATTTTTGTAGAGATGAGATCTTGCTATATCGCCCTGGCTGGTCTTGAACTCTTGGGCTCAAGTGATTTTCCCACAGTCTCCCAAAGTGTTGGGATTACAGGTGTGAACCACCACACCCGGGTATATATAATAACACACACATGTGTAATGTTTATGTGCAGTTTTAAGAATAGCAGAACAGACCAGGCATGGTGGCTTAGACCTGTAATCCCAGTACTTTGGGAGTCCAAGGCAGGTGGAGCACGAGGTCGGGAGTTCAAGACCAGCCTGGCCAATATGGTGAAACACCGTCCTTACTAAAAATACAAAAATTAGCCAGATGTGGTGGCACTTGCCTGTAGTCCCATCTACTCAGGATTCAGCCTCACTCTGTCACCCAGAATGGAGTGCAGTGGTGTGATCTCAGCTCACTGTAACCTCTGCCTCCCAGGTTCAAGTAATTCTCCTGCATCAGCCTCCCAAGTAGTTGGGATTACAGACATGCATCAGCACTCGCAGCTAAGTTTTGTATTTTTAGTTGAGATGGGTTTTCGACATGTTCGCCAGGCTGGTCTTGAACTCCTGACCTTATGATCTGCCTGCCTCGGCCTCCCAAAGTGCTGGGAATACAGGCATGAGCCACTGTACTTAGCCGATCTGATGGTTTTATGTGTTTGGTAGTTTCTTCTGTGGGCATTCTCCCTCCTGCTACCTAGTGAAGAAGGTGCTTTGCTTCCCCTTTGCTTTCCACCATGAATATAAGTTTCCTGAGGCTTCCCCAGACATGTGGAATTGAGTCAATTAAACTTCTTTCCTTTATAAAAAAAAAAAAGAGAGAGAGAGAGAAAAAAAAAAAAGAAGCAAATAGAGGTTTACATTTCAATACCTAACAAGAAAACACCTTGGACCTCCCTTGACAGGCAGAAGCCATGGTTCCAAAAGTGTCTGAGGGCAGTTCAGGACATCTGCCTCTTCTGTTCATTGGGAAATAATGTCTAACTAGAGGAGGAACGATGGGCTCTTCTTTCCCATCTTTTTGGATTGGTGCCATTTTATACACTAGACACTTTGAGTTGAAATTTTATTTTATTTTATTTATTTATTTTTTGAGATGGAGTTTCGCTCTTGTTACCCAGGCTGGAGTGCAATGGCGCGATCTCGGCTCACTGTAACCTCTGCCTCCTGGGTTCAGGCAATTCTCCTGCCTCAGCCTCCCCAGTAGCTGGGATTACAGGCACGTGCCACCGTGCCCAGCTAATTTTTTGTATTTTTAGTAGAGACGGGGTTTCACCATGTTGACCAGGGTGGTCTCAATCTCTTGACCTCGTGATCCACCCTCCTTGGCCTCCCAAAGTGCTGGGATTACAGGCATGAGCCACCGCACCCAGCCTGAAATTTTATTTTAAATGATGAAATAAGCCGGGCGTGGTGGCTCAAGCCTGTAATCCCAGCACTTTGGGAGGCCGAGGCGGGTGAATCACGAGGTCAAGAGATCGAGACCACCCTGGCCAACATGGTGAAACCCCATCTCTACTAAAACTACAAAAAATTAGCTGGGCACGGTGGCGCGTGCCTGTAATCCCAGCTACTCGGGAGACTGAGGCAGGAGAATTGCCTGAACCCAGGAGGCGGAGGCTGCGGTGAGCCACGATCGCGCCATTGCACTGCAGCCTGGGTAACAAGAGCGAAACTCCATCTCAAAAAAAAAAAAAGAAAAAAAAAGACTTCCCTAAATGGGAAATCATAAGTTGCATTGAAATATCCAAGTACATGCTCCCAATCAACGAGTGTTAATAATTTGGTCAACACTTTGCATCTTTGCTTTTCCATCATTGCAAATGCAGTCCTGGTGCATGCACGTGCTTTGTCCTAGATGCAGTTATTTTCATCATATCATTAAAGGAGCTGGATCTCTCAGTACAATCACTCCTATATTGCTGTTCCTGCGCATAACTCTTAGTTTCAATATGCTCCGCTTCTTTATTAACAAGGGGACAGGAAAATCAAAGAACTAGTTTCTCTGTAGTGTATGTCAATGCATTTGCATTGATGAAGGCTTCTTTTTCACTGTGGTATTGGTAAAAATTTTAATGGTAAACTCCGAGGTTGATTTGAAAAGAAAATGGCCTGTTTCTCTTCCCCCTTAAGAAAAGCCTCAAAAGTACATGAATGGTCTGCAACGTTCCAGCCATCTGAATACTGGCCAGTAGCCCTTGCTCTTGGTGGCTGTACACAATATTCACCATATTGCTTTCTGGCTATGGACAGATGTTAATTTACTGTAGGAGCAGCCAGTGTTTTGAGAAGGAGACGACATCCTGTACTTTTCATTCGCTTTTTGGGTGCATTTTAAACACTGTTTCTTTTTATTCTCTGAAAGCTGATCTAAACCAGAGAATGATACTGCACCCCACCAGCACTGATAGGGAGGGCTGTGCACATGTGGGTGGTAGACTTCACGTTATCATCTTTCTGAATGGTTTCTATAGAGATGGAACCAACAAATTCCGGTGACGTGAGGGGAAAATAAATGGATGACATAGCCTTGAAAGAAAACAAACGTTTGGGCTCCTGAAAGAAAATTTACATCAGGTTTAGAATTTATTTTATGGGGTTCACTCTTGCATATTTTCAACCGCTGATAGCATCAGAACGTTTACGTTTTCCTTATAGCTATTTCTGTTTGGTATAATTTTGGCAGCAGGATTAAAATGAGAGAATCTCAGGAGTGTTTGTCCTGCAAAAGCCCATGACAGCCTTTCCCAATTCCAGCCAAAATGATAGAAAACACTGATTATTTTGGGTTAACTGTTAATGCCATGTTGAATATATCAAGCATCCTACTTGAGCTAAACTAAATGCCTTCTTGGATGTGCAGATACCTTTTTTTTTTTTTTTTTTAGACGGAGTTTCGCTCTTGTTACCCAGGCTAGAGTGCAATTGCACGATCTTGGCTCACCGCAACCTCCGCCTCCTGGGTTCAGGCAATTCTCCTGCCTCAGCCTCCCGAGTAGCCGGGATTACAGGCACGCGCCACCATGCCCAGCTAATTTTTTGTATTTTTAGTAGAGATGGGGTTTCACCATGTTGGCCAGGATGGTCTCGATCTCTTGACCTCGTGATCCACCCGCCTCAGCCTCCCAAAGTGCTGGGATTACAGGCTTGAGCCACTGCGCCTGGCCGCAGATACCTTTTTATATTTTAAAATATATTTAGAAACAAACCAATTGAGTTAGTCAGTTGGAACATAGACATTATAGATCACAGACACATTTTATTAATCACTATATTTTACTTGATTGAGTCAAACTCTTGTAAGCATGATGGCTAGGCCTTTTGATAATAATTTTCTCCTGAAATGAAGTTATTTATCGTCCCTCAGATCTGAGGCTTACTGTCCTTTAATAGATCATTGTTAAAAGCATTAATACCTGTTTTATTTCAGTAGTGCCAAAAACCTGCTAATACAAGAAGTTTACATGTAAAAGTAGTGAGATTACATATTTGGTATCTTTGCAAGACAACAATTTTAAAGGTCTCTACCTTTAGCAGTGATAAACAACATTGACCTCACCTTGAACTTATAAAAGGGTTGAGAGAGAAATATTACATAAGGGATGAAAAGGATGTAATGAATTTGAATAAAAAATAGTTTTTAAGTGGGAATATATAATAATATCTAAATTGAATTCTGGGGGAGTCCTTTTGGGAAAGGCCTGTCAGCATATGCTTTAAAAAAATTTTTTTGAAGATGATAACGAAAAAAACACCAACTTTTCAAGAGCCAATGGGTCACTGAAAATACTGATCCTAAGTCAGGCATGTTGACTTAGGCCTGTGGTCCAGCTCCTTGGGAGGCCAAGGCAGGAAGATCACATGAGTCCAGAAGTTTGAGACTGTAGTGCCCAATCATCGCACCTGTTAATAGCCACTACACTCCAGGTTGGGAAGCATAGCAAAACCCTGTATACAAATAACAGAAAAGAAAATACTGTACGGGCCAGGTGCGGTGGCTTACACCTATATCCCAGCACTTGGGAGGCTGAGGTGGGCAGATCACTTGAGGTCAGGAGTTCAAGACCAGCCTGACCAACATGGCAAAACTCTGTCTCTATTAAAAATACAAAAAAATTTACCAGGTGTGGTGGCTGTAATCTCAGCTACTTGGGAGGCTGAGGCAAGAGAATCACTTGAACCTGGGAGGAGGAGGCTGCAGTGAGCAGAGATTGTGCCACCGTACTCCAGCCTGGGCAACAGTGAAATTCCATTTCAGAAAAAAGAAAATACTGGTTATTTATTTATTTTTGGTAAGACAGGGTCTCCATCTGTCACTTAAACTAGAGCACAGTGGTGCTCTAATAGCTCACTGTAAACTGGAACTCATGGGCTCAAGTAGTCCTGTCCAGCCTTCTGAGTAGGTGGGTCTTACTGCTGTGAGCCACCTCGCCAGGCTAATTTTTTTTTTCTTAATAGAGACGGGGTTTCACCATGTTGGCAGGATGGTCTCCATCTCTTGACCTCCCTTGTGATCTGCCCACCTCAGCCTCCCAAAGTGCTGGGATTACAGATGTGAGCCACCATGCCCGGCCCTAATTTTTTATTTTAATTTTTAGTAGAGACAAGGTTTCTCTGTGTTGCCTAGGTGGTTCTTGAACTACTTGCCTCAAAAGATTTTCCTCCCAAAGTGCTGAGGTTACAGCTATGAGCCACCACACCTGGTCTGTATACTGAATCTTAAAACACATATAGACAGACATATAGGCAGGAAGCTAGGGATTTTAAAAGTTTCTGAGTGCAAAAGAATCTAGTATACAGAACTAAGTATTAAGAAGCACTGGGTTTTTGTTTTGTTTGTTGAGACAGGGTAGTGTCTTGCTCTGTCATGCAAGCTGTAGTGAATGGCCTGATGTTGGCTCATTGCAGCCTCCACCTCCTGGGCTAATTTATGAGCCACCACACCTGGCCTGTATACTGAGTCTTAAAACACATATAGACAGACACATACAGGCAGAAAGCTAGGGATTTTAAAAGTTTTTAAGTGCAAAAGAATCTACAGATGCTAATTTACAGTTGCTATTATTCACTTAAATAACCTTTGGATAGTACATAAATCTGATTTGAGCATTAAGAAAAGTCTCTCATATAGGTGATGTCATTTACATTGAGAGCCAAGAGATATTGGCTAGAGTGAGATTTAGCTATTTGTCCCAGTTCACAAGTACACTCATGCCCTGTGTAGTGATGTTTTGGTCAGTGACAGATTGTGTGTATGACAATGGTCCTGTAAAATTATACTTCTGTATTTTTACTGTACCTTTTCTATATTCAGAAACACAAATACTTAACCATTGTGTTACAATTGCCTATAGTATTCAGTACAGTAATGTGCTGTACATGTTGGTAGCCTGGGAGTGATAGGCTATGCCATGTAGCATAGGTGTGTAGTAGGATATACATTCTAAGTATGTGTAAGTACACTCTATGAGGTTCACACAACAATGACTCAATCACCTAGTGATGCATTTCTCAAAACATATCTCTGTTGTTAAGTCATGCATGATTGTAGAAAGTAAAATTAAGGCTTGGCACAGTGGCTGACCCCTGTTATCCCAGCAATTTGGGAAGCTGAGGTATAAGGATCGCGTGAGCCCAGGAATTTGAGACCAGCCTGGACAATATAGTGAAACCCTGTCTCTACAAAAAAATAAATAAATAAAACCCAGAGCTTCAGCTGGGCATGGTGGCTCATACCTGTAATCCCAACACTTCGAGAGGCTGAGGTGGGTGAGTCACTGAGCCTAGGAGTTTGAGACCAGCTTGGCCAATGTGGTGAAACTTTATCCCTACGAAAAAATTAGCTGGGTGTGGTGGTGCATGCCCATAGTCCCAGCTACTCCAGAGATGAGGTGGGAGGATTGCTTGAGCCCAGGAGGTGGAGGTTGCAATGAGCCAACATCAGGCCATTCACTACAGCTTGCATGACAGAGCAAGACACTACCCTGTCTCAACAAACAAAACAAAAACCCAGTGCTTCTTAATACTTAGTATTTTTGAAGATTCAGGGAAATCTGTGAATCACTGTACTGCTTAAGAGAATACAGAAAGACCTGCTCTTTCTGAAGAGGAACTTGGTGCTGTGTGCTGGGAGCTTTAGAACTAATTATCAGGCTGGGCGAAGTGGCTCACACCTGTAATCCCAGCACTTTGGGAAGCCAAGGGGGGTGGATCACCTGAGGCTAGGAGTTCGAGACAAGCCTAGCCAACATGGCAAAACCTCATCACAACTAAAAATACAAAATTTAGCTGGGTGTGGTGTTGACTGCTTGCTATACCAGCCACTTGGGAGGCTGAGGCAGGAGAATCGTTTAACCCAGGAGGCAGAGGTTGCACTGAGCCGAGAACTCGACACTGCACTCCAGTGTGGGTGACAGAGCAAGACTCCATCTCAAAAAAAAAAAACAATCCTAATTATCATTTGATTTGGAATTTTACTTCTAAAGATTTATCCTAAGGAAATAAGAACAAGATAAAGATAAGGATCTTCACTATTATGCTATTTCTAATATTTGAAATCAAAAGTAATATTCAACTGGAAGGAACTTGTTAAATAAATAAGATTTACATGAAGAAATTATAATTTATTTAAGCTATAATAAATATAATTATTTATAAATAAATTATGTAATACCATAGAGCAGTTAAAATTATGTTTTTGAATAATATTTAAAGATGTTAGAAATTGTTCGTGGAGTAATGTTAACTGAAAAATGTTAGGATACAGAAACTTATTTTATTTTTAGTAGAGATAGAGTCTCACTATGTTGCCCAGGTTGGTCTTGAACTCCTGGTGCAAGCAAGAAGTGATCCTCCCACTTTGGCCTCCCAAAGTGTTGGGATTATAGGTGTGAGCCTCCATGCTTGGCCAATCCTGCTTCTAAGTATAAATAGATTATGATGTAGAAAGGGATTGAAAAAAATGCACCTGAATGTTAACTGTAGTTATGTTAAAGTTTGGGGATTATTAATGATTTTATTTTCTCAATAGTTACCTGGGTTTTCCAATTTGTTACAACGAACATGTATAATGTAATCATAAAAAAGTAGTAAATGTGTTCCTGACACGTAGGAGATGGTTAATGAATGGTAGCTGGTGTCTTTAACATTTGGAACATACAATAAACAGAAAATTTAAGGTTAATCATCTCACCACCCAGAGAAAACTGGCTTACATTTTGGTTCACCTACTTGTTTTTACAAATTTATAAAAACAAGATCATTTTGTATTTTTATTATTATTATTATTATTTTTGGAGACAGGTCTCACTCCCATCACCCATGTGGGAGTGCAGTGGCATGATTATGGCTCATTGCAGCCTCAAACTATCCTCTAGCCTCATGTTTTTGCTTTATTTATTATTATTATTGAGACAGAGTCTTGCTCTGTTGCCCAGGCTGGAGTGCAGTGGCACAGTCTTGGCTCACTGCAACCTCCATCTCCCAGATTAAAGTGATTCTTCTGCCTTAGCCTTCTGAGTAGCGGGGACTACAGGTGTGCACTATCACGCCTGGATAATTTTTGTATTTTTAATACAAGGTTTCAGCATATTGACCAGGCTGATCTTGAACTCCTGACTTCATGATCTTTCCGCCTCAGCCTCCCAAAGTGCTGAGATTACAGGTATGAGCCACCACACCTGGCCTGATTTTTTTTTAATAGAGGTGAAGTCTCATATGTTTCCCAGGCTCATCTCAAACTCCTGAGCTCAAGTGATCACCCACCTCAGCCTCCCAAAGTGCAAGAATTACAGATGTGAGCCACTGCGCCCAGCCTCCATCTGCTTTTTTGTATTTTTTGAAAGCTTTGAAACCAATGTCTTATCTTTGACAGGGAATGTGGTGGGGAGGTTGCCTTTCCAAGCAGTACAATGTCAAGACTTTGAAATAATTTTCTGAGATTTGTTTGTACTGGGGTGTGTCTGTGTGTATGTGTGTGTGTGTGTGTGTGTGTGTGTGAGAGCCAGTGTGTGTGTGTGAGTGTGTGTGTGAGAGACAGTTTGTGTGTGAGTGTGTGTGTGAGAGGGAGAGACTGTGTGTGTGAGAGAGAGTGTGTGTGAGAGGGAGAGACAGTGTGTGTGTGTGAGAGAGTGTGTGTGAGAGGGAGAGACTGTGTGTGAGAGTGTGTGTGAGAGGGAGAGACTGTGTGTGTGTGAGAGAGGGAGAGACAGTGTGTGTGTGCAAGAGTGTGTGTGAGAGGGAGAGACTGTGTATGTGTGAGAGAGAGAGAGAGAGTGTGTGTGTGTGTGTGTGTCTATATATGGCAGAATGGATTTTTCTTGAACAGCTTGGTTTAGCAACTGTAGATTAGTTTCTAATCTGCCAAATTCTAAGTGGGTGGTGAACTGGAATGAATGAGGCACACAATACATGGTGCTGGCAAATAGAAAGGGAAATCTGAACAGAAATGGGGTCATACAAAAGGCGTAGACAACAGGCAGGCAGTTGTGATCTCAAATCAGACAAGGTCTACATGCACGGCTTGACACCTTGAAGACAGATGTGGCACTACTCCAGCCAACTGCTTAGATTGCCTGGCTAGTAAAAAACTTTCATTTTACTCGGAGTCACTTTTTGCCATGGAGAAACACACACATGCTCAGGTATACACATATACAAGCTGGTCCAGCTGATAGATAGGAATGACTTAGTATATCCATAAAGACAGGCCCAGGATATACAATAGGAAGAGAGAGAACAATGCTCCAGAGAACTGATCATAGCACAGAAAATAACAGGAAAAACAAGAAAAGTGTCTGCTAAAAAGGAAATGGTAATTAGACAATATGTATATAATACTCTGCATTCATTGAAAATTATGCTGTAAAAAATATTTGCTGATGTGGGAGATATTCACGATATACTAATTTTAAAAGTAAAATAGGCCAGGCGTGGTGGCTCTCACCCATAAGGATGAAGGAACCAAATTGGTTAACTCACATATCCAAAGCCACATTCTTGGCTAATAATTGAAGGAGATAAGTTAGAATCCATGTTGATGCTACCTTCTAAATACTTCTGTCTTCGAATTTCAATAGCTGTGGAGTTAACTGCCACAGACTCTTAGTAACTAGATAGTGAGAATTCTTAAATAGACCTCTATTAATTTCTTAGCATTTAGAACTTCTCCTGATTATAGCATAAAACAAGGATTTTAAACGAATCAAGCAAATGTTTTGAGTATTACCTGTTAGATTGTTGGATGCTTTCCTATTGTAAACTGTGAATAAGTTCTTCTTTTATCTAGGGGAAAGATAAACCAAGTGAAATTTCTGTTTATAATATTATAGGTAGGCTCAAGTGAATTTTGAGAGCCAGCCCATAATACACACACACATTGTTAAAATAGAATATTAAAAAAAAAAAAAAAACAGAAGGAGGTCCAATGCAGTGGCTAATGCCTGTAATCCCAGCACCAGCACCAGCACTTTGGGAGGCTGAGGCACGTGGATTGCTTGAGCTCAAGAGTTGAAGACCAGCTTGGGCAACATGACAAAACCCTGGCTCCACAAAAAATACAAACATTAGCAGAGCCTGATGGCCTGTGCTTGTTGTCCCAGCTGCTTGGGAGGCTGAGGCCAGAGGATCTCTTGAGCTTTAGACATTGAGGCTACAGTGAGCCGTGATCATGCCATCGCACTGCAGCCTGGGTGATGGAACAAAACCCTGTCTGAAAAACAAAAAATACAAACCAAAAACAAGAGAACCAGAGAGATAGGAAAATAAGTACTGCTTATCCCCAAACAAAGGGTAATATTGTTACTATGATTTAGTTTAAGCTTCTTTGCAAAGGCCAAAAAGAAGCTTACTGATGTGTTATGTAATTCTCCTCAAGATAGGCAAATTATTTTCAGGTACTGAATCCTAAAGTGAAAGCATTTCATGTGCTTCTCTAAACAGCAGAGTCAGAGTCTGACAGGACCTTTTGTTTCCCTTGCAGGATCACCCAGTATACTCCATACCAGCCCGAAGTGTCTCAGGGGAGGCTGGAGAGTTTACTCAACTACCAAACCATGGTGTGTGACATCACAGGCCTGGACATGGCCAATGCATCCCTGCTGGATGAGGGGACTGCAGCCGCAGAGGCGCTACAGCTGTGCTACAGGTGAGAGGCTCACCCTGAGAGGCCTCCAGTCTTTCTCCAGCATGGGCAAGCTCCACAGTACCCGTCAGTGCCCAGTGACTTCTCTCTCTCTCCCTTTCTCTCTCTCTCTCTCTCTCTCACACACACACACACACACACACACACACACACACACACACACAGTTGTTAAGTCCAGAGGTAATGTTAGGCTTACAGATGTTTATGGCAACCCCAAGATTTTGTCAAGGAACCATGCTTCTCTTACTCCACCATCTCTGTGATGCTTTAACCCTGATGGTCAGAAGACAACCGCAGGAGTTCTAGCCTAGCGGTGACTTATGCACCCAGGAAAATCAGGGAAGGGTAAGGGAGACTTGTAGCTAAATAAGCCCTCTTTAAACAAATGTTTGGAAGCCCCACTCAACAACTTACACTTCATTAGCCACCCCTTCCTGCAGGTGACCTAAAGAAAGAACTTTTTAAATGGGCACACTGCTGTTCCCCCTATGTATTTGAGTCCTGTTCGTTGGGGTGAAGGGAGGAATAGATAGGTAGGAAGTGGCAATCTGCAATGTAATAGAAAATATCACCCTCTTTTATGATTGTGAAGAATATTGTTCTTAGGTTATATTTGTTTATAGCTTGTTTTGTTTGTTTTTGAGATGGAGTCTTTCTCTGTCGCTCAGGCTGGAGTGCAGTGGTGCGATCTCAGCTCACTGCAACCTCTGCCTCCTGAGTTCGTGTGATTCTCTTGCCTCAGCCTCCTGAGTAGCTGGGATTATGGGCATGTGCCACCACGGCTGGCTGTTTACGCCATTTTCGTTATTTTACTAAAATACGCCATGTTGGCCAAGCTGGTCTTGACCTCCTGACATCAAGTGATCCACCTGCCTTGGCCTCCCAAAGTGCTGGGATTACAGGCCTGAACCACCACGCCCGGTCTTGTTTTCTTTTTATAGTATATTGTGAATATTTCTTTAGTCAGCTTTCTAGAGTATGACTTTTTAAAGAAACTGAAAAACTCAGAGGTTCAAAACCTAAGGGTTGGATATTTCCTCCTGGCAGCTGCCCACTGTGAGTACCCACAGAGCTCCCAGGGTCCTTCTGGGTGTCTCCATTAGGATTTTGGTTGGGGTGGGGGAAGATCAGATGGGAGGGCCGGGGTTGGCAGGTGGGGGTTGAAGACATCAGCTCGTTTGGTGAGGGGACTATTTTTGGAAGGAAGGCCAGGGAGCTGGTGCCAGGTCCCCCACTGGGAGGTGCTGGCATGAGGGAGCAGCTGAGTGTAGGCCTGGGGGCTGTGAGGGTTGTTCTGGGGACAGGAAGAGGTCAGAAAGGGCAAGGCAGTGAGGCTAGGGCGGCAATGTGATCTTAAGCAGCTGACTCGGTGCCTTGCTTTGGGAGGGCAGAGGGCGGGAGCACGGGAGGGGGAAGCCCAATTAGGAGTGGACTTTGGATAGACGTGGCTTGGAGTGGGGGTGAGGGTGTTGCTCCCAGGGCGGGTATGGGTCAGATGTGAGGGAACCTTCCCATTGTTCCAAACCTTGGCAGTAGAGCTGAGTGTAAAGGTGTGAGGGTCTCTGGTGGGGGTGTAACAGCATAGAGACAAAGGTCCTGGTACTGACCAGGGGTAGATTCTCAGGCCTGTAGAGTAGGACTTCTGGTATCTCCATGGCACTGGCATGGAACTGCCATAATTTATTTAATCTCTTGTCTATTACACATTTAGTTTGTTTCCATCTTTTATTGTTATTAATAGTGTTTCATCTGCATCCTTATAATACATCTTTGTTAAAACTTCTGATTATTTCCTGAAGAGCCATTTCTAGAAGTGGAGTTACTGAATCAGGATGGACAATCCACAGTGGTTCTCCAGTTCATCCCCTTCCTTCATTTGCCTTCCCAGCACTCAGGAGTGTACCTTCCTGGTAGAATTCTCATGTAGATGGTCATCTGGTTGGGAAAGGTGCCCACATGCATGCTGTGTCTTAGGTTTTGTGCCCCTAGTCCTGAGTGCCCATGTAAGCTTCGTTTTTGGCTTCTGTAGACTTGGGATGAAGAGCGAGCCCCATGCTTGCTCAGCAGGTTTACGGGCCTCTGGTGCATTCCAGCCATAGGCCTTTCTGATTCCTGAGTGGCTGCTGGGGGTAGGTTGTCCCTTTTGTCAGGGACAGACAGCAACAAAGAAGTGCCGTCCACCTACCGCTGGTTATTATTCTCAACTTTTCACTAAGTTTCATCTTACCTCTTTTTTAGAAAATTGCTTTATTTATTTTTTGAGGCAGCGTTTGACTTTTGTCAAACTGGAGTACACAATCTCAGCTCACCACAGCCTTGACCTCCCTGGTTCAAACAATCCTCCTACCTCATCCCCCTGCCACGTAGCTGGGACTATAGGCCCGTGTCACCATGCCCATCTATTTTTTGTAGAGATGGAGTTTTGCCATGTTTCCCAGCTGGTCTTGAACTTCTGAGCTCAAGCAATCTACCTGACTCAGCCTCCCAAAGTGCAAGGATTATAGGTGTGAGTCACCATGAGCAGCCGATTTTTTTTTTTAATACAAAAACTGGCTGGGCATGGTGGCACATGCCTGTAGTCCCAACTATGGAAGAGCTGGGTGCTAAGGTGGAAGGATCACTTGAGCCTGAGAGGTTGAGGTTGCAATGAGTTGTGGTTGCGCCACTGCACTCCAGCCTAGGTGACAGAGTGAGACCCTGTCCCTGCCAAAAATAAAATAAAAATAAATAAATAAAATATTTTATTAATTAATTTATATATGTATGTATTTATTTATTTGAGACAGAGTCTTGCTCTGTGGCCCAGGCTGGAGTGCAGTGGTGCAATCTCAGCTCACTGCAACCTCTGCCTCCTGGGTTCAAACAATTCTTCCTCAGCCTCCTAAGTAGCTGGGATTACAGGTAGGTGCCACCACACCTGGCTAAGTTTTGTGGTTTTAGTAGAGCTGGGGTTTTGCCATGTTGGCCAGGCTGGTCTTGAATTCCTGACCTCAGGTGATCCACCCGTCTTGGCCTTTCATAATGCTGGGATTACAGGCGTGAGCCACTGCACCTGGTCAGTTTTCACTTGTATCTAATCCATTTCCTTTGCTTTATTTTCTTTTTCCTCAGGGTATATTTTTAAACATTTGGAACAATTTTTTAAAAATTGTTATGGAATAAACATAGAAACTGAACCATCTTGAGACTGACTTTCTAAACGGTGTTTGAATGGGAATTCGATCTGTGAGGAAATGCTAATCAGTAAATGCTATTAGTTATTGATGACTCAGTATTTTTTATACTGTGCTTACACTTACCCTAGATACCAAGTTTGCTTTGCATTCTTAGAAGATAGTCTGATTTATTTAATGTTCATGTTAGAATGTGCTTTTTCTTTTCAACAGACACAACAAGAGGAGGAAATTCTTTGTTGACCCCCGTTGCCACCCACAGACAATAGCTGTTGTCCAGACTCGAGCCAAGTAATTAATTTTATTCATATTTTAAACTCAAGATAATGTCGTGTTCATCTCCTGCTGTGTCTTTATCTTTCTCACTTCCAAACTCATTGGAGGTAAATCTGAAACAGGCTTTTTTGCTGTTTAAACTGGGGTTGCTGAGTTTTGCCTTCCCTCTCACTTTCTTCCAGGGATCTCTGGTAAGTAAACTGTGTTAGAATTGAGCCAGGAAATACACAGTTGCCATTGCTTTATACAGAGGTGGCTTACACCTGTAATCTCAGCACTTTGGGAGACCGAGGCAGGCGGATCACGAGGTTAGGATATTGAGACTATCCTGGCCAACTTGGTGAAACTCCTATCTCTACTAAAAATACAAAAATTAGCTGGGTGTGGTGGCGTGCGCCTGTAATCCCAGCTACTTAGAAGGCTGAGGCAGGAGAATCGCTTGAACCAGGGAGTTGGAGGTTGCATTGAGCCAAGAGGGTGCCACTGCACTCCAGCCTGTGCAAAAGAGTGAGGCTCTGTCTCAAAAAAAAAAAAAAATTGATTTCATCAGATCAGGTTTTGGAATGTTTGAAAAACAGAGAGAAAAATGGGATTCAAATACAACCGTTAGGATTTTGTGTGTATTTCTTGCAAATGTAGTTTACAAAGGAAGCCCACAGTTCCTAGGTGAGATGCAACATAGTTTTAAGTGTAGTGCTTCTCTTTAGTGCTGTAATCAGGTCAAACAAACCTGGAAACGACCACCATTTGTAGATACTTGTTTTCTCCTTTGTAAAAGTTGAGCATTCTTCCACCTACCCATTCCAGTGTCCCTTCAGAGGGGGGTTTCTGACATATAATTGGCATTAGATAGTTTCAGGAATCTAAGGAAGTTCTTCCTCCTTGTCTTACTGATGGTTTTTCTTTCACTGAAGAGTGATCCCTCGTGAAAGAGGTGATGGATCTGTTGTTACAGGTATTGACTCCTTAGCCCTAGGAAGCGATGTTCCTGGTCTTCTCTCAGGAGCAGATTGTGACAGGAAAGGGCAAAGGGGATAGATAGAAGGCAAAGGGGATTCATAGGATAGAAGAGGGGAACAGAAGCAGAGCTGTTGGATGTGCTAGAGTTGCTGTAACGCAGTTACCACTGAGGGGCCTGGTGTGGGACGGGCTGGTGGCAGGGGTGGGAGGCCTTTGGAGCGCACAGAAAATGAAAGCTGTCTTACTGAAAAGGAAGTGTTAGTTAGTTAATTAATTTTCCTTTGTAATCCAAAACCATGAATGTTCTTTGTTGTGTGTCTTCCCAGATATACTGGAGTCCTCACTGAGCTGAAGTTACCCCATGAAATGGACTTCAGTGGAAAAGATGTCAGTGGAGTGTTGTTCCAATACCCAGACACGGAGGGGAAGGTGGAAGACTTTACAGAACTTGTGGAGAGAGCTCATCAGAGTGGGGTAGGCATACCTTTCTTGTGGGGTCTATGGAGGTGTATCCCAACTTGTGTTTGTCTGTCTGTCTGTCTATGTCTCTGTCTCTGTCTCTCTCTTTGTCTTTTCATGTGCCTTAATTTCTTTACCATTATCACATGGTAAGACTCTCCTTCCTGCCTCCTTGCTGCAAATTTGTTCTGTTCACTGATTCCTGGCACATGGTAGTCACTCAGTGCATATTTACTGAATGAGTAAATGAGCAAATGGAGTTCACAGGATATGAATATACTCTGCCAGTCTTCCTGTAGTTAAGGTAATTTGCTCCTCTCCCACTAATCTCAGGGAAAGGTGGCAACCTTATTCCTTTTTTCTCATTTCCTTTCTAGAGCCTGGCCTGCTGTGCTACTGACCTTCTAGCTCTGTGCATCTTGAGGCCACCTGGAGAATTTGGGGTAGACATCGCTCTGGGTAGCTCACAGAGATTTGGAGTGCCACTGGGCTATGGGGGACCCCATGCAGCCTTTTTTGCTGTCAGAGAAAGCTTGGTGAGAATGATGCCTGGAAGAATGGTGGGGGTAACAAGGTAAAGGGGCTCATGTTTCTCTCCTTTTATTGTGATTATGATTTCCCTGATTCCTTCTCCTGATCACAAATGTTGATTTCTCTCTGAATTCAGTCGGGCCATGTTGAGTCAGTTACGGAAATGTACAACGTAGATTCAGAAGAACAGTTCTGTTTGGGGTATGAGCTAGTACTTCTCAAACACCATAAATTTGTAAATTTTTTGAAAAATTTTGTGTATAATTTACAATGTAGTTGTATTGAAGTCATATAACACATTTGCTTAGGTTGATGGAAGCCTTGAAAGACTAAATATTTCAGGCATGTTTTGTATCTAGACAGTTCCTTTCTTAAAAGCATTATGCCACATGGGTCTGTAAAGACAAATGCAAAAACTGTCTATAAACTACATGCTTAGTGCCCTCGGCGTTCCTTCCTAGAGGCTTCCGCCTAGTGGCCATTTGAGTAATTTCCAAATGTGCTTTCCTGATTGCGTCTCATTGGTGAAACCTCTCAGATTAAAAACAGATGTTCAGTAGTAGTCTTTGTTCCTTAAAAAGAAGAGAAGACGAAAAGGAAGGGGGGACCTAGACGCATGCCAGGATTATTACTAGGGAAATTTAGCTTTATCTCTTTGAACTTTGATAAAAGCTGGGCTATTAACATGAGTGAATAGCCTGAATTAGTGAATGATGTGATGATAATGTCAATTATTTTAAAAATTATACCAGATGGCTTTCAAAAAGTTTAGTATATTAATTATTGTTGGCTGATTTTTTTTTTTTTTTTTTTTGAGACGGCATATTGCTTTGTCACCCGGGCTGGAGTGCAGTGGCTGCTCACTCTGCAGCCCTATCTCCTGGGTTTAAGCAATTCTCCTGCCTCAGCCTCCTAAGTAGCTGGGACTACAGGCACCTTGCCATCATGCCCAGCTAATTTTTGTATTTTTAGTAGAGATGGGGTTTCACTGTTGGCCAGGATGGTCTTGATCTCCTGACCTCGTGATCCACCTGCCTCAGTGTCCCAAAGTGCTGGGATTACAGGCATGAGCCACTGCGCCCAGCCTATTGGCTGATTTTATAATGAACTTATTTTTCTGAAAAAATGGCCCAAGAGGTTGATGAAATAAAGTTGAAGACTGCTTAATGTTGGGTTTATTGAAATTTTTTGTATTAGGGAGGGAAAATTTTTGAGACAAATGGTAAGACTATTACTTCTTTTTTTTTTTTTAATAGCCATACGGTCGCTTTGTATTTCCAGCATAGTTTTCCCATATCTGTAGAAGATTGGTTCCAGGACCCCTTTCTCCATGGATGCCCAAATCCATGGATGCTCAAGTCCCTTAGATAAAACAGTGTGGTATTTGCATATAACCTGTGCACATCCTTTTTAAGAAGGATGTCGCTTTGTCACCAGGCTGGAGTGCAATGGCGCCATCTCAGTTCACTGCACCTCCGCCACCCAGGCTCAAGCAATCCTCCCACCTCAGCCTGCCAAGTAGCTGGGACTTCGGGTGTGCGCCACTGCATCCAGCTAATTTTTAAAAGTTTTTTTGTAAAAATAAGGTTTTACCATATTGCTCAGGCTGGTCTTGGGGCTCAAGTGATTTGCCCATCCAAGCCTCCAAAAATGCTGGGATTACAGGTGTGAGCCACCATGCCTGGCTCCTGTATACTTTAAACCATCTTATAACACCTAATGCTATGCAAGTAGTTGTTATGCTATATTGTTATTTTAAAATTTGTGGATTTTTTTTTTTTTTTTCTGAGGCAAAGGTTGCAGTGAGCCGAGATCCTGCCAGTGCACTCCAGCCTGGGTGAAAGAGGGAAACTCTGTCTCAAAAAAAAAAAAAAAAAAAAAAATTCAGTCATCCTGTTTAGATTAGAAATTGTTTCTTTATGAACTTGCACTCAAGTACATTTGCTGAATTCACTTCTAGCTGGAAAGGAAAGAAGTAATTCGATTATTTATAGTAGCCCGTGGTGCTGTAATTATCTGTGCTAACTGGTTGCTTTATTCTTGGTCCAGAGATGCCACTGGGAAAGAAGTGTATCGTCTTGCTCTTCAAACCAGGGAGCAACACATCCGGAGAGACAAGGCTACCAGCAACATCTGTACAGCTCAGGTAAATCACATATCTGCCTTGACCACTGAATGCCTTACGATATACAGAAATGAGCTACTCATTCATTCATTTATTCATTCATTCATTTATTCACCACCTCCTGAGCAGTGAGCACACCAGAGATGGCAAGATCTTATTGGTGTAAAAGGCTTATTATCTTATGAGAACCAAAATACAGTGTTGGCTGGGTGTGGTGGCTCATGCCTGTAATCTGAACTCTTTGAGAGGCCAAGGCAGGCAGATTACTTGAGCGCAGGAGTTGGAAACTTGCCTGGGATACATTGCAAAACCCTGTCTCTATGAAAAATAAAATAAATTAGCCAGCAGTGGTGGTATGTGCCTGTCGTCCCAGGTACTAGGGAGACTCAGATGGGAAGATCACTAGAACCTGGGAGGTTGAGGCTGCAGTGAGCCATGATCATGCCACTGCACTCTAGCCTGGGTGACAGAGAGAGACATTGTCCCCCACTCCTGCCCCCCAAAGAAGTTAAAAAAAATACACTTTGTTTTACTGGTGTTCTTTATATGTACACCCTTTGCCTATGCATTCTCTTCATCATAAATGTTTTAATATTAAAAAAATCTAAAGAACATTATTAGTTTCATTTTACCCATAAATTAAAATATATGTAAATAAAAAGATAGATATCAGGATCTCTAATGGTCTTGGCTTTGGGCCAGATTTGTTACAGGAGGCAGTTGAGACATCCTGTCTTAGGGCTGAGATGGAGCCTCTCCAGGAATGGGTTGAGGAAGTCACCGTGAGGGCTTTGAGATAACTGTGCTCGAGGGAGGATGGTGGTGGTCCCGAGGCACTCTTTCTGGGAGGTCATAACTGGTATTCTTTAAAAGGATGGGATAAAGCAGGAAGAGCTTCCTGGGTTCTGACCAGAGTTCTGGGTTCTGCTCCTTGAAGTTGCCCCAGGGCTAAGGTCAAAGTGTTTGTGAAACTCAGCCAACCCCTAGGATCAGTTGGAGGACCACTGCTGAGCATAGGATCCATTCTAAGTGCATCTCCTGTTTTTTTTTTTTTTTTTTGAGACAGAGTCTTGTTTCTCCATCACCCAGGCTGGAGTGTGGTGGCACAGTCTTGGCTCACTGCAATCTCTGCCTCCCAGGTTCAAGTGTTTCTTGTGCCTCAGCCTCCTAAATAGCTGGAATTACAGGCACATGCTACCACACCCAGCTAATTTTTGTATTTTTAGGTGATACAGGTTTCATCATGTTGGCCAGACTGGTCTCAAACTCCTGACCTCAAGTGATCAGCCTGCCTGGGCCTCCCAAACTGTTGGGATTATAGGTGTGAGTCATGACACCTGGCCTCTTTTTTTTTTCTTCAGACAGATTCTTTCTCTGTTGCCCAGACTAGAGTGCAGTGGCATGAGCATAGCTCACTGCAGCTTCAACCTCCAGGGCTCAATTTATCCTCCGGCCTCAACCTTCTAAGTAGCTGGGACTATGGGCACGTTCTGCCATGCCCAGCTAATTTTCAAAAAATTTTTTGTAGAGACAAGGTCTCACTTTGTTGCTCAGGCTGTTCTCAAACCCCTGAGCTCAAATGATGGCATGAGCCACCGTTCCTGACCATTGTAATTGCATCTCTTCTATGAAGAGTCAGAGAGGGATATCACAGATACTTCAATGGGAGGTGTAGTGTTCTTCCATCTCAGGGCTTTGGCATCTATAACTACCGCTGAAAGGCTTCCCCAGGAAGGCAGTGGACAATAAAATCTTCTTACAGTTAGTTCTGCAGCCACTGGTCTTTGGAGCCATTTCCTTGGTTGGTCATTTTGTATTATGTTTTGCCTCAGGAAGGTGCTGCTGCTTTTCAGATAAGAGCTCTTCCAGTAACACAGGAAGGCAAGCCAGTGGGCACAGCCTTTTCCTCTGTTGAACAGCAAGCTGATCTTTATAGGATGTCCTCACATTCAGTAGTTTACCCTCCATGTTTTGAATCCTCTGCTTACGTTTTCCCTTTCTGTGCAGTTGACTGCTCCTGTCTTGCTGTTTCTCCCCAAGTTTTTCCAGGTTTGATCCTAAGTCCATTTAGGGCCTCAGTTTTCTGCCTCTAGATTCATGTTCCAGGTAAACATGGGCTGTCTGCAGTGAACCAGTTATGTTCCTGCTTCTTAATTTTTTCCAGTTCATGTATAGCTGATAATTCATTATTCAACTTGTGTTGAAAAGGTCTGTGTCTTTTCCAGCAATTGTTAAAATGTTTGCCCTGGAGACAGGCATACTCCAGCTTGTCTGATTTTCATCCTCTTATTCTGATGCTCTTCTAACTCTGCGTTGTCTATTTCACTGCATATGTGCCTTTTCATAACTTATTGCGTAAAAGAATTACTCATAACTCCAGTTTTACTCTCTTTGTAAGTGTACACTTCTCCCTGTTTTGTCAGGAAATGAGTGGTGTCTTTTGAGATGTTCCTTTTGCGCTGTATGTCTTTGACCCCCGCCTTCAGTTGTAGCAACTGTTCCACATTCTTCTCTTGCACTTCTCCCTTGGCATTGTGGGGGTCCACTTTTAGTTATGCATCATTGATGGGGCATGACTTTTTTTTAATCTCTGAAAGCATATTAATGAATTTTTGTTTTTAAGATGGAGTTTGGATCTGTCTCCAGGCTGGAGTGCATGGCGCAATCTCGACTCACTGCAATCTCCACCTCCTGGGTTCAAGTGATTCTCCCTCCTCAGCCTCCCAAGTAGCTGGGCTTATAGGCGCTCACCCCCAAGCCCAGCTAATTTTTGTATTTTTAGTAGAGATGGGGTTTCACCATGTTGGCCAAGATGGTCTCCAGCTCTCAACCTTGTGATCCACCTGCCTTGGCCTCTCAAAATGCTGGGATTACAGGCATGAGTCACTGTGCCAGGCCAATGAATTCTTTTTAAAATAAATTTTTTCTATAGGGAAACTCTGAGCCTATTCTGGCTCAGCAGGCTGCCCCATTCTAAAACAAAACCAGAAAAACAGGGTGTGGTGGCTCACGCCTGTAATCTCAACACCTTGGGAGGCCAAGGCAGGAGGATTGCTTGAGTCCAGGAGTTCAAATCCAGCATGGGCGACATAGTGAAACTACTGTCTTTACGAAAAATACAAAAATTAGCCAGGTGTTGTGGTGCACACCTGTAGTCCCGGCCGCTCAGGAGGTGAGGTGGTAGGAGCACTTGAGCCTGGGAGGTTGAGGCTGCAGTAAGCTGCAATCATGCCACTGCACTCCAGCCTGGGTGATATACCCAGACCCCACCTCTACGAAACAAAAAATAAAAGAAACAAATTTTCCATAAATCTGTGGCGTTACCTCAGATGTCTGAATTTTCGTTATGTCCTGTTCTTTATATGCTATTATTTCTTAGCTTCTACCACAATGAGTAGCTCTTTTATTAGCTTTTCTTACTTATTTATTTTTATTATTATTATTATTATTTTTTTTTGAGATGGAGTCTCGTTCTGTCACCCAGACTGGAGTGTGGTGGCATGAGCTAGGCTCACTGAAACCTTCGCCTCCTGGCTCAAGCGATTCTCCTGCCTCAGCCTCCCAAGTAGCTGGGACTACAGATGTGTGCCAGCACACCATGCTAAATCTTTGTATTCTTAGTAGAGACAGGGTTTTACCATGTTAGCCAGGATGGTCTCGATCTCCTTTCTTCATGATCCACCCACCTCAGCCTCCCAAATTGGGATTATAGGCGTGAGCCACTGTGCCCGGCCAATTTTTCTTATTTTTAATATTAAACATTTTTAAAAATAGAGATGGTAACCTTACTTTGTTGCCCAGGCTAGTCTCGATCTCCGGGCCTTAAGTGATCCTCCTGCCTCAGCTACCCAAAGTGTTGGGATCACTGGTGTGAGCCACTGCATCCAGCCTTGTTGGCTTTTCTAAAGTCAGGTGTAGTGAGGAATAATTTATACTTTATTAGCTTTTTTTTTTTTTTTTTTGAGAAGGAGTCTTGCTCTGTCACCAGGCTGGAGTGCAGTGGTGCAATCTCGGCTCACTGCAACCTCCACCTCCCAGGTTCAAGCGATTCTTTCGCCTAAGCCTCCCGAGTAGCTGGGACTACAGGTGTGTGCCAAACGCCTGGCTAATTTTTGTATTTTTAGTAAAGACAGGGTTTCACCATGTTGGCCAGGATGGTCTCGATCTCTTGACCTTGTGATCCACTTGCCTTGGCCTCCCAAAGTGCTGAGATTACAGGCGTGAGCCACCGCGCCCCACCTATTAGCTTTTTTTATTGAGACGTAATTCACCATAAGTTTCACCCATTGAAAGTATTCGGCTCTGGCTTTCACTATATTTACAAGGTTGTGAAACTATCACCAGTATTTAATTTCATAATATTTTTATTATCATGCCTGTAATCTCAGCACTTTGGGAGGCCAAGGCAGGCAAATCACAAGGTCAGGAGTTCAAGACCAACCTGGCCAACATGGTGAAACCCCATCTCTACATAAAGTACAAAAAATTAGCTGGGAGTAGTGGTGGGTACCTGTAATCACAACTACTCAGGAGGCTGAGGCAGGAGAATCGCTTGAACCTGGGAGGTGGAGGGTGCAGAGCTGAGATTGCCATTACACTCCAGCCCAGACAACAGAGTAAGACTCCATCTCAAAAACAAAACAAAAAAAAAATATTTTTATTATTCCTAAAAGAAATTCTATTCCTGTGAAGTAATCACTCCTCATCCCTCTCCCCTTCCTATAGCCACTGGCAACTACTATTCTACTTTCTGTCTCCCTGAATTTGCCTATTCTGAATATTTCAAATAAATGGGATTATACAACATGTGACCTTTTGTACCCAGCTTTGCACAAGGTTTTCAAGATTCATCCATATTGTAGCATGAATGTGTGCCTAATTGTTTTCCATGGCTGAGTAATATCCCATTGTTTGGACATACCACATTTTGTTTATCCATTCATCAATGGGTAAACATTTGAGGTGTTTTAAATAAGGCTGCTCTTAACATTTCTGTGTACATTTTTGTGTGGATGTAGTGTTTTCAGTTCTCTTGGATATATTTCTAGCAATAGAATTGCTGGGTCATATGATAATTCTACGTTTAACTCTTTTGAGGAACTTCCAAACATTTTCCAAAATGGCTGATTATTTAACTTTTCTACCAGTAGCATATGAATATCCTAATTTCTTCTTTTTCACCAATGCTTATTATTGCCTATCTTTTAGTTATAGCCATCCTATTGGATGTGAAGTGATAATCTCACTGTGGTTTTGATTTGCATTTCTGCAATAATTAATGATTTTCAGCATTTATTAGCTTTTGATGCTTTTAAGTACCTTAATTGTATTGTTACTATTTAATTATTTTAGAGGCAGGGTCTTGCTATGTTCCCCTTGTTGGTCTTGAACTCCTGGGCTAAAGCAATCCTCTTACCTTAGCCTCCTAAAGTGTTAGGATTACAGGTGTGAGACCAGCCCATTGTATTTTTAAGTTTGTCTGAATTATGAAAGAAATTGTCATTTTTAAATTATTTTATTATTTTTTTATTATTGGTCTCTATTTTAGTTTCTTGGTTCTTCTTTTGACATTCTAATACTCTTTGAAGTTTTAAAAAGTGGTTTTATGCTTCTCATCAATTTGTTGTTCAGCCATGTGATATAGTCTCTTGATTGTGGAAGGAGTCATCTCTGGATTAAAAAGGGAAATAAACCAATCTCTAAATGTGGTGGTGGAGGCTTCTGGGGCATTCTGTGAACATCAGGCCTGTGTTTCTGTTCCCCAGCTACACAGTCATCAGCATTTAGGCACAGTGTGTTACACATTCTTTACCTCTCCCTTGCCTTCTCCACAGCTGTAAAGTGCTTTGGAGTTTGGGTATTTATTTCTGATTGTCGTAAGGGGTCCACAAGAGTGTTTACACTTTGTCTAGGACTTTTAGTACAAGAATGTCTATTTCCGTGTTTTCTGATGTCTCTTTCTCCTCATTTACTTTATTGTCTGCTAACTTCACCTTCTGGCATCTTTGGAAACTGTTTCTTATTTTGCATTGGCTTCGTAGAGATTTCCTCTAGTAGTCTAGCAGAAAAAAGATGTACCTAACAAAATGGGCTCAGTATGGAATATCATTCAACTGTTTTTTTTTATTTTTATTTTTTTATTGCATTTTAGGATTTGGGATACATGTGAGGAACATGCAAGATAGTTGCATAGGTACACAGGTGGCAGTGTGATTTGCTGCCTTCCTCCCCGTCACCTATATCTGGCATTTCTCCCCATGCTATCTCTCCCCAACTCCCCACCCCCTGCTGTCCCTCCCCTATTTCCCCCCAACAGACTCCAGTGTGTAGTGTTCCCCTCCCTGTGTCCATGTGTTCTCATCGGTCAACAGCCACCTATGAGTGAGAACATACGGTATTTGATTTTCTGTTCTTGTGTCAGTTTGCTGAGAATGATGGTTTCCAGGTTCATGCATGTCCCTACAAAGACACGAACTCACTGTTTTTGATGCCTGCATAATATTCCATGGTGTATATGTGCCACATTTTCCCTGTCCACCAACAATGTAAAAGTGTTCCTATTTCTCCACATCCTCTGCAGCATCTGTTTTCTGCAGATTTTTTAATGATCGCCATTCTAACTGGTGTGAGATGGTATCTCAATGTAGTTTTGATTTGCATTTCTCTAATGACCAGTGATGATGAGCATTTTTTCATATATTTGTTGGCCTCATGTTTGTTTTCTTTTGTAAAGTGTCTGTTCACATCCTTTTGAATGGGCTTGTTTTTTTTCTTATAAATCTGTTTTAGTCCTTTGTAGATTCTGGATATCAGCCCTTTGTCAGATGGGTAGACTGCAAAAATCTTTTCCCATTCTATTGGTTGCCGATTCACTCTAATGACTGTTTCTTTTGCCGTGCAGAAGCTGTGGAGTTTGATTAGGTCCCATTTGTCTATTTTGGCTTTTGTTGCCAATGTTTTTGGTGTTTTGGTCATGAAGTCCTTGCCTATGCCTGTGTCAAATGGTTTTGCCTGGATTTTCTTCTACGGTTTTTATGGGGTTAGGTCTTATGTTTAAGTCTTTAATCCATCTGGAGTTAATTGTAGTGTAAGGTGTCAGGAAGGGGTCTAGTTACTGCTTTCTGCACATGGCTAGCCAGTTTTCCCAACACCATTTATTAAACAGGGAATCCTTTCCCCATTGCTTGTTTTTGTCAGGTTTGTCAAAGATCGGATGGTTGTAGATGTGTTGTGTTGCCTCTGAGGCCTCTGTTCTGTTCCATTGGTCTATATCTCTGTTTTGGTACCAGTACCATGCTGTTTTGATTACTGTAGGCTTGTAGTATAGTTTGAAGTCCACTAATGTGATGCCTCCAACTTTGTTCTTTTTGCTTAGAATTGATTTGCCTATGCAGGTTCTCTTTTGGTTCCATATGAAGTTTAAGGTGGTTTTTTCCAGTTCTGTGAAGAAGGTCATTGGGAGCTTGATGGGGATAGCATTGAATCTGTAAATTACTTTGGTCAGTATGGCCATTTTAACGATATTGATTCTTCCTAACCATGAGCACAGAATGTTTCTCCATCTGTTTGTGTCCTCTCTTATTTCATTGAGCAGTGGTTTGCAGTTCTCCTTGAAGAGGTCCTTTACATTCCTTGTTAGTTGTATTTCTAGGTATTTTATTCTCTTTGTAGCAATTGTGAATGGCAGTTCATTCTTGATTTGGCTCTCTTTAAGTCTGTTATTGGTGTATAGGAATGCTTGTGATTTTTGCACATTGATTTTGTATCCTGAGACTTTGCTGAAGTTGCTTATCAGTTTCAGGAGATTTTGGGCTGAGACAATGGGGTCTTCTAGATATACAATCACGTCATCTGCAAATACAATTTGACTTCCTCCTTTCCTATTTGAATACCCTTTATTTCTTGTTCTTGCCTGATTGCTCTGGCTAGAACTTCCAATACTGCATTGAATAGGAGTGGTGAGAGAGGGCTTCCTTTTCTAGTGCCAGATTTCAAAGGGAATGGTTCCAGTTTTTGCCCATTCAGTATGATGTTGGCTGTTGGTTCGTCATAAATAGCTCTTATTATTTTGAGATACGTTTCATCAATACCTAGTTTATTGAGGGTATTTAGCATAAAGGCTGTTAAATTTTGTCAAAGGCCTTCTCTGCATCAATTGAGATAATCATGTGGTTTTTGTCTTTGGTTCTGTTTTTTTTTTTTTTTAGGAAGGGAGGAAGGCTGGAAGGGAGGGAGGAAGGAAGGGAGGGAGGGAGGAAGGGAGGGAGGGAGGGAGAGAAGGTAAGGAAGGAAATCAAGCAATGAGAGAGACGTTGCCGTCCTGGATCTAGAGGTCTACAAGTTGATTTCTTTCTTTCTTTTTTTGAAAGAAGGAAAGAAAAAAAAGGAGTGAAGGAGAGGAAGAAAGAGGAAGAAAAAGAGGGAGAGAGAATGGAAATGTTGCTTTATTCTAAAAAAAATGGTTATTAATAATGGCCAATCATTGTTTCATTTAAACCTATGAGTAGGTGTGATGTGGTATTGACAAGAATTTATATTTTGTGTATTTAAAGTGGAGAGCTCTATAAATATTTATTAAGTTTATTTGTTCCGGATCTGAGTTCGAGTCCTTAATATCCTTATTAATTTTCTGTCTCATTGATTCTAAGTCTCTATGTATCTGGGTGTTAGGATCGTTAGGTCTTGTTGTTGCATTGATCCTTTTACCACTATATCTTTGTTGCTTTAAAATCTATTTTATCCGATATGAGAATTTCAACTCCTGCTTTTTATTTATTTATTTATTTTTGCTCTCCATTTGGTTGGTAAATCTTTCTCCATCCCTTTGTTTTGAGTCTTTGTGTATCCTTGCATGTGAAACGGGTCTGGATGTAACATGCCGTTGGGTTTTGGCTGTATCTTTTGATTGGGGGATTTAGTCGATTTAAATTTAGGGTTACTGCCATTTGATGTTAACTGGCTGTTTTATCCATTCATTGATATAAATTCTTCTTTATGTTGATGCTCTTTACTTTTTGGTATATTTTTAGAAAGGCTAATACTGGTTGTTTCTATGTGTAATGCTTCTTTCAGAAGCTCATGTAAAGCAGGCCTGGTGGTAATAAAATCTCTGAGTACTTGCTTGTTCATAAAAGTTTTTATTTTTCCTTCAGTTGTGAAGCTTAGTTTGGCTGGATATAAAATTCTGGGCTGAAGGTTCTGTTCTTTAAGGATGTTGAATATCGGCCCCCACTCTCTTCTGGCTTGTAGAGTTTCTGCCGAGAGATCTGCTGTAAGTCTGATAGGCTTGCCTTTGTGGGTAACCTGACCTTTCTCTCTGGCTGCCCTTAGTATTTTCTCCTTCGTTTCAACCCTGGTGAATCTAATGATTATGTGCCTTGGGGTTGCTCTTCTTGAGGAATATCTTTGTGGTGTTCTCTGTATTACCTGGGGTTGAATATTGTCCTGTTTTGCTAGTTTAGGAAAATTTTCCTGAATAATATCCTGAAGAATATTTTCCAGCTTGGATTCATTCTCTCTGTCGCATTCAGGTATACCTATCAAACGTAAATTAGGTCTTTTCACATAGTCCCACATTTCTTGGAGACATTGCTCATTCCTTTTTATCCTTTTTTCTCTAATCTTGCCTTGTTTTATTTCATTAAGTTGGACTTCGACCTCTGATATCTTTTCTTCTGCTTGAACAATTCGAGTGTTTAAACCTGTGCATACTTCTCGGAGTTCCCGTATTGTATTCTTTAGTTCCATTAGTTCACTTATATTCCTCTGTAAGTTGTCTATTCTCAATAGGATTTCATCAAACCTTTTTTCAAAGTTCTTAGTTTCTTTACATTGGGCTACAACATGTTCTTTTAACTCACAGAAGTTTCTTATTATCCATCTTCTGAAGCCTGATTCTGTTAATGGGATGCGCTCGTTCTCCATCAAGTCTTGTTCCCTTGTTGATGAGGAACTGTGATCCTCTTTAGAGGGAGAGGCATTCTGATTTTGAGTATTCTCAGCCTTTTTATGCTGATTTCTTCCCATCATTGTAAATTTATCCACCTGTCGTCTTTGTAATTACCAACTTTCAAATTAGGTCTCTGAGTGTATGTCCAAGTTGTTAATTCCCAGGGCCGAAATATGAGCAGCCCACTGCACTGGCCAAAACAGTGGCATTAAGACTGATGGTGCTTTTCTGCCCAGGAATCTCCAGTCTGGCTTCCTTCTTGAGTCCATAATAGGCAACTCTGCCTTCCCAGAGCTCCAAACGTCGGTCAGAAGGGGAACCAGTCCCGTTTACTCTGCACCAAGAGCTGCTGCGCCGAGATGCCGGCAAAACTGGTGCGCCGGCCACAAGAGTTGTGCTGGTGACCCGTGTGGCTCCTCCAAACCTCGGTCAGAAGGGGAACCAGTCCCGTTTACTCTGCACCAAGAGTTACTGTGCTCAGGTGCCGGTGAAACTGCTGCGCCGGCCACAATAGTTGCGCTGGCGACCCGTGGAGCTCCTCCATTGGGAATCTTCTGCTCCGTGAGCGACAAAAATTTGTCTGAAAGTTTGGCGTCCTCTTGTTCTCTGAACTTTCACTGGGAGCTGCAATCCCTAGATGTTAGCAATCAGCCATCTTGGATCGTTCTCCGGTTCTGTTTATGTGGTGTATTATGTTTATAGACTTGTATATGTTCAACCAGACTTGCATCCGCGGGATGAAGCCTACTTGATCATGGTGGATAAGCTTTTTGATGTGCTGTTGCAATCAGCTTGCCAGTATTTTATTGAAGATTTTTGCATCTATGTTCATCATAGATATTAGCCTGAAGTTTTATTTTCTTGCTGAGTCTCTGCCGGTTTTTGGTATCAGGATGATATTGGTCTCATAAAATGATTGGGGAAGAATTCCCTCTTTTTGGATTGTTTAGAATAGTTTCAGAAGGAATTGTACCAGCTCCTCTTTGTATGTCTGGTAGAATTCGGCTGTGAACCCATCTGGACCTTGGCTTTTTTTGTGTAGTAGGCTCTTAATTGCAGCCTCAACTTCAGACCTTGTTATTGGTCTATTCAGGATTTTGACTTCTTCCTGGTTTAGGCTTGGGAGGATGCAAGTGTCCAGGAATTTATCTATTTCTTCCAGGTTTACTAGTTTATGTGCATAGAGTTGTTTGTAATAATCTCTGATGATGGTTTGTATTTCTGTGGAATCTGTGGTGATATCCCCTTCATCGTTTTTTATTGCATCTATTTGATTATTCTCTCTTTTCTTTTTTATTAATCTGGCTAGTGCTCTATTTTGTTTATCTTTTCAAAAAAGAAGCTCCTGGATTTATTGATTTTTTTTTTTTTGAAGAGTTTTTTTGTGTCTCTCTCTCCAGTTCTGCTCTGATCTTAGTTATTTCTTGCCTTCTGCTAGGTTTTGCATTTTTTGGTCTTGCTCCTCTAGCTCTTTCAATTTTTATGATAGGGTGTCAATTTTAGATCTTTCCTTGCTTCCCATGTGGGCATTTATTGCTATATATTTTCCTCTAGACACTGCTTTAAATGTGAGAGATTGTGGTATGTTGTGTCTTCATTCTCATTGGTTTTGAAGAACATCTTTATTTCTGCCTTCATTTCATTGTTTATTCAGTCAACATTCAAGAACCAGTTGAGTTTCCATGAAGATGTGTGGTTCTGAGTTATTTTCTGAATTCTGAGTTCTAACTTGATTGTACTGTGGTCTGAGAGACTGTTTGTTATGATTTCCATTCTTTTGCATTTGCTGCGGAGTGATTTACTTCCTATAATGTGGTCAGTTTTAGAGTAGGTGTGATGTGGTGCTGAGAAGAATGTATATTCTGTGGATTTAGGGTGGAGAGTTCTGTCAATGTCTATTAGGTTTGCTTGGTCCATGTCTGAGTTCAAGTCCTGGATATCATTGTTAATTTTCTGTCTCATCTAATATTGACAATGGGGTGTTAAAGTCTCCCACTCTTATCGTGTGGGAGTCTAGATCTCTTTGTAAGTCATTAAGAACTTGCCTTATGTATCTGGGTGCTCCTGTATTGGGTACATATATATTTATGATCGTTAGCTCTTTTCGTTGCATTGATTCTTTTACCATTATATAATGTACTTCTTTTTTTTTTTTGGCAAGCCAGCCAAGAGTGTAATGTACTTCTTTGTCTCTTTTGACCTTTGTTGGTTTAAAGTCTATTTTAACAGAGACGAGAATTGCAACTCCTACTTTTTTTTTTTTTTTTTTGCTCTCCATTGGCTTGGTAAATCTTCTTCCATCCATTTATTTTGAGCCTTTGTGTATCCTTGCACGTGAGATGGGTTTCCTGGATATAGCACACTGGTGCGTTTTGGCTTTTTATCCAATTTGCCAGTTTTTGTCTTTTGGTTGGGGCATTTAGCCCATTTACATTTAGGGTTAATATTGTTATGTGTGAATTTGATCCTGCCAGTTTGATGCTAGCTGGCTGTTTTGCCCATTAGTTGATGCAGTTTCTTCATTGTGTTGATGCTCTTTACGATTTGGTATGTTTTTGGAATGGCTGGTACTCGTTGTTCCTTTCTATGTGTAGTGCCTCTTTCAGGAGCTCTTGTAAAGCAGGCCTGGTGGTGACAAAATCTCTGAGTACTTGCTTGTTTGCAAAGGATTTTATTTTTCCTTCACTTATGAAGCTTAGTTTGGCTGGATATGAAATTCTAGGTCGAAAGTTCTTTTCTTTAAGGATGTTGAATATTGGCCCCCACTCTCTTCTGGCTTGTAGGGTTTCTGCTGAGAGACCTGCTGTGAGTCTAATGGGCTTCCCTTTGTGGGTAACCTGACCTTTCTCTCTGGCTACCCTTAGCATTTTCTCCTTCATTTCAACCCTGGTGAGCCTGACAATTATGTGCCTTGCAGTTGCTCTTCTTGAGGCATATCTTTGTGGTGTTCTCTCTATTTCCTGGACTTGAATATTGGCCTGCCTTGCTAGATTGGAAAAATTTTTCTGGATAATATCCTGAAGAGTATTTTCCAGGTTGGAGTCATTCTCTCTGTCACCTTCAGGTACACCTGTCAAATGTAGATTAGGTCTTTTCACATAATCCTATATTTCTTTTTTTTTTCTTTTTTTGAGATGGAGTTTCGCTTTTGTTACCCAGGCTGCAGTGCAATGGCACCATCTCGGCTCACCGCAACCTCCACCTCCTGGGTTCAGGCAATTCTCCTTCCTCAGCCTCCCGAGTAGCTGGGATTACAGGCACGCGCCACCATGCCCAGCTAATTTTTTTGTATTTTTAGTAGAGACGGGGTTTCACCATGTTGACCAGGATGGTCTCGATCTCTTGACCTCGTGATCCACCCGCCTCGGCCTCCCAAAGTGCTGGGATTACAGGCGTGAGCCGCCGCGCCCGGCCAATCCTATATTTCTTGGAGATTTTGTTCATTCCTTTTTACCCTTTTTCCTCTAATCTTGCCTTCTCATTTTATTTCACTGAGTTGATCTTCAGCCTCTGATATCCTTTCTTCTGCTTGGTCAATTCGGCTGTTGAAAGTTGTGTATGCTTCGTGAAGTTCTCATGTGTTTTTCAGCTCCATCAATTCAATTATATTCCTCTCTAAGTTGTTTATTCTCATTAGCATTCCATCAAATTAGTTTCTTTGCATTGGATTACATCACGTTCTTTTAGCTCACAGAAGTTTCTTATTACCCACCTTCTGAAGCCAGATTCTGTCAATTAATCACACTCTTTCTCCATCCAGCCTTGTTCCCTTGCTGGTGAGGAGTTGTGATCCCTTGTAGGAGGAGAGGTGTTCTGGTTTCAGGTGTTTTCATCCTTTTTGCACTGGTTTCTTCCCATCTTTGTGGATTTATCCACCTCTTGTCTTTGTAGTTGTTGACTTTCAGACTGGGTCTCTGAGTGGACGTCATGTTAGTTGATGATGAAGTTATTTCTTTCTGTTTCTTAGTTTTCCTTCTAACAGTCTGGCCCCTCTGCTGTAGGACTGCTGAGGTTCACTCCAGGCCCTGCTTGCCTGGGGATCACCCGCAGTGGCTGTAGAGCAATAAGGGTTGCTTCCAGTTTCTTCTTTTGCTATGTTTGTCCCAGAAGAATACCTTCCAGACGTCAGTCTGAGCTCTCCTTTAAGAGGTGACTCTGGATATATGGGGGGTCAGGGAGCTGCTTGAGGAGACAGTCTGTCTTTTATAGGAGCTCAAGTGCTGAACTGTGAGCTCCGTTATTCATTCAGAGCTGCTGGGCAGGTACATTTAAGTCTGCTGCAGGAGAACTCATAAACCTCCCCCTTTTCCCCCTCCAGGTGCTCTGTCCCAGGGAGTTAGGGCTTTATTTATGAGTTTCTGTTGTGCTGTTGCCTTTTTTCAGGGCTGCCCTGCCCAGCAAGGAGGCAGCCTAGTCACTGTCTGCCTGCAGAGGCTATGCTGGGCTGCTGTGGGCTCTGCCCAGCTGCCCTGTGAACTTCCCTGCAGTCCTGTTTATATGGGTGTAGTTAGAACTGTCTAGGCAATGGCAGCCCACCTCTATAATGGCGGACTTGCTCTGTAATGGCAGGCTGTCTCGGCAATGGTGGGCTGCCTCAGCAATGGCAAACTACCTCCGTAGTGGTAGACTGCCTCAGTAATGGTGGATGCCCCTCCCCTACAGAGCCAGACCGTCCGGGGTTCAGCTGTTCTTGCTGTGAAACTCTAAATCCAGAGCAATTCAGCTTGCTGATTTTTCGTGAGGGTGGGACCAGCCAAGCCTGATCTCCTCACTCCCTGCCTCAGAGCTCCCCCCCTTTTTTTTTTTCAGTTGAACTGTGGACTCTGTCTCCCAGGTGTTCCAGCTGCCTGTTGAAAAGGCGCCAGGATGTGTGTGATTTCCCGTGCGTCAACCCACTGTGCCAGCTGAAACAGCTGTGCTGAGATTCGTGGCACTTTTTTGCCTGGGTATCTCCTGGCCTGGCTCCCTGTTTCAGTCCCCTTTCTAATCAGATGAATGGGTGACTCCCATTCATCAGCTAAAACATCTCCTGCACCTGTGTATTTTGTATGGAGAACTGCTGCACTGGGGTGCTGGCAAAACAGCCGTGCCAGCAAAAACAGCCACACCGGTCAAACAGCCTGCCGGCCAAAACAGCTGGGCTGGTGACCCAGGGGGCTCCTCCGCCTGGGAATCTCCTGGTCTGTGGGAAATAAAAATCCATCTGGAAATGCGGTGTCCAGTCACCCTCTGCGCTTTCGCTGGGAGCTGCTCCTAATCGACAATCTTCTATTCAACTGTGTTTTGCAGAGATAGGGTTTCGCATTGTCAACTGGGCTGGAGTCTGTCCAGTGATGCAATCACAGTTGACTACAACCTCGAAATCTTGGTTCAAGTGATCCATCTCAGCTTCTGGAGTCACTGGGACTACAGTTGTGCACCACCCCGCTCCCAGCTGAGTTGCACATTTCCATTTTGGCCAGTCGTTTGCCACAAATTCTACATTCAACCATGGTTGGCAGAAGTTCAGCCTCAAGTGTTTTATTTACGGTTTTGGAGAATTTTATTCCTGAAGTCCTTGGATATTTGAACATTGCTTGTTCCTTTTTATTTTTGAAGAACTGCCCAGTGAGTGTAAAATTCTCAGATCTCAGTTTTTCTCCCTAAGGTCTTTATTGCGTCACTGATACTGCTTCTTAATGTCTGATGGTAGTCTGATCTTTGCCCTTAAGAGTGACATGCTTTTGTTGCATGGATGAAGCCCTTTGTAATGGTCAAATGTGAAGGCTTAGTATAGTAATAACTCCAGGGTGTCTTGGAGGCCATTTCTCTCCATGTAGTCTGGCAGGTTATATGTTAATTGTCCCCAACTATCAAAGAATTTAGGGAATCTGATCACCTTGTTTTGTCCCTGTCTTCAGTTCCCAAGTCAGGTAATTACTCCCTCCCACTAATTGTCCTCCATCACGTGATTCTTTAAATGTTCTTATCCTTTAGGCCCTCTTGGCGAATATGGCTGCCATGTTTGCAATCTACCATGGTTCCCGTGGGCTGGAGCATATTGCTAGGAGGGTACATAATGCCACTTTGATTTTGTCAGAAGGTGAGTTGGTAATCTGTCTAAAACGTTTGGGCATAATAAAACTGATAAAGTAGAGTAAGTAAAATTGAAAACATTGTATGTCCAATACTATTTGCAAAATTAAAAGTCAAATGAGAAACCAGGAAAGGTACTTTCAACAACTATGAGTATTTTGTTATTGTTGTTGTTTCTTTCTTTTTTTTGAGATGGAGTCTTGTTCTGTCTCCCACGCTAGAGTGTAGTCTTGCAATATGGGCCCACTGCAGCTTCCACCTCCCAGATTCAAGTGATTGTCCTGCCTCAGCCCTTAGGTAACTGGGATTAAGGTGCACACTGCCTTGTCCAGCTAATTTTTGGTAAAGACAGGGTTTTGCCATGCTTTCCAGGCTGGTCTCAAACTTCTGACCTCAAGTGATACACCCACTTTGGCCTCTCAAAGTGCTGGGTTTACAGGCATGAGCCACCATGCCTGGCCTAGACTGAGTGTTAGTGTTTTTTTCTCTTTTACTCCTGGTAAACTGTGATTTTTTTTTTTTTTTGAGATAGAGTCTTGCTCTGTCGCCAGGCTGGAGTGCAGCGCCATGATCTCGGCTCACTGCAACCTCTGCCTTCTGGTTTCAAGCAATTTTCCTGCCTCAGCCTCCTGAGTGGTTGGGATTATAGGTACCCACCACCAAGCCTGGCTAATTTTTGTATCTTTAGTAGAGACAGCGTTTCACCATGTTGGCCAGGCTGGTCTCAAACTCCTGACCTCATTATCCATCCGCCTCAGCCTCCCAAAGTTCTGGGATTACAGGTGTGAGCCACACTGTGATATTTTTAATATCCAGAACTCTTACTCTCCCACCAGCCCCAAACAAAAGAAAGATGAACTCCCTAATATAAAAATGGGCAAAGTACTTTAAATGTAATTTTAAAAGAAATAAGTATAGAAATAAAGGGCCAATAAACATATATAAAATTTTAGCCTTGCTATTAATCAAATAAATATAAAATAAAGCAATAAAATAGTGTTTATCCCATTACATTGGCAATCAGCAGAATGCTGTTGTTTAGTGAGCTGGACATGCTGACTCGTGTCTAATCTCAGCTACTCTGGAGGCTGAGCCAGGAGGATTGCTTGAGGTCAGGAGTTCAAGACCAGTCTGACCAATAATGGTGAAACTACATCTCTACTAAAAATACAAAAATTAGCATGGTGGCACCCACCTGTAGTCCCAGCTACTCTGGAGGCTGAGGCAGGAGAATCACTTGAACCTAGGAGGCAGAGGTTGCAGTGAGCCGAAATTGCTCCACTGCACTCCATCCTGAGCAACCGACTGAGACTCTGCCTGCAAAAAAAAAAAAAGAAGAAGTGATTAGATCATGGTACATCCATATGTTTGACTATTATGTAGCCATCAAAAATGATTTAAGACAGTGATCTAGGCTAGGCGTGGTGGCTCACGCCTTAATCCCAGCACTTTGGGAGGCCGAGGCATGTGGATCATGAGGTCAAGAGATCAAGACCATCCTGGTCAACATGGTGAAACCCCGTCTCTACTGAAAATACAAAAAATTAGCTGGGCTTGGTGGTGTGTGCCTGTGATCCCAGCTACTCAGGAGGCTGAGGCAGGAGAATTGCCTGAACCCAGGACGCGGAGGTTGCGGTGAGCCAAGATCGCGCCATTGCACTCCAGCCTTGAGTAACAAGAGCGGAACTCCGTCTCAAAAAAAAAAAAAAGACAGTGATCTATAGGAAAGCATAGATGAGACCAGGTGTGGTGGTTCACACCCATAATCCCCTCATTTTGGGAGGCGAGGTGGTGGAAGGATTGCTTGAGTCCAGGAGTTCAAGGCCAACCTGAGCAACATGTCAAGATCCCTGTCTTCAAAAAATTAAAAAAATTAGATGCTGGTTGTGGCAGCATGGGCCTGTGATCCCAGTTACTTGGGAGGCTGAGGCAAGAGGATTTCTTGAGCTTGAGCCCAGGAATTTGAGAGTGCAATCAGCTGTGATCTTGCCCCTGCATTCCAGACTGGGCAAAAGGGTGAGACCCTATCTCTTAAAAAAAAAAATTTAAAAAGTTAATGAAATATAAATATATATCTGATAGTTCCTGCTCCCCATTTCTTGAGATATAATACACCAAAATACAAGCGGTAATGTAATTTTTATGGAGATTTTCCTTACTCTTTTATATGTATTTCATAATTTTCTATAGCATAATAATAAACATGTTTAGTTTTTTTTTTTAAATCAATCACCAAAACACTGCCCAGGACCAGCAACAGAGTCTAGTAGAATTTATCTCTTTATTACTCTGTGACATGTCAATGACTGAGAAGCAGGTTTCGATATTGGATATTGGGGGCTCTCCCATCTTGTCTAGGTCTCAAGCGAGCAGGGCATCAACTCCAGCATGACCTGTTCTTTGACACCTTGAAGATTCAGTGTGGCTGCTCAGTGAAGGCGGTGTTAGGCAGGGCTGCTCAGCGGCAGATCAATTTTCGGCTCTTCGAGGATGGCACAGTAAGTCAAATTTTCAGTATTTTCACCAGTTCTTCAAATTCTCACATCCTTTCTCATTAAAAGCTTTCCTCTTTGTTTTTAAAAATTCAAAAGAAAATTTTGGCATAGTCTATTTTTTCATAAACCAGTTTTATTTACAATATGCAATACTCTGATCTTTTCAATAAAGGATCATTCACCCTTTGCTTTCTTTTAGACTTTGTGTTTTCATATGTGGGACTGAAATGCACATATTTTGCTTATAATACTCTCTTCACAGTATGACTGATGGTTTAAGATAAAGGCTCTGATAACTGACATGGTAGTGTAGGTTAAGGGAAGGAAAAGATAAGCATGTCTAGCTCTAACAGGAGCGTCCTGCAACCATGGAATGTTAGAGTTCACAGGTGACTGGCTAAACTCCCAGCCTTGTGAAGCCTGGGACTGATCCAGCCACCTTCCTCTAAGCATTAGCTTGGATATAATGGTACCCTGTTATTTTGGAACGTTGGGATTTTGTTTAGCGCCATCTCCCCTTTGACCTCTCTTGGGATTCCTCCACTAATCTTGCAATTTAGAGTTGATGTTTTCCATTTTGTTTTTGTTTCTATAGCTTGGTATTTCTCTTGATGAAACAGTCAATGAAAAAGATCTGGACGACTTGTTGTGGATCTTCGGTTGTGAGTCATCTGCAGTAAGTAAAATAAAAACGTGCATTCCTTGTCATGACTATTAGAGATGGTAGCAAAGGTAGCTTATCCTCTGAATGTGAGGGAGAAGGGACCCAAGTGGGACATTGGTAGCTTGCTGTTAAAATTACTCCACTGAGTGTCCCTCGTTAGTCACTGCTGACAGCTGGAGGTCACTACTCTAGGGCTCCAGCCAGTATTATGCAGCTAGGCTAGTTGGAAAGATTGTTAATGGTGTTTAATTGAAACTGCCTCTAATACAAAGATTCAAGATGTTGGCATCTCGGTTATGTGATTCATTGGAAAATTATGATACTCATTTAATATTGAGGTCTCAATATGTGCCAGGTGCTATGCTAGGCCCTGAGGATGCAGTGGTGAATTAGACATGCTTTCTGTCCTCATGGAGCTTACAGTTTCTTAGGAATTCAGACAGACAAGCTCAAGATTAGAATCCAGGTGGGTGATGTATGAAGATGTTCTGGGAATTCACAGGATAAGCTCCTTACCAACAAGATGAACAGGAGTTATCTAGACCAAGATGGCACATTGAAGGGAAAGGGAAGAGGGGTCTGAGTGTACTAGACGCTGGAGAAAGCAGTAACAAAGGCTGGGAGAGCAGGTACCTGAAAGCTATAAGCAGTTCAGTGTAATGTGTTGCTTTCTAAAATAATGAAGTAGCAGGGACAAGCAAGAGAAGTTACCATTTCATGGCATGAGAGTGAAAGAGAGCAGACAGTAGCTGCCTAGACCGGTGGCAAGGAGCTAATCACAGCAGTCTACAGCCTGGTGTGTATTAATCATGAAGTAAATATTTGTTGAATGGATCGATTAAAGGAAGTAGAAAACCTTCAAGAGTGCTGAGTGGTGTTGTCTTGGTTATCTGTGTCCTCTTTGAGAGACGACTTCAAAGGATTATGCCAGATAACATTCATAAATCATCAAAGAAGCATCACAACGTTCTCTTTTAAACTTCAATTAATAAGCAGGACTCAGCTTCTTCTCTGTGGACCTCTGCACTAAATTTAATCACAGATATTTGGTTAATGCATTTGAGAAATGTTTCTGGAGCATCACTAAGGGGTCAAGGGGGCCATTGTTTTAGTTCATTTGCATTATATAAAGGAATATCTGAGGCCAAATAATTTACAAAGAAAAGAGGTTTATTTGGCTCACAGTTCTGCAGGCTGTGCTGTGCAAGAAGCATCTGCTTCTGGTGAGGGTTTCAGGAAGCCTCCTCTCTTGGAGAAGGTGGAAGGGGAGCAGGCATTACATGGTGAGAGAGAAAGGAAAAGAGAGAGGAGGGAGGTGCCAGGCTCTTTTTAACAATTACTTCTCATCAATTCTGATGGGAACTAGTAGGGTGAGAACTCACTTATTACTGTGAAGACAGCACCAAGCCCATCTTCAACATTGGGGATCACATTTCACGCTGAGATCTGGCAGGGACAAATAGTCAATCTGTATTAGCTGTATTATTAGCCTGGGGAGGAATGAGGATCAAGCCATGTATTCATTATATATTCTGGATATTCAACCTTTATCAGATTACATGGCTTACACATATTTTCTTCCATTCTTTGGGTAGTCTCTTAACTTTCTTGATAATGTTCTTTGATGCACACACATTGTAAATTTTATTGAAATTCAATGTATCTAATTTTCTTGTACATTTATTGTTTATTCCTTTGGTGTCACATTTAAGAAACCATTGCCAGATTGAAGGTCATGCAGATCTGCCCATATATTTTCTTCTAAGATTTAGTAGTTTTAGCTTTTAAGTTTATATCTTTGGCCAGACACAGTGGCCCACGCCTGTAATCCCAGCACTTTGGGAAGCCAAGGCAGGCAGACTGTTTGAGGCCAGGAGTTCATGACCAGCCTGGGCAGCATGGTGAAACCCCATCTCCAGAAAAATACAAAAATCAGCCAGGCGTGGTGGCATGTGCCTGTAGCCCCAGCTACTCAGGAGGCTGAGGCAGGAGGATCAAGCCCAGTAGACCGAGGCTACAGTGAGTTGAGATTGTTGTGTCACTGCACTCCAGCCTGGGTGCCAGAGCAAGACCCTGTCTCGAAAAATAATAAATAAATAAATAAATAAAATTATATATTTGATTCATTTTGAGTGCTTTGTGGCCCAGCCATTCAGAAGCCTGCATGTCCACATGTGGCTCTAGATACATCTCTGGCCTCATCGTCTCTGTTTCTCCTTCAGGAACTGGTTGCTGAAAGCATGGGAGAGGAACGCAGAGGTATTCCAGGGTCTGTGTTCAAGAGGACCAGTCAGTTCCTCACCCATCAAGTGTTCAACAGGTTTGTGTGTCTTGTATGACTTCTGCATTTTGTGCCTTGACAATCCGCTAGGGAGCTCGGCAGAGAGCTGCTATTGACTTCGCCTGCTGTGGCCTAGTTATTGTGGCTCAGCCATGGCTCCTAAGTATCTTATCCTGGTAAGGATCCTGTTCCTGACTTGGGAATAAAAGTACACTTCGTTTCCTAGTGGCTCTGCTCCCTTTGCACAGTCAGGAAGCAGGGATCTAAGATGAATAATTGTCAGGCTGAAATTCATTCCCAGGAGCCCTAAATCCTCTTCTTCCCCACCTTCAACGCATGCCCACAGGCTGCTTCTTGTCCAAGGCAACTTCTGAGGTTTGTGGGGGTCTGTGCTCTTCTCTCTGAGTGTAGTTGACATACTGCCCATGGCCAAAATACATCTGCATTTTGAAGGTAGATTTCGCTGTGTCTTGTATTGCAGGAGGATGTACATGGACGCATATCTATTTTTGCGACCCTAATTCTGTGTTTTGTGTTCACAGCTACCACTCTGAAACAAATATTGTCCGGTATATGAAGAAACTGGAAAATAAAGACATTTCCCTTGTTCACAGCATGATTCCACTGGTAGTTATTTGTGGCCTTTTTTTTTCTCATTTCAAAGCTGCCGCAATCCCACCTCTTTTGTTCTACCTAAAACACTCCAAGAGCAACGAAGGGGTGGCCATGCGGGGAGAGTGGAGGGTTGATTGATGGAGTACAGAAAATCACTAACACGATACATTTTGGATGTGCTTCTTAAAGGGATCCTGCACCATGAAGCTGAATAGTTCATCTGAACTCGCAGTAAGTAGCTCACTTCTGTAAGTGGATACTCAGCAAGGGCCGGTGTTCTAGCATCCACCGAGGCTTAGAACTAGTGAAATTGACTGGGACTGTGATTCTGTGATTGAAGAACTATTTTAATAAGTATTTAAGTTGCTATTCAACAATCTTGGAAGAAACCCTGTATTTCTCACAACTTCATCATTTAAACGTATGGGTAAACTTATTTTAATTAATGAAATGTATATGGTATTATATGCCTTTCTATCCTATCCCTCACTTGCTTCCACCCCCTTTTAAACCTGCCATAGTAAAAGCTTTTTTAAAAAATTTGTTTATAGTTCTAAATCTCAGGTAGAATTAAGAAGCTTAAGCCTTCTTTCCAGAAATCCATTCCTGTATCAGAAAGATAGGAGTTCAAGTCAATGGAAGATTTGTGTAACTCGCTCTTGTGGTTGAAAAGTATCTTTAAAATGGCCAGGATCCATTTTAGCAAAGCTTTTTTTTCTTTCATTTCTTACGTTTATTCTGATGTGACAAATTGTATCAGACAAAAGAAATCATTTTATATTGTGATAAGATTTCCCTCCCCATTCATTTTTTAAAAAAATAGAGATGGTATCTTGCTATATTGGCCAGTCTGGTAGCGTCAAGCAGTCCTCCTACCTCAGCCTCCTGAAGTTCTGGAATTACAGGTGTAAGCCACTGTGCCTGGCCTACCCATTTACTTTTGTGTTTGTTTCTTGTTCTGCTTAGTGAAGAAAGAGAATAATATATGTGCTATATAAGAGTTTATGTCAATCATACCTGAAGCAACTCATTGTGTTTCCTGGAAAGAAATCTATTTTGGGGGCTTTTTTCCCCTGAAAAGTTAGCAAAACATTATATTTTTGTATACGTTCCCTTTTTGGGCAACTATGTCCAATTTAAATGAAGACAGTAATGGTACTTACCTTAAGGTTGTGGTAGAACTTAAATGAATGAACTTATGTATAGTGCTTAGAACAGTGCCTGGCACATAGCTTTTCTCATCATCATTATTAAAGTTATTATTGCTATTCTAATATGTATATATGCTTTTTTCTTCTTCTTTCTTTTCAGCCTATCACATGGAAAGAATTTGCAAACATCCACCCCTTTGTGCCTCTGGACCAAGCTCAAGGATATCAGCAGCTTTTCCGAGAGCTTGAGAAGGATTTGTGTGAACTCACAGGTTATGACCGGATCTCTTTCCAGCCAAACAGGTAGGGGGCTTAATTTTCCTGTTGTTTCAGCAGACTTTTGTTGTATAGCATACACCCCAAAACTGAAAGGCTTAAAACAACAACTTGTTATTTGTGTTAGTCTGTGATTCCCTAGACAGTTCTACTTCACTCAGGGGGGCGTGTCTAGAAGGTGCCAGGTGTTCTCCCTCACATAGCTGGTGAGAAGCCGTTGGCTGCAAGTGCATTTGAGGATGTTCACCAGAGCCTTAGTTTTTCTTGATATGGGGCTCTCCTGTGGTTCCTACAGCTTCTTTATTCCTTACAGCACAATGTCAGGGTTGAAAATGCATGTTCCCAGATGAAGCATGCAGAAGCTGCAAATCTCTAATGGCCCAACCTCCTAAGTTACATGGCATCCCTTCCAGATTAGTCTGTCTATTAAAGCAAGTCACAGAACGAGCCCAGATTGCATGGGGGAAGGGTCAAAAACTGGGTGTAAATGTTGGGAGATGTGGTGCATTGTGGGTGTCTTTGGAAGCTGCTTACCACACGTATCAGTGACACAGCCTAAGAAGAAGGATCAAGCACACATGCTGAATTCGAACAAGTGTCTCAGTCTAGCAGGGCCAGGAGAACCCGGATCCTGCTTTGGTGATGTCATAACTTTGAAAAGTTCTTCTCCTTTTCCAACCTCAGTTTCTTTGTAAAGGAAACACTTTGAAGAACAGTGATTTTCTTTTTTTTTTTGAGACGGAGTTTCACTGTTGTTACCCAGACTGGAGTGCAATGGCACGATCTCGGGTCACCGCAACCTCCGCCTTCTGGGTTCAAGCAATTCTTCTGCCTCAGCCTCCTGAGTAGCTGGGACTACAGGCGCGCACCACCATGCCCAGCTAATTTTTGTATTTTTAGTAGAGACGGGGTTTCACCTTGTTGACCAGAATGGTCTCGATCTCTTGACCTCGTGATCCACCCGCCTCGGCCTCCCAAAGTGCTGGGATTATAGGCGTGAGCCACCACGCCCGGTCAGAAGAACAGTGATTTTCAAAAGCAGCAGGGTCCAGCAAAATCTCCTGGGCACTTGTTAAAAACACAAATTCTTGGCCCCACTCCAGACCTACTGATCATAACCTCCAGGGGTTGAGACTAAGAACGTTTTAGTCTCAAATATTTTATTTATAAAATTATTTATTTATTTTTGAGACAAATTCTTGTTCAGTCACCAGGCTGGAGCGCAGTGGCACAATCTTGGCTTACTGCAATCTCCGCCTCCCAGGTTCAAGTGATTCTCTTGCCTCAGCCTGCCAAGTAGCTGGGACTACAGGTGGGCGCCACCATGCCTAGGTAATTTTTGTATTTTTAGTAGAGACAGGGGTTTCACCATGTTGGCCAGGATAGTCTCGATCTCTTGACCTCGTGATCTGCCTGCCTGGGCCTCCAAAAGTGTTGGGATTACAGGCATGAGCCACTGTGCTTGGCCCAGAATCTTTAGTTTTATTATTTTTTTTTTGCGGGGGGGAGGAAGGCAGGAAGGGAGGGAAGAAGGATGGTAGGGAGGAAGGAAGGGAGGAAGGAAGGGATGAAGGAAGGAAGGAAGGAAGGAAAGGAAGGAAGGAAGGGAGAAGCGGGAAGAGAGGGAGGGAGGGAAGGGAAGAAAGGACATCAAGCAATGAGAGAGACATTGCTGACCTGGATCTAGAGGTTTACAAGTTGATTTCTTTTTTTTTTGAGAGAAGGAAGGAAAAAAAAAGTAAAGGAGAGAAAGAAAGAGGAAGAGAAAGAGGGAGAGTAAATGGAAATATTGCTTTATTTTGAAAAAAATTGGGTATTAATGATGGCCAATCAATGTTTTATTTAAGCTTATGGGTAGGTGTGATGTGGTATTGACAAGAATGTGTATTTTGTGTATTTGAAGTGGAGAACTCTATAAATATTTATTAAGTTTACTTGTTCCGGATCTGAGTTCGAGTCCTTGATATCCTTATTAATTTTCTGTCTCATTGCATCTAAGTCTCGTATCTGGGTGTTAGGATCGTTAGCTCTTGTTGTTGCATTGATCCTTTTACCACTATATCTTTGTTGCTTTAAAATCTATTTTATCCGATACGAGAATTGCAACTCCTGCTTTTTATTTATTTATTATTTATTTTTGCTCTCCATTTGGTTGGTAAATCTTTCTCCATCCCTTTGTTTTGAGTCTTTGTGTATCCTTGCATGTGAAACAGGTCTGGATGTAACATGCCATTGGGTTTTGGCTGTGTCTTTTGATTGGGGGATTCAGTCAATTTAAATTTAGGGTTACTGCCATTTGATGTTGACTGGCTGTTTTATGCATTCGTTGGTGTAAATTCTTCTTTATGTTGGTGCTCTTTACTTTTTGGTGTATTTTTAGAAAGGCTAATACTGGTTGTTTCTTTCTGTGTGTAATGCCTCTGTCAGAAGCTCTTGTAAAGCAGGCCTGGTGGTAATAAAATCTCTGAGTTCTTGCTTGTTCATAAAAGATTTTATTTTTCCTTCAGTTGTGAAGCTTAGTTTGGCTGGATATGAAATTCTGGGCTGAAGGTTCTGTTCTTTGAGGATGTTGAATATCAGCCCCCACTCTCTTCTGGCTTGTAGAGTTTCTGCTGAGAGATCTGCTGTAAGTCTGATAGGCTTGCCTTTGTGGGTAACCTGACCTTTCTCTCTGGCTGCCCTTAGTATTTTCTCCTTCGTTTCAACCCTGGTGAATCTATCGATTATGTGCCTTGGGGTTGCTCTTCTTGAGGAATATCTTTGTGGTGTTCTCTGTATTACCTGGGGTTGAGTGTTGACCTGCTTTGCTAGTTTAGGAAAATTTTCCTGAATAATATCCTGAAGGGTATTTTCCAGCTTGGATTCATTCTCTCCATCGCATTCAGGTACACATATCAAACGTAGATTTGGTCTTTTCACATAGTCCCACATTTCTTGGAGACTTTGCTCATTCCTTTTTATCCTTTTTTCTCTAATCTTTTCTTCACGTTTTATTTCATTAAGTTGGACTTTGACCTCTGATATCCCTTCTTCTGCTTGAACAATTCGAGTGTTTAAACCTGTGCATACTTCTCGGAGTTCCTGTATTGTATTCTTCAGTTCCATTAATTCACTCATACTCCTCTCTAAGTTGTCTATTCTCAATAGGATTTCATCAAACCTTTTTTCAAAGTTCCTGGTTTCTTTACGTTGGGCTACAACATGTTCTTTTAACTCACCGAAGTTTGTTATTATCCATTCCTTGAAGAGTGATTCTGTCATCGGGATGCGCTCGTTCTCCATCAAGCCTTGTTCCATTGTTGATGTGGAACTGTGATCATCTTTAGAGGGAGAGGCGTTCTGACTTTGAGTATTCTCAGCTTTTTTACGCTGGTTTCTTCCCGTCATTGTAAATTTATCCTCCTGTCGTCTTTGAAATTGCCAACTTTCAGATTAGGTCTCTTGAGTGGATGTCCAAGTTGTTAGTTCCCAGGGCCAGAGCAGCGGCGTTAAAACTGATGGTGCTTTTCTGCCCAGGATTCTCCTGTCTGGCTTCCTTCTTGTGTCCGTAGTAGGCGACTCTGCCTTCCCGGGGCTCCAAACCTCGGTCAGAAGGGGAACCAGTCCCGTTTACTCTGCGCCGAGCGCTGCCGCGCCGAGGTGCCATCGCAGCCGCTGCGCCAGACTCTGGTGTCCTGCTGGGGCCCTTGTGGGTCCTCCGAACCTGTTTACTCTGCTCCGAGAGCTGTCGCGCCGAGGTGCCGGTGGAACCGCTGCGCCGGCCACGAGAGTCGCGCTGGCCACCCGTGTGTTTCCTCCACTGGGGGATCTTCTGCTCCGTGAGCCACCAGAATTTGTCTGAAAGTGTGGCGTCCTCTAGTTCTCTGCGCCTTCCCTGAGAGCTGCAATCCCGGGATGTTAGCGATCGGCCATCTTGGATTGTTCTCTCTCCAGAATCTTTAGTTTTAAGAAGCAATCAAGTGATTCTAATCCACAGTCAATTTGGAATCCCCTGGATTTGTGATCTCTCTGCCTTCATGAGGATAGATGACAGATATAGATAGATAGATAGGCAGGCAGTGATCCTGTTATCAGTGTGTGAGTTTACATCTTAGAATATCTTCAGAAACTGAGTTATGGTATCTGCCCCTAGGTTCTCCACCTTCTACTGCTCAAAGTATGGTTCTCCACTAGCAGCCTTAGAATTGACCCCTTTGAGAGGTGGTTAGTAATGCAAAATTTCTGTTTCAAGATGCCCTACCTCCTGTTTTGTAACATTGACTACACAGCAAAGCCATGTATCTTGTAAAAAGGATACACCCTATAAAATACAAGCCCTTTGTGAAGAGGGTATGTGGCAAATGAAAGGACACAGTGTTCTCAATTGCATCTTAAAGTCTCACTTCATAAATAGGTAGGAGCTGATAGCATAAAAGTCAAGCTTTAGTAGACCTTTGTTAGAACTTCATTACTTTTTTTTGGTTTGTTTGTTTTTAAGAGAGGAACCTCAGTGAATTCTTAACCTTGAGGCAATGATAGTTATTCAATGTTGAAAATGAAGAAATTTCGCCCTCTAGTGACAGAATATGATCACATCTTCACTGTCATAATGGAGAGTGATTTTTCAAGACTCTTTTAATTCTGGTTATTAGCTCTTGCAGAAAATTGTGATCCCAGCCAGGGTTCCAGAAGACTGACCTAAGTATCAATATCTGTCTTCTTAAAGCGGTGGTTCACAACCTTGGCTAGAAATTAGAATCTCATGGTGACTTTATAACATTCCTGATGTCCAGATCACAATCTCAGATTGAATCATAATCTCAGTGGAGAATGACTGGTGTGAGGGAAGGGACCCAGGTGTGAGTATTTCACTTGAGTCCAGGAGGTTGAGGCTGCAGTGAGCCTTGATCATGCCACTGCACTCCAGCCTGGACAACAGAGTGAGTCCCTGTTTCTAAGAGAAGAAACAAGAAAGTACTTTGTAGTGAATCAAAATGAAGATATAGCATATCAAACATCATGGGCTGTAGCTAAAACAGTGCTAATAGGAAAGTTTATAGCTGTAAATAACTACATTAAAAAAGAAGAGGAAAGAGCTGGGTGCTGTGGCTCATGCCTGTAATCCCAACACTTTGGGAGTCTGAGGTGGGAGGATCACCTGAGCCCAGGAGTTCAAGACCCGCCTTGGCAACATAGTGGGACCCTGTCTCTGCAAATTAAAAAGTTAGCCAGGTGTGGTGGCATGCATCTGTGGTCCCAGCTACTTGAGAGGTTGCAGTGGGAGGATCACTTACACCCAGAGGTCTAGGCTGCAGTGAGTCATGATTATACCACTGCACCCCAGCCTGGGTGATACAGCACGATCCTGTCTTGGGGGGGAAAAAAAGAGAGAGAAAAAGAAGAATCCTGGACTAGATAGTGAGACTTTGTCTCTACAAAAAATTTAAAAAATTAGCCAGGCACAGTGATGTGTTTCTATAGTCCCAGCTATTCGAGAGGCCAAGGCCAGAGGATTGCTTGAACCCAGGAGGTTGAGGCTGCAGTGAACTGTGACAGAGCCACTGCACTGTAGCCTGGGTGACCCTGTTTTAAAAAAAGAAAAAAGGCTCTCGCCGCTTGGACTCCGCTGCCTCTTAGCACTAGCTATGACTGCGCGCGGGACTCCGAGCCGCTTCTTGGCCAGTGTTCTCCACAACGGACTGGGTCGCTAAGTGCAGCAGCTGCAGCGTCTGAGCTTCAGTGTCAGCCGTGATGGCCCCTCGTCTGGCGGCGCCAGGGAGTTCCTGGAACGGGAGGTGATCGACTTCGCCCGACGGAACCCAGGGGTCGTAATATATGTGAACTCGCGTCCGTGTTGCGTGCCAAGAATAGTGGCGGAATACCTTAACGGGGCTGTGCGCGAGGAGAGCATCCACTACAAGTCGGTCGAGGAGATCTCGACGCTGGTGCAGAAGCTGGCCAACCAGTCGGGCTTGGATGTGATCCGCATCCGCAAGCCCTTCCACACCGACAACCCTAGCATCCAGGGCCAGTGGCACCCCTTTACCAACAAATCGACCACGTTCCACGGGCTACGCCCCCGAGAGGTCCAGGATCCTGCCTCAGCCCAGCTGCAAGCACAGTGAAGAGTTGCCCACCAACTCCAACCCCAGGTAGACAAATGGAACCCATCAGTGGGGAAGCTGACACAGGTTCTGCTTGGGATAAAGAAGAGCTGCCTATCTATTTCCAGTGCCTGCTTCTGGGGGCAGTGACCTTTGTGAACCCTTAATTTTTATCCAAGTGACATCGCTAAAACCTGAGATGAGGAAGACTTCAAGGGTTTTACAGGGCCCTTGTTTTTGAAGTCCAAATTGATAATAATGATCTCAAAACACAATGAGAAGTTTCAAGGCTGGCTTCTGAAGAATCCCTGATATCTTATTGGTACACGTGACCTATACAGAGCTCTTCTCTGCTCTGATGGGCTAGGCACTTTATATCTGTGTGAATGTTTGTTTAAGGATTTATAAAACCTAGGTTAATAAACTTACCCAAGGTCATTTCAGGTCTTACTTCAAAATTTGTGCATATGTTAAGCCCAGGCCCCAAATTTCATTGTTTAAACATCCACACAGAACATATAACAACCCTCAGGGTGGTTAGTTTCAAAGGCCATGTGTTTAATATAGGCCTGACCCTGAATGGGAGAAGGGAGTGATTCTCAGCCCAAGCCCTGGGTAACAAGCTCTCTCTGGTCTTAGCTATACACCTCCTTCCCCCAGGGCCCCTCTTTGTGCAGAAATAACATCTGTGTCCCTTGAGCCAGCTGGTGGGGGTGCTGAGAACCATGGGGAAGGGCAGGAAGGCTGACTAGTGAGTATTTTCTAGGCTTAGTTTTATTGTGTTTTGTTTTTAAAGAGGAAGATGGTGGAGAAATGAGAGGAAATAAAAATCTAGAAACCCTTGTAAGAAAAAAAAAAAAAAAAAAAGAAAAAAGAAGAAATATCTTAAACAAACCAAGCTAATCTTCCACCCCAAAACATCAGAGAAAGAAGTAAATTAAACTTAAAACAGGGCCATAAAAATTCAAACTAGGGCTGGGCACGGTGGCTCACGCCTGTAATCCCAGCACTTTGGGAGGCCGAGGTGGGTGGATCACGAGGTCAAGAGATCGAGACCATCCTGGTGAACATGGTGAAACCCCGTCTCTACTAAAAATACAAAAAATTAGCTGGGCACGGTGGCACGTGCCTGTAATCCCAGCTACTGGGGAGGCTGAGGCAGGAGAATTGCCTGAACCCAGGAGGCAGAGGTTACGGTGAGCCGAGATTGCGCCATTGCACTCCAGCCTGGGTAACAAGAGCAAAACTCCGTCTCAAAAAAAAAACTTAAACAAGTAGAAGTGGCCGGGCGTGGTGGCTCACGCCTGTAATCCCAGCACTTTGGGAGGCCAAGGTGGGTGGATCACGAGGTCAAGAGATCGAGACCATCCTGGTCAACATGGTGAAACCCCATCTCTACTAAAGATACACAAAATTAGCCGGGCATGGTGGCGCGTACCTGTAATCCCAGCTACTCGAGAGGCTGAGGCAGGAGAATTGCCTGAACCCAGGAGGCGGAGGTTGCGGTGAGCCGAGATCGGGCCATTGCACTCCAGCCTGGGTAACAAGAGGAAAACTCCGTCTCAGAAAAAAAAAAAAAAAAAAAAAAACAAGTAGAAGTAAGAAAGGAATCAGGATTTGAGCCAAAAAAGAGACAGGAACCAGGGAGGAAGGGAATTATGAGAAAATAAAATGTAGTGATATAAAATAAAATTTAGAATAACAGATCTTAGTTGTGTAAAGCTGTGTATGTGTGTGTGCAGAGGCATAGGTGGAAAGATATATAAAAGGATGGGACTGCTTAGTGGCAGGAGGGCGGGGTACCCTGGCGGCACTCTACCCTCCCTGGTGCTCTGCTCTTTCCGGTCATGGAGGCACTAGCTGCCTGCCTGTTTTTGCTCCTGTGGTTTGGGGCCTGGGCCCCTGCGCCGTGCAGCGCCTCCTCCGAGGCACCCTTGCTGATCAACGAGGAGGTGAAGCGCACAGTGGATCTAAGGTGACAGCGGAGGTGGTCCTGGCGCACCTGGGCAGTGGCTCCACGTCCTGAGCTACCTCTTTCCTTCTGCTTTGGAGCCCAACCTCGAGGCTCGGCTGGTGCATCTGGGCGTGCAGGTGAAGGGAGAAGATGAGGAAGAGAACAATTTGGAAGTACGGGAAACCAAAATTAAGGTTAAAAGTGGGAAATTCTTCACAGTCAAGCTCCCACTTGCTCTTGATCCTGGGGCCAAGATTTCAGTCATTGTGGAGACAGTCTACACCCATGTGCTTCAGCCATATCCAACTCAGATCACTCAGTCAGAGAAACAGTTTGTGGTGTTTGAGGGGAACCATTATTTCTACTCTCCCTATCCAACAAAGAGACAAACCATGCATGTGAAGCTTGCCTCCCGAAATGTGGAGAGCTACACCAAGCTGGGGAACCCCATGCGCCCCGAGGAACTGCTGGATTATGGGCCGTTCAGAGATGTCCCTGCCTATAGTCAGGATACTTTTAAAGTACATTATGAGAACAACAGTCCTTTCCTGACCATCACCAGCATGTCTAGAGTCATTGAAGTCTCTCACTGGGGTAATATTGCTGTGGAAGAAAATGTGGACTTGAAGCACACAGGGGCTGTGCTTAAGGGGCCTTTCTCATGCTATGATTACCAGAGACAGCCAGATAGTGGAATATCCTCCATCAGTTCTTTTAAGACCATCCTTCCTGCTGCTGCCCAGGATGTTTATTACTGGGATGAGATTGGCAATGTTTCCACCAGTCACCTCCTTATTTTGGATGACTCTGTAGAGGTGGAAATCTGGCCTCGTTTCCCTCTCTTTGGCAGGTGGAAGACCCATTACACCATTGGCTACAACCTTCCAAGCTGTGAGTACCTCTATAATTTGGGTGACCAGTATGCACTGAAGATGAGGTTTGTCGACTATGTGTTTGATGAACAAGTGATAGATTCTCTGACTGTGAAGATCATCCTGCCTGAAGGAGCGAAGAACATTGAAATTGATAGTCCCTATGAAATCAGCCGTTCCCCAGATGAGCTGCACTACACCTATCTGGATACGTTCGGCCGCCCTGTGATTGTTGCCTACAAGAAAAATCTGGTAGAACAGCACATTCAGGACATTGTGGTCCACTACACATTCAACAAGGTGCTTAGGCTGCAGGAGCCCCTGCTCGTGGTGGCAGCCTTCTACATCCTGTTCTTCACTGTCATAATCTATGTCCAGCTGGACTTCTCCATCACCAAGGATCCGGCCACAGAAGCCAGGATGAGGGTAGCCTGCATCACAGAGCAGGTCTTGACCCTGGTCAACAAGCGAACAGGCCTTTACCGTCACTTTGATGAGACTGTCAACAGGTATAAGCAATCCCAGGACATCTCCACCCTCAACAGTGGCAAGAAGAGCCTGGAGACTGAACACAAGGCCTTGACCAGTGAGATTGCACTGCTGCAGTCCAGGCTGAAGACAGATGGCTCTGATCTGGGTGACAGAGTAAGCGAAATGCAGAAGCTGGATGCACAGGTCAAGGAGCTGGTGCTGAAGTCAGCGGTGGAGGCTGAGCTCCTGGTGGCTGGCAAGCTCAAGAAAGACACATACATTGAGAATGAGAAGCTCATCTCAGGAAAGCGCCAGGAGCTGGTCACCAAGATCGACCACATCCTGGATGCCCTGTAGCCCCTGCCCACGTCCTCAGGGGGGTCCAGGGGTGCCTGCACTTCACAGTGGCAGGCAGAGTGGGTGGTAGTGGGAGGTTGAGCATGGAGGCCAGTCAAGGCTGACATCTGTAAAAGGCCTTTAAGGAGGAGAAACCAGGCCCTGCCTCAGGCAGTGTGAGCAGCTTGCTGTTTGTTCTTAAATCTTCCCTTTTTTTAAAAAAACAAACAAAAAAACTTAAAAATATTCCCATTAAAAACAAAACATCTTTGTGATTTGAACAAAGGAATTTTCAATATTTGATCGGTATTCTGTTCTGAAGCCTAGGATATTTTTTCAGCCTATAAAGTCCCTTATTGTATGCCCTTCTAATTCCTGATGTTTAGGTATTTTGTGAGTGCATGTGTTATTTTTTTTTTAAAAAGCGTGCGTGAACAAATGGAAATAAAGCAGGAACTGTGAGAAAAAAAAAAAAAAAAAGGAGAACGATCCAAGATGGCTGATCACTAACATCTTGGGATTGCAGCTCCCAGTGAAAGCACAGAGAACAAGAGGACACCACACTTTCAGACATTTTTGTCGCTCACGGAGCAGAAGATTCCCAGTGGAGGAGCTGCATGGGTCGCCAGTGCGACTTTTGTGGCCAGCGCAGCGGTTTTGCTGGCACCTCGGCGCGGCAGCTCTTGGTGCAGAGTAAACGGGACTGGGTCCCCTTCTGACCCACGTTTGGAGCTCCGGGAAGGCAGAGTCGCCTATTACGGACTCAAGAAGGAAGCCAGACTGGAGATTCCTGGGCAGAAAAGCACCATCAGTCTTAATGCCACTGTTTTGGCCAGCACAGTGGGTTGCTCATATTTCGGCCCTGGGAATTAACAACTTGGACATACACTCAGAGACCTAATTTGAAAGTCTGTAATTACAAAGACGACAGGTGGATAAATTTACAATGATGGGAAGAAACCAGCGTAAAAAGGCTGAGAATACTCAAAATCAGAATGCCTCTCCCTCTAAAGAGGATCACAGTTCCTCATCAACAAGGGAACAAGACTTGATGGAGAACGAGCGCATCCCATTAACAGATTCAGGCTTCAGAAGATGGATAATAAGAAACTTCTGTGAGTTAAAAGAACATGTTGTAGCCCAATGTAAAGAAACTAAGAACTTTGAAAAAAGGTTTGATGAAATCCTAATGAGAATAGACAATTTAGAGAGGAATATAAGTGAATTAATGGAACTAAAGAATACAATACGGGAACTCCGAGAAGTATGCACAGGTTTAAACACTCAAATTGATCAAGCAGAAGAAAGGATATCAGAGGTTGAAGACCAACTTAATGAAATAAAATGAGAAGACAAGATGAGAGAAAAAAGGATAAAAAGGAATGAGCAAAGTCTCCAAGAATTGTGGGACTATGTGAAAAGACCTAATTTACGTTTGATAAGTGTACCTGAATGCGACAGAGAGAATGAATCCAAGCTGGAAAATATTCTTCAGGATATTATTCAGGAAAATTTTCCTAACCTAGCAAAGCAGGACAATATTCAACGCCAGGTAATACAGAGAACACCACAAAGATATTCCTCAAGAAGAACAACCCCAAGGCACATAATCGTCAGATTCACCAGGGTTGAAACGAAGGAGACAATACTAAGGGCAGCCAGAGAGAAAGGTCAGGTTACCCACAAAGGCAAGCCTATCAGACTTACAGCAGATCTCTCAGCAGAAACTCTACAAGCCAGAAGAGAGTGGGGGCCGATATTCAACATCCTTAAAGAACAGAACTTTCAGCCCAGAATTTTATATCCAGCCAAACTAAGCTTCACAAATGAAGGAAAAATAAAATCTTTTACGAACAAGCAAGTACTCAGATTTTATTACCACCAGGCCTGCTTTACAAGAGCTTCTGAAAGAAGCATTACACATAGAAAGAAACAGTCAGTATTAGCCTTTCTAAAGATATACCAAAAAGTAAAGAGCATCAACATAAAGAAGAATTTACATCAACAAATGGATAAAACAGCCAGTTAACATCAAATGGCAGTAACCCTAAATTTAAATCGACTAAATCCCCCAATCAAAAGATACAGCCAAAACCCAACGGCATGTTACATCCAGACCCGTTTCACATGCAAGGATACACAAAGACTCAAAACAAAGGGATGGAGAAAGATCTACCAACCAAATGGAGAGCATAAATAAAAAAATAAATAAAAAGCAGGAGTTGAAATTCTCGTATCGGATAAAATAGATTTTAAAGCAACAAAGATATAGTGATAAAAAGATCAATGCAACAATAAGAGCTAACGATCCTAACACCCAGATACATAGAGACTTAGACTCAATGAGACAGAAAATTAATAAGGATATCAAGGACTCGAACTCAGATCCGGAACAAGTAAACTTAATAAATATTTATAGAGCTCTCCACTTTAAATACACAAAACATACATTCTTGTCAATACCACATCACACCTACTCATAGGTTTAAATGAAATATTGATTGGCCATTATTAATACCCATTTTTTAGAATAAAGCAACATTTCCGTTCTCTCTCCCTCTTTTTCTTCCTTTCTTCCTCTCCTTCACTCCTTTTTTTTTCTTTCCTTCTCTCCAAAAAAAAAAAAAAAAAGTATGGGACTCAAACAGTTGCCTCTAGGTGGTAGAATATCAGGTTATTTTGCTTTTTGTTATGTTTTTAGGTTATTTAAATTTTGTAAAGCCATGATTATATGTAATTTATTCAATCCAAGAAAGTCATTTTTATGGTGGACAACATTCGTATAACTAACATGCATTATACAAATGAGCATTGCACCTGGTTCTCCTGATCTCAGAGGGTTTCTCCATCAGCTGATGGTGTGATAAAGTTGGCTTTGAAGCTTGCCCTGGGGTTGGAGGCAAACATACCACCTCATAAACATAAACATTACAGGCGCCTCATAAACATAAATGCAGTGAGGAAGTCTCCCAAAGCTCCCAGTTCAAGCTCTGCAGAATAGGATATTTAACATCATCTCTTTGTTATCAAATGACCAAGTAGGACAATAAAATGTAACTCAAGCCTGAGCCTGGATTTTCCTGTGTGTGGCCCTGCAGGCTCGGCCTCATCCTCACTGCTGCACCTTTCCCTGCTGTCTTCTCAGCCAGGGCGTTTCTGTGTTATGTGCCCAGAAGACTTTTGTTCTTTCTGCAGTTATTCTCTGCCCACATGTATACTGCAGTAGGGACCTTTCTCTTCAGTGATTTGTTGTTGTTGTTGTTGTTGTTGTTTTCTGCGAGAGAATTCAGCAGCTTAAGGGAAAGGTTAAGATCTAGTAAATGTGAGGTCTTTGAAGGCTCTGTGATGTGACTTCCTACCAAGTCATGTTGCAGGTTTCTCCCCTATGCAACAGAAAAGTGAATGAGATTTAATCCAGGAATAGACAGTAAATATGGATCATAAAAAGGTTTTATAAGTGCTATAGATGAAAGTTTGTGTTCTTCAAAATTCACCTATTGAAATCCTAACTCCAGGGCAGGTACAGTGGCTCATGCCTGTAATCCCAGCACTTTGGGAGGCCGAGGTGGGAAGATCACCTGAGGTCAGGAGTTTGAGACCAGCCTGGCCAACGTGGTAAACCCCTGTCTCTGCTACAAATACAAAAATTAGCCAGGTGTGGGGGCAGTTGCCTGTAATCCCAGCTACTCGGGAGGCTGAAGCAGAACAATTGATTGAACCTGGGATGCGGAGGTTACAGTGAGCTGAGATTGTGCCATTGCACTCCAGCCTGGGCAACAAGAATGAAATTCCATCTCAAAAAAAGGAAGAAGAAAATAAATTCTAACTCCAAGATGATGGTACTAGGAGGTGGGAACTTTGGCAGGTCATTAGGTCTTTAGGGTTGTGCACTCCTGAATGGGACTAGTACCCTTACTATAAGAAAGACCCCAGAGAGCTCCTTACCCCTTCCTTCCACCATGTGAGGTCACGGCAAGACCACAGCCATCTATGAACTAGGAAGTGAGCCCTCACTAGACACTAAGTCTGCTGGCTTCTAGGATCTTGGACATCTCAGCCTCTAGAACAATGGGAAATAGCTTTTTGTTGTTTATAAGCCACCCAGTTTTTGGCATTTTGTTATAGCGCCTGGATGGATTAAGATAATAACCATAAATTTTGTCAAGAAAACTTTGATGTAGCCAAGCCTTCACTGGTCTTCCTAGTTCCTTAGAACATTTAGGGTGTTTGAAGGGCATGAAAGAAAAAATGTCAAGAAGCTTATCCAGTGGCTGGGCAAGGTAGCTCACGCCTGTAATCCCAGCACTTTGGGGAGGCTGAGGCGGGCGAACCACAAGGTCGGGAGTTTGAGACTAGCCTGGCCAATATGGTGAAACCCCGTCTCTACTTAAAATACAAAAATTAGCTGGGTGTGGTGGCACACTCCTGTAGTCCCAATTACTCTGGAGGCTGAGGCAGGAAAAATCACTGGAAGCTGGGAGCAGAGGTTGCAGTGAGTTGAGATCATGCCATCGCTCTTCAGCCTGAGCGACAGAGGGAGACTCTGTCTCAAAAACAAAACAAAACAGAAGCTTATTACTATTTTCTCCTATTTATTTGTTCAACCCATAAACTCTGGGGAGGATTTCCAGCTTGGTGTAGAAAACAGCCAAATAATATTTAATTAACTTTTATTTCCCATTGCGCCCTACAGGGCTTGCTTCAGCTTTTTCTCCATAACACTTTGCCACTCTTAAAATCATTCAGCATCTCACAATTAAATTCTAGGAATTGCTGGTTTAGAATTACGATGTGATGTTTAAGGCTGAGAGAAAGAGTAATTAACACCTCCCATGGATGTGTAAAGTGAAAGACAAGTTGGAATTATTATTAGCTCACTTGGCTTAAAAAATTGAGGAAGTTGTTTTTGTCCTTAAAAACTGCAAACTGATTGTGAATGTAACCGAGCTGGCCACTGCTTTTCCCAGACTCTCCTACCTGGGAAGATTCTTAAACTAAGGTGTGAACAGGGCTCTCAATGACTGTCAGAATTAACTGTGCATGAGAATCACCAAGTGAAGGGCTTGTGGAATTACTAAGCCTCACCCTCCAGAGTTTCTGATTCAGTAATCTGGAGTAGGGCCCCAGAATTTGCATTTTTAACAAATTCCCAGGTGATGCTGAGGCTGCTGGTTTGTCCACCAGCCTGTGAAAAACAGTGGTTTTACAGAGGTTCTCAGACCTGGATGCATGAATTACCTGGGAAGACTTTGAAGAACACAGATGTTCTACCTACTGCACAAACCAATTACATCAGAATCTTCACTGGGGGTAGGTGCCTAAGTGGGAGAGTTTCGGGTTTTGTTTTTTTTTTCCTCCATTTTTTGAGACAGAGTCTCACTCTTTCACACAGGCCGGAGTGCAGTGGCGTCATCTCGGCTCACTGCAACCTCTGACTCCTGGGTTCAAGTGATTTTCCTGCCTCAGCCTCCCTCATGGTTAATTGGGACTGCAGGTGCCCGCCATCACACCCAGCTAAGAAGTGGGCGAGTTTTTAAGCAGATGATTCTCATGTGCATCAGTGGGTTGGAGAGCAGTTTGGCCTGGAAGAACACCGAAGAGGGAGGTGTAGACAGATGGATGCGGCTATCGAGTGCATATCACCAATAATTCAGAGCAGGGAGGGTCAAAAGCCTGTTAGCTGTTTGCCATCTCGCTCCCTTCCTGAGCTCATGGTTGACATCACTGATCATCTCTGGTAAGTTTGCCACCGAGCCAAACAGAGTGCTCTGGGGGCCAAAGATGAGGGACCTGTGAGCCCTCTCTGATTTCGCAAAGAAACACTCAGACTGCCAGGAAGAAGAGAAAGCAGGGTGAGGGATGAGGAGAGCCATCTTCGGGGAAATGTAAAGCAGTGAGGACCTCCTCTCTTCCAATTTCCTTAACTCTCAAAAGTATATTTTCATTTTTGTATTTTGGTAGACTTTAGGGCAGTAGTTCTAACACTGGACTGCACCGCAGAATTTCTGATTCAGTATTCCTGGAGTGGAGCCTATGAATTTGCATTTCATTTTTTTTTTTTTTTTTTTTTAAGATGGAGTCTTGCTCTGTCACCCAGGCTGGAATGCAGTGGCATAATCTCGGCTCACTGTAATCTCCACCTCCTGGGTTCAAGCCATCTTCCTGCCTTAGCCTCCGAAGTAGCTAGAATTACAGGCACCTGCCAAAAAGCCCAGCTAATTTTTGAATTTTGAGATGGGGTTGGCCAGGCTGGTCTTGAACTCCTGATATCAGGTGATCCGCCTGCCATGGCCTCCCAAAGTGCTGGGTCAAATTTGCACTTCTAACAAGTTTCCAGGTGATGCTGATACTGTCTGTTGTCTGGGGACTAGACTGAGCACGAGAACCACTGCTCTGAGGCACTCTTCTGATACCAGCTGATTTATCTATGTTTTTTGACTAGATAGTAAAGGTTAATTATGAAATTAAACTTATGTCAAATTAAATACAGGTTGGTAAGAACATTACAGAATGATGTAATGAGGGGTTTTGATTTTAAACCTATAAAGATAGAGACCTAGGTAACGTTAAGGTACTTGAGACATGCCATACAACGAGTTTAGATGGGTGAAAATCATACCGTTTCCAAGGTATTTGTACTGTTAAATTGTTATTCACTTGTTTTTTCCACCTGGAAGATAGGAATCCACACCAATTTTTACCTTATTTTCTTGGGAGTGGTCCCTGAAGTTGCCATGAACTGAAGTGGGTCATTTTGACAGTGGTTGTTAGGATCATTTTACTGCCATCATTTTTACCATATCAGTTTCTCGGCTGATGTTTCGCTTGCCTTACTTTTGTTTCTCAACACTTGATAATGGTATTTTCAAAGTCAAGGAAGAGTTTGGATGAGAGGAGTTTGACATGAAAGATGTCTAACACCAGACCCTTGTCTATCACAAGAAACTGTGAAGTATTTCCTTCTGGGGAGTGACAGTGGGCAGAATGGATAGGGGTTGCTTTTTGCTTTTTTTCTTCTTCTCCTTTGGAGTCTCACTGTTGCCCAGGCTGGAGTGCAGTGGTGCATTCTTGGCTCACTACAACCTCTGCCTCCCAGATTCAAATGATTCTCTTGCTTCAGCCTCCTGAGTGGCTGGGACTACAGGTGTGTGCCACCACACCTGGCTAATTTTTTGTATTTTTAGTAGAGACGGGGTTTTACCATGTTAGCCAGGATGTTCTTGATCCCCTGACCTGTGATCCACCCGCCTCGGCCTCCCATAGTTTGTTGGGATTACAGGCGTGAGCCACTGTGCCTGGCCTTTTTTTTTTTTTTTTTTTTTTTAAGACAGAGTCTTGCTCTGTTGTCCAGGCTGGAGTACAGTGGCCTGATCTCAGCTCACTGCAACCTACATCTGCCAGGCTCAAGCAATTCTTTGCCTCAGCCTCCCGAGTAGCTGGGATTACAGGCGTGTGCCACCATGCCCAGCTAATTTTTGTATTTTAAGTAGAGACAGGGGTTTCTCTATGTTGGCCAGGCTGATCTCAAACTCCTAACTCAGGTGATCCACCTGCCTTAGCTTTCCAAAGTGCAAAGATTATAGGTGTGAATCACTGTGCCTGTGCCCACATAAATGTATTCTATCATAAAAATTTTAAGTTCACCTGTGAAATAGGTAGCATTATGTTCATGTGATACATGAGATCTAGAAGAATATTTGCTTGGAGCCAAACAACTTTGAAAAGGGGCAGCAAATAAGAAACGGCTTTATATTAGAGGCAAGAGAAACTCCAGGGTGGCTGCAGAAACTGTCTGTGAGCTCTGCTTGGGAATGAGTGACCTTAACACACCATTGTAGGAAATATTTAACAATATGTGCCACCTAAGGGCTCCTCGTTGCAAACAACAGAAAATGGCTTGTGTGAACTTAACCAGAAAAATAATTTACAGGGAAGTTATTGGGCAGTTCACAGAGCTGATGGAAAAGCTGGAGAATTAGTCTTCAGCAGTGAGCAAGACCCAGGAGAAGCTGGCAGCAGAGAACAAAACAGAGTCTCCATCCTCACTGTGGAAAATCTCTTTTTGAGATGGATTTTTGCTCTTGTTGCCCCGGCTGGAGTGCAATGGCATGATCTCTGCTCACCGCAACCTCTGCCTCCCAGGTTCAAGGAATTCTCCTGCCTCAGTCTCCTGAGTAGGTGGGATTACAGGCATGCACCAACATGCCTGGCTAATTTTGTACTTTTAGTAGGGATGGGATTTCTCCATGTTGGTCAGGCTGGTCTCGAACTTCTGACCTCAGGTGATCTGCCTGCCTCAGCCTCCTAAAGTGCTGGGATTACAGGTGTGAGCCACCGGGCCCAGTGGAAAATGTTTATCCCATTCCTTTGGGACAAATATAAGAAGTAAAATAGGTCCACTGCTTATAAACTGTAAGGCCGGTTGCCTTGCTGGGAGTCAAACGGACACATTCATCACTCTCCGCACCTGATAACTGCGTCATCACCCAAGCTCATTATCTGACTTCCCCACATAGCTTTCCCGCACCCGCCTCTGCATACCATGCCCAAGCCCACACTCAGCACTAAATTATGCATCCAACCTCCAGCCCACAGTTAATAAACCCTGCAGAGAAATTTTTTTAGAAGAAGCCCCACGGTTCCCTGCCCAGCAACAGCCTGCCCTGTAGGCCCCCAGCAGGCTTGCATACCCAAGGTCCTGCCCACCTACCAATAGCAGCTAGTTACATGTACTTCCTACTTTAACTCCATGTACTTCCTGCTCCTCAACCGCCAATAGAAATGCCTTCTCTTTGTTTCCCCAGTAGTCAATCAAGGCCCACTTACCCAAGGTCCCGCCTACCTACCAATGGCAGCTAGTTTCATGTACTTCCTATTTTAACTACATGTACTTCCTACTCCTCAACAGCCAATAGAAATACCTTCTCTTTGTTTCCCCGGTAAGCAATCAATTGCCTGCCCTCCCCATAAAACCCCACGCCCTGAACAGCCGGGGGTGACTTCTCTGGCCCCCACTTGGACCACTGAAGCTCACCCGGGAGCTGAATAAATTAGCTTCTCACTTTTTTATACTTGCCTCAGTTTCCTCATTTTACCTCGGTGATAAATCTTACATAAACAACTTCAATGAGAGTTTCAGGGAAATCATACACTAAAGGTGGCCATCCATGCACATACTATAATAGTGTGTTAAAAACTATAAAATGATTTTCAGAATATTTAGGGAATGTTAAAACTAAAATAGATCTGGTCAATCTAGATATTTGGTAATTCAAACATATATAAGTCTTAATTTGTTGGTACTACAGTTTTTAAAACTTTGGAATCCATAGCATTGTCTTTTCTTTATGGCACATTTTAAACATCTTTTGACATGTATAAAAGTACAGCATTCTACTTGGGAATACAAATATTGTTTTCTCTATACAATTACAATGTGATATAGTGGGAGTTTTGGTGACTGCTGGTGTTGACCATAAATTATTACTTTAGTGCATTCTGTAATCTTGCAAGATTGGTTTCATGTTACTTTCTGCATATGTAAAAAGCACGTAGCTACAGTGACCCATCTCCAAGTATTCCAAAGCAGCCACCATCTCACCATCTGAGAAGTTGCTTATGGTGTTTATAAAGTCAGCCATGATGTGTTTTTTTTTTTTCCTTCCCATGAGACTGAGTCTCACTCTGTCGCTGAGACTGGAATGCAGTGGCGCGATCTCGGATCACTGCAGCCTCTACCTCCTCAGTTTAAGCGATTCCTCTGCCTTAGCCTCCCAAGTAGCTGGGATTACAGATGCATGCCACCACACCGGGCTAATTTTTGTGTTTTTAGTAGAGATGGTGTTCTGCCATGTTGTCCAGTTTTGTCTCGAACTCCTGACCTCAGGTCATCTGCTCGCCTCAACCTCCCAAAGTGCTGTGATTACAGGTGTCAACCACTACGCCTGGCCTACAACATCTATTTCTAATTCTCAATGTGTTTGGCTAGGGTTCTTAGTAAAGGGAGAGATAAATTAATTTTTAAAATCTTTAAGATTTATTTTGTCTTTGAACTCATGTTCTAACCTTGGCAAAAGGACTTTTAGCTCTTCTGAGCTAGCACCCTCACCCTATCTCTGCCATGTCATCTACAAATTTTTTTTTCTAAGTTCACATTGAGTATTTCTCCTGAGCTTGCACACCTATGATGATACACTGATACTGAAAGCGCCTAGATTATAGTCATCACAATAGTGTTGAATTCCATCAACTCCAACTTATTTTCACCCTGTGGATTCTTATACCTGTTATGTGGGTTGTTCTACTTTTTCTAGTCTATTGAATTTCTTATGGATTTTTTGTAGAATGAATCCGGGTTTTGGAAGAAGTTGTCTACTCAATTTCTGCATTCTGCCTTAAACAGCAGTTCCTTCATCAGCCTGAGTGAATGCCATACACGTGAGGACCTTGTTTTTCTTTTTTTTTTTCTTTTTGAGATTGAGTCTCATTCTGCAGCCCAGGCTGGAGTGTAGTCACACAATCTTGGCTCACTGCAACCTCTGCCTCCCAGGTTCAAGCGATTCTCTCACCTCAGCCTCCCATGTAGCTGGGATTACAGGCCTGTACCACCATGTCTGTCTACTTTTTTGTATATTTAGTAGAAATGGGGTTTCACCATGTTAGCCAGGCTGGTCTCAAACTCCTGACCTCAGGTGATCTACCCACCTTGGCCTCCCAAAGTGCTGGGATAACAGGCGTGAGCCACTGTGCCCAGCCTGGAAGTCTTTGTTTTTCTTTTTCTTTTCTTTTCTTTTTATTTTTGAGACCGAGTTTCGCTGTTGTTACCCAGACTGGAGTGCAATGGCACGATCTCGGCTCACTGCAACGTCCACCTCCTGGGTTCAAGCAATTCTCCTGCCTTGGCCTCCTGAGTAGCTGGGACTACAGGCGCGCACCACCATGCCCAGCTAAGTTTTTATTTTTAGTAAAGACGGGGTTTCACCTTGTTGACCAGGATGGTCTCGATCTCTTGACCTCGTGATCCACCTGCCTCGGCCTCCCAAAGTGCTGGGATTATAGGCACGAGCCACGGTGCCCGGCCAAGGCTTTGCTTTTCTAAGACACTTTAAGCTGCACCAACATAAACTTGGCACTTCTGAGACTCCCTGTCCACTGGCCAGCCCTGCAGCTCCAGACCATTCACTACTTCATTTTAAACAGTTGTCAGAAAAGCACTGTCCTAGCCTCTCATCCATATATAATAGTTTGCTGATGGCTGCTCAGTCTGGGTTATGTAGATAAGCAATTACTTTTCATAATGCTTTTCTACCAACAGGTGGCACTAACAATTTGTTTCAATATCCCGGTAGTAATCCTTGTGTCACATTTGAATATATCATTTTAACTTTTAGAGTTGAAACATAGCTGATTTTATAGATGCTTAAGGCCAAAAAAAAAAGGCTAGAGAGAAATCCAGCATTTCTGATCAAGTCTTTAGCATGTGGCTTTTCTCCTGCACTCCTGGGTCGCAGCCAGTAATCTGCCTCTTCCTTCATTCCTAGTCTACAGCTTGATTGGCTTTCCAAGAAAGTAAGATGAATAGAATTCATGAGAAAAACATAGGAGCAAATATAAAATGCTTTTCTTGAGGTTCTTTACTGTACAGGAAAGGATGACATTCATATTGATTGCTTGGGACGGAGAAATTCAATTTTTAAAATATTTACTAAATATTTATTGCAGAACTAGTACATGCAGAGTACTGTTCTAAATATTCCCTGTTGGAGAATGTACAGGCCTCTGAGAATTATACCCTACTTTCAGAGGTTATTCTCTAATTGAGATAAGACAGGCACACAAAGTAAATGTGAGATCAGTAATAATTTTCAATGTCCAGTACATGTATAGGATGGTAATGTCAGATAAGATTGTAAAGTGTTATGAGAATTTGGAGAAGGTACAGGATTATTTCTTTAATCAATCGATCAAATGTTCTTTATGTCAGTGTTCTTGTCACAGAATACAATTGTGAACAAGGTAGACAAGATTCTTGCCTTCAGGGAAGGCCTCTCTGAGGAAGTGACAAAGAGCTGGATTGGTGGCTTTGGGGAAGGCTTTGCAGAGAGATGGAGCCAGATGAAGAATGGGCAGGATTTGGGTGAGAAGCATCTGACGTCGATGATGTCACTACTTATCTGCCCTGCACAATGGTACCCATGTCACAGGCACATAGGCACAGGGAGACAAAGTTGCTAGTTATGTGAGTGGTTTCCTGAAGGATGGCATATTTATTTCCTTGTCTTCAAAATAAAAAAACCTCAAATAGGCTAGGACTTGTTTTCCAGAAGCCAGGAAAACAGAAGCAGCAGTCTTTGCCTTTCTTCTTGGAAGAGAGCGGAGAGAGCTACAGCTGAGTCAGTGCGGTGACGGGGTAACCCAGGTCTTGTAAGACGGGCTTGCTTTCTTTCCTCTTTCCTTCCTTTTCTTTCTTTTTTTTGCTTTTAGCTAAACTCACCAGTTCTATCAATCTGACAAGAATTCTGCTGTGAAGGAAAATCAGCGTTTGCTCCCACAACTCTCAATCTTTGGAGAGCACAGTGTGCTCAGAGGAACGGCACTGCTGGCAAGGGGAGCCTGTCGCTCAAAGAGGCAGGCCAACTCCACACCCAAGCTTTCGTCTGTCACTGTTGGCCATTTGGCATGTTTCTTCATATGTAAAATGGGAGTGATGGCATGGAGGACATACACATTTTATTTTTCTTCTCACCTGTTTTCTGTGGGTCACATTAAAAAAATTTTTATTTTTATTTTCACTTGTTTAAAATTTAAATTTTTGTTTCTTTTTTTAGTATTTAATTTTTGCCTTCAGCTTCTGCAGACATACACATTTTGCATGGGACTGAGCTCTATTACTCATTTCCCTTCCCTTCCCTTCCTGCACGGGGTGCTGAGAACATTAAATAACAGTCTACGATTGAGTCAGCATTGCTCACAGGAATGTTATTCATTGCATTTGCCCTGAGGGTGGTGCCTTCCAAGACCCTTGAGATGAGGATGGCCAGCCCCTAGTGGCCATCTGGCCATCTGCATGCGGGGCCTGGGAGAGCAGACCCTGAGACTGCCAGGAATGGTGTCACATTAAAAGTCCATCATTCTTTTGGGGCTGATCAGGCCCTTGCTTTGATATTTGGTGGTGTTAAGAAGTCATAAAGAGTAACAATTGGTTTTCATGCTCATGTATGGGGTGTGCCTTCCTTGAACCTTGTTAAGATGTTGGTATATTACCCATTTAAAGGAAGAAAGAAAAGGGAAAAAATTGAAAGTCATTGTTCTAGGTGTGACAACTGTGTTTGCAGTTTTTTTTAAATTTATATTTTGAAACAGGATCTCACTCTGTCACCCAGGTTGGAGTGTGGTGGTGCCATCTTGGCTTACTGCAGTCTCCACTTCCCAGATGCAAGTGATCCTCCCACATCAGCCTCCCCAGTAGCTGGGACTACAGATGTGTGCTATCGCACCAGGCTAATGTTTTGTACTTTTAGTGGAGACACTGTTCCACCATGTTGCCCAGGTTGGTCCCAAACTCCTGAGCTCTAATGATCTGCCCACATTGGCACTCGGCCTATAGATGTGCCAATATATATATTTTGAAGATGGGCATACAATGCTGATATTTATTTATTTATTTATTTATTTTAGAGATAGGATTTCACCATGTTGGCCAAGCTGGTCTTGAACTCCTGACCTCAGGTGATTCACCCACCTCAGGCTCTCAAGGTGCTAGGATTACAGGCGTGAGCCACCACACCCGGCCTGTAGTTATATTTTTAAAAACAATACTTACCTTTGAAGGCTGCATATTGACATTTGAACAGATGATAGGATGTTTGAAATTTGCTTCAAAATATATAGTTCAGCATGAAAGTGGTTAGTGAGGAATATAATTGGAAACAAGAGTGACCATAAACCGAATTGTTATAGCTGGCTGATACACACATTGTGGTTCCTTTTGTCCTTCTCTGTATTTTGGTATAGTTTTGAAATTTTTCATAATAACAAAAGGCTATTCTCAGTGCGTGGTCCTGAGCAAGGGTAGAAAGCCCCATCTTTGGGTAGAAGTAGTTGAGCTGTAGTGCACAATGCACAAATTGGATGCTGCTTCTTTGATTGTTTTGATTGTTCAAGACCTTTTGGCTCCAGCAGAGCTCCCCAATGAGCTTCTCTCAGTATCTGGACAGTGACCATGTGTGACGTGCTGGTGAATCCCTGGCCAGGGCCTAATGAATATTGAATGAGCAAAAGAAAGCCAGAGGACCTAACCATGATCCTTTTCTTCTTGTCTTTGCAAGCGGAGCCCAGGGGGAATATGCTGGACTGGCCACTATCCGAACCTACTTAGCCCAGAAAGGAGAGGGGCACAGAACGGTGAGTGTGGCAGGAGATGGCGCTTTCTCACCATGGGGGGCACAGAGGTCCTAGCTCTCAGGGTCCCTTCTGTCGGACACTCCCTCCAAGCCTTCTTGGAAGCAGATGAGGGAACATACAGTCAAGAAACAAATTTCTGTGAACTAGCCATTATGATCCTTGCTTCCAAGACATCCCACTTGACCATTTTGAGGGAAAACATTCAGAGATAAAAGACTTTTGCTCAAACCCAGAATGCAAACATCAGCCAGTTGGCTGTGGAACTGCTCTCTAGGGAGCTGAGGGAGGAAGAGGGCAGGAATGTTGCCATTGCAAGCATCCTCTTCTTGGCTCAGCCCCGGCCCTGGGCCTGGATGAAGGGCAGAGACCACGCTTTAATTCTTCTGTAACCCCTATTGGGCTGAAGCCCAGTGCTGGTCATACATATGCTAAAAAAATTTTTTGAATAAATAACTTCTCTGTTAGATGATTCTCAACTTCAAGCACCAAAAAAGGCATAAAGCAGAATTCATGGTCCTACTTCATTGTTTGCTTTGGATATGAGAATCTGGTCTCCAGGATCCCAGTCGCCTCTTGGGGACCACTGTGGGGACCAACAGGTACTAATGGGCACCACTTGCCCCCAGGGGCAGTGCTTGAAGCAGAAACCTAACTCAGACCTCAGCTCGTGGCAGAGGTGGCCTGTGTTTCTGGTTCCTTCAATCTGATGGCCAGTGCTATGCTAGAGTTTCCACTGAGCTGTAGAGTGGGTGCTCTTAGTGGGAGCGTCGGCTAGGAGCCGGGAGCAGGGCAAAGTATCTGCTTGTCCTAGAGAGTTGGAGACAAGGGTGTAGGGTGGTGCTGGCTGCCTAAGTAAGTGGGGTGGAGTGGTAGTGGCCTAATCTTAGTCCGTCTCTGGTTTTATTACCACTGGAAGGTTACTTATGGCCAGTTGCCTGGAATTTGCAATAAAGAATGTTGAAACTGTTTCACTTCCCTTTCATAGAAGGGGAAAAGAAAGAACTTTTATTTCTGTCCTTCCCTTGCATATGTCATCCTGATTCCACAGGTGTGTCTTTCCAGGCTTTCATCCTGGTTGGGGAATACATTTTTTTTATTTTAATAGCTCACTGCAGCCTTGAACTCCTGGGTTCAAGGGAGCCTCCCAAAGTGCTAGAGAGGCCAGGATTACAGGCATGACTGTCCTCACCTGGCCCTAGAATTCATGTCTAAAGATCTTTGAAAAACAGTCCATTTGCGAATTGAATAAATGATTAAACCCTGGTCATGGTCAAGGAGTGCTTGCCAGTCCAGAGAGAAGTGAAATGGTCAACCAGACAGGCATAGACCCTGAAATTCCTGCCCCGCCCCCCCCGCCCCCCCCCCCAGTTTATTCATTTGTGGTTTTGAACTCTCAACTTTCTAAGGAATGATTACTTTAGAACTATAATTGCTCTTGGGACCTGAGAGTCTCGGTACTTACACAGAATCAGAAAGGAAACTTTGGAGTTCCAGGTGTCCCACCAGTGAAACAATGCCAGGTGCTCCCTTTCCTATTTTTTCTTTTTTTGAGACGGAGTTTCGCTGTTGTTACCCAGACTGGAGTGCAATGGCACAATCTCAGCTCACCACAACCTCCGCCTTCTGGGTTCAAGAAATTCTCCTGCCTCAGCCTCCCGAGTAGCTGGGACTACAGGCGTGCACCACCATGCCCAGCTAATTTTTGTATTTTTAGTAGAGATGGGGTTTCACCATGTTGACCAGGATGGTCTTGATCTCTTGACCTCGTGATCCACCCACCTCAGCTTCCCAAAGTGCTAGGATTACAGGCGTGAGCCACCGTGCCCGGCCCCTTTCCTGTTTTTTCTTCACAGCTTCCATGTGCTGAGGTCATCCCTGGAGCTCCTCATCATTAGTGTCTTTCAGCATGAGGTGCCCAGGAGCTTGGGGATGGTGGAAAGGGAGCAGCCTGGCCTATGTGACATCTTCACCCCTTCCTCCACTGCTGAGTGGAGAGGCTGCAGAGAGCGGTGTTTGGAGAAGGCAGATGACTAGCTAATGGCAAAGGGCCAGCTAAAATCCAGATTCTTTCCATGCACTGATGCTTCTCACCCCTCACCATTTCCCAAATTCCCCAGTCTCACACCAGGAAGTAGCTGTCAATGTCCAGGAGCTAGGGACCAAACTGGAAAGACAAAGGAGAAAGAATGAGAGGCCTTTGGGTTTGGCCTAGGTGGGGTGACTCATAGATTCTTTCTGGTTCCTGTTCCCTCCCTTTGTGTTTTCTGGTCCTCCTTCTCTTCTCCACCTGCTGTGTGTGATGTTTCTCCTGACCCCGTTGCCCAAACTGCCATCACTGAAGTGTCACAAGAGGCCATTTCATTCTGTAGGAGGGAGAGGGGCTGGGTGCTGCACTTGAGGGAGAGTGGGAGAGGGAGAGGCACAGAAGACCCCATCCTCCAGCCACCCAGCCACTAAGCTGATAGAAAATACAAAGCTCATAACCCTGGAAATATTGGCATCCTTCTGAATAAAAAATTTTAATTAGCTTGGGTGTGGTGGCTCATGCCTATACATATTCCCAGCACTTTGGAAGGCTGAGGTGGGTAGATTGCCTGAGGTCAGGAGTTCAAGATCAGCCTGGCCAACATGATCAGATGGCCAACATCTCCAACATGGTGAAACCCTGTCTCTACTAAAAATACAAAAATTAGCCAGGCATGATGGTGCATGCCTATAATCTCAGCTACTTGGGAGGCTGAGGCAGGAGAATTGCTTGAACCCAGGAGGCGGAGGTTACAGTGAGCTGAAATCGTGCCACTGGACTCCAGCCTGGGTAAGAGAGCGTGACTCTCAAAAAACATATTCTTTAATTAAAGCCAAGTTTCTTAGCTAGAGAAGAAAATGACTTATTATTCACTAATCAGAGAAGATTTTTTCACATTACTGATGCCTGAGACAGCTGCTTCCACACAATAGATTCTAATGGAATCCAGCAAAATATATCCTTCTTTTTTGAAAGGGAGTGTGGGGAAATCATGTGCTGCAGAAGTGCCTGGGTTCCTGATGGGTCTCTTCTTTCAAGCTGCTTTTTGAAGTTATTTTCACATTTTCTCTTAGGTTAAATTTCAGAGGTTTCTAAAATGGAATGCCCAACTTCTTGATTTATGAGTTTAATTTTGGAGAATAGAAATTTATTTAACAAACATTTATATGGCAATTACCATGTGCCAGGCCTGGCCTTTAACACTTTACAATTAATATTTCAATTTGTTAGTCAAATACTAATTTAGTCAGCAGACCACCAGATCACCAGATCTTGTGAAAAAATAAAAACTCTGAAGAAAAACAAGTTTGCTGTTCAGAGTCTGAGTTTCCTATATAAAGGGAAGACACTGACCAAAGAAAAAAAATTATGCATATATGTAAATCACCAAAGAAACCTCAAAACCTGTATGGGAATATTTTTTTTCTTCCCAACTGCCTGAGACAAAGTAGTGGCCTACTTGTCAGATTTTAGCAGTGGTAAGATGTCAATTTCCCTTGCACAGGAAAAGTCCTCAATCCCTCACTCATTCAACAAGTTAGAGGATGACCTATGTCTGTTCTATGCCATGCGGCACCCTGGGGAGTTTAGGAAACATAGCACCCCCCAAATGGACATCAGTGCACCAAAAGCTGAATTTGCTTTGGATAATCCAAAGCTTCAAATCTGGATCCTATTACTTCCATATCCCTCACAACAATACCATTTTTCGTTTTTTTTCCAAGACAGAGTCTCTCTCTGTCATCTAGGCTGGAGTGCAGGGGCATGATGTCAGCTCACTGCAACCTCTGCGTCCTGGATTCAAATGATTCTTGTGCTTCGGCCTCCCGAGTAGCTGGAACTATAGGCATGTATCATGACACCTGGCTAATTTTTGTATTTTTAGTAGAGATGGAGTTTCACCATGTTGGCCAGGCTGTCTTGAACTCCTGGCCTCAAGTGAACCACCTGCTTCAGCCTCCCAAACTGCTGGGATTACAGGTATGAATCACCACACCCGGCCAACACTACAACTTTAAACTGAGAAAAAAATTAACATTACATCCTCTAAATCCTCATAGAAAACAAGAAATGTCTGACAGCAACATGTAAGGCCTTGACAAAGCCACTGAGACTTCTTTTTCCATCACTCTTTGTACCAAGGATGTGTATTAGTTTCCAATGGCTGCTGTGATAAATTACTACATGCTTAGTGGCTTAAAACAACACACATTAATTTTCTTATAGTTGTGGAGGCCAGGAGTTGGAAATTGGTTTCACTGGGTTAAAGTGAAAGTGTTGGTAGGGCTATTCCTTCTGGGGGAGACGGGAGAATCTGTTTGCTTGCCTTTGCTGGCGTCTGCAGGCCCCCTGTGTGCCTTGGCTCCAGCTTCCTGCTTTAGTCAGCACATTTCCTGCTCTCTCTGTGCTCCCATCTCCCTCTGCTTCCCTCTGTTGAGGACATGTAAGAATATATTTAGGGCCTATCTTTCCATCTCAAGATCTTTCCTAACATTAATCCCATCTGCAAGTCCCCCCTTGCCATATAAGGAAACACCCCCAGGTTCTGAGGTTAGGACAGGGATGTCTGGGAGCCCATTATTCAGTGCACCAAAGGGTGGTTGATGTTTTTACATGCTTGTGTTTCAACAGAACTCACCTGGTATGAATTCTTAATTTTGGCTTTCTATGAATATTTTGTATTCATTTTTGATATTCACTTTTCTCCTTCTTACCAATATTCTGCCATGAAAGGATCCTTTCATCCAGTGATCCTTTTGTAGACTCACAATACCTTGTGAGAGAGGACAGTGCCTCCCGCTTGAGTCCTGAGAAATTAAAGGAAAAAATTCACTACAGAAGGGAAGCATTCAAACAAGAAAAAGGATTTGAGGACAGCACAGCATAACCATTATGAGACCAATAGCCATTCCAAAGGGGCACCAACCTTCTGACAGCAGAAGAGTGCAAAGTAGTCCATGTTTGCCTTTGGCTAACGTTTTCTTTTTGTACATGTGTATTTTTCTTAAGTAGATTCCTTTGCTGTTTTTGAGGAAAGAGCTGGAAGCTAAGGTTTAACTTCATAGCCTATTTTTAATAATGCTCATCCCTTTCTCTTCTAAGGGGTTGCAATATGGGCTATGGAATAAAATATAAGAGGATTATTTTCAGGGTAATCATGGCTTCTCCTTGATGTTTTTTGTTGGGGAAAACCTTGTGACTTATGCTCCTATTGAGACACACCAACAGTTCTACAAGAGCATGTGTCTTGGCCTGTGTCCACATGGTTGTTTGGAGGAAATGAAGGATGATTTGAGTCTGAGAATTCTAGCATTGCACCTACTGTCCAGCTTCCATAAAAATTCAATGCAGCTTTAAGCTCTAACTCAGGCTCACTCTTGAGACACTTTCCTTGATTTCCTTAACCTGAAGCTACACCCCCTTCTCCATGTTGGTGCTGCTCCTCTGGACTCTAGACAAGTCATTCATAGGCCACTGTTGTCAGCAGGTGAGTTGTGTGAACCCAGGGCAGGAGTTGATCATTTTTATTTATTTATTTTTGAGACAGAGTCTCACTCTGTTGCCCAGGCTGGAGTGTAATGGCTCAATTTTGGCTCACTGCAACCTCTGCCTCCCGGGTTCAAGCGATTCTCCTGCCTCAGCCTCCTGAGTAGCTGGGACTACAGGCATGTGTCACCATGCCTGGTTAATTTTTGTATTTTTAGTAGAGACACGATTTCACCATGTTGGGCAGGCAGGTCTTGAACTCCTGACCTCAGGTGAAGCTGCCTGTCTCAGCCTCCCAAACTGCTGGAATTACAGGTGTGAGCCACCATGCCCTGCCAGGTTGAATGTTTTTTTTTTTTAGATGAAATTTCACTCTTGTTGCCCAGGCTGGAGTGCAATGGCACCATCTAGGCTCACTGCAACCTCGGCTGGTTCTCCTGACTCAGCCTCCCGAGTAACTGGGATTACAGGCACCTGCCATCACACCCAGCTATCTTTTGTATTTTTAGTAGAGACAGGGTTTCACCATATTTTCCAGGCTAGTCTCCAACACCTGACCTCAGGCAATCCATTCGCTTCAGCCTCCCAAAGTGCTGGGATTACAGATGTGAGCCACCACACCCAGCTGGGTTGATCATTTTTAATGCTTAGTTTATGGCTCTTATAGTAATTAATAATTTATTACAGAGTAAGCATCCAATAAATATTTATATAATTGGTGTATTGGGACTGGGAGGCCTTGGAATTATGTCTTGTCATTATCATCTGTCCTGGATAAGCCAAGCAGAGCACTGAAGCTGTGATGTGGCAACAGAGTCCTTGGGTTTAACTTCCAATCTCATGTTCTTCTAAGGTGCTTTCTATGCATCCTAACCGAGACACGGTTAGAATAAGCCCAGGCCTATTTTTAGTGTGCTGGGATGAGAAGATTGTATTGATTTTCTGAGCATGTTTAGGGAACAGTATTCAACTGGAAACTCTTCTTTTGGACATTGTTTTGCAATGACAAATAAATTGTAGCAGATTTTAAAGCACTAGTGTTCAGCTTAAATAAAAACAGGTGATGTCTAATTTGTGCTATAACCGTGTTGTAGGACTTTTCTCTCATTATTCATAGTCAGATGATGATTTTCCTCTTACTTTGCTTCCTATTCCTCAGATTTGCCTCATTCCGAAATCAGCACATGGGACCAACCCAGCAAGTGCCCACATGGTAGGCATGAAGATTCAGCCTGTGGAGGTGGATAAATACGGGAATATCGATGCAGCTCACCTCAAGGCCATGGTACTTGACTTCCCCTTATCAGATGGGAGAGCCTGGGGTGGGGAGCAGTGGTGGGGATTTGATGGATTTCGTAAATGTCTTCTCTTGCATTCTAATGAAAAGTCTGCAGTTCTTCCTTTGACCAGAGTCTACTCTACCCCTCCCATTACCAACAGGGAGAAATCCCTGTTCTTTAATTCCAGCTTGTGTAAGAAACTGAATGAATTATTCATGGTGGTTATAGGAGTACTCCTTGCAGGACCTGTCTATCTCTTTCTGCCCAATCTTCCCTCTCCTTCTCCCCTTCCCCTCTTGATAATCGAAACAGCAGTCACACTTGCACTCAATCTTTGTGTCAGGAATTGTAACACAAATGACAACTTTGCAAATATCCATGACTGTGTCAGCCCCAGAGTGCTGCATTCCAGGCAGCATGCAGCTTGGTTTCCACCAACCCCCACTCTCAACCTCCCAACCTCCAGGCAAAGGTTGCTTAGCAACTGTATCTGCTTCCCACCGGCAGACTGGAGGCTGCATCTTAAGAGGGAAGGAAATCAGTAGAATAGCAATGTGATTTTGATGGTGGTGGTATTAGGCATGGAGACTGGGAACCCCATGTAGTTGCCTTCCAAAGGAAGCTGAAAATCCAGAATGCTGCACCTCTCTTCATCTACCCCTACCCTTCCGTTGCCCCACAAAGTCTTCCAACAAGTGTGCCAGGCCAGCAGTTGAAATTATTAAGTCCCTCCATTATAGTAATATAGGACATGACTACCCTGGCCACCCCCATGCCTGCTCTGATATGCTGGTCAGGAAAGCAAACAGGGACATGACTTTTATATATGCTTGCCTTCTGTAAAAAGAAAGAATGAAAGAGACTTTTATTTAAGTAGAAATTCTCCTTGTGGGAATTCTTTTCTTTTTTTCAATTCCTGTTCTTTATCTTTTTAAATGACAATAGTTGTACATAGTCATAGGGTACATAGTGATGTTTCAAGACATAAAATGTATAGCGATGAGATCAGGGCAATCAGCATATCCATCATCCTTTCTTTGTGTTGAGGGAACATTCAATATCCTCCTTCTAACTATTTGAAATTATGTATTGTTAAAGATAGTCACCCTGAGGTGGTCTAGAACTCTAGAACTTACTCCTCCTATCTAGATGTAATTTGGGAATTTTTTTTTTTGAGACGGAGTTTCGCTGTTGTTACCCAGATCGTGCAATGGCACGATCTCGGCTCACTACAACCTCCGCCTTCTGGGTTTAGGCATTTCTCCTGCCTCAGCCTCCTGAGTAGCTGGGACTACAGTCGCGCGCCACCATGCCCAGATAATTTTTGTATTTTTAGTAGAGATGGGGTTCCACCTTGTTGACCAGGATGGTCTCGATCTCTTGACCTCGTGATCCACCTGCCTCGGCCTCCCAAAGTGCTGAGATTATAGGCGTGAACCATCGCGCCTGGCCGGGAACTCTAACTTCAACAGAAGGCAAGTGAAAGGAATGCATATGAGAAGATGAGCAGAGAGATTCACTGTGAGAATGGGCGTGCCTAGAGCCACGAACATCTGAAATCATTATTGAGATGACTTGAACCAGGGAAAACCACCTCAGAGAGTTGGGCCCAAAATACCCAGAAGTCTTGTGAATAGTTCCTTTAGTCTGGACCATAGAGACCTAGCCTAAAAAAATCTTATTATTTCTTTTCTTTTCTGTTTTTGTTGTTGTTGCTGTTTTGTTTGTTTTTTGAGATGAGGCCTTGCTCTGTTGCCCAGGCTGGAGTGCAGTGGTGCAATCTTGGCTCACTGCAACCTCCCTGGTTCAAGCAATTCGCGCTGCCTCAGCCTCCTGAGTAGCTGGGATTATAGGCACCCACCACCACACCCAGCTAACTTTGTGTTTTTGTTAGAGATGGGGTTTCACCACGTTGGCCAGGCTGGTCTCGAACTCCTGACCTCCCAAAGTGATGGGATTATGGGCGTGAGCCACCGCACCAAGCCAGGATCTTATTATTTCTTTGGAATGATTTGTGAAGGGAGTAATGGCTGTGGATCTTTTATTGCTGTGGTTGTACTTTGAGACAGTTCCAGGAATGTAAAGACTAAGACTTCACCTTTCTTTATTCTTTAAAATAAAAGGCAAGAGTTTGGCCAAGAAAGAAACATACCCTCCTCCATGTCCCTCTCTACCCCTTTTGCTCTCACAGGTGGATAAGCACAAGGAGAACCTAGCAGCCATCATGATTACGTACCCATCCACCAATGGGGTGTTTGAAGAGAATATCAGCGATGTGTGTGACCTCATTCATCAGCATGGAGGACAGGTCTTCCTCGACGGGGCAAATATGAATGCTCAGGTGGGTACTGGAGAGAGCCGCCCTTAGTTCCCACTGAGAAAATGGGTAAGTTAAAATTTTTTTTCTCTGATTTCCTGAGAGGTTTCCTGCCTGAGGGAACTCAGACCTATGACCCGAACAGTGGTGGCTATTGATCTCTCATGGCCTTGGAAAGCCACTTATCCTCACTGCAAACTCCAACTCCCTGGCTCAAGCAATTCTCCTGCCTCAGCCTCCCAAGTAGCTGGGACAACAGGCATGCACTACCACACCTGGCAAATTTTTTTTTTTTTTTGTATTTTGGTAGAGACAGGGTTTCACTGTGTTGTCCAGGCTGGCCTTGAACTCCTGAGCTCAGGCAATCTGCCCGCCTCAGCCTCCCGAAGTGCTAGAATTATAGGCATGAGCCACCATGCCCAGCCTCTTTTTTTTCCCTACTATTTTAGACTCTTTCTTTGCTTCTGATTCCTTTCACAACTCTAATCCAGGGATTGTCTATTGCTTCTGTAACATAAATGGTATCTTTGGCCACCATCAAAATTAGTCCTAATATCAAAGTGGTGGGATGGCTACTGGGATATTGTGCCCAGTACCTGGATCATCTCAAGAAAGCTGCCAGTCTTGCTTTCCCTCTCTCAGTTTAGCCTCCTCTCTGGTGCCCCTACAGCCCCTACCATCATTGTGCCCAAAGGGGCCATTCGGTCCATCATACCAAAGGTGACCATGCAGTGGGAGGTAGCACTGCTCAGGGAAGAGATGTCTGTTTCAACAGCATGGAGGTTCTGCCCTTTCTTTTCTTTCTTATTTATTTAATTTTTTTCAAGAGATGGGGTTTCACCATATTGGCCAGGCTGACCTCAAACTCCTGACCTTGTGATCTGCCTGCCTCAGCCTCCCAAAGTGCTGGGATTACAGGCATGAGCCACCATGCTCAGCCTTGCCCTTTCTTGTGTTAGAGACACTTCTCTGTCGTGGTGTGGATAGTTAGGAAGAGACTGTGTATTTGGATCCATATTTTTAAATCTAAATTGGGCTAAATGGTCAGTTGCTATTTCCATAGCAACCACAAGCACCCTGCCTATAGGATGCCAGGTTTCGACTACAGAACTGGGCTGGTCTAGAGGACACTGCTGCGAACACCATGGATGTGGCTCTGCTTGCTTTTCCTCTGAGGGAAGGCAATACCATCCAGCCACAGCCTTCACGCTGGAGGGTGCTTCCAAGCTCTTGACTTTGGCTTTTGGCCCTTGCCTTTGTGGTAGGTGGGAATCTGTCGCCCTGGAGACTTTGGGTCTGATGTCTCCCACCTAAATCTTCACAAGACCTTCTGCATTCCCCACGGAGGAGGTGGTCCTGGCATGGGGCCCATCGGAGTGTGAGTTCCGGGCTGCTGGTTTCAGAATGGCTTCGGAGATGGAATGGAGTGGCCCCAGAAACACTACTCATCCCATCAGAGTCCTCATGTGTTGAGAATACCCTTGTTAGTGTAGTGCACTTGTAGGGGCTAGGGGAGGAGTAGCAAAATGTGTGCTTTTAGGGATGGCCAAAGAAAAGTGTAACTAGATTTTATTAATCACAACATCTGGCCTCACTGAGACAGAGCAGGTTTATTAACAGAATAATGAATAGAGAACTTTACCTAAGCGTATTATTAGAACTGGAATGTCAGCACTAGATATCAGTCTTTCATGCTTCTGGATTTCCAAGCAGTTTTTTTCTTTTCTTTTTTTAAGTCAGCTAATGGCTCCACTGAAAGTGAATTAGATATAAGGTGTTGAGATAAGTAACAGATAAGTAAAGAAGAAACAAACCTTATTACTAGAAACAATTGGATGAAGCCGGAGTAGGATTGAAGGAATATTTCTTAGCTGTTGATAACTTTTTACACTGAAATCAGTTCATCTTGGGAAAATGATGATGAGAGCAGCTGTTTCCTGAGCTGCTTCAGTGTTCCAAAAATATGCAAAGAAGCCAGTTTTCAGAGTTTCTGGAAGCTTGGCTTTCTTACTTTTTTCTTCTTTTCTTTCTTTTTTTTTTTTTTGTTTGCTTGACTACTGTTAAAGTGAGATTCATTTTGATGATTATTTCTGTAAGGTGGGGAGAATGATGTTCATGTCAGCCCATGGGGCATCTTCTCATCAGCCCCTCCTACATTCATCTTTGGAAAGTGTCTAGGGGTGAGGGCCTGGAAGTGAGAGGGGAATGGGGCTGGGAGGGGGAGGGAGGGGCATGGAACTCCACTGTTTCTTGGCTGCCTGCCTCTACCAAGTCCTCCACCACAGTTCTTGGGTGAGTCCTGGGACACTGATGGCTGGTGGACCTCCTGCAGAGGAGGGAGGAAGGGAGGGAAGGAGGGAAAGAGAGGAGGGAAAGAAGGGAGGGGAGGGGAGGGGAGGGAGCGAGGGAGGGAGGGAACAAGGGAGGGAGCAAGGGAGGGAGGTAAGGTAAGGAAGGACTGTTTCCTGAACATCTGCCTCCCAGCAGGTGGAGGTCAAGGAAGGAAGGGAGGGAGAGAGGAAGGAAGGGAAGGAAGGATTGCTTCCTGAACATCTGCCTCCCAGCAGGTGGAGGGTCCCTTCTGATGTCAGAGCTCCTCTGCTAAGAGCAGAGCTTCCTAGGAGGACCCAGAACCTTCCCATTAGATGAAACTGAATCTTTTTACATTTTCTGAATTTCCACTTTAAAAAATATATAGGAAGAAGCATCTTGCCCCATTTTTGCCCAATCATCCCATCATTTCACTAAAGCTGAATGAGGATACCTGTCCTGTGGGAACCATCAGCGCCGCCCCATGGGGCTCCAGTTCCATCTTGCCCATTTCCTGGGCTTATATCAAGGTGAGGCCTTGTACAGGTGGGTGGGGATGTCAGGTGTGGGTGGGGGCTGGAGACTGCAGACTTCCTTCTTGGCTTAAAAACAAAGAAATTTATCATCTGAGATGTGGTTCGAAGAATATTATTGATGACCTGGGTGGAAGAAACCTTCCTAAAGAGATGAGCTAGAAATAATTTCATCTCTTCTTCATTACACTACTTCCTTTGGGTTTCTGGAGTGGGTTTAACATCAGAGAAACTGAAGCGCCAGATATATTTTTCCAGACACAGCTAAGTTCGATGAGTCATGGATAGTTTCCTGCAGGATTTATATAGCCCCTTCCGAGTGAAAAGCAGTGCATGTACTAATTACTCCACTTTGCTGAGATCCTGGGATGAATTTTAGGAGTACATCTCAATTTGCTGTATATTTCTTGGGGGGCCTTGGAAGATAAGATGAAAAGTAGTGGAAATTTGCTTCTCTGGTGGTTTCCCAGAGCTCTGCAGCCTTTAGGACTTGTGGCACTGTTCTATGTAATTAGACTTTGTCAGAGAACAGGCTTCCTTCCTTTGTCTTACTCCGAAAAACACCAGGGCCAGAGTTGATTTTCTACAGTTCTTGTTCAGACTGGCCTGCCCACCTCCTGGACTGACAAGACTGAATAGGAACACTTGTTCGGCCGCTAATTAGAGCAGTCTCCCCAAACCAGTGCCCCGCTTTAAAGGAAGGGGCCTCCCACTGAAACAAAACCCCCAAAACGCAGCTATGCAAATCATGCCAGAGTACTCTCTGGAGCTGGTTGTTTATTTCTGGAACAGGGTGGCATTTATGATTCTTCATGAAAAGTTTCTTGGAAGCCAGAACAATCCTGTACCACAGAGACTAACACTTGCTTTTAAAAATGAGACTCAAGTTGTTTTACAAACAACACAAGCCACCGGAATAAAGGTCTGCCTCTTTGTAAGCAGAATCAAATTCCCGCTTCCCTTTTGATCTCTGGGTTCTGTAAATCTAGGTTATTTGTATGAACATATTTGGGTTGGAGATGACTTCCCACATATAGAAAATAAATGCCCCAGTTTGGTTTGGCTACATGCCTGGAACACCAGCAGGTGCCTCAGTTTTAAAACTAAATAAATAAAGTAGGGTTTAAGCTACCCCTCTGACCTTGAACCTTCTCTTATTTCAGGCTGTTACTTATCCCCTGGACTCTAGCATTAGCTGCTTCTCTCCCTGCTGCAATTCCACAGGCGCTCCTTCAGGACTGCTAGACTCACCCTAGGCACCCACAGACCTCTCCTGGCTTCCTGTTGCTTTACCTGGTTCTCAATGGCCTGCACGAAATCCTTAGGGGATTCCTTCAGAATGCACATGCTTAGGCCCCATTCCACGGAGAACCAAATTGAGAATATGTAGGGTTGGACTTGAGCCATCTGTATTTTGAAAATACCCGCCATGAGACATAGGTTGAGAACCAGTGGCTGGCTGGCTGAAGTCAGAGTCCTTCCTAGCGAAGGTTTGGGCTTAAAAGTGAAGCCACAATTCACCTTGGCCTACATCTGTTCCCAGATGACAGTCATGTGCCCTCCCCTTCCATGCCTTCATTCTGCTCACCTGGCATGCCTTCCCCTTTCTCTTTCCCTATCTAAATTCTATTTATTTCTAAGTTGCTAGCCAAGTTCTGTCTCTTAATCTAGGAACCCTTCTTTGACCAGCCTGGAGCAATGTGGCCCCTTTTTACTTTGGACCCCCTTAATGATATCGAAGTACTACTATTGTTTTATTTGGTGTGCTCTCATTCTCTTTACATTAGTTATGTGTTAAATATGTATGCCGACTCCATTACATGTGAGGTACTCTGGGAAGAAAGTAGCCCATTGGAATTGGTGCAGTCTTGATTTGAAAGCTCTCTGCTGGTGATGACGTGTATCTCTTATGATTGCAGGGACTGATTAACTGCCAGGACAAGACTGATCAGTTTGTAAACATAAGCGGCTTTGACTAGGGACAATGGGAAACCATACAAAATTGCTTCAATGGGGAGATACTGGCCAAAATCCCATGGGATTCCTGGCAATTATCAGGACCTCTCAAATTCATAGTAAACAAACAAAAAAAACCCCAAAACACAATACTATAATAGAAAACGTAAAACTACTATTAAAAGAAAAAAACAAAAATGTATTACAGGCTTAGAGGGATCCGACAGATGTCCTTGTTGGAATTTTCCACTCCTCTCTTCTCCAGAGTCAGGGTGGGCTGCCTGCCTTTGTGAGTGGAATTTACCTGGGGGTGTCTTTTGGTTGATGTCTAGACCTTTGGGTTTGCCCTTTCAATGGCTACTGGCTCTTTTTCCCTCTGTTGCAGATGATGGGAGGCAAGGGCCTTAAACAAGCCACGGAAACTGCAATATTAAATGCCAACTACATGGCCAAGCGATTAGAAAAACACTACAGAATTCTTTTCAGGGGCGCAAGAGGCAAGTATCAACTTTAATCTACCATTACTTTGTTTTTTTTTCTGGGCCAAACCAAGTTTGACCTAGATGTGCTTTTCTGACATGGGTAAGAGACTTCTGTTTCTTAGAACATATCAGAAAAAAGTGTAGCGTTCTTGGAAATAAGTCTGCTTTATTTTTATTTTATTTTATTTTTTATTTTTGAGATGGAGTCTTGCTCCATTGCCCAGGCTGGAGTGCAATGGCACGATCTTGGCTCATTGCAATGTCTGCCTCCCAGGTTCAAGTGATTCTCAAGTGATTTTCCTGCCTCAGCCTTCTGAGTAGCTATGACAACTGGCGTGCATCACCATGTCCGTCTAATCTTTGTATCTTTAGTAGAGACAGGGTTTTACCATATTGGCCAGGCTGGTCTCGAACTTCCGACCCCAGGTGATCCACCCACCTAAGTCTCCCAAATTGCTGGGATTACAGGCGTGAGCCATCACACCTGGCCATAATTCCACTTTAGTTAACAGTTTAGGGGTATTATATATGCAAGGCTCTCCTAGTCTCTTAATCTACACAGCCCAGGTCAATAGAGTCCACAACAATGAAATGTGCACATAAATACCATGAGCTAAGTATTTACAAAGTGCTATGTCTATGCCCAGAAAGAGTAGAGTAACTCAGACTGGGTAGAGGCAGGGAGGAATGGTTGAGAGTGCCTTCTTGTTGGAGCCATTTGAGATGGGCCTGGAAGGCACGTAGCAGATGAGAGCCTGAGTAAGCAGAGATGCAGGAGCAAACCAGAGAAAAGGAAGCTGTCTGGGTGTCTGGAGTGTAGGATGGGATTAGGGAGAGGGAGCAAATGATGAGGCTGGAAAGGTAGCATGGGGCCTTAAAGGTCTTAGAAGGCTCTGACTTCACCCTTGATCCAGACAATAGCCATTAAAAGTTTTTGAGCGGGGAGTATCAGGATTCATGAAGAGACTGTTAGAATCATTAAGGCAGTGACAAGGGGTAAACATACTTAGAGGTAGCATGGGGTTGGGGTGGTGGCTCACACCTGTGATTTCTGGTTAGCTTCTAGGGCCTACAATAGAGGGAATCGTAGGCAGGGGAACAAAGTCACCCTGGAAGTGATGAGAGGGAACTAAAAACCAAGCAGCCATTTACACATTTGGCTGTGGGTTCAGAACATGATTCCTGAGTCTTGGAAGTGTTGAGGCCCCAGGAAAGAGTATTGAAGGTGAGAAGCCAGAACAAAACACCTCAAGCAGATGGCTACATTAAGAGGGAGGTAGAAGTCGGGTGCCTGGTGAGGGCACTCCACACCTGAGGCAGCTTTAGAACTCTGACAGCCCTTGGCAGTGCCTCCCGTCAACACCCCCTGCCTGGCCCTCCTGCTGCCCTGTGGCTCTGCCACATCCCTGCAGCCCCTCTCGGGTGGAGTCAGCCAGTTCCTCCTCTTTCCCCCACCCCCACCCCATCCCTGAGAAGCTGCTTTCCCACTCTGTATTGTCTGGCTATGCCCATCCAGGGTCCAGGAGAAGGGTGGAGGCTGTGCCTGCTTTGTTTCTCTGGTAGTCAACAGACAAATGCACGTGATGTCGCATAAGGAGAGACACTGTAAAGGGCGGGTAGCCAATTTAACCTTACTTAAGTTTATTTATTTAGATTTTTTTCCACCTTTACTGAGGTATGATTGACATCTGATTTTAAATTATGAGTCTTAATAAGAACCTTTGTCTATAACAATTAGGAAGCCTTTGGTAGCGTTTGAAAGTAGTTTGGGCACAGTGGTGAGGCAGACGCTGGATAGAAATGGGCTGAGACATGACGGAGGTTGTGAAAAAGAGGGAAGGATTCCACGTTTCAGTGGAGTTTGGTAGTGAAGGAGGAGGGTGCTGCTTCAGTAGGATGTAGTCACATTTTCTTTTTAACTATGAAAACAGTATGATTTTAAGCTATCAGGGAACAGGCTGTGAGAAGGGAGAGTGAAGATACCTTAGAGAGAAAAAATAGATGCAGGAACAAAGTTGCCCTGAAATGGAAAGGCTGAAACTGAGAACCAGGTACAAGTCCTCACTATGGGCCCAGAGTGAGAGCAGGACAGAGACCAGGACCTGGAGCTTGAATCGGAGAGACAGATGTCAGGAACCAGCCCATTCATCTGTACCTGGGCAACAGCCATGAGGCCCTTATGGGATCTTGGTTTCTCTGGCCCAGGTGGAATGTATCTCTATAGCTGTGATCTTTAATTTATGGCTGATCTTACCTTATAAATCTGTATCCAAAGTGGTAGTTCCATAGTTTGAAAAAAAACAGGACCAAATAACCAGAAGTGCTGGTTAAGAATGCTCCACAGAGAGCATTGTGGGCAACATGTCTCTAAGCAAGACACTAAAATGCTTCTGAAGTGGGTACTAAAGAACCGACAGGAGCTACTAACTGATTCAAATATAGTTTAGCTCCTGCTCTGTGAAATGCATCCTGCTTATGTACTGGCTTTAAGGAATAGCTTCAATATTTATTTTGTGTGATTATATAAATAATGTATATATGCTCAGCATGGAAATTTTGGAAAATAAAGCATGACAAAGAAAACATAAAAAACCCATGGTTCCATCAGTCAGTTCTAGCCATTAGTAATATTTTATATATATCTTCTTCTCTTTCTTTTGTACAATTAATTTTTTTACAGATAGTTTTATTAGTTGGTCGTCCAGGCTGAAGTGTAGTAGTGCCAGTGTAGCTCACTGCAATCTCAAGCTCCTAGGCTCACGTGATCCTCCCAACAAATCCTCCCAAGTAGTTGGGACCACAGGCACAGACCACCACACCTGGCTATTTATTGATATTTTATTTTTTTGTGGAGACGGGGTCTTGTTGTATTGCCCAAGTTGATCTTGAACTCTGCTCGAGTGATCCTCTCACCTCGGCCTCTCAAAGTGCTGGGATTATAGAGCCACTCCACCTGGCCTATCAATACAGTTTTTAGCCTGTTTTTTAAGTTTATATTATGAACATTTTCTCATGTCACTAAATATTCTTTGACAGTGGCAGTGTCACTTCCATTGTATAGATGTGCCATGATTTAACCAGTTGTATAGTTTTTCTCCCTTTCATTTGCATTTATTACAATGTGGTGATGAGTATCCTTTGCTTGAAATGTTAAAGAATTTTGCCTGATAACTTCCTTAGGAGAGAGTCGTAGAAATAAAAATATTATCTCAGAGGATATGAATGCACTGAAGCTCTTGACATGTATGGCTTCAATTTTTTTCCGAGAGACTTTGTGCCAATTTATCTTGCAGTGATAACATATATGAGAGTGACCGTCACCTGGGGCCTAGTGAGGACTGAGAACTAGACAGAAGAACAACAAGAAAACAATATATCGTTGCCAGTTTGATAGGTGAAAAATGCCCTTATTGTTTTAGTATATGCAGCCACTATTCTCAATGCCTCCCCCGGCCGCAGCGCCAGCTTGCCCATTCAGGGTAACTGTGTTTGCCCATCTGTTCTCTCTACCATAGCTTCACTCTCCTTCACAGCCGACTCTGATTTCACAGCTTAAAATACAGTTGTTTCCAAATTTAAAAAATATAACTGCATCCTATTGGTTTTTTTCTTTAATTGCTTATTTGTTCATATTTTAAACTTCCTTACGTTTAATTTTATTTAGTAGTGGCCGGGTGCGGTAGTTCACACCTGTAATCCAAGCACTTTGGGAGGCTGAGGCGGGTTGTCTAAAAGTATGGCACATACAATTATATATAGTACCTAATACTTAATAATGATTAAGACTGTGCTGCTGGTTTATGCATTTACTGTATAATGCTTTTTAATATTATTTTATTTTATTTTTTTTGAGACAGAGTCTTGCTCCGTCAGCCAGTCTGGAGTGCAGTGGTGCAATCTCGGCTCACTGCAACCTCTGCCTCCCAGGTTCAAGCAATTCTCCTCAGCTTCCTGAGTAGCTACAACTATAGGCATTGGCTGATTTTTGTATGTTTAGTAGAGATGAGATGTCACCATGTTGGCCAGACTGGTCTCAAACTCCTAACCTCAGGTGATCCACCGACTTTGGCCTCCCAAAATGCTGGGGTTACAAGCATTAGCCACTGCACCTGGTCCCCATCATTATTTCAGAGTATATTCCTCTATTTAAAAAAAAAATAGGTTAATGGTAAAACAGCCTCAGGAAGGTCCTTCAGGAGGTATTTCAGAAGAAGGCATTGTTATCACAGGAGATGGCAGCTCTGAGTCTGTTACTGTCCCTAAAGGACTTCCAGAGGGACAAGATGTTGGAGTTTGGGATGGGAGCTGTGGCTCATGCCTGCAATCCCAGCCTTTTGAGAGGCCAAGGTAAGAGGGTTGCTTGAGCCCAGGAGTTTGAGACCAGCTTGGGAAACATAATGATACCTCTGTCTCTGCAAAAAGAAAAAGAAATTAACCACCATGGTGGTGCATACCTGTAGTCCCAGCAACTTGGAAGGTTGAGGCAGGAGGATGTCTTGAGCCTGGGAAGTTGAGGCTGCAGTGAGTTGTGATGGTGCCTCTGCACTCCAGCCTAGGTGACAGAGACCATGTCTCAAAAAACCAAAAGATGTGGAGGTGGAAGACAGTGATATTGAGCATCCTGAATCTGTAGGCCTAGACAAAAGTGTGTGTTTGTGTCTTAGTTTTTAACAAAAAAAGTTTAAAAAGTAAAAAGAAATTAAATATAGAAGAAAGCATATAGAATAAGGATATTGAGAAAGAAAATATTTTTGGACAGCTGTACAATGTGGTTGTGTTTTAAGTATTATTACAAGAGTCAGAAAGGTTTTTTAAATTAAAAAGTTTATAAAGTTAAAAAGTTCCAGTAGGCCAAGTGTAGTGGCTCATGCCTGTAATCCCAGCACTTTGGGTGGCCGAGGCAGGCAGATCACTTGAGGTCAGGAGTTTCAGACCAGCCTGGCCAACATGGTTAAAACCCCATCTCTACTAAAAATACAAAATTTAGCCAGGCGTGGTGGCAGGTGCCTGTAGTTCCCAGCTACTCGGGAGGCTGAGGCATGATAATCACTTGAACCCAGGATGCAGAGGTTGCAGTGAGGTTAGATTGTGCCACTGCACTCCAGCCTGGGCAACAGATTGGGACTCTGTCTCCAAAAAAAAAAACAGTTACAGTAAGCTTAGTTTATTATTGAAGAAAAAAATTTTAAAAATAATATAGCCTAAGTGTACAGTGTTTACAAAGTCTACAGTAGTACACAGGAATGTCCTAGGCCTTCCTATTCACTTGCCCCTCACTCACTGACTCATCCAGAGCAACTTTCAGTCCTGCAAGCTCCATTCATGGCATGTGCCCTATACAGGTGTGCCATTTTTAATCTTTTCTCTCATACTTTTGCTGTATCTTTTCTATGCTGAGATATGTATAGATACACAGATTCAGATCATTGTGTCACAGTTGCCTACAGTATTCAGTACATGGTACAGTAGGAGCAACAGGCTGTACCATGTAGCCTAGGTATATATAGTAGACTTTACCAATTAGTTGTGTAAGTACACTATGTTGTTTGCACAATGACAAAGTCAGCTCTCAATGCACTTCTCAGAACACATCCCCTTCATTAAGTGACACGTGACTGTATTCTGCTAGAATAAGGAATTACTTAGGTAAGAGGATATATTTTTATTTTATTTTTTTTCTTTTTCTTTTTTCTGTTTTTTTTTTTGGGGGGGGAGGAAGGCAGGAAGGAAGGGATGAAGGAAGGAAGGAAGGGAGGAAGCGGGGAGGGAGGGAGGGAAGGGAAGAAAGGAAATCAAGCAATGAAAGAGACATTGCCGACCTGGATCTAGAGGTTTACAAGTTGATTTCTTTTTTTTTTGAGAGAAGGAAAGAAAAAAAAAAAAAAAAAAGAATAAGTAAAGGAGAGGAAGAAAGAGGAAGAGAAAGAGGGAGAGTAAATGGAAATATTGCTTTATTTTGAAAAAAATTGGGTATTAATAATGGCCAATCAATGTTTCATTTAAACTAATGGGTAGGTGTGATGTGGTATTGACAAGAATGTATATTTTGTGTATTTGAAGTGGAGAGCTCTATAAATATTTATTAAGTTTACTTGTTCTGGATCTGAGTTCGAGTCCTTGATATCCTTATTAATTTTCTGTCTCATTGAATCTAAGTCTCCTATCTGGGTGTTAGGATCATTAGCTCTTATTGTTGCATTGATCCTTTTACCACTATATCTTTGTTGCTTTAAAATCTATTTTATCCGATACGAGAATTGCAACTCCTTCTTTTTATTTATTTATTATTTATTTTTGCTCTCCATTTGGTTGGTAAATCTTTCTCCATCCCTTTGTTTTGAGTCTTTGTGTATCCTTGCATGTGAAACAGGTCTGGATGTAACATGCCGTTGGGTTTTGGCTGTGTCTTTTGATTGGGAATTCAGTCAATTTAAATTTAGGGTTACTGCCATTTGATGTTGACTGGCTGTTTTATCCATTTGTTGGTGTAAATTCTTCTTTATGTTGGTGCTCTTTACTTTTTGGTGTATTTTTAGAAAGGCTAATACTGGTTGTTTCTTTCTGTGTGTAATGCTTCTTTCAGAAGCTCATGTAAAGCAGGCCTGGTGGTAATAAAATCTCTGAGTTCTTGCTTGTTCATAAAAGATTTTATTTTTTCTTCAGTTGTGAAGCTTAGTTTGGCTGGATATGAAATTCTGGGCTGAAGGTTCTGTTCTTTGAGGATGTTGAATATTGGCCCCCACTCTCTTCTGACCTGTAGAGTTTCTGCCGAGAGATCTGCTGTAAGTCTGATAGGCTTGCCTTTGTGGGTTATCCGACCTTTCTCTCTGGCTGCCCTTAGTATCCTCTCCTTCGTTTCAACCCTGGTGAATCTAACGATTATGTGCCTTGGGGTTGGTCTTCTTGAGGAATATCTTTGTGGTGTTCTCTGTATTACCTGGGGTTGAATGTTGACCTGCTTTGCTAGTTTAGGAAAATTTTCCTGAATAATATCCTGAAGGGTATTTTCCAGCTTGGATTCATTCTCTCCGTTGCATTCAGGTACACCTATCAAACGTAAATTTGGTCTTTTCACATAGTCCCACATTTCTTGGAGACATTGCTCATTCCTTTTTATCCTTTTTTCTCTAATCTTTTCTTCACGTTTTATTTCATTAAGTTGGACTTTGACCTCTGATATCCCTTCTTCTGCTTGAACAATTCGAGTGTTTAAACCTGTGCATACTTCTCGGAGTTCCTGTATTGTATTCTTCAGTTCCATTAATTCACTCATACTCCTCTCTAAGTTGTCTATTCTCAATAGGATTTCATCAAGCCTTTTGTCAAAGTTCCTAGTTTCTTTACGTTGGGCTACAACATGGTCTTTTAACTCACCGAAGTTTGTTATTATCCATTCCTTGAAGAGTGATTCTGTCATCAGGAGGCGCTCATTCTCCATCAAGCCTTGTTCCTTTGTTGATGTGGAACTGTGATCATCTTTAGAGGGAGAGGCGTTCTGACTTTGAGTATTCTCAGCTTTTTTACGCTGGTTTCTTCCCGTCATTGTAAATTTATCCTCCTGTCTCTTTGAAATTACCAACTTTCAGATTAGGTCTCTTGAGTGGACGTCCAGGTTGTTAGTTCCCAGGGCCAGAGCAGCGGCGTTAAAACTGATGGTGCTTTTCTGCCCAGGATTCTCCTGTCGGGCTTCCTTCTTGTTTCCGTAGTAGGCGACTCTGCCTTCCCAGGGCTCCAAACCTCGGTCAGAAGGGGAGCCGGTCCCGTTTACTCTGCGCCGAGAGCTGCCGCGCCGAGGTGCCGGTGGAACCGCTGCGCCGACCACGAGAGTCGCACTGGCCACCCGTGTGTTTCCTCCACTGGGGGATCTTCTGCTCCGTGAGTGACCAGACTTTGTCTGTAAGTGTGGCGTCCTCTAGTTCTCCGCGCCTTCCCTGAGAGCTGCAATCCCGGGATGTTAGCGATCGGCCATCTTGGATCGTTCCTCTCCCCTCCTCTTTTCTTAACTCCCTTGTGAGGATATATTTTTAAAGGAAGAATTGCAAAAATCCATGGCTGTCTACTTTTGTGGGAGGCAGAGGTCACTGATCTGAATCGACTTCCCATTAGTAGAAGATGACTTTGTTAGTATCCCAATGTTTATGTTTTAATTTCTTATGCCTATCTTTTTTTTTTAAACATCAGACAAACCCAACTCTTCCTGAAAATACCTTTCCCTGCTGAGGTGTCCAGGTGGCCCTTGCTGTAGGGGTGGGCAGGGGCTGGGCCCTCATGTCCTTGGCTCACAAGTGACCCTGCTCTGTCCCACTTACCTGACCTCATTCTCAAGGAAACCTCATTCTCAGCTTGAACTACAAGGAAACAGCAAGGTCTGATTCATTCTGTTAGTCATGGTCTGTGAATTGCAGCTAAAAGGACTGACCAAGCATTGATTGCCCAGTAGAACTTTACAGAGTATTTACTTAGTGAGTTTCATTTATTCCTCAGTAGCCACCTTGAGGATGGGGGATAAGGTCTGGTCCATTCTCTCAAGGAGGGATTTGAGAAGCCCTATTTTTCCACAGCACATTCCCATGTTGTTCTTACCCTCAGAAGACAATCAACATATGGGGGCGGTGGTTCCTACTCAGCCATCCCATCCCCTCCTGTCCTCCTTGCCCCTTTCACATGGCACCTTCTCAGCTATAGTCATGGTTAGGTCCAGCAGAAACACATACTCTGTGAACATTAAAATTTGGAACTGAGTGGTTTATACAGTTTCCACTTGATATTACCCTATGGCGGGTTTTTGTGTCTTTTCTCCTAAAAGCTGCAAACAAAGAACATCTTAGGATCTGGCTTCTAACAGCCACCAAGTTGAAATTTCATCCCTTTCAGGGCTCATGTAGAGATGGAGAGAGAGATGCTGGAATTCCACTATAGTTTTTATTTGAATGCAGTAGAGTGTGGATTTAGAAAATAACATCTGAACCTCATTTAGAAAATGGAGCTCTTCCTAAACCTCTTGGCTGTGGTGGGGGCCTCTTTGGATGGCACTGTGGTATTAGCAGTGCTGTGTTGAGCTTGGCTGGATGGTGCCTTTCAGCTATTACTGGACCTGTGCTTGGAAGACTCTCCTCTTATCCTGCCAGCAAGAATGCCTCCTTTCCCACTGTGTCCCTCTCCTCCTCCCCTCCCTGCCACCTGGTGTCATTCCGAGCAGCAAGCTTCCACTAGCCACCTTCCTCCAATCATTGTCAGTCAGGGCATTTTGTTTTGTTTTAAGAGATAGTCCAGATCCAAGATGGCTGATTGCTAACAGTTCGGGATTGTAGCTCCCAGTGAAAGCGCAGAGAACGAGAGGACGCCACACTTACAGATGAATTTTCGTCGCTCACAGACTAGAAGATTCCCAGTGGAGGGGCCCCACGGGTCGCCAGCGTGACTCTTGTGGCCGGCGCAGTGGTTTTGCTGGTGCCTCGGCGCGGCAGCTCTTCGTACAGAGTAAACGGGAGGAGATTCCCAGGCAGAAGAGCACCATCAGTCTTATTGCTGCTGTTTTGGCCGGCGCAGTGGGTTGCTCGGATTCCAATGCTGGAAATCAATAAACTGGGCGTCCACTCAGAAACCCAACTAGAAAGGCGGTAATTGTAAAGATGACAGATGGATAAATTTATAACAAAGGGAAGAAACCAGCCTAAAAAGGCTGAGAATACCCAAAATCAGAACCCCTCTCCCTCTACAGGGGATAACAGTTCCTCATCAGCACCGAACAAGCCCTGATGGAAAAGGACTGTGTGCCATTAACAGAAGTAGGCTTCAGAAGGTGGATGATAAGAAACTTCTGGGAGTTGAAAGAACTTGTTCTAACCCAATGTAAAGAAACTAAGAACTTTGAAAAACGGTTTGACAAAATGCTAACAAGAATAGACAATATAGAGAGGAATATAAATGAACTAACGGAGTTGAAAAACACAACACAAAAACTTAGCAAAATATGCACAAGTTTGAAAAGCTGCATTGATCAAGCAGAAGAAAGGATATCAGAGGTCAAAGACCTACTTAATGAAATAAAACGAGAGGACAAGTATAGAGAAAAAAAGGATAAAAAGGAATGAGCAAAGTCTCCAAGAAATATGGGACTATGTGAAAAGACCTAATTTACATTTACCTAAATGTGACGGAGAGAATGAATCCAAGCTGGAAAATACTCTTCAGGATATTATTCAGGAAAACTTTCCCAATCTAGCAAAGCAGGACAATATTCAACCCCAGTTAATACAGAGAACACCACAAAGATATTCCTCAAGAAGAGCAACCCCAAGGTACATAATCGTTAGATTCACCAGAGTTGAAACAAAGGAGAAAATACTAAGGGCAGCCAGAGAGAAAGGTCAGATTACCCACAAAGGCAAGCCTATCAGACTTACAGCCGATCTCTCAGCAGAAACCCTACAAGCCGGAAGAGAGTGGGGGCTGATATTCAACATCCTTAAAGAACAGAACTTTCAGCCCAGGATTTCATATCCTGCCAAACTAAGCTTCACAATTGAAGGAAAAATGAAACCCTTTATGAACAAGCAAGTACTCAGAGATTTTATTACCACCAGGCCGGCTTTACAAGAGCTTCTGAAAGAAGCATTATTCATAGAAAGGAACAACCAGTATTAGCCTTTCTAAAAAGTATACCAAAAAGTAAAGAGCATCAACCTAAAGAAGAATTTACATCAACGAATAGATAAAACAGCCAGTTAACATCAAATGGCAGTAACCCTAAATTTAAGTCGACTAAATCCCCCAATCAAAAGATAGAGCCAAAACCTAACGGTACACTACACCCAGACCCATTTCACATCCAAAGATACACAAAGACTTAAACAAAGGGATGGAGAAAGACTTACCAACGAAATGGAGAGCAAAAATAAATAAATAAATAAAAAGCAGGAGTTGCAATTCTTGCATCTGATAAAATAGATTTCAAAGCAACAAAGATATAGTGGTAAAAGGATCAATGCAACAACAAGAGCTAATGATCCTAACACCCAGATACATAAGTCTCATAAAGAGATTTAGACTCAACGAGACAGAAAATTAATAAGGATATCCAGGACTTGTACTCAGATCTGGAACAAGTAAACTCAATAAATATTTATAGAGCTCTCCATTTTAAATACACAAAATATACATTCTCCACCTTAAATTCACAAAATATTGATTGGCCATTATTAATACCTATTTTTAGAATAAAGCTACATTCCCATTCTCCCTCTTTTTCTTCCTCTTTCTTCCTCTCCTTCACTCCTTTTTTTTTCTAAAAAAAAAAAAAAGAGAAAAATGAAATTTCAGAGTAGGATATCGTTTACTGTACAATAGAAAATAGATGCAGACAGAACAGACAGGATTTTGTCTATGCTCCTTGAAATTCTCAACTGTCTCAACATTTAAAAAAAAAAAAAGAAAGGCTGGTGTCGGCACGCAGGTAGAACTGTCCTTTTCTTTTTTTTTAAATTGTCTGAAAGGAGGTGAAAAACCTCCATAGGGGCTCAGTTGAGCTCCTTCTTTTTTTTTTTTAATTTTTAATTGCATTTTAGGTTTTGGGGTACATGTGCAGAACATGCAAGACAGTTGCATAGGTACACACATGGCAGTGTGTTTTGCTTCCTTTCTCCCCTTCACCCACATTTGGCATTTCTCCCCAGACTATCCCTCCCTAGCTCCCCCTCCCACTGACCCTTCCCTTTTCCCCCCAATAGAACCCAGTGTTTAGTACTCCCCTCCCTGTGTCCATGGGTTCTCATTTTTCATCACCCACCTATGAGTGAGAATATGCGGTGTTTCATTTTCTGTTCTTGTGTCAGTTTGCTGAGAATGATGTTCTCCAGATTCATCCATGTCCCTACAAATGACACAAACTCATCATTTCTGATTGCTGCATAATATTCCATGGTGTATATATGCCACATTTTCCCAATCCAGTCTATCATCAATGGGCATTTGGGTTGATTCCAGGTCTTTGCTATTGTAAACAGTGCTGCAATGAACATTCGTGTGCATGTGTCCTTATAGTAGAATGATTTATAGGCCTTCGGATATATACCCAGTAATGGGATTGCTGGGTCCAATGGAATTTCTATTTCTAAGGCCTTGAGGAATCGCCATACTGTCTTCTACAATAGTTGAACTAATTTACACTCCCACCAACAGTGTAAAAGTGTTCCTTTTTCTCCACATCCTCTCCAGCATCTGTTGTCTCCAGATTTTTTAATGATCGCCATTCTAACTGGCGTGAGATGGTATCTCAATGTGGTTTTGATTTGCATCTCTCTGATGACCAGTGACGATGAGCATTTTTTCATGATTGTTGGCCTCATATATGTCTTCTTTCGTAAAGTGTCTGTTCATATCCTTTGCCCATTTTGGAATGGGCTTGTTTGTTTTTTTCCTGTAAATCCAGTTCTTTGTAAATTCTGGATATCAGCCCTTTGTCAGATGGGTAAACTGCAAACATTTTTTCCCATTCTGTTGGTTGCCAATTCACTGTAGTGACTGTTTCTTTTGCTGTGCAGAAGCTGTGGAGTTTCATTAGGTCCCATTTGTCTATTTTGGCTTTTGTTGCCAATGCTTTTGGTGTTTTGTTCATGAAGTCCTTGCCTAATCCTATGTCCTGGATGGTTTTGCCTATATTTCCTTCTAGGGTTTTTATGGTGCCAGGTCTTATGTTTAAGTCTTTAATCCATCTGGAGTTAATTTTAGTGTAAGGTGTCAGGAAGGGGTCCAGTTTCTGCTTTCTGCACATGGCTAGCCAGTTTTCCCAACGCCATTTGTTTAACAGGGAATCCTTTCCCCATTGCTTGTTTTTGTCAGGTTTATCAAAGATTGTATGGTTGTAGATAAGTTGTGTTGCCTCCGATGCCTCTGTTTTGTTCCATTGGTCTATATCTCTGTTTTGGTACCAGTACCATGCTGTTTTGATTACTGTAGCCTTGTAGTATAGTTTGAAATCCGGTAGTGTGATGCCCCCCGCTGTGTTCTTTTTGCTTAGAATTGACTTGGCTATGCGGGCTCTCTTTTGGTTCCATATGAAGTTCATGGTGGTTTTTTCCAGTTCTGTGAAGAAAGTCAATGGTAGCTTGATGGGGATAGCATTGATTCTGTAAATTACTTTGGGCAATATAGCCATTTTCACGATATTAATTCTTCCTAACCATGAACATGGAATGTTTCTCCATCTGTTTATGTCCTCTCTTATTTCATTGAGCAGTGGTTTGTAGTTTTCCTTGAAGAGGTCCCTTACGTTCCTTGTGAGTTGTATTCCTAGGTATTTTATTCTTTTTGTAGCAATTGTGAATGGCAGTTCGTTCTTGATTTGGCTTTCTTTAAGTCTGTTATTGATGTATAGGAATGCTTGTGATTTTTGCACATTGATTTTATATCCTGAGACTTTGCTGAAGTTGCTTATCAGTTTCAGGAGTTTTGGGGCTGAGACGATGGGGTCTTATAGATGTACTATCATGTCGTCTGCAAATAGAGACAATTTGACTTCCTCCTTTCCTATTTGAATACCCTTTATTTCTTTTTCTTGCCTGATTGCTATGGCTAGAACTTCCAGTACTATATTGAATAGGAGTGGTGAAAGAGGGCATCCTTGTCTAGTGCCGGATTTCAAAGGGAATGCTTCCAGTTTTTGCCCATTCAGTATGATATTGGCTGTTGGTTTGTCATAAATAGCTTTTATTACTTTGAGATACGTTCCATCGATACCAAGTTTATTGAGGGTTTTTAGCATAAAGGGCTGTTGAATTTTGTCAAATGCCTTCTCTGCGTCAATTGAGATAATCATGTGGTTTTTTTTTTTTGGTTCTGTTTATGTGGTGAATTATGTTTATAGACTTGCATATGTTGAACCAGCCTTGCATCCCCAGGATGAATCCTACTTGATCATGATGGATAAGTTTTTTGATTTGCTGTTGCAATTGGCTTGCCAATATTTTATTGAAGATTTTTGCATCTACGTTCATCATGGATATTGGCCTGAAGTTTTCTTTTCTTGTTGGGTCTCTGCCGGGTTTTGGTATCAGGATGATATTGGTCTCATAAAATATTTGGGAAGGATTCCCTCTTTTTGGATTATTTGGAATAGTTTCAGAAGGAATGGTACCAGCTCCTCTTTGTGTGTCTGGTAGAAGTTGGCTGTGAACCCATCTGGACCTGGGCTTTTTTTGTGTGGTAGGCTCTTAATTGCTGCCTTGACTTCTGACGTTGTTATTGGTCTATTCATAGTTTCAGCTTTCTCCTGGTTTAGGCTTGGGAGGACACAGGAGTCCAGGAATTTATCCATTTCTTCCAGGTTTACTAGTTTATGTGCATAGAGTTGTTTGTAATATTCTCTGATGATGGTTTGAATTTCTGTGGAATCTGTGGTGATTTCCCCTTTATCATTTTTTATTGCATCTATTTGGTTGTTCTCTCTTTTCTTTTTAATCAATCTGGCTAGTGGTCTGTCTATTTTGTTGATCTTTTCAAAAAACCAGCTCTTGGATTTATTGATTTTTGAAGGGTTTTTCGTGTCTCAATCTCCTTCAGTTCAGCTCTGATCTTAGTTATTTCTTGTCTTCTGCTGGGTTTTGAGTTTTTTGATCTTGCCCCTCTAGCTCTTTCAATTTTGACGATAGGGTGTCAATTTTGGATCTCTCCACTCTTCTCATGTGGGCACTTATTGCTATATATTTTCCTCTAGAGACTGCTTTAAAAGTGTCCCAGAGATTCTGGCATGTTGTGTCTTCGTTCTCATTGGTTTCAAAGAACTTCTTTATTTCTGCCTTCATTTCATTGTTTATCCAGTCAACATTCAAGAGCCAGTTGTTCAGTTTCCATGAAGCTGTGTGGTTCTGGGTTGGTTTCTGAATTCTGGGTTCTAACTTGATTGCACTATGGTCTGAGAGACTGCTTGCTATGATTTCAGTAGTTTTGCATTTGCTGAGCAGTGCTTTACTTCCAATTATGTGGTCAATTTTAGAGTAGGTGTGATGTGGTGCTGAGAAGAATGTATATTCTGTGGATTTGGGGTGGAGAGTTCTGTAAATGTCTATCAGGTTTGCTTGCTCCAGGTCTGAGTTCAAGTCCTGAATATCCTTGTTGATTTTCTCTCTGGTTGATCTGTCTATTATTGACAGTGGAGTGTTAAAGTCTCCCACTATTATTGTGTGGGAGTGTAAGTCTCTTTGTAAGTCATTAAGAACTTGCCTTATGTATCTGGGTGCTCCTGTATTGGGTCCATATATATTTAGGATCGTTAGCTCTTCTTGTTGTATCGATCCTTTTACCATTATGTAATGTCCTTCTTTGTCTCTTTTGATCTTTGTTGCTTTAAAGTCTATTTTATCAGAGATGAGAATTGCAACTCCTGCTTTTTTTTTTTGCTCTCCATTTGCTTGGTAAATCTTTCTCCATCCCTTTATTTTGAGCCTTTGTGTATCCTTCCATGTGAGATGGGTTTCCTGGATACAGCACATTGATGGGTTTTATTTTTTTATCCAATTTGCCAGTCTGTGTCTTTTGATTGGTGCATTTAGTCCATTTACATTTAGGGTTAATATTGTTATGTGTGAATTTGATACTGCCATTTTGATGCTAGCTGGCTGTTTTGCCCGTTAGTTGATGCAGGTTCTTCATTATGTTGATGCTCTTTAGCATTTAGTGTGATTTTGGAATGGCTGGTACTGGTTGTTCCTTTCTATGTGTAGTGCCTCTTTCAGGAGCTCTTGTAAAGCAGGCCTGGTGGTGACAAAATCTCTGAGTACTTGCTTGTTTGCAAAGGATTTTATTTTTCCTTCACTTCTGAAGCTCAGTTTGGCTGGATATGAAATTCTGGGTTGAAAGTTCTTTTCTTTAAGAATGTTGAATATTGGCCCCCACTCTCTTCTGGCTTGTAGTGTTTCTGCTGAGAGATCTGCTGTGAGTCTGATGGGCTTCCCTTTTTGGGTGACCCGACCTTTCTCTCTGGCTGCCCTTAGTATTTTCTCCTTTATTTCAACCTTGTTGAATCTGATGATTATGGGCCTTGGGGTTGCTTTTCTTGTGGAATGTCTTTGTGGTGTTCTCTGTATTTCCTGCATTTGAGTGTTGGCCTGTCTTGCTAGGTGGGGGAAATTTTCCTGGATAATGTCCTGAAGAGTATTTTCCAGCTTGGATTCATTCTCTTTGTCACATTCTGGTACATCTATCAAACGTAGGTTAGGTCTCTTCACATAGTCCCACATTTCTTGGAGACTTTGTTCATTCCTTTTTGTGCTTTTTTCTTTAATCTTGGTTTCTCGTTTTATTTCATTGAGTTGATCTTCGACTTCTGATATTCTTTCTTCTGCTTCGTCAATTCGGCTGTTGAAACTTGTGCATGCTTCGCAAAGTTCTCCTATTGCGTTTTCAGCTCCTTTAATTCATTCATATTCCTAAGTTATCCATTCTTGTTATCATTTCCTCCAATCTTTTTTCAAGGTTCTTCGTTTCTTTGCATTGATTTAAAACATGTTCTTTTAGCTCACAAAAGTTTCTCATTATCCACCTTCTGAAGTCTAATTCCGTCATTTCATCACAGTCATTCTCCGTCCAGCTTTGTTCCCTTGCTGGTGAGGAGTTTTGTTCCTTTCTAGGAGGCGAGATGTTCTGGTTTCGGGTGTTTTCCTCCTTTTTGCACTGGTTTCTTCCCATCTTTGTGGATTTATCCACATGTTGTCTGAGTAGTTGCTGACTTTTCGACTGGGTCTCTGAGTGGACGCCCAGATTGTTGATGATGAAGTATTTCTGTTACTTGGTTTTCCTTCTACCAGTCTAGCCCGTCCACTGTATGACTGCTGAGGTCCACTCCAGGCCCTGCTTGTCTGGGGTGCACCTATAGCAGATGCGGAGCAGTGAGGGATGCTACCAGTTTCTTTTTCTGCTATCTTTGTCCCAGAATGATGCCTGCCAAATGTCAGTCTTTTGGATATAGAGGGGTCAGGGAGTTGCTTGAGGAGACAGTCTGTACTTTATAGGAGCTCAAGTGCTGAGCTGTGAGCTCTGTTGTTCATTCAGGGCTGTTAGGCGGCTACGTTTAATTCTGCTGCAACAGAACTCATAAAAGAACCCTTTTTTTCTCAGATGCTCTGTCTCGGGGGGGTTGGGGCTTTCTTTGTGAGCGTCCCGTTGTGCTTTCCTGCCCAGCTAGGAGGCAGTCTAGTCACTATTTGCCTGCCGAGGCTCCGCCCTGCTGGTGTGAGGTTCGCCCTGTTGCTACAGGCTCTGCCCTGCTGCTGCGGTCTCTGCCCTGCAGCTGAGTCTTTCAGTTGTAGCCAGTTGCCTCGGCAACAGCAGGCTGCGTCAGCAATGGGCGTGTACCTCAGTAGGGGCGGATTGCCTCGGTAATGGCGGACACCCCTCCCCCACGGAGCTGCACCATCCGGGGTTCAGCTGTGACCTCAGGGAACCTCTCCACCCGGAGTGTTTGGAATCACTGTTTTGTTTGTCCCACTGCGCTACCCCAAATGCTGTTTCCTTGAAATCTCCTGGGCTGGCTCACTGTTCAAGTTCCGTTCAGTCTCAAGTTCAGCCCTCTCAAGTCTCAGACTGCCGGTTCAACAGGGCACCCAAACCAGTGCGCTTTGTGTGGAGTGCTGTGTAGCACTGCTGCGCTACAGCACCAGCCGCTGGCCACACCAGCTGCTGGCTGCACCAGCCAAAACCTCTGCCTGGTGTCCTGCGTCTCTTTTATACCTGGGAATTTCCCCATTCTGTGGGGAACAAAGATCCGTCTGGAAATGCAGCCCTGACTCACCCTCTCCGTGCATTTACCAAGAGCTTCTCACTGCGCCATCTTGAGTCCCCCCCCCAGAACTGTCCTTTTCTGCAGAGTGTGGGTTTTTCTATTTAAAAAAAAAAAAGAAAAAGATAGTCTTGCTGTGTTACCCAGGCTGGAGTGGAGTCACCTTATAGCTCACTGTAGCCTTGACTTCCTGGGATCAAGCGATCCTCCCACTTCAGCCTCCTAAGTCGTGTGCCACACACCTGGCTAATTTTTAAATCTTTTGTAGGATAGGTCTTGCATTGTTGCCCAGGCTGGTCTCCAACTCCCAAGCTCAAGCGATCCTCAGATGAGCGTTTAAGAGTCCTGGTATTAATAGTTGATAAAAATCTAATCTTATGATTTTCCCCTTGAACATTCACTGACTAGTCTGTTTAAACATTTTCCCCCTATGTTTACCCATCCATGAATAAGATTTTCCACCTTTTTTTCTTTTTTTGAGAAAAGGTGTCACTCTGTCATCCAAGCTGGAATGCAGTGGTGCGATCTTGGCTCACTGCAACCTTGACCTCCTGGGCTTAATAAGCGATTCTCCCACCTCAGTCTTACAGGTAGTTGGTGCTACAGGCAGGTACAACTGCACCTAGCTAACTTTTTATTTTATTTTTTTTGTAGAAATAAGGTCTCACTCTGTTGCCCAGGCTGGTCTCAAACTACTGAGCTCAAGCAATCTTCCTGCCTTGGTCTCCAGAAATGCTGGAATTATAGGTGTGAGCCACTGTGCCCGACTGATTTTTCTGCTTTTAAATCACACTCCTTACAAATTTATTCTCCATCGTTAGAAAGCATGTTTTGCCTGGGTGTGGTGGCTTATGCCTATAATCCCAGCACTTTGGGAGGCTGAGGTAGGGGGATCACTTGAGCCCAGGAGTTTGAGACCAGCCTAGCCATAGTGAGACCCCATCTCTACAAAAAATGCAAAAATGAGTTGGACATGGTGGTGCATACCTGTAGTTCCAGCTACTCGGGAGGCTGAACTGGGAGGACTGCTTGGGCCCAGGAGGTCAAGGCTGCAGTGAGCTGTGATGGCACTACTGCACACCAGCCTGAGTGACCGAGCACTCAACCTTGTCTCAATTTTATTTTTATTTTCTTTTTTGAGATGGAGTATCACTCTGTTGCCAGGCTCAAGTGCAGTGGTGTGATGTCTGCTCACTGCAACTTCGGCCTCCCTCAGGTGACTCTCCTGCATCAGCCTCCCAAGTAGCTGGGACTACAGGCATGTGCCATCACACCCAGATAATTTCTGTATTTTTAGTAGAGACAGGGTTTGATCATGTTGGCCAAGATGATCTCAACCTCGTGATCTGCCCACCTTGGCCTTTCAAAGTGCTAGGATTACAGGCACAAGCTATCATACCCGGCCCGTCTCAATTTTTAACATTTTTTTCCTTAAAGCGTGGTTTAAAAATATGCAGTTTCAGTATATTCAGAGTCATTGGCTCATTATAGTTTTATTTTTCAAACAAAATTACTTCTATCTCCTAGGCTGGAGTGTAGTGTCCCCACCTCTTCCATATTTATTCATTCTTTAAGAAGTAGAGCAGTTCATAGACTGTCTTCAGGGGCTATTAATTACTGGAGCTATCCTTGACAGGCTTGAGAAGTTATGTTTGCTCTGAGTCTCTGTAAGTGAATTCATTTTTGCTGAAAGTGAGGAAAGTGGGTTAAGAAGGAGTACATCATTATCTCATGAGTAGATACTTTCCGGGAAGGAAATTCATCAGTTGGTGGACCGTGGAATTTGGGAAGCCCCAGAGGAATACTGGTCCGTTTGTTAAAATGCTGACTTAATGGTTTATTCCTGATGATGGTTCTGTGGTCAGCAGCCCATTAAAATGCTGACTTAATGGTTTATTCCTGATGATGGTTCTGTGGTCAGTAGCCCATTCTGGGGAGCTTCTGGTAGCCTGGATCTAGAGAAGCAGTCTATTTATGACCTACAGGTTGAATATCCCTAATCTGAAAATCTAAAACTCTTTCTAAATATTTGTATTTATTTAATTTTTTCAGATAGGGTCTCACTCCTATCACCCAGACCAGAGTGCAGGCGTGTGATCACAGCTCACTGCAGCCCCGACTTCCCTGGCTCAGGGGATTATCCCACCTCAGCCCCCTGAGTAGCTGGGACTACTGGTCTGGGCCACCACGCCTGGCTAATTTTTTGTATTTTTAGTAGAGATAGGGTTTTGCCATGTTGCCCAGGCTGGTCTGGAATTCCTATTCTAAAGAGAACTGCCTACCTCAGCTTCATGAGTCACTGTGCCCGGCCTGAAAATCCAAAACTTTGAATGCCAGCATGAGGCTCAAATAGAGATCTATAATTTCAAATAAGGGACATATCATTGGTAGAACAAAGTGAACTGAGTCTCAGATTTTGGCCTCATTCACTCCTTGTTATTTATGGTTTATTGTTTGACATTGCTTATTTCTAATTTTTTGTTTGCAGCCTGAAACCATAACATCAAAAGGTCCTTCAAAGAACACATAAAATTCTGTGTCTTATGGATATGTGTTTAATATATCCGTATCTACACTTAACACAAAAGTAGTTGTTACTTGATGTTGAGGGTAAAGTTGCTGAAAAGTGTCAGTGGCTCTATAAATATTTTGTATAAAAGGATCGGGACTATACGATGCATTTAACTGTTGCAAGTAGATTTTAGGTCTGCAGAATGGAAATAAGCTCATCCTGACACCTCCCTTAAAACGTTCCAGTAATGCCTCCCACCTGTTGTTAGCCATAATCAGGTTCACAGGTGGGTAGTGAGCTAAATATCAGACACGTGGGCCCAATGTGCTAAACATTTTTTTTTTCTGAGACGAAGTTTCGCTCTTGTTACCCAGGCTGGAGTGCAATGACGCGATCTCGGCTCACCGCAACCTCCGCCTCCTGGGTTCAGGCAATTCTCCTGCCTCAGCCTCCTGAGTAGCTGGGATTACAGGCACACGCCACCATGCCCAGCTAATTTTTTTTTGTATTTTTAGTACAGACGGAGTTTCACCATGTTGACGAGGATAGTCTCGATCTCTTGACCTCGTGATCCACCCGCCTCAGCCTCCCAAAGTGCTGGGATTACAGGCTTGAGCCATCACGCCCGGCCAACATTTTCATTTATAATGAGACTAAATGATGTCTTTATTGCCAACAACAAATTGGTGCCCATGGCTTCTCGGTCCTCACTGATACATATGGAAAGCTGATGTACTTTTCATTAAATTACTTATTCATTTGTTTGGGTAAAACAATACGCTGATGCTAATCTTGAGCTGAATGGCTTTCCTGAACAGGTTATGTGGGTCATGAGTTTATCTTGGACACAAGACCCTTCAAAAAGTCTGCAAATATTGAGGCTGTGGATGTGGCCAAGAGACTCCAAGATTATGGTAAGTGGCTTTTGACATTCATGCTGCCGCCCATGCTGGCTGTGGACCACCTCCTAAAGCACAGATGGAAAGTGCAGGCACCACAGTAAACTGATCTGAGGAATAAGGGGGGGAGTTCAGGATTCTTGGCAATCTGCAAAATAATAGGGAAAAAAGTTTCCTTTATGACTGCACTGGTCCTGCCTTTCAAAAGATATTAAAATACACATATTGAATCCATTAACAGCTAAGAAAAGAAGTGTTTATGATTAAAATTAAAATTCCAGTGAGGTGCAGTGAGTGTAGTGGTGAAGGAAGCAGAGCCAGTAACCCGTAGAAGTGGTAGAAGGAATGGCATTGAAGCATTATAGCCACCTCTGTCATGGCATAGCTGTTTCAGCTGATTCTAGAGATGAAGAAATAAGTGTAGTAGTTTTCACAAAGAAAATGCAACTTTCTTTGAAGCATTTTGAAAGACCTGAACCCTTTATCTGTACATTAGGGGTGTTCATTCAGCTCAGCTCACTACATTTTCCTATTGAACAATGTTACTAATATTGTAACATTAAGATCATATTACTTTTGGGAGAGTTGGGGAGACAGGGTCTCACTCTGTCACCCAGACTGGAGTGCAGTGGTGTGATCTCGGCTAACTGTAACCTCCGCCTCCCAGGTTCAAGTGATTCTCGTGCCTCAGCCTCCCAAGTAGCTGGGACTACAGGCGCGTACCACCACACTCTGCTAATTTTTTGTATTTTTAGTAGAGACAGGTTTCATCATGTTGGCCAGGCTGGTCTCAAACTCCTGAGCTCAGGGAACCCACCCACTTTGGCCTCCCAAAGTACCGGGATTACAGGTGTAAGCCAACACACCTAGCCGATATTACTATTATAATAATACACAGTGACATAATATTAAGGATCTTTCAATATTCAGAAAGGCTAAGTTGGGGAGAACTTTGCCCTTCGATGGTTATGGAGTCTTATGAGTTTTAATGACTTGTTTTGGGAAGAAAAGAGAATAATCTTTTAAATTTAATAGTTTCACTACTGCAGCATAATGGGAATCCCATGTGTGTGACTCATTCCTCTCTCAAACAAATGATCATCTTATGCAGAGTTCTTCTGATAATAAATAGGAAAGCCAGAGAAAGTCTTCATTGATGAAATTACCAAGCCCATCCTCGAGATCTCCTCTGGGCAACTCTTGCCACCTGACAGTAGAACTCCTTTCCTCTGACAGCCTCCCAGCTAGTGATTGCATAATGGCCGATTCAGGAAAACACATTCTCTTTGTGGATGCCTTGCCTACTTCACACATCTCACTGCAGCAGTATTTGCAAGGAGGGAGAGGAGGGGCTCTCAGTATTTCGAGTCTTGTTCTGTCTCCCAACCTTGATGTTATTTTGATGATGGATAGAATGGTTTCCACACTACTCCAAATGCCCAAAATTGTCCAGGTGCCTGGCACATAGTAGATACTCACCTCATGGTGTTAATAAATGAGAGACCAGGGCTAAGCACCATGGCTAACACCTGTAATCCCAGCATTTGGGAGGTCAAGGAGGGTGGATCACAGGTCAGGAGTTAGAGACCAGCCTGACCAACATGGTGAAACCCCATCTCTACTAAAAATACAAAAATCAGCCAGACGTGGTGACATGCGCCTATAATTCCAGCTGCTCAGGAGGCTGAGGCAAGAGAATGGCTTGAACCCGGAGGTGGAGGTTGCAGTGAGCCGAGATCGTGCCACTGCATTCCAGCCTGCGCAACAGAGACTGTCTCAAAAAATATATAAATAAACGAGAGACCAGATGAATAGCTAAGTCAAAAAACAATGAACATGACAACAGTTTCCAGGTCTTAAGCATACCCGCTGAATGTGAATTTTTAAGGAATAGGGTTTATTATAATCTGTATATTTAACATGGAGTTTCTATATGACTATTCTTAGACAACTTTGAGGCATACGGCCTTAGACAGCAGTTTCCAAGCTAATTATCAGACCAATTATCAGAATCACCTGGCATGTTTTATGACTCTTAGATTTTTGGGCCTTACCTTCCTGAATCGGGGTCCAAATGCAGGAATTTGTGTTTTTACAAGAAATTCTCAGGTGGTTTGAAATATGGGAACCACTACAGCAGGATATGTTGGATTGAATTTGCTCACACATGGAATTAAGGGCAGACTTGATAATCAGCTTGTTCTCTTTAAAAAAAAAAAAATCCCGGTCTGGTTTGAGTGACAAAGGTGTACGCATTTAGCAAAACTCATTAAACGGTACAGTTAGGATTTGTGCATTTCACTGTAAGTTTTATCACAAAAATATGTGAACAGATGCTGAATTCTAGTTCATGATATGGATGCTGAAGAGTTTAAGAGTGAAGTGCACTAATGACTGCAATGTACTTTGGTGTTTTTTTCTGGAGATGTAGTCTCGCTCTGTCATCCAAGCTGGAGTGCAACAGCACGATCTTGACTCATTGCAACCTCTGTGTCCTGGGTTTAAGCGATTCTCCTGCCTCAGCCGCCTGAGTAGTTGAGTTTATAGGCATGTGCCACCATGCCTGGCTAATTTTTTTTAGTAGAGATGGGGTTTTACCATTTTGGCCAGGCTGGTCTTGAACTCCTGGACTCAGGTGATCCACCCACCTTGGCCTCCCAAAGTGCTGGGATTACAGGCCTGAGGCACTGTGCCCGGCCCAACTACAGTGTTCTTTGAAATGCATCAAAAAGTAAGATGGATGGCTGGATGAGTAGGTACGTGATAAAGCAAACAATAGCATTGTAGAATCTAGGTGGTGGGTATATGGGTGCTCACCTACAGTTCTTTCAACTTATCATTAGAGACAGGGTCTCTGTCACCCAGGCTGGAGTGCAGTGCTGTGATCTTGACTCACTGCAGGCCTTACCTCCCTCAAGTCATCTTCTTACCTCAGCTTTCTAGCTAGGACTACAGGCACACACCACCACACCCAGCTAATTTTTGTATTTTTTGTAGAGACGGGTTTTTGCCATGTTGCCCAGGTTGGTCTCAAACTGCTGGGCTCAAGCAATCTACTGGCCTTGGCCTCCCAAAGTGCTGGGATTATAGGTGTGTAAGCCATAGCGTCTGGCCTGAACATTTAAAAATAAAATGTTGGGTAGAGAATTCCTTAAATCATGCAGATGTGACTCAAAAGTACCCCATGTAATTATGACATCACCAGAATCTGAGAACCACTGCACGCTGGGACAAGATTAGTTCAGAGGTGTTATCAACCTGGGAGTTGCTCTTTGGCTTTTAAAAGTTTCATAGGCCCAGTGTGGTGGGTTATGCCTATTATCACAGCACGATGAGAGGCAGAAGCAGGCAGACTAGTTGAACTCAGGAGCTGGAGACCAGCCTGGGCAAGATGACAAAACCCTGTTTCTGCAACAACAAAAAAAATTAGCTGGGCATGGTGGCATGCACCTGTGGTCTCTGCTACTCGGAAGGCTTAGGTGGGAGGATCACTTGAGCCCAGGGGGCTGAGGCTGCAGTGAGCTGTGAATGTGCTAGTGCACTCCAGCCTGGGTGACAGAGCAAGGCCCTGTCTCAAAAAAAGAAAAAGTTTATAGAAAAGATATAGGAAATGGAAAATATTTTTGACCTCTGTCCTGGAAGTATCTCTTGACTATGTGTCTTGTTGCATCACCTTATATGTGAAAACCTTTGGAAACATAGAAACACACTGAGCCCATGTTCAATGTAAAGGCAAAGGCTTTCCACAAACTGGCCAAACTTCAGTTTTCTTATCTTACAAAATGGGGACAGTAAGATTTGCTCCAGGGTCCTTAAAACTTGTTACCTATTTAACTTTTGATAGGCTATAATATTTGTATTTCTCTTTATTACAAATAATACGTAACTACTGAAAGATTCTAAAATATATCAAAGTGAAATAAAAATCCCAGTCTCATTTTCTGGCCATATTTACAGTTAACATTTTATATTTACTTCAAGGCATCTTTTCTCTCTCTCTCTTTGTCCGTTTATTTATATCTAGAAATGGGATCTCATTTTGTGGCTTGCTTTTTTCACTTAATATTTCTGAATGTTTAATCAATTCAACAAATTTACATACTTTTGAATGGTTGTCTACCTACTGTATGGGTGCTCTGTAAAATTTGCTTATCTGATCCCCCACTGTTGGATATTAGATTGTTTCCTGAGTTTTTCTTCTAAAAACAGCATTGAGTTGAATCCCCAAATACATATAATTGCAAAGGTATCTGATGATTTTCTTAGGATAAGTGTAAGAGGGGATGGGAACTTTTCTTCCAAACTGGGTAGGTTTCTGACTTTCAGTGAGGCAAGTTCTGTCTCCCTTTGCAGGATTTCATGCCCCTACCATGTCCTGGCCTGTGGCAGGGACCCTCATGGTTGAGCCCACTGAGTCGGAGGACAAGGCAGAGCTGGACAGATTCTGTGATGCCCTGATCAGCATTCGGCAGGAAATTGCTGACATTGAGGAGGGCCGCATTGACCCCAGGGTCAATCCGCTGAAGGTGCGTAGGCCCTGGAACTTTGCTTGACATGTTCCCTTAAAGTAGAAAATGGTGTCTGGACAGTGTACCAGCAACTCCTGAACTCTCATCTGAAGATGATGTTCTTCCCTAGAATAAGGTAGTTCTCAGAAGATAGTTATTACTTTGAAGTTTGTATCATCTTGAACAACAGTTACTCAAGGATGATGTGGTTGTAGAAGCTGTCCACAACTGTCTAGTTGGAGAATTTGTAACATTCTGTGACTCTGTTCGATGTAGTGAGATTATGGCATAAATGAAATTTACATATTCACATTACAAACTCTGTACAAGCACATGTTAGAGCAGTTATCTTTGAGAAAACTGGACTGGCGCCAGGCTTGGTGGCTCATGCCTATAATCCCAGCACTTTGGGAGTCCAAGGTGGGCAGATCACGAGGTCAGGAGATGAAGACCATTCTGGCTAACAAGGTGAAACCCTGTCTCTACTAAAAATAGAAAAAAATCAGTCCGTTGTGGTGGCACGTGCCTATAGTCCCAGCTATTCGAGAGGCTGAGGAAGGAGAATCATTTGAACCTGGGAGGCGGAAGTTGTAGTGAGCTGAGATCGCGCCACTGCACTCCAGCCTGGGTGACAGAGCTAGACTTCATCTCAAAAAAAGAAAGAAAAAAAACTGGATTGGCATTTGGACTGAATGTTACAATGTTTATGCTCCATGTTGGGAAAAAGTTGGTTGGGCATTACTCTGCCTCTTCCAAAACATGTTAATTGTATATCTAGTCAGAGTCCTAAGTTTCTTGTTAGTCCAGATATTAAGCTGGAAGACCAGGAGTGGAGAATATCACGAAGGCCATGGTTGTGTCTTCATGGCTATAAGCCATAGAACAAGTCTGAGATGCCTGCAGCAGCTGGGGCAGGCTGCCAAACTGCCTACCTGCAGGAGATGGCAGGGGCCAGCAACTTGCAGAAGGCAGGCACCTCGCTAGCTGTGAGTTTCACAGAGTAATGGAGGCATACAAGATGATTACGTTTACCATCATTTACTTCTCTTTTCTCTCTGGAGACTTCTGCTTCTTTTAGGATTTAGGCTATTTTTTAAAAAAATGGCAATAAACATTTTAAAGAGCAGAATAGTGAGATATAATACAAGTGGGAAATGCTATTCATAGGATGATACCAGATTTTAAAATGAGTCAAATTATGCTATATGCTCTTTATTAAAATACACGGTAATAGTATAATAGCATGATGAGAATGGTAAACAGCAAATCCAGAAGAGTGGTTAGCTCTGGGAAGGGGATACGCAGGCATCTCCAAGTGTATAGGTAATTTTTTCTAGAAGGTGAAGCAAATATGACAGAATGTTCATTAGACTTTGCTGGGTGGTAGATGTGATTATTATTATCATCATGACATTCTGGTATTTAAAATATTACACAATTACAAATCACATTGTACCCCGTAAATTGAAAGAAAACAACACCTTTCTCTGCCTGGTCTCCTATCAGAAGCTTGATGGCTGTGGTGCAGGGTGGGAGGAGAAGAGTGTATTGCTCTGACCCCTCCTCTGTCGTGTTTCTGTCTCAGATGTCTCCACACTCCCTGACCTGCGTTACATCCTCCCACTGGGACCGGCCTTATTCCAGAGAGGTGGCAGCATTCCCACTTGTAAGTTCTCTGAATCTGAATGTGCAAGCTGGGAAGGCACCGGCCAGCTCGTATCCTGAGGGGGTGTACACTCTTAGCCTCCTCATTATAGAAACCATATGTGGGGCACCTTGTGAAATGTGAGTCTTGATGAGAAATGAGGAGCAAAGAAATTGGCTGTCAGAGGCAAGGTCACAGAGTATCAACCACAAGTCTGGGAAGCCATAAGGAACATAGTGGGAGAAAACTGAATAGGAGTCCTGCCCAGTGGACCAATGCATTTTCCTCCACCGTGGGACAGCGAGATGGCACCCAATGCAACCTTCCTGTCCTGATTCTTATATGGAGGAGAAGGTTCTGTGTCTGAGTGAGGTAGGGAGAAGGCTCAAAATGTGCCAAATTATGCTATGTGCTATTTATGAATCTGTGCAGTGATAGTATAAAAACATAATGAGAACAGTAAATCCTACATTCAGGATAATGGTTGTCATTGGAGAGGAGGGCAAACAAAATGATGCTTTTAAAAGTGCTGTTCAAATTTTTAACGCGCAGTGTGAGAAATTAACTTTTAAATCAACTGAACTGTATGGAAAATGACATGGCAAATAAATTACAACTATGTTAAAAGAGAAGGTCAGCTAGATATCCAAACTAATGTAATGTAAGGTTAGCTTTTAGGTTCTCAGAATATTTGTTGGCCTGATGGTGTCTTACTTAGGCTGTGGGAATAGTATTGCCACCTCCTTTTCCCTAAGATAAACCTCTCAGACCATCTCACAGCATTTCCATCTTTTGTCCTTTGCAGCCCTTTGTGAAACCAGAGAACAAATTCTGGCCATCCATTGCTCGGATTGATGACATATATGGAGATCAGCACCTGGTTTGTACCTGCCCACCCATGGAAGTATATGAGTCTCCATTTTCTGAACAGAAGAGGGCCTCTTCTTAGTCCTCTCTCGCTAAGTTCAAAGGACTGATTTGATGCCTCTCCCCAGAGCATTTTATAAGCAAGAAAGATTTCATCTCACACCCCTGCCTCAAGTAGGGGTCTTATATACTCTGTGTATATAGCTTTGTAGTCTATCAAGGTAAATGTAAATACAGTAGCTGGAGGGAGCTGAAGCTGACTGTTGGAAGATGGATTTGCTTTGGTTATTTTGCTTCCACATGTGCCAGTTGCCTGGATTGGGAGCCATTTTGTTTTTTTGCATAGAAATTCTTAGGAACGTAAACTTTCAGTGTGGCAAGTTTGCAGACATAGAGGCTATCCTGGAGACTCAACAGACTTGTATTTGTTCCAAAAAAAGTCTGTGTGGACTGTGCCATCTGTGGGAAATCCCAGGGAAAATGTTTACATTTTGTATACCCTGAACAACTCTTTTTCCTCTAATATGCCTAACCTGTAATCACATTTCTGAGTGTTTTCCTCTTTTTCTGTGTGGGTTTTTTTATCTGCATTTATTAGTATTCTAATAAAAGCATTTCAATTGGAAGAATGCCTTTCTTTGGTTTACTTTATAGTTTTAGAGGGAGCTAAAGGGCAATGAGAACACCCAACCTAACAGCCATTGTTACATCATCAGTTTTGCCTTTGACTGGCTGAAGAAACAGTTGCCTTGGTCAACAGTGAAGGCCACTTTGGCCCTTTTTGTTAGAATTGAGTTAGACTGCATGTAACTGAACACCAGCTATGGAAGTTCAATCAAATACCAATTTATCTTTTTAAGTCCAGAGGTAATATGCCAAGCCCTGCTGCTCCTTCAGTTTTCATCTGCATGGTCTCATGATGGCTGTTGCCTATCCAGGCACCATGTACCCATTCTAGTTAAGATAAAAAGGCCAAGTGCGGTGGTTCACTTCACACCTGTAATCCCAGCACTTTGGGAGGTTGAGGCAGGAGGATCACATGAGATCAGCAGTTTGAGACCAGCCTGCAACATGCTGAAACCCCTTCTCTACTAAAAATGTAAAAAATTAGCTGGGCGTGGTGTTACACACCTATAGTCCCGGCTACTGGGGAGGCTAAGGTTCGAGAATTGCTTGAACCCCAGAGGCAGAGGCTGCAGTGAGCTGAGACTGAGAAACTGAGACACTGCACTCCAGCCTGTACAACAGAGCGAGAGACCCTATCTCCAAAAAAAAAAAAGCAAAAGGCGGATGGATTCCATCCAAGTGTGCTTCTTTTGATATGTTTTCCAAGAGGTTCCATTCAGTAACTGCTGCATGCTTTTAGCTGGTCAAAACTAGTTCAAGGGAGTACGGGGAAGTCTGTTACCTGGGCATGTTACTATCCCAAACAAAATCAAGAGTATGTTAATCTTAAAAAGGTGGGGAAAATGGGTTTTAGGTCACCAACAAGCATCCCTGCCACAAATGACTTTCCCCTAGAAAAAGCAAATGCTCTAATCCTGACTACTTGGTTCCCTGCATGGTGGCGTCCTCCAACATTACTCAGTATCCTAGGCTTTAATGCTAGCGATCTGGACGTAAGATCTGAGTGTTCTACTGAATTATCTGCAAGTATCCCACTTATTCTTATATTTTAAAAGTTTATACAATAATTTACTTTAGCCTAACAAAGCAGTAGAGAAGTGATGGGATTCATGGTTCCTTTTTTACATAATAATTAAATGGTATCTATTAAGTGCATCTCAAAAATCAGGTACTTTTTTTTTGTTCTTGGAGACAGTCTCACTCTTGTCGCCCATGTTGGAGTGCACTGGTGCGATCTTGGCTCACTGCAACCTTCACCTCCCAGGTTCAAGTAATTCTCCCGCCCTAGCCTCTCAAGTAGCTGGGATTACAGATGTCCACCACCATGCCCAGCTAATTTTTATATTTTTAGTAGAGACAGGGTTTTGCCATATTGGCCAGGCTGGTCTTGAAATCATGAGACCAGGTGATCCTTCCACCTCAGTCTCCCAAAGTGCTGGGATTACAGATGTGATTCACCGTGCCCGGCTAGGTATTCTTTTAAGTGTTTGAAGTACACTACGTCATTTGACCCACACGACATTCCACTCTTACACATGTGGGGAAGGGTATGAAGAGATGTCTAAAGTCCCACTACCAGCCAGTAAGGAGGTGGACCCAGCTGTCTGGCTCCAGTGCCTATAAGCAAAAACAAGATATCCTGCTTCCATGGTAACTACAGACCTGGGGACCCTGCCTTTCTTGAGTTGGAAACTATGCTTAGTGCAAAAGCTAGCCATCAGGGCCTGCAGCGGCTCCTCTTCAGGAAGGATGAGTGTATGACAATAAATAATGGAAGCAAACAGCAATTCTTTTCTACTTACTTTACAGTGTTTATAGTTTTTTTTAGTCAAGTGAAGCAGCGGGAGTGGAGATGAGCAGAGTTTTAAGACTGGGAGCATGCCAAGGCTGTTTCCATGGCTAGTATCCATTAGTTTGCCCCAGAACATAGCAGAGCCAAACACAGGTGGTAAGAGTCAAGTGAATCACTTGTCCTTCACTATTAAATTGCTCATGTATTACTTAATGCTTGTGCCAGTCTTTCCCTGTCCCGACTCTCATCCTGAAAGGCACTGCCCTTTGGAGCCTTGTCCCGAGCCACCTTGCTTTGCAGGCTCCTAGTCATTCTCTGCATTTCATCATTTCAAAAATGCCCTCCTCATATCCCCATGAAATAGGCTTTCTCTGTTATATTCTGTCTCGGCCCTTGGTTTGTTTCCTCCTGTACCCTAGGCACCATTTGTAATTAATTTTTTAATGTTCACTCTGTTTTATCTTTCTAGCAGAGATCGTATCTGACCCATCGTTGGATTCTTAGTGCTGAGCCAGGGTCTTCCAAGTAGTATGTGTTCATCAAATAAAAAGAAATATGGTGGCTCATGCCTGTAATGCCAGCACTTTGGGAGGCCAAGGTGTGGCAGATTTCCTGAGGTCAGAAGGTTCAAGCCATCTTCACTGTTGATGAAGGTGAAACCTTATCTCTACTAAAAACACAAAAAACTAGACGGGCATGGTGATGTGTGCCTATAATCCCAGCAACTCAGGAGGCTGAGGCATGAGAATTGCTTGAACTCAGGAGGTGGAGGTTGCAGTGAGCCAAGATCATGCCATTGCACTCCAGCCTGCGTGACAGAGCAAGAGAGTGCCAGAGAGAGTGAGAGAGAGCACCAGAGTGAGTGAGAGCGAGAGAAAAGAAATATATGGTGGATTGGGCACGGTGACTAACCACTACAATCATAGCGCTTTGAGAAGCTGAGGTGGGTGAATCGCTTGTGGTCAGGAGTTCAAGACCAGCCAGCCAAAATGGAGAAACGCTGTCTCTACTGAAAATATAAAAATTAGCCGGATGTGGTAGTACATGCCTGTAGTCCCAGCTACTCGGGAGGCTGAGGCAGGAGAATTATTTGAACCTGAGGTGGAGGCTGCAGTCAGCTGAGATTGGCCAGTGCACTCCAGCCTGGGCAACAAACACTCAGTCTCAAAAAAAAAAAAAAAAAAAAAAAGTCGAACAATCTCAAAAAGGCACGTTTCCATGGAAACCAGTATTTCCAATGTCTGCTGTGAGCAGTTCTTAAAGATATGTACAAAATGCCAGAGTTTGAAGATGGGGCCTCTGAATTGGCTTGTGTATAGAGCGTGTCCCCTAAAATTTTTCTGCTTATCATGGAAAAATATACATAATACAAAATGTAGCACTTTAACCATTCTCAGGCACACAATGAGTTAAGTACATTCACAAGGTTGTGCAGAAGTGGTTTTTTTTAGTCAAGTGAAGCAGCAGGAGTGGAGATGAGCAGAGTTTTAAGACTGGGAGCCTAAGGCAGACATACACACCCATCCTATGAACTGGGCATGCCCTCTGCATCCTCACAGCCCTGGCCCTAGCCACTTCCACGTGGGACTGACCACAGGCCACTGAGAGCAATCCTCACTTGGTAGCCTGGTATGATAAAGAGCAATGGTCCCAGCCCCATCTGGAAACCCATGAGACCTATATACTCCATGAAACAGCCCAAACCCTGGCCAATGTCTGACCGAAAGTCTGTCCCTTGCGAATCACTATAAGTGCTCCCGTTTCAGCTTCCAAATTGCTTGTCTCAGATGGATTCATGCGCCCTGCCAAGTGGCACCTAAATCCTTTTTCTAAATGAGGAGCATCAGTTTTGTCATTGGAAACCTGATGCCCCTTATCCAGATAAAGGGTTGCCTCTCAACTTGTGCTGTTCAAATTTCAGGAAACTTTCCAACTCTAGGCCTTTACATGATAATGCTGGACTTAGTTAACCTTGCATCTTTTATGCAAGTCTTACCATTTTAAGAGAAAGCCCCTTTTTCCCTGGCTTTGGCCAGGGATCCTACAGTTAGTCCCAGACCAGTTACTGGTACTTTGGCCTTGAGCTCTGATGTGCTTGGCTCCTTGCTCCTGCCAGCACTGAGTCAAGAAAGTCTCTCCCCAACCCTTCACCCTTCCCCAACTAGGCAGCAAGACTGCCGAACTGAGGAGCCCAGATCTGGGTGGGCCCAAATGCAGGGAATTAAGAGGGAAGGGAGTGAACATCTGAGGCATTAAAATGTCTGAGAGGTTGAAAATTGTGTTCAGAAGGCCGGGCACGGTGGCTCATGCCTGTAATCCCAGCACTCTGAAAGGCCGAGGTGGGTGGATCACCTGATATCAGGAGTTCTAGACCAGCCTGGCCAACATGGTAAAACCCTGTCTCTACTAAAAATATAATAATCAGCTGGAGATGGTGGCACATGCCTGTAATCTCAACTACCAAGGAGGCTGAGGCAGGAGGATCACTTGAACCTGGGAGGTGGAGGCGGCAGTGAGCCAAGATGGCACCACTGTACTCTAGCCTGGGTGACAGAGCTAGATCCTGAGACTCCATCTCAAGATCTATAAAAAAAAAAAAAAAAAGTATGAGGTTTTTGCTTTCTTTTTCCTTCTTCTTTTAAGCTCATCAGCTATTGTTAGTATATGTTATTTGTGCCCAAGACAATTCTTCCAATGTGACTCAGGGAAGCCAAAAGATTGGACACCCCTGCATATCATTGTTCCTATGGGAAATATTCATACAAATTCATACAAACAAAAGATTATTTCATTTTCGACTTACATCAAGACAAAGATGGCTTTCATTCTTTCACAAATTAACTTCTGGAAAAAAGCTGGGGATTGCATGCAATTTCTTCTGAATTTAGCAGAATCTATGGAGGATTGAAAAAAAAACAACTGTAAATTGCTTTTTAGGTGGAACTGCATGAAAGGAAACAACTCTCTGGTTACTATAAGAGGTCTAGGGTTTTCAAAGCTGACACAAAGTGAAATCTTAGTGTGCTTTTGATCTGTTGTTGCATTGTTACATTTAGTTTAACCTCACTAGTAAAGTACTTGTACAGTTCTGGGTATAACATTTTAAATTTTCTACAAAAGAGATGTGAAGAACATCTGAAAAGTCAAAATAAAAAACTCAGTGAGATTCAGAAGACTTAACTGCTTTAAGTAATCACCAAAATAATAAACTCCCCCAAAACAGGCTGGAATCCAACAGCTCTAGGAGTGAGGTCAGTCATCCTAAAAAAATGCAGACTTCCCCCACCGGTGCTGCAACTGGGAACTTGACTGAAAACTGCTGCTACTCACAGCAGAAGGAACAAGCAGCCAAAGTTGAACTCAATGCAGATTCTTTCTTTAAAAGTCTGGTATACAGAACAGAAAAAAAAGATAACTTGCTTGTGTTCAAGACATTTCATCCAATATGAACTATAAAGGAATATCAATGTTATGCAAAATATAAAATCTAGATGTTTTTATCAGTTAAAAGAAGCTTACTGGTTAAATGCATTCCAAAAGACAATGTTAAGAAAATTCTATCTGTGGATGAGGAAGTTGCAGTAGGCTACTATAAACTTGCAAATAGCAAAGGAATGAGTATAGTCTGTGGTGTCAGACATATTGGGAGGGTGGGAATGGAGGGTTATCTAGCAAAACTATAAAAAAAATAACTCTCAGGTTGGAGTACAGTGGCACAATAAGGGCTCACTGCAGCCTCGACCTTCCTAGTTGAAGCGATTCTCCTGCCTCACCTCTGCCAAGCAGCTGAAGACTACAGATGCATGCCACCATGCCCAGCTAATTTTTTGGAATTTTAAGAGAGACAAGGCCTTACTATGTTGCCCAGGCTGGTCTCAAACTCCTGGGCTCAAGCAATCCTCCCGCCTTGGCCTCTCAAAGTGCTGCTGGTGAGCTACTGCATCAGTCTAGCAACATTATTTTATATTTTGTAAAAAAGATAGCCATTATTAGCCTGAGGGTCTGCCATTCATAGAAGTGCTATCAATCTGAAGTATAATGCTACCAAGCATGAGGGTCTTTTGGGAGAAGAGGCTGCAGGAAGGTGCTAGTTAAGTAGGCTTAATATAGTCCTTAAACAATTATTTCCCAGAAGTAAGTTGCATTTAAGAATAAAGCTTGGCCAGGCACAGTGGCTCATGCCTGTAACTCCAGCACTTTGGGAGGCTGCAGCAGGCAGATTACTTGAGGTAAGGAGCTTGAGACCAGTCTGGCCAACATAATGAAACCCCATCTCTACTAAAAACACACACACACACACACACACACACATACAATTAGTCAGGTGTGGCGGTGTGTGCCTGAAGTGTCAGCTAGGTAGGAGACTTGTCTGAACACAGGAGTTGGAGATTGAAGTGAGCCAAGATTGCACCACTGTACTCCAGACTGTGTGACAACAGCGAGACTCGGTTCCCCCATTAAAAAAAAAAAAAAAAAAAAGAAGAAGAAAAGAATGAAGCCCATGATAATTATGGTATGAAAATAAGAGTAGTCGCTAAAGGAAATATGCTTCATGCAACAATCATTGTCAGGTGTTTTTAGATGAAATTTAGTCAGGCTGCATATTAGTTCTCTGTAGCAAGGAGGTCTCCCTATGTTGCCCAGGCCAGTCTCAACTCCTGGCCTCAAGCAGATCTTCCCACCTTGGCCTCCCAAAGCCCTTGTAGATGTGAGCCACACCTTATAGGTGTGAGCCACCAAGCCAGACCACTTCCCCTTGGAATACTGTCCAAACCTTATGTCAAGGGCAAAAACGATATAAGATAAATTAAAAGTAAATTATTGAGTAAATAATTGAACAACAGTGAGGCAGAAAAAAATAGTGCAAAGTAATATATAGCTTTGAATTTAAATTCTAGCCCCACTAATGACTAGCTGTGACTTAGGGCAAGTGGTTAACTCTCTGAAACTGCTTCCTTATCTGTAAAATGGTGACAATGACATTTACCTGACTGCTGTTGGTATTGTTCACACATTATTTTACTTATAGAGGTGAATAATACCAACTGCACTCACTTCTCTTTTTAGATTCAGACTGAACATATATGGGAAATATTCCCATCCCTACTTCAAAGACAAGGACATGCTGGTAAACTATTCTTCTTTTCCTCACTCAAATTTCCCCAGTAAATACTCCTCTTTACCTCTTTTCCATAGAAAAAAATAAGTTCTAAAGGAAGAAAGGGAAGTACGCAGGTGACAGAAATAAAGAGGGAACACACAGAACTTGAAACCACATGGCCCATAGAGGTCCCTAGACTGGGCATGTTGTACCTTAGGAATTGGGGTGTTTCAATAATGTTAGGGAATGGATGTTAAGAATTGAGGCTGCAGTCACATTGGATAGTAAGGAGCAGAAATGGGCACATTCAGAACTGGGAAAGCCCTGTTCCAATAAGAGGACTGAAAAATCAGTATCTACTAGTCCAGGGTCACTGCAAGAAACAAGTTCCCGATCTCAGGTCATCAGCTAAAACAAAGTCATCCAAACAAGAGGCATGGTTGCATGTGAATACAGAAACCAGTTCATACTATCTGCATGGTGAAGGAGTCCCATTTAACAAAACATAACATTTGGTTCAGGTTCAGAAAACCATATAAGGCCCCAGCAGAAATAACCTAAAAATTTCTCCAAAGGAAGCAGCTGCATCCATAACCAAGCCATGAACAAAACTTTCTCAGAAGAAAACTCCTATAAACTTGCAGATACAAATTTATTTATTTTTAAGTGAAATACAATGTTAAGGACCAACAAATGGCAAAATTCTTAAAGAATCAGAAATGAGAGAAAGATGTGGGGGCAGTGATGGAAATAGCAAACTACCATGGCATGTAGGTACCTATGCAACAATCCTGCAGGATGCAGGATGTGCACATGTACCCCGGGGCCCAACAACAGCAACAACAACAAAGAACTTTAAAAGAAGTATGCTGAAATGCTCAAAGAGATCATGGACTAAAATCCATAAATAACAACAGGAGGTTATGAAACAAGAACAGATAAACTTGAAAACAAAATAGTTCTCAAAAAAAAAAACTTATTTAGATCTTATTTTGACAGAGCATAGCATAGATGTTACTTTTCATCCGCTGGCTGAGTGTATTTAGCTATAATAAAAAAGAAACAGCTTATTTGTTGGGTTGTTGGGAAGTTTGTCATATAGTATAAACGCGTAGGTGTTTAATAAATATTAGTTTCCCCAGGCCAGGCATGGTGGCTCACTGCTGTAATCCCAGCACTTTGGGAGGCTGAGGCGGGCAGATCATGAGGTCAGGAGATTGAGATCATCCTGGCTAACACAGTGTCTCTACTAAAAATACAAAAAATTAGCCGGGCATGGTGGCATGTGCCTGTATTCCCAGCTACTTGGGAAGCTGAAGCAGAAGAATCGCTTGAACCTGGGAGGCAGAGGTTGCAGTGAGCTGAGATCTCGTGCCACTGCACTCCAGCCTGGACTGCAGAGCAAGCTTCCGTCTCAAAAATAAAATAATAAAAAATAAAAATAAAACATTAGTTTTCACTGAAAGAGTATATTGGTGGTAAAATGTTTTGGTTTCTTAGATTAAAAATCTGTCTTTGAAAGGTTGCTTTGGGCACTTCAAATTCTACACAAGATGGAGACAAGTATATTTTACCCTATTCCTCTTGCTAATTATAAATAAAAACTAAGCACTCTGGGGTATGTAGAATATCCTGGGAGTAAGCTTCCTGGGATCTTTCCTATACTTGCTTTTTGCCTTCTTTTGCTTTGTTTTGGCTTGGGTGCAGTGGAAGCCTACAACCAGAAAACACCAATGGATACAAAGAAAAAAACCCCTGCTCTCACAAGCCAAATGAATGGAAAAAGGCGAGACCTTGAAGGAGAAAAAAACTGCCTACTCTACACGAACACACTGGGAGAAAACCACACCCATTCTTCCTCGTCACTGGGTCTGGCCAAGACTGTGGAGTGGACCCTTGTACACCATGCCTGCCCTGTACTGAGCAATTGACTGCAAAAAGGTAACATCCCATCGACTCCAAGTAGAGATTGAGGTGGGACTGAAGAGAAAAGGGAGCTAGAGAAATAGATTCGTTAAATCTTTGCAGGAAATTCTGGGAAGACCCTGAAGTAGATCAACGCATCACATCGACATAATTCAACACAGCAAAATGAACTGTGAGTGGCTATAGTTCAGGTTTCAGATTGGCTTCTAGGTAGCATCCAAGTGAGGCAGACTAGAAAACACTGCAAAGGCTTTGAAAACTAGATTGACATAGAAACACAACCTACAAAAGTGGACCAGAAGATGCATTCTGAACCTAAACTGTTTGATTTTCTTATAAAATAGAAGGTTTAAATAGAAATTAGAGTTTCATAGCACTCAAAATGTCCAGTACACAATGGAAAAATTACTTATCCTATCAAGAAACAAGACAGTCTCAACTTGAAAAAAACATTACGAAGATCCAAATGGAAATTTCAGAATGAAAAAATATACCATTCCAAATAAAAAAGTTACTGGATGGGCTCAACAGAACGATGTAGATAATGAATGAATCAGTGAACTCAATCACTGGGAATTACCCAATCTGAACAACAGAATATAAACCAAATAAAAATGAACAGAATCTCAGAGGCTTTTGGGACAGTAATAAAATATTTAATCTTTATGTCATTGGAGTTCCAGCAGAAGAGGAAAAGGAGTAGAGGGTTGAAACCATATTTAAAGAAGTAATGGCTAGCAACTTCCCAAATCTGACAGGAGATAAACATCTGGATTCAAGAGGCTGGGTGAACTCAAAACATAATAAACCTGAAGAAACTAATTCTCAAACACATCATGATCAAATTTCTGAAAACTAAAGACAAAAAGTCTTGAAAGAAGCCAGAGAAGAGTAATGTATTACCCATAGGGGAAAAAGAAAATGAGTAACAGCAGACTTCTTATCAGAAATCACGGAAGCCACTAAGAAGTGGCAAGATATTTTCAAGCGCTAAACAAAATGCCAATTCAGGAAAGTGAAAATATCCCTTAGGAATGAAGGTGAAATGACCATTATTGTATGAAGAAAAACCAAGACAAGTTGTCTCTAGCAGACCTGATCTAAAAGAATTACTAGAGTTAAGTTCTTCAGGCAGAAAAGAAATAACAGAAAAAAACTTAGAAAATCAAGTTTGAAAAGAGCAATGGCAAGGGGAACTATCTGGGTATTAAACTATTCTTCTTCAAAGTATGAAAAATTATGTATAACACTGAAAGCGTGATCCATAAAATAAGAAATTGATGAATCAGGCTTCATCTAAATTAAAAACTTTTTCTCTGAAACATCCTACTGAAAGGATGAAAATTCAACTAACATAACAATAAAAAATGCAACTAGTAAACTGGAAAAAATATCTGCAAGTCAAATATCTAACAAAAATACATGCTGGGGAAAAGACAGTCTCTTCAATAAATGGTCCTGGGAAAACTGGATACCCATATGCGGAAGAATGAAACTAGACCCCTGTCTCTCATCATACACAAAAATAAAATAAAAATGGATTAAAGACTTAAATCTAGGACCTCAAACCATAAAACTACTAAAAGGAAACAATGAGGAAACTCTCTAGGACACTGTTCTGGGCCAAAATTTCTTGAACAATACTCCATACAAGCACAACCAACCACAGCAAAGATGGACAAATGGGATCACATCAAGTTAAAAAGCTTCTACACAGCAAAGGAAACAATCAACAAAGTAAAGAGACAACCCACAGAATGGGAAAAAATATTTGCAAACTTGACAAGGGATTAATCATCACAATATATGAGGGGTGTAAACAACTTTACAGAAAAAAACCTATTAATACGATTAAAAATGGGTAAAAAATTTGAAGATTTCTTAAAAGAAGACATACAAATGGCAAACAGGTATATGAAAAGGTGCTCAGCATCAATGAGTATCAGATAAATGTAAATCAAAAGTACAAAAAGATACTATCTCACCCCAGTTAAAAAGACTTTTATTCAAGACAGGCAATAACAAATGCTGGTGAAGAGGTGGAGAAAAAAGAACTCTCGTATGCTATCGGTGGGAATGTAAATTAGTACAAACATTATGGAGAACAGTTTTGAGGTTTCTCAAAAACTTAAAATAGGACTATCATATGATCTAGCAATCCCACTGCTGGGTATATATCTGAAAGAAAAATCCATGTATCAAAGATATCTGCACTCCTATGTTTGTTGCAGCTCTGTTCACAATAGCCAAGATTTGGAAGCAACGTAAATGTCCATTCAAAGATGAATGGATAAGAAAATGTGGTACATATACATGATGGAGTACTATTCTGCCATAAAAAAGAATGAGATCCAGTCATTTACAACAACATGGATGAAACTGGAGATCATTATGTTAAGTGAAATAAACCACACACAGAAAGACAAACACTGCATGCTCTCACTTACTTGTGGGATCTAAAAATCAAAATAATTGAACCCATGGACATAGAGAGTAGAAGAATGATTACAAGAGGCTGGAGAGGGTAGTGGGGTCAGAGGGGAGGTGGGGATAGTTAATGGATACAAAAAATTAGTTAGAAAGAATAAGGCCCTCTATTTGATAGCACAACATGGTAACTACAGGCAACTAATAATTGTATATTTTAAAGAAACTTAAATAGTATAGATTATTTATAACTTGAAGAATAAATGTCTTGAGGTATAAGTAACCCACTCCCTGTGATGTGCTTATTTCACATCACACGCTTGTATCAAAACAGCTCATGTACCCCATAAATATATACACCTACTATGTACCCACAAAAATAGAAAACTAAAAAAAATTTAAATCTAACAAAAGACCAGTATTCCAAATGTATAAGGAATTGTAAACTCAAGAGAAAAAAAATCCCATAAAAAGTGAGCAAAACAGTTGAACAGACACTTCATGAACATATAGGATGGCAACTAAACACATGAAGAGATAATTAGGTCATCGGCCATCAGGGGAATACAAAATAAAACCATGATGAGATACTACTGCACATCTGTTAGAATGGCTAAAATAAAAATACTGACCATACTTAGTGTGGACAAGAATGCAGAGCACTGGAGCTCACACATTACTGATGGGAATGTAAAATGCTACAGCCACTTAGGGAAATGGTTTCTTATGAAGCTAATCATATACTTATCATGCAACCTAGAATTATGTCACTGAGAAATGAAAACTTATGTCCACACAAGGCTCTGTACACCCATATTTAGCAGCTTTATTTATAACAGACAAAAACTAGAAACAGCCCCAAAATCCTTTAAGGCATGAACAGATGAATAAACTGGATACTACTCAACAATAAGAAGGAATGAAACTATTTGATATATGCAATAACTCAGATGGATGTCAAGGTTATTGTGCTGTGGGGGAAAAAAAATCCAGTCTCAAAAAAGTTGCATACTATGTGATTTCACTTATATTTCATTCTTGAGATGACAAAATTACAGTGATGGTGAACAGAACAATGGTTGTCATGAGTCAGGGTTGGGGGAAGTTGTGACTCTAAAAGGTAGCAGGAGAGAATTAACTTTTTGATGATGAACAGTCCATCTTCTATTATGGTGGTAGTTTATACCACTACCACTCTATGTATATATATACAAAATAAATGTATATATGTCATAAAATCCCATAAAATTATACATACATACACCTAAAAAATAAGTTCATATAAAAATCAGTGAAATTCAAGTAGGCAATTACTTAATATTATTGTACCAGTGTCAATTTCCTGGTCTGGACAACTTACTGTGATTATGCAAGATGCTATCCATGGGGAAAACTGAGAGAAAAGTACATAGAAATTCTCTGTACTATTTTTGCAGCTTCTTGTGACTCTATAATTACTTCAAAATTTAAAAAGGCCAGGTGTGGTGGCTCACCTGAGGTCAGGAATTTGACATCAGCCTGGCCAACACGGTGAAACCGTCTCTACTAAAAATACAAAAAATTACCTGGGCATGGTGGCACACACCTGTAATTCCAGCTACTTGGGTGGCTGAGGTAGGAGAATTGTTTGAACCTGGGATGTGGAGGTTGCAGTGAGTTGAGATCCTGCCATTGCACTCCGACCTGGGCAACAAGAGTGATACTTTGTCTCAAAAATAAATAAATAGATAGAATTTTTAAACATAAATGGAGGGATTGTTCTTTTTAGAGATGGAGCTTTGCTAAATATCTGTGACCCAAATAAAAATAGTTTATGTTGGGGGTCGGGGGGGAGGTACTTTAGTAGTCAGAAAATATAAGCCCAAAAGCTCATTTAAGATTTACTAGGGGCTGGGTGTGGTGGCTCACGCATGTAATCCCAGCACATTGGGAGGCTGAGGTGGTCGGATCACGCGGTCAAGAGGTCGAGACCATCCTGGCCAACATGATGAAACCCTCTATCTACTAAAAATGCAAAAATTAACTGGGTGTGGTGGCATGCACCTGTAGTCCCAGCTACTTTGAGGCTGAGGCAGAACTGCTTGAACCCAGGAGGCAGAGGTTGCAGTGAGCCAAGATCACAGCACTGCACTCCAGCCTGGCGACAGAGGAAGACCCTGTCTCAAAAAAAAAAAAAAAAAAAAAAAAAAGACATAATATAGGTAAATTCAAATGATAAAGTATTTAAACAATCTAGTACACAATCTTCCATACAAGTAGGTAAGATCTCAATTGAGTAACTAGGGTGATGCCATCCAATCTGGGGCACTTTAAAGAGGAAAAGCAAATGGTATTCGTAATAATTTTGGAGCAACAAATGCAAATTGGGTCTTTCCTGGGCAAACTGGCACTCAGGGGCACCCTATCTGCATTAGTAATCTTTTACTACATAATAATTACACCAGGGCTTAATAGATTAAGACACCAACATTAATTATCTCAGTTTCTACGTATCAGGAATCATGGAACGACTTAGTTGGATACCTGTGGCTGAGGGTCTCTCACACGGTTGCAATAAAGGGCTGAAGTCATCTCAAGCTCCCCCTGGAGAAGAATCCACTTCCAAGCTCACTTCTGTGGTTTTTGGTAGGCTTCAGGACCTTGCTGGCTGTTGGCCGGAGACCTCTGTTCTTTGCCACATGTGCCTTTCCATTTGGCAGCTCACAGCGTGGCAGACAGCCTTCCCCAGATTGAAAGAAAGAGGGTACTCCAAATAGGAAGGCATAGTATTTTTGTGCTCTAACCTCAGAAGTGACATCTGATTAATTCTGCTTTATTTTGTTGGTTACAACAGAATTTAAGTCCAGCCCACACTCAAGGGGAGAAGATGACACCAGAGCATGAAGAGCAGTAGGAATAACTGGGGTCCATCTTAGAGAATGCCTGCTATACTACCAACCAATTTATGAATAGCTTAGTTAATTGAGCTGCGTATTAAAGAATTAGCTCTAAAACAGTGAAAGTTTTGGATTCAATATTAAAGGACAAATTAAATTCAATTCCAAGCCAGGTATGGTGGCTCATGGCTGTAATCCTAGCATTTCTGGAGGCTGAAGCAGGTGGACTGCATGAGCTCAGGAGTTTGAGACAAGCCTGATAAACATGGTAAAACCTTATCTCTATTAAAAATAAAAATAAAAAAATTTAGTCAAGTGTGGTCTTGCATGCCTGTAGTCCCAGCTACTTGGGAGGCTGAAGCAGAAGGATAGCTTGAGCCCAGGAGGTCAAGGCTGCAGTGAGCTATGAACATGCCACTGCGACACAGAGACCATCTCAAGAAAAAAAAAAAAAAAAAAAAAAAAGGAATTCAATTCTGTATCTGCTGTTAGGCTGAGGAAGTTAGGAATGTTTTTATCAGTCAAGTTAGACTACGTCATGCTGTGCTAACAACTGAGAAACCTTAGGGGCTTGGTTTACCTCTCTTTCATGTTGCATGTCCACCACAAGTTAGCTGGGTGCTCTGTATCATTCTTATTCTGAGATCGAAGCTGACAGAAAAGTCCCATCTGGATTGTTACTGGTCTCCATGGAAGGGGAAAGAAAACTTTGGAAGGCAATGAAATGCCCTCCCTGTAACTGATATACAGCATTTCTGTGCACAACTAACTGGTCATATGGCCCTATCTAAACACAAGGAAGCTTCACAGAACAATCCTAGCACATGCACTTGTGAGCCAAAGGTACCTGATGAACAGTACAAATGGTTACCACAATCCATTCTTCTGTCGCCAAATATGCAACTCACTGTGTCTCAAAGGAGTTATACACCCTCTAGAGTGGTTTATATGACAAACCCAAGTATTAATGAGGATGTAGGGCAACCATAACTCTCATACACTGTTGGCAGGAATGTAAAATGGTATAAACCACTTTGAACATGTCATTTTTCTCAAAAATTAGGGACACTGATGGGTTGTAAGGTAAGTACATAAGAGTTTTCCAAAGACTTACAATGGCTCACAGCATTTTTGTAACAGCAACACCCTGGAAACAATCCAAATATCCATTAGTAGACGAATAAACCATGTCATATCAATACCTAACAGATTACTCAGCAATACATTCAAATTTTGGCACTATCCAATTGTTTCATCTGTTGCACTCTGTCTTCACAATCATGTTTACTTCCAAGAATTTTAGCCTCAAATTACTCTTCACGTCAGCCTGTTTCATTCTGTCAATGCAATGCAATTTCATACTTGTGAACCTAGTCATGCAATAATAAGAAAGATCTTATTCTTTTATACCTGGTCTGCCTGCATGGTCCCTCTAGGTAGGCTCTTGATTTTCCTATATCCAGTGAAGGTAATTAATCTTTTTTTCTGTGTAGGATTAGATTAAGCCAGGTTACTAAATATCATTTCCTTCAGGAATTGTGACAGTCTAGTTGTAGCGACAAGACAGAATGCGCAAGCAAGGATAACTTTTTCCAATGTAAGCTTGTGGTCAATGGGCCATATCAAGCTCAATTCCTGCAATAAGGGCTGTCCTTAAGAACTGGGAAAGGTTTGTTCCTTAATAGGCAAATAGCAGATATTGGGCATCAGAGCAGGTCTCTACTCAGCTCTTCTAAGTAGGATCTATAATGAAATCCAAAGCTTTAAGTAAATAAGTAGGGCCCCTTTCTGTTAGCTAAATGTTATAACAGGGTTGAGAGAGAGCTAAAGGTATTTAGATTGCCAGTTTCCGAAAGTTTGCCAGCTTCAGAAAGTTTACCAATATATTCAAACACTAACATGCACATATGTGTTGAGTGAACCATATTAGTTAGAAGTGAGAAAACTAGAGGCCCTATCTTAAAAAAAAAAAAAATTACCAAATGGAAGTGATTAAGTACTGGATGGTAATCACTGTAACCTACCAAATATAATAAATTCCAATTTAAAAAGCTTATATTTCAAACTGAGGACTGAAAGACAACTAGGTATTATGTACCTCCTGAAGGATAACAAAATCACCTATGAAAAAGTTTTATTCACTCACCACACCCAAAAGTCAAGTCTGAATCTGGTCATGCTTTAATTCTAAACTATCAATTAACAGAAAATAAAGAGAAACATGTTAAACTACACCACAGAGTTCCATTAGCTAAATATGTTCTGTCAGAAACGCTTCAGAAGAAATAACTCAATTTCAACACCCAAATTGCAAAAGGTAAAGAGGGGGAAAAAAGATTGAGGGGATGTATATGGATTAAAAGACTCTTAAGAGATAGCAATCACAATGTGAGATCTTTATTTGGATCCTGATTCAGACAAACTAACTGAAAACCAAACAGCAATTTTTGACAACCGAGACTATGGAAATTGGAACATTTACTAGATACTTGATGATGTAAAGAAACTGTTAATTTTTTTAAACATGTTTAGGAATAGTATTGTGATTATGCGTCCTAAAAGTCCCCATTTTATAGATACCAACTGAAATATTTATGTAAAAGAACCCTGATGATTTAAAAGTTCGATAATAAATAATTGCTTAGCTTTGGGCCGTTCTTCACATCTGTTAATATGCTAAGCTACAATCAGCCTTCTTTCCCTGTCTGTCATGTTATAGCTAGAGTTCAGACAATACAAAGCAGAACTGGGAATCTCCTATTTTGCTAATCAAAGTGGTAGAAATAACCAGTTCAAGTAGCTGAAACTGGAAGCTATTTCTCACTCTTCATGCAGAAATGTGGCCAATACCTCAGGGGATATAGTACTGAATGATGCAATTTAATGATTCATTTTCAATTTAAGAAGATTTTACTCAAATGAAATGCTTCAAAATAAAAATGACTCCAATACTTAGATCTAAGAGACAATAGTTTTAAGTGTTTTCCACAACTTGATTTGGAATTTAGTTGAATGTAGGAAAAGCACTGAAACTAGTTGGCTATATATCCAAGGGTGAGGGCCTATATAGCAAAGATTACCAGCTCTGGACTCTGCCTAAGTTTATGGCACATATCCACCTTCTGGATGTTGTACGACCTTTGGTCAAATCACTTAATCTTTTTGTGCCACTGATGTTCGTAAGATGGGGATAATATCTGTTGTTGGTAGGATTCAATGAATACATCTAATACATACAAAGTGACTAGTACAAAGTATTCAATGAATAATATTTATATGGCTGTGAACTTAGGGGTGGAAAGACTGACTGAATCACATTAAAACTTTCCTCTGATGGAAACAGTGTATATTTTGGGGAGGCTAAGGTGGGGAACAGGGTCTTGCTGTCTCCCAGGCTAAAGTGCAGTGGTGTGATCATAGCTCACTACAGCCTCAACCTCCTAGTCTCAAGCAATCCTCCCACCTCAGCCTCCCAAGTAGCTGAGACTACAGGCACACACCACACACCCTGCTAATTTTATTTTTTTAGAGACAGGGTCTTGCAATGTTGCCCAGGCTGGTCTTGAATTCCTGTGCTCAAGCAATCCTCCTATCTTGGCCTCCCACAGGGATTACAAGTATAAGCCACCATGCCTGGCCTACTAGTATAGTTTAGAGAATAGAATTACGTTTTAAAACATTCTTATGTCTGTGAAATAAGTAGCACTGATCAGACTAAACCTGAACATAGGACAGAAACTACAGGCAAAATAGTCACTAGGTGACTATTTAAAATTTTTTTCCTATTAGAATAAACTTAAAAAAAATGAGGAAGAAATTTGTTCTCAGTGCTTAAGATTTTACTCTAGTTCTCATTACCAGTGCCAAGTAAAAAAAAAATGTCTGTTTCAATAGAGATGCACAATGAAAAACTGCAGAAATAAGGGATTCTTTAAAATTGATAACATAAGCCAGGCAAGTATAAAAAAGGAAAGCAAAATGAGGTGTTTTTCTGATCATAAAATATTTATTAAGGTATACTTTAGGGAATATAGTGAATATAAAATTTAGGATCACAATATGAAGCAATTTCAAATCCTCTCAACGGTCAGCACAGCCCTCAAAACTCTGCAGATGTAAAACCACTGGTGAGACACTAAAAGCAGTTCGACTAGTACTGAAGTGGAGTTTCATGAACATTTACAACTAGAGCATATGAATACCTCTTTTAAGTGCAAAACCACACCACATTACACTAATGCAGCAACAATGCATTCATTATTGTTCTCATTAGTCATTAGTAGTCAACTTGCATAAAACACCAGAAAAAAGCACAATGGAGTTCACAAAGTGGGCTATAAAAATGAACCTGTCCTTGCAAAACACACATTGTAATAAAAGAAGAAATGTTTAAAAAAGTATATGCACACTACAGAAGCTGTGTTCATTCCAAGGATCTCAAGTGTCATTTCCTTTTCTGTAAAATCAAATTACAAGAACCAGGCACAACTAATATTTGGGAGGCAGTGTGTAGCTAAAATTTCATTTAACTAGTTATTCAATGATTTTTAAAATCCCCATAAATCTTTTCTGTCCTGAGGTAGTTGCAAAATAAATCATAACTTGGATATCAACTAGAGCTGAGGCTTTGACTTTTTACTCATTAAAACTAATTGTTACAGGAACTACCTTTAGATATTTAAAAGACAGTTGAGAAATGGGCCTCTTACTACACACACAAGATGATGGCTATGTGGGAAAGAGGATTAGCTGCTTCAGAACGTGAGAGATACAGTCCACCATTTCTTTCACCCTCCCTACCCATTTTAGATTCTTTATTGTCCAAAAAGCCACCATGAACAACACAGTGAAAGCAGACAGATCACCGTCCTTTGCTGTATCCAGGGAAGAAAAGGTCAAGTAGAGTCTGCAGAATCTCATTGGGAATCATCACATAATTCTGGCCAAGATCATGCCGGCAAGCAGGGCAGGAGAAAACCTGTGCCTTAAAGGAGCGCTGCAGGCAATCCTATGGTAAAAACAAAAACACCCAATTTCATCTGAGGGTAAAGCATGTAAGTACTCAGCAACTTATGCTTTTAAATAGGAACAGAAACGGGTAATGAGAGAAATGTACAGGATTAACAAACAGAGAATTGAATTTGTATTATGGAAAAGCCTACAGTCATGGCTTTAGTTTCATCTCTGGCACATATTGAGAGACTTCAGGTAAATTATTTAACTTTTGTACATCAGTTCCTCATCTGCTTAAAATGATGGAGTTGGAGATTACATATGGTTCCCACTAGCCTCATCTTTTAAGTTAGATTTTAATCCCATTCTTTCTAAATAGAGACCTAGCGGAAAGAAAAAAAGAAAAATTAGAATTCCCTTGCTTAGAAATAAATTTTATATTTTACCAAATCACTTAAGATATAGCAGGCAGATCACCTTAGGTCAGGAGTTCAAGACTAGCCTGGCCAACAAGGTGAAACTATGTCTTTACTAAAAAATACAAAAATTAGCCAGTCTTGGTGGTGCGTGCTTGTAGTCTCAGCTACTCCAGAAGCTGAGGCATGAGAATTGCTTGAACTGAGGAGGTAGAGGTTGCAATGAACCAAGACTGCATCACTGCACTCCGGCCTGGATGACAGAGTGAGATTCCATCTCAAAAAATAAACAAAACAAAATAAAATAAATAAATAAACAAACATAAAGTTCTGAAGTTAGGGCACATAATCACCACTGGCTAGAACAAGACTAGAACCTTGGCTTGACTATGTATTTTTATGTATGTATATAGGTGTGCTAAATACATTATATTACGAGTTAATCAACTCAAGTTCAGGTATAAATTCATATGTATATTTGCTTCCATTTTATAAAAGAAACTGAAGTTCTAAAGTTAGGGCATATAATCACCATTGGGTAGAACAAGATATGAACCCTGGCTTCACTAAAACACAAACTTTCGTTTTACACTACACTGATAACACAATATTCAATTCATCTGGGCATGATGCCAGATATAAACTTTATATAATTCATTAAGTGCATGAAAATACTCCAGTTTGCACTATAATATATAAAACATATAAGCTATTACACAGAAAAGAGCAATGACTTCTTACTTTCTCTTCCATTTCAGCCCCTCCTCAAAATCCCAAACATAATAGAATACCTCAAACAACATTTATTGGAATTACTAGTATCTAATTAAAACATGCATTTACCATCAAGATGTAATTAAATGCTTTTTAAATAGAAGGTTCCACACTATCCTGACTTCATGGAAAATGCTTCTTAGCATGATGAAAACAGGTATAGAGATTAGTGTGCCTTCATGCCTTACAGTAAAAATGAGGAAGGAATTCTACTTACTTTACAGACATTGTGGAAGCACTCAGTTGTCACAGGCTGGTAAACTAGTTCCTGGCAGCAAACACACATAAAAGACTGTTCCAATTTTTTCAGAAAATTCTAGAATGATACCCAAGGATAAGGAAAGTTAACAGGTTATAATATACTAATAAAATTCATCTATTATATATTTCAAAACAGCTAGCGAGAATAACTCAAATGTTCCCAGCATAAGGAAAAGATAAATGTTTACAGTGATGAACAATCCCATTAGCCTGACTTGATTATTACTTGTTATATGAATATATCAAAATTTCACATGTATCCCAAAATATATCCATCTATTATTTAGCAATAAAAATGTCTCAGTCACATTTAATGTCTTCTATTCAAAAAATCAAGTAGTCATGATTATAATTACCTGACAAAAGCAAACTAAAGAAACCCCATTCCATAGACGTTAGTTGTAAATCATAGTACTGGATAGGAAAAGGTGGAAAGTCAATATATAATGTTAAAAAGTCAAAGTTCCCCTAAACCTCGCATTGCAGGGATAAACTATTTTTCACTTTAAAAAAAATCATGGCAGCTTGTCTCAAGGTCATTACGTACTGTATTTTTCCAAAAACCTGTACTGCACAGTATTCCAGTGTATGAACATGAAACTTGAATATTTGTCTTTTGGAGCTTGAATAAAAAAGAACTAGGCAACAATACTCTGTAGCATCTAATACCACCAAAAAATTTAACATATTTATTTTTCTAAGATTAATCTGTGTTATTTTTACCTCATTCCTAAAATCCTATACCTTCCTGATGCTAATGTTTACTTACAGTAGGACAAAATTACAAAAAGTACAGCACCTAAAATAAACATGATCAAATGGATGCCCTATATTACTGGCTCCATTTCATCTTGGCTGTTATTTTTTTTTTTTTTTTTGAAGCTAGAAAAAAAAGTAGTTTTTTTTTCTAAATAAGTCATAAGTCTACTCCTTCAGTTACTGTAGGTAATGGGGGAGTACATTTCACATTTACTTTTTATATTCATAGAAAAAGTAAGGCTGGGCACAGTGGCTCACACCTGTAATCCCAGTACTTTGGGAAGCCGAAACAGGTGGATCATTTAAGGTCAAGAGTTCTAGACCAACCTGGCCAACATGGCAAAACCGGTCTCTAGAAAAAAATACAAGAAATTAGCTGGGCATGGTGGCAGGCACCTGTAATCCCAGCTACTTGGGAGGCTGAGGCAGGAGAATTGCTTGAACCTGGGAGGCAGAGATTGCAGTGAGCTGAGACCGTGCCACTATACTCCAGCCAGGGTGACAAAGAGACTCCAGCTCAAAAAAAAAAAAAAAAGTAGAACTTATAAGTTTCAAATTTAAAAATCAAAAGATGTCTCATATTAACTGATTTATGAACATAGATAATTATTATTTTTTGCTTTACCAAAAAAGTCAGCAAAGGGGAGAACATGGATTATTAAAATCATATACATTACGAAGTATTATAAACACATTTTTAAAATATGGCAATTATGAGGAGATGTTGAGAACTCTCAAACTTTATACCAGGCACTCTCTTGTTAACTAACTCCTTTGTTAATGACCAATATTTAACATGGTACTTCTATAGTTCCTATAATATGGGTATATCTAATACAGGTATTTTGTGTTAGCTATAATGTGTTAGGCATTCATCTACAGTGGTACTAAAAAAGTAGTCTGTGCTCTCATCAAACTTATGTTTCTATAGGAGTGCAAACAAAAAACAAATTCAGATAGTAGTAACTGAGGAAACAGCAAACTGACTCTCACCTATAATCCCAGCTACTTGGGAGGCTAAAGTGGGAGGACTGCCTGAGGCCAGGTGTCCGAGATCAGTCTGGGCAACATAGTAACCCCATCTGTGGGGTTTTTTTTTTTAGTAAAGTTTAAAAAGAGGTTTCTATAAAGGGTAGGTTAGGAGGACCTCTCTTGAGGAGTCTCATATTTACACAGACTTAAAGGATATGAAAGAGTGAGCCACATGAAAAGAGAATTCCAGCCATAGAAACAGTATGTATGTAAAGGCCCAGGGATATCAAGATGTTGCGTGTGTTTAAATAAAACAGTGACCACTGTAGTCAAGCAATCTGGGCACAAGAGAGTAGCAGTAAGAGGAGACTATAGATGTAGGAAGGGCTGTTGATCACAGGGCCTTTGGAAGGAGTTTGGACATAAGTATATATACACATATGTATTTATTTAAAGTCACTGCTGGCTAACACCTGTTTTTTTTTTTTTTTTTTTCTGGCTTAATAAATGTGTTACTGGACTATCTGAAGAGAATAGGCATGAAACATGTCCAGGGTGATAGTACCTAATGTCCAGACTAACCACTAGCAGCAAGGTCACAATATGACCTAGGCAGGTCAGATTCTGTCACCAGAATCTGCCCGTAGGGAAGACCTCTTTCACATGCACTCAGGTGGATTTTTCCTCCATCTGTAATTGCTACTGTCCCATCTGACCACTTAAAGTCAGAACTCATCTCAGTTATCACTAACTAGACATATCTTTCCCTACCACAGAATTAGGCTGATAACCGCTTCCTATATCTTCATTCTCCATATGTGAAAATGAGTGTGACCTAACATAGTCAGACTCTCCTCATGCCTGGGTGTCTTGGCTAAAATGAAAGGAACACTTCTCCAAGTGTAATCACTTTTCCCTGTCTTCTAAGCATGTAAGCCTCATTTTACCAAGGAAAACCCAATTATCACATTTATAGGCAAAGGAAATGACAATTCAAATCCAAATGGTATTTGGTAAATTTCACAATTTCTAAAAGTTTAAAAATCATATTAAAAAAATTCTTCATTGGTAATAATGACTATCCCTCACAGAGAGAACTCTTGTAGAGTTTTTGTGTTGCTGTTTTAAATCTAGATAGAAAACACATACAGACATAGGGGCACATCAACACTTTGGCGAGAAAGAAAACAGAGAAGTATTACAAATGAAAAGGGGTCAATATTCAAGAGAAGATTCAAATTTATAAGTAAAATTAAAGATACAATAAGTGAGTAAAGAATGAACAGAAAATTCATATTTGAAGCCTCCAACTTTAGGGATTTGTTAAGAAAGACTTGCCTGCAAAACACGGCTTAACACAAAACCCACATATTAATTATGTGATTCCTTTTCACTTTAAAATTATGTGATTAAGAAAAAAACGAAAAATTTAAACACATAAAATACTTAAATAGATAGATCAATCTGGTTTATTTTATCCCTTAGTTTAACATGTAGGTTTGAAATTTGTGCTGAACTGCTTAAGACTTATGCTGTTAGGTAACTTTGAACTGTCACAAAAAACTTTTGTAGCGATTTTAGGTTAAGCTGACGGTGAAAATTCTTCTAACTACTGTTAAATTTCTCAAAGTAAAGTAAGTTCAGCCACAGAGAAGTAAAACTCCAACATCTAAGAAGTTTAAAATAAATGTAGGATCATGTGTATGTGCTGCCTGAGATTACTTCTGAAAGGTGTGGCACTGGATGAGAAAACTGGATAGAAGGACGAAGTTTTGACTGACATGTGAAAAACAAACTTTATGAGACAATTACTTATCATGTTAATATCACAATGTTATTATTTTTAAAAAATCTTCACATACTGGTCCTTCCACAAGATGTGCAAGCACTTCATCCCATAGCTTCTGGTTTTGACAATCTTCTCTGATGAGATGTTGCTGTTGAGGAGTTAGTTGAAAAGCCTCAATTGCTTCTGTTGAATCTGATGCTTTGAATACTTTGGAGGCGCTTGGACAGTCATCTAGATTTATTTTAAAAATGTATCAGCAGACTTACAAGTGGTTCTAAGCAGAACTATGAAACAAGAGAGTTAACTGACACACGTAATGTTTAGTAAAAAGATAAACCAACACAAAGCAGCATCTAATTTCCCCTAAAACTGTAATCCCAGCACTTTGGGAAGACGAGGCAGGTGAATTACAAGGTCAGGAATTCAAGATCAGCCTGGCCAAGATGGTGAAACCCCGTCTCTACTAAAAATACAAACATTAGCTGGGTGCAGTGGTGGGCGCCTGTAATCTCAGCTACTTGGGAGGCTCGGGCAGAAAAATTACTTGAACCCGGGAGGCAGCCGTTGCTGTGAGCTGAGATCGTGCCATTGTGCTCCAGCCTGGGTGACAGAGTGAGATTACATCTCAAAAAAAAAAAAAAACATTTCCTCTAGAATTTAGAAAACTATATTTTCTGCTATGTGGTTCTGACACTATTAAAATACACAAAAGATCCATGTTCTACCCCTCAACCAAATCCTTTGCTTTCGTTTCTTGTAAGTCTCTCAGTTTATTTTCTTAATGTTTATCTTTATTAAAAAGTATGTTGGCCAGATGCAGTGGCTCCTATCTGTAATCCCAGCACTTTAGGAGGATGAGACAGGAGGATCCCTTCAGCCCAGGAGCTCTGGACCAGCCTGGGCAACATGGAGAAACTCCATCTCTACAAAAAATAAAAAAAATTAGCCAGCTGTGGTGGTGCACAGCTGTGGTCCCAACTATTCCAGGGGCTGAGGTAGGTCGATCGCTTGAGCCGTGCTTGAGCCGGGAAGTCAAGGCTACAGTGAACCACGATCTTTCCGCTGTACTCCAGCCTGGGTGACAGAGTGAGACCCTGTCTCCAAAAACAAACAAACAAACAAAACCTAGTATGTTATTATGGTTTATATTTGACAATCATTACCTACCATCTGAAAGTAGTCTTTTTGTGGTTCCACTGGGCTGCTTCTTTGACTGTCCTTTAGTCTTCTTCCCTTCTTTATCTGAAGGGTAACCTGCTGGATACTGATGGAGGGGGTACAATGTAGATTTAAGCTTCACAGAGAAAGGGGGTTTAGATCCTCGTGAGAAATTAGAAGGGAGGGGAAGACTACACTTTCCCCAAACTGAAAAACTTTACATAAAAGAAACAGACATTTAAAGGAAAAGAATTCAGAGTACAGATAACTAATAAAATCCCAATTTCAGAATAAAACATGTAGCTGTGACTGCTAAGAGATTACATTTTATAATACACTGATCTTAAATTTCAGATCTAAGAAAGATAAGTCTTCAGGAGTTGTGATTAGGTAGCTTCAAGGAAAGTAGAATGCAGATATGAAGATAAATAAGGACCAATCATAGAGCAGCACAACAGATGGAAATCAAATAGATTGGATCACAGAAATTTGTGAAGTCAATCTAAAAAAGTATCAAAACATTAAGGGTTAAACTTCTAATCTCCTAAAATTAGAGGGAGGAGCTTTTAGAAAACCTAAAGCAACTAAACTATTAAATCCTCTATCAACTAAGAGTTAGACTTGAAGTAACTATTATCTATTAGTTAATATAGATAACTTCATTTATCTATTCTTATGTTTATGTTTGCCATAAGGCTTATTAATCCTTATGTTTCCATGGCTACCTTTTTTGAGGGGCTGAGGTGGGAGAAGCATGCTTTGTAAAACAGTTATGCTTAAAGCACTGTATCTTTTAGGTCGCAGTGACTATTAACACATCATAGCAGATGGGCTCACGTGCTTCTGCTCAGTTTCTAATCTAACCTATCTAGAACAATGCTCTCAAACAAGGGCATCTTAAAAATCTTCTGAAAGTGAATTTAAAAAGTTTTTTTTAATATTAAAAAGAATTATTTTAGTAGTTGTTTTAGCAGCTGATGTCTTATTTTCAACAACCAATTCTATGAGTTTAAAAAGACAACAAAAACAGAAACAGATTTGCACTAGAAGACACACTCACCTGCCTGGGTGGTCAGACACTTGCCCACAGTTCAGCCCCTACACATGCAGTGTGGGCAGAGCCAGGGAAAATGACAAAGCTGGCAGTTTTTATGGGAGGCACAACAATGGGGAATGATGGGAGATGAATTCAAACCATGCTCTGAAGTCAGTGTCAGGGACAAATTCTAGGGTATACAGGCCATGAAGGGGAAATGCAGCCATACCATCCACTATGCACAAAAAATCAAAGTCTTTATGGGTTAATAGCTGAGCATAGGCAAAGGAGAAAAAAGGCAAAGCACTAAAGGTGGCAGCAGGGCAGGGAAGCAGCTTTGTGGGGGAAGAGAGAAAAGGGGTGAGGAAAAGTGAGAAGGGTAGAAAGCAGACCACTCTTATAAAGCCACCTCCCCACCCTTCCCCTACCAGAAAGACATCCCCCGTGCCCTCTAGGATAAATGTCCTTTTTCAAAGCCTCCTATACCTAAATTTTATGAATCCCTTTCCCTCAAACTTCAAGTCATTTCCAACTTGATTTGGGAATATTTTACTTTTAATTAACAAGCCCAGCTTTTTCCAAGTACAACCCTTGATTCTATTGCAGTCTGACATTCAGGATGCTACCTTTTCACTTCTTTTCCTGCGTCTATTTGCATGGTCTTATTCCTCACCCCTTATAGTCCACCATCAATTGCTGTGGGTTATATTTAGTGTTAAGGCATGTCGATAGTAGAGGTGTATATTTTTATGAACACGTAGGCAGCCTAGACAAATGTAATCTAACCTGTAAACGTAGACATAATCTCCTTGACCGTTCTATTCCTTCAGAGGTCCAAGGTGCAGGTTCAACATCATCTCTTCTTAAAAGATAGCGCCAAACCAAGAATCCATGGCTTGATGAAATCTCTGGCCAGTATTTCACCACCTAAATCACAATATTTCAGTACTAGTTTGAGATTTAAAGTTTAGACTTACTCAAGTCATCACATTAGTGGTACCAAAATAATCTTTGCCAGAACTAAATGCAACTTCTGAATATATTGCTTTGCTGTAAGGATAGTAAATAAGTCCAGGATATTCACTAAAACAGTTTTGACCTTAATTTCTATTCCAGTACTTCCCATGAGTAAATGATTGCTATAAATTTAGTAGAGTAACAAGATTATGCTAATTAACAAAATTATGTATAGTAAACATGGCAGCAAATTCCTCTTTATTTAAATAAAGAATGCAAATCTAATAATATTATAATGTGCTTTGCTTTGAAAATCTATTACAAATAAAATCATTCTGAAAAGATATATAAAAATCAAGTTATACAACAGCCAGTTAAATGGTTTTATTAAGAAACACACACACACACACACACACACACACACACACACACACACACATATATAAAAATCTCAACCCAAAATAAAACTGTGCCCTTAAGAACTCGAAATAAGCCTTAAAAGTAAAGTACTGAAGTTAAGAGTTTGCTTTGTGCATTTGTTAAATTTACAGGAAAAGTAGCAAGATAAGATGGCTACTGTTTCCTCGAGCCCACCCCCAGTAGTTCTTTGCAGCAACCCTGCCTTGAAAGCCCAGGAAGAATGACAAACAAGATGTCATGCCAGATAGAGCACCTTATAAATGCCATCATATCTGTTGCCTTCTTCAGGAGCATATTTGCTGATCTTCCTCCCTTTAAAACTGCGTATCACTCTGACTGGCTTACCAGCTCTCCAATTCCGAGACTCTGCTCCAATTTTATCATCCAATGGAGCATCACAATTAAGGGCCAATGCCCTAAAAAACAACAAAAAAGTCTTTATACCACGTAATTTTTCTTCAAGTATACAATCGAGTCATTAGCTCAATTAAAAGGTGAATTATACCTTACCTGATGGTTAAGATTCTATGATTCTTTCCATATTATTCCAGATAATAGGATTATGCTTTCCCCCACCAGCAGAGAAGACAAATCAGTTTTCTGATGTCACCCCCAAGCCAGGGAATTGGTTCTCAGATAGCCTGTAGGGTTCTTCTGAAAGTAATAACATCTGTGCCACGTATAATAGAAAACAACTAGAAATACATGGAATTTTTCTTTAAATAACGTTTGTTGGGGGAAGGGAGAATGTTGGAAAACTAAAGCAAATGACTGTTTTAATAGTTATCTTTGATAAGGGTGTGAGGTAAATTGCTGGAATAATGTAGAAAGAAATCCAGAAATATAAATTTGTCAGCAAGGTGCAAATGACCTTCCCAGGTCTACTTTCCACATTCCACAGGCAATAGAGAATCCTTAAAGTTTAAAAGATTAAGAACAAGTGCTGTATGACAATATTCTTTAAAGGCCTCCATAAAAAGATAAATTTCAGTAAGCCTGAAGCATTCAAACGCCTGTGCTAATGACAATAAAGATTTCTGGCTGCTTGAGATCACTACATTTTACTAACATGGTCAAAGAGGAACACTGAGTTGGAAGCAGCACCTGACCTAGCTGAAACTTGCTTAGTATGTGCATTCACCCAGTAGTAAGAAGTCAGTGAGCTTATTAGATGTTAGAAGACCTTTCTTGGGAGAACCTAGTTGTACCAAAATCTGTATTTAAATTATTTTTAGTATTTTAAAATAACAGTTTTAGAATCAGTTTAAAATTAGCATTTTCATCTAAGACACCTACTTCTTAAGGGTAAAGAAAACACTGAGGACACTTAAGGTGAAATAAAAAAACTAAAAAACAGAACTATACCCAATCTGGTGAAAGCAGATATTAAAAAAACTACTACTTCAGGGTATAATTCTTTTTATGCAGGCTCAAGTTAAAAAATAGACCTTAAGACCATGACTAACTTATTGGAAAAAAACTTCTTGACCATAGTTATATTTTAGTAAGTAAATGAACTTAAAAGTTTTTGTTTTAAAAAATATATATATAGCTGTGGTCAAAGAGTTTAAGCTTACCAAGTTACCTTTTTTTTTTTTTTTAATCTAAAATGAAGATGCATTAAAATTCTGGGAGGTAGAAGAAAATACAGCCATCAACTCTAGGATTAGTATTATGTCTTACTTACTGAATACCTATTGAGGTATTATACATACTTCATCTTAAAGAGCTAGGATTAAGTATTACCTTCCTGTCACTGAATGGAATGCTTTAATGCTCACAGGTACCTTCAGTCATAATTACTACCACCACTAACTGGCACTGTCAACTCACTTCTGGCTTCAGATAATCAGGCTATTCAAATATGTGAAGAGAGTCCAAGAAGATGAAACTAGGCAACATAGCAACAAAGCTTCTCCATTAATCTATCTGCAGCTGAACCAGTCAGGTGCCTCTGACTGCCCTGATAAAAGATGCCCAGGTTACTTTGCTGCCCTCTTTAGTTTCTTAAAGTTGGAAAAGCTGGGAAGAAATAGGAATAAACTCAGAAGCAAGAAGGTATCGAATTACCTCTTAGCAAAGAAGCAAAAATGAACTGAACCATACACTACTGGGGAAAGGGCATACTATGGGTCAGAGCAAAGAGCCTTTCACTTCAGTTTTCATGTTTGTAAGACATACAGGTACCTTTGCCCAAGCACTTTTACAATCACAAGGTGTATTCACAACTTAATGTATAAAGTGACAGACAGAATGTTAAAGTCTCTCTGGTAATTCAATCCTAAATTGTTTCCAGTTGATATTTCATTTTTACTATCCTCTCTTTATAGCAAACATTTATACTGCTTGTCAATTATATTCTAATCAGACTGTAGTGGTACTTATTAGATCGTCCAAAAGAGTGAAAGGAATCTAACATGTACATTACAATGGTGGGTAGTTATGAAGGAAGCTCCTTTCAAGCAAAATTATTGGTTAAAGGGAAAAGTAATTTTCAGATTTGACAACTTGAAAGAGTCCTTTTGCAAATTCAAGACACACTTTCATTGACAAAAACACATCAAAATATTTAAGACATTCTTCTTAAAGGACTACTTTCTTGCTAGAAAAAGATTAACTAGGGACTAAGCTCCTGTCTCAGGAATGTTTTCACCAGCAAATCTGACCTGTCTCCTCTGCTGGTTCAGTAAAAATAATCCTACTGTCGGAAATAATATAGAACACATAAAAACAGAAATTCTATGTAACTTGGTATGCATTAAAGTCTTGAAATCATTCTGGTATATCCTTTACTTCACACAGTCATCAGAAATTAAGGGGACACTACTTAAAATTGAGTGATTTAGACTCAAAGTGAAAAATACTTTTACTCAATTAAACCCTTAATAATACGATATAAAACTGTTAACTTTATGAAATGTTCATGAAATTTTCAGTATGACACATTACAATGTGATTTTTTTTTTTTTTTTTTTTGCTATCTGGTGGTCTGGGTTACTTAATAATATCAGCATAGCACGCATTTATAAAATAAAACATTTTGAAATTAATAAACTTTCTGTACCTGTGGGAGCTGAGATGTCATTAGTATTTCTATAGAATAAAGTATTTCTATAGAATAAAGGTCAGCACAAGGTGGCTTTTTTGTAATGCCTTAAGGGGATTTAGTTAGAAAAGATCATTTCTGTGACTAAATGAACATTCCCTTAAACAACACTTAGAAGATATCTTATTAGCAGACATCCTAAAAGTACATTCAGTACAGATCTGATTAAGTGGCCTTATGCTTCATCTATATAAATAAATGTGGCTCCCAAACATAACATCATTTCACATTCTGGAGTTTACTCTAAAAAAGAAGTTTGTTACTTTAGCTTTGACGAATGCGGTAGCAGACAAGCCACCTTATTCTCAATTTCACTTAAATTACACAGGCTCCTTTCTTTCAAAGTTGTCAACATTTTCAAATGTACAGCACATGTATTCAGTAAGACTAGGAATTATGGCATTTAAAAAGTAACAGTATAGGCCAGGTGCGGTGGCTCACGCCTATAATCCCAGCACTTTGGGAGGCCAAGGTAGGTGGATCACGAGGTCAGGAGTTCAAGACCAGCCTGGCCAAGAGGTAAACTCCATCTCTACTAAAAATATAAAACTTAGCCAGACATGGTAGCAGGCACCTGTAATCCCAGCTACTTGGGAGGTTAAGTCAGGAGAACAGCTTGAACCTAGTGGGGGTGGGGAGGGAGGGCAGAGGATGCAGTGAGCTGAGATCATGCCACTACACTCCAGCCTGGGTGACAGATGAGTGACACTCCATCTCAAAAAGGAAAAAAGTAATAAATAATAAAAAAACAGTATAAAGATATGTTTGGATGCTTAGACACAATTATATAATCAGGCAATGGAATTTTAATTTCAGATATTTAACTCCCAGTTCTAGATTCTCCTCTGCAATGTAAGTTACAATTTACAGTCCTCTTATGAAATTTTTATACAATGTTCAAATTCTAAACAGTGTTTACAGTAGTACCTGTTCATGTTTGTTAATGTTTGATCAGCTGAAGGTGCGCCAATTCTTTTATTACCAGCAAGATTTTTACCACCACTTCCAGTGTATGTGAACTCATCACCTCGGTCCTGTCAGAGAAGATTTTCTATATTAAGAAACCTAAACCCAAGTATAATTTCACCAATTCTTATTTCAGAGTCAAAACATTACATTAGGATGTCATAAGTTGATATTTTCTCTCAAGGCATCTCTCAAAATAATGCAAAATTCAAATGCAATCTTGCGTATAGTATACCTTCAAGTTATGTAACTTGACCTAAAGCTTTCACTTTAAATTACCACTTTTCAACATCTCCAAACATGGTCAGACTCAAGCTATATACGCAGTCAAATAATCAATAAAGTGTTACAAGGTACGTCTTATGGGTTGAAATATTTATTCAATTCAACATTAAAACCTATCAATACTAGCTTGTAGGTTCTTTATAGATAATACCACTTCAATACACACTCCATAACCCAAATTTCCAACTGATATCTACACCACACCTAAGTGTCCTGTCTCAAATTTCAAATTCTGGCACTGACAATAAGTACGTACCATAAAGCAAGATTACCTAAAAACTTCTTTTTTTTTTTGAGACGGAGTTTCGGTCTTGTTACCCAGGCTGGAGTGCAATGGCGCAATCTCGGCTCGCCGCAACCTCCGTCTCCTGGGTTCAAGCAATTCTCCTGCCCCAGCCTACTGAGTAGCTGGGATTACAGGCACGCGCCACCATGCCCAGCTAATTTTTTGTTATTTTTAGTAGAGACGGGGTTTCACCATGTTGACCAGGATGGTCTCGATCTGTTGACCTCATGATCCACCTGCCTCGGACTCCCAAAGTGCTGGGATTACAGGCTTGAGCCACCGTGCCCGGCCCCACCTAAAAACTTCTTATTAAAATTCTTTTTACTTTTGAAGACAGAGTCTTGCTCTGTCACCCAGGCTAAAGTGCAGTGGTGTGATCTCGGCTCATTGTAGCTTCTGCTTCCCAAGTTCCATAGATTTTCCTGCCTCAGCGTGCCAAGCAGCTGGGATTACAGGAATGTGCCACCACACTTGGCTAGTTTTTGTATTCTTAGTAGAAATGGGGTTTCGCCATGTTGGTCTTCAACTCCAGGCCTCAAGTGATCCACCTGCCTTGGCTTCTCAAAGTGCTGGGATTACAGGCCTGAGCCACCACGCCCTGGCTTTCGTATTAAAATTCTAACAGCATAGTAAGATCTCTTTATTTCATACCTATCACATTCAGGTAAAATAATCACCTCCCATTAAGAAGAAATTTGGAAAAAATTTGAAAAACTAAAAGTAGTATAAAGTATTTACTAAATGTAAAAAGGCCAAACGATGTCACGTACACTAGCTCTCCAATTACTTCTGTAGCGACCTAGAAATTTTTATGGATATTACTGTCTCCATCTGATTCACTACTTGAAACAAATTAAGTAACTATCAGTGCACAATTAATTCTACTAACACTAGCAAAATAGTAACTTTTTAATGCAATATTATTTTAATTAGACAATGAAATTTTCTCTACTTAATTATTATTATAGAGGTCAATTATTTATACTTTGTTTTCCCCTTGGATTAAAAGCCAACACAACTAAGAATATCATGGTCTTAAAGTGTTTTTATTGGCCTAAAACCCTTAAATTTACTTTCGCTTTTTGTTAATCCAATATTAAGGTCTACATATTTTTAAAATAAGGTATTAAAAAACATGATCTTTAGTATGTATTCTATGTGAAGGAATTCTAACAAACATGTACATCTAGAACAGTTTAGAATACTCCTTAAAACTTATCAAAACCAGTCTTCCACCCAGTATCTGGACAGACTCCACAATATGCATATTCATAACTGTCAACTTCTCAAGTTATTATGGGAGTACCATAAAGAAAAAGCAATGGAAAGCAAAACAGGATAATATAACAAATGCAAGCCAAACAGTATTTTAAACATTTCTGATTACTCTTCAAGCAGCAAATCAAGAAAACATGTACCACTAACTCATTTATACTTTAATCATTACATGAACAAAAACATTAAATTATCAAGAGGGAAAAAATGGTCAGACTGTAAGAGCTCTCAACCAGTATCATTTCAGACTATTTTCCCACGGAAAGGCGAGGCAGGGTAACTCATCCCTGGAATCCCAACACTGTGGGAGGCCAAAGCAGGAGGCTTGCTTGAGCCCATGAGTTCAAGACCAGCCTGAGCAACATAGTAAGACCTCCTATCTATGAAAAACTAAAAACAAAATACTTTTCCTACAAAAAAATAATCAGGCTAAATTTGTTGCATCTTCTAGTCAATGATCCATTAAATTGTGACTGGGAGGCAGTAGCCTAAACAAGCTCTGCTGCCTGGGAAGAGCTCACATAAAGCAGCTTTACCTACACAAGGAACACAGTGCTGCCCCAAGTAACTCAGTTCCTCAGGTATTCCCAACATCTCTTCTTCTTTGACTTTCTGTTCTTGTGTCAGTTTGCTGAGAATACTTGGCTCATGGTTTCCAGATTCATCCATGTCCCTACAAAGGATACAAACTCATCGTTTTTTATGGCCGCATAGTATTCGATGGTGTATATTTGCCATATTTTCTTTGTCCAGTCTATCATTGATAGGCATTTGGGTTGGTTCCAGGTCTTGCTACTGTAAACAGTGCCACAATGAACATATGTGTGCATGTGTCTTTATAACAGAAACACTTATAATCCTTTGGGTATACACCCAGTAATGGGATTACTGGGTCAAATGAAATTTCTATTTCTAGATCCTTGAGGAATCACCATACTGTCATCCGTAATGGCTGAACCAATTTACACTCCCACCAACAGTGTTAAAAGTGTTCCTATTTTTCCATATCCTCTCCAGCACCTGTTGTCTCCAGATTTTTTTAATGATCTCCATTCTAACTGGCATGAGGTGGTATCTCAATATGGTTTTGATTTACATTTCTCTAATGACCAGTCATGATGAGCATTTTTTCATGTTCTTGGTGTCACGTATGTCTTTTGAAAAGTGTCTGTTCACATCCTTTGCCCACTTTTGAATGGTTTTTTTTTCTTGTAAATCTGTTTTAGTTCTTTGTAGATTCTGGATATTAGCCTTTTGTCAAATGGGTAGATTGCAAAAATTTCTTCCCATTCTGTTGGTTGCCAGTTTAGTCTAATGATTGTTTCTTTTGCTGTGCAGAAGCTCTGGAGTTTAATTAGGTCCGATTTGTCTATTTTGGCTTTTGTTGCCAATGCTTTTGGTGTCTTAGTAATGAAGTCCTTGCCTATGCCTATGTCCTGAATGGTTTTGCTTAGGTTTTCTTCTAGGGTTTTCATGGTGTTAGGTCTTATATTTAAGTCTTCTTTTTTTTTTTGAGACGGAGTTTTGCTGTTGTTACCCAGACTGGAGTACAATGGCACAATCTCGGCTCACCGCAACCTCCGCCTTCTGGGTTCAAGCAATTCTCCTGCCTCAGTCTCCTGAGTAGCTGGGACTACAGGCATGTACCACCAAGCCCAGCTAATTTTTGTATTTTTAGTAGAGACGGGGTTTCACCTCATTGACCAGGATGGTCTCGATCTCTTGACCTCGTGATCCATCTGCCTCAGCCTCCCAGAGTGCTGGGATTTTAGGTGTGAGCCACCGCACCCGGCCATATTTAAGTCTTTAATCCATCTGGAGTTAATTTTAGTGTAAAGTGTCAGGAAGGGGTACAGTTTTTGCTTTCTGCCCATGGCTAGCCAGTTTTCCCAACACCATTTATTAAACAGGGAATCCTTTCCCCATTGCTTGTTTTTGTCAGGTTTCTCAATGACTGGATGGTTGTAGGTGTGTGGTGTTGCCTCCGAGGTCTCTGATCTGTTCCATTGTTCTATATCTGTTTTGGTACTAGGACCATGATGTTTTGATTACTGTAGCCTTGTAGTATAGTTTGAAGTCTGGTAGTGTGAGGCCTTCAGCTTTGTTCTTTTTGCTTAGGATTGTCTTGGCTATGCAGGCTCTCTTTTGGTTCCATAAAGTGGTTTTTTCCAGTTCTGTGAAGAAGGTCATTGGTAGTTTGATGGGGATAGCGTTGAATCTATAAATTACTTTGGGCAGTATGGTCATTTTCATGATACTGATTCTTTCTAACCATAAGCATGGAATGTTTTTCCATTTGTTTGTGTTCTCTCTTACTTCCTTGAGCAGTGGTTTATAGTTCTCCTTGAAGATGTCCTTTACATGCTTTGTTAGTTGTATTCCTAGGTATTTTATTCTCTTTGTAGCAATTGTGAATGGGAGTTCACTCATGATTTGACTCTCTGTTATTGGTGTATAGGAATGCTTGTGATTTTTGCACATTGATTTTTGTATCCTGAGACTTTGCTGAAGTTGCTTATCAGTAAGGAGATTTTGGGCTGAGACAATGGGGTCTTCTAAATATGCAATCGTGTCATCTGCAAACAGAGACAATTTTATGTCCTCCTTTCCTAACTGAATACCCTTTGTTTCTTTTTCTTGACTGATTGCTCTGGCTAGGACTTCCAATATTATATTGAATAGGAATGGTGAGAGAGAGCAACCTTGTCTAGTGCCAGATTTCAAAGGGAATCCTTCCAGTTCTTGCCCATTAAGTATCATATTGGCTGTGTATTTGTTGTAAATAGCTTTTATTATTTTGAGGTACATTCCATTGATGCCTAGTTTATTGAGAGTTTTTAGCATAAAGGGCTGCTGAATTTTGCCAAAGGCCTTCTCTGCATCTATTGAGATAATCATGTGGTTTTTGTCTTTGGTTCTGTTTATGTGGTGGGTTATGTTTATTAACTTGTTTATGTTGAACCAGCCTTGCATTCCTGGGAAGAAGCCTACTTGAACATGATGGATAAGCTTTTTGGTGTGCTGTTGCAATTGGTTTCCCACTATTTTATTGAAGATTTTTACATCTATGCTCATCATGGATATTGGCCTGAAGTTTTCTTTTTTTGTTGAGTCTCTGCCAGGTTTTGGTATCCAGATGATGTTGGTCTCATAAAATGATTTTTGTATTGTTTTGGAATAGTTTCAGAAGGAGTGGCACCAGCTCCTCTTTCTACGTCTGGTAGAATTTGGCTGTGAACCCATCTGGACCTGGACTTCTTTTGATTGTTAGGCTATTAATTGCTGCCTCAACTTCAGCCCTTATTATTGGTCTATTCGGGGTTTCAGCTTCTTCGTGGTTTAGTCTTGGGAGGGTGCAAGTGTCCAGGAACTTATCAATTTCTTCCTGATTTACTTATTTATGGGCACAGAGATGTCTGTAGTAACTTCTGATGGTAGTTTATATCTCTGTAGAATTGATAGTGATATCCCCTTTACTGTTTTTCATTTCATCTATTTGATTCTTCTCTCTTTTCTTTTTCATTAATGTGGCTAGCAGTCTATTTTGTTGATCTTTTCAAAAAACCAGCTTCTGGATTAGTTGATTTTTTGAAGGTGGTTTTTTTTTTTTTTTTTTTTGTCTCTATCTCCTTCAGCCCTACTCTGGTCTTAGTTATTTCATGTCTTCTGCTAACTTTTGAGTTTATTTGATCTTACTCCTCTCTCAATTTCAACAACAGGGTGTCGATTTTATATCCTTCCTCATTTCTCATGTGGGCAGTTACTGCTATAAATTTCCCTCTAGACACTGCTTTAAATGTGTCCCAGAGATTCTGGTACATTGTGTCTTCATTCTCGTTGGTTTTGAAGTACATCTTTATTTCTGCCTTTATTTCATTGTTTATCCAGTCGACATTCAGGAGACAGTTATTCAGTTTCCACGAAGCTGTGCAGTTCTGAGTTAGTTTCTTAATCCTGAGTTCTAATTTGATGGCACTGTGGTCTGAGAGACTGTTTGTTAAAATTTCTGTACTTTTGCATTTGCTGAGGAGTGATTTACTTCCAATTTTGTGGTCAATTTTAGAGTAGGTGCAATGTGTTGCTGAGAAGAATGTATATTCTATGGATTTAAGGTGGAGAGTTCTGTAGATGTCTATTAGCTCCTCTTGGTCCAGATCTGAGTTTAAGTTCTGGATATCCTTGTTAATTTTCTGTCTCGTTGATGTAATACTGACAGTAGAGTGTTAAAGTCTCCCACTATTATTGTGTGGGAGTCTAAGTCTCTTTGTAGGTCGTTAATAACTTGTTTTATGTATCTGGGTGCTCCTGTATTGGGTGCGTATATATTTAGGATTGTTAGCTCTTCTTGTTGCATTGATCCTTTTACCATTATGTAATGCCCTTCTTTGTCTCTTTTGATCTTCACTGGTTTAAACTCCTTTTTATCAGAGACTAGGATTCCAACTCCTGCTTCTTTTTGCTCTCCATTTGCTTGGTAAATCTTCCTCCATCCCTTTATTTTGAGCCTATGTGTGTCCTTGCATGTGAGATGGGTTTCCTGAATACAGCACACCGATGGATCTTGACTTTTTATCCAATTTGCCAGTCTGCATCTTTTGATTAGGGCATTCAGTCTGTTTATATTTAAGGTTAATATTGTTATGTGTGAATTTGATCCTGCCATTTTGATACTAGCTGGTTGTTTTGCCCATTACTTGATGCAGTTTCTTTATTGTGTCGATGGTCTTTGCCATTTGGTATGTTTGGGGTGGCTGGTACTGGCTGTTCCTTTCCACGTTTAGTGCTTCTTTTAGAAGGTCTTGTAAAACAGGCCTGGTGGTGATAAAATCTCTCAGCAATTACTTGTCCGTAAAGGATTTTATTTCTCCTTCACTTATGAAGCTGTGTTTGGCTCGATATGAAAATCTAGGTTGAAAGTTGTTTTCTTTAAGGATATTGAATATTGGCCCCCACTCTCTTCTGGCTTTTAGGGTTTATGCCAGGAGATCCGCTGTGAGTCTGATGGGCTTCCCTTTGTGGGTAACTCGACCTTTCTCTCTGGCTGCCCTTAGCATTTTTTCCTTAGTTTCAACCCTGGTGAATCTGATGATTATGTGCCTTGGGGTTGCTCTTCTTGAGGAATATCGTTGTGGTGTTCTCTGTTATTTCCTGGACTTGAATAAGGTTGGAGAAGTTCTCCTGGATAACTTGCTTGGTTGGGGAAGTTCTCCTGGATAACATCCTGAAGTGTTTTCCAGCTTGGATTCATTCTCCCCATCACATTCAGGTACACCTAGCAAACCCAGATTAGGTCTTTTCACATAATCCCATATTTCTTAGAGGCTTTGTTCATTTCTTTTCACTCTTTTATCTCTAATCTTGCCTTCTTGTTTTATCTCATTGAGTTAATCTTTGACCTCTGATATCCTTTCTTTTGCTTGGTCGATTCAGCTATTGTAACTTGCGTATGCTTCATGAAGTTCTTTTGCTGTGTTTTTCAGCTCCATCAAGTCATTTATATTCTTATCTAAGTTGTTTATTCTCGTTAGCATTTCGTCTAACCTTTTTTCAAGGTTCTTAGTTTCTTTGCATTGAGTTAGAACATGTTCTTTTAGCTTAGAGAAGTTTGTTATTACCTACCTTCTGAAGCCTGTTTCTGTCAATTCATCAGACTCATTCCCCATCCAGCTTTGTTCCCTTGCTGGTGAGGAGTTGTGATCCCTTGAAGGAGGAGAGGCATTCTTGTTTTTGGTGTTTTCATCCTTTTTGCACTGCTTTCTTCCCATCTTTGTGGACCTTTGAAGTTGTTGACTTTCGCATGCGGTCTCTGAGTGGACGTCCTTTTTGATACTGTTGAAGCTGTTTCTGTTTTTCAGTTTTCCTTCTAACAGTAAGGCCCCTTTGCTGCAGGACTGCTGAGGGTCCACTCCAGGCTCTGCCTTCCTGGGAATCACCTGTGGGTGCTGCAAACAGTAAGGGTTGCTGCCTGTTTTTTTCCTATTATCTTTGTCCCAGAAGGGTACCCACCAGATGTCAGCCAGAGCTCTCCTTTATGACGTGCCTCTTTTGGATATAAGAGGGTCAGGGAACTGTTAGATGAAACAGTCTGTCCCTTATCAGAGCTCAAGTGCTGTGCTGGGAGTTATGTTGTTCTGATCAGATCTGCTGGGCAGGTATGTTTAAGTCTGGTGCAGCGGAACTCATAACCACCTTTTTTCCCAGGTGCTCTGTCCTGGGAAGGTGGGGCTTTATTTATAAATCCCTGATGTGCTGCTGCCTGTTTTCAGAGATGCCCTGCCCAGCAAGGAGGGAGTCTAGTCACAGTTTGCCAGCAGAGGTGTTGCTGAGCTACTGCGGGCTCTGCGCTGCTGCTCTGTAAACTTCCTTGTGGTTTTGTTTACAGAGGTACAGTTAGGACTGTCTCAGTAATGGCAGAGTGCCTCGGTAACGGTAGACTGCTTCGGTAGTGATGGACTGCCTCGGTAATGTTGGATGTCCTTCCCCCAAGAGAGCTCGAACATCTTGGGTCAAGCTTCAATTGCTGTGCTTGGTAGAAAACTCTCGAGCTAGCTAGAGTGTTTCAGGTTGCTGGTCTTTGTGGGGGTGGGACTCGCAGAGCCAGACCACCTGGCTCCCTGCTTTCAGCCCCCTCTTTTTCAGCTGAACGGGTAGCTCTGTCTCCCAGGCATTCCAGGTGCCAGTTGAAAAAGCCACCCAGCTTTGTGTGAGTTTCTGTGCCGAAACCTGCAGTGCTGGCTGCCATGTTGTAAACTTGTGGCTTTTCAGCCTGGGAATCTCCTTCCTGGTCTGTGGGCAGTAAAAACTGTGGGAGAAGTGCAGTATCTGAACTGGAGTGCTGGAGTGGCTGGAAAAGCCTCAGATGGCCTCCGCTGGGTAGGGAGGGGGTGTCCTGTGGTGACTGCACTTCCTGGGTGAGGCAGTGCATTCGCTTTCCCTTCCTGGGCTACACCCACAGTGCAACTAGTCTCTTTGAGATGTACCTAGTACCTTGTTTGAAAATGCAGAGATCACTCCCCCTCTGCATAGCTCTTGCTGATAATTGCAATCCAGAGCTGTTCCTATTTGGCCATCTTCTTTCCAGGTTCCACTTGCTTATGTCTTCTGAGAGTAGGGGATGGCCGGGTGCGATGGCTCAAGCCTGTAATCCCAGCACTTTAAAAGGCCAAGGCTGGTGGATCACGAGGTCAAGAGATCGAGACCATCCTGGTCAACATGGTGAAACCCCGTCTCTACTAAAAATACAAACAATTAGCTGGGCATGGTGATGCATGCCTGTAATCCCAGCTACTCCGGAGGCTGAGGCAGGAGAATTGCCTGAACCCAGGAGGCGGAGGTTGCGGTGAGCCGAGATCATGCCATTGCATTCCAGCCTGGGTAACAAGAGAGAAACTCCGTCTAAAAAAATAAAAGAGTAGGGTATAAAGTCTGGTAGATTTATTTAGAAGCTGTATATCAATGTGTCTACTTAATGGTTTATCTTTCATTTAGTCAATAACAGGACTTTTTCCTGTGAGCCTATCGTGTCCATGGAAAGCAGCTGAGTTAAATCCTGGGGGTGATGGTTCCCCTGGGAGATGATATGGATGGAGAAATAGTTAATACACAGTTTAGCAACCTTGAAGCAGCATCCGAGGAGGCATGGTCATGTGGCCTCTTTTCTTTTTTTTTTTTTTTTAAGACAGAGTCTCACTTTGTCATTCCAGGCTGGAGTACAGTGATGTCATTTTGGCTCACTGCAAACTCTGCATCCTGGGTTTAAGAGATTCTCCTGCTTCAGCCTCCCAAGCAGCTGGGATTACAGGCATGCACCACCACGCCTGGCTAATTTTTGTATGCTTAGTAGAGACCGGGTTTCATCATGTTGGCTAGGCTGGTCTTGAAGCCCTGATCTCAAGTGATCAGCCCATCTTGGCCTCCCAAAGTGCTTGGATTACAGGCGCCTGCCACTGTGCCTGGCCCTATTTAAGATAATATTCTGCTACAGAGACTATAACATTTGAATCCATGTTATGTGCACAGGACTACATAAATTATCTCATTTAATGTAACCATCTTCCTGACATAAAATACTATTTCTTCTTTTTACAGATGAGGAAACTGAGGTTTACTACAGTTAAATAATCTGGCCCAAGTCTCATATACAACAAATATCAGAGACCAGATCAAATACAATTGCCCAGATGCTAAAAACAAATGTTAAAGAGACTACATTTCTAGTTGGTTTATTATAGACTTTAAATAACTCCAAGAGCTGACTGTAATAAACTATGTAACATCCTTTATATTTCTGACAAATACATAAAGATAGAGCTTCAAAACATGCATGCTAAAGAAGTATGCAAAGGATGAACCTAAATATTTCCATTACTTTGCCATGTTAATGTAAATGCACACCCAAATGTGCCTTTCAGAAAGATGAAAAGCTTTTCTATTTCTGTCTGAAAACATACATTTTGTGCTCTTCATAACTACATGAATTAATTTATCTTTATAACAATCCATGAAAGCAAGTAAATGCCTGAAAACCATAGATCTGATGAACAGTAAAAAAACGAACAACACAATTAGAAAACGGCCAAAAAACCTGAAAAGCTCTACTACTAGAGGCTACATAGATGGCAAATAAGCAAATCATGTCCAACAATGAGATATCACTACACATCTATCAAAATGGCTAAAACAACAACAACAGCAAATACTGGTGAGATGCAGAGAAACTGGATCACTCATACTTTGCCAACAGGAATATAAAATGGTACAGTCACTGTGGAAAATAATTTGGCAGTTTCTTTAAACAACTAAACATGCAACTGCCACATGTGGCCTAGAAATTGCACTTTGGGGGCATTTATCCCAGAGAAATAAAAACTTATGTTTACAAAAACCTGTTCACAAATATTTGCTGTAGCTTTATCTGTAATAGCTAAAAACTCAAAAGAATCCAGCTGTTATTCAACGAGTAAATGATTAAACAAACTGCGGTACATCCATACCATGGACTAGTACTCGACAAAAATGAATGAACTACTGATACATACCACAATCTCCTGAGAATTACACTGAGTGGAAAAAAATCAATCCTAAAGGTTATGTACTACATAATTCCATTTATAAAAATTCTCGAAGTGATAAAATTACAAGAACAAAGAAAAGAGGCTGGATGCAGTGGCTCACGTCTGTAATATCATGACTTTGGGAGGCTGAGGTGGACGGATAACTTGAGGTCAGGAGTTTGAAATTAGCCTGGCCAACATGGTGAAAACCCGTCTCTACTAAAAACACAAAAATTAGTCAGACATGGTGGTACGTGCCTGTAGTCCCAGCTACTCAGAAAACTGAGCCAGGAGAATCACTTGAACCTGGGAGGCAGAGGTTGCAGTGAGCCAATCATGCCACTGCGTTCCAGTCTGTGTAACAGAGTGATACTCTGTCTCAAAAAAAAATAAAAATAAAATAGGCTGTGTGTGGTGGCTCATGCCTGTAATCCCAGCACTTTGGGAAGTCAAGATAGGCAGATCACCTGAAGATAGGAGTTTGAGACCAGCCTGGCCAACATGGTAAAACCCCGTCTCTAAGAAAAATACAAAATTTAGCTAGCCAGGCATGGTGGTGGGTACCTGCAATCCCAGCTATTCATGAGGCTGGTTGCAGTGAGCTGAGATTGCACCACTGCACTCCAGGCTGGGCAATGAGAGCAAGACTCCATCTCAAAAAAAATAAAAAGAGGATGAAAGATTAGTGGTTGTCAGACATTAAGAAGCAGTTAGGGGCTACATACGATAGGTGTAGCTATAAAAGGGCAACACAACACAATAATGGAAATTGTGATATTATAAATGTCAGCTCCTGACTGTGCAGTGTCAACATCCTGGTTCTGATATTGTACTATATAGTTTTGCAAGATAGTCAGCACTGGGAGAAACTGGGTAGAGGGCACAGAATCTCTGTATTCCTTCCTTCCTCCCTTTCTTTTTTCTTTTTTAAAAGACAGGGTCTTGCTCTCTGTAGCCCAGGCTGGAGTGCACTGGCACAATCATGGCTCACTACAGCCTTGATCTCTTGGGCTCAAGCAATCCTCCTGCTTCAGTCTCCAAAGCAGCTGAGACTAAAGGCATGTACCACCACACCCAGTTAATCCCTTTTTTTTTTGTCTGTTTCTTTTTTGTTTTTTCCAGATGAAGTTTTGCTATTGTTTCCCAGGCTGGAGTACAATGGCATGATCTCAGCTCACTGCAACCTCTGCCTCCCAGGTTCAAGCAACTCTCCTGCCTCGGCCTCCTGAGTAGCTCGGATTACAGGCATGCACCATGATGCCCGGCTAATTTCTGTATTTTTAGTAGTGACAGGGTTTCTCCATTTTGGTCAGGCTAGTCTTGAACTCCTGACCTCAGGTGATCTGCCCACCATGGCCTCCCAAATGCTGGGATTACAAGCGTGAGCCACCATGCCCAGCCACACCCAGCTAATTTCTTAATTTTTTCGTAGAGACAGGGCTTTGCCAAGTTGCCCAGGCTGGTCTTGAACTCTTGAGCTCAAGAGTTCCACCTACTTCAGTCTCTCAAAGTGCTGGGATTACAGGCGTGAGCCACTGCACTCGGCCCTCTGTATTATTTCTAATGCTACATGTGAATCTACGACTACCTCAAGATAATAAGTTTAATTTAAAAAAATAAGCTCTATAGATCTTTAACACTGGAACCAAAGTTTTTATTTTCTTAAAGAGAAAACTTAAAGAAGGAGGAGGAAAAAAATGCTCCATAGAGGCTGGGCGTGGTCGCTCATGCCTGTAATCCTAACAGTTTAGGAAGATAAGGCAGGTTGATCACATGAGGTCAGGAATTGAGATCAGCCTGGCCAATGTGATGAAACCATGTTTCTATGAAAAATACGGTAATTAACTGGGCATGGTGGTGCATGATTGTAATCCCAACTACTTGGGAGGCTGAGGCAGAATAATCGCTTAAACCCAGGGAGCAGAGGTTTCAGTGAGCCAAAACTGCCACTGCACTCTAGCCTGGGTGACAAAAGCAAAACTCCATCTCAAAAAAATTAAAAAATTAGCCAGGTGTGATGGTGGGCACGTGAAACCTCACATACTTGAGAGGCTGAGGCGGGAAAATTGCTTGAACCCAAAGGCAGAGGTTGCAGTCAGCTAAGATTGCACCACTGCTGTACTCCAGCCTGGGCAATAGATTGAGACTCTGTCTTTTTTTTTTTATAAAAAAAAAAAAAAAAAAGCTCTAGAGAATATGAGGGTTTTTCTTGTAATACTCACTTACCAAACGCATACAAGTCAAACCAGTACATAGTACATGTAAAGAATACACCGCCAAATGATTTACTTCCTAACTTGTATAGAACTGATTACTTCAATACAAAAACTGCTAAGAAGACACAATAGTATTTGATGCATCCTAGGAAAAACTTGTATTTTACCAAATGATCAAGGCAGGTTCTAATGAATAACTTTATATTATATATTGACTTACTACTTCATCCGCAAATCCACCAGCCAGGACAAGAGAATAAGCCCCATCATTACTTCGACCATGAATTCCACCAACATGAGGTCTGTGAACACCTGCTTCGCTCACCTATAAAACAAGTAAAGAGAGTCTCAAAGTACCTCTGAACAGTTAAGATACATTTACAAAATGCTTTCATATATATTACTGGTACCTAAAGACTCAAGAAGTGAGTATCACAGAGTTCTATCTTTTGCTCTCTCATTTTACATCTCCTCCAATATATCCTTTAGGTTCTGAAAACTGTAAAACTGATTGGGTAGAATTCTGAGTTGCACAATAACTAGTAAATAATCATCTTCTATCTACTGGAACTTCCAGCTCAACTCAGCTAAGAGAGAACTAGCGGCAGTATGTATCATTTCTCCCTTATTTCTAGTCTTGGATAGTGTCCCTGTTCCCTACCTAGTTTGCGAAGTCCAAAATGCAGCAGTTACTTCAGCCCCACTCTTCTCCCTTATTCCTCAAACCCTTTTGATCACAAGGATTGCTTCTTTTACCTTCTAAATTTCTCATATCGATCTTCTTTTACTTCCACTGTTCAATCTTAGTTTGAGTCATGAATGTTTACAATAGATCCTGTTTTACCGCCTCTACTTTTGCTCTTTCAAATCCATCCTAGGTATCACAAACTGGATAATTCTCTTAAAAAACAATTCTGCTTTGACTTTCAACGGTTTAATATGGCTCCTATCTATTTTTCCCAGCCTTATCTCCAGCTTCTCTTTGTAGGAACTTATATGCCTGAGCCAGAACTACTCAATGTTACCCAAATGTACTATCCATTTCTACTTTATTCATTTCTGCTTTTCTGCTTCAGTGGCTGCTTTTTCTCTTGTATCTTCATTCCTGCTTCACTGAAACATGTGTCACGTCTTTGTGAACTTCAAAATCCCTGAGAAAGGTGTCGTAGTTCATCTGTTTTTTACAGAATTGTTCTTTTTTATGGTAGACACAGAGGTCTCATCATGTTGCCCAGTAGGCTGGGCTAGAACTCCTGGGCTCAAGCGAGCTTCCTGCCTCAGCCTCCAAGTTGGGATTACAGCTGTGAGCCACAACGTACAGCCAATACAATTGTTCTTAGCAGAGTAAAGGAAGGTGAAATTCAAGTTTGCGTAAGAGTTTGGTGTGCGAGGGGTAGGGGAAAGGCATTTAGAACCTTTTAGAAGCCAACAAGAAGCTGACAGCAACAGAACCTGGAAAGGTTTTGGCTGTTCAAACACCTCAGCAGAAGGGACTATTTGATTTCCCCACCTCACCAACCATAGCAAAAATAATCTGTTTTTCCTAAATCTTCTCCACTTTCTAAATAGCAAATCCATCTTACTAGTTGCTCAGGAAAACAATCTCATACTCATCTTAGGCTACTTAAGGAGGCTGTTAAAAGTTTAGAAAATAAGTAAGTGACAGAGGTACAGAAAAAAGAAGCAAAAAAAAAAAAAAAAAGTAAGGTGATTAGAAATACAGTGTATTTTTACTATATTTATAGTATTACATTCCATTTATATACAGTATTTTATTGTATTTATAGATAAATACAAAGTCATACTAACCTAAACTTTGAATACTGGTTCAACCAAAATTGTAATACAACTATTGCAAAGATGAGAGAACACAAGAGTATTAAACTAAGTATTTCATCTTTCACAGAAAGAAGCTAATGCAACTAAAAGATGAAGAATAAAGTACTATAAACACGTTATTTATTAACAGAAATAAGAAGGTAGGGCTGGGCACAGTGGCTCACACCTATAAACCTCCTGGGCTTGAGCCCAGGAGGACTCTGTGATTATGCCACTGCACCCCAGCCTACACAACTGAACAAGACCCTGTCTAAAATAAATGCAGAAGAGGAAGTTAGGCCAAGAGTAGTGGCTCACACCTATAATCCCAGTGCTTTGGGAGGCCAAAGCTGGAGCACTGCTTTAGGCCAGGAGTCTGAGACTAGCCTGGGCAACAAACCAATAGTCAGGCATGATGGTACGCATTTTTTACATTTTTAGTCCTAGCTAGGTGGAATGATCACTTGAGCCTGCAAGTCTGAAGTTAGAGTGAGCTATAATTGCTACTGCACTTCAGTCCAGGTGATAGAACAAGACCCTGTCTCTTTAAAAAAAAAAAAAAAAAAAAAAAGAAGAAGGTAAATCCATAGGAAACAACTAAAATTTTAAAGTGGTTGCTTCAGAGAAACAGAAAATGGGGATGAAAACTAGGGTGGGTTTTTCAAATATAAATTATTTACTCATATTTAATACATATATAGCTTTTTAAGCCATTGACATGTAATACAATTGATCCACAGGTCTTGCCAATTCAAGAGAGTAGAAAATATTTGGGAAAAAAAGTAGATGGTGCGTCTGTACTGAGTATGTTCAGACTTTTTCTTGTCATGATTCCCCAAACAACATAGTGTTACAACTATTTACACAGCATTTACACTGCATTAGGTATTATAAGTAATCTAGACATGACTTAAAGTCTATAAGAGGATGCATGTAGGTTATATGCAAATACTGCATCACTGTATAAAGGATTTTTTTTTTTTTTTTTCAAGACAGAGGCTGTCTCCCAGGCTGGAGTGCAGTGGCATAATCTTGGTTCACTGCAGCCTCCGCCTTCTGGGTTCAAGCAATTCTCCTGCCTCTGCCTCCTGAGTAGCTGGGATTTTAAGTACTTGCTACCACGCCTGGCTGATTTTTGTATTTTTAGTAGAGACAGGTCTTACCATGTTGGCCAAGCTAGTTTCAAACTCCTGGCCTCAAGCGATCTGCCTGCTGTGGCCTCCCAAAGTTCTGGGATTAGAGATGTGAGCCACCACACAAGCCTGTATAAAGAATCTGAGCATCCACAGACTTGGTGTCTGTGGGAGATCTTGGAACCAATCCCCCACAGATACCAAGGGACAAGTGTACATTACCTTATTTTTATAATTGTATTAAAGGTCTGAGCACCAGGGCCATTCAAGATAAAAATTAAAGCCGCTCTTAATGTTCAGAATCCTGGGTGTCTCTAATTAGAAACAGGAAATAATTTTATTCTTGGATTAGCTGGCACTTCCTCTGCCCAATGTCTTATCATTCATTCAGGATGATAAATTCCAGATAAAACACCTGAAACAAGCTTAGGGTTCAGCCACACTCAATGAGAATTTGCCAAATGATTTCAAGTTTAATATTTCAAAAGTGAAATTTTTGGCAAGAAAAGTTGTTTAGAAAGCTTAACAATAATGGTTACTACTACCATTAACTATAACAGAACAGTAATAACAGAGTAATGAAAACGCATAGCTAATGCCCAATTCTGTAAGGTATGTTCCTTTGTTAACCCCCAGAAAGAATATACCCATCCTAAAGAAAATCTTTCAGTCTAACAAGTGAACGTGATGTGTTAGGTTCACTTACAATCAACAGACATTAACACTGCTATAATTTGATAGCCAATCTTCCCCTTTCAACTAAGCCAATGTTAAAACATACCTGAACTCTAAATCTCCAAGTTGATCCAACAGGAATACCAGGAATAGGTCCATAATGATTAGAAGGGACAATAGTACATTCTCTTGTACGACCAACACAAGCCATTCCCTAAAAGTCACAAAACAAACTTTGAGAAATCAGTTATATTAAATTTTAATGAAAGCCCCTAATTCTCATGAGATGTGAATAAAATAGGAACCCAATTGTTTATGTAATTTAAATACCACTGATACTAACAAATAATGTAATTTTTAAATTTTTTATACCATTACTACTATTGATATTAAAACATTATATATTATAACTAGTTACTAGGAAAAAAGGGGAATTTCTTCTTTACCCTGCCCCAGTCTCTCCGGCTTTCAGTACTAGCTGATGGCATCTTTGCTTTCTTTTTACTCATCTTGAGTCTTTCACCAGCCTTTACAACTTCACTGGAATCAGTTTTACAGGAAGGACAATACCTTTAAAAGAAAAAAAAAACAAAGAAATTTTCACACCACCATATTTAGGTTAGTAACAGAATATTAGCTTTCCTAGGATAGAACAAGTTTTAGGATGTATTACTTGGTATATATTACAGAGCTTTAGCTGGCATTAAAATAGTAAACTTTTCAAAATATTTACATGGTTAGGCTGGCTATAAAAATATTCTTGTCATTCCTTTAGAGAACTTAAAGATTTTATTATAAATCCTCAAAATCAGTTCCAAATTCAGACAAAGCTATGAGATTCAAAATGATGCCATGAACTCTAATCGCTAATTCTGAGAACAGAAACTTGAAGTTCCTGTCATTAAAAGTAGCTAGATCTTCCTAGAACATTCAACTGTGTAACAGATACGTCTCCCCATCTAAATTGATGATTAGAATTCCCAGAAAAAAATGGTAGTTTATATAACCAGTATACAGGACTTCAAGGATGTTTGTTTATATTAATCTTATTGATAGCTCAATTTTAATTTCCTATGCTTACTTGTCCTTTAGCCTGTTTGTAATTGATTACCCTACTGTAACTTGTATTTCATAAACTGCCTGGAATCTTTTCTAAAAAGCAAGGCATATATATGTCTACAAAATGAGATGAGGCTATTCTTATGTCACCAAGGAATGGAAGCTTGGGAATACCCTAACAAAGATGTAATGACCACTGCCCAATTAATCTTAAATTTCTTTGCTCATACTTTCTATTTCGCAATTACCTATTCCATGTAGCTTTTAGAGCAAAGAAGAGTATGCCCACAAGTCAATCCAATTATGAGATATTTTGTTGAGCACTATAGGAGAGAAAAATTTAAATAATTCAGGTGCTGATCTTGAGCAAATTAGGTTGGAGAAGGCACTAAATACTATGAATTAAGTCCTTTCTAGTTGGGAAGTCAGGAAGGCTTCTAAAAATAAAGTGTCCTAAAGAAAAAAAGCTGTATTTTATCTGATGGGCTCATCTTTATACATAATTTTATTAAAGATTCTGTGATTTAAAGCAAGTATTTTCTGTTTGATGGGAAAATCAGTGCAGAGATTAAATATCCAGACAACACGATTTGGAGAAGCAGAAAATATTTAAGGTTAAGGAGTTCCAGGTGAAGTAAAAGACCTTGATAGGAACACAGAACATAGATATACTCTAGAGTAATGTAAGACAGTCTTTGAATTATATCATCCTAAAGTTGTCTCTGGGATTGATTCATTCCTTCAACAGGTTTGTTCAGAACCTCCTATGTGCAAGGCACTATTTTGGTGCTGGCGGTAAATGTTTGTGATAAAAATGTTTGTACATAAGTAGTTAAGAAAAACTAGTACATACAAGCAAAGAATTTCAGAACATGTTAAGTGGAAATAGATCAGGGTTATGTGGTAAGTGTGACTACAAACAGCATGCTTCTTAGAGTAGATAACCCAAGAAAAGCATTCCTGGCAAAGAAACAGTTAAGTGCAAAGGTCCTGAGAAATAGGTATGTTTTGAGGAAGATAAAGGTAGGTATAGACCAAGGTTAGTAAGCAAATAGACTAGTGATAAGCAATGGAGTTAGAGCATAGACATGGGCCAGGTCATAAACGGTTAGGGCTTAGACTTTTATTCTAAGTGAAATAGGAGGACATCAGAAGGTTTCAAACAGACAAATGACCTAATTTAGGCCTTTTCAAGAGTATTCTGCTGCAATGGAAGAAAGGAAGCAAAGACACTAGTTAGGTATCTATTACAGAAATTCAAGGAAGATACGGCAGTTTGGGCTGGGAGGTGAGAAGAAAGAAACATTATGAACTTAAAATCTACTGATGTAAGTATATGAAAAGAACAAAATAGGAATCAAGGATTAGGTTTGGCTTTTGGGCATGAACAAATAGATAAAATGATTAATATTATTTGCTGAAGACTGGCGGAAGAGCAGGATTTTAGGGAGTTTGTAGAAATCAAGAACCCCAATCTGGACTAATTTTGTGATGCTAACCAACTGCATATAGAAATATAAAGCCCAGGGGAGATTAGATATGAAGACATAAATTCAGAACTATTAGCCTGATATTTAACATCTCATGATTGGACGAGATCATCTAGGGAGCAAGCATAAAGAGAAAATAAGTGGGCAGTGCTTTGTGGCGGGACTCTAAAATCTGGTAGGTGAAGGGAAACGTTAACAAGAGACTAAGAAGAAAAGGCCGGTGAAATAGGCAGAAAAACAGGATCGTGGCCGGGCACAGTGGCTCACGCCTATAATTCCAGCACTTTGGGAAGCCCAGGTAGGCGGATCACCTGAGGTCAGGAGTTCAAGACCAGCCTCACTAACATGGAAAACCCTCCAGCTCTACTAAAAATTAGCTGGGCGTGGTGGTGCATGCCTGTAATCCCAGTTACTAGGGAGGCTGAGGCAGGAGAATCATTTGAACCTAGGGGGCAGAGGTTGCGTTTGCACCATTGCACCCCAGGCTGGGCAACAAGAGCAAAACTCTTGTCTCAAAAAACAAAACAAACAAAAACCCACAGAAAGCCAAGATCTTAAGATCTCAAATCTATAAAACAGAGTAAGCAGCTGAGCAGTTGAGTAAGTAATGAGAACTGACCCTTAGGTTTATACATAAAATGTGTCTGTGAACCTGACATAAGCAGACACAGTAGAAGGAAAGCCAGACTGGAGTGCTCAAGTATGAATGGGAGAGGAAATGGAAACAATTAGTAGAGGTAGCACTTGACAATCTTTGCCATGAATGAAGCAGAGAACGGGGTGGGCAGCTGGCAAGAGAAATGGGTTCAAGGAAGGTTAATGTGTGTTTTGAAAATTAAAGAGATTCTAGAAGGCTAATGGGAATGATTTAGTAATGGCAACTTGGAAGAGGAATTAACTGAAGAGGTGAAATTTCTGGAAAAACTATGGAACTGTGAGAGCAGGTTGAAAGAGTTTCTATTTTAGAGAAGCAGAACTATGTCATCCATCAAACAAGAAAGAAGGAAAATATGAGACTTTAGAGGAAATAGTTATTAGTGATGGAAAGATTCAGAGTGATCATGTGTGGTAGTAGCAAGAGGTAAAAGAAGATATATCCTTTCCTCCTTTCTCTCACCTCCACAGCCTCTGTCATAATACAGAAACCACCTTCCCAACAGGTTGGGGAGAGATCAAAGCAAAGATCTATTTTTTCATACCAATACCAATTACCCACTTGTGACATCAATTATATCTGACTGTTATCCATCTTACTTAAAAACACACAATAGCAATATGGCCCATAGTTTAAAAAGAAAAAACCTCCTTAACATGGTATTAAAAGGTTCAACTTTGGGCACATATTCCCCAGTCTCTTTTCTAATCATTTCTCTTTGTAGTTATCTCTACTCCATAGGAGAGTAACAGATTTTGGCAAGTATAATTGCTGCCTTGTTCTATGTATCGACGTCATAGGATTAAACACAGTAATCGATAAAAACCACTTTGTTAGTGTTTAGTAAATATTAAGTACTATTATAGAACATAACAAGAGTATCTAACATAGTTGGGGGTAGAGGACCATCCATAAAGGAGGACCATCCATAAAGGATTACCAGACGAAGTCATGTTTAACTGAAAAGCTAAAGGATTAATATCATCTTCAAGTTAAGCAAAGAGGATAATGCTTCCATGATGAAAATGTGTTAAGTATAACAATCTGAAAAAGAACATCGCTTACTTAAGGAGTTGAAAGATATTGAATCTGGCTAGAGTGTAGAGTATTTGGAGAAATGAAAGAGGAAAATGATATGAGATATAGCTGAAGAAGAAACTAAGTATTACACAGGGTCCTCCTCTAAGGCAACATAAACCTTCTGAAGCAACAAAGTAACACAATCAGATTTGCATTTTTGAATGAACACAGATTCTTATATTGGAAAAGGAACTGAAGGGATTAAAAAAATGGAGCTAGAGATGGTTCAAAGATTGTTACAAGATATTTGTAATTGAACAGAGTTATAAATGCTAAGTAACCACTGGTCACAACATTTTAAGCACTTTTATATTATATACTTTTAAAAATCTACTTTAGATGGTTCAAATACATATTTCATGTTTAATTACTTACATAACAAGAACAATAAAAACCGGATAATCATACCAGTATTCCTCTTCTGGGACTTTATCCAAAGGTGGATTCAGGCAGTAAATATGGTAAGCCACATTACATTCATCACATAGAAGCTGCATGTTGGGTTCATGTTTCCCACCACATACACGACAGGAACAAGAATGGCATTTCTTATCTGGGTCTCCACCACACAGGTCACATTCAGGGTCATTTCGCCCTATTAAGAACAAAATTATAGCAAGCCTAGTCTTAAAACAATTTTTATATCTATGAACCTCATAAAGAAAACAGCTGGGTTTTTGTTTGTTTGTTTTTTTGAGATGGAGTCTCACTCTGTCACCCAGGCTGGAGTGCAATGGTGAGATCTCAGCTCACTGCAACCTCTGCCTCCTGGTTTCAAGTGATTCTCCTGCCTCAGCCTCTCGAGTAGCTAGAATTACAGATGCCTGCCACCATACCCAGGTAATTTTTGTATTTTTAGTATAGACAGGTTTTCACCATGTTGGCCAGGCTGGTCTTGAACTTCTGACCTCAGGCGATCTGCCCCTCTTGGCCTCCCAAAGTGCTAGGATTATAGGTATCAGCCACCATGCTGGGCCAACATACAGCTTTTCCAATGAGAAGGATCCAGAAAAAATAATCAAGTGTGAGGCTTTAAGAATAAATGCCAGGCCGGGCACGGTGGCTCACACCTGTAATCCCAGCACTTTGGGAGGCCAAGGTGGGTGGATCACCAGGTCAGGAGTTCAAGACCAGGCTGGCCAATATGGTGAAACCCCGCCTCTGCTAAAAATACAAAAATTAGCCAGGCATGATGGTGCGCACCTGTAGTCCCAGCTACTCGAGAGGCTGAGGCAGGAGAATCACTTGAACCCAGGAGGTGGAAGTTGCAGTGAGCTGAGATCGTACCACTGCACTCCAGCCTGGGTGACAGAATGAGACTCAGTCTCAAAAAAAAAAAAAAGAATAAATGCCTAAGCCTCATCCTAGACTTATTGAATCAGATTTTCAGGAATATGGCCCAGGCATATGCCAGTGAAAAATTTAATGGTCAGCAAACATGAGGATAGGGTATACTTTTGCCTTAAATTTCTATACATACATATACAGATCCACAGTTCCCCAAATGTGTACCAATATACCCAAGGCAGTGTAGTGAAGTAACTGGGGCACCAGAGTATTATCTGAAAATTTCAAATGAAATACACTTTTCTTTTGAGGCAGGGTCTCCCTCTATTGTAGAGGCTGAAGAGCAGTGGCATGATCTTAGCTCACTGCAGCTTCAATCAACCTTGATCTTCCCACCTCAGCCTCCCAAGTAGCTGGGACCACAGGTGCATACCACATGACTGGCAATTTTTTTTATCTTTTTGTGGAGATGGGACCTCACTATATTGCCCAAACTCCTGGGCTCAAGCTATCCTCCTGCCTTGGGCTCTCAAAGTGCTGGGATTACAGGTATGAGCCACTGCACCTGGCAGAAATACGATTTGTCTAACCGATATTTGGACCCAACTATTTAATAAATGGAACTGTTAGGCATTTCTTTTGGTCTATGAGTGCCATGAAAAACCTAGTGAGACACGAATGGCTCAAAGAGCCAAGAAAGTCTGAGACACTATAAGCAAGACCTTAGGTAGATACTTAACTCCATTCAGACAGATACAATACTTGGGCCTTTAACTCCTATGAGACTAGGAACAATGAAATGTTCAGTGTTGATAAGGATATGGAGAAATAGGCACACTGGTGAAAATGCAAATTGATAAACATTTAACAGGCCATTTTACAATACTCAGAAAAACATAACTTAGATTTTCAGTGTTAGAGTCTTATCGCATTTCTTATTGCTCTTCTGTGGAGGCAGAGTGGCTTATTCAGTTTGTGGGTTTCAGCTATATATCTAGGTACCTAATCAAAAGGTTATAATCATGAGGGATTTGTTCTCACTCTCCCCGTCCACCCCAACCAATGAAAACAGTCCATCTCTCCTGCAGATCCAAACCTTTCCTTGAGGTGGCTGTAGTAAGCTAGTCGGCAAGCCCATTGTGGTTTTCCTACAAGCTATGCCACCAAGCTACTCTTTATCAGTAATTGAGGTTGCATTTCTAATTCAGTTAATTTTTTGTCCTGTCAGCTGGTTCACAACTCTGGCAAGAGGTACCCTTTATTAACCTCCTTCTAAATCCAGATACCTTTTGCGAAGCATTCCCTTAATTTATATATACAAAAAAGTTTTGTACGATTCATGTATACAAAAGTCTTATACGAATATTCATAAAACCGCAACTTACTTGTTAATGAAAATGGGAGCAATTATATTTTATTAAAAAAAGGTAAATTTACAAGGGTAAAATATCCATGTATATTAAATTCAAAAATGAGGTGACAGAACCTATTTTTTAAACAATATTAATTGTATAAATACACAAAGAATTACACAGTCATAGGAAGATGTCTGGAATGACATACATTATTAACAAGACTGCCTTCTAATACTGTTTGAATTTATATAATTGTGAGAAAGTTCACCATATAAGAGCTGATCTACCAATGTAAGAAAAATGGGAACAGTACCTGACAAGTGAGACAGGGAGGAAGCATTATGGCTACTGATTTGGTACTAACTTTAATTGATCTCCACTTATTCTTGCAAATTAATGAAAGATTATAATTTTGCTTCTCTTCCACTAAGGTGGCTATGACAACAAGTAAGCAATGGAAATAGAACAGTCCCAAAATGTCAAAGGCATGTTTAGATCTTCTGGATTGGAGAGTGATCTGACCAGTGGCAGTCTGCCTTGGAAATGGTTTTTTTACATACAAGTACAACGAATAGCTTTATCAAGATTGGCCTTAGGCAAAAGAGAGAACAAATATATCCACATACACTGAGAGTGGGAGATGGTAGAGAAAGATGCCAGAAAAATCTAGTCATCTTGGTTTTGTATTGTGTTTTACAGAGAAATGATGAAGTTACATTAAGTAGGTTTGTCATGCCTTAAGGTTCTTAATTCAGATCCAGATATATTGAGCCCTGCAGCCTCAAAGAACGAGAATGGCCTAGTCTGGTAATCTGGAAGTCTATTTACTAATTTGTCAAGTCTTGTCTTATTCTAACCTTATACAATTGTGGTAAAAAGAGGTTGAGCAGGGCCTTTTAGCCTTAAATACTTCTTTTCCAATACATATTAAACATTGACAAATGGCATAAAGTCAACAAACTATGCATCCCAAAAAAAACCTAGGAGGGAGCATGAGACACAATAATCTATTCCGAAATACAGCAATTAACTCTTCTTACTAGGCCGGGCTCGGTGGCTCATGCCTGTAATCCCAGTACTTTGGGAGACTGAGGTGGGTGGATCACCTGAGGTCAGGAGTTCAAGACCAGTATGGCCAACATGGTGAAACCCCATCTCTACTAAAAATACAAAAATTAGCCAGGCATGGCGGCATGTGCCTGTAATCCCAGCTACTTGGGAGGCGGAGGCAGGAAAATTGCTTGAACTCGGGTGGCAGAGGTTGCAGTGAGCAGAGATCATGCCACTGCACTTTAGCCTGGGCGGGCAACAAGAGCAAAACTGTCTCAAAACAGAAAACAAAAAACAAACCAAAAAACCCATCATGAATGAAAAGACCAAGAATCTAATCCTATCTCTGTTACCAAATGTTTGATATCAAGAAAAATCATAAAATAGAGAGATACAGCTGTATTCTAACCTTCTACTCTTCATATACACACACGTCACTTATTACCCCCCAGAAATTCAGGGCTCACTCAGCACTGTAATTCTTAGGCTTTACTGGTGTAAAAATAAATCTCATTATTAAAAACTAAACTTGGATGGCTACAAAATTACAAAAACAGACTTTTTCTGTTATAGACAGAATCTATTATAACATAGGAAACTGCAGGAAACCCATCAACAGATAAAAGATAATGTGGTATATACATATACAATAAAATATTATTCTGCTATAAAAAACAGAATCCTTTCATTTAAAACATGGACAAAACTTGAGAACATTAAGTGAAAGAAGCCAAGTACAGAAGGACAAATGTGACATGTTCTCTCTCGTATGTGTGAGCCAAAAAAATTGATCTCGTGCAGGTATAGAATACAATGATGGTTATCAGAGGCTGGGAAGGGAAGTAGGGCAGGGGATAAAGAACGGTTGGCTACAGGGTGCAAAAATACAGTCAGAAGGAATAAGGTCTAATATTTAGAAGCACAATAGGGGGACTACAGTTAACATTTATTGTATGTTTCAAAATCACTAAAAGAATAGATTTGGAACATTCCTAATGCACACAAAAAGTGTCAATGTTTGAGGTGATGAATATCCCAATTTCCCAGATTTGATCATTACACACTGTATGCCTGTATCAAAACATCACATATACCCCATAAGTATTTACAACTATTACATATCCATAAATATTTTTAAAATAAAAAAATTGCAATTAAATACCAGGATAATATATTTCTTTAAAAATAAGATTTTATCATTTGGGAAAAATTCATTAAAACAAAATTAATCTTAGATCAAAATTGTTGTCTTGAAAATAAATTTGTATGGTCTACAGTTTTATACTTCCAAGTTATTCAGTGACCAGTAAAAATAAAGTTCAATCATGTACAACACATGTAGTCTAAACCCAAAAGCAAAAATCCATACTTAAAAACTTTCCATCTGCAAACGAAAGAGGGTGAGCTCCAGGTTTCTCAATCTTGAAGATTTCATCTACAGAGATTATCTTGCAGTCATTTAATGTTCCTTCAGAACCTCTGTTTAAAAAAGAAAGAAAGGTTAACTTCTGCCAGCAAAATCTAAACCATATACAAATAATAACAGTCATTTTAGAACCTCACTGTAATCTGCCCATTTATAAATTAAGATTAGAGCTATTCCAATAATTCTGAATTATTGTTTTCAATAGTAGGAAAAGTCCAATAGTGATTAGTTAACATTCAAAGTTAAGCGTAACTTTAGGGTAATATGAGGCAAAAAAATACATACTTCATTAGATTATCTGGTAAGCAGTAGCTATCTTGTAAAGACTAGATAAAATGGTACCCTGTCAATTAAAATGCAAGATTTAAATATATTTCCTGTGCAATATTAAATCTGTGCAATATTAAACCTTTGTATCAAGAAATAATGTAAGTTTTCTGTTTGTTTTGCCCTTTGGTAGAATTTTAACATTTTTTTATGTAAGCAATATATTTCCATATACTTTTGTGAAAGTGTAATTACATGGGATACTTCTGGAGAACTTATTTAAAAATCTACAAAAAACAAATTTCCGATAAATACAATAAACTCCTGGACAAAAATAAGATGCCTTTTTCATAAAGTCTTTCAAATACTAAATCATACTTGTCAGACGCAATTCATATTTGCTTGTATATACTTCTTCAAAGTTTCCTACTATAGCTATGGATTTGTATATTTTTCTATTTATTCTATTCTATTCTATTTATTTATTAAGACAGAGTCTTGCTCTGTTGCCAAGCTGGAGTGCAGTGGTGCAATCTCAGTTCACCCAATCTCATGAGAGGAGTCTCTACCCTCCATGTTCAGGCAATTTTCCTGCCTCAGCCTTCCAAGTAGCTGGGATTACAGACCTTCGCCACCACATCCAGCTAGTAGAGAGAGACATAGTTTCACCAGGTTGGCCAGGCTGGTCTCGAACTCCTGACCTCAGGTGATCTACCCGCCCTGGCCTCCCAGAGTGCTGCAGTTACAGACATGAGCCACCACACCTGGCCTATATTCCTTCTTCTAATCTGTTGGCTTCTGCTTTATATTTTTGATGTTATTAAGTACAGATTTAAGAAGCCTAAATCTTATTGAATATTTATCTTTAGTAATGCATTCTCAATCAAAAGTCTGCTTTCTTTTGGTTAGCACTTGCCTGAAGACTTTTTCCATCCTTCTGCCTTTTCTTTAAATACATTCAATGTCAAATATATATAAATGCAGAAATGGATAGCTTAACCAATAATCACATGCATATCCTTTGTGACCTTCAACAATGATATAAGACAGAGGAACATCAACTACCATAGAGGCCCTCACAATGACAACTTCATGTCCTCCCAAGATTTAAAGTTACCTTAATTTTTTTCATGTCACTTGTCTACCTTCCTAAAACACAGTTTTCCCTATGTTTGAAGTCTCTAATCTATAAATTCACATGCCATCTCATTCCTCCTTGAAATATGTTAAGAATCCCAACCATTTGCTGTCTAGTGTTTCTCACAGTCTTGATTTTTTATCTTTGCATTCCCAAAGTACAGTTTAAACAGTTTTTTTCTGTCATTCATATTTCTTGTACATTGGTAGTTGATCTGAAGCAAAAAAACTTTGAAGTTTTATTAGAACTTAGTTATGCCAATTCATTTATGTATTATCTATGACTGGTTTCATGCTGTATCAGCAGAGTTGAGTAGTTGTGAGAGACCATCTGGCCCCTAAAGGTTAAACTATTTACTATTTGGCTCTTCATGGAAAAAAAAAATTGCCAACTCCTGAGCTAAAGACTCAATCAGATTTAGGTTCATTTTCTTGGTAAGATAATTTCATAGGTCTATTTCCATCAGGAAGCACCTAGTTATTTGTCTATTTTCCTCTCATGATGGCAGCTACTACATTAATTCACTGGAGATTAAAAATTGTGTTGATATTCCCATTCTATCATTCCCTTCTCATCTCATTTACTTGGCACAATTCTATACAGAAATTACCTCATTAACTAGTTGCTGACCCAGTGGTATAGTTCATTTAACAGACAGATAAAATGCTTATTTAGCAGTTTTAAAAAATAAATCATTCTAGGCCGGGCTCGGTAGAGACAGAGTTTCGCCATGTTGGCCAGGCTGGTGTAATCCTAGCACTTTGTGAGGATGAGGCGGGTGATCACGAGGTCCAGTTTGAGGCCACCCTGGCATAGTGAAAACCCCATCTCCACTAAAAATAAAAAAAAAAATTAGCCAGGCATGGTGGCAGGCGCCTGCAGTCCCAGCTACTGGGGAGGCTGGGGCAGGAGAATTGCTTGAACCGAGAGGTGGAGGTTGCAGTGAGCTGAGATCACACCACACTGCACTCCAGCATGGCCAACAGAGCAAGACTCCCTGTAAAAAAATAAATAAACAATTCTCTATCAACTTCTATTGTGACAAGTTTTTGTGTTACTATGGACTCGTGGATTTAAATATATTTGATATGTCTCAACCCATTTTTTTTTTTTTTAAATCAATGTTCAAATTGTCTCATCTTTGACCAGCTGGAACTTCTGGTTGACTCAAACCCTTCTGAGGAGAACTTAGCAGAATTTCGTGGCATTCCTTATTTGCATGACAAGATATTCAAGGTTTATCTTACACATTTTATGTCCCCAGCCAGGAGTTTCTTTCAGTGGGAAAGGGTATTTCAAGACCATAGTTAGGTACTAGGAAAGTTTACTGCAATTGTTTGCAGGGTATAAGTTTTAAACATACACATTAATATACGTAGTCAAACACAAAACATCTCATAAGTTTATACTAATGCTTTGTATTCAAATTCAAAGGGATAAAGGATATCTACTTTTCAAAAAAAATTATGTATATTTTTTCCTTTTTCCCCCAACCAGAAAATCCTGATTCTCATGGATACCAAAATTAGAATATTACAAATACTCCTTTGCTTTATCCCACATTACATGCAAGACATTGTTGCCAGTTGTCCATTACTGAAAATAGTTTAATTTTCCCTTCCATGTTTTAGTTATAATATAGCTAACCGTGTCAGGTAATAGAGCCAGTAGATACCACATTTTCTCCTTTATGTTCAGTATGTTCTGGTTACAAGTGTAGAAATATTTTAAATGTTTAGCACAACTCTTTATGTCAAATTATCTTCAGTCATCTTGATTGTTTGAACCTAGTTCTCCTGAAGATTCCTTAGGAAGGGTTCATGAGAACAATATACTATTCCTCCAGTTCTTGGACGTTAATGACAATTTGTCTATAGCTATTATACTAAAGTCTGGTTTGGCTAGACTTACAATCCTTGGCTCTCCTTTACTTGACTAATGCTTGTCTTTCTGGGATATTTTCCATGTAAGCGTTTTATACTGTTCCTTATTTTCTCATTCTCTTCCAGTTTCATACAGAATTTAACATCGATCCTTTCGTTTTGCTTATTTTCATAAGATAAATTTCCTGAACCCTTTAAAGGATCTAATTCCACTTCACCTTTTGCTAGTTCACAGCCATAGAATACACATTTCTTGCAGACACAGTCAAAATTCTAGACGCTAAAATTTAATGTGACAGAAGGTAAATCAGTGGTGGTCTGGGATCCAAGGGAACTTTTGGAGGTGATGAAAATGTTCTGTGTTTTGATTAGTGGTAATGTGTATATCTTGTCAATGTTCACTGTATTTAAGATACACTTAAGGTAAGTACATATTACTGCATGTAAGTTATACCTCAAAAACAATTTTAAAAAGACAGTATGGAAGACTACTTTCTGAAATCTTCCGACTCTATTCTCCTCCCCTATTTCTAATGGGACCCCTTTTTCCTTTGTCTCTATTCTTCCTGTCCTACTGAGTTTGGATCCTATTTCTAACAGTATCTTCTCAATATGGAGCTTTAGCCGACCATTTTAAAGAGTTTAAAGAGTACTCTAAACCCCTTCAGACCTCACCGCAAACTGCTTGCACTTATTCATATTGGGGTGGGTCAGGAATCTGGGAGTAGCTTAGCTGGGTAGTTCTGGCTTAAGATCCTTCACGAGATTACAGTTAAACCATTAGCTGGGGTTGCAGTCTCATCTAAAGGCTCTACTCAGGGAAAATTAAAAAAGCTGCCTGAATAGCCTCATGACATGCAGCTGGCTTCCCTCAGTGGAAGTGATCCAAAAGAGCACCCAAAATGGAAGCTGGTATCTTTTTAAAACCTCATCTTGAAGTGGTATAGCATCCTTATACCATATTCTGCTGGTCATAAAGAGTCGCCTTAGTAAAATACTGCTGAAAACGACATAAGGGTATCAGTAAGCAGGAATCACTGGGAGTTACCCTTGAAAGATAGCTACCATAGCTACTAATTTCAAATTAGTATGCTGAGGTAATTCATCATTTGGAATTCTTGGACTCAACATACATTTCTCTTGAATAGCCACCGATACTACACGGGTCTTGAAGCGTTCCACTGTTTATCCCACCAGCTATTTTGGGGCTTATAGGGATACCATATCACCCTGTTTTATTGTAGATGTTGTCCATGAGTTTTTGAATTAGATAATGTAGTAATATTTTGCTCTATATTGCCAGGACATTTAAGGAGATTTTAAAAGCTTGCTGTTGTCATCTTAGATTCCCAACCATGCTTCTCTTTTCAACTCTTGTGACTTTTTAAGGAGTCTTTCTTAAGAGTAACATATGGATGTTTCATTTTAATCATTTGTTGATAGTTGTCTTTAATTGAAATGCTTGACTCACACACAGTTAATATAATAGCTGATATAGCTGTGTGTTTCTGCCATTTTACAGTATGTTTTCTACTTTATCTGCTTCTTTTAGTCACAATTGTCTTCTTTTGAATCTAATAATATTTGCTTTTCCATTTTCAGTGTGTAAATTTGTTCAAAATCCTGTATTGATTTTTAGTAGTTACCCCAAAGATTGGGCTGTGCAAACCTGATATAATCTACTTTAAATTTTACTTTCACTAATTCCCTAGTGATGCCAGAGCCTCACAACTTAATTTACCAACCTCATCTTTTGCATTATTGTCACACATTTTTTCTGTATGTTTTAAAGTTCGCTGTTTAAAAATAATAATTATTTGTATTTACCAATATATTTACCTTTTCCCTGCTCTTAATCCCGTCCTATATTTCCATCTGGAGTCTCCTTCCTTTCACTTAAATAACTTCCTTTATTATTTCTCTTAGTGCCTGTCTGTTGGTGGTAATTCTTTCAGGTTTTGTTTGATAACATCTTTATGTTGGCTTTGACAGGTGTTTTCATTAGAAATGTATTTTAAGTTGGGATTTATTTATTTATTTTTATTTTTGAGACAGAGTCTCAGGATGGAGGGCAGTGGCCCGATCTTGGCTCACCCCAACCTCCAGCTCCTAGGTTCAAGCCATTCTCCTGCTTCAGGCTCCGAGTAGCTGGGATTAAAGCCATGCGTCACCACCCAGCTAGTTTTGTATGTTTAGTAGAGACGGGGTTTCTCCATGTTGGTCAGGCTGGTCTCGAACTCACAACCTCAGGTGATCCGCCCGCCTTGACCTCCCCAAGTCCAACCTTCCAGCTGGGATTACAAGCGCAAGCCACCACGCCGGGCCTTTTTTTTTTTTTCTTTTTTTGAGATGGAGTCTTGCTCTGTCGCCCAGGCTTGTATACAGTGGCATGATCTCAGCACTGTAACCTCTACCTCCCAGGTTCAAGCGATTCTCCTGCTTCAGCCTCCCAAGTAGCTGGGATTACAGGCACCCACCACCATGTCCAGCTAATTTTTTTTATTTTTAGTAAAGATAGGGTTTTGTCATGTTGGCCAGGCTGGTCCTAAACTCCTGAGCTCAAGTGATCTGCCTGCTTTGGCCTCCCAAAGTGCTGGGATTATAGGCGTGTGCCACTGTGCCTGGCCGGGAATTTCTTTAAATTAGTATTTTCACATGCCATTTCACTGTCTCCTAGCTTAAATTGCTTCTAATGAAAACCTGGTCATCTTCCCTGTGTTTTTATCTTTAGGTTTTAGAACTCTTATTTGTGATATGCCACTCTACATTTTATTTGTATCTATCCTGCTTAGAGTTAACAGAACTTCTTTGTGAACTCCAATTATCAGTAGAAATTCAAGTTTTCAGCATATTAACCACAGTGAAAGTCTCTCTGATAACTTGAATTTTCAATATCACCTATGGGTCTATTCCTATCATTGGTCTTCTTTCTGTTTTCTGAATATGTGGCACCATCTTTTGGCAGAATAGCATTTTGGGCTCTAATATGGAGGGTGTATATAGAAGGTTAAGAAGTTTCAGATATTGTCTTATGTAAAGGAAAGTCCAAGCTTCCTCCTGCTGGGGAGATACTGTGGTGGTTTAACATTTAATCAGTATCTATGCTGAGTTGAGACTGGTTTACAGTCTTGAAGTAAGTTTGGTCCATTTGTATGCCTTAGCCATCCAATTTTCGAACTAAAAGACCCACATATTCTGTGGAGCCATTATACTAATGACTCTAAAAATCTAGAGTGTGCCTTCTAAGACTGCCAAAAATGCTGCTTTTTACTTACATTTCCAACCTCTTGCCCAGCAAAAGTCCAGTATTCAACCAAAGTCAAAGGTAAAAGCAGGCCATATGCTCAAGGCTTCCCAAATAATCTGCCAAAAGCTCTGTTTTCTCTTTCTATCCTACTCCTAGCTGCTCTCAACTAGGTTTTGCACTGTATCCACAATTAGCAGATTTCCCCAGGGGCAAAACACAACTACAAAGCCACCTGCCTTCTGAGATTCTTACCTCTGGAGAGTCATACTGCTAGTGGTTCTCTTTGACTCTCTGGTGCATTCAAAGAGATGATAAACTACTTGATCTGACTATTCTAGTTGTTTTAGCTAAGAGCACTTATCTACTGCCAGTTGTCCTGTCCTATCTGGAAGCAGATGCTTTCCATGTACTACTTTAAGTGATTCAATAAATGTCACAAATTTAAGGCCAAGTCACTTTTTCACTTATTTATCAGTTTAGTTAAAGGCTTATCACATTCTTTATGCACAAAACTAAAAGTCAAAGATGATAATAAAAACATTCATATAATCAATTCATTCTTTCAAGAAATACCATATTTCACTGAATCTAATGGGCCAACAATTATAAAACAATTTATATGCTTCTGAAAAATAAACTAGCCTGAAATCAGGCAGTCTAAGAACTCCCAAATAAAGCTGGGATGCCAAATGGTAATCAGGAACTAAAAGATACAATATGTAACCTTAAGTAAGAAAAAAAGACTGTGATGAGGTATCTAAGAAAAAAAGCTTAGACATCAACCTGTTCTCACTATTAAAGCGAGAAATAAACCACCTTGCAGATCAAGAAACATTCTTGTTTCAATACTACCACTGGGTATAAGCATAAAAAAGCATCCTCCAAGAATTAAATGATAAGCTAGGATTCATTCTGGTTCAGAGGCCTGAATTCATGCTATCTGTGTGGTCTAAAAAGGTTCAAGCAGAGAGTCAAAGTTAAAGTTAAATGGCACTCCCAAGTGACTGGTAAAAGCAAACTCAAGAATTCAACTTTAGTCAGCCCAACAGCAATTTTTTTAAGATACATTTTTATTTCAGATATGTTAAAATACAAAAAACTGTTCTCTCAGAATCTAAGAAATACTGTGTTTACTGTAAATCTATTAAACTAGTGCCTAGAACAGGGCCTGGCACACAATAGCAAATAAAACAATGCATTAACATTTCTGTGGTATGACAGACAGAACAATGGGCCCCAAAGAAGTCATTAATTCCAGGAACCTATAAATATGTTACCTCACATGGCAAATAGGACTTTGCACATAAAAAAGCATTTAAATGGGAAGATTACCCAGGTAGATCCAATATAATCACAGGGGAATGGGAGGCAGAGGAGAGAATATAAAGGAGATATATCCACAAAAGAATTGTCAGAGAGAAGCAACATTGTTTGCTTTGAAGGTGGAGAAAACAGGTAACAAGCCAAGGCATGTGGGAGGCCTCTAAAATATGGAAAAGGCAAGAAAATAAATTTTTCCTTAGAGTCTACAAAAATGAACATATGCCTGCTGACAATGATTTTCCCCTAGTGAAAACCAAATCGATTTAAGATTTCTAACCTCCAAAACTGTAATACGATTTACTGTTTAAACTGCTAAGTTTGTGGTAATGTGATATAACAGCAATAGGAAACTAATAGAAATGGTGTGGTAATAAAGATAAAAACTCAGAGTAAGGGAGAATTCAAGTAGCTTATGTCTACTATGTATGTGATTTGACATAGATAGGGTGATCAAGAAAGGTCAAAAGTATCCGAAGATACTCTTGAGCAGAGAACCAAAAAAAGAGACAGAGCAAACCAATCAAGTAACATGTGAGACAGACAAGGCAGAGGGAACATCAAGTACAAAAGCCCCAAGGCAGAAGCATGTTTATATGATCGAGCAATACAAGAAGGCCAGCAGGGCTGAAGCACGGTGACCTCTGACTTATAAACTGATATGCTTATTAAGCATGTGTTCTTTAAGAATGGTATATTCAGTAGTAAGTACATCACTATAGAAATTTAAGTCTGAAAAACATTTAGTGACTAAACCTTCATAAAAATGACAGTAAACTGAAAATATATCTGTAGTCTTTTTTTTGTTTTTGTGTGTGTGTGTGTGTGTATTTTTTTTTTTTTTTAAGACAGAGTCTCACTCTGTCACCCAGGCTGGAAAGCAGTGGTGTGATCTTGGCTCTCCGTAACCTCCGCCTCCCGGGTTCACGTGATTCTCCTGCCTCAGTCTACTGAGCAGTTGGAATTAGGAGTGCCGGCCAGCACACCCAGCTAATGTTTTTGCATTTTTAGTAGAGAGGGGGTTTCACCACATTGCTCAGGCTGGTCTCGAACTCCTGACCTCAACTGATCTGCCCACCTCGGCCTGTCAAAGTGCTAGGACCACAGGCACGAGCCACCATGCTCGACCTTTATCTGTAGTTTTAATAAGGTAAATTAATTTTCCTGCTATAGGATTCAAATGCTACGTACAAATATCTAAATCAGTATAACTTATCATGGTACTAAACATAAAATATATTGCAACAGTAAGTGAACACATTATTTTGAAAAATGTTTTCAAATCCCAAACTTGTTTTCAATTTTCTTCAAAGCTAAAATAAAGAGAAAATGACAACATAAAAACAGAATTTAGTAAGTAGAATTAGACAGTTCAAGCATATACACTTTTTGGTACTCACAAATTAAAAACAGAAACAAGCATGAACTTTAACTCCAAGTTCCCTTATCACATCTCCAAGGCAGATTAAAAATCATGTCCTCTATTTGCTTCTTCCTTTGCACCTTCAATATAATAGAGAGGATCAAAGCTGAAGGGTCATTCTATGTAAAAGTCTAACAAAACTGATAAACCTCCGGTGAGAATGGTGAAAAAGTCACCAACTAAATACAGAAATAAAAAAGAACCTAACAAATGAGCATATTAAAAAGATGTAGTTACCAAATATATGACAATAGAATTTTAAATTTAGATGAAATGAATAAATTCCTAGAAAATTTAATTCTAGTTCAAGAAATAGAAAACATGAATAGTCCTCTGATCATTACAGAAACCGAATTAATCATAAAAAAAACTTTTCTACAAAGAACACTCAGCCCCAGAGGGCTTTACTGAGAAGTTCTACCAAATATTCAATACAAGGACACAAAACAGAAGAAGAAACAGGCAGCAACCCTCACTGTTCTGCAGCCGCTTCAGGTGAGCCCCAGGAAACCAGGTTCTGGAGTAAAACTCTAGCAGTCCTAGAGCAGACGGGCCAGACTCTTAGAAGGAAAACTAAGAAACAAAGAAATAACTTCATCATCAACAAACAGGACATCCACACAGAGACCCCATCTGAAAGTCACCAACTACAAAGATGACAAGGAGATAAATCCACAAAGAGGGGAAGAAACCAGCACAAAAAGGGTGAAAAGACCCAAATCCAGACGCCTCTCCTCCTCCAGTGTATCACAACTCCTCACCAGAAATGGAACAAGACTGGATGGAGAATGAGTCTGATGAACTAACAGAAGCAGGCTTCAAAAGGCGGGGTAATAAGAAACCTCTCTGAGCTAAAAGAACATGTTCTAACCCAGTGCAAAGAAACTAAGACCTTGAAAAAAGACAAAATGTTAAATTGAATAAACAGAATAGAGAAGAATATAAATGAATTGATGGAGCTGAAAAACACAGCATGAGAACTTGGCAAAGTATACACAAGTTTCAATAGCTGAATTGACCAAGCAGAAGAAAGGGTAACAGAGGTTGAAAATCAACTCAATGAAATAATATGAGAAGGCAGATTAGAGAAAAAAGAGTAAAAAGAAATGAACAAAGCCTCCAAGAAATATGGGATTATGTCAAAAGACCTAATATATATTTGATAGGAGTACCTGAATGTGATGGAGAGAATCAATCCAAGCTGGAAAACACTCTTCAGGATATTATCCAGAAAAACTTCTCCAACCTAGCAAGGCAGGCAAATATTCAAGCCCAGGAAATACAGAGAACACCACAAAGATATTCCTCCAGAAGAGCAGCCCCAAGGCACATAATTGTCAGATTAGCCAGGGTTGAAATGAAGGAGAAAATGCTAAGGGCAGCCAGAGAGAAAGGTTGGGCTACCCACAAAGGGAAGGCCATCAGACTCACAGTGGATCTCTCAGCAGAAACCCTACAAGCCAGAAAAGAGTGGTGGTCAATATTCAACATCCTTAAAGAAAAGAACTTTTTCAGCCTAGGATTTCATATCCAGCCGAACTAAGTTGCATAAGCAAAGGAGAAATAAAATCCTTTAAAAACGAGCAATTGCTCAGAGATTTCATCACCACCAGGCCTGCTTTACAACAGCTCCTGAAAGAAGCAATGAACATAGAAAGGAACAACCAGTAAAAGCCACTCCAAAAACATACCAAATTAAAGAACAGTGACACGATGAGGAAACTGCATCAACTAACAGGCAAAACAACTAGCTAGCACATCAAAATGGCAGGATCAAATTCACACATAACAATATTAACCTTAAATGTAAATGGGCTGCTAAATGCCCCAATCAAAAGATACAGACTGGTAAACTGGATAAAAAGTCAAACCCATCGTTGTGCTGTATCCAGGAAACCCATCTCACATGCAAGGATACACATAGACTCAAAATAAAGGTATAGAGGAAGATTTACCAAGCAAATGGAGAGCAAAAAAAAAAAAAAAAAAAAGCAGGAGTTGCAATTCTAGTCTCTAATAAATCAGACTTTAAACCAACAAAGATCAAAAGAGACAAAGGAGGACATTACATAGTGGTAAAAGGATCAAATGCAACAAGAGCTAACGATCCTAAATATATACGCACCCAATACAGGAGCACCCAGATACATAAAGCAAGTTCTTCATGACCTACAGAGATTTAGATTCCCACACAATAACAGTGGGAGAATTTAACACTCCTCTGTCAACATTTGACAGATCAACGAGACAGAGAATTAACCAGGGTATCCAGGACTTGACTGCAGATCTGGACCAAGCAAACCTAAGAGACATTTAAAGAACTCTCCACCCCAAATCCACAGAACATACATTCTTCTCAGCAGCACATCACATCTACTCTAAAACTGACCATATAATTGGAACTAAATCACTCCTCAGCAAATGCAAAAGAATGGAAATAATAACAAACAGTCTCTCAGACCACAGTACAATCAAGTTAGAACTCAGAATTCAGAAACTATCTCAGAATCGCACAGCTTCACGGAAACTGAACAACTGGTTCTTGAATGTTGACTGGATAAAAAATGAAACAGGCAGAAATAAAGATGTTCTGCGAAACCAAGGAGAACGAAGACACAACATACCAAAATCCTTGGGATACATTTAAAGCAGTGTCCAGAGGAAAATGTATAGCAATAAATGCCCACATGAGAAGCAAGGAAAGATCTAAAATCGACACCCTGTTGTCAAAATTGAAAGAGCTAGAGGAGAAACATTAAAAAAAAAAAACACTCAAAACCTAGCAGAAGACAAGAAATAACCAAGGTCCGAGCAGAACTGAAGGAGACAGAGACACAAAATAAACCCTTAAATAATCAATAAATCCAGGAGCTGTTTTTTTGAAAAGATCAACAAAATAGACCACTAGCCAGATGAATGAAAGAGAGAATAATCAAATAGATGCAATAAAAAATGATAAAGGGGATATCACCACGGATCCCACAGAAATACAAACCACCATCAGAGATTACTACAAACAACTCTAGGCACATAAACTAGTAAAGCTGGAAGAAACAGATAAATTCCTGGACACTTGCATCCTCCCAAGACTAAATCAGGAGGAAGTTGAAACCCTGACTAGACCAATAACAAGGGTTGAAGTTAAGGCAGCAATTAATAGCCTACCACTCAAACAAAGCCCAGGTCCAGATGGGTTCACAGCAGAATTCTACCAGACATACAAAGAGGAGCTGGTACCACTCCTTCTGAAACTATTCCAAACCATCCAAAAAGAGGCAATCCTTCCCAAATCATTTTATGAGACCTACATCACCCTGATATCAAAACCCAGCAGAGACTCAACAAAAAAAGAAAACTTCAGGCCAACATCCACGAGCACAGATGCAAAAATCTTCAATACAATACATCGTGATCAAATAGGCTTCATCCCAGGGATGCAAAGCTGGTTCAACATACCCAAGTCTACACATGTAATTCACAACATAAACAGAACCAAAGACAAAAATCACATGATTATCTCCATAGATGCAGAGAAGGCCTTTGACAAAATTCAGCAGCCCTTTATGCTAAAAACCCTCAATAAACTAGGTATTAACGGAACATATCTCAAAATAATAAAAGCTATTTACGACAAACCAACAGCCAATATCATACTGAATAAGCAAAAACTGGAAGCATTCCCTTTGAAATCTGGCACTAGACAAGGATGCCCTCTCTCACCACTCCTATTCAATATAGTATTGGAAGTTCTAGCCATAGCAATCAGGCAAGAAAAAGAAAGTGTATTCAATTAGGAAAGGAAGAAGTCAAATTGTCTCTATTTGAAGATGACATGACTGTGTATTCAGAACACCCCATCGTCTCAGCCCAAAATCTCCTGAAACTGATAAGCAACTTTAGCAAAGTCTCAGGATACAAAATCAGTGTGAAAAAATCACATGCATTCCTATACACCAGTTACAGACTTAAAGAGAGCCAAATCAAGAATGAACTGCCATTCACAATTGCTACAAAAAGAATAAAATACCTAGGACTACAACTAACAAAGAATGTGAAGGACCTCTTCAAGGAGAACTACAAAGCACTGCTCAACGAAATAAGAGAGGACACAGAGATGGAGAAGCATTCCATGCTCATGGTTAGGAAGAATCAACATCATGAAAATGGCCATACTGCCCAAAGTAATTTATAGATTCAATGCTATCCTCATCAAGCTACCAATGACCTTCTTCACAGAACTGGAAAAAAACACCTTAAACCTCATATGGAACTAAAAGAAAGCCTGCAAAGCGAAGTCAATTCTAAGTAAAAAGAGCAAAGCTTGAGGCATCACACCACCTGACCTCAAACTATACTACAAGGCTACAGTAATCAAAACAGCATGGTACTGGTACCAAAACAGAGATATAGACCAATGGAACAGAACAGAGGCCTTGGAGGCAACACCACACATCTACAACCATCTGATCTGTGACAAAGCTGACAAAACAAACAATGGGGAAAGGATTCCCTGTTTAATAAATGGTGTTGGGAAAACTGGCTGGCAGCGTGCAGAAAGCAGAAACTGGACCCCCTACCTGACACCTTACACTAAAACTAACTCCAGATGGATTAAAGGCTTAAACATAAGACCTAACACCATAAAAACCCTAGAAGAAAATCTGGGCAAAACCATCCAGGACATAGGCATAGGCAAGGACGTCATGACTAAAACACTAAAGGCATTGGCAACAAAACCCAAAACAGACAAATGGGATCTAATTAAACTCCAGAGCTTCTGCATAGCAAAAGAAACAGTCATTAGAGTGAATCGGCAACTAACAGAATGGGAAAAAATTTTTGCAATCTACCCATCTGACAAAGGGCTAATATCCAGAATCTACAAAGAACTAAAACGGATTTACCAGAAAAAAAAAACAAGCCCATTCAAAGGTGGGCAAAGGCTATGAACAGACACTTTACAAAAGAAGACATATATGAGCCCAAGAAACATGAAAAAATGCTCGTTGTCACTGTTCATTAGAGAAGTGCAAATCAAATCAAAACTACATTGAGATACCATCTCATGCCTATTACAATGGCGATCATTAAAAAATAAGGAGACAACAGATGCTGGAGAGGATGTGGAGAAATAGAAACACTTTAACATGCTGGTGGGAGTATAAACTAGGACAACCATTATGGAAGACAGTGTGGCGATTCCTCAGTGACCTAGAAATAGAAATTCCATTTGACCCAGCAATCCCATTACTGGGTATATATCCAAAAAATTATAAATCGTTCTATTATAAGGACACATGCACACGAATGTTCATTGCAGCGCTGTTTACAATAGCAAAGACTTGGAACCAACCCAGATGCCCATCGATGATAGACTGGACAGGGAAAATGTGGCACGTATACACCATGGAATACTATGCAACCATAAAAAATGATGAGTTTGTGTCCTTTGTAGGGATATGGATGAACCTAGAAAGCATCATTCTCAGCAAACTGACACAAGAATAGAAAATCAAACACCGTATGTTCTCAATCATAGGTGGATATCGAACAATGAGAACACATGAACACAGGGAGGGGAGCTTCACACACTGGGGTCTGTGAGGGGAAGTTGGGGAGAAACAGCAGGTGGGAGGGAGTTGGGGAGGGATGACGTGGGGAGAAATGTCAGATACTGGTGATGGGGAGGAAGGCAGCAAACCACATTGCCATGTATGTACCTATGCAACAATCTTCCATGTTCTTCACATGCACCCCTAAACCTAAAACACAATATATATTTAAAAAAAAAAAAAAAAAAACCTACTTGAAGAACAAGGCAGGATCACGTGCTCTGTAGTATTATCAAAGTGTGGAACTGACATAAAGATATGTAAAAAAACAGACCCATGGTACAGAATAGAAACGTCAGAAGGATTCATCAAATGTAAGATTCTTGATATGACAGAGGTGATATTGAAGATCAATGAAAGGAAAATGAGCTTTTCAATAAACAGTGCTAGAAAAAATGATTACTCATATGTATTGAGTTAAATTAGACCCTTACTTCACACTGTACACAAAAAACTACTCCAAGTCAAGTAAAGACTAAAGAAAGGCAAAACCACAAAGCATTAGAAGGTAATAAGAGTACTTTTATGATCTCTGGGTAGGGAAGTTTCTTAAGCAAGACATAGAATGTACGAGCATGAAGGAAAAAAACTTTCTTGAATTTTCATAACCTCAACTGCATTAAAATTAAGGAAACTACTATTCAAACATCATAAGGAGAAAAAGACAAGCTACAGAAGTAGGAAAGATATTTTTGCCACATGTAAATGAAATGGTCTAGTCTCCACAATTATAACTCCTAAAAATGAAACAGACACATTATTTAAGAGCAAAAAGTCACCAAATTGGAACCAGGTCCTCACAAAAGATATATCCAACTTGTTAGTAAAAATATGAAAAGGTTCTCAACCCCAACAGGAGTCAGAGAATTGCAAATCAAAGCCAAAATGAGATACTATTACATACCCAGCTGATTAGTGGAAACTGAAGTCTGAAAAAACTAAGCATGGATGAGAACAGAGAAACAGAAACTCTCATAATGTCACAGAACATAATCTGGTATAGACACTTGGTTCCATCTACTCAAGTTGAAGATTCATGTGTTCTACAACCTAGTTATTTTAATTCTAGACATGATATACTCTACAGAAATAATGCATACAAGTGCCAGGATATAGGTATAGGTACAAGAAGGTAATGACAGCATTGTTTTTAAAAGCCCCAAACTGCCTATCAACAGCAGGATGCATCTGTACTTTCAACCTGTTATTTATCCATTCTTACCAGTGAAGATAAAAGATTTCTAATCGTTAAAAAAAAAAAACTTCTATCCACAAGCCACACTGGCTCCTTTTTAGGTATTATGTTCCTAACGTCTCTAGTAAAAACTTAAAATAACAAAGAAGAATACAGGACACCGTACTGTACTGTTGGGATAGCCATCACATAACCATTCTCTTTATCAAACCACTATTTGCCTATCCATAATTTCCACTCAAATTATGACGCAGAATAATTTTTTTTTTAGAAGAAGTTTTGCTCTTTTTGCCCAGGCTAGAATGCAATGGCCCAATCTTAGCTCACTGCAACCTCTGCCTCCTAGGTTCAAGCAATTCTCCTGCCTCAGCCTCCCGAATAACTGAATTACAGGCATGCATCACCATACCCAGCTAATCTTGTATTTTCAGTAGAGACAGGTTCCACTAGTTGGCCAGACTGGTGTCGATCTCCTGACCTCAGGTGATCCACCCACCCTGGCCTCCCAAAGTGCTGGGATTACAGGCGTCGGCCATTTCACCCGGCCCACTCAGTCTTAGTTCCACTTACTAAAGCCAGTGTGTTCCACTCTTTAACTATACCTCAGGATCACTTGGGAAAACTTTTTTTAATAGGAAGGTTTTTTAGCTCAATGTTATGTGTGCTGTTATCCTACTGTGTACACATGCTTTCTACTTCCAGCACACAAGTAGGTTATAAGGCTCCTAATATTCTAACATAGCCAATTTATTTAGGTGCTTTCTCATTCTTCATTTGTATCCAGATCAGAGTTTCAAGTTGCTTAGAAGTTTGTGACTGAGCTACACCCCTTAGTCTAGCAACAGAATCACACTTTTTGTTTGTAGGAAGTTCTGAAATCTGTTTTCTAAAATGTTAAGTTTGCATCATTTTTTTCTTTATCTCAGGAGTTAGCAAATTTTTTCCATGAAGAGCCAGAAAGTAAATAGTTTTGACTTTGCAGGCTAGATGGTCTCAGTTGCAATTATTCAACAACACTGCTGAGCAATAAAATAGCCACAGATAATTAACAAATCAATGGGCATTGTCGTATTCCAATGAGACTGTATTTACAAAAATAGGTAGTGGCCTATAGCTTGCCTATCCTTACTTTAGATTTTTAATGATTGTTCCAAGATTTGTCATCCTTGTATCACTAATTCAGTTAATTAGAACTTGACAAGAATATTCATTTAGCTGCTTCTCTTATGTTTTTTAAAAAAAACAGTCAGGGTCATTCTAAAACCCTCACAGCTGAACACAACAAATCTTCTAATAATTTACTCTAAAGAAAAGAAATGCAGAAATATGCATACAGAAGGATGTTTATATAATTACTGATAATAAACAACTGGAAACCATTAACAGTGATTTTATTTATTAAGAAGTAAATTAGTGACTATCCAGCAAATTATTCAGAAGCAGCAGACACAGAAAGAGGGAGACAGTATTTTCCAAAGCATAAAGAGGTAACTCAAATAATGGCTAGTACTTTATCACTCGGGGGAACATGTGTAAGTATTTCTTAAAAATTTAACGATAGAAAGCTGGGTACAGTGGCTCATGCCTGTAATCCCAGAACTTTGAGAGGCCAACATGGGTGGATCACTTGACGGCAGGAGTTCGAGACCAGCCTAGCCAACATGGTGAAACCCTGTCTCTACTAAAAGTACAAAAATTAGCTGGTTGTGGTGGCACACACCTGTAATCCCAGCTACTTGAGAGGCCAAGGCAGGAGAATTGCATGAACCCAGGAGGCAGAGGTTGCAGTGAGCCAGTGAGCCGAGATCACGCCACTATTCCAGCCTGGGCAACAGAGCAAGACTCTGTCTCAAAAAAAAAAAAAAAAAAATTAATGATAGAAATATCTGAGTGATTTTAGGTAACTTCTTACATATTGAATTCTCTTCATTAAGCTTAAATTCTGTAAGTTGAAAAATTACTAAGAAGGAAAATTTCTGCTAGTCTTCGAAGTCCAGCAGACAGCTGGTTAGGTAGTTATCCACTGCTATTACATCAACACAGATCCTTATAGCAAACATAGTTTTTTAAATGCTTTTATGTATTATTCTGTTTGGGATGTAAGAATCCTATGAGGTAAGTAAGAATTTCTCTAACAAAACATTTAGTTATTTCCAAGATTCTTCCAAATAACACCTCCAACCTTAGTAGAGTTGGAGATTTAAGCCATTCTAAACTTTTTAAAATTCTTAAGGATTTATAAAAATATTCTCCTTTAGTATGGAAATTTCCAGCTTCCATAGACTCCATTTTTCTTTTTTTTTTTTTTTTACTAAGGGACATGTGCTTAATACCTAAAAATACATTCCTTGATTAATTCAGTAATTAAATGGCACACCAGTGAAGACAATCTTACCCCAGGAAAATTTTCACGCGAAGTTCTTTTTTGGTCCTCGAGATTGTCTTCAATGTGGTAATTTCTGCATCAAACCAGAATCCTCTTTGTCCAGGACTTTCTACATTATAATTAACCATAACCACATCACCAACATTTAATTCATTCCATTTCAAAATGGTTCTAGCACGTGGTCTAAGATCCTTGACATTCATTTCTAGAGTACCGCTTTCTGGGTATCTGAGAAGAGAGAAAACCATAGAACATGGCTTATGATTACCAAACACAACTAAAGTTTTATGCAATGAACAGAAAAACCTAATTTGCTGAGTCAACTATCTAGGAGAAAAGTAATAGGTTGCAGTGTCCTTAAATAGCAGGTGTTATTTCACGCTGGCTTCCCACGTGTAGTGTGATACCTACAGGGTAGTTTCTGTGAGTGTGAGCACGAACCCTCTCCCCATCCCCACTAGGCCTTGCAGATGTGGATCTCTTCATAGCTTGCAGGTTGTCAGACAAGAAAGTGCTCAGCCCCTGTTCAAGAACCATAATCATCTACTTTGAGGGAGCTATATACTATTTTTCTATAGAACACACTATTTGTAACATCTGTTCAATCACATATTACTGTTATAATCTAGATATTCTGAATGAGAAACTGGATATTCGCAATGGCACTTACATGATATACACTTATGATTTGACTTCCCAGAGCAAAACAATTTTTGTTAAAGTCTTATTAAGAAATTCATTGCTAGCTGGGAAGGTAGGGGACTGGGGAAGGTGATAAAAACACAAGCTATTGCTCTATGTTTTTTTTTAACCCAAGTTTTGTTTCGGTTTGAGACAATGTCTCACTCTGTCACCTAGGCTGGAGTATAGTGATGCAGTCATAGCTCACTATAGCCTCAAACTCCTGGGCTCAAGAAATCCTAGCACCAGGGTACTACAGGCACGCACAACCACACCCAGCCACTATGTTTAGTTTTTCTTTTGTACAAACAGGCTCTTACTATGTTAATGAGGCTGGTTCTGAACTCCTGGCCTCAAGTAATCCTCTTACCATGGTCTCCCAAAGTACTGGGACTACAGACATGAGCCGCCATGTCTGGCTCCAAGTTTTTTTTTTTTTGAGATGGAGTCTCACTCTGTTGCCCAGGCTGCAGTGCAGTGGTGTGATCTTGGCTCACTGCAACCTCCACCTCTTGGGTTCAAGTGATTCTCCTGCCTCAGCCTCCTGAATAGCTGGGATTACAGGCATGTGCCAATAGGTGTGGCTAATTTTTCTATTTTTAGTAGAGATGGGTTTTCACCATGTTGGCCAGGCTGGTCTTGAACTCCTGACGTCAGTGATCTGCCCACCTTGGCCTCCCAAAGTGCTAAGACTATGGAGTGAGCCACCACACCTCGCCCCAAGTTTAAGTTTTAATAGGACTAGATGTTGGACTGTTTCTGATCTTTGTAGAAGTTCATCAAGTTCTGCCATTTCTATTACCTATAAGAACATGAACCTAGCATGTTCCAACAGCCTCCATTTTCTCTGAAAGAGAAAGGTAAGATTCCAGTTTTTATATGTAGCCAGCTCTCTAGTGATACTTAAAAAAGAAAAAAACCAAGAAATTTCATACATATCAAAAAGTAAAACCAAGTAAAAATTCTGGCAATATCTTGGCTTTATGTATACTTCCTAATAGTAAGCATCACAAACATAAACCTGACCTGAACCTAAAGCTTTATAAGGTTTTCCAATTTTATGTATTTTTATTTATTGTTTCTAGAGATAGGGCCTCACTCTGTCACCCAGGCTGGAATGCAGTGGCATGATCATGCTTGCTTGCAGCCTAGACCTCCCAGGCTCAAGCAATCCTCCTACCTCCGCCTCCCAAGAATCTGGGATTACAGGCACATGCCACCATGCCTGGCTAATTTTTAAATTTTCTGTGGAGACAGGATCTCACTATGTTGCCCAGGTTGGTCTCAAAATCCTGGGCTCAAGCTATTTTCCCATCTTGACTTCCCAAAGTGCTGGGATTATAGGCATAAGCAATCATGCTCAGCTGGGTTATTCAATTTCAGGACTAACTTCCTGATATCATGAGACCAAAGACATTAGTAACAGTCCATACTGGCTGCTATAAAATTAAGACCTGCTGCTTTTACATATTACTAAGTAGCAGAGGGACAAAGATATGAGTAACATCTGGTTCTTGCTCTTAAAAAGCTCTTAAGAAACTGGAAATGAGATCCAGCAATCTACGTTTACAAATCCCCTCAGTGATTCAGATGCATGCTCAAGTTAAAAAAAACCCACTGTGCTATAGAAATGTAAGAATATTTATGATATTAAACATCATATCCTAGTGAGGCAGCATTAAAAAGGTAGAAACTAAGGGAAGAAAGTTTGAACCAGTACCCAATTAGTAGTGGCCTGCTCAAAATGAAAGTGGGCCTGAAGTTAGAAGCAGCTAGCCCTGGCTCTTCCAAATCAAACAAAGACCTAGCCCAGGACTCTTTATACCTAACTCATTTAGATTAAATAGACATTAATCCTGTGTGGGATATTACAGTAGGTGATAGGGGCTGGGGGGGGGGTGGGGGCGGGGTGCAGTTTTAACCCTAAGAAAGGCCATTCTGTGTTCACATAGTTCTGACATAGGAAAGAAAGGTACTTGATATTCCATCAAAGATAAGCTTTTGGAACTCATTCTATGCCTTAAGTCCATGAAGAAACCGACACATTCTTGTCACAACAGATCTAACACTTAGCCTAAATGCCCCTGCCAGCCTCAATCATCTTTTCTAATTCAAACCATTTCTAATGAATTTCCTTCAACTCATGTGACAAGGTTTTGGATCCCTTTCTCATCCTGGTGTCCTCACTCAAAAGATGTTCTATTTTCAGCCTGCCTATGTTTAGATTCTCAATTTAGCTTCTCCCTCAACTTGCCTCAACTTAGCTTCTGGCCACTGTGTATCCTTGGAAAAGTTAACAAACCTTTCAGATTATATTCCTAATCTGTAAAATGCACCTAATGGTAACTGTATCTCATATGGTGGTTTTGAGAACTAAAATGAGAAGTCTTTTAAAGCACTTACAACAGTACATAACGGGGTAAGTAAATGTCAGTTAATATTTTATTATTATGCAGAAGTAATCTTAAAGAAGGAATCTGGGAAGTACAAAATTATGTCTATCATTCTACTCTTCTCCATTTCAATCAGACTTTTTTAATGGTCAAACCTAAATTTACAAGTCTGTAGCCCAACACCTGATGTTTATACACTCAGGTTGTTTCACAACGGTTTGGTCAGAAAAATAACCAGATATTTCTCAATCTATAAAATGAGGTTAAACTGGATCTTTTAGTGCTTTTCTAATTCCACAGTTGTGAATTTATTTGCTGCTTCAGTATTTTTAAGGCCAAAGACAGAAAACTTTTATTTCAGATGAGATTCCTTTCTCAGCTCTAATGTGAAAATTATTTTGACAACACATCATTCTGTTGGTTTTTAAATAATATTGTAAAAAGCATTATTTCAGTGGCAAAAAAAAAAAACCCACCTCCATTTGCCTAACTTTGTCAAAATTAAATACCCAGAATGGAAATGTTTTGAATAAAGTAGAGAACCTCAACTTTCAAAGTTTTAAAATTGTATATAAAGTTATGTTTATATGGAGACAGGGCAAAATAAATCATTCCATACACCACAGCAAGGAAATTTAAGCTATGCCCGCATGAAAATGAAATCTGTACAAATTCAGGAGAGAATTATGTAGTGAATTATATATATTCTATATATACTCATACATATACATAGTTAAGCCTGTAAGAGTTAAGTCATGAAAATGAAGCACATGTTTTTAAATTCTAACCAAGGAGATTTAAAAAAAAAAAAAACAGAACAGAAAAGGTACATAAAACTTCTCTTACAGTTGGGAGCCTATAATGTGTTTAAACATTAGGTATAATATTCTCCTGGGCATCTTCATTTGCACATATTTTAACGTATACAGTGGTAACTCTAAAGCTCCACTCTCACCCAGACTTTTCAGATTCATATAACCAACTACACCTCCAAATGAGATGACCCAGAAGTACCTCAAATCCAAAGCATCCAAAATGGAATCCCCCTACCCCATAATCTGCTGATGCTCAGTATTCTCTAAGAAAAACCCTCCGTGCTTTAGAAGTTTAAGAGTTATGCCCAATTCCTCTTATATTGCCTTTATCCAGTTACTTAGTCCTACTTACGATAATCTGTTAATGACTATTTAATGTAACTCTATCTCCTTAGTTAAAATCTACCTTTCCCAGATTAGGCCCAACACCTCTCGCTTATAAAATAGATCTATGTCTTTTTATGAAGTCTGATTACAATTTGTTGACAGGCTATGGGAAAATAGGTACTCTCATATATTGCTGATGAATACAAAGTGGTTATTTTCCCCACTTAGAGGGGAATCTGTCAATAACTAGAAACAATGTCTATATATTTACTTTACTTTCTGACCCAGAATTCCACCTTCAGGACTGCATCCCAGACATAAATAAAATCCTGAAGAAAAGATACACCGGGCTATTTATAACTGCACTACTTGGAACAGGACTAAAAACAATCAAATGTCCATAATAGAAACCCTGAAGATAACATGATATAGTTACATAATAGAATATTGTGCTCCTATAAAAAAGAAATGAGAAACATATACTATGAAGTGATCTCCAAGATATATGAACTTAAAAATATAAGGTGTAAACAGTACATATAGTGTTCTATTTTCTGTCTAGTGTATATATGTATAAATACACACATATACATTTAAACGGGTATATGGCACATATGTGTGTATATACACATACACTTTTATTAAAACAGAAGTATAAACCAAACTAACAAATACTGCTACTTGAAAAACTGAGTAAGAAATAAGATAGAAGCAAACAGGATGGAAGCTTGATTTCTCTTACTATACTTTGTTTTGGAGACTTAATTACAGAACTATGTAATGTGTCACATAATTATAAAACAATTAACAAAATGTGAGAAATCCCTAAAAACCAAAAGCAAAATGAACGAAACTACACAACTGGTAGTTTAACAACACCAAGAGAAACTATTACAAGTTATGTGAAAGCATAGTTCACTAGACAGCCCAAATCATGTATCTCCTAAGGACAAAAAAAAGTGACTTTTCAATAGTCCTATTGTTTGCAATCAATATTAAAATTGTTAAGTATGAAAACTACCACGAGTAGGATAAGGCAAATCAGTGACATCATTAGGAACTGTGATTTTTCAAGGTAAAATAAATATAAAACCACAGAGGTTAAGTTATAACCCTTTCACTCTAAATGTAATTGGATATATATCAATGTTCACCCCTAGTACACTTATTTCCTGGTTCTGTCAAATGACAAGACCTAGAAACATGATCAAACACATATCAATGAGCAGGACAGATTGTGTGCGTTAAATACCATTTCCAATTCAAAATAACTATTCCTAGACATGGCTGAACCCAGAGCTGGAACATTCTGTTATACCTGAACACAAAGAAAAACTCAAAAACTATTATGACAGTTTCAACTTGAAGGATCCTCCACAGGCCAAAGATGAGACAATCTGAGCACCAAAGTAACAACTGGGATAGGTTAAAATAAGTGTTAAAATGCACTGGAAGTTCATACTACTTAAAAATAACAATCTCACTGATCAACCTTTGAAGAATTCTAGGGAATTACATTACAAGAAGGTAGCAAATTTTATGATGAGTATATCAGGCTGACAACATCTGAATCTTACCACAGAAAAGTATTATGTGTCTCCTGATGGGATGCCATGCCCTAGGTTAAACAAAAACTGTCTCTCAAATAGTCTTTATCTAATAGCGTCTAAATCAAATCAAACTTTAGATGTGATTATTAGCTTCTCAGGAAACTAACACATAACAGAAGAATGTGTTAAATACCACATCAAGGATGTGAGCAGTAATATCCAGACTGGGAAAATTGTACAAGACAAACGACACAGCTTATTTAAATAAATACAGGCATAAAAAGGGAAGAAATCTGTAGACTGAGACTTAGCAACAAAATGCAATGGATGTAGTTTGTTTTTGATCCTTATTTGAAAAACCTAGGTATATTTTTAAAAGATAATTAAGGAACTATGAACACTTATCTGATGGGTTATCTGATGTTAAGGAATCACTGGAAATTTTATGTGACATTTGTTGTTACACTTTGTATGTCAGGGTTTCAAAGTCAATTCCCAGGTTCAATGATGAAGAAGAGCTCACAGGACTCCTCCACACAGCACAGCATGAAGCTCTACCAATGGATTATTTAATACAGCCAGAACAACAACAACAATAGCAAAACAAAAAACAACAACAAAAAGCAAAATCAGCAAAGTGAAAAGGAACATGAAGTGACCAGAGGAAACAGACACAGCTCTCTAAGAGTCACCTCCCAGGAGAATTACACAGGGCATGCTTAATGCCAACAACCAACCATGACACCGTGTGAAATATTGTCTGCTAGGGCAGCCTATTAGTGTGTTCAAGGTAATTAGGGGCTGATGATAGGAACTGCCTAGCACATTCCAGAATTCCAGACTTCCAGAAGCAAGTATTCAGCATAAACCATATGGTTTGCAAAAACAGTTCAGGCACAGTGAACTATTTTTAATCAGAAAATAATGGGAACGTTCCTGAAATCTTAGGTTCCCACAGGCAAGGGCCAACCCATATGAGCCGATCATTTTAGGGATAGCAGTCCCAGATCTAATAACTCTTTTCTGCAAACTCTAAAAAGAATAATTTTTAAGCCATTTTGTCAGTTGGATACTCTGGGAAACAGACAAGATGAAGGTGACACCTATGAAAATCAGGGAAAAAGAAAGCGTAACTAGGCAGTAAAAGCCCTTAGACCATGATGCTGGTCTATCACTTTGAAAGAAGAAAGGGGCAGGAAAACCCTGAGTGTGGTTCAACTCTGACAACATCTTTGCCAACCTAATGGTAGGCTCAGGTGTGACATTAACATTGGGTAGAAACTGCCAGATCCTAGAAGCTCTGCCACACTTGGTCACTGGCTGAGGGAGGCCAAGAAAGAGCATAGCTTTGCCTCGAACACTGTGGCAGAGTTAGAAAGAGCTGTACTTGAAAGTGATCAGCTAACTGTACTACTTGCAGCTAGTCAGTGATGGTCTGTTTTGTTTTGATTCTGAGATGGAGACTCGCTCTGCCACCCAGGCTGGAGTGCAGTGGCGCGATCTCGGCTCACCACAACCTCTGCCACCCATGCTTAAGCGATTCTCCTGCCTTACCCTCCCAAGTAGCTGGGATTACAGGCATATGCCATCATGCCCAGCTAATTTTTATATTTTTAGTAGAGAGAGTGTTTCAACATGTTGCTCAGGCTGGTCTCAAACTCCTGGCCTCATGATCCACCTGACTTGGCCTCCCAAAGTTCTGGGATTACAGGCAAGAGCCACTGTGCCTGGCCATAAAAATCTTCCTTAAGGGGAAATCCACAGTTTCTAAGGCTACATATGAGGCCATTTGCAACAGAAATAATGTAAGGTTCAGGAATTGCTTCAAAATAATACAGTGATGCTCAAGGGTGCTGGTAAAGATAAAACAAAGTTGGCCATGAGTTGAAAATGATTAAAGCAAGGTGATAGGTTCATCATACTGTTGTTCTGCAATATTTAAAGATTTCTGTAATAAATACAAATACTATGCAAGCAAAAATCCAACCACAGGCTAAACACAAAAGGCTCTTCCTGGTTTTTGAAGTTTTTCCTTATGTGTATAAATTTTAAAAGGTAACACTCAAGGCTTACAATGAAGATAAGTAGTCTGTCTACTGCCACAACCCACCACATTCCTAACTCCTGTTACTCAAGAGACAAACACTTTATCTTATTTACCTCCACATTTTCAAACAGCATGCTTTGTATTTTTTTTGTTAAACTGTTACTCTTAACATCCACCAAATATATTTCACTTGCCTCCACCCTTCTCTTATAATTACTAACACCAAGGCACCGCATTAAGTATTCACATATACTAACAACCCTTAGGACAGTTAGGCATTATTGTATCCCTGTATTACAGATGAAGCATATAAGTTATTTATTTGGACGGTAATAAGGAAAAGAGAGACGTGATTCAAACTGATCATCTGGCTCTAGACTCTATACTCTTAACAAGGACTGACAAGCTTTCTTCTTCTTCTTAAGGATATTATACAAACTATGTAGTCTGTAAAACCAGTATCTTTTTACGTGTTAACTAAATAGTATTCACAGCTAAGTAATGAAGTAATGCTTCAATTCCGTTTCCTTCCTTCCGCAACTGTGTTTTCCTTTGAGTATTTGGTTGCTCTTTTTAGTTTTTAATAAGTACCTATTATTAATTTATCTACATTCCTATACAGCTGTAGAACTCTGTTCAAACATCTAGGTACTCCATCTTTTTGCAACTTTGAAACATTTCTTCTAGAGCCTCCAACCAATTTCATTTGTAGGCTTTCCGCCTGGTCCATAGCTAACATGCTAGGATCTCCTTCCATTAGCTCCTTTGTTGATTCCTATTTCCTGGAGAGCATGCCTTCTTGTTTTAAACATTACGCAGGGCTAAAAGTAGCTAAAATGCTCTTTAATACAAATCAACCAATCCTCTTATTCTTAGTTCTATTCCACACGCCTTCCTCCAAAGTACCTAGTGAATTCAAGGCCTGAGCCTTCCCGAGGTTCTCCAAAACCAATTTGCTTGCTTTGCTTGCTTCTTGTTCGTTGGCTTTTTGTCCATAGGTTTCAGTTTTCTCTGGCCTGCTACAGAACCACTGCTCTGTATAATTAATGGTCACCGTGGTACCTGTTTGAAAAGTATATTCCTAGGCTGGGCATGGTGACTCAGGCCTGTAATCCCACAACTTTGGGAGGCCAAGGCAGGTTAATCACCTGAGGTCAGAAGTTCGAGACCAGCCTGGCCAACATGGTGAAACCCCGCGTCTATTAAAAATATAAACACTAGCCAGATGTGGTGGTGGGTGCCTATAATTCCAGCGACTCGGGAGGCTGAGGCAGAAGAATCGCTTGAACCCAGAAGTGGGAGGTTATAGTGAGCTGAGATTGTGCCATTACACTGCAGCCTGGGCTACGAGAGCAAGACCTCGTGGTAGGGGGCAAGGGTGGGGAAGGGAGAGGGAGGGAGGAAGGGGAAGGGGAGGGGAGGGGAGGGGAGGGGAGGGGAGGGGAGGGGAGAAGGAGCGAAACAAAGAAGGAAGGAGCAAAGGAACAAAAGCAAAAGAGCAAGCAGATTATTCCTGGGCCCTACCCAAGGACCACAAAATGAGGGGGCAAGGAGAGCCGGTTCCCTCAGGAATCTGTTTCTTAAACATCTTACACAAGTTAAAATGCAGTGTTTCTGACCATCTTTGAGAAACACAAATGTAAAGGGATGGTATATAGGTTTGAAGAGGTCAGATCTACTGCTATCTGTGAAGTCCTTTTTCTAAGTACTAAGTGATCTTTTAACACATGAGCAATAAGAAAGTCACATACATAACTAACTTCTTCCTCTCTCCTTTTGGTTACCACCCACTCAGGACCCTACAAGTCATACACAGAGAAAATACTCTAAGTCTTTGGTAAATACACCAGTAACAACCAAGAAGCAATAGAGCCGACAGGTTATTGTACCAGGGTTCTGAAATTAAATGTCTTATTCTAGTTCCCTATACTTAAGATTGACAAACTCTTTCTCCCCTCAAAACCTAGAAATCATTACATTTGACACTGTTAACATTTTTGGGGCTCTTTTAGAAAAAGATCACTACATCAATATACTCAAGAAAATCAGTTTTGTTACTTTTTAGAAAAACTACTTTCATCTAAAAATACCACCTGATTTTATTCAGAATTGGCTCACTGACTTCTATTTACAGTAGCCATAATCAAGGCTACTCAAAATCATGTACCACAGGCTGAGAATAGCTCCAGAAATCTTAAAGAATGCTGGGAACACTGACCACATATTTTAGGACGTCTGCCAGATGAGTTTTTAATTACAGCCTTGCCTGAGTCACCCAGAAAATTCTAAGTGATGTTGTAACATTTCATTTTATTTCAATCCCATGGTAAAGCCTTAACACCGTATTAAAATCAGCAGTTGAACCTATTTGGTTTAAGCAACCGTTTTAATACTAAAGAGTATGTGTTCTCCCCACAGAGAAGTACATACAGGTGTTTATTGGCAAGTAAAGAACCTCCCTGGTTTATAGTATCTGTTCCTGACTAGAGGAGATAAACACAAAGATTTAAGTTATGTAAACAAACTGATATGCTATAGACAGATGGTGTTTTACAACAGTTTTTTTTTTTAAAGCATGCTTCTCCTAAAATGAGAGGTAGTATGGCAGAGCAGTTGCAAGCGTGTGCTTTTTTGAGTCTGCCTACTGCCTACTAGCTCTCTAACACTGGGCAAGTTACTTCTTTGAACCTCAGATATTCTTTTCACTTTACACAAAGAAAATATCTACTTCACTGAGTTTCTATGAGGATTACAGAAGAAAATCCAGGTAAATTATTTGTATACTGCTTGGCACATAGTGTTATTTTATTAAGAGAATTACTGGATTAAGCTACTTTAATTTGGTCTTCACTATGAAAAGGCTCTAGGCAATCATTTGCCTATGGTTAAAGACTGCAACTTACCTAGCCACAGGTAACTGTTCATTCTTAAGATGCAATACTGACATACTTTCTTAAGAATTTTCCTTCTTTACATACACATTGCATTGTTTAAACTACTAGGTGTTTTCTAGCTTACTTTTATTCTTACAGAAATCAGTTAAAGTTATAAGTCAAGACCTCTAAATTAGACCACTAAGTTTAATAAAGCAAGGAAAAGCAAGTCACTAGCAATAAGTTTCCTTACATTTGTCTTTTGAATTGACCTGTAAGACTAATGGCGCATGTTAAATCCTTGGTTGTAAGAGGATAAAGAGAACAGGTGGTAATGTGGTAACTATGGCCTAAAAATTAAAGCCTAGACCACAGCATTATGAACTTCATGCCATGCCAGGTACAGTGGCTGAAGGCCTGTACTCCCAGCACTTTTGGGAGGTCAAGGTGGAAGGATCGCTTGTGCCTAGAGTTTGAGGCCAGTCTGGGCAACAAAGTGAGGCGCCATCGCTTAAAAAAAATATATCAAAAATTAGCTGAGCGCAATGGTGTGCACCCGTGGTCCAAGCTACATTAGAGGTTGAGGCAGGAGGATCACTTCAGCCCAGGAAGTCAAGGCTGCAGTGAGCCATGTTTGCGCCACTGCATTTCCACCTGGGTGATGGACTGAGACCCTGTCTCCAAAAAAAAAGAAAAAACACTTTATGCCAATGTTTAGAGAACTTTTGAACTGACCGAAAATTTATGGGTTGATTATTCTGTACTGACCAGGGACTGAGCTGCTTCATCCACTGATAACATTTTGAGGAAACAGAACTTTACAATAAGGAAAGAATGCGACATCTAGTTTAAAAGGACTGACTGCCGGTGGTGGCTCACACCTGTAATCCTAGCACTCTAGGAGGCTGAGGTGGGTGGATCACTTGAGGTCAGGAGTTCGAGACCAGCGTGCCAAACATGGTGAAACCCCGTATCTACTAAAAATGCCAAAATTAGCCAGACATGGTGGCAGGCACCTGTAATCTCAGCTGCTAGGGAGGCTGAGGCATGAGAATCGCTTGGGCAGAGGTTGCAATGAACCAAGATCGTGCCACTGCATTCCAGCTTGGGCAACAGAGCGAGAAAAACTTTAGATCTGAGAATGGTCAACTATTATATAGCACATCCCCCATTCAAGAATTTACCAGACAAATTCCACCATAAATACATTATGCACATTAATTTCTATGCAAAATTCATATGGGTAAAGACTGTATAGTCGAGAAACGGTTCCTCATTTAAAGTCACCTATAGATCATTTAGCTTAAACAAAATATAATTTTAAAAAAGACTGAGTTCCAATATTTTGTCAATAGGGAAACAAAATGGAAAAAAGAAAAAAATAATAAACAAGCTACAAACCACCTGGACACACTAAAATAAGAACGAATGTGGCCAGGCATGGTGGCTCATCCCAGCACTTTGGGAGGCTGAGGCGGGCAAATCACCAGGTCAGGAGTTTGAGACCAGTCTGGCCATCATGGTCAAATCACATCTCTACTAAAAGATACAAAAAAATTAACCAGGCGTGGTGGAACATGCCTGTAATCCTAGCTGTTAGGGAGGTGAGGCAGGAGAATTGCTTGAACCCAGGAGGCAGAGGTTACAGTGAACAGAGATCGCACCATTACACTCTAGGCTGTGTGACAGGGCGAAACTCTGTCTAGGAAGAAAAAAAGAACGCGTATCATTTTTGGCCTTTAAAATATATTTAAACTGTCATATATCAACTCCTTTCCCCCATACTGCCATTTAGCAGCAGTTGTCTGATTATATGGATAAGGCTGGGCCAAAAGGAATAATGATTTGTTCTCAAACTTGAGTGTGCATCAGAGTCAGCCAAAGGACTTACTAAAACAGATTGCTCTGCCACCACTAGACAATGATTCCTCATGTCTGGAGTGAGCCCAAGAATTTGCGTTTCTTTTGTTTTCAGAGTTTTTCTTTTTCTTTTTTTTTTGGTAGAGACAGTGTCTCACCATGTCACCCAAGCTGGAGTTGCAAGGCACAATATTCGCTCACTGCAACCTCCACCTCCTGGGTTCAAACCATCCTCCCACTTTAGCCTCCTGAGTAGCTGGGACTACAGGTGCACACCATCATAGCTAGCTTTTTATTTTTTATTTTTTTTTTGTAGAGATAGGGTTTTGCCATGTTGCCTAGGCTGGTCTTGAACTCCTGGGCTCAAGTAATCTGCCTGCCCTGGCCTCCCAAAGTGTTAGGGTTACAGGTATGAGCCACTGCACAGGCCAAGAATTTGCATTTCTAAAACGTGACTCTGATGTTCCTGGCCAAGCACCACACTTTGAGAATCAGTGGACAAACGCAGTGGTTCTCAACCATGGCTAGACATTAGAATCACGGAATTATTATCACAGGGAATGATTAGAAGAATCATTAGAACTTCTGAAGACATCAATGCCAGGGAGAAGGAAGGGGGATCGCTCAGAAGATTATACCAGAAATTCTATGGGAAGAGGTCCCACACATTGATGATTTTGAAAACTTAGAAAATGTGTGCCAGGGTTGAGGACCACTAGCCTGAGTAATTCAAATGAATCTAAACCAAATCCACTGACAGCAGATGCTTCTTAATACAAAAGCAAGACAGAGATTTTAGCATTTAAAGCAGCTCATAAAGCAGCCAAATGATGAATGCAGATAAAATCTGGCAGGATAGCCCAAGTGGATAACACACCCATGGTTTAATTGAACTCAATAGAAATCACATGTGTGCTTTTTGCTTTAAATCCCAGGCAAAGTCTAAAGCAAGTCTTTAGGTCATACTTGCTATTAAATGTTTATATAAAATGGTTCACTTCTGAAGGCAATATTACAAGCAGGCTATTTCAATTATATGTATCATGTCTGTGCTGAATCACAATATTGCATATTGGTGAACTCTTAGGTTCTGGAATCAGACAATTTAATAGATGTGACCCTTGGCTAATTATATAATTAACCCTTGGTTTCCTCATATGAGGGTTAATGTAACTAACATAGTCATGCTAAAGATTATGCAGCATCTGCATAAGGAGTTATGCCGAGTCTGGCACATAAGACAACAATCTCTAAAATAATAAGCTGTGCCACAGATATTATTAAAAACACTAAGGAAATGATTGCCCTTCAACACCACTATTTCCCTCAGTCAACATCCTGACTCTTCATCAACAGCTTCAGGGTCTCCACTTGCAAGACGGCTGTCAGTTTTATGAATTTAGACATTTAGGGCCCTTAAAAATGTTAAATCTTAACTTTTAATATCTTAACTACAGAGACAGTAATTGATAGGAATAAGCAATACTGAGGAAGCTATAAAACTGAACAGTACACTTAGTAAAATGAAATACTGACGACTTAATGATTTATAATTGTCTCTATTATCTTGACATCTTGCTTACTTTTAAGTCCTCCTCCCTTTTCTTTTTTCCCTGCCTTGGCCTCCCAAAGTCCATTTCTGTTCTGTTCAAAATACCACTAGAAACAAGAGTTTTCACTCAGAAGTAGAGTCTCTCTCCAGTAATCAGGGTCTGAGTAAGGAGAGGTAGTTCTCGCAGCCAAGTTGTATGTGCCCATTAAAGGAGTGCTTTTAAAAATGACTTAAGAATTCCTTGGAATCTAAATCTCCAGAGTTTAAATTCAATAATTGTACTGCCAAAGTTCTCCCTGAGTACTGATTAGGTTGAGTTCTACTAAAACAAGGGTGAGGATAGATAAGTGGCACAGAAGAGCAATCCAGAAAAAAACCTACAAATATCCACCTACTTTGTACATAATGTGAACCCCATGTTTGCTTTGCACTATCTGCGTAGAGTTGTGAACCACAAAGCTGACAGTTTAATGTAGGCCTTAAGGCAGACAAACTATCGAATATTCACAAGAAACCTCCAATAATTCAGGAAGGACATGGGGGTTCACACCTGTAATCCCAAAACTTTGGGACATGGAAGCAGGTGGATCACTTGCGGTCAGGAGTTCAAGACCACCCTGGCCAACATAGCGAAACTCTGTCTCTACTAAAAACACAAAAATTAGCTGACCAGGGTGGTGCGTGTCTGTGTCTCAGGAGGCTGAGACAGGAGAATCATTTGAACCTGAGAGACAGAAATTGCAGTGAGTCAAGATCATGCCAATGCACTCCAGCCTGGGCCACAGAGCAAGGCTCTGTCTCAAACAAAGAAAAACCAATGCAGCCTATGTTCACGAAGAAATCCATAAAAAAGGAACATTTACAAGCAACTAATAAAACTCAAATTTTAAAACATTTCAAATTTAATATAACCTGTTTTTCATGAACTTAGTTTATATCTATAATTTTTAGAAGAAAAATGGAGACAAACTAACAAATTATTTCAGTTCTATTTGAGAATTACGTCTTTTACCATATCTTAAGGGTTTTTTTTGGTTTTGTTTTTGAAACTCCTCTACCTAATAAGAAACATCATAAATCTGTAATGTCTATCATTCCTCATAGACTAAAAATTGTTTTTATCTCTGCTCTGACTGGAGTAGGAGTTGAAAATTCAAGGGAATATCTATCTTGGCCTAATTCAGCAAGCAATTTTGTTTTAATGAAGGTTCATTTCAAAAACTGATAATTAATCTGGTGTAGTAATCTATTAGATATGTAGATTACTATAAAAAATAGATTTTAAACATCTGCATTTTGACCGACAAATATTGCATATCCCAAAAGAATTCCAGAGGCAGGTTTCTTTTATCTTATATACATCTCCCTGCTTTTGCTAAGTGACATCTTGTTCAAACTACTGTTGCACTCAGAGGTTTGGAGATAAACTGTACACAGGTTTGCAAAATAATTCTTATCACTCTAGGAAAAAATGAAAAACTAGTTATTTGAGAGAAATGCCATAAAGCCATAAATGCAATGTAATGGTAATCTTTCAGTACTTAAAGCCTATTTAGTTGAAGTAAAAAAAAAACTTAACTTTGAGAGACACTGGCTTAGAGGTAAAAATTATATGCTGAGCTTAGAGGTTATCTAATACAATTACTGACTTTATAAATTCTCTTTGTAATGCATCATCTCCAGTAAGTCTTCCAGTCTATGGCTGAAAATAGCCAATACTAGTTTACTGGCTTTCTCTATCTTCAGAGAGATTTGACTGGTAGGAGGTTTAGGTTATCCTGAAACTTCCCTTCTATGTTATAAAAAAACGTCCTTTTAAAACAGTTTTTAAAATATGGGAACTGTCGCAATCTGAGTCTTTCAAGCTAAGTATTTAGTTCTTTCAGCTACTCTTCACTATAGTTTTAGGTTTTGAATCCTACTCTGAGCATGTACTAGGTCCTGCTGGTACTGTTTTTAAGGCATGGGAACTAGAATGCATATATTCTGGTATGAAAAATTACAAACATTCTAGGATTTTGAACTAATGCTTGATACGAATTTGGCAGCATATTTTCCACACATATTAACGTATCACTTGAATAGTGACTTAAGCTCATTTGGTGTGTTTAATGCATACTAAATCTGTCCCAACAGTAACTTTTGGTTGGGTATGGTGGCTCACCCCTGTAATCCCAGCACTTTGGGAGACCAAGGCGGGCGGATCACCTGAGATCAGGAGTTCAAGACCAGCCTGACCAACATGGAGAAACCCCGTCTCTACTAAAAAATATACAAAATTAGCTAGGCATGGTGACACATGCCTGTAATCCCAGCTACTAGGGAGGCCGAGGCAGGAGAATCACTTTAACCCAGAAGGCGGAGGTTGCGGTGAGCCAAGATGGTGCCATTGCACTCCAGCCTGGGTAACAAGTCAAACTCCAACTCAATCAGTCAATCTGTCCCAACAGTAACTTTTGTACTACACTTTTTTTAAATGGGTAAAGACAACAGTTTACTGTCAGAACCTAAGCCCTCAGGGCAAGTTCTTAATACCACTTCCATCCTAATATTTTAAAACCTATTTTCCGCCGGACGTGGTGGCTCAGGCCTGTAATCCCAGCACTTTGGGAGGCCGAGGTAAGTGAATCACTTGAGGTTAGGAATTCAAGACCAGCCTGGCCAACACAGTGAAACCCTGTTTCTGCTAAAGAATATAATAATTAGCCAGGCATGAACCTCTAGTCGCAGCTACTCGGGAGGCTGAAGCAGAAGAATAGCTTGAACCCGATGGTGGAGTTTGCAGTGAGCTGGGACTGTACCTTAGCGCTCCAGCCTGGGTGACAGAGAGAGACTCCATCTCTAAATAAATAAATCAATCCTATTTTGTAGAGAAAGTGGAATTGAGGAGTGACTGCTAATCAATATGAGATTTCTTTTTTGGGGGTATATTCTAAAATTAGTTTGTGGTGATATGTCAGGTAAACTGTACATGAACTATCTCAATAAAAAGCTGTTTAGGCTGGGCGCAGTGGCTCACGCCTATAATCCCAGCACTTTGGGAGGCCGAGGCGGGTGGATCATGAGGTCAAGAGATCCAGACCATCCAGGTCAACAAGGTGAAACCCCGTCTCTACTAAAAATACAAAAAATTAGCTGGGCATGGTGGTGCGCGCCTGTAGTCCCAGCTACTCAGGAGGCTGAGGCAGGAGAATTGCTTGAACCCAGAAGGCGGAGGTTGCAGTGAGCTGAGATCGTGCCATTGCACTCCGGTCTGGGTAACAACAGTGAAACTCCGTCTCAAAAAAAAAAAAAAGCTGTTTAAAAAAAATATTTTGCACTGGGCATAGTAGCTCACACCTTTAATCCCAGCACTTTGGAAGGTTGAGGCAGGAGGATTACTTGAGCTCAGGAGTTCAACACCAGCCTGGGCAATATAGTGAGACCACATCTCTACAAAAAAAAAATTGGCTGGCTGGGCGTGCTGGCTCATGTCTGTAATCCCAGCACTTTGGAAGACTGCAGTGGGAAGATCCCCTGAAATCAGGAGTTTGAGACCAGCCTGGCCAACATGGTAAAATCCCATTTCTACTAAAAATACAAAAATTAACCGGGCGTGGCGGTACACGCCTATAATGCCAGCTACTCGGGAGGCTGAGGCAGGAAACTAGCTTGAACCCAGGAGGTGGAGGTTGCAGTGAGCTGAGACTGCACCACTGTACACCACCCTAAGCGACAGAATGAGACTCTGTCCCTCCTTCGTCCCCCTCCAAAAAAAACCTTAGCCAAGCATGGCAATACGTATGCCTATATTCTCAGCTACTTGGGAGGCTAAGGTGAGAGGATCGCTTAAACTCAGAAGGCAGAGAATGCAGTGAGCCACCATCACATCACTGTATTCCAGCATGTGCAGCAAAGTGAGACCCTGTCCCCATCCCCACTACAACATATACATATAGATGTCATTCAAATGGCTGTTACGCTACATATTATAAAACATACTTTACAAAACACTGTTAAAATACCTATCAAAAAACCTAATAGAGGCTGGGCACAGTGGCTCTCACTCCTACAATTCCAGTACTTTGAGAGGCCAATGGGGGCAGATCACTTGAGGTTTGAGACCAGCCTGGACAACATGGTAAAACGCTGTCTCTACTAAAAATACAAAAATTAACCAGGCATGGTGCCTGTAATCCCAGCTACCTGAGAGGTTGATGTAGGATAATCAGTTGAACCAAGGAGGTTGAGGTTGCAGTGAGGCAAGATCACACCATTGCACTCTAGCTTAGGCAACAAAAAGAGACTCCGTGTTTAAAAAAAAAAAAAAACCTAACAGAGAAAAAGACAAGCAGAAACTCATATACCCTAAATTAAGCCAAATATTATGATACTGAAAAATAAACCATGTAAGAACCAGAGATAATCGAGAGCTAAAAGGCCCTTATTAAAGTACAACCACCAAAACCAAAAAGTACAGACTGAACATGACCGCTGAAGGATTTCTTCAGAAAGACTTTTTAAAATTATCTTGAAATAGAAGGTCTTGTTTCTACAAATGAAAACATGAATAAAGTCCTCAATAGTCTGAGCACTTACTCATCATACTGGATATGGTAAATAACGTCTTCATCAGCAGCAACAGAGTCTGAATTAGACGTAGAGGGTACACTGTCCAATTTATTTGTGTTCTCTTTGGATTTATGATTTATATTTCCATTAGTCCTTTTACAAGAACTGCCATTCTTCAGTGGAGTTTTGCCACGTGACTGTCCATCAGAAGCTCTAGTAACACTATGTATGTGTGCTTCAAACCAAGCACCAAGGCCGACATCTCTGGCATCCACCAATTCATTTACCTAAAAAAAGTTTAAAATCAGTTAATGAAGCTTAATTTTGTCTGTTGCTTCAAAAACCTCAATATAACTCAAGTTATTTGTGGGTTATCATGGTAACAATATTTGCAGCCTACTCATATTTAAAGTGATTAACAAGATTAGATCAAGACTATTCTTTCTGGATTGTGCTATCCTAAATCTATTTACTGATATAAAAACTAATTTTCTTCCTAATTTCCTTCAATGAAATAGGTGTTTTATTTAACTGCTCCTTACTGATATATACACTAGACTTTTGAAAATATAATTCTTAGGTACCTAAGAGTCATTCTTGCAAGTCATCCAGTAAGAATGACACTAATGAAAAGCCAGGGCTTTTAACTATTATGACTATTAATCTGTTCCATTCATTTGTTCGTAATCTTCAAGGTAACTTACGCAGTCAGTCCAACCAGAAAACAGTAAAGTATTAAACAGAAAACAAAACTTGAAAATGAGAGAATTATGCACAGTAAAAAAATAAGAGTCTAATGAACCCATTTATACAAAATGGTGAAGTTCCATCACTTGTTAGTAACTCAGTAGGCAAACACGTGTATCTACTATCTCAAAGAACAAAGATAAAATATAAAAATGAACAGGACTGTAATACACAAAATGTAGTCAAGTCTAGTGGCTGATCCAGAGCTAACCCATGCAATCTGACAAAAGGAAAGAGTATTATCAGAGAATTAAGAGTTATAAAATGGAAGGTTAAAAAAAAAATCCTGTCCTCTTAAACACTGTTTAAAAGATCAGGCCAGGCACGTTGGCTCACACTGTAATACCAGCACTTTGGGAGGCCAAGGCGGGTGGATCACTTGAGGTCAGGAGTTTGAGACCAGCCTTGCCAACATGGTGAAACCCAATTTCTACTAAAAATACAAAAATCAGCCGGGCGTGGTGGAGCACGCTTGTAATCCCCGCTATTCAGAAAGCTGAGGCAGGAGAATCACTTGAACCCAGGAGGTGGAGGTTACAGTGAGTTAAGATCATGCCAGTGCACTCCAGCCTGGGCAATAGAGCGAGACTCTGTCTCAAAAAGGGGAAAAAAAAAAAGCCAGAGCCCTTTCAGGACAATAACCAAGAGAAATTCCTTCAACTTTTTTTTTTAAGCCCGTAAAAAGGAAAAAATGAAATCAACACAAGATCACTATTTCATCAAGCAATCTTTTCCTTGAAGATAGAAGAGACCACTTAAGGTGTCTAACATAATTCTGACAGATGGTAAACCCTGTGGGAGAAGTATATACTAAAAGTTAAATATATGCCAGATATTATGCAAGGGTCCTTACTCAGGTATGTCTAATACTAACAAGTCTAATTCCTATTTTACAAAATAAGGAAAGAAAGGCTCTGAGAAATTAACTTGCTTTAGGTTTAAGCTAATGAAATATAAGGTCACGATTTGAAGACATCCTTGACTTTAAAGCTTATGTTCTTGCCATTATACCATGAACCTTGATATAAATGGCAAGATAGGTATACAGGAATTTCAAAGGTAAATGAGGATCTTAGAAATAAGTTACTGAAATAAAGAAAGAGTTCAAACCACAAACTGAGAGAAGGTAGAAAGAATACAGACAAAACAAAAAGTATCAACTGTCAGCCAGGCGCGGTGGCTCAAGCCTGTAATCCAAGCACTTTGGGAGGCCAGGCAGGTGGATCACGAGGTCAAGAGATTGAGACCATCCTGGTCAACGTGGTGAAACCCCGTCTCTACTAAAAATACAAAAAATTAGCTGGGCATGGTGGTGCGTGCCTGTAATCCCAGCTACTCAGGAGGCTGAGGCAGGAGAATTGCCTGAACCTGGGAGGCGGAGGTTGCAGTGAGCCGAGATCATGCCATTGCACTTCAGCCTAGGTAACAAGAGCGAAACTCTGTCTCAAAAAAAAAAAAGTATCAACTGTCACTACCAGAAGAGGTACATTTGACCAAAGAGAGTATATGTAATGAACACAGTAGCAACGAAATAGCTTGAAATACATAGGTTTAAGATTACACAAGAATAAAGAATTTAGGAAAAAAGACAAGCCTAAGAGCCAACCAGCCTGGGTATTACCAAGAATCAGAGATAGAGCATGTTATACATTACATAAATTAATTCATATATTAAATAAACATAGGCTCATTTCTCCCATTGTACTACTAACTGACAAAAACATTTAGTCTCTTGTAGACAAGAGGTTGTAGTAAAAATGAAAATAACCAATGTTAAGGTCCATCATACTTAGGAGAATAAAATGAGGCTACTAATCTGTCACAGACAATCAAAATGTAAGTTTCATATATTACTATAAAAATATTGCTGTAGGGCCGGCCATGGTGGCTCATGCCTATAATCCCAGCACTTTGGGAGACTGAGGTGAATCACAAGGTCAGGATTTCAAGATCATCCTGGCCAATAAGGTGAAACCTAGTCTCTACTAAAAATACAAAAATGAGCTGGACGTGGTGGTGGGTACCTGTAGTCCAAGCTGCTCAGGAGGCTGAGGCAGGGGAATTGCTTGAACCCTGGAGGCGGAGGTTGCAGTGAGCCGAGATGGCACCACTGTACTCCAGCCTGGGCAGTAGAGTGAGACTCTGTCTCAAAGGAAAAAAAAAATTGCTGTAGGAGAGAATGCAGCATATAGTTGATACTAAAATGTTAACAGCAAAAATATATTAAGCTATAATCAACCTTACTAAGGAGGAAGAAGAGGCACAAATGAAGTACTGATTTTGCCTATCAAATATATGATACTAGCAGGCAGATCTAATACCTGCCTACCTTATCATCTAACAATAAAACTAAAAGTTAACAGAAACCTAAATCAACCTCAAAATACTGCCATTGTTTGAACATCAACACACAGAACATAATAGCTCACAAAGATAGGGCATTCTTTATATGCCCTGCCTTTATAACTGGAAACAAGTTACAGATTTTTTTTTTTTCTCGCCCAGGCTGGAGTGCAATGGCGTGATCTCGGCTCACTGAAACCTCTGCCTCCTGGGTTCAAGTGATTCTCCTGCCTCAGCCTCCTGAGTAGCTAGGGTTACAGGCATGTGCCACCATGCCCAGCTAATTTTTGTATTTTTAGTAGAGACAGGGTTTCACCACATTGGCCAGGCTAGTCTCAAACTCCTGACCTCATGATTCATCCACCTCAGCCTCCCAAAGTGCTGGGATTACAGGTGTGAGACACCGGGCCCAGCCCAAGTTATAGATTTATAATTGCATTTATAGCTAGAATTTATAACTGGAAATAAGAACATTTTTTTTTGTTGTTTTTCAGTAGAGAACGTTTTGCCATGTTGGCCAGACTGGTCTCAAACTCCTGACCTCAGGTGATCTGCCTGCCTCTGCCTCTCAAAGTGCTGGGATTATCTTTTTCCTTTTTTTTTAAAGACAGGCTCCTGCTCTGTTGCCCAGGTTGGATGCAGCGTTGTGACCACAGCTCACTGCAGCCTCCTACTGCTGAGCTCAAATTCCTGAGCAGCTAGGACTACAGGCATATGCCACCATACCTAGCTAATGTTATTTCTTGTAGAGTCAGAGTTTGCTATGTTGCTAAGGCTGGGTTTGAACTCCTGGTCTCAAGCAATCCTCTTTCTTGGTCTCTCGTAGTGCTGAGATTACACACGAGGTACTCTGCCTGGCCAAAAAAAAAAACGTATTATCCTACTAAGTACAGTGAGTATCCTACCAAGTACTGCTGTGAGTAACCACTCACAGAAATCAATATAAACTGGGTGGGGGCAGAAATGTTCTTAAATTCAAAACTTTCTGCACATTGGATAGACGTACTAAGTGAGGCAAAATTTGAATGGGCCAAGATGAATGTAAGATGTTAAAGCTGTTTTATAAAGTTTGGGTTTTAAGGGCAGTCCAGAAGAAAAATACTTAGACCTGTATATTAATATGAAAACAGATTATTCTGCCATGGCAACTAATCTAGTACAAATTAACAACTGAAGTAATAAGCTAGAGCAGTAGCAAAACAGCAGAAAAGATGACAAAGAGGAAAACAGAATTTGCCTACATAGAAGCATCTCAATTGTACACACAAGATTTTAATTTATTGATGTAACTGAGTGTCAACACGGAGAGGCCAATGCCACTGAAAGAAGAATTCTTATTTCCCAAGAGAACGGGACATATAGGAAAGCACCAGGATTGGTCAGGAGGCAGAGGGAACTGGGGAAAATTAGGGCCCAGAGACTTTACTGTGTTTTCAATGGGAAAGGTAGGGAAGGGGAAACAAGATGGCTATAGTTTGAATCATGTCAGTGGGCTTTGGATTGTACGAGTGGTCTCTAGTTGTCTGGTACCTGGCCCTGGGTGATAAGCATGGAATACTGGCTTAGTGTGTAAGAGATAAGAGAGGTAGTTAAGTGCATGGACTCAGGATTAGGTGTTTTGTATATGAAAGGCAGGTTCACTGATCAGTTGTTTACTATCTCTAGGAATCAGCCAGCCCTAGGAAGAAGGGCAGTCTCTCCCCCACCAGTAAGGCCCCCCCACCAAAGATGTCAAAACATCACAAAATACACAATTGTTTTTAAAAGATTTATATGGGGAGGGAAGGGACTTGAGCTAAAAAGCTAAAAAAAAAAAGTTTAAGCCAACCATAATTCCACAATTAATAGCTGCATTTATTCACATCAAAGATATAGCTACATTTAGGGTTGGGGGCAGTGGCTCAGGCCTGTCTGTAATCCCAGCACTTTGGGAGGCCAAGGTGGGTGGATCACCTGAGGTCAGGAGTTCAAGACCAGCCTGAGGGACACGGCAATACTCGGGAGGCTGAGGCAGGAGAATCACTTGAATCTGGGAGGTGGAGATTGCAGTGAACTGAGATTGTGCCATTGCACTCCAGGGCAAAGAGTGAAACTCCGTCTCAAAAATAAAAAATAAAAAAAAGATGTAGCCACATTTAGAGAAATAGTCTCCCCTGTCCAAATATTTAATATTTTAAAAACTGAAGTATGGGAGGCAAGGAACTATCATTAAAGAAAGAAAATACCAACAGCAACCATTTGAGGGTTTTACTATATGCTGGGTTATCATTTGCTCTGCTGAAAGCACTCCGGCTCTGCAATTAAACCTAGGTTTGAATTATTCATCTATCATCCACTAGGTGTTACCATGAACAAGTTACTTAATTTGTCCCAGCATCTTGCACTGTATTTGAAATAAAGTTAGAAAATCCATATAACGTGCCAACCCAGCAAGCATACAGTATACACAAATGAAACAACTGTTTCCTTAGTAAGTATCATATGTTCAATGTTAAGATTCATTAAAACTCAGAGTATAGACTGGGTACAGGGGCTCACACCTGTAATCCCAATATTTTGGGAGGTGGAGGGAGGCAGACCACCTGATGTCAGGAGTTTGAGACCAGTCTGGCCAACATGGTGAAACCCCATCTCTGCTAAAAATACAAAAGTTTAGCTGGCGTGGTGGTGGGCGCCTGTAATCCCAGCTACTCAGGAGGCTGAAGCAGGAGAATTGCTTGAACCTGGGAGGGGAAGGTCGCAGTGAGCTGACATGGTGCCACTGCACTCCAGCCTGGGCAACAGAGCAAGACTCTGTCTGGTGGGGGGAAAAAAGATAGTATAATGAGAACAATTTTCAGAGTTGGACAACCTGTATTCTCAGCTTAAATCCCACATTTTTTACCTGTGTATCCCTTGAGCAAATGTGTTTCATGTCTGAACCTCATGGTTCAGAGGCAGAGGGATTACAGGTGTGAGCCACTGTGTCTGGCTGGACTTATCTTTCTTTAATCACAAATTTTAAAATGCAGGGCTGGGTGTGGTGGGTAACATCTGTAATCCCAGCACTTTGGTAGGACGTGGTAGGAGGACTGTTTGAATCCAAGAGTTCAAGACCAACCTAGACAACATAGCGAAACCCTGTCTCTACAAAAAAAACTAAAAATTAGCTGGATATGGTGGCAGAGATCTGTAGTCCCAGTTACTCAAGGAGCTGAGGTAGGAGGATTGCTTAAGCCCAGGAGGTTGGGGTTGCAGTAAGCTATGATTATGCCGGTGCACTTCAGCCTGAGTGACAGAAATGAGAGGTCTCTTTAAAAAAAAAAAATTAATTAAAAAAGCAATATTGTTCTATTTACATAAAGTTCAGCAACTGGAAAATTAGGGATTAGGGTTGCATAAATAGGTGAAAGATTATTAATAGGTTGTTAAAGATTAATATTAAGAAAGTTAGTAAAGAACAAAGAAATGATTACCATATAAGTCTGGGTAGCAGTTACAACTAGGGAAGAGGGAGAGTTATAATCAGGAGGAGGTACCTGGTTAAGTTTCTGGGAGTCTGTTAATCTATTCCATAACTTGGGTGGTGTTTACAGACACTGACCATACTCTCTGTACTGTCTATTACATTTCATACTCAGAAAGATTAAACATCAAGAACTGTAATGTGGACAAAAATAATATACTAAGATATCAATAATTCTGTTTCCAGTACTTTCTATTACACAATGAGTGTAAGAAAACACGTAAGAAGTTTAACAGTGCCACATGCTCACCGAAACTGTAAAGGCCTACAGTCATCATTTAGGCCACAATGACAGACGGCCATTTCAAAAGTACAATCTTTCTGGAGTTATAAAAACCCTCCATATACAAAAACCAAAATTGAAACCAATTTAGGTTTAAAAGTTCACCTTGCTTCAGAAAATTAGTTCCTAATCTAGAGCCAGTGTGATTCAATTTATGTTCAATGTACACACAATGTGAATGGATGGACCCAGCCTCTGTATAATCTTTCATGGCCTCTCCATATGTGGTAGTGGTATCTAGTTTCTTGCAGTAACATATGAAAATATTTGAAACTGGTTACATATTGCTCAGAGTTATCAAATAGGGCAAAATAACGATATTGGGTAATAAATAACTTCAGATGTTAAAAAAAAATTTTTTTTTTGAGATGGAGTCTTGTTCTATCACCCAGGCAGGAGTGCAGTGGTGCAGTCTCAGCTCACTGAAACCTCTGCCACTGGGTTCAAGAGATTCTCCTATCTCAACCTCTGGAGTAGCTAGGATTACAGTCATACACCAGCACGCCTGGCTAATTTTTATATTTTTAGTAGAGACAGGGTTTTGCCATGTTGACCAGTCTGGCTGTGAACTCCTGACCTCAGGTGATCTGCCTGCCTCGACCTCGCAAAGTGCTGGCATTACATGTTTCAGCCACCATACCTGGCCTAAAATTTCATATTAACATATTGTTTAAATGTTTACCCATGCCGGTTTTGAATAAAGGTAATTTGAAAATTCATCTTTTATACCTGTTTATCAAGAGGTTCATAGAACATTTCAGTCAGAAGGAAAACTCTGAAAATGTTTGCTCATCCATAAAGCAATTTCAAGTATAGAAAGCTCTACATCTATAAAAAGAAAATATTTACAAAGTGACATAGGCAAGAAAATAATACAAAGCAATAAAATGCCCAATTTCTAAGTGCCCTATAATCAACTTAAGGTTTTGATATATTATCTACTCAGACTTGTACTATCAGAAATACAAAAAACCCAATACAAATTTTAAACAAATTAATTTGGGCCAGGCACAGTGGTTCACACCTGTAATCCCAGCACTTTGGGGGCTGAGGCGGATGATCACCTGAGGACAGGAGTTCAAGACCAGCCAGGACAACATGATGAAACCTCGTCTCTACTAAAAGTACAAAAATTAGTCAAGCATAGTAGTAGGTGCCTTTAATTCCAGCTACTTGGGAGGCTGAAGCCAGAGAATCACTTGAACCTAGGAGGTGGAGGTTGCAGTGAGCTGAGATGGCACCCCTGCACTCCAGCCTGGGTGACAGAGTAAAATTCCATCTCAAAAATAAAAAAAATAAAGCAAATCATTTCAAAAGTAGCAGCTTCTAAATGGTTTCCAGTTTAGTCAACAAGTCAGTATGTGTTAAAAATTCTGTGAAGGCAGAATACTGATTACGAACATATGCTAGACATCCAAATACTTATGAAATCAACTATCCAGAAATATGTACTTCTATCTGAAAAAACTAAAGTCTCCAGTCAAAATTTCAAATACCTATGATAATTACTAAAGTTCATTCAAAAAAAAAAAGGAAATAAATCTACAGGAGCTTCAACTAAGATTAAACACAGCTCTATTTATTACTGTATGAACAGCAGCCTTGTGAGAATTTAAGTGCTAGGTTCCAATGTGTTCCTAAATGGGGAAAGGGAACCTTAATGTAAAATTTACTTGCCAATTTGTATAACCAAGAAGCAGGTGAACTGAAATTTGAAACCAGGTCTGATGACAAAACTCAAGTCTTTAACATCTATACTACATTGTAATAGCAAGTAGAAGAGATGTCAAATAGAGTTTAAATTCTGTAGTTCACAGCCAAAGCAATAACACTGAAAAAGAAAAACCAGAGATCTGCAGAGAAAAGTAATTTCTCCTGATGATCTTCTGAATTAGACTGAGGAGGGAAGAGAAAAAACAATGGTGGGGTATTGAGAAGGTTGCTAAATAGAAATTTGAGCTGACCTGAACTGCCTGACCTTGATTAACCTCAGATGTGCAAATACATAAACTGGCCTTCCTTTGAAAGCAAATTCATCCAGTCACTGCCAAAACAATCAATTCAAAAGCAGCAGCTTCTAAATTCTGGTCAAAGACAAAAAGTAATAATATAAGTTTAATATACAGAAGGTTACATAAACATTCATAAATGTATACATACACACCTTAGTATAAATATGTATTATTTCCTTGCTGTCTGTTGAAGGCTCTAAAAGCAATGGCACATGAATACTAAGGCGAATACCTGGAGACCAGACTTTCGTTTTATTTTTTAATTTTTTAAGTAATTCATCTTTTTTGAGACAAAGTCTCACTCTGTTGCCCAGGCTGGAGTGCAGTGACACAAACTCCGCTCACTGCTACCTCCACTTCCCGGGTTCAAGCTATTCTCCTGCCTTAGCCTCCTGAGTAGCTGGTATTATAGGCATGTGCCACAATGCCCGGCTAGAGTGAGTGTGTGTGTGTGTGTGTGCGTGTGTGTCATGACGCCCGGCTAATATGTGCGCATGTGTGTGTGTGTATCTTTAGTTAGAGACAGAGTTTCACTATGTTGACCAGGCTGGTCTTGAACTCCTGACCTGAAGTGATCTACCTGCCTCAGCCCCCCAAAGGGCTGAGATTACAAGCCTGATACACCGTGCACAGTCCCTACCATTTGACAAAGGAACCAGGGAATTTTGAAGAAAGGTTAATTCTAGGACTGAAGCAGGAAATATACAAGAAGTACTTGAAGCATGTTGCAGTGCTAGAAAGTAAGATAATATGATGGATAGGAGAGGGATCCAACATGGCCAAAGAGGAGCTCTGGATTGCAGCTCCCAGGGAAAACACAGAGAGTGAGTGATTACTGCATTTCCAAACGAATTTTTACTGCCCACAGACCAGGAGATTCCTGGGCAGAAAAGCGTTATGATCCCCCAGTGCGGCTGTTGCAGCCAGAGAAGGGGGTCTCCACATAGTAACTCACAAAAATCCAGGCGCCTTTTCAACTGGCAACTGGAATGCCTGGGAGACAGAGTCGCCTGTGCAACCGAAAAAAAATAAGGGGGGACTGAAACAGAGAGCCAGGTGATCTGACTCTACTGGTCCCACCACCACGAATACCAGCAATCTGAAACGCTCTGTATTGAGAGTTTCAGCTCTGTGGGGGAAGGGCGCCCACCATCACCCAGGAAGCCCATCATTACCGAGGCAGTTCTAATTATACCTCTATAAATAAAACTGCAAGGAAGTTCACAAAGCAGCTGCGCAGAGTCCACGGCAGCTCACCAACGCCTCTACTGGCAGATTGTGACTAGGCTACCTCCTCACTGGGCACGGTATCTCTGAAAAAAGGCAGCAGCATGACAGAAACTTAAAAATAAAGCTCCACCTTCTGGGGACAGAACACCTGGAACAAAAAGGTGGTAATGAGCTCCACTGTAGCAGACTTAAACGTACCTGCCCAGCAGCTCTGAATGAACAACAGAGCTCACAGCTGAGCACTTGAGCTTCTATAAATGACAGACTGTCTCCTCAAGCAGCTCCTCAACCGCCGTATATCCAAAGAGACACCTCGTAAAGGAGAGCTCAGGCTGACGTCTAGCGGGTATCATTCTGGGACAAAGATATCAGAAGAAGAAACTGCCAGCAACCCTTACTGTTCTGCTGCCACTGCAGGTGATCCCCAAGCAAGCAGGGTCTGGAGTGGATCTCCAGTAGTCTTAGAGCAGAGGGGCCTGTTAAAAGGAAAACTAAGAAACAGAAATAATGTCATCATCAACAAACAGGACATCCACTCAGAGACCGCATCTGAAAGTCACCAACTACAAAGACCACATCGAAATAAATCCACAAAGATGAAAAGAAACCAGCATAAAAAGGGATAAAACACCCAAAACCAAAACACATCTCCTCCACCAAGGGATCACAACTCCTCACCAGCAAGGGAACAAGACTAGATGAAGAAGGAGTCTGATGAATTGACAGAAAGAGGCTTCAGAAGGTGGGTAACAACAAACTTTTCTGAGCTAAAAGAACATATTCTAACCCAATGCAAAGAAACTAAGAACCTTTAAAAAAGTTTGACAAAATGCTAACAAGAAAAAACAGCTTAGAGAGGAAGATAAGTGAATTCATGGAGCTGAAAAACACAACACGAGAACTTTGCAAAGCAAACAGAAGTTTCAATAGCCCAACTGACCAAGCAAAAGAAAGAATATCAGAGACTGAAGATAAACTCAATGAAATAAAATTTTTGAGAAGGCAAAATCAGAGAGAAATGAATAAAAAACAAACAAAGCCTCCAAGAAATATGGGATTATGTGAGGAGAACTAATCTACATTTGATAGGTGTACCTGAATGGGATGGAGAGATTTAATTCAAGCTGGAAAACACTCTTCAGGATATTATCCAGGAAAACTTCTCCAACCTAGCAAGGCAGGCCAAAATTCAAGTCTAGGAAATACAGAGACCACCACAAAGATATTCCTCCAGAAGAGCAATCCCAAAGCAAATAATGGTCAGATTTGCCAGTGTTGAAATGAAGGAGAAAATGCTAAGGGCAGCCAGAGAGAAAGGTCAGGCTACCCACAAAGGGAAGGCCATCAGACTCACAGTGGATCTCTCAGCAGAAACCCTACAAGCCAGAAAAGAGTGGTGGTCAATATTCAACATCCTTAAAGAAAAGAACTTTTTCAGCCTAGGATTTCATATCCAGCTGAACTAAGTTGCATAAGCAAAGGAGAAATAAAATCCTTTAAAAACGAGCAATTGCTCAGAGATTTCATCACCACCAGGCCTGCTTTACAACAGCTCCTGAAAGAAGCAATGAACATAGAAAGGAACAACCAGTAAAAGCCACTCCAAAAACATAATACCAAATTAAAAGAACAGTGACACGATGAGAAACTGCATCAACTAACAGGCAAAACAACCAGCTAGCACATCAAAATGGCAGGATCAAATTCACACATAACAATATTAACCTTAAATGTAAATGGGCTAAATGCCCCAATCAAAAAACAAAGACTGGCAAATTGGATAAAAAAAAGTCAAAACCCATTGTTGTGCTGTATCCAGGAAACCCATCCCACATGCAAGGATACACTAAGGTTCAAAATAAAGGGATGGAGGAAGATTTACCAAGCCAATGGAGAGCAAAAAAAGCAGGAACTGCAATCCTAGTCTCTGATAAAACAGACTTTAAACCAACAAAGATCAAAAGAGACAAAGAAGGACATTACATAATGGTAAAAGGATCACTGCAACAAGAAGACTAACAATCCTAAATATATACGCACCCAATACAGGAGCACCCAGATACATAAAGCACGTTCTTAACGACCTACAAAGAGACTTAGACTCCCACACAATAATAGTGGGAGACTTTAACACCCCATTGTCAGTATTAGATCAACAAGACAGAAAATTAACAAGAATATCCAGGATTTGAACTCAAACCTGGACCAAGAAAACCTAATAGACATTTATAGAACTCTCCACCCTAAATCCACAGAATATACATTCTTCTCAGCACCACATCACACCTACTCTAAAACTGACCACATAATTGGAACTAAATCACTCCTCAGCAAATACAAAAGAATGGAAATCATAACAAACAGTCTCTCGGGCCACAGTGCAATCAAGTTAGAACTCAGAATTCAGAAACTAACTCAGAAACGCACAGCTTCAATGGAAACGGAATAACTGGCACTTGAATGCTGACTGTATAAACAATGAAATGAAGGCAGAAATAAAGATGTTATTCAAAACCAAGGAGAATGAAGACACAACATACTAGAATCTCTGGGACACATTTAAAGCAGTGTCTAGAGGAAAATATACAGCAATAAATGCACACGAGAAGCAAGGAAAGATCTAAAATCAAAACCCTATAATCAAAATTGAAAGAGCTGGAGGAAAAAGATCAAAAAAACTCAAAACCTAGCAGAAGACAAGAAATAACTAAGATCAGAGCAGAACTGAAGGAGATAGAGACACAAAAAAACCCTTCCAATAATCAATAAATCCAGGAGCTGGTTTTTTTGAAAAGATCAACAAAATAGACCACTAGCCAGATTAATAAAAAAGAAGAGAATAATCAAATAGATGCAATAAAAAACGACAAACAGGATATCACCACAGATTCCACGGAAATACAAACCACCATCAGAGATTACTACAAACAACTCACTCCATATAAACCAGTAAACCAGGAAGAAATGGATAAATTCCTAGACACTCGCATCCTCCCAAGCCTAAACCAGGAAGAAGTCGAAACTCTGAATAGACCAATAACAATGGCTGAAGTTGAGGTAGCAATTAAGAGCCTATCACCCAAACAAAGCCCAGGTCCAGATGGGTTCACAGCAGAATTCTACCAGACATACAAAGAGGAGCTGGTAACACTCCTTCTCATTATTCCAAACAATCCAAAAAAAGGGAATCCTTCCCAAATCATTTTATGAGACCAACATCATCCTGATACCAAAACCCGCAGACTCAACCAAAAAAGAAAACTTCAGGCCAATAACCATGATGAGCATAGATGCAAAAATCTTCAATAAAATACTGGCAAATCGACTGCAACAGCACATCAAAAAGCTTATCCATCATGATCAAGTAGGCTTCATCCAGGAGATGCAAGGCTGGTTCAAAATACCCAAGTCTACAAACATAATTCAATGAATAAACAGAACCAAACACAAAAACCACGATTACCTCAATAGATACAGAGAAGGCCTCTGACAAAATTCAACAGCCCTTTATGCTAAAAACTCTCAATAATGTAGGTATAGACAGAACGTATCTCAAAATAATAAAAGCTATTTACAACAAACCCACAGCCAATATCATACTGGATGGGCAAAACCTGGAAGCATTCCCGTTGAAATCTGGCACTAGAAAGGATGCCCTCCCTCACCACTCCTATTTAATATAATTTTGTAAGTTCTAGCCAGAGCAATCAGGCAAGAAAAAGAAATAAAGTGCATTCAGTTAGGAAAGGAGGAAGTCAAATTGTCTCTATTTGCAGACAACATGACTGTATATTTAGAAGACCCCATCATCTCAGCCCAAAATCTCCTGAAACTGATAAGAAACTTCAGCAAAGTCTCAGGATACAAAATCAATGTGCAAAAATCACAAGCATTCCTATACACCAATAACAGAGCCAAATCAAGAACGAATTGCCATTCACGGTTGCTACAAAGAGAATAAAATACCTAGGAATACAACTAACAAAGGATGTAAAGGACCTCTTCAAGGAGAAGTACAAAGCACCGCTCAATGAAATAAGAGAGGACACAAACAGATGGAGAAACATTCCATGCTCATGGTTAGGAAGAATCAGTATCGTGAAAATGGCCATCTTGCCCAAAGTAATTTACAGATTCAATGCTATGCCCATCAAGCTACCAATGACCTTTTTCACAGAACTGGAAAAAACCACCTTAAACTTCATATGGAACCAAAAGAGAGCCCGCACAGCCAAGTCAATTCTAAGCAAAAAGAACAAAGTTGGAGGCATCACACTATCAGACTTCAAACTATACTACAAGGCTACGGTAATCAAAACAGCATGGTACTGGTACCAAAACAGAGACATAGACCAATGGAACAGAACAGAGGCCTTACCACACATCTACAACCATCTGATCTTTGACAAACCTGACAAAAACAAACAATGGGGAAAGGATTCCCTGTTTAATAAATGGTGTTGGGAAAACTGGCTGGCAGCATGCAGAAAGCAGAAACTGGACCCCCTACCTGACACCTTATACTAAAACTAACTCCAGATAAATTAAAGACTTAAACATAAGACCTAACACCATAAAAACCCTAGAAGAAAACCTGGGCAAAACCATCCAGGACATAGGCATAGGCAAGGACGTCATGACTAAAACACCAAAGGCATTGGCAACAAAAGCCAAAATAGACAAATGGGATCTAATTAAACTCCAGAGCTTCTGAACAGCAAAAGAAACAATCATTAGAGTGAATCAGCAACCAACAGAATGGGAAAAATTTTTTTTGTAATCTATTGACAAAGGGCTAATATCCAGAATCTATAAAGAACTAAAACAGATACAGAAAAAAAAAAACAATCCCATTCAAAAATGGGCAAAGGATATGAACAGACACTTTACAAAAGAAGACATACATGAGGCCAACAAACATGAACAGATGCTCATCATCACTGGTCATTAGAGAAATGCAAATCAAAACTACATTGAGATACCATCTCACGCCAGTTAGAATGGCAAGCATTAAAAAATCTGGAGACCACAGATGCTGGAGAGGATGTGGAGAAATAGAACACTTTTACACTGTTGGTGGGAGGGTAAATTAGTTCAACCATTGTGGAAGACAGTGTGACGATTCCTCAGGGACCTAGAAATAGAAATTCCATTTGACCCAGCAATCCCATTACTGGGTATATATCTAAAGGATTATAAACTGTTCTACTATAAGGACACATGCACACCAATGTTCACTGCAGCACTGTTTACAATAACAAAGACTTGGAATCAAGCCAAATGCCCACTGATGATAGACTGGACAGGGAAAATGTGGCATATATACACCATGGAATACTATGCAGCCATAAAAAACCCTAAGCTCCTGTCCTTTGTGGGGACATGGATGAACCTGGAAACTATCATTCTCAGCAAACTGACAGAAGAACAGAAAATCAAACACCATATGTTCTCACTCATAGGTGGGTGGTGAACAAATGGGAACACATGGACACAGGGAGGGGAGCATCACACACTGGGGTCTGTTGGGGGGAAATTGGGGAGGGACAGCGGAGGGGTGGGGAGTTGGGGAGAGATAGCATGGGGAGAAATGCCAGATATAGGTGATCGGGAGGAAGGCAGCAAATCACACTGCCATGTGTGTACCTATGCAACAATGTTCCATGTTCTTCACATGTACCTCATAACCTAAAACGGAAAAAAAAAAAAAACACCCCACAATAATGGGGATATGTCAACTGGACACAGCCATCAAATAAACGAGCTTCCAATGGCCAAAGCAGAACAATTTGAGCATGAGTTCATACTGATGTAAATGTCTCAATAAATAACTGGTAAAGAAAAGACATCTCCCATGTTAAGTAATTTTAAATAATTTTTGTAGATACTCTGCCCTCAAAGCAGCGAAGCACTTTAACTCCCCACTCCTTAAGTGTGGACTATACATCATAACTTTCTCTCAAACAGCACAGTATGGAAAGACAGGAACAGGGTGTGGAGGGTAATTTAACATGGAGAAACTTGACAAACACTACCCCAGCCAGATGATTAAGGTTCACATCAGCGTTAATATTACTGACGTAAAACCTAAGTTATACTTAGCACATTTACAATATTGACAGTATGTGCCCTAGTTACGTGATGAAAATAACTCTGTGGTCTTCCTCCCCAAAACAAATCCAGACAAATAAGGAAAACAAATGAATCCTAATACGGGGAGATATTACAAAATACCTGACCAGAACTCCTCAAAATGGTCATGGTAATTGGAAAAAAAAAAATCCTGAGAAACTGTCACAGCCAATGTCAAAAGAGATGTGAAAACTAAACACAGTATAGTATCCTAGTGGGATTCTGGAACAGAAAGAGGACATTAGCTAAAAGCTAAGGAAATATGGGTCATTAATTTCAACAAATATAACATACTACTAACTTAAGTTGTTAAGAGGCAAAACTAGGTGTGCAGTATATGGGACCTCTACCTTCAATTTTGCTGTAAATTTAAAGCCAACCTAAAAAAAGTTTATTTATTTAAATATAATGATGGAGGTGGTAACACAAATAAAAAAATAATAATGTAAAAAAATGTAGAAAGTATTGGTATTTAAATGATGGATGAAATCAACAGGTAACACAGAAAAAAAGGGCAAGTTGGCTTAATTTATGTAAGTCTTAACTTATTCCCAGATTTTACCTTTTTTTATTGCAAATTTTTTTCCTGTTCTAATTGATGTAAAAATTTCTTGAGCTCTCAGTAGCTCAACGTTAAATTTGAAGACAGCCACTTTGTTGATTGCTCATAACTTTCTGAAACATTTTCTCAGCTTTCCCAGGTATCCATAAACTGTAACTTTGCCTTCTCTACTATTTACATTTTATTTTGTTCTCCTGATTAACTGCATTATCTAGTACTTCCAGATAGATGTCAAATAAGGAGGCATTAATTGGCTTCCTTGTCTGGCTTGTCATTAAAGGGAATACTGGTGTAGAATGTGGTTTGAAATATTAACCTATTTTATCTGTTCCTCTTACCAGGAGTTTCCTTTAAAAAAAAAAAGTCACAAATGACTTGAGTTTGTATTTAAATGCAGAAAACATTTTAAATTAATTTGTTTTCTTTGGTTTATTAGTACAGTGAATTATACTAAAACATTTTCTAATAATGAACTCTCCCCACATCCTGACAAACCATATTTGCTTAAAGTAATATGTTTTTAATAAGCAACCGTGATTTTTAAAAAAGCAAGTTAAATAAGTCACCATAATTATATTTGCTGACTAGAACTTAGGTTTTCTATCAATGTTAGTGATGTTGATGTGCTTATCATGTTTTAGTAGCAATATGAAACTCAATTTATAAAGCAATAGGTAGTTTTCCTTCTTTATGTTGTGGCTCAATTTAGGTAATATTATAATGATCTATTCCTCATAGGTGTAAAACAATTCAGCCACTCAAGCCTTTTTTGCAACATAGTTCTGTTCTATCTTTTCTTAATCTTGCTATATACATGTATAGATCTGTTGGCATTTTTCCATATATCCAGAATTATCTCCATTTGAATCATCTTGAATAATTTACTTCATGTACCAATTTTTAAATTTTTTGTCTTAAATGCTTTGAAAAACAGTTTAGGCGCCCATTTATCCTAACTGGTAAGAATTAAGAAAAAGTAGGCCGGGCGCGGTGGCTCAAGCCTGTAATCCCAGCACTTTGGGAGGCCGAGGCAGGTGGATCACGAGGTCAAGAGATCGAGACCATCCAGGTCAACATGGTGAAACCCCGTCTCTACTAAAAATACAAAAAATTAGCTGGGCGTTGTGGCGCACGCCTGTAATCCCAGCTACTTGGGAGGCTGAGGCAGGAGAATTGCCTGACCCCAGGAGGCGGAGGTAGTGGTGAGCCGAGATTGCGCCATTGCACTCCAGCCTGGGTAACGAGAGCGAAACTCCATCTCAAAAAAAAAAAAAAAAAAGAAATAAGAAAAAGTTACAAGGATAGGAAAGGATAAAGCAAAACTGCCATTTGATTATTTCTATGCTATTTCTTAGACTTTGAAAAGGTTGCTGGTTACAAATGGCAAATCAATTTCATTTCTATGTATCAGCAAACAAATTACTATTTTAGAAGACAACCATACATAATTTCATCAAAAACAAAGCGACCAGAAATAAAGCAAAATATTAAATATATAAAGAGAACTAACTAAGACGTCAAAGATCTAAGTCAACTGGGCACGGTAGCTCACACCTGTAATCCCAGCACTTTGGGAGGCCAAGCAGGAAGATCACTTGACCCCAGCAGGTGAAGGCTACAGTGAGCCGTGTTCATGTCACTGCACTACAGCCTGGGTTACAGAGCGAAACCCTGTCTCCAAAAAAAAGTAAAGAAAATATCTAAATTAATGGAGAAGTCAAGTCTTTTAATATTCATGAATTAAAAGACTCGACATTGTAAAGATGTTGATTCTCCAAGCTGATCTATAGATGCAGTCCACACAGAATCCCAGCAGATTATTTGTACAGCTTTGACAAGCTATTTCTACAGTTTTTGTATGCAAATATTAAAACGCCAAGAAAACCAAGAGACCCTGAAAGAGCAAAGAAATTTGGGACATAGGAGAGAGGAAGATCAAAACAGTCTATAAGGCTACAAGTCTATAAGGCTACAGTATTCTTAAAGTATAAGAACAGAGATAGACAAATAGACCAATGAAACAAAGTATAGTAATTCAGCAGTACCCTGTGGGTGAACAACTAGCACTTCTGTTCCCTAGGTAGAAGTTCTTGAACATATGCACCAGGATAACAGAAGATTAAAAACAGCACTGTTTAAAACAGCTGAAACTATAAACAGCCCAGGTCGTACGAATTATGGATTAGATAAGTATACCATGGTATGGTAATAAAATGGAATGATATAATAGTGAAAAGGAATAAAACACAGCTATATGCAGAGAATCTTTCAATGTTGAGAAAAAGTAGAATTCCATTATATAGATTCAAATATAGACAAAACATATAGCCTAGAGAATCACATACAAGTAACAAAACTAAAGAAAAAAAAATTGAGCAAAGAAGTCAGAACAAGTAGTTTGCCTCTTAAGGAGACAGTAGGAGAAATGTTCTGATAGGAACACACCAGAGTCTTTAAAAAGGTTATTTTAATCATTCTACTTCTTAACCTTGGTGCAATTACACAAGTGTCTCCTTTATTTATCTTTAAACTGTACGTATATATCTTCACTCATCTATGTATTTCATAGCAATTTCAAAAAGACTACTTTTAAAAGTTATGATATTGGCTGGGTGCAGTGGCTCACACCTGTAACCCCAGCACTTTGGCAGGCTGAGGTGGGTGGATCATGGGGTCAAGAGATTGAGACCATCCTGATCAACATGGTGAAACTCTGTCTCTACTAAAAAACACAAAAATTAGCTGGGGGTGGTGGCGTCTGCCTGTGGTCCCAGCTACTCAGGAGGCTGAGGCAGGAGAATTGCCTGATCCCGGGAGGCAGAGGTTGCAGTGAGCTGAGATCGCACCACTACACTCCAGACTGGTGCCTGGCGACAGAGCCAGATTCTGTCGCAAAATAAAAAAAAAGTTACAATATTAACATCCCAATCTTTATTTTCCAACGGCAATCAACATTTACTTGTTCACAACATCATGAACAGAAAAGAGATTTATTTGTATTCTCACAACAGTAAGCCTGAAGAAAACAACATACCTTATATATTCCAAAGCCAGGATCAATAAGACGGACACGAGCTGATGTAGATGGCTGACTGGAAGATCCCACCCTCGGAGCTTTCTTTACTTTAGGTGAACTATTAGAACAGGGTTTTGCCTCAGTCTGTGTAGATGTGCCAGGAAGATGATCAAGGTCTGGGCGAACTAGCAGCTGAATTATATCATTCAGTCCAACATCGTAGTCAAATAAGGTATATCCATTTTCCAACTAGAAAAAAAAGAAAAAATACTGAAATGTTTCTCTAAAATGTATTTTCTTACATTTCAGTTGCTCAAATGTCCTAGCCAAACTTAAAATCCATACCACTATAATTCGGTGAGTTTAAAACCATTCTAATTACTTAATGGCCTCTGATGTCAGCATCTTCTCTGGACCCCAATAAATTCTTATTACTCCATATTAACTAGAGAACACGGCTAGCCATTTAAACAAAAAATAGGCCGGGCTCCCTGGCTCACATCTGTAATCCCAACATTTTAGGAAGCCAAGGTGGCAGGATCACCTGAGCCCAGGAGTTCCAGATCAGCCTGGGTAACACAGCAAGACTTCATCTCTACAAAAAAAAAAATAAACACACACAATAAAAAACTTAGGTGTGGTGGCACATGCCTGTGGTCCCATCTACTAAGGAGGGTGGGGTGGGAGGATCACTTCAGACTAGGAGGTTGTGGCTACAGTGAGCTGTTATCATGCTACTGCATATCTGGGCCACAGAGACCCTGTCTCAAAAATAAAATAAATAAAATCCAAAATGTCTCATCATTGCTGTAACCTTATGACCTACACAGAAAAACGCTAAACTAGGTTTCATTTTTCAAGTTTTATTTTTAATCAGTGCCTGAATCAACTTCAAGAAAGGTGAATTTTCAAAGTTGCTTTATAACCTTACATTCATAAAGACATTAAGTCATCAGCTCAGTGTTTCACTTTTGTGTGTGTGTGTGTGTGAGATGGAGTGTCGCTCTGTCGCCCAGGCTGGAGTGCAGTGGCATAATCTCAGCTCACTGCAACCTCCCAGATTCAATTGCTAGAATCACTGCCTCCCAGATTCAAGCAATTCTCCTGCCTTAGCCTCTTGAGTAGCTGGGACTACAGACAACCACCATGTCCAGCTAATGTTTGTACCTTCAGTAGAGATGGGGTTTCAACGTGTTAGCTAGGATGGTCTCAATCTCTTGACCTTCTGATCTGCCCGCCTAGGCCTCCCAATGTGCTGGGATTACAGGCGTGAGTCACTGCACCCGGCCGTGTTTCACTGTTTAAAAAAAGATATTAAGTCGGTGGGCCATGGTGGCTCACACCTGTAATCCCAGTATTTTGGGAGGCCGAGGAAGGCAGATCACCTGAGGTCAGGAGTTCAAGACCAGCCTGACCAACATGGAGAAACCCCATCTCTACTAAAAATACAAAATAAGCCAGGTGTGGTAGCGGGTACCTGTAATCCCAGCTAACCTGTAATCCTAGCTACTCAGGAGGCTGAGGCAGGAGAATCGCTTGAAGCCGGGAGGGTGGAGGTCTCGGTGAGCCATTGTGCCACTGCATGCCAGCCTTGGCAACAAGAGTGAAATTCTATCTCAAAAAAAAGTGGGGGAGGGACATTTGGAAAGCAGCAACAGGAAGGAAAAAGGCAATCATGTGACTGGAGTGATGTATCTAACGCAAGCCAAGGAACAAGATTTCCAGCAAAGTGTAAAGAAGGATCCCACCAACAGAGGTATCAGAGGATGGCCCTACTGACCCCTTGCATTCTAGCCTGCAGAACTGTGAGACAGTAAATTTCTATTGTTTTAAGCCATCTAGGTTTTGATACATTGGTATAGAAGCCCTAGGAACCTAAGTCTCCATTTTGTTTCTTTATATAAAGTTCAGTTGGCAATTTCACTATGATACAATGAAAGAAAACTCAACTCCTTTCAGGCCAGAACTATCATTTTCCCAGAAACATAATATTTAAATTGCTCATGTTCTAGTCTTCGTATGTATTACTTTTTTCTTTTTTTCATCTTTTAGACCAAGTCTCGCTGTCACCCAAGCTGGAGTGCAGTGGCGTGATCTTGGCTCACTGCAACCTCTACCTGCTAGGTTCAAGTGATTCTCCTGCTTCAGCCTCCCAAGTAGCTGGGACTACAGGCCCATTCTGCCATGCCCAGCTAATTTTTTGTATTTTTAGTGCAAATGGGATTTCACATGAAACCCAAAAATACAAAAGATCTAATGCCAGGATCGGTTACTTTTCAACACCCACAACTCTAACATAATAAGACCATATTTGAGAAGTCAACCAAAAGGAAATAAAAGTATGTCCTGAATTTTTTTTAAACTTTTAATCTACTAGATCAGGTATTTGAATTCAGGCGGTCCAAGAACCCAACAAGCACTATATCAAACACTGCAAGTATTCACGTTTGTCAAATAGAACAAGGTATCAAGAATTTCACAAATTTCTTAGTCAGGGAATTAACTTATAAACCGCCTCACCAATTAGCATGCTTACTCTAAATAAGCCTAAGTCGTATCCCAAGTCAGTAAGCAAGTAAACCCTAATAAGGGTAGGGATGTGAATATTGCTTTCTTGATTAAAAACAAAAACAAAAAAAGAACATCCTCTAGTCTTAAACTCCTGTGGTAGAGGCAAAAAAACCCAAAAAACTCAAGGAGCAAACACTGCATTCACATCATCATTTTAACATTCTCTAACAGCCCCCACAAAAAAACCCAAACAAACTACCTAATTCCGGAGGTGATGAAGAAACATAAGATACAACTGACAGACATTATGACTATTTTTAAAAGGAAGTGATCCAAGATAATAAACTCTAACAATATAAAACATGCGAATTAACTGGTAGGATATTTCCAAAAATGAAGATAGCAATTAAAGTGGTAAAACTATTAGAAATTGAAAGAACATTTTTCCACTGAAGTTTGAGGAACCAGAGTCAGAGGGATGTTGGGGCTATTTCTACATTCAACTCCTGGTTGGAGTCTACCAAATGACTGTCAAGAGTAAATACAAGCTGTTTCAAGTGGTACTTTTAAAAACTTGATTTGACAGGAAAAATGTCATAAGTTACAGCATATGTCTAAGCAAATGTCTAAGCATTTCAAGGAAGGCATGAGGCCCTATATTAAGTTATATCCACAGTAAAATATAATCACCTTACCTCATGCTTGCTATGACAGGCTTTTTAAACTCAGTTCCACTCCTTCCCTATTTCATGGGTACTCCCCTCCAGTCTTCCTACAATAGTGATTGTTACCTATTACATTAACACGTTCCACACAGCTTTATTCCACAAAGCTTCACATATTATGAAGAGCAGTGAAGTGTTGAGATGTTTTACTTGAAAAGTACTGAAGTTCTTCCATATTTAATTGAAGTGAAGATTGAGAGTAATCTCTGACACTCAAATTACGCTCCAAGTAGAGAAGAAAGGAAGGGGTCATTTAGATATTACAAACATCTATGTGTCAGAAGCATGTAACTTAGGTCCATCAATGTTTCAGAACTAAATGTTTGAGAGCTGCTATACCCAAAGATGGAGATGCAGGATTTACAATACTAAAAAATCAAGAATAACTGGTTAAGCATTTTTTTGTCAGACCGGGTCTGAATTTTTACTGGGTGGAAAAAAGAAATTCCAGGTAACAAGAACTGCAACAATGATGCAAGGGAATACTAGAAAGTACACCCCAAGTGGAAGTGGATGAGAGGGAAGTGGGGAAGTCATTCCCAAGCAACTACTGACTAGGGATGCCAGTGAAGGGCATAACAACATTCATATATTTATCACATATTATATATATGTTGTATACACATCATGTGTAACATATACATAGATATTCCTTTAAATAGCAAGTACTTTTATATTGTGTGAAAACCAAGGAGGAGGGGCAACTTCTTTTCCCACTATGGTTCATGCCCCACATTGTAATCTTTTTTTTTTAGACGGAGTTTCGCTCTTGTTACCCAGGCTGGAGTGCAATGGCGCGATCTCAGCCTGCAACCTCCGCCTCCTGGGTTCAGGCAATTCTCCTGCCTCAGCCTCCCGAGGAGCTGGGATTACAGGCACGCGCCACCATGCCCAGCTAATTCTTTTGTATTTTTAGTAGAGACGGGGTTTCACCATGTTGGCCAGGATGGTCTCGGTCTCTTGACCTCGTGATCCACCCGCCTGGCCTCCCAAAGTGCTGGGATTACAGGCTTGAGCCACCACGCCTGGCCCCATTGTAATCTATTTTAAGGTCATCTCTAGAGTGGTAAGGAGTGAAAGAATGACAGGAGAGGAGGGGGAATCCTTTAAAACAGGAAAAACTCCGGATTCTCAAAAGATTTAGAGATCCACCAACATAATAACTCTTCCTCAAAAAGACCCAATCCTCAGCGTGCCTCAAACTCAACTTCCCAGATAAGAATGTTCACAGCATGTTACCCTATTCTAACCAGAACTTACATACAACCCTGAATTGGAGGTCTCTATTTTGACTCTCAAGAGTGGAGTCAAGGCTGGGCAAGGTGGCTCACACCTGTAATCCCAGCACTTTTAGAGGTGGAGGTGAGCGGATCACAGGTCAGGAGATACCATCCTGCCCAACATGGGAAAACTCCGTCTCTACCAAAATACAAAAACTTAGCAGGGCATGGTGGCGCCCACCTGTAGTCCCAGCTACTCCAGAGGCTGAGGCAGGGTAATAATTGCTTGAACCAGGGAGGAGGATACAGTGAGCCAAGATGGGGCCACTGCACTCCAGCCTGGAGACAGCAAGACTCCGTCTCAAAAAAAAAGGTGGAGTCAATTCAATTAACACCGCTTCTTCAATTTCATTTACATACAGATCACCTGGGAACGTTGTTAAACTACAGATTCTGCTTCAGTAGGTCAACTTCAGTAGGTCTGGCGTGAGATTCTAGGTAAAGCTAATGCTGCTGATCCTGAGAATCCAGAGACCATACTTTGAATAGTGAGAGACTATCTTTCAACATTCATTTTCTAAACAGCAAGTGGTTGTCAATTCAACTACTTGCAGTTCTGGGGTGAGCTGACCATCTATAATAAATATCCACAAGCGATTCTGATGTATACCAAAGATTAAAAGCAGCAACCTAATTTACGAATGGGGCATGGGGGGGTACTACTCAAACAAAAATAAATGTCGTGTGTACAATTTTCGACATTTTTCACTACGTGGCAGTAAAGCATCTTGAAGAAGGGGTACCTTTTTCCAATGAGGACACGGTATTTTAAAATACCAGTGAGGACATGGTATTTTACAGGATGGGGACTGTGATACAAATCTAGTAGTAGCTGCCTACTACAGGCAGGCTACCTCATCTGTGGAGCTCCAAAGACCAATAAAGATAACACTCATTGCCATAGTTACTGGTCAGCTCATAAGGAAGTGAACACAGCTGGTACAAATGACCTTTCTTTTCTGTCTCCAAGTTAATGGCTGGCATGAATGGTTTATTTCTCATCCCTACTGGTTTATCACTGGGCTGAAGAAAAGTAGTGAATTATCGACTATGAGGAGGAAGTGTAAGGTTGTTATCCTCAGTTTTCCCTGGAATCTGGAATGAGCTTCCTGGTTTACTCAAAGTCTACTTTGTTTCCTTGAATTTAACCCAATCTCGTATTAGATAATTATTTTAAAATATTTGATAAAAAAAGATTTTAGGGGTATTGCCCAGGAACATCCTTCATTTCTATCTGATGCTGAAATCACCAGTGCCCTAGGAATTCAGGTACTGTTTGTCCTTAGCTAAACAACAAAATATAGAAGACTTGATTATATGCTTTTTCACTTATGATCAAAAGGAAAAGGTATCAGCCACGTGAGTCACAGCAAAACAAACCTATGTAGTGTACAACTATTTCAAAAGCAAGGCTTACAACTAAATATCTGTTTTTACAAGTCAAACACTAAGGAGTCAGTATAAAACTGGCTGCAAACACCAATCCAAAGTGCTGTTAACATGATTTTAAAGAAGGGGGAAGAGAAGCTCTGTTTCCCCAAGTGCAATTTGTTACTGTGAAATTCCTGGACAGTCTTTGAAGACTAAGCCTGTGAAGGGAAGGAAAATATTCCTTTTAAATAGTTTGCAACTGTAGGCTATTTCTATTGAATCAAAGAGCTACATTTATTTTAAACGACAGGAATGGAGCCAAACTGTGGTTTATCAACTCAGGATGCCAACTTTTTTGTGTATTAAAAACATGAAGACAAAGAAAAATATGATGGGTCTCAATGTCTAGGTACAGACTATGAGAGACTTGTGGAATAGGGAAAAAAAAAAAAAAATCAGACCGGCCAGATCATGGCCATACGATGAAAATACCAGAGATGGCCAAAAACAGTCTTCAAGTATGCACCGCTGGCTATGCTGCAGTGCTGTACTAAAAGCGTGAAAGAGATGAGGATTAGAAGGCGAGAAGTTATAAGAGCAAAACAGTCTTGTACTCCTTTTCACTCTGGGAATAAAAACTCTGGCCTACATTGGGCAATCGTGAACCCGGTCCCCGGTTACACCGACCGCTTCTTCGAGCCCAGGTCGCTAACCTCCCTCGAGACATTCCAAACCTAGGAGGGGAGGAGAGGGAGAGGGACGAGAAGTTCTGAAAACCCTTTCAGTGTGCGCGAATTCTTCCACAGTCAGGAAGCAGAGCTAGGGTTCTTTTTCTTGAGAGGTCAATTCCTGAGTTTCCCCTATTTGAAAGCCGAAGACACGGAAGAGGCACGGTAGCGAGGCGAACGCTCAGCCGGGTCAGCACCGCCAGGAGCCGGAGGGGCCAGCCAGCTCTCCCAGTCTCCCGCGCGATGGCATGGCCGCCAGAACCGGCTGCCCTCTCAGGCCCCGCCGAGCGCGGGAAGCGAGGGACCCGGGCGACCAGTGCCTACGGTCGCTGTCCTACCAAAAACAAACCGCAAGAGATTTGCGCTCCAGACGCCCTCACTTTCGACCCCGCGGAGCGCACTTGCAATTGGGGCTGGCAGGGACCCACTCCCCGACACCCAGCGGGACAGGGCCCCGTACCCTGTGCCTCGCGGGGACTGTCCAGCCGCAGCGCAGTCAGGTGAGCCCCGCGCGCGCGGCGCACCGAGCCCTCGGACCTGCAGGTCCAGAGAAGCCCAGCTGCTCCGGTCCCCGGCTTCCCTAGGGGCGCGGCGGGCGCATCTCACCTGCTTGCCCCGGTAGAAGAGGCGCTGGCACTCGGGCCGCACGTCGAACAGCGCCCACACCCGCTCGCGCAGCTCCTCAATCGTGGCTTTGCGAGACACGTCCTCAATAGTGCACGTCTTGGAGCCATCGATGGTGCGAACCTGGATCCACATCTTGGCGCCGGGAGAGGAGCGGATCCTCTTTGTCTCCCCCTGCGCTCGGGGCAGCGCGCCCCGCCCGGCCCGCGCCGCTTCCCCTGCGGCTCAGGCCCTCCGCGGCAGGCGGGCGAGCGCGCGCACTGGACCGACCGGACGCCCGGCCGGAGAAGCGGCGGAAACTCTCACCCGCACGCCCGACCTGCCGAGCTAAAGAGAGACGACCGGAACCACTCTGAGAAGCTGCTGCAGCCACCGCCTCAAAAATAGAGAGAGGCCATGTCTACGCCGCGCAGAGTGTTTACTTATAGAGCTGGAGCTCCCACATGGAGGTCACGGCGCCAAGCCGGATCTCGCGAGATCCACGCCGGGCTCCGCCTTAAAGAGGAAGCGGCCAGGGAGACGGTTACAGACCCAAGGGACAGGGCTGGCGCGGAGAGGGCGGGTCGGAGGGGCGGGGCTACCAAAAGCCGTTATTTGCCCAGCTGCCTGCACCTGGGCGCGCCTTTGGACAGTTGCGCGGCTACCCACACGGGTTGCCGTTTTGAGGCCTGGTTTCAGGGCTGAGGGGGCGGGTGACTCCTCAGGCCTAGCGGATATGGTTCTTTGCCTCAAAAACACACCAAAAATAAGAAACCCTGACGTGCACTTGTGTGATCCTGGAAAGGGGGTGCAGGCGGGTGCGGCCTAAACTTCTGAGAAAGAACGGAAGGAAATGTGCACGCTCTACCGCGCTCAACTGGAACGCTCCCGACACGCGGGCTGGCGGGTCCGGTCGCCCCGGAAAGGCCGCGGGGGCCCTCCTGCCCTGCTTCGCGAACACGTTTCCCGCCTGGCCGCAATGCTCCTTTTTCGCGGAAACCCGCTTCCGAGGATTTCCCGTCGCCTGGCGGAGGCGGCAGCCGCTGGCAGTGTGGGTCCCTCTGGGATTGCCCTCTCAGTCCCGCCGCGCTCCCAGCCGGCCCTTGGGCCTTGGAGAAGCCGAGGCAGCTGCGGGAAGGGCCACTCTCTAGCTCAGGACATTTCCTTTGAAGACCTTCCGCGTTAGAGGGGCCTTTGGCCTAAGGGATTGCGGGTGTGCAGAAAACAGTTTTAAGTAATGCAGAGCTACACGCCTGCGAAGAACTCCAAAGACCCTACTAGGATTAAATTCTCAGAAGTGGGCCTAAGGCGGCGCTACCTAACAGGGTTTTTTCGGCCGCACTTAATCCTTCCCTGCTACAGCTGAGTCGAGGGTGTGGGGGTGAGTGGGTTTATTTTAAAATATTTCCTCTCCAGAAGAGATAGAGCATGTAAAAGGAAACAAAACAAGACAACTTTGACTTCGTATTTGCCAAAATTGGTAACGTGAATATTCAGATTGGTGCTATTTATTCCCATAAAAGTAGAGTATCATTTTTGTAATAAACTAACGAACAGCTAAAATAATTACAAGCACAGACAAGGCTAGTAATATATCATTCAAAAGAAGAGAAAGGCCGGGCGCAGTGGCTAAGGCCTGTAATCCCCGCTTTGAGAGGCCGAGGCAGGCGCATCACTTGAGGTCGGGAGATCCAGACCAGCCTGGCCAACATGATGAAATCCCGTCTCTACTGAAAATACAAAAAAACTATCGCCGGGCATGATGGCGGGTGCCTGTAGTTCCAGCTACTTTGGAGGCTGAGGCAGGAGAATCGCCTCAGGGAGGCGGAGGCTGCAGTGAGCGGAGATCATGCCACTGCACTCCAGTCTGGGCGATAAGAGTGAGACTCCGGCCCCCGACCAAAAAAAAAAAAAAAAAAACGGAAAAAAATGGCCCAACACAGGAAAGACAGAAAAAATGAACTGCACATACGTATTTTGGGTTTCTGCCCTTGTGAATATTTCAGTCACCTAGAAACTCTAAATATAATTCACTTGCATGCTCCGATTATAATTGAAGCAAATACTGAGTAATTATTACTTATGTAAATCAGATATTTAGGTTGGTGCAAAAGTAATTGCGGTTTGTCATTACTTTCAACGGTAAACACCTCAGTTACTTTTGCACCAACTAAATTTGCCTAAAGCACACTTATTACCTACCCCAATAAGGCAAAGCTATTTACTATTATAAAATTATGCTATGGCCTTGTGGAGTTACCTTAGGATTTTTTTTTAGTTCCTTCCCACACACAAAAAAAATACAATCTAGTTGAGATAAGATTTAACAAAAATAAAACATTAAAGAATAATTTAGTATTAAACACTCTGATGTTGGCACAAACCATGATTAGAGTTGAGAGAAGGGGAAGGAGAATGATCTGGAAGCTTAAAGGTAGCTGTACAACTTGACACGAGTTATGTGATACATGGTAGTAGCAGGCAGCATTTAAATGTTCAGTTCGTGGATTGAGATAGACCGGAATTGTAATCCCAGTTTTACTGCTTGCTTAAAATGTGATCTTGTACAAATTACTTCCTCAATTTCCTCAGTGTAAAATGGTGCTTGAAATACCTAATGAATGTAAAGGGCTTTGCATACTGTCCCTTAATAGTACACAATAAATTATTTTAGTGCCGTTGTTATGCCGATTTAGATAAACGGAGTATGCCCAAAGAGGAAAGAGTGCTTAAACAAACACAAAAAGTAGAGAATGATTGACTAAATAGAGTAGGGCAGTGTGTGAAAATTAACATTCAAAGCAGATGATTTTTGTGGGCCCCAGGGAAAAACTAACATTTTTAAGGAGTAGATGGTTCTATTAATATGGATTTGGAATAATAGCAAAAGAAAAAAAGTAAGGGAGAGTGAGATGACAAGAACTTACTGGCAGAAAGTTTAGGGAAGAGGCAATTGTGTGAGCTTTATTGAAATTAGTTGTGGTAAGTAGGAGAGGAGAAGATGTATTCCAGAAAATTAAGCCTATAAAACTTGTAGGATTGTGAATATGAAGGATGAGGAAAATGGAACATTGAGAATAGGTCCCAAGTCTCTAGTGTAGGAGATTTAAATTGATGGCTTGGGCAGATGGTGATGCTATGAGCTTGAAGAGGAGGCAAGTTGGGAAAATGCAATGAGTTCCAAATGAGCTGTGTTGCATTTGAAATGCATCCAAAATATAGCATCTGTCTAGCTGGAGATGTCTAAGTGACCACTGGAAATAGAAGTTTGAAGTATTAAAGAGAAATAGGAACGTTCTTAAAGAGGGACTTGTTAAGACCTCCTGTGCACACTCATGAGATTTATCTTTCTTAATGTGTTGGGGCTTTAATGGAGAACTCTGGTGGGGTAGCGGGTGGGAGAAGACTACTGTCAAAATTAGGCACCTACTGAGATTGCATAGGATTTGTGTATAGATCCATGTAAGACTCAAAAAGGACATATTTGTCCCACAGACAAATGAATTACATCTGGAAACATAAATTTATGTGTGCATTAGGCAACTTAAGGTATATACAAAAAATTGCAAGTAATGTTTCTATATGTAACAAAATACACCCTCCCTGTGCTTCTCCATATAGTGCTGTGTACTGTTTTCTCTCTGCTGTTGTTGTGTGCCTAGGCATCTGCCCAGTTGTGAAAAAAGCCAGTTCTCTGACAAAAACCACAATATTAGACAGTTTTTTTGTTTTTTGTCTTTGTTTTTGTTTTTACTTTTTGCGATGGAATCTCACTGTTGCCCAGGCTGGAGTGCAGTGGTACAGTCTTGGCTCACTGCAACCTCTGCCTCCCAGGTTCAAGTGATTCTTGTGCCTCAGCCTTCCCAAGTAACTGTATTACAGGCATACACCACCACACCAGGCTAATTTTTGTATTTTTAGTAGAGACAGGGGTTTCACCATGTTGGCCGGGCTGGTCTCGAACTCCTGGCCTCCAAGGATCCACCTGGCTCAGCCTCCCAAAGTGTTGGGATCACAGGAATGAGCCACTGTGCCTGGCCAAGACAGTTTTGGCACATCACGCCTTACTACCAAGTGTGTTGCTAAAACCATTTGGATATGAACAGGGAAAAATAAAGAGAAATTATTTACATGGATGAAAAGCAAATACTGAAGTTTATACCATCAGTCATGATCCAATATTTATTCAAGTCAAGAGGCCAAACAGAAAAAAATTGATTGTAGAACAAATTCCCAAATCTTATACTTCAGAATGTCTTGTTTCTCAACTACTGTCCCAAAGGCAGTAATTTATTTTTTAAAAAATGAATTACACACTATCTTCTGAAGCTATGATTAATACCTTTTCATCTGCCCTTTTATGTGGATGTCTCTTTGTCTCCTCCAGGGCCACTCTCTACCTGTTTGCAGCCCTGGAGTCCAAGAGTTCTTTGCAGTCCTAGAGTCCAAGAGTCCTGGTTCTTCGGACAACCTGATAGCTCAGGTTAGGAGTGGGGCCTGGGATTCTCACTAAAAACTTGTAATGTATTCCCATTTTCAATCTTATGCCTTCCTCTGCAATTTGCATGTCTTCTGCAGTTTGTCCTTCCCATTGCTGAAACCTTCTGGGTGTCTTTGAATCAATTAGTTATTTCTTCCACTGACAAGAGTATTTAACAAAATTTATGAGGGTCTGGTGCCGGTGGTTCACACCTGTAATCCCAGCATTTTGGGAGGCTGAGGAGGGAGGACCACTTGAGGTCAGGAGTTCAAGTGGCCTGGCCAACATGATGAAACCCTGTCTTCACTAAAAATACAAAAATTAGCCAGGCATGGTGGCATGTGCCTGTAATCCCAGCTACTCTGAAGGCTAAGGCAGGCGAGTCCCTTGAACCCGGGAGGCAGAGGTTGCAGTGAGATGAGATCGTGTTACTGCACTCCAGCCTGGGGAACAGAGTGAGACTTCGTCTCAAAAACAAAACAACAAAATTTATTAGACTAATCCTGTACTAACCCCCAGCAGACCAGACCAAACCAGCAAGGAGTCACCTGTGCTAAGTGCTAAGTGCCACATAATAAAACTGAACTTTGAAAGGTGCTAGATTTCAAATAAGTAAATAAATAAGCCAGAACATTCATAGCAACACAGTCACTAATCAGAGGGGCCCCAGTGTACCTGTGCCTGCATGATAGGAAAGTTCACTCTAGGCCAGGTGTGGTGGTTCACACCTGTAATGTCAGCACTTTGGGAGGCCAAAGTAGGGGGAGCATCTGAGGATAGGAGTTCGAGACCAGCCTGGCCAACATGGTGAAACCCTGTCTCTACCAAAAATACAAAAATTAGCTGGGTATGGTGGCGCACACCTGTAATCTCGGCTACCTGGGAGGCTGAGGCAGGAGAATGGCTTGAACCCAGCAGGTGGAGGTTGAAGTGAGCTGAGATCACGCCATGCACTCCAGCCTCAGCAACAGAGCCAGACTCTGTCTCAAAAAAAAAAAAAAAGTTCACTCTGTTTTAACCCTATAAGGAAAGTAACTTTGAAATGGCCAGTCTGCTTTCTGCTGTCTTTAGCCCTTTGCCTATAAAGCCAACCCCCTCTGCTCAGCTTGGCAGAATACCCATTCTATTTTATAGAATGAGATGTTACTCAATTCCAGAATCACAAAAGAAAGGCAATTAGATTTTTTAATTTGTTGTAATTTTGTGTTTTGATATCAGTTAGGGTTCAACATCCTAATGATAGGGGTTAACTTAAGGTTCAACTTCTAGGTAGGCTGTCACATACAACCTAATTTTGCAAAAAAATTTAGATGTTTTATAGTAAACTGTCTCTCACAGATTCTGTGGAGCAGGTATTCAGAAATGGCTCAGTTTAAAAGCCTGAATCTGGCTCAAGGTCTCTCATGCCAATAACTCATGCCAGATAGGGCCAGAACTGGAAGAACGAGGACAAGGATAGTTAGGAACTAGCTAGGTCTCTCTCAATCTCTCCCCAACCCCCGCTTTCTCTCTCTTTCTTCTTCTTCTCTCTCTCTCTGTCTGTCTGTCTCTCTCTGCTCTCTTTCTTCCTTTCTTTAAGAAGTCTCAGGATCTTTCCATGTGGTCTCTCTCTGTGGGCTAGTTTGGGCACTCACAGAATATTGCCACCTCAGGGGCAGTCAGACTGCTTAAATGGTGGTTGAAGACATCAAAGAAGGGTGAGAATTCTAGTGAGCAAAGTGCAAGCTGTAGGACTTTGTATGGCCTAGCTTTGAAAATCACATGGTGTCATTTCTTTTTTTTTTGAGACAGGGTCTCACTCCAGTGCCCAGGCTGGAGTGCAGTGGTGTGATCTCGGCTCATTGCAACCTCTGCCTCCTGGGTTCTAGCAATTCTCCTGCCTCAGCCTCCCAAATCGCTGGAATTATAGGAATGCGCCACCATGCCCAGCTTATTTGTGTATTTTTAGTAGAGACGGGGCTTCACAATGTAGCTCCTGACCTCAAGTGATCCTCCTGCCTCTGCCTCCCAAAGTGCTGGGATTACAGATGTTTGAGCCATGACGCCTGGCCACAGTGTCATTTCTATCATATTCTTTTGGTTAAAACATTCACAAAAGCACATTCGGTTTCAAGGGGAATGAATAGAGACCCCACGTCTCAATGGGTGGAGTGTCAAACTCACTTTGTAAGAAGAGCACTTGGGATGGAAGATATTATTGCATTCAATTTTGGAAAATAGAATCTGTAGCACAACTCTTCTATCTATTTTTCCATCCTTTTTTAGTACAACCAAAGAGTTTTAAAATTATGAAACCAGGCATGGTGGCCCATGTCTCTAATCCCAAGACTTTGGGAGATAGAGGTAGGAGGATTGCTTGAGCCACAGACCAGTCTGTGCAACCTACAGAGACCGTGTGTCTACAAAAAATTTTTAAAAATTAGCCAGATGTGGTAGTGCACATCAGTAGTCCCAGCTACTTGGGAGATTGAAGCATGAGGATCGTTTTGAGCTCTGGAACTTCTGAGTGCAGTAAGCCATCATTGTGCCACTACATGCCAACCTGGCTAACAGAGCAAGACCCCATCTCTGAAAAAAAAATTATGAAATATATCAGCCATATTTTAAAAGGTAGAGAGAATAATATAGTAAACATTCTTGTATTCACCATCTTGCTTTAGCAATAAAATATTTCAAATAGTTAAAACCCCACTCTGCTCACATTCCCTTTTCTCTCTTTTCCAAAGAGATAAATGTTGTCCTGAATTGGGGGTTTATTATTGTCATGTGTATCTTTATACTTTTAATATATGTACATGTATTTCTAAACAATAAATTTGGGGGTCTTAAAATTTTACGTAACATGATTTTTTATAACTTTAAAACTTGCTTTTTTTGTTTTGTTTTTTTACTGTTTACAATTAATTCACTGTTTGAAGTGAATGAATTGAATCAAAAAAATTGCTTTTCTTAAACCCAGTATTATTTTTCTGGGATCTCTTTGTGTTGATGTGTAGCTCTAGTACAAACTTTTTCTTAAAGGGTCAGATAGTAAATATGTCAGATTTTTCTTTCTTGAATTTTTTTTTTTCTTTTAAAGACAGGGTCTCGCTATGTTGCTTAGCCTGGAGTACAGTAGCTATTCACAGGCACGATCCCACTACTGAATCAGCACGGCAGTTTTGACCTGCTCTGTTTCCGACCTAGGATGGTTCACCCCTCCTTAGGCAACCTGGTGGTTCCCGTTCCCTGGAAGTCACCATATTGGTGCCAAACTTAGTGCAGACACCCAATCAGCATAGCGCATTGCAGCCCAGAACTCCTGGGCTCAAGTGATCCTCCCACTTCAGCCTCCTGAGTAGTTGGGACTACAGGCATACACGACTGTGTCCATCAATACGTCAGATTTTTAAGGCAGACCATCTTTGTTGCAACTACTTCATTCCACAGTTCTGCAAAAGCAGCTCCACTCAATATATAAATGAATAGATAAAACTTTGTTCTGACAAAACTTTTTTTTTTTTTTTTTTACAAAAATAGGTAGCAAAGTATAGGATGTGGCCTGTGGGCCACAGTTTGTTAACCCTAGTTCAGTGGCATTCATTTTTACGAATTTATAATATTCCATTGTTTAAGTGTACCATAATGTAATTATCTTTCCTCTCTCTCTCTCTCTCTCTCTCTCTCTCTCTCTCTCTCTCTCTCTCTCTCTCTAAATGCGAAGTCTCCCTCTGTGGCCAGGGTGGAGTGCAGTGGGTCGATTCTAGCTCACTGCAACCTCTAACTCCTGGGTTCAAGTGATACACCCACCTTACCCTCTGAAGTAGCGAGACACACTCCACCTTGCCTAATTTTTTTTTTTTTTTTGGTAGAGATGAAATCTGGCTATGTTGCCCAAGCTGGTCTCGAATTCTTGGGCTCAAGCAGTCCTCTCATTCCAGCCTCCCAAAGTGCTGGGATTATTGGCATGAGTCATCATGCCCAACCAATCATTCTCTTTTTGATATATCTTCAGGTTGTTTCTATTTTTTCTCTTACAAACAATGTTTTAAACATTCTTGTACATTCCACTGTGTGCAGAGTTTCTCTGGGGTAGAGATCAACAAGAAATCCATAAGCTTTTCATCTTCTAACGATGTGTTCGTGTCTTATTTCTGCTATCCTCTCTTTTTCTTTTGGGTTACATTAAAAATTCCTTTGCTATAATTTGAATGAGGTTTTTGAGCAAGACTTGAGTTAATCTGGTGTATTTCTCATATTCTTTAATTTTGTTATTTTTCATTAATTATTGAATACATAGTTGATCATCTTTAGTCCAATAAACATTAGGTTGAAACTAATGACTATTGCTTTTGGGTTTTGTTTGGTTGGCTGTTTTGTTTTGTTTGAAATAGGATCTCGCTGTGTGGCCCAGACTGGAGTGCAGTGGTGTGATCATGGCTCACTGCAGCCTCAACGTCCTGTACTCAGGTGATCCTCCTGCCTCAGTCTCTGAAGTAACTGAGACAACACATGCATGCATCACACTCAGCTATTTTTTTTATTTTTATTAGAGATGAGTTCTCACCGTGTTGCCCAGGCTGGTCTCCATCTCCTGAGCTCAGGCAATCCTTCTGCCTCAGTCTCCCAAAGTGTTGGGATTGCAAGCATGAGCCACTGTACCCAGCTGACTATTGCTTTTGACAAACTTAATGAGTCCATCTTGCTCTCAATTGCATTGTCATTATAAGAGTACTTTCATTCTTTCTATTTTCTACTAACTGATATAAGGTAACATGTACAAAATACAACAAATTATTTAAACAATTATCCAAAAAAATCCTATTATAATACAATAAAATGATGGTATTAGTAAAGCTAAACTGTTTGGCAGGCAGGCAAGGATTTCAGGCTTTGACAAAAATGCATTTATAAAAAGGTGAGCAGAATTTTTCTTGCTCTTGTTGATACTCAAATGCTTTCTCAAATTCCTGACCTCAAGTGATTTTTTTTTCTTTTTTTGAGATGGAGTGTCATTATTTCACCCAGGCTGGAGGGCAGTGGCACAGTCTCAGCTCACTGCAGCCTCTGCCTCCCAGGTTCAAGTGATTCTCAGGCCTCAGCCTCCTGAGTAGCTGGGACTACAGCTATGTGCCACCACTCCCAGGTAATTTTTGTATTTTTGGTAGAGACAGGGTTTCGTTGTCTTGGCCAGGCTGGTCTCAAACTCCTGACCTCTAGGGATTCACCTGCCTCAGCCTCCCAAAGTGCTGGGATTACATGTGCGAGCCACCAAACCCAGCTTCAAATGCTCTCCTTTGTAAATTGCAATACAATTTATAACCTCTCACACTCGTCTCCATGCTTATCTAAGGATCTTCTGGCAGGGTATTTCTTACCTGAGATAATCTCTCAGTGCACTATGTGGGTCTAGCCTAGACTTATGCACATAGCGACTGGATAGGGTTCTAAGAGAGCCAGTGGAAGCCTACAAGGTGTTTTGAGGTCCAAGATTGGAATTGGCACAGGATCATCTCAACAGATTTTATTGACTAAAGCAAGTCCAAGCCCAGCCCAGATTCAAGGAGAGGGAAAACTGACTCCTCCTCTTGATAGGAGGAGCTGCAAAGTCTCATTGCAAAGGAGTGTGTATATTGGGAGAGGAATAATTATGGTCATCTTTTTTTTTTTTTTTTTTTTTTGAGACAGAGTCTTGCTCTGTCGCCTAGGCTGGAGCGCAATGGCATGATCTTGGCTCACTGGAGCCTCCTCCTCCCGTGTTCAAGCAATTCTTCTGCCTCAGCCTTCTAAGTAGTTGGGATTACAGGCACACAACACCACGCCTAGCTAATTTTGCATTTCTTTTAGTAGAGATGGGGTTTCACCATATTGGTCAGGCTGGTCTTGAACTCCTGGCCTCAGATGATCCACCCGCCTCAGCCTCCCAAAGTGCTGGGATTACAGGTGTGAGCCACTGTGCCCGGCCTGGTCATCTTTATAATTAATCTAAAATACCATCTCTTCCTAATCCTAATTATGATATATTACCCATTAATAACCTTTTATAGCTTTGGTAATAATCTTGTCCTCTATTTTTCATAATCTTTCAATCCTTCATTCTACCACAGATTATTGTTATAACTATGTTTCACACATTCGATGGTTCAGGCTGAATTTTCTTTTTGGCTGATGCTGACGATCAGTTGATGCTAGTAAACTTTAATCTACCTCAACCTTTGTGACTCAGTATCATTATTTTCTAAGTCTAGCTAAGGGAAAATGAAATCCTTTCTTGAGTGACTCCTCAAACTATATCATAGTGAAAGACATTAGGGATTATCATTTTGATCATTTGACATTCATCGTAATTGTTATGAATAGCAATTCATAAAAATAGCTTTTAAAAATCACAATTTAGTAGATCCTTGAATAACACAGGTTTGAACTGCATTGGTTCACTTATATGCAGATTTCTTTTTCAATGTAACACAGTTAAAAAATACAGTATTGGAGAGACTCGAAATCCACTTATGTGGAGGACTGACTTCAAATATGCACAGGGCCTACAGTGGGATTTGAGCAAGTGCAGAGTTTGGTATACACAGTAGTCCTGGAATCGATACCCTGTAAACCCAAGGATGACTGTATTTAGTTTCTTAAAACATATCACAAATAAGTACAATTTTAATAATATGGGGGGAAAACCAACCTAATTAAAAACAGGCTCAGTAGGAGAGGGGCAGAGAAAAAAATCGTCACAGGCCCTTCACATAAGAGGACATTTAATGGCCTCCACGCCTATGAAAAGATCCTAAATATCACTGTCAAGAAAATGTATGTTCCACTAGAATGTACTAACGATTAGAAGGCTGATAATATTGAGTGTTAGTAAGATTGTAGAGCATCTGGGACTTTCATACATTGCTGGTGGAGTGTGAGTAGATTAAACCAAGTTGGAAACCTGCTGAATAGTTTCTACATACCTGTTCTAGGAACAGTTCTACCTGTAGCTATATATGCAATAGAAATTAGTGCATGTATCCAACAAAATAGGCAGAAGAATGTTTGTAATAGATTTAGTTGTAATAGGCCCAAATTGAAAACCACTTAAATGTCTACAAATAAGAGAATGGGTGAAAAAATTTTAGTATATTTACATAATGGAATACTACATAGCAACAAAAAAGAATGAATTACTGATACATACTACAACATGGATTAATCTCTAAATCGTTACATTGAGTTAAAAAAAGCCGGGCATGAAAAGCACATTCTGTATGATTAACTTTATATGAAGTTGAAAAATATGCAAACTTAATTCATAGTGTTAGAAGTCAAAAATTTGGGGAGTGGAGAAATTGGTGGTATTAACTGGGAAAGGTGCAAAGGAACCTTCTAGGTGATCATAATATTCTATATTATGACCTGGGTAATGACCATAGGGTGGTTTATATATGTAAACATTTATTGAACTATACACGTATGATTTGTTCACTTTAATGTTTGTATATTAAATGTTTATGCATGCCTATAATCACATAATTATATAGATATTCTTGTTAGAAAAATTGGACTTTTTATTTTTATCTATTGATGGTATAAATGAAATCATAAATTCTATCCCTGGCCTCAAGATTGACCTGTATAGAGATATTAAAAAGAAAACAATTTCGTCCTCCTCTTTCACAGTTTAACTAGGGTGAATAGCCAGCATAAGAATTTGATGTGGAGGCCAATGCAGTGGCTCATGCCTACAATCCCAGCACTTTGGGAGGCCCAGGCAGGTGGATCACTTGAGGTCAAAAGTTCGAGACTAGCCTGGCCGACATGGGGAAACCCCGTATCTACTAAAAATACAAAAATTACCCGGGAGTGGTGGCACAAACCTGTAGTCCCAGCTACTCAGGAGGCTGAGGTGAGAGAATGGCTTGAACCGGGGCGGGGGGGGGACAGAGGTTGCAGTGAGCCGAGATGGTGCCTCTGCACTCCAGCCTGGGAACAGAGTGAGACTCTGTCTCAAAAAAAAAAAAAAAAAAAAAAAACACCTGGGTGCGGTGGCTCAAGCCTGTAATCCCAGCACTTTAGGAGGCTGAGGCAGGTGGATCACGAGGTCAAGAGATCAAGACCATCCTGGTCAACATGGTGAAACCCTGTCTCTACTAAAAACACAAAAAATTAGCTGGGCATGGTGGCGCGTGCCTGTAATCCCAGCTACTCAGGAGGCCGAGGCAGGAGAATTGCTTGAACCCAGGAGGCGGAGGTTGCAGTGAGCCAAGATCACGCCATTGCACTCCAGCCTGGGTAACAAGAGTGAAACTCGGTCTCAAAAAAAAAAAGAATTTGATTTGGTCAAAGGTAAAAGAATAGCTAAATTTATAATCCACAATTTTCTACAGGTTCTGTAGCTAAGGATATTGATGAGAGATTGATTAGTTCTGATTTTTGAAAGGTATGGTACTGTGCATACATGAACATGCAAGCATGTATATATTGTACATTCATATATGTGTGCTGTGTATATGCACACACATTGGTATGTATGAATGTGTGAACATGTGTGCTATGCGTGCATGTGTGATACATGTGTGTGCATATGCAAGCATATGCATGCATGCAAATGTGTTTAGATTTGCACAGGAGTAAGGAGGCATAGCTTCACGCTAAGCTAGCAAATATTTTGTGAAAGTGCGCATACTTTGAGTCCCCCAAAATCAAACAATTCTGCTGAAGCTTCTGTGTACTGTCATTCTAGACACAATGAAAATTTAGGGAAATGTTTAGCTTTAGATGAATTGCCCTAGGGTTTGGTGGGACACAGGGCACAGAGTCTAGGAGAAGTACATCACTCCTCTGTTATGGCATTCCTAAAGTGGCAAGGTGTATAATCTCGCTGAGCAGGGTAAAGAAGCTCTGTGCAGAGGGAACTTTGAAGCAAGGTGGGAGCAAGTCTAGGAACTGTGGTGCTCACCCTAGGAGACGCATATGAAAGGCTAATTTCTTTTTCTTTGGACCCGTAGCACCAGTTCTGTGCTTTTGTTTAATATTTTTTTTCTCAGTCAGGCCTTTTTTTTTTTTCCCCTAAGACAGGGTCTTGCTATTTTGCCCAAGCTACTCTTGAACTCCTGGGCTCAAGCCAGGAATTTAGCTTCAGCCTCCAGCCTCAGCCTGCTCCCCCAGTAGCTGGAATTATAGGCACATGCCATCACACCTAGTTCTATTTTTTCCCTGTCTTTCTTTTTTTCTTTCTTCTTTCTTTTTCTCTCCTTCCTTTCCTCCTTCCTTCCTTCCTTCTTTTCTCTTTTCTTTTCTTTCTTTCAAGATGGTGTTTCACCACGTTGGTCATGCTGATCTCAAACTTCTGACCTCAGGTGATCCACCCGCCTTGGCCTCCCAAAGTGCTGGATTACAGGCATGAGCCACCGTACCTGGCCAGTTCTATGCTTTTCTTACACTGTGATTCACTCTAGCTTTTTTTTATTCTTCAGAAAACTATTAGACATTCTTCAGCCTCATGTTGTAGTGTTATGGGTGCAGTGGGCAGAGAATTCAGAGACAGGTTGTAAACAGCAGAGCAGCCTGACCTGCTTCGCCTCTCTCCCAAAAACCAATATAACTGGAAGCACATAGTTCAGAGAGGGAAGGTGGTGATTCTAAAATTTACAAGTCCCCCCAGAAGTAAAATAAATTGGACTCCATTGCAAAGAGGTGGTTAGGAGCTATGTGACCACAGACTGCAGCATTGACAAATGCAGGAATGGATAGAGATGAACCCCTTGAGATGAGATAAGGGTAGGGAAAGTAGGGAAGAGTGAGCTTGACTTATAATGTGGTTTAGGTTCTTTAATGAAGAGTCTAAAGGGACATGTGAAAGAGAAGATAAAAAAGAATGAGACCTACTGGAGTGTGTGTGTGTGTGTATTGAAAATATCTGATGTGTGTAATTTTTAAAAGCCAAAATAAAGAGCCAGAATGTATTTTTATTTAGCTTTCTGAGATTGAGATTGGGGAGGATAAACTGAAGCAAGATACTGTTCGGTAGAAAGTCCCGCCATCTTTCCCCCAGGTTTCTTGCCCCCACCACCCCCCCCCAGGCTTCCTGTTGCCCTGAGAAAAGCCCGCCAAGCCTGCTCTGTTCCGCCCAGCAACAACAAGCAGCCAATCATCGCAGCAGGAAAGCCCTCCAAGCCTCGGCCTATCCTGAACAGACACGTAACCCTCTGAGCCACCTCAGCAGTCTGCCCAGAGACTGACAGCCTATCCTAAGCTCCTACGACACTCCGCCAGCCCTGTGTCCATGCCCCGTCCACCCCCCTATAAAACCCTCCTACCCCAGCTGTGCAGTCGCAGCCAGCCCCATTCTCCTTCCTTTCCTGGCCTGCCCACTGGTCCCAATAAACCTGAACTCGGCTTCCAACTCTCGAGCTGTTATTTGGGGTCGGGTACCAGGCAGGGGTCTACAAGGGGGTCGCACATATGGTGCCGAAACCCGGGACAGAGGGTCGCTAGCCCCCCTAGCGACCCCCTCCCTCCAGCGACCTCCCCAGCCCTCCTCCAATTCAGCCTCAGCACTCCGGACCAGGTAAGTCCTGTTTCTTACCTTCTCCTTCCATGGTGCGTGTGGCAAAGGCCCTTCCTCTCAGTCCCAATCCACGGATCCCTCGCCAAGCGCCGGCTGGCCCGAGCAGGATCCCCCAACCAGGCTCCAGGAGCCTTGGGTCGGCAGACAAGGGACGCCTTCTCTGACCCACCCAATCCAAATCCATTAAATAGGAACGATCAGACAGGGGACGCCTTCTCTGGTCTTTCCTATCCACCTTCCTCTGGGGAAGCTGGTTGGTTGGAGGGACGCCTCCCCCCACACTACCCCAGCCCACTAGGATACTGTTCCGAGCTCGGATACTGTTCCGAGACCGTCCTCAGCTGGCAGGAACCCTTTGCCGCACGCATCATGGGGAACGTGGAGTCCAAAATTCCAAAAAACACCCCACTAGGTTGTTTACTTCTTGACTTTACCCACTTGGGCTACTCCCAAAACCCTTAGGCGGAAAAAGCTTATCTTCCTCTCCCAGGTGGCCTGGCCCCAGTATCAGCTCGATAACAGGTCGCATTGGCCTCCCACCGGCACTTTCGATTTCAATGTGCTCCGCGACCTAGATAACTTCTGCCGCCGAACTGGCAAAGATAAGGAAGTGCCTTATGTTCAGGCTTTTTGGGACCTGCGTTCCCATCCTGACCTCTGCTCTTCTTGCTCTACTCACCAAGTTCTTTTAGCCTGAACTCCCCCACCGCAGACTCCTACCTCCCCAACCAAGCCACCTCCCTATACTCTACAGGAAGAGATGCCTGACCACATGTCTTCCCCCTTTGTTCCCACTCCAGAAGTCCACTACCTCTCCCCCTCCCTACTCCTCACCGGAGGATCTGCCTGAACATCTATCCTCTCCTGCCAATCTCAGCAATCAGTCGCCATCAACGGCACGCTCTTCCTCTGCTCCCTCTGCACCTCCTACCTCAGAGGCCATGCCTCGCTCTCCCTCTACTCCCTCCGAGCCCCCTCCCTCAGAGGCCGCACTTCCTCTTGCCTCTCCGGTGGCGGCCCACACCCGCTCCCACCAGCCAGCTATCCTGGCCCCACTGCGAGAAGTAGCAGGCGCAGAAGGTTTAATCAGGGTCCATGTTCCTTTCTCACTCCAAGACCTGTCCCAAATTGAGAAACGTTTAGGATCCTTCTCAGCCGACCCGTCCACCTATATTAAGGAATTCCAATACCTCACTTAAGCATAAGAAGCCCTAGTCCGGTATACTCGACTGGATCCAGCCTCCCAAAACGGGGCCACTGTATTAGCCTCCCATTTTATCTCCCAATCAGCACCCGACATAAGAAAGAAACTAAAGAAAGCAGAAGAGGGGCCAGAGACTCCCATCCAAGACCTGGTAAAAATGGCCTTTAAAGTATTCAATGCCAGGGAAGATGCGGCTGAGGCTGCCCGCCAAACTCGCATGAAGCAGAAGGCTGCCCTCCAGACCCAAGCCCTAGTGGCGGCTCTAAGGCCGGCAGGGAACCAGAAGCCCAAGGCCGAAACCCATGCCCCTCCAGGGGCATGTTTCAAATGTGGAAAGGAAGGACACTGGTCCCAAGCCTGTCCACAACCATGGCCACCAACTAAGCCTTGCCCTATCTGCCACCTCCCGGGACACTGGAAGTCAGACTGCCCCAGCTTCCCCAGGGTGCCGGTTCCTCAAAACAGACACACTGGCGTTACGCAGCCGGCAGTCACCTTCAGTAGGGAGGAGCCTGCTTGCCAGGAGCTGACCTCCGAGGGAACTCCATTCCCCAGGCTATTAGGGCTGCTAGACGACTAGCGGGGCCCTGGCTTACCGACTCCGGTTACCCTCGCCAAGCCTAGGGTCACAAGACATGGGGGCTACCTACTCCGCACTTCCTTCTTATTCTGGCCGTCTCACCCCTTCCCAGGTCTCGGTCATGTGAATCGACGGGACCCCGAGTATCCCCTACCAAACCCCACCACTCATGTGCTCATATAACTCCACTCCATTCACCCACTCTTTTTAGTAATCCCCACCTGCCCAGTTCCCCTTCTGGAGTGAGACATCCTTTCAAAGCTGAAGGCTGTCATAACCTTCCCCACCGCCAGCCCACACAGCCTTTTTCTCCTAGCCCTCAATACTCTGCCTCGGAACTCCAGGCCCTCCAGTCTACCCCCGGGGTACGGTTCAAGGATGACTGGGCCTTCAATCATAACCTCCTCATCCTCCCCGAAAAGCAAAAGTACCAGATAATCCAAGACATCCATAATTCACTCCACATTGGGCCTAAAGCCTTATACCGATTCCTCAACCCACTTTTCACCCTCACTATCTTCTCAGTACCATACAGGAAGTCCAGTCCTCCTGTACTGTCTGCGCAAAAACTAATTCCCAGGGTTCCTGTCATCCTCGGCGCCAGCTTTATCAGCTACGCGGGTTCCTACCTGGCCAAGACTGGCAAATTGATTTCACCCATATGCCAAAGCATAAACAGTACCGGTATCTGCTACCATTGTTGACACTTTTTCAGGCTGGATTGAAGCTTACCCCACAGCCTCTGAGTCTGCCGGGACAGTAGCCACTCATCTCATTCAAGACATCATCCCACGCTTTGGACTCCTGGCTACCATACAGTCAGACAACGGCCCAGCCTTTATCTCCAAAGTCACTAATGCCGTTTCTACCTCTTTAGGAATTCAGTGGAAGCTACACGCCGCCTACCATCCTCAGTCCTCTGGTAAGGTGGAACGGGCCAATGGCCTAATAAAGGAGCATCTGACCAAGCTCATGCTTGAGCTCCGCCAATCCTGGGTAACCTTGCTTCCTATCGCCCTCACCAGGTTGAGAGCAAGCCCCCGGGGCCCATCACAGCTTAGCCCGTTTGAGCTGCTGTACGGTCGCCCCTTCCTACTTTCAACTCCCCCACCACCAGAGACCACTCCTCTAGACAGCTACCTCCCCTACTTTACTCTCCTTCGCAGCCTTCTCCGAGAACACACCAACGCTTCTCTTCCCCAACCCACCCAGCCATCTGAAAATACACAGAAAGTCTCCCCCGGGGACTCAGTTCTTATCAGGTCCCTCTCCCCAAAGCCCCTCGCTCCCAAGTGGGAAGGAGCATACACAGTCCTCCTTACCACTCCATCAGCTATAAGAGTTGCTGAAATCCCATCTTGGGTCCACCTGTCTCGGGTAAAAAAGGCCCCTCATGGACCCTCCTTATGCTGGAAGGCTGTTCCTACTGGCCCTTTATCTGTCAAACTTACCAGGGCCTAGCAGCCACACCCCCTACAGATGGAGATTCTTCCTAACTGAAAACTATACCAAAACCACCTTCATCTGTAATACCCCTCCATATAGCCACAACCATCTTCTTGCAACTTCCGACTGCCCCGCAGCCGGATGCCAAAGGGCCATATATCTGAACTTCACCAAATTCCATAACATCCATACTGATATACCTCTCATGTGCTTCAACCATGACCAACCATCAGGAGCATGCAATAATACTCCTTGGCGCTCCTGCATGGGATGTACTTGGATGAACTGTCGACTACATATAGCCGTCAAGTCCACAGTACCTGCCCGATCTCAGCTCAAAATCATCCCAGACATAGATGAAGAAGGAAACACCATTATCGGTTCTACACGGTATTCCATTCTCATACCTGACCCCTGGGACAACCGGTGGAAAAGCCCCCAGAAAGCTGCCGTGTATGACCACAAAGATACCAAATATCCCTCTTCCCACCTGTATATCTGGCGGGCATACGTACGTACAGTCCACCAAGTCCACTCTGATATTAGCCTACAAGAAAAATCTCTGAATGACCAATTGCAACCACATTCGTCTCCGTTTTCCTGGTTAACTTTTCTCCAAGAAGGAATCAAGTTAGCTAACCTCTCAGGACTAACTGACCTAACTTCATGCCTCATGTGTGCCTTCTTAGGACAGACTCCCTTCGTTGCAGTCCCTTACCCCATCCCTCTCAACCTTTCAGCCTCAACTTCTTCCTTCTCCCCCGTCAGGGAAGTCGATCTCTACACTCCACCTGATTTTGAACAGCTACCTGTGTGCTATTCCCTAGGCCGAAACTTCCCTAGCTGTAACAGAACTATACTGGTAACCACTAATATAACAGCCCCATGAGGAACGTTTTTTTGGTGTAACAGGACCTTAACAAAAACTCTCTACGTTGGCCTTTCCTCATCTCTTTTATGCCTCCCAGTAACCCTAGTCCCTCGACTCACTATATATTCTTCAGCCGAATTCCAGATGCTGCAAGCTCCCCATCGCCGCACCCGACGAGCTGCCTTCCTACCCATTGCCGTTGGAGTCTCCCTTGCTGGTTCAGCACTTGCAGCAGGATTAGGGGGAGGGGCACTAGTCCACTCTCACCTGGCCATAGCCCGACTGACCTCACAACTCCAAGCAGCTATTGATGACTCTACTGAGTCTTTAGCATCACTCCAATGACAGATCACCTCAGTTGCCCAAGTTGCCTTGCAGAACCGAAGAGCCCTAGACCTGCTCACTGCTGAACGAGGAGGGACCTGTATCTTCCTACAAGAAGAGTGCTGTTACTACATCAATGAATCCGGCCTAGTAGAAACCCGAATCGAGAGCCTCCAGAAACTCAAAACTAACCTGCAGAGTCAGAAGTTCTCGGCTGAAGCCACAGCGTGGTGGTCTTCCTCTATGTATACCCTCTTGTCCCCATTGCTTGGGCCCCTAGTGGCCGTTTGCCTAATCTTACTTATTGCTCCTTGCTTTCTACAGTTCATACAGCGGCGCTTTCAAGAACTGACTCGAGTCACCATCCACCAGATGCTGCTCCAACCCCACCCTGAACGAGTGCAAGAAACAGACCTCTCCCCGAACATCCAGGCTCGTTAAGAAAAGAGACCTCTTCAGAACCCCCCGTCGACCCTTGTCAGCAGGAAGTAGCCAGATCGATTCCGCCGCCCTTTTTCCTTTTTAAGGAGTCGGGAATGTTAGGTAGAAAGTCCCGCCATCTTTCCCCCAGGTTTCTTGCCCCCACCCCCCCCAGGCTTCCTGCTGCCCTGAGAAAAGCCCGCCAAGCCTGCTCTGTTCTGCCCAGCAACAACAAGCAGCCAATCATCGCAGCAGGAAAGCCCGCCAAGCCTCGGCCTATCCTGAACCGACACGTAACCCTCTGAGCCACCTCAGCAGTCTGCCCAGAGACTGACAGCCTATCCTAAGCTCCTACGACACTCCGCCAGCCCTGTGTCCACGCCCCGTCCACCCCCCTATAAAACCCTCCTACCCCAGCTGTGCAGTCGCAGCCAGCCCCATTCTCCTTCCTTTCCTGGCCTGCCCGCTGGTCCCAATAAACCTGAACTCGGCTTCCAACTCTCGAGCTGTTATTTGGGGTCGGGTACCGGGCAGGGGTCTACAAGGGGGTCGCACAGATACAACTTTTTTAACAACAGAGTATTATACCTAACACATATTCCTTGAGGATTTCAGTTATTCCGAAATTCATAGAGCAGTGGAAGAAAAGTCATAGGTTAGAAAATGAATGTGGTTGAAATTGGTACATATCATCAATAACTTTATACAAAATCAGCAAATATGCTAAATGAATTTTAAATATCAAAAGGTCAAAAGACAAAGAGTGAATGTAATTGAGGCAGTAAGTGTGCCATTGTCAGATTTTGTGTTCAATAACTTCAGATAAGCGATTCTCATACAATTACAAAAATATTGATAAACAATTTTTGTGTGTCTCATAGTTTTTTTTCATTGTTTTTTGTTCTGAGACAGGGTCTTGCTGTGTTGCCCAGGCTGGTGTGCAGTGATGCAGTCACAGCTCACTGCAGCCTTGACTGCTCAGGCAGCCTCAAGCAATTCTCCCATCTCAGCCTCCTGAGAAGCTGTAACTACAAGTGTGCACCACCATGTCCACCTAATTTTTAAATTTTTAGTAGATATGAGGTCTTACTATGTTGCCCAAGCCAATCTTGAACTCCTGGGCTCAAGCAATCCTCCTGCCTTGGCCTCCCAAAGTGCTGGTATTATAGGCATGAGCCACCACATCTGACTGTCCTATCGTTTTGGAAAGTAAGTAAACGTAGAATAGAGACCCCTGACTGTCTCCATCAAAGAAGAAAGTCTAGTCAGGCCAATACTAGATATTACAGCAGTGCATGAAGGAAATATAATTCCTCTGATTTCCTTGTGTCTTTTCTGGATCAGTTTTAGTCCATAGTGACTACAATGATAGCTCTGAAGAGGGCTCAGTTCTGGAGCAGTCAACTCCACCATGATGCTGTCATTAAAGCATCCAGGCCCATGGTCATTCTACTTTCTATTGTGTATAGAACCAGTTTATTATAGACTTCAATTGATTACTTTCTGTTGTATGACTTGGAAGAAGTTTTTTCTCTTCCCTCCCTCCCTTCCTTCCTTCCTTTTTTGAGATGGAGTCTCACTCTGTCACCTAGGCTAGAGTACAGTGGCACAATCTCAGCTCACTGCTGCCTCTAACTCCTGGGTTTAAGCAATCTTCCCGCCTCAGTCTCTTGAGTAGCTGGGACTATAGGCATGGGCCACCACATCCGGCTACATTTTTGTATTTTTAGTAGAGATGGGGTTTTGCCATGTTAGCCATGCTGGTCTTAAACTCCTGACCTCAGGTGATCCACCTGTCTCAGCCTTCCAAAGTGCTGGGAGTACAGGCGTGAACCACCATGCATCGGCAGGCATTTATCTGTGGCTTTAAAATATTGGTGATTTAAATGCTTCAGATGTTGTATTGGCTTGCTAGGGATGCCACAACAAAATACCACAAACTGAGTAGCTTAAACAGCAGAAATTTATTTTCTCATAGTTTTGGAGGCTGAAAGTCCAAGATCAGGGTGTCAGCAGGTTGGTTGTCTCCTAAGGCCTCTCTTCTTGGCTTGCAGATGGCTGCTTGCTTTCTGTGTCCTCACAAAGCCTTTTCTCTGTGCATGTGCATCCTTGGTTTCTTTCTCTCTTCTTATAGCAACACCAGTCAAATTGGATTAGGGCCATACCCCTATGTCCTCACTTGACCTTGTTACCTCATTAAAGACCCTCTCTCCAGATATAATCATATTGAGGGTTAGGACTTCAACATAATGAATTTGGGTTTGGGGGGCACGATTCAATCCACAACTGATGTCTAATTCCATTTCAGGACAGCCTGGCTTCATTCTTAAAGACTTTTTTCGGTCTTGAAGAGTCTTCTGAACTTCCCTATTTTCTCCTTTATTTCCTATCCACAAACAAGGATCTAATTTTTGCCCATGAAGTAGGCAGCTAGAAAGACCAATGAGACACTTGTGAACTTGAAATTCTCTCATTAACTGCCTTCCTTTTTTTTTTTTGAGAAGGAGTCTCACTCTGTTGCCCAGGCTGGAGTGCAGTGGCACGATCTTGGCTCACTGCAACCTCTGCCTCCTGAGTCCAAGCGATTGGCTCACTGCAACCTCCACCTCCTGAGTTCAAGTGATTCTCCTGCTTCAGCCTCCTTAATAGCTGGGATTACAGGCATACACCATCACACCTGGCTAATCTTGTATTTTTAGTGGAGACAGGATTTCTCCATGTTGGTTAGACTGCTCTCTCAACCTCAGGTGATCCTCCCACCTTGGCCTTTCAAAGTGCTGGGATTACAGGCATGAGCCATGGTACCTGGCCTTAACCACCTTCCTTTTAAGATTACAGCTTACTCCCAATTATAAAGAGCAAAATACCTTAAATAAAGGATGAATTACTATTAGAAAAACCCCTGGAACAAATTTAGGAATTTAAAAATTATTTCAGCCAGACAGAGCTTCAGATGGCTAAAAACTGAATGAACTGTAGCCATATGTTGAATATTGAGCTTAGAAAATGCCGTTGATTTATCTAAAATAGAAATAACTTCACTGCCAAATAACAAAAAAACAACTGAATAGAAAACTGATACTGTGAGAAAGAATACTATGATCTGATATTTTTACTTTACAAATTAAAAAACAAATCTAGATGCGATTATTTTCAGAGCTCTTTTTTTTTAATGGTTTATATTAAATCCTAAGTTAGTAAAGAATTTTGCTTTTTGGAAGGCCAAAGTGGGAGGATCACTTGAGCCCAGGAGTTCAAGATCAGTCCTGGCACCATAGCAAGACTGCCCCCTTCTCTGCAAAAAAAATATTTTTTTTTTTTGAGATGGAGTTTTGCTCTTGTTACCCAGGCTGGAGTGCAATGGCACGATCTCGGCTCACCACAACCTCCGCCTCCTGGGTTCAAGCAATTCTCCTGCCTCAGCCTCCTGAGTAGCTAGAATTACAGGCGTGCACCACCATGCCCAGCTAATTTTTGTATTTTTAGTAGAGACAGCGTTTCACCATGTTGACCAGGATGGTCTCGATCTCTTGACCTCGTGATCCACCTGCCTTGGCCTCCCAAAGTGCTGGGATTACAGGCGTGAGCCACTGAGCCCGGCCCAAAAAATTTTTTTAAATTAGTTGGGCATGGTGGCACATGCCTGTAGTCCCACCTACTCGAGAGTCTGAGGTGGGAGGATTGCTTAAGCCTGCGAGGTTGAGACTGTAGTAAGCAGTGGTCATGCCACTGCACCCCAGCCTGGGTGACAGAATGAGACCTTGTCTCAAAAAAAAAAAAGTTTTGCTTTCTAAAGCTAGATAAGATTAAATATTTTCCTTGACAACCCAATAATTCAAATTAATAAAAGTATGCAGTGAGAAAACAAATATTTGGTGTACACAAAACTCGAAAACAAAGAGTGTGCTGAGATAAATTGTTTTGAAACAATTTGTCTTTCAAACGGCTTGACTTGGCTTTCCTGCTTTATAAATAAACACAGTATAGTGGCAAGAGAAGAGGCCTGTGGTTGTCCACTCTGTTTGTCTGCAGATCTGAAGTGCTTCTTGTGTGCTGGCAAGTTTTGGTGTGCTTCCTCTCAGAGAATTCTTCCTCTTTTACAAAGCCCAAACCCGTCATTGGAGTTTCAAAAAAATGGTATTATAACTTAAAGTTATAGAAGGCATTCTTAATTTTCAACATTCAAGTCAGAAAAATTTACAGTCTGTTCTTTTCCCCCAGCACTTTCACTTGCCACTTAACAAAATAACCTGAACATTTTCTTCTCATTATATGTACATTTTTTTTTTTTGGAGAGAATCTCACTCTGTTGCCCAGACTGGAGTGCAGTGGCTCGATCTCGGCTCACTATAACATCTGCCTCCTAGGCTCAAGCGATTCTCTTGCCTGAGCCTCCCAAGTAGCTGGAATTACAGACACCTGCCACCATGCCCAGCTAATTTTTGTATTTTTTAGTAGAGATAGGGTTTCACCATATTGGAGAGGCTGGTCTTGAACTCCTGAGCTCAAATGATTCACCTGCCTTGGCCTCCCAAGTGCTGGGATTACAGGTTTGAGCCACCGCACCTGGCCTAGATGTACATCTAATAATTGAATTAAAGAACATGAATATTTTGACACAAAGAATAGAAGAAGTTCTATTCTTAACCAAAGTGACAGAAACTGGTAAATATTAACCAAAAGAGCTGGTTATAGAGAGAAATATATAATATATATGCATTTATATTTATATATATAAAACATTTTAACTTAAAATATAAATTAAAAATACGTTTTTTAAAACACATTCTCCGAATGAAGAGACCCCCTCAAACAGGCTTTGTATGAGCAACATGGCTGTTTATTCACCTGGGTGTCAGCAGACTGAGTGCAAAAAGAGAGTCAGTGGAGGGCTGTGGGATAGGACTTGGTTTTATAGGTTTGGTGTAGGGGGTGGCAAGTTATAGAAGTTACAGTTTAGGGTGGTTTTTGAAAGCTGTGAGTAGTTCTGGAGTCACAAGGTTGACAAGGTTGGTTACAAAGTCCAATTGCCTTATCAATTGAGGCAGGAATAAGGAACAACAGAAGAATGTCTCAAGTTAATTAGGGACCACAGGGGTTGATCATTCTTCCCCTTTTCATGGTCCTTCAGCTACTACAGATTTTCTAATTCTGGGAGGCAATTCAGAGGTGTAGGTGTGGGTCATGGGGGTTGCCATGGCTCAACTTAGGGTATGGGCTATGATGCAGCCAGTTCAAAGAACCTTGCAACATTAAAAAATATAAATGTACAGTGGCTCATCTTTATAATCTCAACACTTTGGGAGGCTCAGGTGGGAGGCTAGCTTGAGCCCAGGAGTTCAAGACCAGCCTGAGCAACATAGTGAAACTCAGTCTCTACAAAAAATAAATAAGTAAATAAAATTAGACTGGCATGGTGGCATGCACTGTAGACTCAGCTGCTTAGGAGGCTAAGAGGGGAGGATCTCTTGATCTTGGGAGGTCAAGGCTGCAGTGAGCCATGACTGAGCCACTACCTTGGTGACAGCAAGATCATCTATCTCCCTCTCTCTCTCTCTCTCTCTCTACATACACACAGACACACACACACACACTCAGACACACCCTAATGCACATCCACTCACTAAAATTAGATGAAATTATGAAAAATTAGATTTTAATTTTTGTGGGGATATAGTATATGTATTTATGAGGTACCTGAGCTATTTTAATACAGGCCATAATAATCATATCAGGGTAAATGGGGTATCCATCACATCAAGCATTAATCCTTTCTTTGTGTTACAAACAATCCAATTATCCACTGTAGTTGTTGTTGTTGTTTTGTTTTATTTTGAGAGGGAATCTCACTCTGTCACCCAGGCCAGAGGGCAGTGGTGCAGTCTTGGCTCACTGCAACCTCTGCCTCCTGGGTTCAGGCAATTCTTGTGCCTCAGCCTCCCAAGTAGCTGAGATTACAGGCATGCACCACCATGCCCAGAAGCAGAATTGCTGGATCATCTGGTAGCTCTATTTTTAGTTTTATGAGGAACCTCCAAACTGTTCTTCATAGTGGTTGTACTAATTCACGTTGCCACCAACAGTGTACAGGGGTTCCCTATTGTCCACATTCTCGCCAGCCTTTGTTATTTCCTGTCTTTTGTATAAATGCCATTTTAGCTGGAGTGAGATGATATCTCATTGCAGTTTTGAATTATATTTCTCTGAGGAACAATGAGATTCAGCACCTTTTCATATACTGGTTTGGCATTTGTCTTCTTTTGAGAAATGTCTATTCAGATCTTTTGCCCATTTTAATTGGATTATTAGATTTTTATTACAGCTCCGATGTCATCTCATGTTATGGGTCTGTTCAGATTTTGGATTTCTTCATGGTTCAATTTTGGTAGGCTGTATATGTCTAGATATTTATCCATTTCTTCTAGATTTTCCAATGTATTGGTATATGGTTGCTCATTGTAGCCACTAAGGACCCTTTAAATTTCTGTGGTATCAGTTGTAGAAGAGCATGTCTCCTCTTTCATCTGTGATTTTATTTATTTGGGTCTTCTCTCTTTTTTTCAGAATTAGTCTGGCTAAAGTTTTGTTGATTTTGTTCATTTCTTCAGAAAACTAACTTTTCAATTTATTGATCTTTTTATTGTTTTCTGCATTTCAGTTTCATTCATTTCTCCTCTGATCCTTATGCTTTCTTTCTTCCAGTAATTTTGGGTTTGGTTTGCTTTTGCTTTTTGTTCTTTAAGATACATCATTAGGTTGTTTATTTGAAGTCTTTTTTTCTTTTTTGGTGTAGGCACTTCTAGGTATAAAATTTTCTCTTTGTACTGTTTTGGCTGTTTCCCATAGGTTTGGTATATTTTGTTTTCATTATCATTTTTTCAAGAAATGTTTAATTTTCTTCTTAATTTCTTCATGACCACTGGTCATTCAGAAGCATATTGTTTAATTTCCATATGTTTGTATAGTTTCCACAATTTCTTGTTATTGATTTCTAGTTTTATGTTATTGTTGTCAAAGAGGATATGTAACATAATTTTTCTTTTTTATTTTTTTTAAGACTTTTTTTGTAGCATAACATATGCCCGGCCTCTCCTTGACAGTGTTCCCTGTGCTGAACAGAAGAATGTATATTTTGCAGTCATTAGATGAAATGCTCTGGAAATATCTATTAGGTCCATTAGGTCTACAGCACAGATTAAGTCTGATGTTTTTTTGTTGATTTTCTGTCAGGATGATCTGTCCAATGTTGTATGTTGGGTGTTGAGGTCTCCATCTATTGGGGTCTGTCTCTATCTGTTTCTTGATTTAAGTTTATCATTAGACTGGCACATAATGAGACAGCCAGGTGGGAAGGAGTACTCAGAGAAACTCCAACCAGCCTGTCTATGGGGGTGGAGCCTCAAGAGGTTCACACCATTTGCAACAAGAAGGAGACTGGCCAACTGGCCTCTCCTCTTCCTGTGTGGAACCTGGGATTCAAATGTCAGGCAGGAAGCACTCTAATAGGGACTCTGTCCAAGAAGAGTCCCTGTTTCCCCCTTTTCTTCTTTTTTACCCAGTAAAACTCTGCTTTACTCACTCTTCAGTCTCTCAGCCTAAATTTTTCTGGCTGTGGGACAGACAAGGACCCCATCCTTAGCCGAACTAAGGAAAAATCCTGCAACATTTTTGGTGCCCAACATGGGGCTTGAGAAGTGGTAAGAGAAATGGAAACTAAAAAACTCACTGTTGCTTCTAAGCCTTTTCATTCTCAGACTTCTGAGGATGGGGGAAACCATGCCTTCACCTGTCATTGCTCCAGGTCTTTTCATGGCCTTTTCCTTCCTTTTTTGGGACTGACTAGTGAGCAGCGGCTACCCTCCACCCCCTACCACTCCCTGACGGGCTTGGACATATGCCCCAAGGCACTGATGGTGTTTCCTGCCATGAGACATTGGAGCCTTCCGGTTCCCTGGCCAAGAGATTTAGCTCCATTAGAAAGTAATCAAACTTTTCTCCCTGATGAAGGAAGCACTTGCATAACAATAAGGTTCTTCCCCAGGCAGTTTTAAACTGTTTCTTTTCTTTCCCCTTCTCTACCCCATCTGCAAGTTAACTTTTAAAGTTTTTTTTTTCTTTTAGATGTTTTGCTAGGCCAGCCCCAACAACTATCACTGTTTATATTTTCTGTAAAGCTTTGGTTGTGAAATCAAGCCTCCATCTTGTTTTACATCCTGAGGGCATGGCTTGTAACTTTGGTGGCAAGGCTTTGTTTAGCAATCCTGTCTTAGGGAATAAGTTTCTTTCTGGTTTGATATCTGCATGTTTTCCTAGCACTGTCTCCGTCTCTTAAAGGGTCCCACCCAGTGCATGGGTTTTCTTCTGCCTGCCTGTGTGTATACTGTGTGTGATGTCTGTAAAAAGAGCTCTAATTAATTTGGCATAAAGAAGGACAAGCACTTAGATCTAATATTTTTTTAAAGGGAAGTTAAAAGCTGTGGTACCTTTCAGTTCATATGACTTTAATCTTTAAGAAATAAGAACAGCCCTAAAAACTGTTGGTAAAATGCAGGTCAGCTGCAAGATTTGCTAAGTGTTTTGAGATTACAAATTGCTTTTTGGGTTTTGAAAACTCTTTGACTTGCTGGCTTCACAATTGGTAAGGCCTGGGGACATGTCCTTAACTGAGAAGGCTAAACTTGACTGCAGTTAGCACACAGTTAAGGCAATTTACCAAGTTTTATAGGTAAGTAGGGACACAGAGCCAAACCATCTCATTCTGCCTCTGACCCCTTCCAAATCTCACGTTCTCACATTTCAAAACCAATCATGCCTTTCCAGCAGTCCCCCAAAGTCTTAAATCATTTCAGCATTAACTCAGAAATCCCTAGTCCAAAGTTTCATCTGAGACAAGGCAAATCCCTTCCACCTATTAGCCTGTAAAATCAAAAGCAAGTTAGTTACTTCCTAGTTACAATGGGGGTACAGGCATTGGATAAATACATCCATTTCTAATGGGAGAAATTGGTCAAAACAAAGAGGCTACAGGCCCCATGCAAGTCTGAAATCAATTCATTAAACCTTAAAGTTCCAAAATGATCTCCTCTGACTCTTTGTCTCATATCCAGGGCATGCTGATATAAGAGGCGGGGTCTCACAGCCTTGGTCAGCTCCACCCCTGTGGCTTTGCAGGGCACAATCCCCTGCCAGCTGCTTCCACAGGCTGGCATTGTCTGTGGGTTTTCCAGGTGCATAGCGCAAGCTGTCGGTGGACCTACCATTCTGGAGTCTGGAGGATGGTGGCCTTCTTCTCATAGCTCCACCTATCAGTGCCCCAGTGGGGACTCTGTGTGGGGTCTCTGATCCCACATTTCCCTCTGTACTTCCCTAGCAGAGGATATCCATGAGAGCCCCACTCTTGCAGCAAACTTCTGCCTGGACATCAGGTATTTCCATATATCCTCTGAAATCTAGGTGGAGGTTCCCAAACCTCAATTACTGACTTCTGTGCACCTGCAGGGTCAACACAAGGTGGAGGTTGCCAAGGCTTGGGGCTTGCACCCTCTGAAACCATGGTCTGAGTGCTGTACCTTTGCCCCTTTTAGCTACAGCTGGAGCAGCTGGGACACAGAGCACCAAGTCCCTAGGCTGCACACAGCAGGGGGACCCAGGGTCCAGCCCAGAAAACCATTTTTTCCTTCTATGCCACTGGGCCTGTGATGGGAAGGGCTGCTGCAAAAGTTTCTGACATGCCCTACAGACATTTTATCCATTGTCATGGTGATTAATATGTGGCTCCTTGTTGCTTATGCAAATTTCTGCAGCTGGCTTGAATTTCTCCCCAGAAAATGTTTTTTTTTTTGTTTTTTTTTTTTGCTGCATTGTTAGACTGCAAATTTTTCAAACTTTTGTGCTCTGCTTCCAATAGAATGCTTTGCTGCTTAGAAATTTCTTCTGCTAGATACTCTAAATCATCCCTCTCAAGTTCACAGTTCCATAGACCTTTAGGACAGGGGCAAAATGCCACCAGTTTCTTTGCTAAAGCATAACAGGAGTCATCCTTGCTCCAGTTCCCAACAAATTTCACATTGCCATCTGAGACTACCTCAACCTGGACTTTATAGTCCATATCACTATCAACATTTTGGTCAATGCCATTCAACAAGTCTCAAGGAAGTTCCAAACTTTCCCACATTTTCCTATCTTATTCTGAGCCCTCCAAACTGTTCCAACTTCTGTCTGTTACCCAGTTACAAAGTCATTTCCATATTTTTGGGCATCTTTACCACACTGCCCCACTACCCAGTACCAATTTATTGTATTAGTTTGTTCTCATGCTGCTAATAAAGGCATACCCAGTACTGAGTAAATTATAAAGGAAAGAGGTTTAATTGACTCACAGTTTCACATATCTGGGGTGGCCTCATAATCATGGTGGAAGGCAAAAGAAGAGCAAAGCACGTCTTACATGGTGACAGGCAAGAGGGGATGTGTAGGAGAACTTCCCTTTATAAAACCATCAGATCTCATGAGACTTATTTACTATCATGAGAACAACTTGAGAAAAACCTGCCCCCATGATTCAATTACCTTTCGCCAGGTCCTTCCCATGTCATGTGGGGATTATAACAATTCAAAGTGAGATTTGGGTGAAGACACAGAGCCAAACCATGTCAGTGTATTTTCAAATTGCCTGTCTTCAAGCTCACTAATTCTTTCTTCTGCTTGATCAGTTCTGTTAAGAGACTCTGATGCATTCTTCAATATATTAATTGCATCTTTCAACTCTAGAGTTTCCACCTCATTCTTTTTAATTATTTCAATCTCTGTTAAATTTATCTGGCTAGGTACAGTGGCTCAGGCCTGTAATCCCAGCATTTTGGAAGGGTGAGGCAGGTGGATCACTTGAGCCCAGAAGTTTGAGACCCACCTGGGCAACAGGGCAAAACCTCATCTCTACAAAAAAAAAAAAAAAAAAAAAATACAAAAATTAGCTGAGAATGGTGGCATCCACTTGTAGTCACAGCTACTCAGGAGGCTGAGGTGGGAGGATCGCTTGAGTCCAGGAGGCAGAGGATAGAGTGAGCTAGGATCATGCCACTGGGCACCAACCTGGGTGACAGGATGAGACCCTGTCTCTAAATAAATAAATAAATTCATCTGATAGGATTCTGAATTCCTTCTCTGGGTTATCTTGAATTTCACTGAATTTCTTCAACACAGCTATTTTGAATTCTCTGTCTGAAAGTTCACATATCTCTGTCTCTCCATAATTGGTCCCTGGTGACCTGTTTAGTTCATTAGGTGAGGTCTTGCTTTCCTGCATGGTCTCGATTCTTGTGGATGTTTGTCAGTGTCTGGGCATTAAGGAGTTAAGTATTCATTATTGTCTTTGCTGTCTGGGCCTGTTTGTACCCACCCTTCTTGGGAAGACTTTCCACGCATTCAAAAGGACTTGGGTGTTGTGATCAAGTTTTTGCTATGACAGCCATATCTGCATTAGGGGACACTCCAAGCCCAGTACTGCTGTTGGTTTTGCAAGCTCATAGAGGTACCATATTGATGGACTTTGATAAGATACAGAATTCTCTGGATTACCAGACATAGACTCTTGTTGTCTTCCTTACTTTCTCTCACACAAACAGAATCTCTCTCTGTGCTGAGCTGCCTAGAGCTAAGGGAGGGGTGACAGAAGCATCATTGTGGCCCCCAGCACTGGGATTGTGCTGGATCAGACCTGAAGCCAGCACAGCTTAGGGTTTTGCCCAAGGCCTCTGGTAACCACTGCCTAGCTATACTGCTTCTGTTCACTCATGGCACTAGTGCTCTTCAATCAGCAGGTAGTAAAGCCAGCCAGAATTTTGTCTTCTCTTCAGGGCAGCAAGTTACCCCCCAGCCCTGGGGAGGTCCAGAAATGCTATCTGGGAGACAGGACCTGGAGTTTGAAACCCAAGAAATCCACTTGGTGCTCTATCCCATTGTGGCTAAGCTGGCACAGAAACAATAAGACAAAGTCCTTCCCACTCTCTTTCTCCCTATGTCCATCATCACCACAGGCCCATGGGAAGTACTGCCAGGGTGCTACTGATGTTCACTTAAGGTCCAAGGGCTCTTCAGTCAGCTTGTAGTGAACACTGCCAGGCCTGGAATTCACTCTTTAGGGCAGTAGGATCCCCTCTGGCTCCAGGCAAGTCCAGAAATGCCATCCAAAAACCAAGTGCTAGAATCAGGGACCCTAAAAGCCTGCTTGGTGCTCTACCCCATGGAGGCCAAGTTAGTACCTAAGCTGCAAGCCAAAGTCCTCTTCACTCTTCCCTTCCCTTTTCTCAAGCAGAAGGAGTCTCTCTCCATAGCCACCACAGGTAGGAATGTGCTGCATCACACCTGAAGCCAGCACATCTCTGAGTCTTACCCAAGGCCCATGGCAAGTACTGCCTGGATATTGCTGCTGATTTTTCAGGGCTTGAGGGTTCTTTGATCAGCAAGTGATGAATCCTGCCAGAACAAGTCTCTTTCCTTCAAGTCACTGAGTTCCTTTCTGGCCCAGGGTGTGTCTAGAAATATCATCTGGTAGCTAGAGCCTAAAATAGGGGTATCAGGACTCTGCCCAGTGCCCTGTTCTACTGTGTCTTAGCTGGTATCCAAGATGTAAGATAAAGTCCCCTTTACTTTTCCCTCTTTTCTCCTCAAATGGAAGAAAAGAATCTCTCCTGGAGCTTCAAGCTGTGCTGCCTGAGGTGGAGGGAGGAGTGCTGCAAGCACTCCCTTGGTCACCCTGGCTGATGTCTCACCAGGTTACTTGTCCCCCAAGTCCAGTGGTTCTGATCCCAGCACAGCACCAAGACTTGCCCAGTAATTGCAGTCCTTGAGGCCTAATAAACTTGAAACTGCCTTTCAAGTTTGTTTAGGACCCTAGTGCACTTTAGCCTGTGGCAGCAAGGCTTGCTATAACTTAGGTTCCAACCACTGAGAGGGGTGATTCCCCTCTGGGTGTGGCTGTTCTAAATGTTCCTCTGCAGATGCCAGCTAAGTTCTGTCAGGTGTTGCTTTCCACTGTGACAAGGCAGCACTGAGTTCCAATGTAAAGCACTGAGTTCCCACAATCACTGTACTCACTCTCCATCAAGTGCACAGATTCTCTCCATGCTATATAGCTGCTGACCTGGGATGGGGGAGGGTGTCCCCTGGAAATTCAAGACTGTCATTCCTACCCTTCTCAGTACCTCTTTCAGTGAGACGAAGTTAAAACCAGGTACTGTGATCATTCATGCGATTTTGGCTCTTATGAAGATGCTTTTTTATGTGGATGGTTGTTTGATTTTGTGTTCCTATGGGGAGGATGATTGGTGGAGGCTTCTATCAAGGTGCCTTGCTTTGTCTCCTCCTCATTTAAATGAAATTTTAAAATTTCTTTTTGGTGCCAAGGAATTTATGGTTGTTGACAGTGGGTTCCCTGATTACAACGGTCTACGTAATCATTCCTGGATAAATGACATCTACAATAAATTCTCTAAGATTTTTACTTTTCCTTTTTTTGTGTAAGGCAGAGCAAGAACTGAAAAAAATTTATAAAGCAATATAGAGTCATTCAAAATTGCTACCCCTCCCCCAATATTTTACTCCTAATTTGACATCATTTGTGTGTGTGTAACTGGCCTTTAGAATCTGTCCAAAGTATTCAAATTACTTTTCCCTGGAACAACCATTTTTATTTTATTATTTATGATTTATGATTTTACATAATATTGATTAAATGATGTAAGTATAAAGCAAGTACAATCGGCATAAAAGTTTTTAAGTCACACACACAGCTGACCCTTAGTTAACAGATGATTCACAATTTCAAGAGCAGATCAAAGAGTAGCCTCTTGCCATTAAGAACTCGATGGACCATGGCCAGCAGTGTGTTTTATAGAGGGAAAGGATTGTCAGTTTATCTGGTGACTTGGGTAATTTAGAGTTGCATGAGAGTGTCTACTAAACTGCCTTCTAGGAGAGTTTTATTGATTTGCCCTCTTAGCAGCCGTGTATGAGAGTATTCATCTCCTTTTACCCTGGCTCTCAAACTCTACTGTTCACAAGAATCACTTAGAGAGCTTTGTTAAAAATATGTAGATTCTTGACACACCATACTAACAGATTCTGATATGGGGCAAGTCCAAAATGTCTGCAAAGAAGCACTCCAGGCATTTCTTAAGTAGATGATTAGTAAAAATATTTAACTCAAGGATGAGTTAGAAAACAAACTCCTGGCCCAGGAATTTGTTTTCTAAAAATCACATATCTAATAAGTCAGTAATGCTAAAATCTGAATTTGTAATAAGTAGGAGGTAATGCCTGTTATCCCCTAAACAACAATAACAGCAAACACCATTTCTCTTTGGACAGTGGAAAACCAGAGCTAATTTACTAACCCCTTTAGAGGTTCAGCGGCTTCATCCGTCTTGACTAAATTGCAGTGTAGCTATCCAGTGCTTTGCGGAGAATAGTGGAAGATATTTGTCAGGTTTTCCTGCTGTTTTGTAAAGATTGAGGGAAAGGTACCCAGCTGCAAAGGAAGACGCTTTTCTTACTGGTGTGAAGGTTTTTTGAACTTTCCTTTCCAAACCAGGGCCCAAGACACTGAGTTGGCCTGAAGAGCCAGGGCTGGCGTGCTAGAATAAATGAATGTTAGCAAGAGACTGCCCAGGGGTCTGGGCAGAGTTGAAATCTGAAGAGTATCTGTGGCTCTAGAAGATAAAAGTAGGAGTCACAGAAGGCCTGACTCCATCTGTGAATCAGGCAGGAACTGTTAAATGCCCCACCCTACTCAGAAAAGTGTGAGACAAAATACATAAGCATGAGTCAGAAAATCCAGGGCTCCACTAAACAGGAAATTTGGTGAGGGATTACCTGGGAAAACAGAGTTGGTATCAGAGGATCTCTTAGTGAAGTTTGACAGAGAAGAGAACTAATGTTTATTGATGATATCTTATATACATCTTATTTAACATAATCATCATTTCTCCAGAAGTTAAAAAAATGCTTGAAATATAAGGCCAAAGAAAGTAATAAGTAAGTAAATGAATGAATAAATGAATGAATGAGTGAAAGGCAGTAAAGGTACTGGTTTATAAGGCTCACTTTAGTGTCTATGGTATTGTATAATGGTATGGAATATTCTAGACAAGAGAATTGGCTGATGCCAGATAGTGATATGTATCAGACACGATACAGCCCTTAGTTCATGGATGTCCTGACAAAGACTCTGTTTGACCAAACTCAGGCTCTTCTTGAAGAGGCCTCAACCTTGGCCTATAGGAATTGCAGACACTCAGTATAAATAATTTCATTCATCCCCCTTTCCACCACCCCCCACAGCCTCCTGCCACCCAAACACACACTAAGAAAACTAAACAAACCCTAGCATAGTTTCTAGCTCAAGGACATATCTTGGGATGACCTGCAGCCCACTCCTTCCTCAAACTTCCGGGCTCAGGCAATCCTCTCGCCTCAGTCTCCTGAGTAATTCGGACCACAAGTGCATGCTACCATACCCAGCTAATTTTTTTTTTTGAGACAGTCTTGCACTGTCACTCAGTCTGGAGTGTAGTGGTGCACTCTGGCCTCACTACGACCTCTGCCTCCTAGGTTCAAGTGATTCTCCTGCCTCAGACTCCCATATAGCTGGGATTACAGATGCCTACAACTACACCTGGCTATTTTTTTTTTTTTTTTGTATTTTTAGTAGAGACGGAGTTTTACTATTTAGGCTGGTCTCAAACTCCTGACTTCGTGATCCGCCCGCCGCAACCTCCCAAAGGTTTGGGGGTTACATGTGTGAGCCAGTGCGCCTGGCCAATTTTTGAATTTTCTATGTAGACAGGGTTTCACTATGTTGCCAGAGCTGGGCTCAAGTGATCCTCCTGCTTTGACCACCCAAAGTGCCGGGATTACAGGCATAAGCCGCCACACTAAGCACTACTCTTCTCTTCCCCTCGCTCTTTCTTCCCTGCACGCTCTAATAAAACATTAGCATAAAAGATTTGTCTCAGCCTCTGTTTTTCTAGGGAACTAAGGCTAAGAAAATGAATTCTAGTATTTGCCCAAAAAAGCAAACTCTCAGGATGGGATTTCAATTGTCTCTTGACTAAAGGCAATGGAGACCCCTTTGCTAGTACAAGTGGAGCCGTAATAACTTCTTGCAATGAGATCCCAATTTATGCAGCTTTTTCCTGTGGTTTATTGGGAGGAGATACAAGGCAGAAGGAGAGGCACTGGGAGGTCAGCATGTGGAAAATAGTAATTATAAGGATGTATGGGTGGCTAATTTTGGTGTCAGTGCCAGTCTTATAAAAAGAGAATGGTAGGCTCAGGAAAGCTAATTGCTAACTTAAGGGATCCTTTAAAAACCAGAGGTCACAATGGCAGTAGGGCCTCAGGGTAGAATAAATTGAAAATCAGATCCAGATTCGAATTATAAGGAAAGTAGAGATGTACAGGAAATTCAATTTGCAGCTTCAATGAATATACTATATTATAGCCAGGTACCAGATGGTGAAGAGGGCACAAAGACTTGGGATGAGGATATCTGAATGGATAAACCTAAGAATCCTGAACCAAAAATTCATCTGAAGTTTCTGGGCCAATGCAATCCATCCCCCTTGCCTAGAGACTATGCAAGAACCTCAACTGAAGCAGATGCCTAACGAGATGATACTTGCTTGCCTCACAAGCTGCCTCCACCACATCTGACTGCTTCCAGGACAACAACCAGGATCATACTTCAGCATAGCCTGAGAGGGAAGGTACAGTCCTTGCTCAGGGAAGAAACAGCTTCCTTATCAAACAAATGGCTGAATTTGGCTATTATATAGGAGCAGGAAACACAGCAACATGTGTAGGAGTTGATTTTGAGGATATAACACTAGGGGAAGAATATAAAGACGAATAGGAGAGAATTCACTGGTATGGGGCATTCTCCCATAACTCAGGATTCAGTGTTCTGGGACCTAGGGCTGGTCTAAATATACTATCAGCTTGGCTCCTTGAAGCTTGGATATGATAATGGACTAGAGTATGTGAGGTAAAGTTGTCGGACATCTTGGCATTATATTAAGTAAAGGGGACATATGAATCAAAGATGCAGGAACTTAGAATGGATATATCTAAGAACCAACCACTAACTGTTTCCTCTGAAAGGAGCCAGAAAACATTCCCATTTTTGAAGCAATGGGAGATATGTTGGGTATATTCATTTCTTTAGAAAGCTTGGTGGTACCTGTTCTCTGCAGGCCATGGAATTAGGTTACCTAATATCAATGGGGATGATGAGATTCCAGGATGATAGAGACCACTGGTAGGACTTAATTCTCAGAGGTAGGATGGACATAATTATTATAATGGGCATCAAAGTCAGCATGGTAATTAGAGTGTTTTGACCTACATGGATCTGTGGCAATTTTAGAGGCAAGACAGATGGATAACTGACCAGGTTGTTGCCTGATTTGTATGACAAAAGCAAATTGAGAGCTGGAGAGTAGAAAGCTGATATCAATACTTCTATGGAAAAAATCACCCAGTCCCAAGAACTAAATTGATTTATAGACCTAGAGTTAATTGACTCAAGAGGAAATCATCTTCCCTTGAAGAAGAATGCCACCAAAGTACATATTTTTCTGATCCTTTCCTAAAAGGAACAGTGGCCATTTATCAGAGTAACTATGCCAGGGGGAAGGGGAATACCCGGGCTTTTAAAATCTGTGAGATATAAAGCCTAAGCTGGTACCTATATTAGGACACCCTGAACGCCATTCTGGTCCTCTAGTTACAATAGGTGTTATGGTGGTCAAACGACAAATGAAGTATTGGCCCCAATTCAATTCACAGAAGAGTCAATGAGTAGTTATTTTCCTAGTCCTTGAATATATAAATGGAATAGGTATCAAGTGGAATAGATATCAGACCCCTCATATGAGTTCCCTGCACTGTGTGGACGAATGACTGTTATTTTCAAAAAAGCCAAGTGGAAGTGTCAGAAACTGACCGTACCCTCACCCTCAGTCAAGAATGTAAATTAAAACCATATCTCAACCCAGAAAATATTGCAGCAATATACCACCACTATTAGACTTGAAGAATGTATCCCTGTAGGAGAGGGGTAGGGTGGTCTTCATCCCATTCCCTTTCAATTCAACTTGCTGCTTATCTTAAAACCAGACGGATCATAGCAGCTGGTGGTGAGCCCCCATATGCCTGGTCTGGTGGCAGTTCCACTCATGGCTGGGGGTAGGATATGATTATATTGTTTTTGAGACAGAGTCTCTCTCTGTCAACCAGGCTGGAGTGCAATAGTGAAATCTCAGCTCACTGCAACCTCTGCCTCCTGGGTTCAAGCAATTTTTCTGCCTTAGCCTTTCTAGTAGCTGGGATTACAGGCAGCTGCCACCACGCCCAACTACTTTTTGTATTTTTAGTAGAGACAGAGTTTCACCAGGTTGGCCAGGCTGGTCTTGAACTCCTGACCTCAAGGGATCCACCCGCTTTGGCCTCCCAAAGTGAGTGCTGGGATTACAGGCATGAGCCACCGTGCCCAGGGGATATGATTATCTTTACAGAAGCACATCAATTTATCCTCTAGGATTTACCTTGCAGGATCAGTTTAATAAGTGCTTTTTTTTTCTAATTTCCACTAGTAGGAGGAAGCAAATAAATTTGCCTTTACAGGGCAGGTAGGCTCAGCATGAAGTTAATGTCCCATGGGGAAAATTTTACCAACTAGAGAAAGAAGATGGGAAAAAGCTGGTAGATAAATTCCTTGCCTTTCAAAGATTCCAAGAGGGCTGGGTGCAGTAGCTCACACCTGTAATCTCAGCACGTCGGGAGGCTGAAGCAGTTGGATCACTTGAGGTCAGGAGTTTGAGACCAACCTGACCAACATGGTGAAACCCTGTCTCCACTAAAAACGGAAAAATTAGCCAGGCATGGTGGCTCGTGCCTGTGATCCCAGCCACTCAGGAGGGAGAGGCAGGAGAATCGATTGAATCTGAGAGCTGGAGGTTGCAGTGAGCTGAGATCGCACCACTGCACTCCAAACTGGGCAACAGAATGAGACTCCATCTCAATAAAAAACAAAACAAACAACACACAAAAAAGTCATAAAGATTCCAAGAGGCAGGAATTCTAACTTGCCTCTCTGGAGATATCCCACATTACCAAGAAACTTGTTAGATCTCTTTCACAGGTGTGGCCAGCTTAGTAAACACACCATCTTGTGTTACTGTTTTCTCCTTTCCTGCCTCACCTGCCTTTGCCTCTCACTCCTGCCTCCCTGGGACTGAATCTCTAACAAAGAATTAGCATAAAGTTTGCTTCATGTTGTTTTCTAAGAAATCATCAGGGCTAAGAAAATGGCCTTCACTTTCGCCTTACCCAACCAGGTGGTTGACTTTAGAGAGGAAAACAATTATGTAGATAAGCAGAAGTGAGTTTTGAAATACAGTTTCTCTCCTCTATTTCTCTGAAAATTAATAGAGAGAATGAAGTAAAAATCAAATAGATTGCTTTTAAAAGTTAACCACAGGTGGTATTTAAAAATATTTGCACAAAAGAAATAGAAATTCTATTTTCCTCTATAATAATTAGCCAGATGTCTTAGCCTATAAATCGACTTACTATTTCTTAATAAAATTAATATTGCTTGGAGATATAGAGGCTTTGAATAGCCATGTAACATCTGATTACTTTTATTTACATTTATCATTTAATATGTGTCAGCAAGCCAGTGTTCATCAGCAGTTCTTTTTAAGATAGCAAGTACTAAATATTTAAAATCTCTGCACCAGTATCCAAATATGATTGGCATTCTGATTTCAAAAATATTTTAAGGAGACAGTCTCTGCCATTAATAATAAAAGTTGGGTTGTAGGATTAGGTTAGCAGCCAACCTGTGAAATGTTGAATTTAATCCTCAAACCTCTGAGGTGCTGGGCCTATTCGGAAGACCTGGAGCAAGTTCCAGGATTTTCAGCAAAAAAGGGGAGAGTTAAAGGCCTCTTGCTGGAAGAGCTCTGAGCTTCCTGGGCTTTCTAGTTTAACAAAGCATTAGTGAGTTGACCTTCAGGGCACAGCTGAAGGTATGGCTTTTAATTTAACCCTATTTTTCTGAGCAGAACTAACCAAACATGTTGAGTAATTTTGTTTGTCATTTTCCGTTTCACTGTATTCCATGATATGCTGTGTAACAGAGTCTAGAGATGTACATACCAGTGAGAGTGGTCTCCTCAGGGGGTTGGATCTAGGGAAGAGAGTTTTGCAGGCCCTAGGAGGATTTTTGAGGTTACTTGAGCAGAACACTCTGTGGTCCCAGGAATCCCAAGTGTGATCTGGAAGTGTAAGAGGTATTGGGTCCTGCTATGCGTGTCCCTTGACTTGTGGACCTCACTCTACAGTGAGGGAGTTTGTGGAAAGAAATTCATCAAGCTGGGACACTATAAAATTTGGGACTTGGGGTAGAGCCTGGATCTAGAGGTGATACCAGAGTTTGGCATAATCAAGGAACGAAAAGACTGTTGAGGCTGGATGAAAGTAAGCATGAGAAGCTTGGTAATAAGATAAAATTGATGAGGCAAACCTTGAAGACCATGAGAAGGCGTTTAGATTTTTGTTTTATTAGGATGATTATCTGCCAGTCAGATGGCACTTACAGCTGCAGAGCCTTAAGTGGGAGCTAACTTGAGATCTTGTCTGACATTTATCTGCAAAGCTTTGAGACAAGACAACCTTCTGCAAAAAGAGCTTGAGATTTCAGCTAGTCTATGGTCAAGTAGAGATTACAGTAGGCCAAAGTATGAGGATGTAGTCAAGGTGATATCACAGCCCTGAGGAAGGAGCTTTTCTGTTATGACTCACTGATGCACACACTTGAGCCTAGAAGTATAAACAGTACCTGTTCCAACTAACCCAAGAGCTGGGCAGGAGGTAGAAGGCTGCACACTTTGCTATGAGGCTGACAAATCTGGCTGAGTATCCTTTTGTGTTTCATGATGTTTTTGCCTTACTTACAAACACCCTGAGATTTTTTACAGCAATGCCCTTGGATGCCTGCATTTGCTCCTACCATATAAACTGAATCTCTGTTTGCCTGACATTCCAGTCTCTGGTGTTTGGGTTACATATTAGTTCTTTGTCTTGCCAGTTTTCAAATGTAGCCTTCTCTAATGGATTCTGAATCAATTGGCCTTTCCTCCTGATGCCACATGGCAAATACTGTTCCACTTCTGACCCCTTGGAAAGTAACTTCTACCCTAGCTAGAACAACCTCTGCCTCTCAGCAACGAGTAATTGAATATTTTGTTATGAACCACTGGATTCAGAGAAAACTTTGGTTGCCCTGGCAACAAGGCAATGGTCTGCTTTTTTTTTTTTTTTTCATCCCTTGACCTAGGGAATAGGATATTATAGGAGGAAAATTCAGAGCCCTGAGGAGATGCACCTGCTGGGTCCACCCAATCAGTTGATTTTGAGATGGAGATACAGCTGGGGATAGCAGCTGCTGTGGGAAGCCACGTCTATCTCTATTCATCAATTTAGAGGAAATTCAGCAAAAACTCTCTGAAATCAAACAATCATAATGATCTGTGAATATCCAGAGCTTTGGTTGGGAATGGGCAGGTGCATTGGTGGGTGCAAGCTGATTACATTTCCAACATATGGTACTTTAGGAGACATGGAGGGTGACAGTACTGCTCCTGAAGCCCCACAGTCATCTTTAGAGAGGGTTAATGAAGGTCCACCCACAAGAATCGGTAGGCATTGCTCATCTACCAGGAGGAAGGAATAATATCTTCACAGCTGTTTCAGGTACCCTGGGAGAAGTGAGAGGGACTCATACAAACTTTCACAGTTTAGCCACAGCCTCAAGAGAGGATTATGCAATGAGCTGGCTCAGGTCACCAGGCTTGAGCCTCCCAATATTAACAAGCTTCTGTGCAAGGCTAGAGGTGAGATTAGCACACAACCATGCCTCTTCTTTCTCTTGGGTGGTAGCAGAGTGGTGAGTGTGTATATGCATTTCCATTTGTTTCTGCCCATTTCCTTACCCCTAAGCAGGTCATCTATATTCCTACAAGATATAATGCCTGTTCTTGTGAGATATAGCTAGCCTAGAGTTAGAACCTGTACACTGCCATCTTATAAAGGACAAAACTGTTTTCATTCTCCTCACAAGGACTGCTAACCTTGGTTTCTGTAAACTGCTAAATTACTTTGCAAAAAGGTAAAGCTGCATAGTTTCTTTGTAACTACCAGAATTGCTGGCCTTTGATCATCAGTATTGGCCAACAGTAAGCACCCCCAAATAGTTCCCACCTGGAGCCAAGTAACTCCCACCCAGATGATGTATAAGCAAATGGTTATCTTAAGTTCTGCAAATCTCTCTCCTAGCCCTCGGAGTGTCCAGAACCCATCACCCTCCTCTCCTACCCAGGAGGTGATTTATAGCCCACTGAGATATCTCGGTGGGATGAAGGTTTTCTTTCATCTCTGCTCTTTTCCCCCACTCCCAAAAATAGTTTAGTGGGTATAAAAAGGTCTTGTCTCTCTTCTTTCAGGGCCACGGGTTGGAGAGACATGAGTCCTCCGTGGTCACCGGCAATAAACCCTGCAATTTGGCATACTTTTGTTCTGGTGTTGACTTTCTATGCTAAGTTCAATATAACACTTGATGCAGACTGCATTATTCATACTCTGCTTCTAAAAGATGCTTGCTTAAAGAATGTCTATTGCACAAAAATGTATATTATTTTAATTTTAAAGTTTTTTTTTTAACTGGTGGTAATATTTAAGAATGCCTTCCTTTAGCAAGTGGCCTCTTGCTTATAGAGGAAACCTTTGGAAATGGTTTGCATGTGATGCTGCATTATGCAGGAGCCCCTTGGCAATCTTTAGTAATAGTGGCTAATGTTTAATAGCGGCAGCAGAACTTCTGCCATTTGGGAGGCAACAGAGTAGCTGAGAGCTTGGCCCTGAGTCAGATGGACCTGGATTTAAATGTCTGCTATGCCATTTATAAGCTATGAAGACTTGGGCAGATTCTTTAATATTTGCCTTGATTTTCTCATTTGTAAAATGGGAGTATTAATTCCTTTCTCAAAGGGCTTTACTGAGAATTAGAGAAGATAACATATGTGAAGTCCTTGGTACATAGCAAGTACTCAAATGTATGATATGGACATTTCCTGGATTCTATCACTGTCCTCACACTTATTAATGATCTTTAAACATTTGCAAACATAGTCAGGTGCAGTGCCTGTAGGCCAAACTACTTGGGAGGCTGAGGTGGGAAGATAGCTTAAGCCTAGGAGTTCAAGTCCAGCCTGAGCAACACAGTGAGACCTTAATTTCTAAAAAAAAAAGGTGCAGGACATTTCTTACATGTGAAAATGTTTGTTACCAAACTGTCTTATGAAAAAGCCTGTTTCATCTCTTGCTGTTTTCAAATCATGGTGTGATTTCTTCTCTTTTCAGAAAAACTTGAAATGTGGAAATATTCTCATGTACTAGAAATTGATTGCATTATTTTGCTAAAGGACTCCCAAAAAGGATAAATATGATTTGGTGGCTAGCTTGCATATAAACAATGGGCTAGAGCTCACTTAGTAATGGCATCTTTTCAGGGTTAACTAGACTTTCAGCTTCACTGAGAAGACTACATGAGTCGTTTTCTCTCTCCCTGTCTCATGTGCTCTCTTTCACACACAGTTATGCTAAAGCAGCTAAAATGCAGTTTAATAATTTGAATTTAGACACACTTAACTCTCTGAACTTCAGTAAAGAAGTGTATTTGTATCAAATATGCTTTAGTTTTCATGATCAAAAAGCCCAAAGACCTAAAATTAAACTTCCTTCCATCTTTTACTCATTCCTTTACATTTCTAAGCAAGTGAGACTCAAAAATCACTGCTTTGATGCTATAGGAATCAGTGAATGTGCCAGCCAGAGGCCTCAGGATTCTTTAAAACCTGACCAGAAGGATGGGAAGATATTTCTTGATCTCCAGAATGATCAAAAGCCAATATGAAAAGTTCTCAAGCAAAAGAGATACAAAATTATTCCCTGTCTTATGATTCTAACAGGTCCGAAAGATGTCAATGCATCTTCCTCTCTCATTTGAGAGTTACACAAGCAGCCCCATGTCAGAATGGCAGAATTCCAGCAGTTCATTTCCAGAAGTGAGTTCTGTGTGACTCAGAATGCATTCTCCATAGTAACCATATTATGCCTGGTGGTTAGCTAGGATTAATCCATCATGCTCTGAAGTCGAGTTCCAGAATTACAGGACTTGGCCTCCCCATGAACAGTATTTTTACAGGAAGATGTGTCCAGGGGTCCAACTAAGGATGCCAGGAATGGGGGACTCTTTGTTTCCCAACTTCCCCCACTTCTGGGCCTCTGTAGCCTAGGGCAGAAAATTCTCCCTACAAGATGATTGGGAGGAAGTAATGAGATGTGGAGCTGCATGGAGGCTTTCAGAGTTTGGGGGCTGGAGGATGCCACTTTCTAAGAAGCTGTGAGTCTTTCTTGCTCAGCTTTGGCAGCTCTTGGCTCACTTTTTTTCTCTTCATCTGCTGACCCTCAAAATTGATCCTTTTGCTTCTCCCTTCACTGCCACAAATAACCTCTTTCTTGAGAGCAGCATTTTTCTCTTCTTAATTTGGATCAGAACAGAGTCCCCTCTACTTGCTTGGGTTTGAAGTAAATACATGGATTTTGTCCCATACTCCATGGAGTTAAAAAATTTCTCTGATCCTTTTCTTGTATTGCTAATTATTTCTACAGTTAACGTTTAAGCCCCATTAATGGTAAATATTTTTCTATTCAAGGAACTGGTATAACATTCCTCCACATTTCACAAGGAATCCTAGATTTAGGCTTTCATAAACATTTCTTTAAGAGTTGTGGCTGATGGAGGTATGGAGTTGAAGAGCATGACAATGAAGTTTGTGTAGAGCAGAATAGTGTAAAATGAGCACGTGAGTAGCACCCCCTAGTGTTGAAGAAGAGCTGTGAGTGTGGGAGGTGGCTGAAAGAAGGGGTGTTATTGCAGATATCTTTTTATTGCTAAGTCCCCTCCTGCAGGGGCAGGAGCCCTGATGAAGGGTTGGGCTGCTCAGAGACTGTTGAGCAAAGTGATTCAAGAGACAATACCTAGGAGTAAAATGACAACTAAGAGGCCATCAAAAGGGACCATGGAGAAAGGTGAAATTCAAGTGGCAAAGAGATGGAGGGTGGGGAAAGGTTGGTCCAAGCAAGAGATTTCCAGTGGAGTCTGGAGAGACTCCTTGAGCTGCCACCTGGAAGAGCACACTAAGGATTTTCTTTTCTAGGACCCTCTAGCTCTAGGAGGCAAGGAAACTTTCTTTATCTGTTAGAGATGGCGTGTCGTCTGTCCCCTGGGCTGGACTGCAGTGGTGCAATCATAACCCACTGAAGCCTTGAACTTGAACTGAGTCTCAAACAGTTCTCCCATGTCAGCTTCCCTGATAGCTGGGACCACAGGCATGTGCCACCATATCCAGCTAATTTTTATTTTTTGTAGAGGAAGGTCTTCCTCTGTTGCCCAGGCTGGTTTCCAGCTCCTGGACTTAAGCGATTGTTCTGCCTCAGCTTCCGAAAGCAGGGGAACTATAGGCATGAGCCAATATGCTCAGGCAGAAGGAAACTTTTGAAGGAGCCTAGTAGACTTGCGTATCATTCCTTAGATCATCATCAATCCTGCCTGGGCTAAGGTCAAAAGAATGTCAGAACAGAATGCTTTAAAGCATTCTGGAGGCAACAACTGAGCAGGTGAAGTGAGCAGAGGAGTAAGAGCCACGAAGCTTAACCACCAGGTCTATTGCAGAATTAGTCTTTGGCTTCCTTCATGCCCTTCAGTTTTTAGTGACTTAAGATGCCTTCTTGGTTTGGATCCATTTGCTTTTCTGACTCCAGCTACCCCAGTCTTTTGTTGAAGTTGTAATTTGTCATCATGCTTGCTTCATTTCTAAGCACAAGCCAGGTCCCTCTTTTTGGCTCAGTCCTGCTTCCTTCCTGTCCTATGGAGTTTGGTCTGCGGAAGACTCAGTCAATCCCTGAACTTTCTTCCCTCCTGTCATTTATTTATTGATCACTTACTGTGTGCCAAACATTGCACTGAATGCTGGGGATTAGGGGTTCAACATATAAATTTGGGGAGGGACATAATTTATTTATACAGATGTGAGGGAATTATATGGATATCTGAAGGAAGAACATTTATTTTAATCACATGCAAAAAATATAGAGGATCCATTGCCTTCAGACAAGGCCCAGGTCGATTAGTTGTTTGGAGGGTCAGGTGTTATAAGTATGCCACATAATGAATAAAGAAGGTGGTGGTCTAGATTCAAAATCCTTGTTCAAACCCCAGTTCTGCCACTTATTAGCAGTGTGTTTTTGGGAAAGTTACTTTAGCTCATAGGGAAGGAAAAATACCTTTTCTTCTACCCATTTTAGGTTCATGGCTAAGGTCCCTACAACAATAGGCAGATTAATAAAAGTGTGCAAATTTATTTAATATAAGTTTTATATTACTTGGAGACTTCACACAGAAATAAAAATCTGAAGAAACCATTAAACCTGAGGGTTGTGTGTGGGTTTTTTAAAATGCTAGGTTTGATGAAGAATGGATAGTTGCAGAGAAATGTGATAGGCAAAAAGGGTGTGCTCTAATGGTAATAAACTGGGGGAAACTTAGCAATTCCTTATAATCTTAACAAGTTATATTCTTCTCTGTAACCCTTTATCTTCAGAGATAAAGATGTTTTTTTCTCCCAGGCATAGGAGGATATTTCTCACATGAGGGTCTTATGACCTGCTTCAGGGGAAGGTCAGAAAATCTTCCCTAGGTTTTATGACCTGCTTGATGGGAGAAGGGAGGTGGGAAGGTAAGACTAGCCTTCCTGCTTCTGCTGTTTCCTCAAATTTCTTTCTTTTCTTTCTTTCCCCCTCCCTTTTTTTTAAGGAATAGGGTTTCCCTCTCTTGCCTAGACTGGAATTCAGTGGTGTGATCATAGCTCACTGTACCCTTGAACCCTGGGGCTCAAGCACTCTTCTTCCTGCCTCAGCTTCCTGAGTAGCTGGGATTACAGGTGGGTGTCACCATGCGCGGATTGTTTTCTCAAATTTCTTTAGCTTAAAATGTTCACTATGTCAAGATGCCATATTTTGGGGGTAGCATGTCCTGAACCCCATCAATTTTTTTGAGTCTTGGTTTCTTAATCTGTAAAATAGAAATAATTCAAACCTACCTTAAAGAGCTATAATAAGAATTAAATGAGTTAAGGCATTAAGAACATTAGAATAGTTCCTAGTCCCTAGTAAATGGCATATAAATGTTAGATTTTATTTTTATAAATATGTTTGCTTCCTTGAAAAATATACACATTGCAAATTAGCCAATCTTTGGTGATCTCAAATATGTGAGTTGCCTATCTTCTATAAGATTCTGATGGGCTTGTCAGGATTCTTTAGAGAGCAAGAAGGTCAGCTATCAAGGGGCAAATTAAATCAGAAAAAAATCTATTAGGAAAAGATAAGAGGCATTTGACGGGAACACCTGTTTTAAATACCAAGTTTTAAGGGCCACAGGGAGGCTCACAATTTGGGCAGTAGAGAGCCAAAGGTTTTGAGTCAGACAGAAGCAAGGACAGAGTTTAGAGGGAGAAGAAAAGTTCAGAGTGATAGCAGGCCAGGAATAAATGAGAAGGTGTCCATGATGAGTGCTGTGAAGGCGCACCCCTTTCTCAGCTGCACAACCAACCCCATCAGGAAGCTCCATGAAAGGCTCTGGTGAGATTTGAGGGTGTAAATAGGCTGGTAAATAGTTATGCTGGGTCATAAGCTTGTAATGGATATATGGATGTTGATTATGTTATCATTTATTTCCTACCCAATGAGAACATAAACTCCGTGAAGAGTTTTTTTCTTCTTCTTCTTCTTTTTTTTTTTTTTTTTTTGAGACGGAGTTTCGCTCTTGTTACCCAGGCTGGAGTGCAATGGCGCGATCTCGGCTCACTGCAACCTCTGCCTCCTGGGTTCAGGCAATTCTCCTGCCTCAGCCTCCCGAGTAGCTGGGATTACAGGCACACGCCACCACGCCCAGCTAATTTTTTTGTATTTTTAGTAGAGACGGGGTTTCACCATGTTGACCAGGATGGTCTCGATCTGTTGACCTCGTGATTCACCTGCCTCGGCCTCCCAAAGTGCTGGGATTACAGGCTTGAGCCACCGCGCCCGGCCCCTCTTCTTCTTTTTTTTTTAAGAGACAGGGTCTTGCTCTGACACCCAGGCTGGAGTGCAGTGGTGTGATAGTAATTAACTCACTGTAATCTCAAATTCCTGGGCTTAAGCCATCCTCCTGCCTCAACCATCTGGTTAGCTAGGACTACAGGCATGTGCTACAGCACGTGGCTAATTAAAAAAAAATTCTTTTGGCCGGATGTGGTGGCTCATGCCTTTACAAGCATGTAAAGGGAGCACTTTGGGAGGCCAAGACAGGTGGATCACCTGAGGTCAGGAGTTTGAGACCAACCTGGCCAACATGGTGAAATCTTCGTCTCTACTAAAAACACAAAAATTAGCTGAGTGTAGTGGCTTGTGCCTGTAATCCCAGCTACTTAGGAGGCTGAGGCAGGAGAATCACTTGAACCCAGAAGGTGGAGGTTGCAGTGAGCTGAGAGTGCCATTGTACTCCAGGCTCAGCGACAGAGTGAGACAGGGTCTTGCTATGTTGCTGAGGCTAGTCTTGAACTCCTGGCCTCAAGTGGTCCTCTTGCCTTAGTTTAACAAAGTGCTGGGATTATAGGCATGAGCCACCACATTGCCTAAAACAGAATTTTTTTTTTTTTGGTCTGTTTTGCTCCCTGCTGTATCCCTGGCACCTAAACAGTGCCTGACACATAGTAAAAGTGTAACAAATATTTGTTTGGTGTACCAATAAACTTTTTTATAAAACAACAACAAAATGTAATGAACGCAGGCTCTTCCTCCTGGTCAGGGTAGTAGTGTTTTCCTAGCTTTCCCAGTGGTTCCCAAGACTGCCCTTCTGACCCATGATTTTTTTTATTCTTTTTTTGAGATGGAGTCTCTCTCTGTCGCCCAAGCTGGAGTGCAGTGGTGCAATCTCAGCTCACCGCAACCTCCGCCTCCCGAGTTCAAGCGATTCTCCTGCCTCTCAGCCTTCCGAGTAGCTGGGCTTACAGGCACGTGCCACCATGCCCGACTAATTTTTTTTTTTTTTTTTTGTATTTTTTTAGTAGAGACTGGGTTTCACCGTGTTAGCCAGGATGGTCTTGATCTCCTGACCTCGTGATCCACCTGCCTCGGCCTCCCGAAGTGCTGGGATTACAGGTGTGAGCCACTGCACCCAGCCCTGACCCATAACTTTCTAGTGAGAACAGGTACCAGATTTTTGACAACGGTGACCCTAAACCAATAACCCAGTTAATGAGATACTCAGGTTCCCCTCACAGGGTTGTTAAGGGAGATTGAGGTGGCATAGGGTTAAGAATATGGTCTGGATGAGCTGAGGGCACCAGAAAACTGAGAGAGTGGATATACATGAAGATGCGCAGGGAGAATCAGAAGGACAAGGATTGGTGATTTCTATTACCTTAACCTTGATGACTCTTCTCATTTCTGGCAGGGTTATGAGGCTTAACAAGTAGAGAGGGTTTCTGTAGTAGATCAGTTCATGACCTGATTCATATTCACTTATTTGGAATTGTATTCTGTCCCTAATCCTGGCTAAGGTGTGAGTCTATGTGGTTACACCACTCTTTGCACTTATCTTAAAGGAAATGTTTCCAGTCTTTGGTCATTGACTGTTTGCTGTGAGTTTGTCATATGTGGCTTTTATTATGTTGGAGTAGTTTCCTTTTATTCCTAATTTGTTGAGTTTTTTTTTTTAATCATGAAAGGATACTGAATTTTGTCAAAGTCTTTTTTTTTGGCTTCAATTGAGATGATTATGCGGTATTTTGCCTCTGTTCTGTTAATGTGGTATTTATATTGATCATCATTTCTACGTTGAACCATGCTTGCATTTCAAGCTTAAATCCTACTTGGTCATGATACATAATCATTTTTACTATCCTGCTAAATTCAGTTTGCCAAAATTTTGTTGAGGATTTTTACATCAATATTTATAAGGGATATTGGTCTGTAGTTTTCTTGTAGTGTTTTCTTGGTTTGATATTAGAATAATGCTGGCCTCATAGAATGAATTAGAACATATTCCCTCCTGTTCAATTTTTTTTGTGAAAAGTTTGAAATGGATTGGTATTAATTCTGTAAATGTTTGACAGAATTCACCAGTGAAGCCATCAGGTCTTGGGGTTTTCATTGTTGGGAAATTGTTTTCATTACTGATTCAATCTCATCACTAGTTGTAGGTCTATCCAGATTTTTATTTATTCATGACTCAGTCTTAGTAGATTTTGTGTTTCTAGGAATTTGTCCATTTCATCCACATTCTCCAATTTGCTTATGTACTCTGTTATAATCATTTTTACTTTTGTAAAATCTATGGGAATACCCCATTTTCATTTCTGATTTCAATAACTTGAGTCTTCTGTGTGTGTGTGTGTGTGTGTGTGTATGTATGTGTTTGCCAATCTAGCTAAAGCCTTGTCAGTTTTGTTGATCTTTTTAAAAAATCAGTTTTGGTTTCATTAATTTTCTCTATTGTTTTTCTATTCTCTGCCATTTATCTCTGCTCTAGTCTTCTAGTCTCTATTATTTCCTTTTGTTAGCTTTATGTTGAGTTTGTATTTCTTTTTTCTAGTTTCTTTTCTTTTCTTTTTTCCGAGATGGCGTTTCACTCTTGTTGCCCAGGCTGGAGAATGCAATGGTGCAATCGGCTCACCACAACCTCCACCTTCCAGGTTGAAGCAATTCTCCTGCCTCAGCCTCCTGAGTAGCTGGGATTACAAGCATGCACCACCATGCCTGGCTAACTTTTTTTTTTTGTATTTTTAGTAGAGACAGGGTTTCTACATGTTGGTCAGGTTGGTCTCGAACTCCCGATGTCAGGTGATCTGCCTGCCTCAGCCTCCCAAAGTGCTGGGATTATAGACGTGAGCCACTGTGCCGAGCCACTGTTTGTTTTTGAATCTAAACTGAGTGTCTTACAGATGGCATATGGTTAGGTTATATATGTTTTACTTTTTTCATTATTTTTAACTGATACATGATAATTGTACAGACTTATGGGGTACACTGTGATATTTTGATAAATGTATACAATATGTAATGCTCAAACCATGGTAATTAGCATATCTATCATCATAAATACTTATCATTTTCTTGTGTTGAAAACATTTGAAATCAATTCTTCTAGCTATTTAAAAATATGCATTAAATTGTTACAGTCATTCTATAATGCTATAGAACACAATAATTTATTCTTTTCTAGCTGTACTTGTGTATCTGTTTTTGTGGGGCCTTCCCTTCCTCCTATCCTTCTCTGCCTCCAGTAATTAATATTCTACTCTCTACTTCTCTATAAGATCAACTTTTTAGCTTCCAAATATGAGTGATAACATGTCATATTTATCTTTTTGTACTAAGCTTATTTTATTTAACATAATGTCATCCAAACTCATTCATATTGCCATGAAAGAAAGAATTTTGTTCTTTTTTTTCTGGCTAACTAGTATCTCATTGTGTATATCTACCATATTTTCATTATCCATTCATCTATTGGCAGACACCTATGTTGATACCATAACTTGGCTACTGTGAGTAGTGCTGCTGTAAACCTGGAAGTGCAGATATCTCCTCAACATACTAATTTTATTTCCTTTGGCTATATACCCAGTAGTGGAATTGTTGGATCATTTGGTATTTCTATTTTTAGTTTTTTGAGGATACTTTATATTGTTTTCCATATAACTATACTAATCTACATTTCTACCAACAGCGTAAAAGAGTTCTCCTTACTCTGAATCCTCATCAGCATTTTTTTTTAATTTATAGTAATTCCAACAGGGATGACATGATATTTTATTGTGTTTTTTTTTTTTTTTTTGTATTTACCTGATGATTAGTGACATTTAGATTTTTTTCACATGCCTTTGGGCACTTTATATGTCTCCTTTTGATAAATGTCTATTTATCAAAATGTCTATTTATCAGTTCATTTGACCATTTTAAAATTGGATTATTTGGTATTTTTCTGGTGACCTGTTTTGGTTCCTCGTATTTTCTGGATATTAATCCCTTGTCAGATGAATAGTTTACAAATACTTTCTCCAAGTTTTCTGGATGTTGTCTCTTCACTCTGTTGATTTTTTTCTCTTGCTATTTTAGTTTGATATAATGTGATCTATTTTTGCTTTTGTTACCTGTACTTTTGAGGTCTTCAACATAAAATATTTTCTCAGACCAATGTCTGAAGTATTTCCCCTGTATTTTATCCTAACAGTTTCATAGTTTCAGGTCATAAGTCTTTAATCTATTTTGAGTTGATTTTTGTACATAGTGAGAGATAGGGGTCTGGTTTTCTTTTACCTTTTTCTTTTCTCTCTTTTTTTGAGACACGATCTCACTGTCACTCAGGCTAGAGTGCAGTGGTATAATCTCAGCTCACTGTAACTTCTGCCTCCCAGGCTCAAGTGATCTTCCCACTTCAGCCTCCTGAGTAGCTGGGACTACAGGCTTGCACCAGTACACCTGGCTAATTTTTTGTATTTTTTGTAGAGACAGAATCTTACCATGTTGCCCAGGATGGTTGTGAACTCCTGGGCTCAAGTGATCTGCCTGCCTTGGCCTCCCAAAATGCTGGGACTATAGGTGTGAGCCATCATGCCTGGCCTGGTTTTATTTTTCTGTTTACGAATATCCAGTTTTCCCAGCACCATTTATTGACAAGACTGTCCCTTCCTCTATCGGTGTTTTTGGTTTCTTTTTCAAAAATCAGTTGGCAGGCTGGGCATAGTGGCTTACACCTGTAATCCCAGCATGTTGGTAGGCCAACAGAAGAGGATTGCTTGAGGTCAGGAGTTGGAGACCAGTTTGGTCCACATAGTGAGACCTTATCTCTCTAAAAGAAAAAAAAAAGCCAACCAAAAAATTAGCTAGGTATGGTGGCCTGTGCCTGTAATCTAGCTACTCAAGAGGTTGGGGTGGGAGGATCATATGAGCCCAGGAGTTCAAGTCTGCAGTGAGCCGCTGCACTTTAGCCAGGGCAATACAGTGAGACCTTGACTGAAAAGAAAAGAAAAAGGAAAAAAAAAGTTGCCTTTAAATACATGGATTTATTTCTGGGTTTTCGCTTCTATTCCATTGGTCTATATGTCTGTTCTTATGCCAGTACGATCCTATTCTGGTTATTATAGCTTTATAGTATATTTTGAAGTCTGGTTGTTTGATACCTCCAGCTTTGTCCTTTTTTTCTTTTTCATACAGATGAGGTCTTGCTATATTGCCCAGGCTGGTCTCAAACTCCTGAGGAAGCAAGGCTTCCTCAGCCTCCCAAAGCACTGGGATTACAAGTGAGAGCCACTGTGCCTGGTTCTAGCTTTATTCTTTTTGCTCAGGATTGCTTTGGCTATTCAGGGTCTTTTGTGGTTCCATACATATTTTAGGGTTTTTAAAAAAAAATTTCTGTAAAGAAGGAGTGTCTCTTCATTTTTTTGTGTCCTCTTCAGTTTCTTTCATTGTGCTTTATAGTTCTCCTTATAGAGATTTTTACCTCCTTGGTTAAAACTTTTTAGGTCTTTTTTGGTAGTGATTGTAATTGGGATTGCTTTTTTGATTTCTTTTTCTGCTAGTTCTTTGTTGGGTTATAGAGACACTACTGATTTTTTTATGTTGATTCTGTATCTTGAAAATTTACTGAATTTGTTGATCAGTTCTAAGAGATTTTTGGTAGTGCTTTTAGATTTTTGTATGCTTAAGTCCATGTTGTCTGCAAACAAGAACAATTTGACTCCCTCCTTTCCAATTTGGATGTGTTTTATTTCTTTATTTTGCCTAATTGCTGTGACTAGGACTTCAGTATTATGTCTAGTAAAAGTGTTGAAATTAGGAACCCTTGTTTTGTTCCAGATCTTAGGAGAAAGGCTTTTAATTTTTCCCAATTAGGTGTGATGTTAGCTTTGGGTTTGCCATATATGGCCTTTATTATTTTGAGGTATGTTTTTCCTATACCAAGTTTGTTGGGTGTTTTTTATCATAAAGGGATGTTGAATTTTATCAAATGCTTTTTCAGCATCTATTGAAATGATTATATGGTTTTTTTATTGGTTCTGTTAATCTGATGTATTACGCTTATTGATTTCCATATGTTGAACCATCCTTGCATTCCTTGGATAAATCTCATTTGATTATAGTGAATTATCTTTTTAATGTGCTGCTAGATTTGGTTTCCTAGTATTTTGTTGAGGATTTTTACATCTATCTTCATCAGGGATATTGGCCTATAGTTTTGTTTTTTGTTACATTATTGTCTAGTTATGGTATCAAGGCAATGCTGGCTTTATAGAATGAGTTTGGAAGAATGTCATCCTCCTCAATTTTCTGGAGAACTTTGAGAAGAATTGTTACTTAGTCCTTCTTTAAATGTTTGATAGAGTTCAGCAGTGAAGCCATTGGGTCCAGGGCTTTTCTTTGATAGGAGACTTTTTATTTCTGTGGTATCTGTTGGGGACCAGCCCAGACACAACCAGGAAGTATTGAGGGTCAGTGAAGACAAATTAAGAGACAAGAGTAAGAGTGCACAAAGGTGGGCCAAAGGGCCGACACAAATAGGAGGATGCAAAGGCCCTAAGCCCTGGAGACCCACCACTATTTATTGAGTGTTTAAAGAAAGAAACATGTGCTCAGGGACATGGGGGGTTAAAAAGAAGCGAAGCGTCAAGCAGAAGATCTATAGCTGTGGTGGTTTGGCATTTCCTTTGAAGGTACAGAGCATGCTCTACTTTAGATTCAATCAGTAAACAGATAGGGAAAAGGCTACAGCTAGAACCAGCAAGTCTGGCCACATTCTGGTGCTTCAAAGAGGTCTTCCTTGCTTTGAGCACGGAGCATGGTCTTCCATTAAATCCCATCCTGTGCCAGATAAGCAGGTCATGCGTCAGTCTTTTTCCCAGTAGGAATCAGCTAAGCCCATAATGTTACAAAGTCCTGATCACTATTGCTTTAAAATATTGCTTTTAGCTTTATTTCGTTGATAGTTGCCTTCAAAATTCACTATCTAGGGATTATAGACTCTAGGAAAAAAGATTTTTGTTTATTCTCAATTTTTACCCACAAATCTGTAAGAAGACTAAACAATCAAAATACTATATATGTTTGAAGCAAGCACTCAGAAAAAGAACTCTGGGTAGCAAGAAAGTAAGATAATTAAAAGCCTTTTGGGTGCCGAGTCTGCTTAGCAGTAACAATGAGCTATTTGGAGGGTTTTTTCTAACTCACACATTATTGATAGCTGCTGAGAGAGGGAAAACTGAAAGGCATCAAGCTCTTTTACCAAAGTGAACCTTTCAATCACCTGGTCTTCCCCGGCACCTTGTGCTGACACTCCCTACAGCTATCTTAAACTCAGTACCAATTTTCTTGCTCCTTTCACTCACAGCTGGTGAAAGCCTCAGAAAGACCCATTTGTTTTAAGGTGTGCAGAAGCTTGAATTGCTCAACAAGCCTTGCTGACTCCTACTGGGAAAAAGACTGATGCATGACATGCTTATCTGGCACAAGATGGGATTTAATGAAGGCTAAAAGAGTATAACTGGAGTTATAAACCATTATTCCAATGACGCTAGCTTTTATAATTGCCTCTGTATTTATCTTTATTGAGATCTTTATTTTTTCATGTGGCTGTAAGTTACAGCTGCAGGTCTAGTGATAATGAGCTAACTCAACTTTTATTTATCTGGAAATGTCTTAATGTCTCCCTCACTTTTAAAGGACAGTTTTGCCAAATATAGGATTCTTGGACAATAGTTTTGCTTTTTTTACTTTTAGCATTTTGAATATATTGACCCACTGTCTTCTGACCTCAAAGTTTTTGATGAAAAATCTGCTGATAATCTTATTATCTCGTGTGTGAATAATTGCTTTTCTCTTTCTGATATCAAGATTCTTTCTTTGTCTTTCAAAGATTGATTATAATGTGTTTTTGTGTGAGTCTTTGTCAGTTCATTTTTTTCTTGGAGTTTGTTACACTTCTTGGATGTTTATGTTTACATTTTTCCTCAAATTTATAAAGTTTTCTTTCTTTCCTTTCCCTTCCTCCTTCCCTCCCCCCCCCCACTCTCTTTCATTCTTCTTTCTTTTTTTTTGAGATGGAGTCTCACTTTGTCACCTGGGCTGGGGTGCAGTGGTGCGATCTTGGCTCACTGCCACCTCTGCCTCTCAGGTTCAAGCAATTCTCCTGCCTCAGCCTCCCGAGTAGCTGGGACTACAGGTGCCTGCCACCATGTCTAGCTAATTTTTGTATTTTCTTTTTAGTAGAGATGGGGGTTTCACCGTATTGGCCAGACTGGTCTCAAACTCCTGACCTTTTGATCCACCTGCCTTGGCCTCCCAAAATGCTGGGATTACAGGTGTGAGCCACTGCGCCCAGCCCCGTTCTTTGTTTAAATATACTCTCTGTTCATTTTTTTCTCTCTCTCTCTTTTTCTTCTGGAATTCTCACATTGTATATGTTGGTCCACTTGAAGGTGTCCTATAAGTCCCTTAGGCTCTGTTCACTTTTCTTCAATGTTTTTTCTTTCTGTTCTTTACATGAATAATTTTCATTTTCTTTTCTCAGATTTACTAATTCTATCTTCAGTCTACTCAAATCCGCTTTTGAATCCCTCCAGTTAATTTTTCATTTCAGTTATTGTACTTCTTAACTCCAAAATTTCTTTTTTTTCCCTTAGGTTTTCTATATCTCTATTTATATTTCCATTTTGTTCATGTGTAATTTTCTTTTCTTCACCTCTCTCTTTAGCTCTATTAGCATCTTTAAGATAGTTTTAAGGTGTTTGTCTACTATATCTGCCATGTGTTCTTTTTCAGAAAACCTGGTTTATTTTTATTCTTTGAATGGCCCATACTTTCCTGTTCTTTGTGTGCCTTCTGGTTTTTTTTTTTAACTGGACATTTGAATCTAGTAACATGGTAACTCTGGTAATTAGATTCTTCCAATTTCCCAGAATTTAGTGTTTTTTTTTAACTGTTTTTGTTTATTGTTATTTTGTTGTTGTTGTTGTAGGCTATCTCAGTTCTAAAAATTAACCTGAAATATAAATTTAAGGTCTTTTCATGTATTTTCTGAGTTTTTCCCTGGGTATGCACAATTACTTTCTAATTTCTCCCGTATATGCAGTTGTTTTGAATGTCTGGCTTCCAAAAGGGAAGAAAGAGAAAAATGAAAGGAAGAAAAAAGAGCACTGGCCCTTTACCTCTCTTGGACGTCACTTCAGCTAGTGGGAGGGGCTTGCCACAATGGGGATAGGTACAACAACAATGGATGCCCACCTCTTTGTCTGTACCTCTGTGAGCAGAAGCAGCAATCAATGATCGATCAGAGCAAAGATCTCTAATATCTGGAAGTCAGGGTCCTTTTTGCCAACCTTGGCTCTCACAAGCTAGGTACAGGTTATTCCAAAATCATGTGCACATTTGTCCGTTACAGAGCTGAGGATGGGTAGATGGTACTGTGTTCAGAGTACTGAAATCAACTACTGTTTATTGTTCAAGCCTTTTCCTGGAAGTTGCAAGCCTTCAATATATCCTAGTGTTCCCAAATTGTTACATCACACTGATTTGCCAGCTCGATTGTTGTCTAAGTAGAGAAACAGATTCCTTGTGCTTCCTACTCTATCATTTTTCCCGAATCCTTTTTCCACAGTTGTTTCGATAGAGTGATGCTCATCGTTTTTTCTTGCATTATAGTCTGCAGGCAAGAAACTGAAAATCTGCCCAGATCCAAATCTTTAGCTGAATCAACCCATACCATCATTGTCCCCTTGATAGGTGGAGACATCAAGCACATTGCCTACCACTATCAGAAAATCTGCACAGTTCTAGGTCAGTGGTTGCTAATCATCTCTCTATAGTCCACGCAAACCATGGAAGTAGAGCATGTAATAAAAATACTTTCTTTCAAATCTGGAAGTTAGCATTTTAATGTATCAGAAAGCAGAGGAACCTCTAGAAAATGCTGGTGAATTTCTTTTGGAGTGATGCTAGTATTTTCCTGGGACATGTATGATACTAATGAACACAGGAATTAGTATTCTATCACCATCCTTGCCAGCAGCATGGAAAGTGTTATGTGTGGGTAGTATAACTTTCAATCCTGTGTCTTAGTCATCTGGGCTGCTATAAACTGGGTAGCTTGACAATATTTTATCTCTTATTGTTCTGGAGGTGGAGAAGTCCAAGATAAAGTTATCTGTAGATTCATTGTCTGGTGAAGGCCTATTTCCTGGGTTATGAATGCTGCTTTCTCACTGTGTCCTCCCATGGTAAAAAGGGCAAACAAGCTCTCTTGGGGCTTACTTAGCTATTTATGAGGGCTTACCACTAAAAGGCCCCACCTCCCAATGCCATCACCTTGTGGTTAGGATTTTAGCCTATGAATTTGGGGTGGGAAAACATAAACATCAAGGCCATGTCGTCTTGTCTCAATTTTCAACAAAAATAAGCAACAGGGAAGGGATTCCTGTTTTAATAAATGGTTCTGAGATAGGTGGCTAGCTATATAGAGAATAAAACTGGACTCCTACCTGTCACCATATGCAAAAACTAACTCAAGATGGATTAAAGATTTAAATATAAACCTCACACCATCAAGAATCCTAGAAAAAAACCTAGGAAACATCATTCTGGACATTAGTCTTGGGAAAGAATTTATGACTAAGTCCCCAAAAGCAATCTCAACAAAAACAAACATTGACAAGTAGGACCTAACTAAAGAGCTTCTGCACAGCAAAATAAACTATTAATAGAGTAAGCACACAACTTACAGAATGGGAGAAAATATTTACAAACTCTGCATCCGACTAAGGTCTAATATCCAGAATCCATATGGAACTTAAACAGTTGAACAAGCAAAAACCAAATAACCTTGTTTAAAAATGGGCAAAAAGACATGAACATACACTTTTCAGAACAAGACATACAAATGGCCAAAAAACATGAAAAAGTGTTCCACATCACTAATCATCAGAGGAATGCAAATCAAAACTGTAATGAGATAACATCCCACACCTGTCAGAATGGCTATTCTTAAAAAGTCAAAAAAAAAAAAAAACCACAACAGATGTTAAGAAGGCTGCGGAGAAAAGGGAATGCTTATACACTGGCGATGGGAATGTAAATTCAGCTACTGTGGAAAACAGTTTATAGATTTCTTAAATAACTTAAAACAGATCTACCATTAATCCAGCAATCCCATTACTAGGTATATATGCAAAAGAAAATCATTCTACTGAAAAGATATATGCACTCATATGTTCACCACAGCACTGTTCACAATAGCAAAGACATGGAATCAACTTAGATGCCCATCAATAGTGGATTGGATAAAGAAAATATGGTACATATACAGTATGGAGTACTACATAGGCATAAAAAAGAATGAAATCATATCCTTTCCAGCAACATGGATGGAGTAGGAGGCCGAGGTTCCGCCCTGCTGGTGTGAGGTCCGCTCTGTTGCTGCAGGCTCTGCCCTGCTGCTGCGGTCTCCGTCCTGCTGCCACGGGCTACGCCCTGTGGCGGAGTCTCTCTGTTGCGGCGGGTTGCCTTGGCAATGTCAGGCTGCGTCAGCAATGGGAGTGTACCTCAGTAGGGGCGGGTTGCCTCCGTAATGGCAAACGCCCCTCCCTCATGGAGCTGCACCGTCCTGGGTTGAGCTGTGCCCGCAGTGAAACTCTCCACCAAGGATATGTATTTTAAAGAAGCACTCCAAGTGAATCTGAGGCAGTTGGTCCCTGGACCATGTTCTGAGAAATATTGCATTAGAAAGACTGGTGGTAGTCTCTGGAGGAAGAAAAGAAAACAAAATGTGTAAACACAACCAGGCAAACAAATATTTCCATCTATTTTTATTGGAGTCTTTTTGAATTATTATAAGAGAGAAATAAAAGATATCACCCCTGATCAGCAGACTGTTCTAGGTTATATCTGACTATAAACTAGGCAGCTACGATCTCTATATTAGCACCCTGAGGCAGAACCAATGTCCATCCTTCATAGAAACATGGAATTTTAGAGTTGATAGGAACCGTAGAGGCTTTCCAACTCTTTTAGCTATGATCCATAGTAACAGATGTACTTGATTTTTAAAATTTTATTGTACTTTAGGTTCTGGGGTACATGTGCAGATTATGCAGGATTGTTGCATAGGTACAAACATGGCAAGGTGGTTTGCTGCCTCCATCCCCCCATCACCTATACCTGGCATTTCTCCCTACATTACCCTTCCCCACCCTCCCCACTCCTGCTGTCCCTCTCCTAGCCCCTGCAACAGACCCCAGTGTGTGATGCTTCCCACTCTGTGTCCATGTGTTCTCATTGTCCAACACCCACCTATGTGTGAGAACATGCAGTGTTTGATTTTCTGTTCTTGTGTCAGTTTGCTGAGAATGATGGTTTCCAGATTCACCCATGTCCCTACAAAGGACATATACTCAGTTTTTTTTATGGCTGCATAGTATTCCTTGGTGTATATGTGCCACATTTTCTTTGTCCAGTCTATCACTGGTGGGTATTTGGGTTGGTTCCAGGTCTTTGGTATTGTAAACAGTGCCGCAATGAATATATGTGTGTGGGTGTCTTTATAATAGAACATTTTTTGGGCTTTCAGTATATACCAAGTAATGGGATAGCTGGGTCCAATGGAATTTCTGTTGCTAGGTCCTTGAGGAATTGCCACACTGTCTTCCACAATGGTTGAACTAATTTACGCTCCCACCAACAATGTAAACGTGTTCCTATTTCTCCACATCCTCTCCAGCATCTGTTGTCTCCAGATTTTTTAATCATTGCCCTTCTAAATGGCATGAGATGGTATCTCAATGTGGTTTGGATTTGCATTTCTCTAATGACTAGTGACGATGAGCATTTTTTCATGTTTGTTGGCTTCATATAAGTCTTCTTTTGTAAAGTGTCTGTTCATATGCTTTGCCCACTTTTGGATGGGTTTATTTTTTCATTTTTTTTTATTGTACTTTAGGTTCTGGAGTACATGTGCAGATCATGCAGGATTGTTGCATAGGTACATACATGACAATGTGGTTTGCTGCCTCCATCCCCATCACCTATATCTGACATTTCTCCCCACATTACCCTTCCCCATTCTCCCCACTCCCACTGTCCCTCTCCTAGCCCCTGCAACAGACCCCAGTGTGTGATGCTTCCCACCCTGTGTCCATGTGTTCTCATTGTTCAACACCCACCTATGTGTGAGAACATGCGGTGTTTGATTTTCTGTTTTTGTGTCAGTTTGCTGAGAATGATGGTTTCCAGATTCATCCATGTCCCTATAAAGGACATGAACTCATCATTTTTTATGGCTGCATAGTGTTCCATGCTGTATATGTGCCACATTTTCCTTGTCCAGTCTGTTATCGATGGGCATTTTTGTTGGTTCCAGATCTTTGCTATTGTAAACAGTGCCACAGTGAACATACATGTGTGTGTGTCTTTATAATAGAAACATTTATAATCCTTTGGGTATATTCCCAGTAAGGGGATTGCTGGGTAAAATGAAATTTCTATTTCTAGGTCCTTGAGGAATTGCCACACTGTCTTCCACAATAGTTGAACTAATTTACACTCCCGCCAACAGTGTAAAAGTGTTCCTGTTTCTCCACATCCTCTCCAGCATCTGTTGCCTCCAGATTTTTTAATGATTGCCATCCTAACTGGTATGAGATGGTATCTCAGTGTAGTTTTGATTTGCATTTCTCTAATGACCAGCAATGATGAGCATTTTTTCATATGTTTGTTGGCCTCATATATGTCTTCTTTTGAAAAGTGTCTGTTTGTATCTTTCACCCACGTTTGAATGGGTTTGCTTGTCTTTTTTCTTGTAAATCTGTTTAAGTTCTTTGTAGATTCTGGATATTATCCCTTTGTCAGTTGCATAGATTGCAAAAATTTTTTCCCATTCTGTTGGTTGCCGGTTTGCTCTAATGACTCTTTCTTTTGCTATACAGAAGCTATGAAGCTTAATTAGATCCCATGTGTCTATTTTGGCTTTTGTTGCCATTGCTTTTGGTGTTTTAGTCATGAAGTTCTTGCCTATGTCTATGTCCTGAATAGTTTTGCCTAGGTTTTCTTTTAGGGTTTTTATAGTGTTAGGTCTTATGTTTAAATCTTTAATCCGTCTGGAGTTAATTTTAGTGTAAGATATCAGGAAGAGGTCCAGTTTCTGCTTTCTGCACATTGCTAGCCATTTTTCCCAACACCATTTATTAAACAGGAAATCCTTTCCCCATTGCTTGTTTTTGAATCGGATGGTTGTAGATGTGTTGTGTTGCTTCTGAGGCCTCTGTTTTATTCCATTGGTCTATATCTCTGTTTTGGTGCCAATACCATGCTGTGTTGATTACTGTAGCCTTGTAGTATAGTTTGAAGTCAGGTAGCATGATGCCTCCAGCTTTGTTCTTTTTGCTTAGGATTGTCTTGGCTATGTGGGCTCTCCTTTGGTTTCATGTGAAGTTTAAAGTGGTTTTTTCCAGTTCTGTGGAGAAAGTCATTGGTAGTTTGATGGGAATAGCATTGAATCTATAAATTACTTTGGGCAGTATAGATGGCCATTTTCATGATATTGATTCTTCCTAACCATGAGCATGGAATGTTTCTCCATCTGTTTGTATCCTCTCTTATTTCCTTGAGCAGTGCTTTGCAGTTCCCCTTGAAGAGGTCCTTTACATCCTTTGTTAGTTGTATTCCTAGCTATTTTATTCTCTTTGTAGCAGTTGTGAATGGGAATTCGCTCTTGATTCAGCTCTCTGTCTGTTACTGATGTGTAGGAATGCTTGTGATTTCTGCACACTGGTTTTGTATCATGAGACTTTGCTGAAGTTGCTTATCACTTTAAGGAGATTTTGGGCTGAGACGATGGGGTCTTCTAAATATACAATCATGTCGTCTGCAACTAGAGACAGTTTGACTTCCTCTTTTCCTAATAGAATATACTTTATTTCTTTTTCTTGTCTGATTGCTCTGGCTAGAACTTCCAATACTGTATTGAATAGGAGTGGTGAGCGAGGGAATCCTTGTGCCAGATATCCAAGGGAATGCTTCCAAATTTTGCCCTTCAGTGTGATATTGGCTGTGGGTTTGTTGTAAAAAGCTTTTATTATTTTGACATATGTTCCGTCGATATCTAGTTTATTGAAAGGTTTTAATATAAAGGGCTGTTGAAGATGTACTCGATTTTTTTGTTCTATTTAAATTTTTAAATATCTGGTCATGATCTATTATATTAATTTTGGCTAATATGTTACTTACTATGTTAGAAATGCCAATCTAGTGCAGTCACTTCATTTAACAAATAAGAAACAAGCTGCAAGAGGTAAAATTACATGTCCAAAATCACACAGCTGTGAATAATAGATCTCAGAGCTAGAAGTCAAATTTGAGGCTTTTAATCCAATAGTCTGTCCACCATGGCCTACTATATATCTAAGTGTTTGTTTTGTTGATCTTAGCCTGTTTTTTCTCAGGAGATTTCCTACTTATTTAGTTGAAACATTTTGAAGAGTACAATGTCTTTTCACTAAATGAACCACTAGATGGTAGTGTAAACTCTTCTGATGGTGGACTCTTAACTGAGCCAAGGTGAATTCTGGTTTGTTGCCCACTAATCTTATAATGCTCTGTAGATTGCTATGGTCTGTGTATAAGCTGAGTTTTATGCCCATCCTGAAGAAATTATTTTATATGATTTTACAAGCAGGATACACTTTGTTATTTGGTATATATCTTTTTTCATTTGTGTGAAAGAGAGATTTAGAAAAACAAACAAGTGTTAGTACAGTGGCTCATGCCTGTAATCCCAGCGAGATTTAGAAAAACAAACAAGTGTTAGTACAGTGGCTCATGCCTGTAATCCCAGCACTTTAAGAGGCTGAGGCAGGAGGATCATTTGAGTCCAGGAGTTCAAGACCAGCTTGGGCAACAATAGGGAGATCCTCGTCTCTACAAAAAATTAAAAACAAACAGGCTGGGCACAGTGGCTCATGCTTGTAATCTCAGCATTTTGGGAGGCCGAGACAGGTGGGTCACCTGAGGTCAGGAGTTTGAGACCAGCCTGACCAACATGGTGAAACCCTGTCTCTACTAAAAGTACAAAAATTAGCTGGGCATGGTGGTGGGCACCTGTAATCCCAGCTACTTTGGAGGCTGAGGCAGGAGAATCTCTTGAAACCAGGAGGTGGAGGTTGCAGTGAGCTGAGATTGCACCACTGCACTCTGGCCTGGGTGAGACAGTGAGACTCTGTCTCAAATAAATAAACAAATAAATACACATATATTCCCAGTATCCCCCAAAGAGCCCTCTCGTTTTTTGTTTTTCAGATTCTTATTTTATAGGACTTTAATTAATTAGTTTCTATTATTTCTATTATTCCAGGTTGAAAACTAAATTTCTTTTAGCATGGAAAGTCTATGTGGGCCCTTTCAGGTTTGAAATAAGCAAACAAAAACTGCAAACAACTTTGCATTTATTATCTCCTAAGAAACACTCTGTTTTATAAGATTTGTTTTCTTTAGCTACAGCAAGGTTGGCAGCATAATCTATGCATGTACTAGGAGGTTTTGAGGGAGGTGAATATGAACACAATGCTACTTGCAGGAACTTCAGGGTCAGTTGGCAGGCTGAAGAGCTGAACCCTTCCTCATGGCTTAAACTTGAAGAAAAAGAAGGAATCAGATGGAATGTCCTTGACACATATTCTTTTTATCCATTTTTCCTCTTCTATGCAAGTTCTTCTTTTGTATAAAAAAGAAAAGTGGATTCAAGGATATAGGAAAGCGAGGAAAGGGTAAGAAATGTGATGATTTGACTGGATGCAGTGGCTCATGCCTGTAATCCCACCACTTGGGAAGCCAAGGTAGGTGGATCCCTTGACCTCAGGAGTTCAAGACCAGCCTCTGCAACATAGCGAAACCCTGTCTCTACACAATATCCAAAAATTAGCCAGGTATGATGGTGCACATCTGTAGTCTCAGCTATTAGCAAGGCTAAGGGGGAGGACTGCTTGAGCCTAGAAAGTCAAGGCTGCAGTAAGCCATGAGTATGCCACTGCTCTCCAGCCTAGGCAACAGAGCAAGACCTTTTCTCAAAAAGAAGGTGGTTAAGTGTATGCGGCAATTTGGCTGGGCCGCAATGCCCAGATATTTGTCAAATATTATTCTGGATGTTTCTGTGAGGATTTCTTTGAGTAAGATTAACATTTAAATTAGTGGAGTTTGAGTTAAGCAAAGTACACTCTATAATGGGGGTAGGCCTCATCCAATCAGTTGAAAGCTCTAATAGAACAAAGACTGATTGAGCAAGAAGGAATTCAGCCAGCAGACTGCCTTTGGTCTCTAACTGCAATTCTTCTCCAGCCTGCTGGTGGTTCTCTTCCAATTTTGAACTCACTAAGCCTCCATAATCCCATAAGCCAATTTCTTAAAGTAAACCTCCCTCTTTCTATCATATCCTGTTGGTTCTGTTTCTTTGGAGACCCCTGACTAAGACATGAAGTAAAGGACTAGGTAAGCAAGGGGACTTGAAAATGATTAACCTAGCTTACAAATGAAAAATGGAATGAAAGCAAATGGAAAAACAATTAGTATACTACTATTCTTCCCTCTGTCCCTCTCCCACAACTTTCACTTCTCTGAAGCCTTGACCAATGCAGGGACTAATTCTGTTTTCTGTACCATTGTATCCTTGGTGTTCACTATAACTTTTGCCATATCCTAGGCTCTTGTATTTGTTGGCTGAATTAATGAATTGTTAGGAGTCTTAATTGTAGAACTGGGGGAAGGACTCATGCTAATGTCACAGGAGCATGAAATTCAATGCAATTCTGATCAAAGTCTTAATTGTGTGTTTAAGCCCAAAGACTAATTTTAAAATTCATATGGAAATGCAGAAGATCAAAAATGGACAAGCCATTTTTGAAGAAATACAGGTTGGAGGGCTGGCTATACTGGAATCCTGGATATTAGGATTTTTAAAGCTATGTGTTCAAAGATAGACAATAGACTAATGGAAGAGAATAGCAAGTAAGAAATCTTTGGATATATGGAAACTTAAAGCAAATCAGCAGAGAAAGACTAGATGTTCGAATAAATGATGCCAAGGAATTTGACTATCCATCCATGTGATAAAAATAAATTATAGGTGCATATATATATGTGTGTATATATATATATTTTTTTTTTTTTGGAGATGGAGTTTTACTCTTGTCACTTAGGCTGGAGTGCAATGGCATGATTTCGGCTCACTGCAACCTCCACCTCCTGGGTTCAAGCAATTCTGCTGTCTCAGCCCCCTGAATAGCTGGGATTATAGACATGTGCTACCACGTCTGGCTAATTTTGTATTTTTAGTAGATAAGGGGTTTCTCCATGTTGTTCAGACGGGTCTCGAACTCCTGACCTCACGTGATCCGCCCACCTTGGCCTCCCAAAGTGCTGGGATTACAGGCATGAGCCACCACAACCTGCCCAAGATATATATTTTTGTTTTTTTTTTGAGACTGAGTTTTGCCTTATCACCCAGGCTGGAGTACAGTGGTGCGCTCTTGGCTCACTGCAATCTCTGCCTCCTGGGTTCACGTGATTCTCCTGCCTCAGCCTCCCAAGTAGCTGGGATTGCAGGCCCCTGCCACCACGCCTGGCTAATTTTTGTATTTTTAGTAGAAACGAGGTTTCACCATGTTAATCAGGCTGGTCTCAAACTCCTGACCTCAAGTGATCCATCCGCATTGGCCTCCCAAAGTGCTGGGATTATAGGCATGAGCCACTGCACCCCATCTAGGTGCATTAAGATTTAAATGTGAAAGACAAAATTATGAAATTGTTAGCAATGTTATAGAAAAAGATCTTAATGACTTGAAGTGGGAGAGGATTTCTTAAATAAAAGGACAACCATAAAGGAAAAGATTCATTAATTCAACTCTATTAAGAATTTTTATTTACCAAAATATAGCAAAGATAATGAAAACACAAGGCACAACTGAGAAGGACATTTACAATTTATATAACTGACAGAAAGTCCTTACCCAGGATATATACATAACTTTTATATATCAGTTAGAAAATGATTCAATAGAAAATGGGCAAAATCTTGACTAGGCATTTCATAGTAGAGGAAAGCAGAATAGCCAATTACCCTATTGAAATATTCTACCATATTATTAATTAAGGAAATGCAAATTAAAACCATAATATAATACCTGGTTACCCCACCCATGAGACTGGCAAAAATTAAATCTAACAATAAATAGTGTTGGTAAGAAGATGAAGCAAGAGGAACACATATACTTTGAGTGGGAATGTAAACTGGTATAACCACCTTGGAAAAAAATGTGGCATAAAAATGCTTGTATCAACTATGATTCAGCAGTTTCACCCCTAGAGAAACACTTGCACATTTGCACTGAGAGACATGTGAAGGAAGTGCAGGAATGTTCATAGCAATGCAGTTTGTAATAGCAAGAAATGGAAACTCAAATGTTTATTGAAAGGTGTATCCTTGTTCATGAACAAGGAGGAAGGATATTATGACTATCCCACCTGTAATACAGTTGATGAACAGTGTCTGCCATTTAATCTGACATGAAAATTCAAAATAAATTATTTCTTAAATTTGAGAAATGTTAACATGGTTTGTCATGTTCCTTCTATTTCCTTCCACTTTAAAAATAATTCACAAGCCTTTAGGGATAAAGAGTACAGTGTCAACAACTGGCTATAAACGAGGAGTAATTTGCTGAATTGAATCTGCATTTTGGAAAGTCTAGAATGGGAGTATACATGACAGATTTTTAAAGGCATTTTCAAGACTGACTTTGAACTTAGTTTGGCAGTCTCTAACTTGCACACTTACTTTTCTTCCTTTTGAAGCTAACATACACCCTAATAAGATGAGAACACAAAGGCTAGTGGAGGGTGTGGTCAGTTGTTCTACAATGGTAACAGGCTAATGCCTGAGAGGACTACTTTTCCCTCATAGCTGAGCCTACTTCAGTAATTAAGGAATAGAGCAGTAGTTGTAGGACTTTTTCATTTCTCATCCATCAAATCATAACAGCTTTTCTAGTGAAGGCAGCAGTGTCAGGGTGAATATTTTCTCCATGTAGCTCACATATTTAACAGTGCCCTTAAGAAAACCTGATTTTTGTATACATCATTAAAAGAGTTGAATCTTACTCATCTTTCCTTATTGATATTCCAGGTAGAAACTATATTTCTATGTTTTTTAAAAGAAAGAAAGAAAACTCTGGGGATAAAAGGGAGATGGATCAGGGGAGGGGAGTCATGTTTCATATTCTAAAGAAAGAAAATATTGGAGACATTTTAGGTTGTTATATTATGCAAAGCATTACCCCAAGCAAACAGTTAAATATTGGAGGAGTCAGACACACAGCCTTCTAAACCACTGTGCTTTAGGAATGCTGAGCAACAGATTCTTAAGTTATTAAAATATTTAAAAGTATGATTTCATTACATTATTAAAATATTGAAAAGTGTGATTTCATTATTTCAGTATGGTTAAAATATGAATAGGAATGAGAGATTTGGCTGGTTTTTGTCCCTGGTTCTTGGAAAGGACCTCAAAATCCTTGGAAATTTCCTGAGTGGTGGACTGGATTAAGAAGCAACTGAGGCTGGGCATGGTGGCTTACACCTGTAATCCCAGTACTTTGGGAGGCCGAGGGGGGCAGATGTCCTGAGGTCAGGAGCTGGAGACTAGCCTGGCCAACATAGCGAAACCCCGTATCTACTAAAAATAAAAAAATTTGCCAGTTGTGGTGGTGTGCACCTGTAATCCCAGCTACTCGGAAGGCTGAAGCAGGAGAATTGCTTGAACCTGAGAGGCAGAGGTTGCAGTGAGACGAGATTGTGCCACTGCACTCCAGCCTGGGTAACAGAGTGAGATCCTATCTTAAACAAACAAATAAATAAAAAATGAATAAGCGTGGCAATATCAGAGGGCTACAAATAGGATGTATAATGGAAGAGCTTCTTGCTAATATAATTGTTTGATCAATTAGCAAAACTGGGTAGAAGTTAGGGTGCTGTAAAATAATTTTTAAAAATTGGGGGTTCCTTACACACAGCATCTAAAGCCCTTGGAGTTTCTGGAGTGCTAAGAGTATCTTTTAGGCATACAGAGTGGTATAATGGACATTGGAGATTCAGAAGAAGGGAGGATAGGGGAAATGAGGGATGAAAAATCACCTTTTGGGTCCAATGTACACTATTGGGGTGACATTAGGAGCCCAGACTTCACTCTATAATTGATCTGTGAAATCAAAAACCAGTTGTACTCCTAAAGCTGAAAACAAAAAATTAAAAAAAGTAAAGGAAATGAGATGTAATATAAACAAAATACAAATAAAAGCGTAGTTGTCATATGTTCAAAAAGGAAGTTCCCCCACTACTTTTGGGGAAGGGAGAGAGCAGGATTTAATTAGTCACCAATCGACAGTGATTTCCTCTGTCATGCCTATGTGATGAAGTCTCCATAAGAACCCCTAAATGATGGGGTTCTAAGAGCTTCCAGGTTGGTGAACACATTAACGTGCTGGGAGCATGGCACTCCCAGAGAGGGTATAGAAGCTCTGCCCCCTTTTCCCCATACCTTGCCCTATGCCTTTGACTGTTTCTGAGCTGTATCCTTTATAATAAACTGGTAAAAGCAAATAAATGGTTTCCTGAGTTTTTTGAGTCATTCTAGCAAATTATGGAACCTGAGGAGGGGGTTGTGTGAACCCCTGAACTCGTAACTCATGTCTGAAAGTGGGGGTAGGTTTGTGAGACTGAGTTCTTAAGCCTTTAGAGTCTAATACTGCCTCTGGGTAGTTAGTGTCAAAACTGAAGTGAATTGTGGGACACCCATTTGGTATCTGGAGAGTTGGAGAATTGGTTGGTGTGAGAACCGCACCCCCCCACCCCCGCCTCACACACACATTTGGTGTCAGAAGTATTATGAGTGAAAACAGTTCAGATGCAATTTGTGCCCATGGGGAAGAAAGAAGCTATTTGATTCATATGAGACTTATATTTGGAACCTTGGCCTCATTGGTCCCCTTTAACCAGAGCTATCTGACAGTCTCCTTATAAAAGGGCTCTCAACAATAATAGGGAAGCAAGACAAAACTCCTCTGTGATATTAATGTGTCCATATTGAAAAAAGAGGGGCTGAAAGGTGAGCTAAGCATTTATCTGATTTTTTTTTCCTTTTTGAGAAAGAGTCTCACTCTGTTGCCCAGGCTAGAGTGCAGTGGCACTATCTTGGTTCACTCCAAGATCCAGGTTAAAGCGATTCTGCTGTCTCAGCCTCCCACATAAATGGATTTACAGGCATGCACCACCATGCCTGGCTAATTTTTATATATTTAGTGGAGATGGAGTTTTGCCATGTTGGCCAGGCAGGTCTCGGACCTCAAGTGATCTCAAGGTAAATAAACAAGGCCCGGTGCAGTGGCTTACGCCTGTAATCCCAGCACTTTGGGAGGCCGAGGCAGGTAGTTCATGAGGTCAAGAGATCGAGACCATCCTGGTCAACATGGTGAAACCCCGTCTCTACTAAAAATACAAAAATTAGCTGGGCATGGTGGCGCGCACCTGTAGTCCCAACTACTCAGGAAGTTGAGGCAGGAGAATTGCTTGAACCCAGGAGGTGGAGGTTGTGGTGAGCCGAGATCGTGCCATTGCACTACAGCAGCCTGGATAACAAGAGTGAAACTCCGTCTCCAAAAAAAAAAAAAAAAAAAAAAAAAGAAAAGAGAGAAAACAGCAGTAGTGACCTGAATGTTAAACTGGGGCTCTGGTATGCTTTATTCCAGGGGACATTTTTGGACCATTTTAACAGATGAAACTCAACTAAGGTGTTTAATGCTTCTCTTGTATGTTTGGAAAAGTAATAAAAGGTATGATTGACCCTCAAGCCACTAGAAAATTAGCTGCTCACTCTAGGGTCAGTCTGACCTTTAGGGAAACTTTTCTTATTCGAACTTGGCTATGTTTTTCCAACACGGACTTAAATCAGACCCTTCGAGAAAAGAGAAGTTCTAGGAATTGTTGCTATATAGTCATCAGCTGGTGTAAGGACAGATTTATTTTGTTCACATATTACTGTGTTTGTTCAACAGGTAATTTTTAAGTACCTACCATATTCTTACATTCTGCTGGAGGTAGGGCTAAAATGTTGAACATGATTGGTGTGATGCCTGCTCTCACAGAGAAATAAACAATTAAAATATCATCTAAGAAGAGTAAAGGAAGCATATTGCCATGGCAGTAAACAGGAGAGGTATTCAACCAGACCAGAGAGGTAGTGAAGTGAAGATGACCAGAATACTTGTGTGTATGTGTATATATGTATATATATATACATACATATATCAGGAGAGGTATTCAACCAGACCAGAGAGGTAGTGAAATGAAGATGACCAGAATACTTGTGTGTGTGTGTATATATGTATATATATATACATACATATATCAGGAGAGGTATTCAACCAGACCAGAGAGGTAGTGAAATGAAGAGATCAGAATACTTGCGTGTGTGTGTGTGTGTGTGTGTATGTATGTATACATGTATATATGTGTGTATATACATATATATACACACATATATACACACACACAGGTATTCTTTAAACTATATACTATATATAATACTTGTGTGTCTCTTTAGACTATAAAGTATATATATATATTTTTAAATAGTGACATACATACATACATATATATATATATATATATATATTTTTTTTTTTTTTTTTTTTTTTACTGTCTCCATAGTTTTGCCTTTTCCAGAATGTCATATGGTTGGAATCATATGCAATGGCATGATTTCAGTTTACTGCCTCCTGGGTTCAAGTGATTTTCCTGCCTCAGCCTCTAGAGTAACTGAGATTACAGGTGCCTGCCACCATGCCTAGCTAATTTTTTTGTAGTGTTAGTAGAGACAGGATTCTCCCAATTGGCCAAGCTGGTCTTGAACTCCTGACCTCAAGCAATTCACTGGCCTTGGCCTGCCAAAGTGCTAGGATTACAGGCGTGAGCCACCACGCCCAGCCCAGATTGGCTTCTTTTAGTTTGTAATAAAAGAAGTGTCTTCCACATATTTTTGTGACTTGATAGCTGCTTTCCTTTTAGTTCTCAATAATATTCTATTGCCTGGATGTACCAAAGTTTCATTCATCTGTTGAAGGGCTTCTTGGTTGCTTCCAAGTTTTAGCAATTATGAATAAAGCTGCTATGAACATTTGTGCAGGTTTTTGTGGAAGCTTGTTTCAGCTGGCTTTATATTTTATATCTAGTTTCCTAATCCATTTGCAGTTTACTCTTATATGTCGTGTGGGATATGAATCTAATTTTATTTTTTCTAGTGGCTACTTAGTTCTCCCAGGATAACTATTAAAAAGTCCATCTTATGAGTTATAAATTCCTCTTGCATGACTTAAAAATCAAACAAACAGAAAAAAAAAAAGTCCATCTTTGCCCTAATGATTTGAGATGTCACCTTTATCGGATCTTAATTTCCAAATGTCCTCAAGTCTATTCTGAGCTTTCTATTCTATTCAGTTGGTTAATTTGTATATTTTATATTCAAGTATCAGAATCACACTATTTTTTGTTATAGAGACTTCATTTGTATGTTATGTAGTGTCTGGTATGCCTCTTTGCTTTTTGTTTTTTGTATTCTCCTGGCTGAGTTTTCATATTTGTTTTTCCATGTAAGTAGTAGTTTGTCTGTGTTTTTTTTTTTTTTTTTTTTTTTGTTGGAGGGGGATGGAGTTTTGCCTTGTCACCCAGGCTGGAGTACAGTGGTGGGATCTCAGCTCACTGCAACCTCTGCCTCCTGGGTTCAAGCGATTCTCTTGCTTCAGCCTCCTGAGAGGCTGGGACTACAAGTGCATGCCACCATACCTGGCTAATTTTTGTATTTTCATTAGAGATGGTGTTTTACCATGTTGACCAGGCTGGTCTCTTGCTTCAGCCTCCTGAGAGGCTGGGACTACAAATGCATGCCACCATACCTGGCTAATTTTTGTATTTTCATTAGAGATGGGGTTTTACCATGTTGGCCAGGCTGATCACAGAACTTGTGATCTCAGATGATCCACCTGCCTTGGCCTCCCAAAATGCTGGGATTATATGTGTGAGCCACCATGCCTGGCTAAGTTGTAGTTTTAACTTGTCTAATACCATAGAAAAGCTTATGTTATTTTTATTGAGATTGTACTGAACTTATAAATTAAACTAGGAAGAAATGACAATTTATATTTAGTTTTTAAATCCAAGAACAGGTAATGTCTATTAGTTCAAGTCTACTTTGCTGTCTTTTGAAAGTATTTAAAAAATTTTCCTTACATAGGTTTCACACATCTCATACTGGCCTTATTAAATATTTAGTTTTCTTTGTTGTCATCACAGGTGATATTTTCTCTAACTGATTGTTGTTTGTATATATGAAGGCTGTTGATTTTTGTATTTTAATTTTATATTCTGCTACCTTATTATATTTTTAAAATTTTAAGCTAGTTTTATTATTCTTTAGGGTCATCTAGGGATACTGTCTTTCATTGGAATGTAGGCATAGTTTTACTTCTTCTTTACCCATTCTTATGCTCCCAAGTAATGTCTCTTGTCTAACTGCATTGACCAATATCTCTAATTCAGTATTGAATAGTAATCGATATGGTGGGCATCTGGTCTCTTTCCTGATCTTAATGGAAATGCTTCTAGTCTTTCCTAATTAAATAATATATTGGTTCTAGGATAGATAGATATAGATTATAGGTATATATGATGTATATCTGGTTTAGGTACCAGTGCTACTGCTTTATAAAGGGATTTGGGATGTTTTGCTTCTTTTTTAATGCTCTAGAAAAATTTATAGAGCATTGGGACTATCTGCTCTCTGAAGGCTTACCAAGCCAGTTTTTGTGTAAGGAGCAATTCTTACTGACTTTCTCTATGTTTTTTTCTATGGAAAGTGGTTTGTTTAAGCTAATTATAATTTGATAATCTGTATTTCTCTAGGAAATTATCCATTCCATCTAGTTTTTCAAATTTATTTGCATAGAGGTATGCAACAAAATAGTGTCTTATGATTTTTAAAATTTATTCTTTCAATAATTATTTTGTCATTTTTTATTTTGTATATTTGTGATTTATGTTTTTTTCTTGATCATATTAGCTAGTGAATTGTGTATTTTTTTAGTTCTTTCCAAAACCCCGGTTTTTAATTTATTAATTAGGTATACTGTAATTTTCTCTTTCCTTCCTCATCAATTTCTGCTTTTATCTTTATCAGTTCCTTCTTTGTACTTTCTTTCTTTCTTTTTATTTTTTGAGACAGAGTCTCATTCTGTCACCTAGGCTGGAGTAAGTGGTGTGATCTCAGCTCACTGCATCCTCCACCTCCTGGTTTCAAGCAATTCTCATGTCTCAGTCTCCCTAGTGGCTGGCATTATAGGCACCCACCACCACACATGGCTAATTTTTGTACTTTTAGTAGAGATGGGGTTTCACCATGTTGGCCAGGCTGGTTTCAAACTCCTGACCTCAAGTGATCTGCCCGCCTGGGTCTCCCAAAGTGGTGGGATTATAGGCATGAGCCACTGTGCCCAGCCCTTCCTTGTGCTTTCTTTTGGCTTATTTTATTGTTTTGTTTTTGTTTTTCTAAGCTAAAATTTTAATTCATGTATCTTCAATCATTTATTTTTGCTGATTAAAAGTGTTTGCTATGCAAAGACTCTTTTTTTGACAAAATTCTAGTTAGATTCCTTTCAGCTATTTTTTCAAGTAGGCCCTGTTTTTAGGTATGTTCTCAAGAGCCCAGTTTTGGCAAGAATCCTGCTAACTCAGCTTAGCTAGAATCCCCCACCCTCAATATTTGAGTACCCTTGAATATGTGATCAAATTCCTTATTCTCCACTATCTCACAGGTAATACTTGATTACCCTGGCCTGCCATTAGCAAGAATCTTTTTAGGTCACTTTAGCTACCCTACCCTGTTAGTAATTTTCTATCTACTGACCTCCTCTTACCCCCAACTCTGCTCCTTGACTATAAATTCCCAGTTTTCCTTATTCTTTCTGGAGCTGGACCCAATCACTCTCTCATCTGTAGTAGTCCCTATAACTATTGCAATAGTCCTGAATAAATTCTGCTTTACTGTTTAAACAAATGCCATGGGTAATTTTTTTTCTTAACAGCTGTTATGAATTTTTCTCTGATGGCTGTTATTATGTGTATCCTGTAGATTCTGATATGTGGTTGTTTTCCTTATCATATTTGAGGCTCATCTCCTGGTACCTGGTATGCAGCCATTGACTTGGAAAATGGCTTTTTCTCCATTCCTGTTCATAAGGCCATCAGAAGCAATTGATCTTCAACTGGCAAGGCCAGCAATATACCTTTACTGTCCTACCTCAGGGGTATATCAACTCTCTAGCTTTGTTTCATAATCATATTTAGAGAGACCTTGATTGCTTTTCAATTCTGTAAGATATCACACTGGTCCATTACATTGATGTCATTGTGCTGATTGGATCCAGTGAGCAAGAAGTAACAAACACACTTGACTCATTGGTGAGACATTTGCATGCCAGAGGATGGGAAATAAATCCAACCAAAATGCGGGGTTCTTCTAGTTCAGTAAAATTTCTAGGGGTCTAGTGATGTGGGGCCTGTTGAGATATTCCTTCTCTGGTCAAGGATAAGTTGCTGCATTTGGCCCCTCCTACAACCAAGAAAGAGGCACAATGCCTAGTGGGCCTATTTGGATTATGAAGGCGACACATTCCTCATTTAGGTGTGTTACTCTGTCCCCTTTATTGAGTGACCTATAAGGCTACCAATTGTGAATGGAGTCCAGAACAAGAGAAGGCTCTACAACAGGTTCAGGCTGCTGTGCGAGGCTCTTCTGCCATTTGGACCATATGACCCAGCAGATCCAATGTTGCTTGAGGTGTTAGTGGCACATAGGGCTGCTGTTTGGAGCCTTTGGCAGGCACCCCTAGGTGAATCCTCTAGGATTTTGGAGCAAGGCCCTGCCATCTTCTGCAGATAACTATTCTTCTTTTGAGAGTTAGCTCTTGGCCTGTTACTGGGCTTTGGTGGAAATGGAACATTTAATCATAGGTCATCCAGTCACCATGTGACCTGAACTGCCTGTCATGAACTGAGTGCTTTCTGACCTGTCTAGCATACAGTGGGTCATGCACAACAGCATTGCATCATCATTGCACCAGCCTGCACCAATGGCCTCATGGGGAGTTGCCTATGATCAATTGACAGAGGAAGACTAGGGCCTGGTTCACAGATGGTTCTGCATGATATCCAGCCACCATCCAAAAGTGGACAGCTGTAGCACTACAGCCCCTTTCTAGGACATCTCTGAAGGACAGCAGTAAAGGGAAATCTTCCCACTGGGGAGAACTTTGAGCAGTGCACCTAGTTGTGCACTTTGCATGGAAGGAGAAATGGCCAAATGTGCAATTAGATACTGATTCAGTGATTTCTCCCACTTACATCTTTTCTTCTTCCTTTGGGTTTAATTTGCTTTTCTTTTGCTAGTTTTTAAGGTGGAGGTTTATAATACTGATTTGAGACTTGGCTAAAATAAGCATTTAATATTGTAAATTTCCCTTCAAGCATTACTCTAGCTGTGTTTCCACAGCTACCAATTTTGACAAATTTATTTTCATTTAAATAAAATATTTTCTAATTGTCATTATGATTTTTTTTGTATATAGTTATGGAAAAGTGTTGTTTAATTTCCAAACACTTGGGGATTTTCCAAACATCTTTCCTTTCTTACTTCTAATTTAATTCCAATGCGGTCAGATAGTTTTTTTTTTTTTTTTTTTTTTGAGACAGAAACTTAGTCTGTCACCCAGGTTGGAGCGCAGTGGCATGATCTCCGTTCACTGCAACGTCTGCCTCCCAGGATCAAGAGATTCTCATGCCTCAGCCTCCTGAGTAGTTAGGACTACAGTTGTGGGGACCATCATCCCCAGCTATTTTTTTCTGTATTTTAGTAGAGATGGAGTTTTGCCATATTGGCCAGGCTGCTCTTGATCTCCTGGCCTCAAGTTATTCACCCGCCTCAGCCTCCCAAAGTGCTCGGATTACAGGTGTAAGCCACCATGTCCAGCCTGAGAACATACTTAATAAGATTTCAGTTCTTTTATGTTTCTTGGTGAATGTTCTAGGTGCCTTGAAAATAATATATATTTTGCTGTTGTTAGGTAGAATGTTCTATAAATGTTCATTAGATCAATTAGTTGATAGTGTTGTCAGTCTTCTCTGTCCTTAATGATTTTTTTTTTTTTGGTGTAATTATTCTGTCAAATACTGAACGAACAATCTTTTAAAGCTTCTAAAACTGTTATTGTAACCATTCCATATTCTTTCCTAAACATGCCTTCCCTGGGCAGGGCCTGTAGTAGAGCAGGCACCAGCCAAGCAATAAAATATTAGTGTCCTTCTTTGGCTGACCCCCCAAATTTAGCCATATTTTATGATTTTATGGGAAATTGTTCACTTTGGTTTTCAAGAATAAAGAGAAGGGGATTTTTTTTTTCTTTACAAAGTTAGTGTTCCTCTGAAAGATTACTTTTTGGCCAGGTGCAGTGACTCATACCTTTAATTCCAAGAATTTGAGAAGGCAAGGTGGGAGGATGCCAGAAGTTCAAGACTAGCTTGGGGAACATAGTGAGACCTCATTTCTACAAAAAAAAAATTAACCAAGCATGGTGGCACATGCCTGTAATGCCAGCAATTCAGGAGGTTGAGGCTGCAATGAGCTGTGATTATACCACTATACTCCAGCCTAGGCAACAGAGTGAGACCCTGCTTCAAAAAAAGGAAAGATGATTTTTCTGTCATCTCCTGGTCCCCTTTTAAACTGAAGTGTCAAGGGAGAGATTGCTGCCCCAAATAGCTGAATTTCAAATATTGGGTACTTTACTGTTTTTGTTTCCAGTAATCAGGTCCTGGTGATAACTACAGGGAGAAATAGAAAAAAATCCTATTAAATAAGTTGTAGTTGCATGAAACTGAATTACTAAATCAGTTCATTATGTTCTCCTTAAAATTATTTACTGTAATTTCTTAAGATTGCTCACTGAGGAGATACTGTTTAGGCCAAACTGGTGGTGTCCCAGCTGAGGCTCATCCCAAAATCCCAAACTGTTTGTTTAATATCATGGAGTAAAATAATGATTTTAACAGAAGCAAAGGCCAGTATTGCACAATATCACATTACCAGTACCAAAAAGTAGAAACATATTTAGTTCTCTTGGCTGTGTTTAACTTAACAAAACACTCTTGTTTGAGGACTCATACAATGATGCAATGTTCTGACCTAAGAGAGCATCTGGCCATTTCCTCTGAGCCTAAGTAAGAGGAATCTTAGCTATTTTTGTTTGTTTTCCTTGAGTGTGACTCTTTGACAAGTAGGCCTCTTTTGAGTGGAAAGGAAAAGGCTGGTTAGGTTTTAAATTATAAATGAATGTGGAGGAGGAGAAATAGGATTAACATTGGTTGACCTAATACAAGCTTGTGCTAAGGACTTGAGGCCATTTTCTTATTCCATCTTCTCAAGATCCCTGTCTAAGTGATATACTGGCCCCATTTTATAGGCAAAGAGACTGAGGTTCAGAGAGGAATGAAGTCCCATAGCTGGAAGAAATTGAAATAAAACCAGGATCTCTCTAGTACCAAAGTTTATGCTCTTTGTTGCCCATCATGCTTCTATTAATATGGAGGCCCAACACAAAAGTAACCTATAATCCATGGCTGCTTTGTGGTTTCTGGAATGCTCCTACTTAAAGGTAATTGGCAGTTGAGTCAACAAAAATGTCATATTTTTCTTTAGATTCACTGTGTTAGGGAAGCTTTGATCATGTCATGTACCTTAAGCAGAACCTGAGTATTTTTGTCTGGATAAATTCAATGTTGTACAATACCGACCTCTCTTTGGACTATAGCCTTTGCAAATATTAGGCTCAATATCAGGATTGAACAGTGAGCAGCAGCTTAGGGCCTCAGCCTAGGCAAGGAGGGAAGACTAGGAAAGTCCAAAGATTGGTAAAGAGAAAGCTTACAGGCAGGGAGGCAACTGCAGGTATCAGAATTCAGGATAAAACAGTCCTTATGGGTCTCAGATATTACAGACCCAAAAGGTCTTGCTGTGGGAGAAAAATCATGCAAAGAAATAATCTAAAGTCCAGGTGGTCAGTTACTATGCATCATATCCAAATGCTGCTATCTCATAGGCAATTGGAAGCACAGTTGGCTTGCAACTCAGGAAAGATATCTGGTCTGGAGAGTTATCCGTCAATCAAGGGGCAGCTAAAACCCGGGGAGCTGATGATCTTGGGCAGGTAATTGTGGAAGGCAATGTGGAGTGAGGAATGAAGAGGATCAGGGGTCTGACAGTCCTTGATGTCTGTTAACTACTCCTTCCTGAACCTGCAGCAGGCTTCCGCCTGTTCTGAACACTTCCTATCCATCCTGTTAGTTAAGGGAAGGGAGGACCTACCTTAAATAGTATGAGATGACTGAACGTACAACAGCCAACACCAGTAGGATGAGATTGGCAGCGGTTTATTAGTCACATATACATACACAGTGGGGAAAGAGCATCCCCACATGCCATGCAGGGCCACATAGGGCAGAGTGAACCAGCAGAGGTTGTGGTAGGCTAAATTGAGCTTAGAGTTTTGTCTGTTCATGGAACTGGACATTCTAATTATTGAATTGACACTGTATTTACAACTTAATATGATAGTAGGACTGTCTATTACTTTAGAATGAGTGGAAAAGTGTAAGAGGGAGGAATTGAATAAAGGGATGGAGGAAGACAACTAATGTTTAATTACCAACTATGCTTCAAGATTTTCAAATGTACCAATTATATTTCTAACCTGTATTTCCATATTATGATTCCATTGTCAGTTCACACTCAACCTGTCCCAACAAACTCATTATCTCCTTCACACTAACTTCTGTTTCCCATCTCTTCATTTCTGTTTCTGACAGCATCATTCTCTCAAGCAATACTCCTGCCTCAGCCTCCCAAAGTGCTGGGATAATAGGCATGAGCCACCATGCCTGGCTTCTAAAAGTTTTATGGAATTCTATAGAATTCTTGTGTCTGTGTTGATGAAAAACATTGGTCTGTAGTTTTCTTAGAAAACTCATAGTTTTGCCTCATAGAAAAATTCAATAAATCTTCCTCCTCTTCAGTTTTTTTGGAAGAGTTTGTGTAGAATTTATATTATTTCTTTCTTAAGTGTTTGGAAGAATTCACTAATGAAGGTTCAAGTTTTCTTATGAGTCTTTAAGCTTTACATTTGATATCCTTAGTAGATAGAGGCCTATTCATGTTTTCTATTTCTTCTTGAGTGAATCTTGGTAGTTTATGCCTTTCAAAGAATTTGTCTGTTTTCATTAGGGTTGTCAAATTTATCGATGTAGTGTTGCCTATAATATTTCCATCTTACTATTTTTAATATTTTTAGAATCTCTACTATGTCAAGTCTCTTATTTTTGATAATGGTAATTGGTATCCTCTTTTTTTTTCCTGATCAGTCTGGACAAAATTTATCAATTTTATTGCTTTTTCTTCAATATATAGCTTTTGATTTTTCTATTTTTCTGACCTATTTAATACTATAAATTAATAATTTATAAATATCATAAATTATTATAAAATATTATTTAATATTATAATAGAAATTATTATAAAATATAAATTAATATTTATAATATAATTTTTATAAATTATATATATAAATTATAATATAAATTTATTTATATAAATTAATATTATAATTTATAAATAAATTTATATAAATTTATAAAATAATTTATTATCAGTCTTTCTTTCATTTTTATTATTAAATGTTTTTATATTTATAATGTAATATTTGTGCCCTTATAAAAGAGACTCCAGAGAGGTAGGTAGCTACTCTGGCCATGTGAGATTATAACCAAAAGATGCTATCTGGGAAAAAGGTCCTCAGTGAATCTGCCAGTGCTTTGATCTTGGGTTTCCCAGCCTCCAGGACTGTGAGAAATAAGTTTCTGTTGTTTATAAGCTATCCAGTTAATTTTGTCATCGTGGCCTGAATGAACTAAGATGAATGTGAAATAATTTATGTAACCTATTTATATGTTAAGAAGTATAAGTAAATGCCTATTTGTTTTATAGATTAATACCTGCCAGATTTAATCTTTCTGATTTTTGCCCCCTACTTTATCTCTCAGAAAATAAATTCTTTTAAAGTTTTGGAGTCATTTGATTATCTTTCTGTATTTTAATTGTACCTAAGAAAAACTGTTCTCCTTATCAATCAGGTTTGTTTGTTTTTCTAAGCTACTTTCACTGAGTGCTTGCTATGTGCCAGGAAATTCTTATCAGTGTCCTAAGAAGCAGATGTGGGCTGGGCTCAGTGGCTGATGCCTGTAATTCCAGCACTTTGGGAGGCCCAGGCGAGTGGATCACCCGAGGTCAGGAGTTCAAGACCAGCCTGGCCAACATGGTGATGCAAACCCTGTTTCTACTAAAAATACAAAAATTAGCTGGCGTGGTGGCTGAGTCTATAATCCCAGCTACTTAGGAGGCTGAGGCAGGAGAAACACTTGAAGCCAGGAGGTAAGCTGAGATCCCACCACTGCGCTCCAGCCTGGGTGACAAGGCAAGACTCGGTCTCAAAAAAAAAAAAAAGCAGGTGTTACCATCATCTCTTCTATGGGTTAAATTTGCTTTAAGTCACATTCAACAGAAAACCCAACAGTAGCTTAAGCAGACATGGGTTTATTTTTTTCTCTCAACAACAAGTTTGGAGATAGTACTACAAGATTGATATGGCAGCTCTCCAATGTCACATGTGACCTGGTATCTTACATTAGGTTCTCCAGGAGCAGATCCTGAGTTAAGGATTATGATAATGTGATTTACTAAGGAAATGTTTCCAAGAAATTCTGATAAGGCAGTCAGGGCAGGGCAGGGCAAGTCAGGCAGGGAAGAACAGGAATCTAAGTAAGAATGTGATCTCATGTTAAAGTGCTGCACAGGGCAGATTCAGCATGAGCTCCATGCCATAATTTTTGAGTGAAATTAAGACAGAGGTATTCTACCCAAGAACTGAGGAGTTGGGCTTTCAAAAGCCTTGTGAGGCTGGTGGGAGTAATACAAACTCATAGACATTTTCATTTCTCTGTGCATGGGGGCAAAGCAGCATCAGTACCACAAAGGCAATCCTTGCAAGAGCTGCCAGTGCTGGATATTGAAAGAATATGGAAGATGGTGGTGTTATGGACGTGTGGCACATGTGGAAATGATATAAAATAATCCAATATAAAGCAATCCAAGGGAATTTGGGAGAGCACCAATATTGTCTGCCATACCAAGATTCTTTCATCTTTCCCTCCTGCCATTTTTTTTTTTTTTTTTTGGATATAGAGTCTTGCTTTGTCGCCCAGGCTAGAGTGCAGTGGCGCGATCTCAGCTTACTACAACCTCCGCCTCCCAGGTTCAAGTGATTTTCCTGCCTCAGCCTCCCTTGTAGCTGGGATTACAGACATGCACCACCACATTTGGCTAATTTTATATTTTTAGTAGAGATGGGGTTTCACCATGTTAGCCAGGCCGGTCTTTAACTCCTAACCTCTAGTGATCTGCCTGCCTCAGCCTCCCAAAATGTTGGGATTACAGGTGTGACCCTAACCTGGCCCCTGCTGCTGTTTTTAATGTGTAGGCCTTTGTTCCCCATGCTCATCACCTTATGGTCAGAAGTTGGCTACTCTGCATTCAATGTCCTATCTATGGCTCAGGTAGGAAGAGAAGAAGAGGTAAAAGACTGAAAAATGGCATGCCAGTCAAATATGCCTTCTTAAAATAAGTTTTTCTTAAACAATTATTCTGCTTACATTTTATTTACCAGAACTATGCCGACTGGTTATCCCATCTAGCTGTGTGGAAATCTGGGAAAGAGTGTATTTTTAGTTGTGTGCACTGTTGTCTGGTAAAAATATGAGGGTCTGTTGGTAAGCAGTAGGGTGGTGGTTGTGGATATTAGGTAGAAAATTACAGTATTTGGTACTGCCTATTTACAGAGGAGAAATAGATATTGAGAGAGGTTACTTACCTTGCCAAAGTTGCACAGCCTATAGAGTAGCAAACCAACCCTGTTCTTAATATACTGGACACTGATTCACACAATCTCTTTGTGGGAGCATCCTCTGTGCTAGGGATTGTAATTAAACTTGAACAAGTGTTTCATCTTTGTATTAGTCAGGGTTCTCCAGAGGAGAGAACCAGGTTACACACACACACACACACACACACACACACACACACACGTGAGTTTATTAAGGAGAATTGGCTCACATGATTACAAGGTGAAGTCCCCAAATAGGTCATCTACAAGTTGGGGTAAAAGAGAAGCTGGTAGAGTGGCTCAGTCCAAGTCTGAAAACTCAAATCCAGGGAGGCTGACAGTATGGCCCTCAGTCTGAGGCCAAAGGCCCAAGACCCCCTGGGAGGCCACTGGTGCAAGTCTCAGAGTCCAAAAGCTGAAGAACTTAGAGTCTGATGTCCAAGGACAAGAGGAGAGGAAGCAGGTGCCTGCAAAGGGAAGAGAGAGTGAGAAGACTAAGCAAGCAAGTTTATCACTCTTCCTTCCTTCTACTTTGTTCTAGTTGTGCTGGTAGTTGATTGAATGGTGCCCACCCACACTGAGGGTGGTTCTTCCTTTCCCAGTCCATTGACTCAAAAGTCATTCTTGGCAGGCCATGGTGCCTCAGCCTGTAATCTCAGCATTTTTGGAGGCCAAGGCAGGTGAATCACTTGAGCCCAGGAGTTTGAGACCAGCCTGGGCAACATAGTGAAACCCTGGGTCTACAAAAAATTACAAATATTAGGTGGATGTGGTGGCATGCGCCTGTAGTTCCAGCTACCTGGGAGGCTGAGATGGAAGTATCACTTGAACCTGGGAGGCTGAGGTTGCAGTGAGTCAAGATTGCTCAAATGTACTCCAGCCTAGGTGACAGAGTGAGAACCTGTCTCAAAAACAAACATGTCAGTCTCCTTTGGCAACACTCTCACAGACATACCCAGAAACAACGCTTTATCAGCCATCTAGGCATACCTCAATCCAGTCAAGTCGACACCTAATATTAACCATCACAGTCATCTTGGCACTTCAGCAGGAAATAATTCATTGATTCTCTCTCTACCAACTTGCATTCACTTTCTTTTTTTGATTTATTTTCTCAGATTCCTAAGTCTTTATACCCAATCCTGACCACTAAAGGGGTTAAAACAACTGAATTTACCCCTTTTACTTAAGACCTTCATGAAGAACCTGCATAACATGTCATTGAGAATGGATATAAGAATAGATCAGAGTGGGTGTTAGAGCATGGGGATAGGCAAAATTCAGTTTTATTTCTTTCCCTGATGACAAACCCACACTAATCTTTCTCACCTTTGTATAACTGTACTGCAGAGTTGGAGTTATAATACATATGGTACATGTTTTAATTTCCATGTGAACAAGGAGGATGGCTTAGGTTTCTTTTGTGCTGTCATGGTGCCTAGCAAAGTCCCATACGTATGGCACCTATCTGATGTATGCCTGCTAGAAGATGAAATTTCAGGGCTGTATAGGCTTATACTTGAAGGGAGAAGGAGTTTTGGGACAAGCCTACTACTCCAACCCCCACTGGAGTACAGCAGTTGAAGATTTCTTTTTTTTTTAAATTAATTTATTTTGTAACTTTTGTTTTAGTTTTGAGGGTATATGTAAAGGTTTGTTACATAGGTAAACTCATGTTATGGGAGTTTGTTGTACTGGTTATTTCATCACCCAGGAATTAAGCTCAGTACCCAGTAGTTATCTTTTCTGTTCAACTTCTTCCTCCCACCCTCCACCCTCAGGTAGACCCCAGTGTCTGTTGTTTCCTTCTTTTTATTCATAAGTTCATAATGACCTCCAGCTCCATCCATATTCCTACAAAAGACATGATCTCGTTCTTTTTTATGACCGCATAGTGTTCTAGTGTATATAAGTACCACATTTTCTTTATCCAGTCTGTCTCTGATGGACATTTAGGTTGATTTCATGTCTTTGCTATTGTGAATAGTACTGTAATGAGCATTTGTATGCATGTATGTTCATGGTAGAATAATTTGTATTCCTATTCCTCTGAGTATATACCCAGTAATGGGATTGCAGCTGAAGATGTCCATCCATCATGAAATTTCTCAGCACAAGGCACAAAGATTGAAATTATGTTTTGGCTTATTTTGTTCTGCAAGAGTAGAGATTATGAATAAATTGTTTTAGATTTAAATCAAGCTGCTGTTTTTAAATTAGATTGACAATTTTCTTTCCCAATTACCCCTGAATCTCAAGTCTTAACTTATTTTTTCCCAATTTTCAGTCATTTTACTCATTCAAATAAAATTTTCTTGACAATATTTCAAGATATTCAGTAAATACATAAAACCTAAAGAATATAAATAAAATGAGGAAAAAGTAAGTTTTGGCAAAGTTATCCTTTCTGATACAATGAAATGAATAAATTATTTCCAGTAATGTGCATTTGGATCATCAAAACACATGCAGGTAAGTGACAAAAATGCCACCACACACACATTTGAATATTTTAATCAAATTACACTGACTATAATGATGGTGGAAATTATTTTTTTGAAAAGGAAAATTAAACACAAAACAAATGAGCTGAGTTGAAAGTTATTTTAATAAGGCATCAGAATTATCAGATCAAGGTTCTGATGCAGGTACATGTTGGTTGTTTGATCCTGAGTAAAAGTCACTAAACACCCACTAGGATGGGCACTGACTATACAAAGGTGAAAAAGACACAATCTCTTCTCTTCAAACTATTACTTAGTTATGAATCACCAAAATTACCGGGTAATGACCTACTCCGGATACCAACATTGGTAGATTAGAGTATGCTTACTTTCACTTAAGAATTTCAGAATATTGAGTCATCGTATGATAAAATCATTATAGTCTCACATACTTTTGGAAAATATAGTTTATTCAAGAATATAAACAATGTAGTAGATATATTTGGCTATTTAATAATCATTTTATGTTTGTCATACAGAGGCACATATCAATAATGTTTCTCAGAAGGGATACATATTCTGCTTTTATTTTTATCTCTTTTCTAATAATTATTGACAAAACAATGAAGCAAAGATATATTGTTTTACAATTGTAATGCCTGTGTACAGTAATTCTCAGTCTCTTTTATATTCTACCAGCTCTTACATCTAATAGGTCTCAATAAGTTAGAAATGTAAAAGTACATACTTTCAGAAAAGGTCATATTTCATAAATATTTTATTACTATGTTAGTCATTTATCATAAGTATTAAGTCTAAGAAAAATTATAATAGAAATTGCTAAGACTTTAAAATAAACAAAAACTATTCATTTAGTAGTTAAAATGTTATTATATAGTTGAGTATAAATTTTATTGCTCTGTTGACAGTAAAAGACAAAGATGTTTAACAAAAAATATCGCCATTCATAGGTTTATCTAAAATTCTGCAACAAATGAAGAATAAAGGTTTTAGCATCCAGAGGTCAGGTGATATAGAAATGAAGTTCGGGGAGTGCAAAAGATGTATCAAGGACGTGGTTAAAAGAAATGAAAAGAGACAGAGGTCAAATGAATATTCTACAAATAGCAGGGTTATCAGGAAGCTGGACAACAGAAAGACTTGTGCACATGGGAAACAAGGATTAGAAGCAACTTTGCCCAATGTGACAGTGAGTATATTAAAAGACATAGATCCCTGGGAGCCAGGGTCAGAAGGGATGGTAGGCCATGGACATGAGGGACAGTGAGTTACTGAAATTTTAATGTTAATTCAGTGTCTCATCTAGGCTCTGGTAGGTTAGAGGATTTCTGGCCTTACCATGGTAGTTGGATTATATGGCACCTGGATGCTCTAAAACATGTTGTGGCTCAGTACTTTTTTTTTTTTTAAGTTTTGGTGTGTTAGGTATTCCCAATAAATGAAATTTTATGTCTGAACTAAAATTTACTTCGCTTCCTAATGTAAGAATGTCTTGCTTAAAGTAAACTCAATAAATAAAAATCAGAATTTAAAAAATTAATTAGAGATGAAGTTATTCACTTTACAAATATTGGATTTATCTTTCTTAATTTTTCAATTATCTTTACTTTTTCACACATTTATGTTACCTGCCTTGGCTGTGGGCCTTTGAAGTTCCATATCCCCTGACAGTAAAGGAGAGCTGATGTGAGTGTTACCTAAGACATCTACAAAAAAACTGGGTATTTTATTTCAGTTGAAAAAATGATAATTCTATAAAGCATCTGGTCTTCCTTTTACTAGCAGCTCTAGTGTTTGAGCCTACTGTTTGAAACTGGGGAAAATTATTTCTCTAAGTAGGTCTTTAAAATGGATCCCTGCCTACAGAGAGACTTGAACTATGGCTCTTACTCTCCTCAGTGGTCTTAGCTCTAAATGTGAAGTTCTTTCCGGACTGAAAGTAAAAAAAGTAAAGTTCAGACTGTATCTCTTTAGAATGTTGACAGTTTCTTTACCAATATCCTATTTAATATACTGATACTTGTATTGAATATGCAGTTTTACAGGGGGAAATTTAAAAAAGAAGGATTAGAAAAAATATTTTTATACATAATAAGGAAAACATTCCACAGCATGCTAAGCACTCTTCATTTCCCTTAGGTGTCACCTGCCTCTTTATCTTTCATCCCTTCTGCAGTGGTAGCATTTGGGTACCAAAGCCAAGACCCACAAGTTTCCATCAACTAACTTTTAGAGAGCTTAAACAAGATATTTTCACTACACAAATTCTCAGAACAGTCTACTTTAATCAGAGCAAGATGATTATCCTTTACACCTATAAACACTCCAGGATCAGTCTTGCATTCAAATGAAACACAGTTGTAGGGCATATTATGAAGGATAAAGAAGGCTTGGTCTGGCAGTGGTTTTTCACACTTATGGAGCTGAGGAAACGAGAGAAAGCAATCCGTATGTGAATGGGAAGTTCAGAGTCAACTTTACCTGTCTGTATTGGAAACTAAAGGGGAATACTTATTTATGACTTGATATTTCTAGCAAGTTTGCTTAATCAGTAGTGGAGAGAAGAGGGGAGAAATGAGTAGAGGTGTGGGGGTGATCAAATCAGAATTTGATCTGATTCACCGACAGCTGATAGAGAGGCAGTATGGATTGGGGTGACTGGATCTGGATGCAGTAGTTCTGGATTTGTACCCTTCATTTGATGTATGCTATCTCTGAGACCTTGGGCATGTTGCTTTATCTCTCAAGCCTCATTTTTAAAGTCTAGCCAGTTTTTAAAATCAGTCAATCCCCAAAATACCTACAGACATATGAGTAAATATAAATGATTATTATTTTGAGGCACTAAGCTTTGGAATGATTTGTTACACAGCAACATTTGAGCAATACAACAACTCCATTGTAGAGTTACTGTATTAAATAAAATAATAGTTGAGAAACATTTAGCACAATGCTTGCTATATAATAGAGCTCAGTCTAAGTAGCCCTCTTATTGAGTAGTTTTACATGCCAAACACTAGATTATATATGCTTAGGAATGTTTTGGTTAGGAAGATGCTGGTTACCATCCACCATTTACGTTAATAAGGCCTTACATGGCTGTGTTAGTTAGCTTTATAATTTTGTGTATTTATATAATTTATCTTCTATATTATGCTCTTCTGTTTTCTTCCATGCCTCTACCTTTGGCTTGTTTGTCAAGATGGTTATAATTACACATCATGACCAATATAATAATGCCATTTACTAACTAAAGAAGAGTATGCAATGAATCCTATGTTCAGAATGTAGATGTTAGGTTATTTATAAATCTTGGCACACGGAAATGCTTATGACCTCTCTTAAGCAGGCTCAGAACAGAACATTTTTTTTTTGTATTTGTTTAAGAAAACGATATTATACAAAGAAATGTTTCCTAGAGGAACATAATAGTTCCTAAAGCCAAACAGAAAGGATTTGAGATCATTCTATATAACAGTGCTTCTCAAACTTTAAGGCACATATGAATTTCCTGAAGATTTCTTAAAATGCAGAATCCAATTTATTTCTGGGGGGCCTGGAATCCGGTATTTCTAACAACCTCCCAGGTGATGCTGTACTGCTGGTGGAGAGCAGATTTTCAGTAGTAAAGCCATACATGCCACTTTCCTCCCTTCCTTACCCTAGAAGCAAGTCATTTGTAGTAAGTGATTGTGCTTTATGTACAACAGGATAAAAAAAAACTTCTTCTGCAAAATACCCCAACACCCAATTCTAAACAAATGGGTAGAGTCATTCATGAGAGTTCCATAATCATATATGTATATTTACCTCCACAGAGTGCTCCTTGTTGTTGGCATGCAACCAGAAGTCTTTTATAGGACTCAGGGCTACCATTAACATCTTACCGTCAACACCATCACCTTATAATTAAGAAATTATAAATGATAAAATTAAGAACTGTAGCTCATCTTTATTTAAATGAATTTAATACCCAGGAAAAGAGTCTAAGATGTTATATAACAATTACTTCATTCACTAACAGGTCTCTTAGAAATATTTGAACCCAAATTCAAGAGTCACTCATAAGTAGAGAGTACTTATAAACCAGAGAGAAATTAGTTTTCTTATATGCTTTTTAATTGGAGAATTGTGACCCTAATGCGTACTTCTCTGGGCATCAGCTTTACTTTTTGCATGTAAAGCCACTCATAGTGTCCCCCAATATTTACTCCTCTTTTGGGATAGTAATAGGACATTCCCCAGCTTGCTTTCTTATGCCTAAGTATAGTATTACAACTGAGTTCTGTCCAATGTGAGATGAGAGGAACTGTTAGGTCCAATATCTAGGTTGTACCCTTAAAGGGAAATAGAATGCATGCATCTGTTTTCTCTGTCCTGATAACTGGGCATTGTCACATTCCTAAGTACTCTTGAACCATGTAGATAGATGTTGGCAGAACCACAAGATAGAAGGAGATGGTCCCTGGACAGCTTGTTGAGCAGAACTCCCATTTCAGCCTTGGTTAAGACAGATAGAAAGTTTTCTCTAGCATAAGCCACTCTTGTTTTGGATCTCTATTAAGCATAGCTAAAACTTTACCCTAACGATTAAGCTATAAAATGGATGGGAATACATCCTCTGAGAATCTAAGTTTTATCATGAGCTTGTGTTGGAGATAACCTTCTGTGACTATCTTCTTTTCCCATGGGGCATTTTGGATTTATCTTTACCCCATACTTAATATTTCAAGCACTATAGCTACCCAGCCCTCCAAATTACCTGATTCATTTGAGGAGCATTGAGACTCATAGTAACTCAGTAACACTTTGTCTGAAAGAGAAGGCATAAAATCCCTCTGGTGAGATACAATTTTATTAAGTTTTTGGTTCTAACACATATATAACATAAGAAAAATCCTCCCCTTTTATTATATGTCAATAAAAGCAAAACTTATGTGGTTTTGAGAAAGATCTCAAAAATGCATGAATATGCTCTGATGAATTCTCCAGTATAGTTGTTATTAAAATATTTTTCATAGTATTGGCATAAAGGTTGTACTTTGGTGATATTATTAAAACTAGAAAGATCTAGTGGATAATTTAGTGATAGTGAATACTGTCGTCCCTCTTTCTGTCTTTCACAATAGATACCATATTTCAATGTCAGCGTTCTTCTCTGATGAACCTGACGAAGCTTCTGAATCCTTCTTAACATAGAAGTGGATTCAGGCAACCACTGCCAGTGCATTAGAGTTAGCACACAGTTAACAAAAGTTAGTTTGCCATATCTAACTTAATCCATTGTTTAAAGTTTGGTAGATTTAGTTTTATTAAAATATTTCACTTTTATTAGTCATTATTATATCATTATAGAAAAACAAACTATTCTACCTTTTTCTTCATCTTTTTTCAAGTCTTCAACATATATCTCATAACTCTCATCCTCCAAAGCAAAAATAATGGATTGATCATTGTATGTGCTTAGGGAAGTAAGAGATTCTGTAATAGGTGAAATACCTGTTGTTAAGAATTCAAAAACTTGTCAGGCACAATTATTTTGGCAACCTTTTTAAAAAATGCTCAAAAAACATCTTTGCAATTTGAGTTGTATTTTGTATGTCACTGTTGGGTAGATGAAAGCCTTTTGCAGAAGCTTTACATAGCTCAAAATCTGAGATGTGCCCCTTGAAAGGGATTAAAGGTACTAGTTTCCTGCACAAAGGCCCTGGGAGGCCGTATGAGTGTGCTTATGGGAGGGTTTGGTGGGAAAAAGATGATGGAAAGTAACAGACATTGCCTGAGGAAATTTTCACTTTATGACACCCCGTGTTCTGAGGACTGTGGTAAAGATAGACTGTATTTTGATAGACATGGATAAATAGATGTTCATCTATTAAGTATGGAGTTACCCAGAAGTTTCTGACAGTCTTGGAGAATGCAGGTATGAGGCTGTTCTCTCCTCTGGCTAAATAACAGGGACACAGTGCAGTGCTCCCAACTTTTAAGAAGTGTCAAAATATATATAGAAAATGATAATATTTTTGTACCCTGCTGAAGTAAACTGGAGCAGATTTAGGGACTACCTACATGGGGCCTGGAAAAAAATATGATACAAAATATTAAGAGGAATGTTACATACTGAATTTGTACATGAACTTCTAAAGTAAATGATTTAGAAATACTTAATGAGAAACTTAAGTGTTGCTTCTGGGAATTTAGGACATTTATAGCAGGAATAATGCTTAAAATGGCAACTGTAAGTTCCAGGTAAAGTTTTTTTTTTGCTGTTTGTTTCTGAGATGGAGTCTCACTCTTGTTGCCCAGGCTAGGGTGCCCAGGCATAATCTCCACTCATGGCAATGTTTTCCAGGGTTCAAGTCATTCTCGTCCTCAGACTCACAAGTAGCTGGGATTACAGGTGCACACCACCATGACTGGCTAATTTTTGTATTTTTAGTAGATACAAGGTTTTGCTATGTTGGCCAGGCTGGTGTCAGACTCCTGACCTCAGGTGATCTGCCTGCCTCAGCCTCCCAAAGTGCTGGGATTACAGGCATGAGCCACCACACCTGGCCAAGTTTTTTTTTTAAATGATGATCTCTTCACTTCTTAATAGTCACATCAACTTGGGACCTTGTATAAGAAAGTGATAAAATTTAAAACCATCTGAACTACTACCTAAAATGTATAAAGCATTAGAATTATATTTAAAAATATAATAGTTCCTTTCTTTCATGGTCAAACTGTTGAAATTTGGGGGGCGGGGGAAATGTGTTTTGTTCCCAAAGAATAATATATTTTTACCAAAACTAATGTCTATGAGATTCCAATCCATAGCAACCATTTCACAATAATGATGGAGTGCTAACTAGAGAATGCCTGTACATTATTAGATCAGCTGCCTTGCCTTGTTAGATGGACACATCAGTTGCAAATGGACAAAAGTTTCTGGAACATGCTAAAGACATAGATTTGGGACTGCTACCTGGAGTAGCACTTTCCAGGGTCCTGTGTCATATCTCCCTCCTCACTCCCACATCACCTCTGTAACCAGTCATACCTGGGATACTTGCAGCATGAAGTGCTTTAGTATATTTCTGGACTGCTGATATATCAAAGGTAAAGCACTTCATGGTAGATTGCTGTTGACAGGCAGTGAATACCAGATGTTCTTTGTGCTTTCTACCTGCAGAACAGATGGGGTTAGGGGTGGACTATCAGTCCCCACTTTGCACAAACATCCCTTTGAAGATTCCCAGTTAAGGCTGCTTGCTGAGAGTAGTGATTGACTGCAGGGCTTTGGCCATCTCATGGTCCAAATGGATCAGTACCTCCTGGTACCCTTATACCTCAGTAGGGCACACTTGTCAGAGATCAGGAGGAAGAAAACTAGTCACCCAGAGTCTCAACACCCAAAAGGCAAACACTATTAACACTTAAACCTACTTCCTTTAAATTTAAAAAAAAAAACCTTAAAATATTGTGAACATATTTGCACATAATTTTGTATCTTCTGTTTTCACTTAACATTATAACATAACCATTTCTCTCATGCTATTGAAAATTCTTTATATGCTCTTTTAAAAAATAGCTAAAAAGCAGTTCATCATCCTATTTTCCAAAAAGAACCTTGAAGTGAGGAAAAATAATTGCATATTTAAATGTGGTAAGTGAAGGCAAATAGACACCTATCATTATTGCCAGAGAATTACAGTTCCTCTTACCTGTTTTTAGTGAAGGTCTTTTGGTGGTTTCTCTCCTAAAGTAAGAGGCCTCCTTTTTTATTGTAAGGCCAGAGCGGAGCTTCATAAAGTACACATGGCAAACTTCTTTGGCCTTCTGTTGGGATTCTAAACAATTGAAAAACTTGTGAGACTGTTTCATTACATTCATCTTTATCCTTTTACAAACCCTGAGTGTAGCAGACCAAGAAAGCAAGTACAGGTTCACAGTATCTTACCAGAAACCCTTGGGGCCAGCTGTGTTTCAAAATTTTGAGTTTTTTTAGATTTTTAGGATTATAATGTAGGACATATAACTATATATACATAGCATCCCAGAAGGGAGATTAATTTTTTTTAATCCCACAATCAAGATTAATTAATTTTATATTGAAACATAGGAAAATTTATACAAAGTGAAATAAAGACCTCATGTTAGTTCACATCAGGAGTTAACTGAGAAATGAGTTTAGGTCGTATTTTGCTGCCAAATAAGTTATAAAAAACTTTAGGTCTTTAGAAAAAAATTTTGATTTTCAGAATTGCATATGAGGGAGTGTGAACCTATATCCAACATATATCAATCTTTGCCTAATTGAGGGGGATCTTTTACTCATACAAAACGTGCAATCTCTTCTCCTTATCTAGAATACGCTTAATTTTGGAGGGATGGCTGAAGTCTACAAAGGTTATTAGTAATAAAATAACTACCATTTACTAGGTGTCTATAGTAGGCCAAACACTGTGCTAATAATTTTACCCAGAAATTCTTCATCATAATGTTACAAGATAGGCATTATTGTACCAATTTTACAGATGATAATCTGAGGCTCTCAGGAGTCATGACACTTGCCCAAGATTACAGGGCTGGTGAGAAGTTGTGACTGAAGTGTGTCTAAAGTCAAGCCTGTTCTTTCCATTACCATCCACTTAACACCATCTAAGAAAATGCTACACTACAATTTGAGGGACTAACAAAATGCAAATTCAAATTAGTCAAAGTAAAAAAGTTATTATTCAGTAATTGTTTCATTTTGCTAAAGGAAAATCTAAGTCTCAAAAAGCAAATTAAATTTGCTACCTGGAAAATCATAAAAAGCCTTTCAGAATCAGTTAGAAAAGAAAATTGTAACACATGAGTCATAGGATCTCAATTTTTAACATTATGTAGTAAATGAATTATCAAGCAATTATACAATGAAGTCAAATTTTAATTAGTCACAGTAATTCAGAAAATTAATTAATTATTCATGACTTTGGGATCCATTTTATGAATTAAAAAAAAATTCTCGGAGGAGTTTTCCAAGATGGCATGGTAGGAACAACTCGGGATTGCAGCTCTCATTGAAGGCACAGAGGGTGAGTCCTAGCCGCATTTCCAGATGGATCTTTGTTGCCCACAGAACGGGGAAGTTCCCAGGTGTAGGAGAGTCATAGGAAGCCATCGCAGCCCTCTCGGCTTGTGCTGGTGGTTTCAGCCAGCGCTGCAGCGCAGCTGCACCCCGCACAAAACGTGCTGATATGGGTGCCCTGTTAAACCAGCAATCTGAGATTTGAGAGGGCAGATTATATCCATCTGATTAAACGGGACTTGGACAGTGAGCCAGACAAGGAGATTCCTGGGAAGCGACATTTGAGCTGGTGCAGTGGGCCCCTGCACGGGAAATCACACAGATCCCGGTGCCCTACCAGCAGGCGACTAAAACACCTGGGAGAGAGTCATCCGTTCAACTTAAAAAAAAAAAAAGAGGGAGAAAGGGCTCTGAGGCAGGGAGCCAGGTGATCAGGCTCGGCAGGTCCCACCCCCACAGGGACAAACAAAACGGCGATTCAAAACACTCGGGGTTGAGAGTTTCGCTGTGGGCACAGCTGAATACAGGATGGTGCAGCTCCATGGGGGAGGGGCATCCGCCACTACCGAGGCATTCCGCCCCTACTGAGGTACACACCTATTGCTGACACAGCCTGCTGTTGCCAAGGCAACAGAGAGACTCCACCAACAGGGCGGAGCCCAGAACAGCAGAGCAGAGCCAACAGGGTGGAGCCCAGGATAGAAGGGCGGAGCCCACAGCAGCAGGGCAGAGCCCACAGCAGCAGGGACTGGAGTGGACCTCAGCAGTCATACAGCAGAGGGGCTAGACTGTTAAAAGGAAAACTAAGTAATAGAAATACTTCAGCATCAACAATCTGGGCGAACACTCAGGGACCCAATCGAAAAGCCAGCAACTACTCAGACGACAGGTGGATAAATCCACAAAGATGGGAAGAAACCAGCGCAAAAAGAAGGAAAACACCTGAAACCAAAACACCTTGCCTCCTACAAAGGACCAAAACTCCTCACCAGCAAGGGAACAAAGCTGGACGGAGAATGAGTGTGACGAAATGACAGAATCAAGACTTCAGAAGGTGGATAATGAGAAATTTCTTTGAGCTAAAAGAACATGTTCTAAATCAATGCAAAGAAACTAAGAACTTTGAAAAAGATTTGAAAAAATATTCGAAGAAATGATAACAAGAATGGACAACTTAGAGAGGAATATGAATGAATTGAAGGAGCTGAAAAACACAACACGAGAGCTTCGTGAAGCATGCACAAGTTTCAACAGCCGAATTGACCAAGCAGAAGAAAGAATATCAGAAGTTGAAGATCAACTCAATGAAAGTAAACAAGAAACCAAGATTAGAGAAAAAAGTGCAAAAAGGAATGAACAAAGTCTCCAGGAAATGTGGGACTACATGAAGAGACCTAACCTGCATTTGATAGGTGTACCAGAATGTGACAAAGAGAATGAATCCAAGCTGGAAAATACTCTTCAGGATATTATCCAGGAAAATTTCCCCAACCTAGCAAGGGAGGCCAATATTCATGTCCAGGAAATACAGAGAACACCACAAAGACATTCCACAAGAAAATCAACCCCAAGGCACATAATTGTCAGATTCACCGGGGTTGAAATAAAGGAGAAAATACTAAGAGCAGCCAGAGAGAAAGGTCGAGTCATCTACAAAGGGAAACCCATCAGACTCACAGCAGATCTCTCAGCAGAAACCCTACAAGCCAGAAGAGAATGGGGGCCAATATTCAACATCCTTAAAGAAAAGAACTTTCAACCCAGAATCTCATATCCAGCCAAACTGAGCTTCATAAGTGAAGGAAAAGTAAAATCCTTTGCGAACAAGCAAGTACTCAGAGATTTTGTCACCACCAGGCCTGCTTTACAAGAGCTCCTGAAAGAGGCACTATACATAGAAAGGAACAACCAGTACCAGCCATTCTAAAAACATACCAAATGCTAAAGAGCATCAACAAAAAGAAGAATCTGTATCAACTAACGGGCAAAACAGCCAGCTAGCATCAAAATGACAGTATCAAATTCACACATAACAATATTAACCCTAAATGTAAACAGGCTAAATGCACCAATCAAAAGACACAAACTGGCAAATTGGATAAAAATCCAAAACCCATCAGTGTGCTGTATCCAGGAAACCCATCTCACATGCAAGGATACACAAAGGCTCAAAATAAAGGGATGGAGGAAGATTTACCAAGCAAATGGAGAGCAAAAAACAGCAGGAGTTGCAATTTTCATCTCTGATAAAATAGACTTTAAAGCAACAAAGATCAAAAGAGACAAAGAAGGTCATTACATAATGGTAAAAGGATCGATACAACAAGAAGAGCTAACGATCCTAAATATATATGGACCCAATACAGGAGCACCCACATATGTAAGGCAAGTTCTTAACAACTTACAAAGAGACTTAGACTCCCACACAATAATGGGAGACGTTAACACTCCACTGTCAATATTAGACAGATCAACCAGACAGAAAATTAACAAGGATATTCAGGGCTTGAACTCAGACCTGGAACAAGCAAACCTGATAGACATTTACAGAACTCTCCACCCCAAATCCACAGAATATACATTCTTCTCAGCACCACATCACACCTACTCTAAAATTGACCACATATTAGGAAGCAACCCAATCCTCAGCAAATGCAAAACAACTGAAATCATAACAAGTAGTCTCTCAGACCATAGTGCAATGAAGTTAGAACTCAGAATTCAGAAACCAACCCAGAACCGCACAGCTTCATGGAAACTGAACAACTGGCTCTTGAATGTTGATTGGATAAACAACGAAATGAAGGCAGAAATAAAGAAGTTCTTTGAAACCAACGAAAATGAAGACAAAACATACCAGAATCTCTAGGACACATTTAAAGCAGTCTCTAGAGGAAAATATATGGCAATAAGTGCCCACATGAGAAGAGTGGAGAGATCCAAAATTGACACCCTATCATCAAAATTGAAAGAGCTAGAGGAGCAAGATTAAAAAAAACTCAAAACCTAGCAGAAGACAAGAAATAACTAAGATCAGAGCAGAACTGAAGGCAACAAAGACACAAAAAAACCTTCAAAAAAATCAATAAATCCAAGAGCTGGTTTTTTGAAAAGATCAACAAAATAGACCACTAGCCAGACTGATAAAAAAGAAAAGAGAGAACAACCAAATAGATGCAATAAAAAACGATAAAGGGGAAATCATCACAGTTTCCACAGAAATACAATCCATCATCAGAGAATACTACAAACAACTCTATGCACATAAACTAGTAAACCTAGAAGAAATGGATAAATTCCTGGACATCTGTGTCCTCCCAAGTCTAAACCAGGAGGAAGCCGAAACTATGAACAGACCAACAACAAGGTCAGAAGTAGAGGCAGCAATTAAGAGCCTACCACACAAGAAAAGCCCAGGTCCAGATGGGTTCACAGCCGAATTCTATCAGACACACAAAGAGGAGCTGGTACCATTCCTTCTGAAACTATTCCAAATAATCCAAAAAGAGGGAATCCTTCCCAAATGATTTTATGAGACCAACATCATCCTGATACCAAAACCCGGCAGAGACCCAACAAGAAAAGAAAACTTCAGGCCAATATCCATGATGAACATAGATGCAAAAATCTTCAATAAAATACTGGCAAACCGACTGCAACAGCACATCAAAAAACTTATCCATCATGATCAAGTAGGATTCATCCCAGGGATGCAAGGCTGGTTCAACATATGCAAGTCTATAAACATAATTCACCACATAAACAGAACCAAAAACAAAAACCACATGATTATCTCAATTGATGCAGAGAAGGCATTTGACAAAATTCAACAGCCTTTTATGCTAAAAACCCTCGATAAACTCGGTATCGATGGAACATATCTCAAAGTAATAAAAGCAATTTACGACGAACCAACAGCCAATATCATACTGAATGGACAAAAACTGGAAGCATTCCCTTTGAAATCTGGCACTAGACAAGGATGCCCTCTCTCACCACTCCTATTCAATATAGTACTGGAAGTTCTAGCCAGAGCAATCAGGCAAGAAAAAGAAATAAAGGGTATTCAAATAGGAAAGGAGGAAGCCAAATTGTCTCTATTTGCAGACGACATGATAGTATATCTAGAAGACCCCATTGCCTCAGCCCAAAAACTGATAAGCAACTTCAGCAAAGTCTCAGGATATAAAATCAATGTGCAAAAATCACAAGCCTTCCTCTACAACAATAACAGACTTAAAGAGAGCCAAATCAAGAACGAACTGCCATTCACAATTGCTACAAAGAGAATAAAATACCTTGGAATACAACTCACAAGGAACGTAAGAGACCTCTTCAAGGAGAACTACAAGCCACTGCTCAATGAAATCAGAGAGGACACAAACAGATGGAGAAACATTCCATGTTCATGGTTAGGAAGAATTAACATCGTGAAAATGGTTATACTGCCCAAAGTAATTTACAGAATCAATGCTATCCCCATCAAGCTACCATTGACTTTCTTCACAGAACTGGAAAAAACCACCATGAACTTCATATGGAACCAAAAGAGAGCCCGCATAGTCAATTCAATTCTAATCAAAAAGAACACAGCGGGGGGCATCACACTACCAGATTTCAAACTATACTACAAGGCTACAGTAATCAAAACAGCATGGTACTGGTACCAAAACAGAGATATAGACCAATGGAACAAAACAGAGGCACCAGAGGCAACACAACATATCTACAACCATACAATCTTTGATAAACCTGACAAAAGCAATGGGGAAAGGATTCCCTATTTAACAAATGGTGTTGGGAAAACTGGCTAGCCATGTGCAGAAAGCAGAAACTGGACCCCTTCCTGACACCTTACACTAAAATTAACTCCAGATGGATTAAAGACTTAAACATAAGACCTGGCACCATAAAAACCCTAGAAGAAAATCTAGGCAAAACTATCCAGGACATAGGATTAGGCAAGGACTTCATGAACAAAACACCAAAAGCATTGGCAACAAAAGCCAAAATAGACAAATGGGACCTAATCAAACTCCACAGCTTCTGCACGGCAAAAGAAACAGTCACTAGAGTGAATCGGCAACCAACAGAATGGGAAAAAATGTTTGCAGTTTACCCATCTGACAAAGGGCTGATATCCAGAATTTACAAAGAACTCAAACAGATTTACAAGAAAAAAACAAACAAGCCCATTCAAAAGTGGGCAAAGGATATGAACCGACCCTTTATGAAAGAAGACATATATGAGGCCAACAATCATATGAAAAAATGCTCATCGTCACTGGTCATCAGAGAGATGCAAATCAAAACCACATTGAGATACCATCTCACGCCAGTTAGAATGGCAATCATTAAAAAATCTGGAGACAACAGATGCTGGAGAGGATGTGGAGAAATAGGAACACTTTTACACTGTTGGTGGGAGTGTAAATTAGTCCAACCATTGTGGAAGACAGTGTGGCGATTCCTCAAGGCCTTAGAAATAGAAATTCCATTTGACCCAGCAATCCCATTACGGGGTATATACCCAAAGGACTATAAATCATTCTACTATAAGGACACATGCAAAAGAATGTTTATTGCAGCACTGTTTACAATAGCAAAGACCTGGAATCAACCCAAATGCCCATTGATGATAGACTGGATTGGGAAAATGTGGCACATATACACCATGGAATATTATGCAGCAATCAGAAATGATGAGTTTGTGTCGTTTGTAGGGACATGGATGAATCTGGAGAACATCATTCTCAGCAAACTGACACAAGAACAGAAAATGAAACACCGCATATTCTCACTCATAGGCGGGTGATGAAAAATGAGAACACATGGACACAGAAAGGGGAGTACTAAACACTGGAGTCTATTGGGGGGAAAAGGGGAGGGTCAGTGGGAGGGGGAGGTGGGGAGGGATAGCCTGGGGAGAAACGCCAAATGTGGGTGAAGGGGTGAAAGCAAACACAACACACTGCCATGTGTGTACCTATGCAACCGTATTGCATGCTCTGCACATGTACCCCAAAACCTAAAATGCAATAAAAAAATAAGAAAAAAAAAAAAAAGAACGAACTGCCATTCACAATTGCTACAAAGAGAATAAAATACCTAGGAATACAACTTACAAAGAACGTAAGGGACCTCTTCAAGGAAAACTACAAACCACTGCTCAACGAAATAAGAGAGGACACAAACAGATGGAGAAACATTCTATGTTCATGGTTAGGAATAATCAGTATCGTGAAAATGGCTATACTGCCCAAAGTAATTTACAGAATCAATGCTATCCCCATCAAGCTACCATTGACTTTCTTCACAGAACTGGAAAAATCCACCATGAACTTCATATGGAACCAAAAGAGAGCCCACATAGCCAAGTCAATTCTAAGCAAAAAGAGCGCAGCAGGAGGCATCACACCACCAGACTTCAAACTATACTACAAGGCTACAGTAATCAAAACAGCATGGTACTAGTACCAAAACAGAGATATAGACCAATGGAACAGAACACAGACATCGGAGGCAACACAACATATCTACAACCATACAATCTTTGATAAACCTGACAAAAACAAGCAATGGGGAAAGGATTCTCTGTTTAACAAATGGTGTTGGAAAAACTGGCTAGCCATGTGCAGAAAGCAGAAACTGGACCCCTTCCTGACACCTTACACTAAAATTAACTCCAGATGGATTAAAGACTTAAACATAAGACCTGGCACCATAAAAACCCTAGAAGAAAATCTAGGCAAAACCATTCAGGACATAGGTGTAGGCAAGGACTTCATGACCAAAACACCAAAAGCATTGGCAACAAAAGCCAAAATAAACAAATGGGACCTAATCAAACTCCCCAGCTTCTGCACGGCAAAAGAAACAGTCACTAGAGTGAATCGGCAACCAACAGAATGGGAAAAAATGTTTGCAGTTTACCCATCTGACAAAGGGCTGATATCCAGAATTTACAAAGAACTCAAACAGATTTACAAGAAAAAACCAAACAAGCCCATTCAAAAATGGGCAAAGGATATGAACAGACACTTTACAAAAGAAGACATACATGAGGCCAACAATCATATGAAAAAATGCTTATCATCACGGGTCATTAGAGAGATGCAAATCAGAACCACACTGAGATACCATCTCACGCCAGTTAGAATGGCAATCATTAAAAATCTGGAGACAACAGATGCTGGAGAGGATGTGGAAAAATAGGAACACTTTTACACTGTTGGTGGGAGTGTAAGTTAGTTCAGCCATTGTGGAAGACAGTGTGGCGATTCCTCAAGGCCTTAGAAATAGAAATTCCATTTGACCCAGCAATCCCATTACTGGGTATATATCCAAAGGACTATAAATTGTTCTACTATAAGGACACATGCACACGAATGTTCACTGCAGCACTGTTTAAAATAGCAAAGACCCGGAACCAACCCAAATGCCCATTGATGATAGACTGGACTGGGAAAATGTGGCACATATACACCATGGGATACTATGCAGCAATCAAAAACGATGAGTTCGTGTCCTTTGTAAGGACATGGATGAAACTGGAGAACATCATTCTCAGCAAACTGACACAAGAACAGAAAATGAAATACCACATATTCTCATTCATAGGCGGGTGAGGAAAAATGAGAACACATGGACACAGGGAAGGGAGTACTACACATCAGGGTCGATTAGGGGGAATGGGAAGGGACCGCGGGGAGGGGGGAGCTGGGGAGGGATAGCCTGGGGAGAAATGCCAAAAGTGGGTGATGGGCAGGAAGGCAGCAAAACACACTGCCATGTGTGTACCTATGCAACTATTATGCACGTTCTGCACATGTACCCCAAAACCTAAAATGCAATAAAAAAGAAAAAAAAGAAAAAGGAAATGTTAAACAAAAAATTCTTCAGAAGACTTGCCTTCTGAAAATAATGCTTTTTAAAGATAAGTGGAAAACTTTTATTAGCTATTATTTTGAATTATCCACATCTTGCTTCCAATTCAGATGAGTAGGTACCTTTAACTATCTCCAACTGATTTAACAAGGGAAGACCACTTAATTATATTTACGTACACTCTGGAACTCTACCATTGATTCACAGTTCTGAAATATCAACTGTGGTATTTTGCATTTATACTGTAGTGCTTTTACACTTACAAAGATATTTCACAAAGAAAACTAGTGCCAGAGCCAGCATTGTACTTGTTCTCCTGGCAAGTAACTTAACACAATACTTTATCGAGTATTGTTAATTTGTTTTCTACTACTATCACAGAATATCACAGACTTGGTAATTTCTAAAGTAAAGAAATGTATTGACCAGGTGGCGTGCTGACACCTGTAATCCCAGCACTTTGGGAGGCTGAGGCGAGAAGATTGCTTGAGACCAGGTGTTCAAGACTAGCGTGGGCAACAAAAAAATTAAGACTCTGTCCCTACAAAAAGTGTTGTTGTTTTTTTTTAAATAGCTGGATATGGTGACCTGCTCCTATAGTCTCAACAACTTGGGAGGCTGAGATCAAAGGATTGCTTGAGCCTGGGAGTTTGAGGCCGTAGTGAGCTATCATCAGGCACTGCACTCCAGCCTAGGTGACAGAGTGCAACCCTGTCTCTAAAAAATGAATAAAAAGAGAGAAATTTATTTTTTACACTTCTAGAGGCAGGCAAATCCATGAATATTATGCTGGCATCTGGTGAGGATAATCTGATGGTGGAAGGCAGCATTGAGTATGAGAGACAGAGAGGAAATCCGGTGAACTCACTTTTATAACAAGCCTAGTCTCTTGATAACCAAACCATTCCCATGATAACAGCAGTAATCTGTTCATGATGATAGAGTTCTCATGACCTAATTACATCTTAAAGATCTGACCTCTAAACACTGTTACAATAGTGATTAAATTTTAACATGTATTTTGGTGGAAACATTCAAACCATAGCAACTATACCACATTGTCTTTTCAGAGCTAAGAGTCATAAGATGATAACTGAAAGCATGCTTACTCCTTATATTCTTTATATTGTAGTCAGCATCACATGGGAACATGATAGGCATGTCTTATACTGAATGTGGACTCTGTGGGGAACAGGATATCAGTCTTGGGTAGTTAAAAGTGAGGATCACAATATTGAGGAAGTACTGAGGATATAAAAGCCTTTAGGAGATAAGAAGAGAGTTAAAGGTATAGGTGTGGGGGATAGCATTTAGTAGGACAAGCACTGGGTATTGTTCAAGGATGGGGGTTACTACATTTGAAGTACTGAAAACACTTTGCATCAGAATTTTGAAGAACATATGCTTTGGTGTTCTGGGCAGCTGAAAGTGTGAGGGTTGTCTTCTGGAGAGGAAAATGCAAAGGTGGCATGGGCATGTGGACTCAGCAGGAGAGAGCATTCCACTAGGGTCAAAGAGCCAGCTCAAATGTATATAAGGGCTGCTACCACTTTCTATGTCTCTATCCTGCCTGCTCCCTCAGGGCAATGACTTAGTACAAATTTTAAGAAAATTCTCATAGCTAATTTCATCATAACAGCAGCACGAATCCCTCAGGGATTTCTGCTGAGTAAATGGGAAGGGGCCTGGAAATCTTTCCATAATTCTGCCACTCAGAGAACCAGACTATGGCTGATAGAAATCACAGAGGTGAATCACTCCATGTTTCATTTCTTCCCCAAGCATGGATTTTACCAAGGTCTCTTCTTACTGCTTACTACCCTTAACCTGTCTGTGGCATTGGGCTCTCAGGACTACTTCTTTCTTTGAATCCCTCTTTCCTTATGCCATGTCACCAGTTTCCCTAGGTTCTTCTTGTTTCTCTCTGACTAGTGCACCTTGTCTCTTTGTTATTCTTCTGTCTGCTCATAAATGTTGGTGTACCTCAGGGTTTTGTCTTTCTCTTCTTCTGTCACTCTAAACTTTCTTCCTGGGCAATCATGCTTGCTCCAATGACTTTGATCACCTTTTTAGAGGCTGATGATTCCCCAAACTGTAACTCTACCTTTGGTCTTTTTCCTGAGCTTTCTATCAGTTGTTCTTTCTCCACAAGGCATTTTGACCCAGCTGCCTTAAAGCACCGCTATCTCTTTCTGTGTATATCTTTCTGAGTTCTGGACATCTCTATCTGGGTGACCTATAGCTACCTAAAATTAAAATATACTGGTCTTAGTCTATTTTCTGTTGCCAAAACAGAATATCATGGACTAGGTAATTTATAAAGAAAAGAGTTTTATTTGGTTTCTGGTTCTGGAGATTGGGAAATCCAAGATTGAGGGGCTGCATCTGATGAGGGCCTTCTTGTTGTGTCATCACATGGTAAGAGATGTCACATGAGACAAAGAAAGGATGGTGACTGAACTTCATCAATTTTATCAGAAACCCAATCTTGCAATAACTAACCCACTCCCACTACAATGGCATTAATCCATTCATGAGGGCAGAGCCCTTATAATCTAATCACCTCTTAAAGCTGATTTATACCTCTTAATACCATCACAATGGCAAATTTCAACATGAGTTTCGGAGGGGATATTCAAACCATAGCAGTACTTATAATAAAAAATTTCTTTATTTTTTTCTACCCCAATATATTTCTCCTGAATTACCTATCTTGAAAAATAATATAACTCTCTATTATTATCTACCCAATTCTTAAATAAAAAAGCTGAGAATCATTCATTTTTCCTTCTTTCCATTTTTACAATTTATTCAATCTGTCATTAAGTCTTACTGATTTCACCTTCTGAATATATCTGAAATCTAGTCCGTCCTCTCTATTCTGTTGTCTTAAGTCATGCCTTCATCATTAGTACCCTGGATGAATGTGGTAGACCTCTAATCAGTTTCTGTTTCTACTCTTGCCTCCTCACTTTGTCATCACACTACTATCATCACACTTCACCAATGTGATCTCTGTAAAGTAAAAATATTTTATCATTCCTCAGTTCAACATTTTCAGTGATTCCCCACTGTCTACAGGATAAAGTCAAGTCTCCTTTAGTATAACAGAAGATCTTCTATGGGTAGACTCACACTAAAGGAGTTGATCCCTACTCAGTTCTAGCCAACTATTGCCGTGCAAGATATGGACCCAGTGTTTCTAGATCTTTGGGTTTTTTGAGAGAAACTATATACATTTAGATTTTCATTAAAAATAAACTAATTTTAAGAAAATTGACTCAATTAGGAACATCAATAACACTAGTAAGCCCTAATAAAATACTCTTGCTTGATGGATCTGTCTCAAGGGTCCCATGTTGTGACCTCTGGCTTGATCCATGAGTGAAGGTGGCTGAATTTTTAGGGAAGAGAAAGTGTTGACGGATGTAGGGGAGAGAAAGTAGGAGAAGAGAAAACTCTGACCCTGGGAAGTAGCTTCCTGGAAACTGGGAAGTGTTGTGAGAGAAGTTTTCCTTCAGGTCAAGAAGTCCTGCACCCTGTTGGCATTAGAAGCAAAATGCCCTGGGGGTGACCACACTCATGTGGGACTGACTGTGGGGATACCTGCAGTGGTTGGCTACTATGTTTTGTTGCATTGTGAACTGTGTCTTGTGTTAGATCCTGGTAGCTCAAGATAAGAGAAGGAATTAAATGTGCTTTCTTGCCTTGTTTCTTGGGATCTTAGAGCAGAAGCTTATTTAGAAAAACAAGATATGACATATCTTGCATTCTGAGTTGAGAAGCGGTTTACACCTGTCATATACCCCAGAGATATCTGTCAAATTTTTCACCAGGATTGTTTAAATAATGACAGTTTTAGTGCAGTAGCTCTATCTCCTCTGCCCCCTTCTGTGGGTTTGCTTTCTGTGATTTCAGTTACCCACAGTAAAATACAGTAAGAAATTTTGAGAGAGAAAGCGCAGACATTCACGTTACTTTCATTACAGCACATTGTTCTAATTGCTCTACTTTTTTATTAGTTGTTACTGTTAATCTCTTCCTGGGCCTAACTTATAAATTAAACATTATCATAGTTATGTATCTGTAGGAAAAATCATAGTATATATAGGGTTCAGTACTATCCACAGTTTCAGGCATCTGTTGGGTGTCTTGGTACATATTCCCTGCAAATAAGAGGGGAGTACAATATTAAACTGAGCCAATATTGTTGGAAAGAAAGATCTGCTAAGGGACAATTAAAATAATGTGATGTGCACACCAGGGGCCTTTTGTGGGGTGGGGAGCTAGGGGGGAGAGAGCAGGGGACTGTTGTGGGGTGGGGAGCTAGGGGAGAGGTAGGGGGATTGGGGAGGGACAGCATGAGGAGAAATATCTAATGTAGATGTCGGGGGGATGGATGCAGCAAACCACCATGGCACATGTATACCTATGTAACAAACCTGAACGTTCTGCACATGTACCCCAGAACTTAAAAGTATAATAAAAAAATGTGATGTGGAGATTATTTTTGTCACTGTGCTCTAAATGGTATAGATAAGTAGTTAGGACCATTGTTCCCTTAAAGTAGGGGTTACATTTTAAACTTTTGTATCAATGCCACCAACTCTGGCATAAACTCTAGCCCACTTTCATTCCAGTGTCTATAAAGAGCTGGCATTTCCTGAGATACAAAGAAAATGCATTCTTTATTGAGAGGCAATTTAGGGATGTAAAGTCACTGAGTCACTGTTTCTACAGAGCATTTTGACTCAGCTACAAATAAAAGGATTAGTTTAGCTGTGATTTCCTGGTTTTTCAGAAACCATAGTCAAATTAGTGCTTTCTCTGGTCACCAAAGAACAGTGTAGGTGGGCCAGAGCCTCAGGGAAGACAGAATGAGACAGAAATGATATTAACACTGCTTTCTATTCTAGCCTTAAAGATGTACAGAGAAATGGAAAGGAGCATGAAAGACAAGGATATGCCAGTTCCTCCCACCATCATTCCTTATCCTCCATTTTCTTTCCCGTCTGCCAGGACTCTGTTTACTTTATTTTGTGTTACTGCTCCCATGTGAAAAACATGATTCTAAAATTGAATGCTTCCTGCCAGGTGCAGTGGCTCATGCCTGTAATCCCAGAACTTTGGGAGGCTGAGGTGGGTGGATCACTTGAGGTCAGGAGTTGAAGACCAGCCTGGCCAACATGGTAAAACCCCATCTTGACCAAAAATACAAAAAATTAGCCAGGCATGGTGGTGTGTGCCTGTGATTCCAGCTACTTGGGAGGCTGAGGCAAGAAAATCACTTGAACCTGGAAGGCAGAGGTTTCAGTGAGCTGAGATTGCACCACTGTACTTTACCCTAGGAGACAAAGTGAGACTGTCTCAAAAGAAAAAAAGTAAAAATAAATGAATAAATTTGCATACTTCCTTCCTAGGACAGACAATTTTAAGGATCAAAAAGTTAAACAGTCCTTTAATCTCAGAGCTATAGCTGCCACCTGACTTTATTTACCTTCCTTCTTATTACAAACTCTGAGTTTGCAGCTAGATAGACTTGAGCACTATTTGTTGATTCTGCTTTTATTTCTATGGTTTGGCTTTGGTTGGTTTGGTCCCACCAAGTCTCCTCTTGTTGAAATATGATCCCCAATGTTGGAGGTGGGGCCTAGTGGGAAGTATTTGGATCGTAGGGTGGATCCCTCATGAACAGCTTGGTGCCATTCTCACAATAGTGAATTCTCACTCTTAGTTTGCAAGATGACTGATTGTTGAAAAACTATTGGTCCCTCCTCTCCTTTTTCTCTTGCTTCTGTTCTCTCCCTATATGACCTCTGCACATACTGGTTTCCATTCCCTTTCCATCATGAGCGGAAGCAGCCTAAAGCCCTCATGGGAAGCAGATGCTAGCACCATGCTTCTTGTACAGCCTGCAGAACTGTAAGTCAAATAAACCCTCTTTTGCCTTTTCCCATTTGCCCAGAGAATAATTGCTGGCAGCGCTTACAACTGCGGTGTTTACTCTAAAACAACTTTGCCATGAAAGATCTCAATTTTATTATTATTTTTACATCTCTCTAGTATATCAACTTTGGAAACAAAAGACATCTTTCTATTTATAGCACTCTGCTTTTAGTAGTAGTGGTTATTTTCATTTATAAAATACAGTAATTTTTGATTGCTGAAAATGTCAAATCCTAGAAAATGTAGCATTCCTACTTGTGATGTTAACATTTTTGAACAGTTCTTTAACAGTTGTTAGCTGAAATTTCATTTAATGAATCTGATTTTTTTTTCCAAAATAGACAATGCTGATGGTAGTTCTGTTTAGAAACAACTCCAAGAACAGTTTTTATATTCTATTTCTGCACTGCAAATCACATTTGCTTTGGCCTCAAAGAGATATTTATGTAAAATCAAAATAAGCACTGGCAGCAAGCTTTGCCTTTTTTTTTCTAAATGGGAAAAGGGTTAAATTACCCAGCCTTGGGTATATTTTTATGGCAACACAGATGGACTGAGATGATTAGTCAAATATCTTCACTTGTTACTCTCTTCATCAGTAGTCGCAAGTCAAGACCATATGCCTGATACCACCAAAGGTCTTAATGAATATTTGTTGAATGAAAGTGGATCTGCTTAAAATTTTGCTAGTTTATTAGGGAAGGGTTTTGGGGATTTGGTGGCAGGAGGTATGTGAAACAAGAAATGGTTGTTATAAAAGGCTATAATCAAGTTTATCACTATTCATAGTTCAGATTATCTCAGCTCTTTCTACTCTGTGATGTGTTAAATATGCCAAATTGGTTATATATGGTCTATTTAAAGCCAGTCTGCTGTTTTATACCCTTATGTGCCATTCCTTTTGATATCAGTTCTTGTATTCTTAGTAGATTTTGATAAGATAGCATTATAAACATTGGAATAGTAAAGATTTGATAACAGATAAAAATAGTGTGTAAAACATTCAGAGATACTTAAGTCCTTACTTGCCAGTTTGAAACACAGGGCTTTGCTTGCTGTGTTCTTCTGCTTGGCTGTGGAAATTCTGTTGGTTGAATACTTCATTTTAGGCTTCATTTTTCAGGCTTCTGTTGGATTAAGATATAACATGAGTTTATTTGCCTCAACTTGAAAACAAACAGAAACAACTGTGGCTAGCTCAGTACCAAATTGGTAACATAATAACCATATAGAGGAAATAATTATTTCAGTAAAGTTTAAACATAGCATTCTTTTTTTTTTTCGATTGGGGCCTCACTCTGTGGCTGAGGCTGGGGTGCAGTGGTGCAATCTCGGCTCACTGCAACCTCCGCCTCCTGGGTTCAAGCAATTTTTTAGTAGAAACAGGGTTTCACCGTGTTAGCCAGGCTGGTCTCCATCTCATGACCTCGTGATCTACCCACCTTGGCTTCCCAAAGTGCTGGGATTACAGGCATGAGCCACAGGGCCCAGCCCAACATAGTATTCAAACTATGCATTCATGCTAGGATATGGTACTCTGCACTGCATAATGAGGCTTTGGTCAATAGGCTGCATATATAATGGTGGTCTCACAAGATTATAATGGAGCTGATAAATTCTTATCACCTAGTGGTGTTGTAGCCATCATAACATCCTAGAAAAATTCATTACTTGCATGTTGTGATGGTGGTGTAAAGAAACCCACTGCACTGCCAGTTATATAAAAGTATAGCACATACAATCATGTGTCATGTATAATACTTGATAACAAATGACTATGTTACTGGTTTAAAATTTGCTATAGTGTACTTTGTATAATTATTGTAGATTGTATTCCTTTTACTTATAAAAAAATGTTAATTGTAAAGCAGCCTCAGGCAGATCTGTCAAAAGATATTCCGAAAGAAGACATTGTTATAGGAAATGATGGCTTCATGCATGTTATTGCCCCTGAAAAACTTCCAGTAGGATGAGATATGGAAGTGAAAGACAGTGATATTAATGATCCTGACCCTGTGTAGCCCTAGGCTAGTGTGTGTGTTTGTGTCTTAGATTTTAAGGAAAAAGCTTAAAAAGTAAAACATTAAAATTAAAAAAAATTTAAAAATAGATGAAAGCTTATAGAATAAGGATATAAAGGAAGAAATCTTTGTATGGCTATATGATGTTTGGTTTTAAGGTAAGTGATAGATATTACAAGAGTCAAAACATTTAAAAAATTAAATGTTTATAAAGTAAAAAAGTTATAGTAAGGAAAGTTAATGTATTATTAAAAAAAAACTTTTAAATAAATTTAGTGTAGCCTAAGTGTACAGTGATCATAAAGTCCATTGTCATGCACAGTAATGACCTAGGCCTTTACGTTCACTCACTGTTCACTCATTGACTCACCTAGACTCATTTCCCAGTCCTGCAAGCTCCATTTATGGTTAAGTGCCCTGTACAAGTGTACCATTTTTTAATCTTCATACCATATTTTTACTTTACTTTCTTTACTTTTTCTGTGTTTACATATGTTTAGATACACAAATATCGCTGTATTACACTTGCCATTTTATAACCTATTCTCTCTGAAGCCTACAACCTGAAGGCTTCCTCTGCAAATAAGAACTTTGGTTTCCACAATCGTTTATTTTAACCCAGACATTCCTTTCTATTGATCCCAGTTGACTGTAGTCTTTTATCCCTCGCTGGGAAGATGTCCCAGCTGGAACCCTTCACCCCACGCTTCAAGTTGTCCCACCTTTCTGGACCAAACGAATGTATTTTTTAAATGTATTTGATTGAAGTCTCATGTCTCCCTAAATGTGTAAAACTAAGCTGCACACTGACCATCTTGGGCATGTGTTCTCAGGACCTCCTGAAGGCTTTGTCACGGGCCATGGTCACTCATATTTGGCTCAGAAAAAATCTCTTCAACTATTTTACAAAGTTTGACTCTTTTTGTAGACAGTGGAAATATTGGTACTGCAATTCTGAGACTGTTGTGTTATACTTTAGAGGAAATAAGCAGATATGTTAAATGGTGTTTGATTGTAAGGGAAAGAAGATACAAACATAAAAGAAGTCATGAGAAAACCTGTGGAATGTTAAATTTGTGTCAGCAATATCAGTGTGCTCATATCTTAGTTTCTTAATACTTTCTCAACTGAAAGGAACCAGAGCTCCAGATCTGGAGCTGGTAAAGTAGTGGTGAACATGGAACATCCTGTTGTGTCAGAAAGCAGAGTCACTAAAAAACTAGTGCAGTTGTGTCAGAAGCATATGCATGAGCCACTGGGAAAGATCTCCTGCTGGCCGAACTTGCCACAATTTGAGGATCAAAAAGAATAATGGTGGTAATTGACTATAAAGCATTTAAAGAAACTCATAAGTTCATAGTGTTTCTCAAGAATTCAATGAACAGGGAGGGGTCTACTCATTATAGAAGGAATAATAGAATTGAAACTGGCCTCATTGTCTGGGGTACCACCTGGAGTTCTTGAACTCATGACTGAGGAAATCAAGGAATGCAGACATACCAAGGGTGAGGTTAAAGCAAAAGTTTAAAAAACAAAAGAAAGAGAAAGCTCTCTGTGCAGAGAGGGGTCCCGAAAAAGGGTTGCTATTCTATAGTGGAATACAAGAGTTTTTATAAAGGAGCCAGTAGGGAGGGGGTGCTTTATTTACATAAGGTGTGACAAACTGGTTAGGACTAGGTGTGTCATCTGCAGAAGGTGTGAATTCCTGGTCCCGAAAAAGGGTTGCTATTCTATAGTGGAATACAAGAGTTTTTATAAAGGAGCCAGTAGGGAGGGGGTGCTTTATTTACATAAGGTGTGACAAACTGGTTAGGACTAGGTGTGTCATCTGCAGAAGGTGTGAATTCCTGACAACATCAACCCTTTCCTTCTAGTGTTAATGTGAGCTGGTAGCCTAAGTTACTCCATGTTGTTTGACTTCCCTTACTATGCACGTGTTAGGGGGTAGAATCCTCCATTGTGGGCATGCCTATCTCAGTGTAAATCCTATCTGTGTAGCTATAGGCATGTTCCAAGCAAGCCCTCCTGAGCAAGCTTCCTTATTTGAGTATATCCAAAAAACGAATGTGTTCACCGAGGCCCACTGAACGTATGTGAAACTTGCTGATTACACAGAAGGCACTCTTTTGCGCTGGAGCTTGCTTCCTTATCTATGTTTGCAGCTTGATCTCTCAGGCCACTCTTGGTTAGAAGAAAAGTTCTCCAGAGGACTTTGCCCTAACTATCTGCCTAGCTGGTTTTTTCCGTCTTTCTCTCTCAGAATTAGACAAATGACTATCTTGCAACCTCCAATTTAATACTTGATTCAAGCGAGGAATGTCTATCGATGCAATACCTTGATGATCATGCTGGGTCACTGAGTCATACTGAAAAAATATGGAGTTCTGTTTCATAAATTGCAGAAAATTCCACATTCTCTTAGTATGGTTCTGCAATCTGGCTTCAGCATCAGGGTATGACACTATTGCAGTGGTTTGTGGAGAGAGCAGGACTTATTCTCTAGGCTTAAACTCTCTGACATTGCCTGAAATTCTGTCAATAATCATTGCTTCATTTTTTAAGTATTGGCCTCTTGTTCTGCTTAATTATAAACAAGCAAACCAAATTATCCCAGCAGTGGTTACAACTTAAATCTCTTACAAATTTCATATGAATAATCTCTTCTAGTAGTTAAAAGAGGAACATTGAGTTCCTGGGTTAGAGGACTCATTAGAAGATAAACTTTATGCACACATATTTTGTCCCTGGACAAACCTCTGGAGGCTAAAACTCCAATGATCTTGTCTAGGTAGAACTGCTATAACCATATGTGCATGCTACCTGTTTACATCCAGTCCCATGTGCAAAATCCTCAATGGTCAGCCAGTTGAAGACTACCTATTCTGCCCCTCAATCTTGCCATGGGAGTAAATGTGGGAGCACAGCTTAAATACTTCACATTAACCCTTATTTTCTTCCTTGGATTCTCCTACCTTTGTTGATCAATAATGCTTAGAAGCAGAGGATCTACATATCATTTTACTGAGTCCCTGACTTTACAGAGGAGTAGACTGAAACTCTGAAGATTAAGTGCCTTGCCTAGGATTATGAAACAGAACCAGAAACAGAACCTAGCCTCCTGACACCTTGATGCCAGTATTTTCCTATCCTGTCTCCCTCCATTCTTTCTCCCTTTTCTCCTCAAAATAGGAAAAAATAGTCAGAACTGGGAATTTAACTCCAAACACTCAGCCTTTCTTATACACAAAGCAATTGTCCAACTTATTTGAAATAATAAATTTCTCTATATGGTAGTTAATTTGCAATCACACATTTGGAATAATAAGATAGGGAACCTAATTGTAGTTACATTTTAACTTGTACATAAAATAGTTTATATAGTACCCTACACACAGTAGATAATGAAGTAACACTTTACTAATGTAAAAATTACATTGCCGTGATGTTGTTTGTTTTCTCTTTTACCCAAGGATACTTATATCCTAGAAAAAACAATTCTTCATCATTAAAAAAAATTATTTTTTCTTTTTAATAATCTTAGAATATTTTAATAAAAAGTTACATTTTCAAATAAATATAGGAAATGTTCCAGTCTACATCCTATCTTTTGGAGAGTCAGACTCATTTTAGCATAGAAAAGGTGTTGATTGTCCTTTATTGAATAATCATGGGTACCTTGTTTAATTAATTGTTTTCAGTAGTTATTTGATTTCATTACCTTTTTCTCCCCTCTTATCACTCTCATGGACTAGTTTCAGAGAATGAACTTGGAAGAACTTTGCCTTAAACCAGTATTAACTTGCATAATTGAGCAAGATAGAGAAACTGAAAATACCACAATTACAATGAAGTCACTGGCACAAAGAAAGTCAACACCCTTTGTAGAACCACATGATAAGTTAAAAGCATAGTCCGGGAATATTTTCAAATCCTATTCCGAAAAAGTATTTTCTTCAATAACCTGCAAATTCTTTGCCTTGATCACTCTTTTCACCATTTTTTTAAGACTAAAATTTACTCAATACTCTCCTGTTTTTACCTCAGAAATATTTTGGATCATATGGCAATATAAACATTACCGGTTCTTTTTTGCTGCTATTCTCAGTGACATACAGTAAATATCCCTGAACACTGGTTATGATACTCACCTAAGTTACAAAGTGCTAATCTCAGATGATGTGGTTTCCTGTAGTCAGCAATTGTAGTAGTTAAGGCAGTTACATCCCAGTTCTACTTATATAGACACACATACATGGATTATGCAACATTGCATGACAGCATTTGATGTATGAGGCAATGCAGATGGAGCTAGTTAAATGCATCAGAACGTGTGGGAGCTTGTATTCTTCCTACCGTCAGATCCTAAACAGGGATTATTTTAGCTATAACACTTTCATTTCATTTCATTTTGAGACAGAGTCTCTCTCTGCTGCCAGGCTGGAGTCCAGTGGCACAATCTCAGCTCACTGCAACCTCTGCCCCTTGGATTCAAGCAATTCTTCTGCCTGAGCTTCCCAAGTACTGGGAATACAGGTGTGTGACACCACACCTGGCTAATTTTTTTGTATTTTTAGTAGAGATAGGGTTTCGCCATTTTGGCCAGGCTGGTCTTGAACTCCTGACCTCAAGTGATCCTCTTGCTTCAGACTCCCAAAGTGTTGGGATTACAAGTGTAAGTCACCACACCTGACCTAGCTGTAGCACTTTCATAAAGTTATAGTTAAACATTCACTTTTTAAAAATCTCTACAATATAGACTCTTGGTAATATTTATTGTATAATACATAATATAGAAGGACACAGATTGTTCAATTTCCATTCTCTTTTCTTTTTTTCTTTTTTTTTTTGAGACGGAGTTTCACTCTTGTTGCCCAGGCTTGAGTGCAATGGTGCGATCTTGGCTCACCGCAACTTCCACCTCCTGGGTTCAGGCAATTCTCCTGCCTCAGCCTCCTGAGTAGCTGGGATTACAGGCATGCGCCACCATGACCAGCTAATTTTTTGTATTTTTAGTAGAGATGGGGGTTTCACCATGTTGACCAGGATGGTCTCGATCTTTTGACCTCGTGATCCACCCGCCTCGGCCTCCCAAAGTGCTGGGATTACAGGCTTGAGCCACCGTGCCTGGCCTTAATTTTTATGTTTTTAGTAGAGATGGAATTTCACTATGTTGGCCAGACTGGTCTGGAACTACTGATTTCAGGTGATCTGCCTGCCTCAGCCTCTGAAAGTGCTGGGATTACAGGCTTGAGCCACCGCGCCCGGCTTCCTTTCTCTTTTCTAAAGAAAGTAGAAAACATTTTAAGTAATTCTTTTCTGATTATAGAAAGGATATATGTACACTTAGAAAATATGTAAATGACAGGAAAGTATATGTGTTGTAGATCCTGTCATTCTTTTCCTATTTAAAAAGTTATACACTTCTCTTTTATTTAAAAAATAGAATCATTCTGCAAATACAAGATTTTTCCATTTTCTAATTAACACCATATTATAAATATTTCCACATATTAGAAACATTCTTTACAAGTAACATTATAAATAGAATTCAATCATAGAACTATATCTTAACCAGTCTTTTATTGATTAACACTGGCTGTTTTCAGATTTTGTTTTTGTTTTCTAATATTGCCATTGTTGCAATATTAGCTTTCTAATATTGATAGTTCTGTGTGTGTGTGTGTGTGTGTGTGTGTGTGTGTGTGTGTGTAGGGGTGTGGGTATGTATTGTGATTCTTTGAAAATCTTTATAAGTTCATTGGTAGCATAAACTCCTAGTAGTGCAATTGCTGAATCAGAGGGTAGATGTAGCTTATATATTGACAGATATTGATGAATTGACTTCCAAAAACTTGTATTAATTTACAGTTTCGTCAACAATCCAGGTGAGTGCCCTTTTCTCCATCCTCCTAGCAATAAGTGTCATTACCTTTGAAACGTTTGCCTTTCTAAAGAGTGTAAACTATCTTATAGTTTTGAATTATATTTCTTTTATTTAGTGGGACTGAGCATCTTTTAAAAAAATTATGTATTATTTCAATTTCTATAAATTATTGATTTTTAAGAACTGTATGTAAACTAAGAAATTAGACCCTATCTGTGATATGCATTACAGCTTTTTCCCCCGTGTCATTTATTTTTAGATTTTGCTAATGGCATTTTTTGGCCATACATAAGTTTTCAAATATTATGTGGTAAAATATAATCATTGTTTTCTTTTAGAACTTCTGGTTTTGTGTTCTGCTCTAAAATACCTTTCCTCTTTTAAGATTATAAGTTTTACTTATGATATTATCTAAAACTTCATTGTTTAATATTTTATACATGAATCTTTGATTGACTCACTATTACTTTTGGTATAAAGAATAAGTTAGGGTTGGGTGTGTGTCTCATGCCTGTAATCCCAGTGCATTAGGAGGCCTAGTCAGGAGGACCACTTGAAGCTAGGAGTTTAAGACCAGCCTGGGCAACATAAAGAGACCCTGTCTCTACAAAAAAAAATTTTTTAATTTAGCTGGGCTTGGTAATGTGCATCTGCTCTCTTAGCTACTTGGGAGACAAGGTGGGAGGATCACCTGACCCCAGGAGTTTAAAGTTGTAGTGAGCTCTGATAGCACTATACTCCATTCTGGACCACAGAGTGAGCCCCTTTCTCTAAAAATGAAAAAAATAAAAATAATGAAAAAGAATACATCTGGGATTTTTTTCCTCATAAATACATTTGAAATTCAATTCAGACAAAGTGATGTTTCACATGTTATGTTGGGACCAGTACACAGAGGGCTATGACTGCTACAATAAGGAGTTTGAATTTTATCCTATGGACAACATGAATCTTTTGAAAGTTTCTAAAGCAAAAGAGAAGCATCTTCTAGATTGTGTTTTATGAATTTAATTTTATGTCTGTGTGAAGCACCATCTGAAGGAAGGAAAGAAGGGAGAGGGAGGAGAAAAGACCCATTAAGAGACCAATTAAAATAGCCCAGTCAAAAAGCAGTGAGGACTTAGTGAGGGTAATGTTAATAAGACTAATGAGGAAGGGATGAGAATGATGAGTGCTACAGGTACTTCATAGAGTCCTTGCAGGTTGGTGTGAGTAAGGGCCCCACAGATTTTAGTTCTAGTTCCACTAAGTTATACAGTTACCAAGTGGCTGAGTCTGGATTAAAACCCAAGTCTCACTCCCAGTTTAGAGGCATGTCTACCACAATACCTCCTCAGCTCTTTCTGGATCTGGGTGTACCTGCTGTGGACTGGGAAAGAGGGGAAGCAGGGTGGTGAAGGGAAGTGACATAATTCCAGTGGTTAATAATAGGAAACTCAGGTGGGGAGGGACAGGGAATGAGTTTGATGTGGGGCAGATGGAGTTTGAGGTATTTGAGGAACAGTTATATGGACAATTCAGCAGGGAGTGGGAACTGGGTTGCCAGAGGCCAAAATTACCATGTGGTATTTGTGAAGGCATGATAGTTGATTGTGAGGGAGTAAATGAGATTGTCTTGGCTGAGTGTGGAACAGGAAGAGAAAGCTGTGAGAAGATTAAACTCTGGGATATCTTACATGTAAGGAGAAAGAGGAGAAAAGAAGTTAGTAAGAAGACCAGACAGAGAAGCAGAAAAAAAAGGAGTTCATATTATGAAGGCTAAGAGAGAACACTGTCTCAAAAAGCAGGAACAGTTGGTAATACTCATTATGGAGACCCAGTTGGAGATTAAGAGAACTTGGAGGGAGTCATTTAAGTATGGTGGGAATCTCAAAACAACTCCAGAGGACTGCACAGAGTGGAGAAGGAGAAAGTAAGACATTTCCAAGAAGTATAGTACAGTAATGAAAGGGAGCAAAGAAACAAAGAATGGTATCTTTACACAGTAGTGTGGAAAAGAGAAGATGCTACTTACTAGCTAGGTGATCTTGGGCAAGTTACTTGATATATCTGAAGCCTCAGTTTCTTCTTCATAATAATGACAATTTTTATAATAATAATTGTTATATTACCCATGATAATTTCATAATAATTTGAACTTATTAAGTTTTCGTAAGAATTAAATGAGAAGATATATTTTCAGCACCTAACACAGTAACTAATGCAAAGTAGAAACTCAATACGTTTGTTATTATTGTCATTAATATTGATGTTTATATTGGGTTGTGAGACTTTTGAGTATGCTTCAATGCAGAAAGAAGGTAGCCTATGAAAAGGGGAAAACTGATATAATATTTCCAGAGGAGATAGAGAAGAGAGGGGGAAAGAACAAACATGAGTGGAAGGATCAGCTTTAAAAAGGAGGAGGCACACTTCTTCCTGCAGGAGAGGAGGAACTAGTGAGAGAATGAAAGAAGATGTGAACTTTTAAGGTCTAGGGATGTGAACTTAAGGGTCTTATAAAATGGCTTCAATCTGTGTATTGTAGGTTCTGAAAGAGTTACAGAAATGAACAGAAATAAGCACTGGTTTGAAGTTTTAAGGATAAATGGATAATATCTGAAACAGAGTCTTAGAGAATATAGGGAGTTTGTTCATAAACAGAAGAATTCCATTGTTCCTTATCTTAGAGACAAATGTTCTGATGATGATGGTAGTCAGAATGAGATTTTTTGGGTGAACTGCTGAATAGTGTTAAAGAGTTATCAAAGCAAACAATGAAGTCACCAAGGGTGATAACAGTAGAGGCAACAGTGAACTGCAAAAGAGGTCAGAGTCCCTAGTGACCAGAAAGGAAAGACATTAGTATAAGTAACTGGGCCCAGGGTTGGGGTTGAGGTTAGAAAGACCTTTTCTACATGGCCTGGGAAATGTGCACACAAAAAAATGGAGAGGGTTTTGAGAATATGACATCACCAGAGAAAAGTCACATTTTAGATAATCATAGGAAATCGTGCTTTTGAAAGAAAAGGAGGAGAGAGTAAGGAGTATGCGTGTGTATGGGTGGGGAACATCTGAGAGGAAATGATATACATTTAAATTTGGAAAACAACCAAAAAGATTTTAATCTGTCAATAAATAACATAATAATTAAATAAAATAATGTAAATAGAAATTTAGTAGTAGGTCCTTCACCTCTCAACTATAACAACAATGAGAAATATCTGAGTTATTATTATTTTCAAAGTTGCAAATTTGTGTAATTGCCTCTTTGGCTGGAGAAATCTTCCAGAAACTTACATTCAACAAATATTGAATACCCATTACGTGACAGGGACTGTGTTTTCCATGAGCATTAACTCATATGGTGCTGCATGAAAATTTTTATTTCATGTTGTCATGTTATCTATGTCTGATCAGCTGGAAAATCGTTTATTGAATCACTAACCTCTTATATGTCAGGCAATGATCTTTGATTAACAATTTCTCACTTTTAGAATGTTAATACCTTTAAGAATGTTAAGTTGGCTGTTGGCCTTTCTTTATTGTTAATTTCACTTTCAAAATAAATTCATTTAATCAGATTGATTTGCTATGATTGGTCTTGTTACAATGCAGTTTATGCGAAATTCTTACTAAAAATGCATACTCATTATGGAAAATTTAGATAATACAGAAAAGAGAAAGTTTAACCTTTGATATTCTAGAGAGTAGTTAAATTCTTTTAAGAGAATTTAAATTAAAAAAATTTACCTAAATTTTCTGAAAAGAATTTAACTAGGAATCCAACTGGGAATTGTAAAGAAATCCTAACCTCCCCCTGAGATCCTCAGGGTACAAATGATGCTGGTTTTGCATCTGTTTGTACTACAGCATGGGGTGCTGCCTAAAACCATTAATAAATAAAATACTACTTCCAGCACTGGGCTGGGTGCTGGGATACAGTACTGAACAAAGCAAACTCTCTTGCCCCGCTGGAGTTTACTTTCTATTGGAGAGATGGAAGTTGCTCTCATAGTTGTAAAAATACGTTATTAATGAACAGTGATAAATAAGAATTGGACTGGTAAAGAAGATAAAGTAGAATGGTACTGAGGTAGTGTAGCCTGAGAAGGTGACATTTAAACTGCATCGAAAGCACGTGAGGAATATATGAAAGGGAAGAGACATGGGGAAGAGAAAACCTCAGGGACAAAGGCCCTGAGATGGACGGAAGCCTCAGTGCTCAGTAAACAGAGAGGGCCATTGTGACTGGAGCAGAGGGGGCAATGGGGAGAGCATAATGTGAAGGGGTTGGAGACAGAAGAAGACAGAAGCTCAGTTGGTCTGGGCCCTGGAGGCCAGAGGAAGAAGCTTGGATTTTATTCAGAGTGCATTGGGAAGCCAAAGAAGGATTTTGAATAACATGAGATGTGATTTGATTTTTATTTTTAAACTAGTGCTGTGGTTACATGAGAAACAGATGGAGGGCAATAAGAGGGAAGGGATGAGACCACGCAGGAGTCTGCATTAATTCAGATGCTTAATAATGGTAGTTGTGGTGATGATGATAATGATGATAGTAGTAGCTACAGTGTTGGGGTGTCTTCTGTAATACTGATGCTCTACATATATTATCTCTAATGTCACCATGATTCTGGAGTTTGCATATGATTGTCTCCCTTTTAGAAGTGAAGAAATAATGGCTCTTGCAAAAGGTCACATAGGTAAGAAGTAGCAAAGCCAGAATCTGATATTAGGGCTATCTGGCTCTTTCTCTTAGTTTATGGGGAACATTGGTAGAATGGGGTATAATTGAATCCCAGGGCCTTATATGTCATTCACCACTTTCCATTCAAGCTTGCTTTCTTTTGAATGGGAAGAGGATCTATAAGCATATGGTGGGATGAATGAACCTACTGCTGGGTACTGGAAGCAATACCAGTGGAACCAGTGGAAGAAGACTGATCCTGGCTGATAGGGAGAAGAAATAGGGATCATGACTAAGTTTGCCAACACAATATGACTTCATTTTGGGAGACTTTGCAAAGGGGCAGAAGTGGAAGCAAAGGGGGTGGGGAGCAAAGAGGACGGTGTCACACCAATCCTGTACTCCCTTGGGTGTAGCAGTTTCACTTCTTTCTTAAGGGAGATTAGAATAAGTTATATGGAAGAAGGGAAAATTGAAATTTGTGGAACAATGAGACAGCAACCTCCTCATGCAAACTGGATCACTTCCTGTTGCCTACCCCCAACCACTCTGAAGAGTTTCCATCTGCCACTTTCTTGGGCCCTGGGAAGCACACTTCTCCCAGGGAAAGGAAGAACTCTATAAAGAAATCTAGTAGATCAATCTATGATTAAAGCCAAACCCCTTGTGAGAAGAGGGGAGGGATGGTGTGAGATTTTAGGGAAGCTTTCTTTTATGTCTTTAAGGTAAACAGTACTCATCATTTGTAAAGCACTTCTATGCTTTGCCATGGTTTTCCTGGATTCAGACTTATGCAGTCATTTTTGTACATTTGCACTATCTGCCCCATCAACCTTTCCAATCTTACCCCTCCCTCCATACTCTCTACATTTAGAATCGTTAGACTATTTACCGTTCCTCAATTCACCATGTGCTTTCACGCCTCCATGGCTTTGCTCAAACTATTCCTCTTGCTAGTGCTACCTCTTCCCCTTTGTCTGGGAAACTTCTGTTTAACTCTTACAGCCCAATTCAAATGTTACCATCTCCCTGACAACCCACAATCAATCCTCTCTTCCTGACTTATATATTATATTTATGATAACATATCCAACTCTGTTTTGTTTTCCTACCTCCTCCACTGCTGGGTCCTTGGGAGTAAGAGTTGTGCTTTAGTCATCTTTTTTTTCCCCAGAAATTATCCACAGCAGGCACTCAAGTGTTCTGTAATTTGGATCAGTCCTTACAGATACCCTATAAACTAAGGCAGGCATCATCCACTAAGGCAGATGTGGGGACCCTACCCAAATCCCAAAGATCTGCAGAGTAGTGGAGCTAGAATCCCAGGTTGAGCTGTATGAAGTTGGCACTACACCATTTTGACCTACAGAAATGACAGTTTTAGATACCTCAGTCTAATAGAACTCAAGTCTTCTTGTTCTTGAGTCATTCCTCTTTGTAAAGCATTTTTAAAAGCTGACTTTCCAGCTGGCCTGTGGCTCTGCAGTTTTAGTGTGACTGAACATTTCTAATTACTCAGTTTAAGTTGTTTTATTCCCCTCCTGGGCGCCTGCCCATGCCTCACATACTTTGGGGGCCTCAGTGGATCAAGTCTGTAGTAATCTTTGAAGAAGCAGAGATAGACCGGCCTCCCCTTCCCAAGCTTTGGCCCAGGATTTTCTCCCTTCCCTCAAGTCCCTGCAGCTCTCCAGGTCTCAGTTTCCTTGTGTTCAAAACATTTTCCTCCCTTTGACTCTTTCCTGTACTCCTGTACAGGTTCCTCATTTAGCCCATTTCTTTCCTTCTCCCAGAGCCCCTTCTATACTGGCAGCTGCACCAGCTCCTTATTCACGCAAAGGGTCCCATCCTCAGAAAACACATACATTCTACCTCAGCCCTGTGACCTCCTCTTTTCTTTTTCACTAACCTTATAGCTGGACAAAATTACAGTGAAAAGAAAAGTCCACAGAGTCTGCAGCATTTTTTGTTTTTGCTTTTACTTGTTTTTTTTTTTTCTTTAGTAGCCAAATATTTGAAAGTTGATTTTTGTTTTGAGACTGTGTGTTGCTCTGTCACCTAGGCTGGAGGGCAGTGGCATGATCATAACTCACTGTAGCCTTGAACTCCTGGGTTCAAGGGATCTTCCTGCCTCCATCTTCCAAGTAGCTAGGAATACAGGCGTGTGCCACCATGCCCGGCTAATTTTTTATTTTTGTAGACACAGGATCTTGCTTTCTTGCCCAGACTGGTCTCAAACTCCTGGTCTCAAGTGATCCTTCCACTTTGGCCTCCCAAAGTGCTGGGATTACAGGTGTGAGCCACCATGGCTGGCTGTTGTTTAATGGATTCAGAAAGCTCTCAGTGCTAGAAGAAAGCAATGTATGGAAAAAAAATACAACATGAAACAGAGAGACCTTTGGTTTTAGTTTAACTCTAAAGTTGAGATCATTTTTTCTTTTACTTTTTAAACGCATTTTACATCAAATTAGACAAGTAATGTACAAATTATGAATTTTGTAAAAATTCAAAGGAGTGGCTGGATGCAGTGGCTCATGCCTGTAATTCCAGCACTTTGGGAGGCTGAGGCAGGCGGATCACGAGATCAAGAGATGGAGACCATCCTGGCCAACATGGTGAAACCCCGTCTCTACTAAAATATAGAAATTAGCTGGGGGTGGTGGCACACACCTATAGTCCCAGCTACTCGGGAGGCTGAGGCAGAAGAATTGCTTGAACTCGGGAGGCGGAGGTTGCAGTGAGCCGAGGTTGCGCCACTGCACTCCAGCCTGGCGCCTGGTGACAGAGTGAGACTCTGTCTTAAAAAAAAAAAAAAAAAATTCAAAGGAGTATGAAATATTTAGCAGGAGCATGTGGAGTTAAATAAAAATTCTCCTGTATTTTTTTTTTTGAGAGAGACAGAGTCTCGGTCTGTAACCTGGACTAAAGTGCATAGCTGATTGCAACCTTGAACTCCTGGCCTCAAGTGATCCTCCTGCCTTTGTTACCCCAAGTGCTGGGATTAGAGGCATGAGCCACCGTGCCTAGCTCTCCTGTATTTTTTTATAATTAGCCCTTATTTAGTGTTTACTATGTGCCAAGACTATATTAAGTGCTTCACATATTTTAACTTATTCAGTTATTACAGCAATCTTGTCAGAGTAGCATTATTATTATTCCTCTTTTATATATGAGGAAACTGAGGTACAGAGAGATCAAGTAAATGCCCAAGACCTCACAGCTGAAACCCCAAGCAAACATTTTTAGAGTTCACGAAGTGCTTCAGGAAAGGGGTGGAGGAATCCAAATCTGTTGTGTTCCAGATCGTCCTTTAGCCCCTGCATCTAGTGCAGAAAACTCCTACCTAGAAAGTTTTCTAAGTAGAAGAGGTTTTGCTGGTAAGGAAACAAAATTAAAAGTTTGAAAATATGTCATTAGGCCCATGCCACCTGAATTATTTGACCCTGTAAGGTGGGTGATAGACTGAGGCCCAGTTCATACACCATCAGTGGTAGTCAAGCTAGAGAAGATTTAGTAGCATTATAAGGAGAAAGCATTACACTTTATGGTTGGAAGAAGTTTTCAAAACTTTGTAAAGAGTAGAATCCTTTTCTGAAAAAAAAAATATTGCATGGAAGTCTAATAGATAAAAGAAGACAGAATCGTTAATTTATTAATTTAAAGATGCTTCATACGTTTACATTTATATTTATTTATTATAAAGATATTGAATCAAATATACTGTTTCCAGCATAATAATGGATTAGTTACTATGTACAGCCCTCCTGATAGAAACAACTAAAATGCTACAAAAAGTATTTTAAAATATTTTTCAAACAATGTTGAGCTGGCATGAATGGGAGGCTAGCAACCTTGGCTCTTTTCTAAAGTTGCCTGCTGTATCCTAGAGACAAAGAGGAAAAATTATGTAAAGTACCAGGACCAGGAGATAAAGCCCAGGTTATGTTTCAGATGGGGAGTCTAACAGGAAGTTGCTGCATAAACCTAGACTCTCAAAGGGCTACATTCACAATAGATATGTGATCAAGATAAATAAACTCCATTCACAAAAGGGAACAGTCAGAAACCTTGATTTTCTCAACTCCAGCCCTAGCTAGAAGGAAATACATATCTCTAAGAACTTATCTTCTCAGGGCAAGTCAGCCCCTACATGGGTTTATAGTCTGAAATCACACTACTTGTGTGCTTCCAAAAGTCTGAAATAGAGAATTAAGTATAAAGTAGTTTTAGGTTGGCGGTGCCCCAAGGCAAATGGGAAAGGCAAACATAAATTTTATCTTGAAGAACTCAGCTGCCACACAAACCACCAAGCATTCCCACAGAAAAGCCTTCAGGCCAAATGAGTAGTCTGCAGTCAAAATTTGCAAAGCAAGCAAGAGTACTAGGCACCATGGTGAGAACCCACAAAAGGAAAAGGTAGCAGAAACCAGCCACAAGTGCAGATTACCAGTAATAGTACTATTATTACTATTTTATTTTTGCAAAACAGTAAAACATTGGTTACGTTTGTTTATAAAAAATTTTGTGTATATAAATTTGTCTATAAAATGATTATGAATATCATATACATGTAAATCATGCCTTAAGTCATTGTGGGACAAATAGTGACAAAATGAAATGACTTGTGAAGACTGAAAATCAAACTTCATAAAATCCTAAAGTAAAAGAAGGAATAATAAATACAAATTTTTGGTTGTTATCTCCGGTGGAAATCAAAGGAGATGCAATTAGGTAATGACACCAAGCAGCCTTCAAAGGTATAAGGAATATTCTATTTTTTAAGGTGGATGATAAATACACAGGTATTTGTTTTATTATTTTGCTCCAGAACTTACATATACATTCCATGTATTAGTTTATATGTATGATATATTTCTTAATTAAAAAGCTTAAAAGAAAGAAAATCAAACTTCAGTTAATACTCTATTCATAAAGTCAACCGTTAAGCAGACTTCCCTATCCTCCAGGAACAACTGTAGCAACCAAGTAAAAAAAATCCATTAATACAACATCAACACTTTCAAAATTAAAAAGATATTGTTGCCTAAAAGCAGTGATGCATTATTTAAAATTCTGTGGTTGTATTAAAAGAATAAGTGAGCTAGTGTAAAGGGGCTTCCATGTGCTAAATTGTAACAATTTGACTAAAAAAGTGAAAGTTTTTCCTTGCGACAAGACTAAAGTTACAGACAGTATAACTTTCGCAGGCTTTTTTTTCTTATACTTGGGATATGCTTATTGAATAGTGTCAGAAATAACTGATATTATAGAACAGGTTATTAAAAGTTTTATAAAACATAATATATTCCACAATACTTTCACTGCCACATCATCTATTTTAGCTGGCATAGTCAAAAGCCAAAATGAGAGTCCCTCCCAATGCTGTTATTTAGCTGGTATGCTCCAAGGCTAGTTCCTTTTTTATTTATCTTTGCTGCATGCCAGCTATTAAATATTTTGAATATCACTTGGGTAGAAAGCATGTGATTTTCTTGTACAACTAAATGGTTGCCGGCTAAAACATAGCATTGTTAGATAAAATTAAATTAGATTATTAAAAGCTCTTTAAAATTTAAGAGTATAGAGGCTTTCTTCTAGATATGAAGCTTCCCGGCCATCTATCTGAATAAAATAAGCTACAATCTACACACTGGATATTTCATTTCCATAAAGTTTTAATAGAACTGCCTTGTGCAGTGATCTGAAAATGTAACTCAAAGGTCTGGAAGCTTGACCATGATGGTATGATCAGCTTTTCACCTTCCCTACTTCATGGGCTGCTCCAGCTATTCCCCATATTGCTGGCTTCATAATTTCTCCGTGGAATTCTTAGTTGTCTCAGCCTTGCTTACCTGGTAGCTGGCCTTAGGGTGAAAGCTACTAAAGTGAAAAGACTCTGTTAAACACCTCTCTTCTTCCCAAAGATAAGACTAAATTATTTTCCTGCTCTGGATAGATATGACTTCTTCTTGAGTGTACCCAATGACGCACAGAAAAATAAATATAACTGATAGTCTTTCCTTTGTCAAGAGACTTTTCATAAAATAGGTACAGTGAACTGTCACTCTGAGGTTACTAGTTGCTACATGATTTCACCTAGAAAGCGGGGAGAACCAGTGGGTCTAAACCCAGATGCTGTTTTACCAGCTTTTGCCATAAATGCCTAGAAAAAAAATTGGATGCTGGCAAAATAATAGACTTCTGTCTAATTTTTATACTTTTATGAATTAAGAAATATAAAGACAAAAATATTTCTGAACATTTTGAATTTGCTTTCATAGGCCTTATAACACTGAGCAGAAATTCTTCCACTTGACTTAATGAAAAGTAATAATAATTGGACAGCCAGATGTATTACCTGTCATGTCCTAGCATAGTATCCTCCAAACTTTTTTGTAAAATAGTTTATACTTTTTTGAGTTAATAGCATCTGATTTTTATATTAAATGACCACCACGTACTGACAATTATGATTACAGTTTCACAAACCATATGGCTCTTGAATAAATCAGTGCAAAAAAATGCACCCTCTTTAATAAAAATAATGCCACTATACATTCAGGCAATATGGACCTTTTTTCTTATGGGAGAAAAAATAGGAAGCTGGAGATAGTCACTAAATTATATCAGAATGAATTTTGGTATTTATTTCTATGCCTGAAACTTGTTCAAAAGTTTAGAATGAAATATTACTCAAGGAAACTTAAAAATTATGGGTCAGGCACAGTGGCTCGTGTCTGTATTCCCAACTCTTTGGGGTGGAAGGATCACTTAAGACCAGGAGTTTGAGATCATCCTGGGCAACATAGTGAGACCTTATTCTACAAAATGTAAAAAAATTAGCCAGGCAGGGCACCACATGCTTGTAGTCCCAGCTATTCAGGAGGCTGAGGTGGGAGGATAGCCTGAGCTGAGGATATTGAGGCTGAGGTGATTTGTGATTGAGCTACTGTACTCCAGCTTGGATGACAGAGAGACTCTGTCTCAAAAATAAATAATAATAATTTACCAATATGAAGCAGTTATGCTGGCTACTGATCAAATGTTGTGAAACAGGATTGCTAAAGAATGTGGACGTGTAAGGTATAATGGAAAAATAAAATTAAGGGAGGAAAAACTTTGGAACTAATAAATTCAGATTTGAGGAAGTTCATGTTTGGGTGTAACAATTCCTCAAAAAAAAATTAAAAAAAAAAACACTTGGAGAAAAGCATATATAGTCCTCTCTTTAAAAAGAAACTGTAAACAGCTTAAATGGCATTTCTTAAACAATTGTTACTAATAAGCCAGCAGGCTAAGAAGTTAAAGTGGCTGAGATTTGAGCATGGCAGATACACAAAACTACTAAATTCTGTTAAACTCTTTGAGGAAATATTGAATCTTTGCTAGGAACTCCATGAGATATAATGAGCAAAACATCCTTATGATTGCAAAAGATCTCAGAGGCACTAATATGGCTAGGGAAAATCATGACAATCATTGAATTTTTGGAGTGTTTGAAGTGGAGGGGAATTGGATGTAAACTGGGTGCTGATTAAAAGTAAAGCACTCTGTCACGTTTGTGGATGAACTTCTCCTAGTTCTGGAAATAGCAATGGGAATGGCAAAAAAAAAAAAAGTTACACAAGAGAACAATGGCTTACAGGAAACCTTTCCCTCAAGTAACTGTGAATGTAGCCCTGAAGAAAATATGCAGAAGGTTTTAATGTCACCTCATTAATATTTTCATATTTGAAAATGATGGAAGCTTTGAATAAAAAAATAGCTTCACAATAGCTTCACAAAGATTAGAGATGTACTAAATGAAGTAGTTTGGAATCATTCTTTAGTTCTTTTTTCTTAACGAGACTGATGCTGGATTTTAATCTCTGATCTGAAATTTACTAACTTTATGATTTTGGGTTTGTACTACAACCTTTTCAAACCCTACTGTCTCAATTTCATAAATGGAGATAATATTTAGCTCACAGAGGTGCTGTGAAGGATAATGTTGAGGATAAATGTCTCACTTTTAGTAAATGGTCAGTGATTAATAAATTACCTTTGATGACTGCTTCTAACTTGTTTTACCCATCACAACACCTGTCTTGAGTAGAATTTTGTTGTTTGTTTCACATTTTACAAGAGAGAAAAAAATTCAGACTCAGAAAAGTTAAGTAAGATCCAAAATTACACAGCTGGTCAATGATGGATGATGGATTGGAGGCCTGACTGCCTCTAAAAATCTGTGTTTTTATTATTATGCTACATTGCACTCTTCACTTAAAAAAAAAACAAAAATATCTTCATAGATATAGTATTATCTACCAATAATAACATGAGCACCATGTGCCAGGAGTCTGCTATAGGGAGGAAGTGCCCCCAATTTCTCACTACGCCTTACCACTCCCTGCATAAAGAACTTTGCCTAAACTTTTTAAGGTCCACTAAGGTTGTATCCCCTTAAAAGTTACTTTTGTGCCCAGATATCAGCACCAGAGAACCTACAGGAAACCTAAGAGATTAGAGGTTCTACATCATTTCCTGAAGTTCTTGAACACGACCCAATCATTTTGTTGATAGACTAAGGTCCATTTCTTTCTGCTGTTCCAGGAGTTTATATTTGGACTTAATGTTTCTAAATGCTCCTGCTACAAGCTGAGATACAAAGAAGGTGGATTGCAGTCAACCCTCTTGATTGCCACCATGTTTGCCAAAATTTCAAGTTGAATAAAAGATACATTGATTTTGGCACAGTCCAACTCACATCTCCAGAAAAACACTTATAGTATCAGATTTACTGGCATATTTATTTTCTTTTATGTATATACACACATAAATAAAACTATATATATTTAGTAAAAACACACATATATAGTAAAATACACAAAACACACACACACACACACACACACACACACACATTCTCTCCCAGTGCTGACCTCTCTTCAGTATTTCACTGTAATGATTTAATTACTTGATGGAGCTTAACTTTTCACAGTTGAATTTCATGCTTATTTCCCTGAAGTTAGTTGTAAGCTCTATTTCCTTAATCCTCAGGAAAGCTTGGCCAGGAGTGGCATTTTCCGTTTCTCAATCTCTTCCCTTATTTTCAGCTCTGGCTATTTCAAACCGTAAGTGAAAGTTTGCCTCAGAATTCTTTTCTCTAAAGAGGTGCTTTCTGACTGTAGATATTGTAAGATAAACAATGATGGGAAAGAGATAAACATCTAGGTTGCTTAGAAAATCAATTATGAAGTCACCAATCAAAGATTTGTAGAAAGTCCAGGATCCTTTTAGAGAAGAATGGAGAAAATATGAAATTGAGCTGAGGAAAGTGATGCTTGCGCTAGAAGTTTTTAGTGTTTAAGACACTACCCAGCTATGTGATTCAGTTCAAATACCCTACACTTTGGAAAATAGAGGATTCTGAAGTTTTCTCAACTTAGAGTGGTATATTTTCTGGGAGAAAATAAAAAGAGGAGCATCAAGTATTCAAAAGACAAATTTGAGAAGGAATAGGTAAAAAATGTTGGAAACAGTATAGGACCCCAGGGTGGCACAGAGGATGCTTCAGGCAGGAGAAGCACAGTACAGAGGAGGGAGATTCTAGATACTTCATTCTCAAGTATCTTCATTCACCCTAGATACTTCATTCTCAAGTCTCTGACTTGTGTGCAGCCACAGGACATACTTTTGGCTTTGTGCTATTTTCATTATTAATATAGTCTGGAGTCTTATTTCATGTGTGGAAAGGAAAGGCAGAGAAAATTGTGAGGAGGCAGAAAACAACAAATAAAGAAAAGAAAACTAACTTCAAAGGAAAGTCTGTAATGAAGAATAGTAGCAAAACTGATGAACTTTTGAATTTCTCCATTTAGGATATCAAGTCCTTATTTTTTCACAAATGTTTATTTTTGAGGGGTTAGTACCTCTCAATTCTTCTATTTGAAACTGACAGTGAAAAATAACAGTGAGAAAATTATGACAGTGAAAGAGATCTGACCTAACCAACCCCCATCGTGCTTTCAGTCTCCAAACTGTCCTTGGTCATTAGCTTGGATTTGGGCCAAGCTAACTTTGGGAGAAATTTAGTGTATAGTTTAAATGATAATAGCCCTTCCCCAAAAGTAAAACACCTTGGTAAAAGTAAGGAAAGACCACCAAGTTACAAGGTTGAGAGGGGCCTGAATTCTGCTAAGATGTAGGCATAGTAAAATGATTACCAGCCATTATTTTGGAGGTCAGAAGATTTGCAACTTTCCCAGTGACTACTGTAAATAACATCACTATTGTATAAGCTAAGATGGACTTTTAGTGATATCTGTTCAGGCTTTTGCATTTCTGATGACCAGTGACTGCCACCCAGAAAGAGACTCAGCACACACAAGAGGACCGTTTATCACATGCCTATAATTCCATTCTCAACCAATCAGCAACACCTATTCCCCTAAGCCCTTTGCCCACCAAACTAACCTTGAAAAACCCTAGCCTCCAAATTTTGGGGGAGATTTGAGTAATAACTTTGAATCTTATGTGGCATGGCTGATCTTGTGTCAATTAAACTCTTTATTGCCATGCCATGGTCTCAGTAAACTGGTTTTGTCTGTGCAGTGGGCAGGAAAAGCCCATTGGACAATTACATGGTTATTCCTGTTTTACTTTTTTTTTTCTTGAGACAGTTTCACAACCTCAGCTCACTGCAACCTCTGCCTCCCTGGTTCATGTAATTCTCCTGCCTCAGCCTCTCGAGTAGCTGGGATTACAGGTTCTTGCCACCATGCCCAGCTATTTTTTTTTTTTTTTTTTTGATATTTTTAGTAGAGACGGGGTTTCACCATGTTGGCCAGGCTGGTCTCGAACTCCTGACCTCAGGTGATCTACCCACCTCAGCCTCCCAAAATGCTGAGATTACAGGCATGAGCCACCATGCCTGGCAATGTCCTCCTTTTACTGAAAACCACTTGAAAACAATTGCAAGCAGGTTTGTCTTGAGTAAGCATTATGAGTTTGAAGTAGAATTATCAACTTGCTTTATAAAGTTTCCAGCCTGGCAACAAAGCAAAGGTCCTGTCTCTAAATAAAATAAAAATAAAAACAAAATTAGCCAGGCACAGTGGCATGTGCCTGTAGTCCCAGCTACTTGGAAGGCTGAGACTCCTTGCCCGAGCCCAGGAGTTGGAGGCTGCAGTGAGCTAGGATCACACCACTGCACTCCAGCCTGTGCTACAGAGCAAGACCTCATCTCTTAAAAAATGTAAAGTAAAATAAAGTTTCATGGAGGGGGCAGCATTTACTATAAAAACTATTACAATCTCTTTTTAGCAATTTATTAATTTTACAAATCACCCAAAGGAAAGCAAAATGGAATTTTAAGTTAGTAACAGCTATTGTCATCAACTTTTACTGCTATTAGCAATAAACAAATTGGTCTTATCATTTATTTTTCAGGAAAAAAAAAACCCCACAGTTCTCCATGGTTCCCAAATTTAAAAATTTTTAAATGGAGATGGAGAACTGTGGGGGTTTTTTTTTTTCTTCTGATCTTTTACAAAGATTTTACTTTGGAAAATCTGACTAAAAATCACCCAGAATATTCAGTCTTACCTTGTAATCTTGTTTTGATTTCTTCTTTGAAAAGCTGCAGCTCTGTGTTCAGAGTCTGTAGACTTTTTATCAACTAAAGTTTGGCAGACAACCAAATTTCCTTAGAAGGGAGATCTGGGCGGGTGAAATTTTAACAGGCTTTTAATCTCATGTAAAGAGCCAACAGATTTACAATTCTGTCAACATTTAGGGCTCATTGCTTTCTGTGTCCTCCCTCAATCTCAATATTTTAAACCAGCAGTTACGATTCTTCTGCCGCTAAACTTTACATTTTGGCTCTCTTTGGAGTTTAACTCCTGAACTTCAACTTCAGCACTATTCACTTTGAAATTCTTTTGCCATTTATATTTTCACTTTTGGCCATTGGCTTCTTAATTTATAATTCATTAAGAGGTCAGTTTATTCTTCCAAATTCCTTTATAATAGAAATTTGCAACCCTCTTTGGCATATCAGTAATAAGCAACTTGTCTGCAAATAAAAGCTCTCAGATACTCTGTGTGTTCCACCATATCTGACATGCCTTCCTGCTTCCCATTGTTCATCTTTTATTTCTATTCATCTCAAATATCTCACAGAAGATAATACTTTATTACAAAAGGAAATCCTGTACTGTAGATTCCATGAGAAGTTGTTCTTCTTACCTCATGAGAAAATTTGCTCCTACTCACCCCTCTCCATTTCTTTTGGGATCTATAGCATAAAATAAAGAGGTGAAGTGATGCTCTTTTAAGACTCGGACTGATTCTACATCCTAAGATCACACATTGGAAATAAGACTGCTGCTGTACTTAGAAGGATATTGTGATGGGACTGTTACCCTAGCAAGCTCCTACAACCATTCAATCTACAAGATTAGAAGGGTGAACTTGAAACAAAGGGGCAGCAGAAAAAATTTACTATAAAATGAAATAAGAATTTTTTAGTTTTTCTCATGGCATATTGAGGGATAAAATGTCAGGGGAAAGAGAAAATGAGGTAGCAATAGATGGCTGACCCAGGGCTTGGGAAAATGTGACTGTGATGGAGTCCCCTTTGGAAAAAACAGCTAAGGAACTCTGTTATCTTGTTTAAAGTTGTTTCATTTTCTGTGCAGTAATCCCATTTAATCATCCCCAAATCTGAGCAATTGGCTACAAGCCACAGTGTTTGTGAGGAAAGAAGAAAGATGGCTATGTCCACCAGAAAAGGATGCCAAGATGACAAGAACTAATCAGGAATTTAACCATGTGCAATAAATGGGAGGAAGGGGTGACAAGCAACAGCCAAGGGAATATCAGCTTACTCTGGGAATTCTTACAAATACTAAGAAAATTACAAAGCATGAATAATGTGTCTTTATGATGTCTATTGAACCCTCCTTCGTTATTACAAAATGCCTCTTTTTATCTCTAGTTATGTGTCATGCCTTAAAGTCTGCTTTGTCCATTATTAGCAGAACTCTGCAAACATTCTTTTGGCTAGTGTTCACATAGTGTATCCCTTTTTATCTTTTTTCTTTCGAACTATGTCCTTATATTTCAGATGTGTCACATATAAGTAATATATAGTTAGGTTTTTTTTCTTGACAACCATTTGTCTTTGAACTGGAACATTTATTGTAATTATTGATATATTTGAATTTGTTTCTACTATCTTGCTCTTTTCCCCCCTATTTTGTCTCTCTGGCTTATGCTCTTTCTTGGATGAAACAATTTTTTAAAAATTATTCAGTTTTCTCCCAGCAGTCATGAGATATAACTCTTATCTCTTTATGAAACAAAAGCAAAAATAAAAAGCCTGCTAAAACCACAGCTCTGCTTTAGGGAGGCTTTCTGTATTTTTTTTTTTCTTTTTTGTCTCTGCATCCATGCAGCTGCCTAATTTGGCAAGTGTTTTGAAGAGGAAACTCATATGTAGGTTCAGTTCACTAGTTCTCTCTTCTAGCTGGGGCCTTGGACCTTCCAATTTCTAATTTCTCTTCATCCCCACAATACCAATCAACAATGATTTCTCTGTCTCCTGACAGTGGCCTCCTACCTTGGTAAAATACAGATTCCTTGCCTTGGCAAATGTTCTTGTAACTGTTATGAAAAGTTGCAATAACTGTTACCTAATCTCTCCATGGAATCTTAGCTCCTCATCCTTAGTGCTTCAGCAGCTCTCTCTTTATCTTTCTGGTTATTCTCAGTGGTAACATTGGACTGCCACACGTTACTCCATTCTACTTAAGTAGCTAGTTGAATGAAGATGAAAGCTTGCCTCCAGAAGGCAGGAGGACTAAGGATTGAGCCATACAGACTTTATTCTAGTAACCACATAACTTGTTATCTGAATCATAATTTTTCTGAGAATGAAAAGAGTGTTACTAATCATTTGACCAGAATAATAACTACTTCCCAAATGCCAGATCTGCCTTACTAACTTCCTCCTTTCAGGGTAGATGCAAAGTATATGGGTGACTGTCTAAAATTTTGCTAACTCGTAGAAATATATCCGTCTGGTGGCACTATTTTATTCCCAGAGGAAGAAAATTCAAATTGATGATTTGCTACCAATAGACTTTAAAAAATGAAAATTTAAAGGATATACATCACATGGAGGAAGGTGAACCTAAATGGTAGGTCTGAAATATAAGCAGAATTGAAGAATAAAAAGTACATTAAATATTGAGGTAATGCTAACAAAAATTAATGGTTAATACTGATAATAACACCTTATAACGTTAAGAAAAACAAACTAGAACTAAATATATTACAAAAATAGCCTATAAGTCTGGAGAGATGCTGTTAGGAATGAGAAGTCCCAAGTATATCGTATTGCTCAGGAAGAGGGTAAAAATATTGCTGAATTTTGGGCTCTGTATTCATTTTTTAATTTTTAGGAAAAAAATTAGAATAATAGAAATTGGACATTAGTAAGTCCTTGTCTCTATAGAAGAAAATCAAAGATTAGCTAGGAATGGTGGCACATTCCTGTAGACCCAGCTACTTGGGAGGCTGAGGAAGTAGGAGTGCTTGAGACCAGGAGTTTAAGGCTGCAGCGAGCTGAGAACATACCACTGCACTCTAGCCTAGATGTAGACCTAGAGTGAAAAACCATCTCAAAAATGAAACCAAACCAATCAAAAAGGTGGTCACTGAATAATGACAAAATTAAATTCATTGGGAAGAAATAAATCCCCACTTACAAACACCTGTTAACAGTCTTAACTACATAAAATGAATATAAAGATAATTACAGGGAGAGACACAAATGTCTATTATCCTAGCGAGAAATTTGATGCAATGTTAGCAATGTTGTCAAGCAGGAAAAACACTGGGAAGAATATAGAATATAGAAATTTTGGTTGCCACAATGAGCTGGGACACATGGATATATAATAATACTTAATACAACAGGTGGAGAATACATACTCCTTTCAAGCACACATGGAACATTTGCAATGATAAAGATATTCTATTGGTTGTAGATGTGTGGCATTTTCTCCAAGGCCTCTGTTCTGTTCCGTTGGTCTGTTTATCTGTTTTGGTACCAGTACCAGGCTGTTTTGATTACTGTGGTCTTGTAGGGTAGTTTGAAGTCATATAGTGTGATGCCTCCAGCTTTGTTCTTTTTGCTTAGGATTGTCTTGGCTATGTGGGCTCTCTTTTTGTTCCATATGAGGTTTAAGGTGTTTTTTTCCAGTTCTGTGAAGGACATTGGTAGCTTGATGGGAATAGCATTGAATGTATAAATTACTTTGGGCAATATGGCCATTTTTACAATATTGATTCTTCCTAACCATGAGCATGGAATGTTTTTCCATCTGTTTGTGTCCTCTCTCATTTCCTTCAGCAGTGGTTTGTAGTTCTCCTTGAAGAGGTCCTTTACATCCTTTGTTAGTTGTATTCTTAGGTATTTTATTCTCTTTGTAGCAATTGTGAATGGGAGTTCGCTCTTGTCTTGGCTCTCTGTTAGTTTATTATTGGTATATAGGAATGCTTGTGATTTCTGCACATTGATTTTATATGCCAAGACTTTGCTAAAGTTGCTTATCAGTTTCAGGAGATTTTGGGCTGAGACGATGGGGTCTTCTCAATATATAATCATGTCATCTGCAAATAGAGACAGTTTGACTTCCTTCTTTTCTAATTGAATATTCTTTATTTCTTTTTCTTGCCTGATTGCTCTGGCTAAAAGTTCCAATACTATATTGAATAGGAGGGTGAGAGAGGGCATCCTTGTCTAGTGCCAGATTTCAAAGGGATGCTTCCCATTTTTTCCCATTCAGTATGATATTGGCTGTGGGTTTGTCATAAATAGCTTTTATTATTTTGAGATACATTTCATTGATACCTAGTTTATTGAAAGTTTTTAGAATAAAGCGTTGTTGAATTTTGTCAAAGGCCTTTTCCGCATCTATTGAGATAACCATGTGGTTTTTGTCTTTGGTTCTGTTTACGTGGTAGCTTACATTTATAGACTTGGGTATGTTGCACCAGCCTTGCATCCACAGGGTGAAGCCTACTTGATCGTGATGGATAAGCTTTTAGATGTGCTGTTGCATTTGATTTGCCAGTATTTTCTTGAAGATTTTTACATCAATGTTCATCATGGATATTGGCCTGAAGTTTCCTTTTTTGTTGTTGAGTCTCTGCCAGGTTTTGGTACCAGGATGATGTTGGTCTCATAAAACGACTTGGGAAGGATTCCCTCTTTTTAGATTGTTTGGAATAGTTTCAGAAGGAGTGGTACAAGCTCCTCTTTGTATGTCTGGTAGAATTCAGCTGTGAACCCATCTGGACCTGGACTTCTTTTGGTTGATAGGCTATTAGATGCTACCTCAACTTCAGCCCTTGTTATTGGTCTATTCAGGGTTCCAACTTCTTTGTGGTTTCGTCTTGGGAGGGTGCAAGTATCCAGGAACTTTGTCCATTTCTTCCAGGTTTACTGGTTTATGTGCATAGAGTTGTTTGTAGTAATCTCTGATGGTAGTTTGTATTTCTGGGAAATTGGTAGTGATATCCCCTTTATCATTTTTAAGTGTATCTATTCGACTCTTCTTTCTTTTCTTTTGTATTAATCTGGCTAGTGGTCTATTTTGTTGATCTTTTCCAAAGACCAGTTCTTGGATTTATTGAGTTTTTGAAGGTTTTTTTTGTGACTCTGTTGCCTTCAGTTCTGCTCTGTTCTTAGTTATTGCTTGTCTTCTGCTAGCTTTTGAATTTTTTTTGATCTTGCTCCGCTAGCTCTTTCAATTTTGATGATAGGGGGTCGATTTTAGATCTTTCCTTGCTTCTCATACGGGCATTTATTGCTGTAAATTTCCCTCTGGACCCTGATTTAAATGTGTCCCAGACATTCTGGTACATTGTGTCTTTGTTCACACTGGTTTCTAAGAACATCTTTATTTCTGCCTTCATTGTATTGTTATCTAGTCAACATTTAGGAGCAGGTTGTTCAGTTTCCATGAAGTTGTGCAATTCTAAGTTGGTTTCTTAATCCTGAGGTCTAATTTGATTGCACTGTGGTCTGAGAAACTGTTATTATTTCCATTCTTTTGCATTTGCTGAGAAGTGATTACTTCTAATTATGTGATCAATTTTAGAGTAGGTGCAATGTGGTGCTGTGTAGAATGTATATTCTGTGGATTTGGGATGGAGAGTTCTGTAAATGTCTATTAGGTTCACTTGGTGCAGATATGTGTTCAAGTCCTGGATATCCTTGTTAATTCTCTGTCTCATTGATCTGTCTAGTATTGACAGTGGAGTGTTTAAGTCTCCCACTATTATTGTATGGGAGTCTAAATCTCTTTGTAAGTCATTAAGAACTTGCCTTATGTATCTGGGTGCTCTTGCATTGGGTGCGTATATATTTAGGATGATTACCTCTTCTTGTTGCATTGATCCTTTTACCATTATGTAATGCCCTTCTTTGTCTCTTTTGATCTTTATTGGTTTAAAGTCCATTTTATCAGAGGCCAGGATTGCAACTCCTCCTTTTTTTTGGCCTTCCATTTGCTTGGTAAATCTTCCTCTGTCCCTTTATTTTGAGCCTGTGTGTGTCTTTGCACATGAGATTGGTTTCCTGAATACAGCACACCAATGGGTCTTGACTTTTTATGCAATTTGCCAGTCTGTGTCTTTTGATTGGAGCATTTAGCCCATTTACATTTAAGGTTAATGTTGTTATATGTGAATTTGATCCTGCCATTTTGATGCTAGCTGGTTGTTTTGCCTGTTAGTTAATACAGTTTCTTCATTGTGTCGATGGTCTTTACCATTTGGTACATTTTTGGAGTGGCTGGTACTGGTTGTTCCTTGCCATGTTTAGTGCTTCTTTCAGAAGCTCCTTTAAGGTAGGCCTGGTGGTGATGAAATCTCTCAGGAATACTTCTCTGAGAAGGATTTTATTTCTCTTTCACTTATGAAGCTTAGTTTGGCTGGATATGAAATTCTAGGTTGAAAGTTCTTTTCTTTAAGGATATTGAATATTGGCCCCCACTCTCTTCTGGCTTTTAGGGTTTCTGCCAAGAGATCTGCTGTGAGTCTGATGGGCTTCCCTTTGCGGGTAACCAGACCTTTCTCACTGGCTGCCCTTAGCATTTTTTCCTTCATTTCAACCCTGGTGAAACTGATGATTATATGCCTTGGGGTTGCTCTTCTTAAGGAATATCTTTGTGGTGTTCTCTGAATTTCCTGGACTTGAGAGTTGGCCTTCCTTGCTAGGTTGGGGAAGTTCTCCTGGATAATATACTGAAGAGTGTTTTCCAGCTTGGATTCACTCTCTCTGTCACATTCAGGTACATGTATCAAACGTAGATTAGGTCTTTTCACATAATCCCATATTTCTTGGAGTTTTGTTCATTTATTTTCACTCTTAGTTCTCTACTCTTGCCTTCTCATTTTATTTCATTGAGTTGATCTTCAATCTCTGATATCCTTTCTTCTGGTTGGTCAATTCTGCTATTGAAACTTGTGCATGCTTTGTGAAGTTCTCGTGTTGTGTTTTTCAGCTTTATCAATTTATTTATATTCTTCTCTAACCTGTTTATTCTATTTAGCATTTCCTCTAACCTTTTTTCAAGGTTCTTCGTTTCTCTTTGCATTGGGTTAGGACATGTTCTTTAAGCTCAGAGAAGTTTGTTATTACCTTTTGAAGCCTGCTTCTGTCAATTCATCAGACTCATTCTCCATTTAGCTTTGTTCCCTTGCTGATGAGGAGTTCTGATCCCTTGGAGGAGGAGAGGCATTCTGGTTTTTGGTGTTTTCATCCTTTGTGCACTTGTTTCTTCCTATTTTTGTGGGTTTATTTACCTATGGTCTTTGTAGTTGGTGACTTTCGGATGTGGTCTCTGAGTGGACGTCCTTCTTGTTGATGTTGAAGCTATTTCTTTCTGGTTTTTAGTTTTCCTTCTAACGTCAGGTCCCTCTGCTGTAGGATTGCTGGAGATCCACTCCAGACCCTGCTTGCCTGGGGATCGCCTGCAGGGGCTGCAGAACTGTAAGGGTTGCTGCCAGTTTCTTCTTCTGTTAGCTTCGTCCCAGAAGGGTACCCACCAGATATCAGCCTGAGCTCTCCTTTATGAGGTGCCTCTTTGTATATACGGGGGTTGGGGAGCTGTTTGAGGAGACAGTCTGTCCCTTATAGGAGCTCAAGTGCTGTACTGTGAGCTCCTTTGTTCCATTCAGAGCTGCTGGGCAGGTACCTTTAAGTCTGCTGTAGCGGAACTCATTAACAGCCTCTTTTCCCAGGTGCTCTGTCCTGGGAAGGTGGGGCTATAGTTATGAGTTCTTGATGTGCTGCTGCCTGTTTTCAAAGGTGCCCTGCCCAGCAAGGAGGTAGTCTAGTCACAAAGTGCCAGCAGAGGTGTTGCTGAGCTACTGCAGGCTCTGCCCAGCTGCTGTGTAAACTTCCTTGCAGATTTGTTTACAGAGGTACAGTTAGAACTGCCTCTGAAATGGTGGACTGGTTCAGTAATGACAGACTGCCTCAGTAATGGCAGACTGCTTTGGTAGTGGTGGACTGCCTTGGTAATGGCGGACTGCCTTGGTAGTGGTGGACTGCCTCAGTAATTGCAGATGCCCTTCCCCCAACCGAGCTGGACTGTCCCAGCTGCATTTGCTGCGAAACTATGAATCCAGAGCATTTCATATTGCTGGTCTTTGTGGGGGTGTTACCGACCAAGCCAAATCACCTGGCTTTCTGTTTCAGCCCCTCTCTTTCAGTTGAATGGGTGGCTCTGTCTCCCAGTAGTTCCAGGCACCAGTTGAAACAGCCACCCAGATTTGTGTGAGTTTTTGTATGGAAACCTGCAGCGCCAGTTGAAACAGCCATGCTGGCAATTTCCAGCCCAGGAATCTCCTGGTCAATGAGTAGTAAAAACTCATTTGGAAATGCGGTGATCACTCACCCTCTGAGTTGTTCTCACTGGGAAGCACACTCCAGAGCTGTTCCTATTCAGTGATCTTCCTCTTTCTTCTGGTTAATTTTATTTCATGTGAATTTTACCTCAATTTTTAAAAATTAATCTTTTAAGTATACATTTTTTAAAAAGCGATTTCAAATAAACCATGTTTTCTAGTCATAAGGCAATTAAGCTAGTCCTTACAATAAGAAGATCATCATAAAACACCATTAATTTGAAAAATCCAGGTCAGGAAAGAAGTCAGAGTCTTTTAGGAGCATTAGACCAGGGTGATTATTTCACAAGAAGTCAAGTCACAACTGAGATGATGAAGATCTATGTCCTTCACGTAGACCAGATCAGCTAGCTAGTTGGAAGAAAAGAGGCATTCTTTCATTAATAAGTTGTGTTTGCCTTCTTGTGAAGAAATTTTGGTGAAAAAATACTGTGCTGAAATTGAAGCACCATCATTTTCTTCCTCCCCTTTTCAAAGGGACCAGAGCTTCCTTGTGGGGGATACTGAGCAGAAGCCAGAGCAGATACCCTAGTGAAAGGGATACAAAGTCTCAGGTGACAGGTTGTAAGATTTTAGATGACTTGGGACTGGAATCTGCATTGTTGTGGAGACATAAGGATGGTATGTCTTGAGGAAGGGAATAGGGACATCAGGAAGTGACACGTAGAGTTTTGTGAGGGGGATATGATTGGATTGAGAAAAAGAGGGAGAGAGAGAAGAGCTGAGGGATAGAGGGAAGACATTCTAGAATGCCTATCATCCCCATATGGTATGAAAAGTGAGTTACATGTCCCATAGCCAATTCTAAAAATTTTTACTTTGCACTTTTTTTTAGAACATGTATTTAACCCTTTAGAAAAATAATCAGTGAATCTACCTTTAGAGGTTTGCTGATTAGCATCCAGTATATAAAAATGAAAAGTTCTGGAAAATGTATTCTGCCTGTGCTCCTCATGCCCCTTATTAAGTGATCACTGGACAGATCCCAACCTGCTGTATTGTGGATTAATGGGTGAAGAGAAGTGCTAGGCAGCAGACAACTGCCCTTCCTGGGAGATCATCAAGCCAATGTTTGATTTTACTCTCAACCTCTTGCTAGTTCATTCCTTGACAAGAGATGTAGCTAGAAAGGAAAGTGCTGATTGTCAAATGAATGTACAAGGATTTAGAACCATTTAGTTTGCTATACACCGGTTAGCCTGGTTTTTGTTTGTTTTGTGGAAATCACAGAGGTCAAGTTCTCTCTCTGTTTCCGTCCCTGGTGCCTAGAAAAAGCATAAGCTGCACTAATTGAGAAATAGCAGGTATAGCACTCCCTGCTTATTTGCAGTTTTATTTTCTGCAGTTAACTGTGGTTTGAAAATATATATATATATATATATATATATATATATATATATATATATGTATTTTTTTTTTGAGACAGAGTCTCACTCCAGCCCAGGCTGGAGTGCAGTGCTGTGGTCTCGGCTCACCTCTTGGGTTCAAGCAATTCTCCTGCCTCAGTTTCCTGAGTGGCTGGGATTACAGGTGCTTGTCACTACACCTGGCTAATTTTTGTATTTTTAGTAGAGATGGGGTTTCACCATGTTGGCCAGGCTGATCTCAAACTCCTGACCTCGTAATCTGCCTGCCTTGGCCTCCCAAAGTGCTGGGATTATAGGTGTGAGTGACCGTGCCTGGCCTGTGTTCTGAAAATGTTACAGTATTTTGAAAATGAGAGACAGACCACATTCACATAAATTTTATTACATCATTTTGTTATAACTGTTCTATTTTATTAGTTTTTGATAATCTCTTAGTGTGCCTAATTTATAAACTAAACTTTATCAAAGGTATGTGTATATGGGGGAAAACAGTAAAATATAGAGGGTTTGGTACAATCTGTGGTTTCAGGCATCCATTGGTGGTCTTGGAATGTATCCCCATGGATAAGGGGACTACTCTACTTGGCATCAAGTGCTCAACCTTTTTTACAGTTAGCTGTCAGGCAACTCTGGGACAGAAAGTATTCTCTCCATGGACTTAATAAACTTTATTTAGCTCAGTAGTCTTCAAATTTTGCTTAAAAGCAGAAATTCTCATCAAATAAAATATTTTAAAAAAATATTTCATTGCATTTTAGGTTTTGGGGTACATGTGAAGAACATGCAGTATTGTTGCATAGGTACATACCTGGCAATGTGGTTTGCTGGCTTCCTCCCCATCACCTATATCTGGCATTTCTCCCCATGCTATCCCTCCCCAACTCCCCGCCCACTGCTGTCCCTCCCCTAGTTCTCCCCCATACACCTCAGTGTGTGATGCTCCCCTCCCTGTGTCCATGTGTTCTCATTGTTCAACACCCGCCTATGAGTGAGACCATGTGGTGTTTGGTTTTCTGTTCTTGTATCAGTTTGCTGAGAATGATGGTTTCCAGGTTCATCCATGTCCCTACAAAGGACACAAACTCATCTTTTTTTATGGCTGCATAGTATTCCATGGTGTATACATGCCACATTTTCCCTGTCCAGTCTATCACTGATGGGCATCTGGGTTGGTTCCAAGTCTTTGCTATTGCAAACAGTGCTGCAATGAACATTCGTGTGCATGTGTCCTTATAACAGGATGATTTATAATCCTTTGGGTATATACCCGGTAATGGGATTGCTGGGTCAAATGGAATTTCTATTTCTAGGTCCTTAAGGAATCATCATACTATTTTCCTCAATGGTTGAACTAATTTACACTCCCACCAGCAGTGTAAAAGTGTTCCTGTTTCTGCACATCCTCTCCAGCATCTGTTGTCTCCGGATTTTTTAATGATCGCCATTCTAACTGGCATGAGATGGTATTTCAGTGTAGTTTTGATTTGCATTTCTCTAATGACCAGTGATGATGAGCATTTTTTCATGTTTGTTGGCATCATATATGTCTTCTTTTGAAAAGTATCTGTTCATATCCTTCACCCTCTTTTGAATGGGTTTGTTTTTTTTTCTTGTAAATCTGTTTTAGTTCTTTGTAGATTCTGGATATTAGCCCTTTGTCAGATGGGTAGATTGCAAAAATTTTTTTTCCCATTCTGTTGATTGCTGGTTCACTCTAATGATTGTTTCTTTCGCTGTGCAGAAGCTCTAGAGTTTAATTAGATCCCATTTGTCTATTTTGACTTTTGTTGCCAATGCTTTTGGTGTTTTAGTCATGAAGTCCTTGCCTATGTCTATGTCCTGAATGGTTTTGCCAAGTTTTCTTCTAGGGTTTTTATAGTGTTAGGTCTTATGTTTAAACCTTTAATCCATCTGGAGTTAATTTTATTGTAAGATATCAGGAAGAGGTCCAGTTTCTGCTTTCTGCACATTCCTAGCCATTTTTCCCAACACCATTTATTAAACAGGGAATCCTTTCCCCATTGCTTGTTTTTGTCTGATGTCAAAGATCAGATGGTTGTAAATGTGTGGCATTGCCTCTGAGGCCTCTGTTTTGTTCCATTGGTCTATATCTCTGTTTTGGTAACAGTACCATACATTTTGATTACTGTAGCCTTGTAGTATATAGTTTGAAGTCAGGTAGCATGATGCCTCCAGCTTTGTTCTTTTTGCTTAGGATTGTCTTGGCTATGCGGGCTCTCTTTTTGTTCCATATGAAATTTAGGTGTTTTTTTCCAGTTCCGTGAAGAAGGTCATTGGTAGCTTGATGGGAATAGCATTGAATGTATAAATTACTTTGGGTAGTATGGCCATTTTCACAATACTGATTCTTCCTAACTATGAGCATGGAATGTTTCTCCATCTGTTTGTGTCCTCTCTCATTTCCTTCAGCAGTGGTTTGTAGTTCTCCTTGAAGAGGTCCTTTACATCCTTTGTTAGTTGTATTCCTAGGTATTTTATTCTTTTTGTAGCAATTGTGAATGGGAGTTCGTTCTTGATTTGGCTCTCTTTAAGTCTGTTATTGGTGTATAGGAATGCTTGTGATTTCTGCACACTGATTTTGTATCCTGAGACTTTGCTGAAGTTGCTTATCAGTTTCAGGAGATTTTGGGCTGAGATGATGAGGTCTTCTAAATATATATAATCATGTCGACTGCAAATAGAAACAATTTGACTTCCTTCTTTCCTAATTGAATATCCTTTATTTCTTTTTCTTGCCTGATTGCTCTGGTTAGAACTTCCAATACTATATTGAATAAGAGTGGTGAGAGAGGACATCCTTGTCTAGTGCCAGGTTTCAAAGGGAATGCTTCCAGTTTTTGCTCATTCAGTATGATATTGGCTGTGGGTTTGTCATAAATAGCTTTTATTATTTTGAGATACATTTCGTCGATACCTAGTTTATTGAGAGTTTTTAGCATAAAGGGTTGTTGAATTTTGTCAAAGGCCTTCTCTGCATCTATTGAAATAATCATGTGGTTTTTGTCTTTGGTTCTGTTTATGTGGTGGATTACATTTATAGACTTACATATGTTGCGCCAGCCTTGCTTCCCCAGGATGAAGCCTACTCAACGGTGATGGATAAGCTTTTTCATGTGCTGTTGCAATTGGTTTGCCAGCATTTTATTGAAGATTTTTGCATCTATGTTCATCGTGGATGTTGGTCTGAAGTTTTCTTTTCTTGTTGAGTCTCTGCCAGGTTTTGGTATCCAGATGACACTGGTCTCATAAAATGATTTGGGAAGGATTCCCTCTTTTTGGAGTGTTTGGAATAATTTCAGAAGGAGTGGTACAAGCTCCTTTTTGTATGTCTTAGAATTTGGCTGTGAATCCATCTGGACCTGGGCTTTTTTTGGGTGGTAGGCTCTTAACTGCTGCCTCAACCTCAGTTCTTCTTATTGGTCTATTCAGGGTTTTGACTTCTTCCTGGTTTAGCCTTGGGAAGATGCAAGTGTCCAGGAATTTATCCATTTCTTCCAGGTTTACTGGTTTGTGTGCATACAGTTGTTTGTAGTAATCTCTGATGGTGGTTTTTATTTCTGTGGAATCTGTGGTGATATCCCCTTTATTGTTTTTTATTGCATCTATTTGATTATTCTCTCTTTTCCTTTTTATTAGTCTGGCTAGTGGTCTATTTTGTTGATCTCAGAAAACTAGCTACTGGATTTATTAATTTTTTGAAGGGTTTTTGTGTCTCTATCTCCTTCAGTTCTGCTCTGATCTTAGTTATTTCTTGTCTTCTGCTAGATTTGGAGGTTTTTTGATCTTGCACCTCTAGCTCTTTCAATTTTGATGATAGGATGTCAATTTTAGATCTTGCCTTGATTCTCATACGGGCGCTTATTACTGTTTATTTTCCTCTATACACTGCTTTAAATGTATCCCAGAGATCTGGTATGTTGTATCTTCATTCTCATTGGTTTTGAAGAAGATCTTTATTTCTGTCTTCATTTCGTTGTTTATCTACTCAACATTCAAGAGCCAGTTGTTCAGTTTCCATGAAGCTGTGTGGTTCTGAGTTAGTTTCTGAATTCTGAGTTCTAGCTTGATTGTACTGTGGCCTGAGAGACTGTTTGTTATGATTTCTGTTCTTTTGCATTTGCTGAGGAGTGATTTACTTCCAATTATGTGGTCAATTTTAGAATAGCTGTGGTGTGGTGCTGAGAAGAATGTATATTCTGTGGATTTGGGGTGGAGAGTTCTGTAAATGTCTATTAGGTTTGCTTGGTCCAGGTCTGCAGTTAAGCCCTGGATATCATTGTTAATTTTCTGTCTGGTTGATGTGTCCAATATTGACAGTGGAGTGTTAAAGTCTCCCACTATTATTGTGTGGGAGTCTAAGTCTTTTTGTAGGTCATTAAGAACTTGCTTCATGTACCTGGGTGCTCCTGTATTGGGTGTGTATATATATAGGGTCGTTAGCTCTTCTTGTTGCATTGATCCTTTTACCATTATGTAATGTCCTTCTTTGTATCTTTTGATCTTTGTTGGTTTTAAGTCTATTTCATCAGAGACTAGGATTGCAACTCCTGCTTTTTTTTGCTCTCCATTTGCTTGGTAAATCTTCCTCCATCCTTTTATTTTGAGCCTTTGTGTATCCTTGCATGTGAGTTGGGTTTCCTGAATACAGCACACCAATGAGTTTTGACTTTTTATCCAATTTGCCAGTCTGTGTCTTTTTATTGGGGCATTTAGTCCATTTACATTTAAGGTTAATATTGTTATGTGTGAATTTGATCCTGCCATTTTGATGCTAGCTGGTTGTTTTGCCCATTAGTTGATGCAGTTTCTTCATTGTGCTGATACTCTGTATCATTTGGTATGTTTTTGGAGTGGCTGGTACTGGTTGTTCCTTTCTATGTTTAGTGCTTCTTTCAGGAGCTCTTATAAAGCAGGCCTGGAGGTGATGAAATCTCTGAGCAATTGCTTGTCCATAAAGGATTTTATTTCTCCTTCGCTTATGCAACTTAGTTTGGTTGGATATGAAATTCTAGGTTGAAAGTTCTTTTCTTTAAGGATGTTGAATATTGGCCCCCACTCTCTTCTGGCTTGTAGGGTTTCTGCTGAGAGATCCGCTGTGAGTCTGATGGGCTTCCCTTTGTGGGTAACCCGACCTTTCTCTCTGGCTGCCCTTAGCATTTTTTCCTTCATTTCAACTGATGATTATGTGCTTTGGGGTTGCTCTCTTGAGGAATACCTTTGTGGTGTTCTCTGTATTTCCTGGACTTGAATATTGGCCTGCCTTGCTAGGTTGGTGAAATTTTCTTGGATAACATCCTGAAGAGTGTTTTCCAGCTTGGATTCATTCTCTCCGTGACCTATCAAACGTAGATTAGGTTTTTTCACATAATCCAATATTTCTTGGAGACTTTGTTCATTTCTTTTTATTCTTTTTTCTCTCATCTTGCCTTCTCATTTTATTTCATTGAGTTGATCTTCAACCTCTCATATACTTTCTTCTGGTTGGTCAATTCTGCTATTGAAACTTGTGCATGCTTCATGAAGTTCTCGTGTTGTGTTTTTCAGCTCCATCAATTTGTTTATATTCTTCTCAAACCTGTTTATTCTTGTTAGCATTTTGTCAAAGCTTTTCTCAAGGTTTTTAGTTTCTTTGCATTGGATTAGAACATGTTCTTTTAGTTCAGAGAAGTTTCTTATTACCCACCTTTTGAAATCTGCTTTTGTCAGTTCATCAGACTCATTCCCCATCCAGTCTTATATTCCCTTGCTGGTGAGGAGTTGTGATCCCTTGGAGAAGGAGAAATATATGGTTATGGGTGTTTTCATCCTTTTTATGCTGGTTTCTTTCCATCTTTGAGGATTTATCTCCCTGTGGTCTTTGTAGTCGGTGACTTTCAGATTGGTTCTCTGAGTGGACGTCGTATTTGTTGATGATGAAATTATTTCTTTCTGTTTCTTAGTTTTCCTTCCAACAGTCAGGCCCCTCTGCTGTAGGACTGCTGGAGGTCCATTCCAGACCCTGCTTTCCTGGGGATGACCTGCAGTGGTTACAGAACAGTAAGTGCTGCTGGCAGTTTTTTCTTCTACTATGTTTGTCCCAGAAGGAAACCCGCCAGATGTCAGCCTGAGTGCTCCTTTATGAGGTGATTCTTTGGATATATGGGGTTTGGGGAGCTGCTTGAGGAGACAGTCTTTCCTTTATAGGTGCTCAAGTGCTGAGCTGTGAGTTCTGTTGTTCCATTCAGAGCTGCTGGGCATGTACGTTTAAGTCTGCTGCAGAGGAACTCATAACTGCCTTTTTTTCCCAGGTGCTCTGTCCCAGGAATGTGGGGCTTTATTTATAAGTTTCTGTCCTGCTCTTGCCTTTTTTCAGAGCTTCCCTGCCCAGCAAGGAGGTAGCCTAGTCACAGTCTTCCAGCAGAGATGTTGCTGAACTGCCATGGGCTCTGCCCAGCTGCTGTGTGAACCTCCTTGCAGTTTTGTTTATAGGGGTATAGTAAGAACTACCTTGGTAATGGCAGTCTGCCTCAGTAATGGCAGACTGCCTTGGTAGTGGTGGACTGCCTTGGTAATGGCAGATGCCCTTGCCCGACAGAGGTGGACTGTCCTGGGTCCAGCTGTGCTTGCTGTGAAACTCTCAATCCGGAGCATTTCAGATTGCTGGTCTTTGTTGGGGTGGGACCCACCGAGCTAGATCACCTGGCTCCCTGTTTCAGTGCCCTTTTTTTTTCAGTTGCACAGGCAACTCTGTCTCCCAGGTGTTCCAGTTGCCAGTTGAAAAGGTGCCCAGATTTATGTGAGTTAAAAATATGGAATGCTTCACGAATTTGCATGTAATCCTTGTACAGGGGCCATCCTAATCTTCTCTGTATTGTTCCAATTTTTGTATATTTGCTGCTGAGGTGAGGATCAAATAAAATCTTAATACAGAATTCATACATGTCAACATATAGATGCAGAGCTCTTATAGTTGAAGGAGAAATTAGGGGAAGAATCTCTATTGCTTAAACTATCCCAGTTATATGAGGCCCCAAGATTCTAAGATTCTGCAGAAGATATTTGAAAACCACCAGTCTATAGGAATGTCCTGCATTGGTTTCTATCTAAGAAAATTGTAAGGGAAACAGCATGTTCTAAAAGAAACAGCCTTCAGTCTTCCACTCCCAGGAAGTTTTGACAGGTACCTATCACAAGCCAGGAGAGAAGATATGTGTGGAGCTACACCAAAGAAATGTTCTTCCTTGGAGTATTGCTAGACTGAGCCTGGTGAAAAATGAGGTGGCAGAAGATACAGTTGATGGTTTGTAGTCTGACTTTGGGTACAGCTTCTGCACCAGCATATGGTCCTTTTTGGGTACAGCTTCTGCACCAGCATATGGTCCTTTTCTTACAGATCATCTGTTGTTAGGGTATTACTTTCAGCAACTTCATCCCCACCATGAAACCCACTCTACTCCTTTCCACTAGTATAGTTTTCCCATGCCACCCCCTGTACAGAGGCATTTTCACTTGGGCTGCCCTAACTCACATTTTTTTTTCCTTTTACACAAGTCTTTATTGTTTGACTGATTGAGCAATGAGTTGCATCCAGTGAAGGGGATGTTTTATAGGGTCTGCAAATTTCCTTATTTCTAAGATAAATGGCCTTGAGCAATATTTACAATCTCAGGAAGAGTGGTTTAGATAGGAGCTGTTTTTAAGTGGATGCTAAGCTACTTGGCATGCTCAATTGTTGCATTCTTTTCATCACCCTTGACATGTGCCTTTCAAGACTCATGATTTCCTTTACTTCCTGACAACAGGAGAGAGGGTTTATTACTTTTCTATTGCTTCCATAATAAATCACCACAAACCTCATGGCTCAAACCAATACAAATGTATAGTATTACAGGTCAGAGAAGTCCTACACCAGTCTCACCAGACTAGGATCACAGTATTGGCAGGGCTGAATTTCTCTCAAGAATAGTGCTGCTTTTTGTAGCCAAGAGTCAAGGAGCAGCAGAGACTGGGCCCAGAGAATACAGCTCTAGGAAGGGATTGTTAGGCAGCAGCTAAGGATTCAGTACATGGGATCTGCCAACCATAAAATTCTGGTAAGGAGGAAGCTCAATAAAGAAAAGCTCTAACCTCAGTGTATGCCCCAAGGGTGACTGATCCTTCAGCAGGGGTCCCTGGATGAGAAGACATGTTGGAACACACCTGTGGTGTCCCCATACCTGCAGCTGAGCCATAGTACCACAGATATGCCACCTACTCCGAGCCCTTATTTAACATGAAACAGGAAGAGATACTTATTGTAATAATCTGAGGTAGTTGGCCATGAAGCATAGCTTGGTGAAACCTCACTAAATCCCACCACCTTGACTGACAGCAAGTTTGCCTGGGGAAGCAGCCTAGAAAGTCAGTCTCTGTGGCCATAAAGCAGGGTTGTGGGAGGTGGAGAGTGGGCCTGAAGGGGTGCATAGAGGCATCTAGCTGAAAGGCCAGGGTTTCCCTTTTATAAAGGCTCCTGACCTCAGCAGTCATGCCTCTCTGAGGGCCAGCAATATTACCAGATTATATTACCTAGATAGAATTGAAGCTGGTAATATAATCCCTGGGTCACTGGTGTCCTCCCAGAGTGACATTGCCTCCTGGAGGAAATCCCTGATGGTGACTCATTTTTATTTCTTCTTTTTTTTTTTTTTCGCATCCTCTGCACCCAGTACCAGCTCAAAGGAGACATAATAATGATGTAGGTGTTGACCAAGTGCACATAGAAAACACATTGTTGTTCTGCATCAGTTATTTTAATTAAAAAAAGATGCTTCTGAAAGAAAACTCACTGGTTTGTAGTCTTTTAAACAAAGTAATGTGATATTTAGTCGAGGGTAAGTTATTGCACCATGTCTCTAGTACAGTTCAGCGTCTCTCCATTTTTAGGCAAAGGTAAGTCTTGTTTTTCTTTCTTTTTAGGAGAGATATATCCGCTGAGATCAGAGGCCAAACTCTGTTTTTCTTTTTTTTTTTTCTTTCTTTTTAGGAGAGATATATCCGCTGAGATCAGAGGCCAAACTCTGTTTTTCTTTTTTTTGGAGATAGAATCTCACTCTGTCATCTGGGCTGGAGTACAGTGGCATGACTAGAATCACTGCAGCCTCTACCTCCTGGGTTCAAGTGATTCTCCTGCCTCAGCCTCCAGAATGGCTGGGACTAAGGGTGCATACCACCACACCTGGCTAATTTTTGTATTTTTAGTAGAGATGGGGTTTCACCATGTTTGGCCAGGCTGATCTCAAACTCCTGACCTCAAGTGATCTGCCTGCCTCAGCCTCCCAAAGTGCTGGGATTACATGTGTGAGCCACTGCAACCTGCCAAACTCCGTTTTTCATGATTTGGTTTTTACCTTGAGTTTAATTTTCTTCTTGTCAAAATAGTATGTCTCTGTGAGACTTCCGTTGCAGACCTTTTGCCCCAGCCAGGATGGTCACACACAAATGGGCGCCTTTCCTCATCATGTGGGTTCTACCACAGCCTTCTCTTGGACATTGGCAAATATTTCTTTCTGGAGCATGAGTTTTCATATGTTGCTTAAGATAATCTTTGTGTTTAAAATTTTCTGGCATATTCACATTATTTCCTCTATATGGGTTTTTTTTTTCCTCACATATTTCAGAAGTTCAACCCATGTTTTTGCCACAAAGGAACATCTCTTTTGACATCTAGCTCTACTGGACTTTCGTGTGTTGTTTCAGTCTGCTGGGTCAGGGAGTGTTTCCCACATCCTTTCTGGGTTCGTTGGTATGCTGGCACTGATGGATTTTCAGCTGTTGTTCCTTAAAGATATTTTTACAGCCTTCAAAATTGCATACATGTTGTTTGCTGAATCTCATCTTTGTGTTCAAAATATTTCTTCAAGTTTGATATTGTGTTGCATTTTTTTTATCACAGCCACTAGTACATAAACACCTTTTCTTCCGTATGAATCAGGATGTTGTGACTCAGGTGGTAGACCCTGAGGAAAGTCTTGCCACATCCTTCATAGTCACAAATGAATGGTCTCTTCCTCTTGTGCTTGCAAAGGTGCTCTTCAAGCATCTGGACCTTATTGTAATTGATGCTACGTATAGTCCTGGAAGGAGCAGATGAACTTCTTAGCGAGTTTAGGGGAAGGAGGGGACAGGGAGTTGGACTGGTCTCTAGCCGGCCACAAGAAACGTCTAGGCAATGGTCAGGGACACCAATGCCTCAGGCTTCCTAGCCTCACGACTCATGAGATCAGGCTTTCTAGACTCAGCACTCACCAAAATCAGGTATGCAGCCAGCCACATGGGCGAACCAACATGTGAACCCAACACACGAAGCTGGCCACTGCCAAGAGCTCATTCTGGTGCCACCAGGCCCTGGCCTGGAAACACTTATTTCTGACCCACTAGTTTCACAGAATCATCACAGTATATAATTTTCCTATTGCTTTTCTACCCTGTACAAGACTTTCTGGGGTTAATCTTTTAAAAATTAATTTGAAAAGTCCCTTTTTCCTATTTTCAAAATATTTGTTGACCTGACTGTGGTATTTAAATTGACTGTGGTTTTTTTTTTTTTTTTTTTTTGCAACTGTGGTATTTTGTTGACCTGACTGTGATATTTTAATTTTTTGCAAAAATTGTAACAGTGAGAAAAGTGTGACAGTGAAAGAGATCTTACCAACTGATTCCATCATATTTTCATCCTCCAAACTGCCCTTGTTCCTGGGCAAAAAGGCCAAACTAACTTTTGGGAGGACTTCAGTTTGTAGTTTAACTTTGAAATAAAGATGTTAACAGCTCTTTCTAGAAATAAATGCCCTTCTTGCTTGGGGACCAGACTGTCTTCGTAAGACTAACAAATTGGCCACAAGATAAGAAATTATGGTTTAGGAGTCATGCAGCTAGAAGCTCCTAGAGATGACATCACTATTGTAAAACCTAAGATTGGTGCATGAAATATTTTTCGGACCCTAAAATTCTGATGCATCAGCTGGTGCCATCCAGCTCAGTAATCTGTGTAAACCAGTTGTCTAATCCTGTCCAGAAACAGAAGACAGCAAGAAGAACCCACTTTGACCCCCTATGATTTCATTTCCAGCCCAACTAATTAGCACTCCTCATTCTTTGGCCCTCTACCTGCCAAATTGCCCTTGAAAACCTACATTTTCTGAATTTTCTGTCTCCTATTTAGCTGGCTGTGCCTGAATTAAACTCTTTGTCTATTGCAGTTCATTTGTCTTAATAAATAGAGTCTATCTGAGCAGCAGGCAAAATGAACCCATTGGGCAGTTTCAGTGTAACTTGAACAATGTATCTACTGTAAATGCTTAGAGTCTCTAGCTCTTATTTACAACTAATTCCACAGAAGCCAGGTTTGTTGAAAGACCTATCTTCTTTCAATGAAAAACAATAGAAACCAAATACTCTGGGTCAAGTCAGGATAGAAAAATTCAAAGCTTAGCCCTTATACCCTATATCACGTATCTATTAATTCTTTCCTCCTCCAATTTTCTCTTGGCTTACAGCTGTTGTTAGGTAATCTGACCCTATGTAAGGGTTCAAAGATGAAGTTGTGTAAGTGGCAAAATGCAGAGACTTATAGGTGTGCCCTCTTGGGAGCGATTTTAGCAAATAAATGTGTGGCTTTTGTCTCCTATTGTTATTTAGGCTAAGCATTTCTGCTCTATTGGTACCGCTGTGAAGTACAATGTTTGGTTTCCATTTCACCTATAAGCTATAAACTCCCTGATGAACCTCATTATACTCAAACTTGTATTTCTGTGTCTAAGGAAGGTCCTGGCACATAGAAAGGCTTATTTCCTTTCATATTAGAAGAATTTACTTCAATTTTGTTGTTTGTTCCTTCTGTTTTACCACAGATATTATGGTTATAAATTCTCTTATTTTTCTTTATCTGAAATTCTTATTTCACGTTCAATAATGAACGATATTTTTGCTGAATTCCAAGTGGATAAGCTTTTCCCTTGTACTTTAAAGATATTATTTCACTGTCTTCTGACTTCCCTTCTTTTGCTTCTTATGAGAAGGCAGCCATCATTTTAGTTGTTTCCCTGTATTCAATGCGTCATTTTTCTTTGCCTTTAAATATATTTCTTCCGTAGCTTGAGTATGATGTAAATAGGAGTGTTTTTTCTACTTCTTCCTAAGTGTTGTAAATTTCTAACTATATGTTTCATGCCAAGTTTAGGGAATTTGAGCCATGCTTTTTCCTCTCAATTCTCTCTTCTTTCAGGTCTCCAATTTTGAATTGTTACACAGATCAGTAGGCTCTGTTAATTAAACTTTTTTTCTCTGTGTTCTTCAAATCAGATAATTTCTACTGACTTTTAAGTCCATTGTTTCTTTCCTCCATCATTCCACTTTGTTCTTAAGTTAATTTTATATTTCAGCTTTTAGTTAGTTAGTTTGTTTAGTGCAATGGCGAGATCTTGGCTCACTGCAACCTGGGCCTCCCGGATTCAAGTAATTCCCCTGCCTCAACCTCCTGAGTAGCTGGGACTACAGGCATGTGCCACCATGCCTGGCTAATTTTTGTATTTTTAGTAGAGACAGGGTTTCACCATATTGATCAGGCTAGTCTTGAACTCCTGACCTCGTGATCCACCCGCCTCGGCCTCTGAAAGTGCTGGGATTACAGGCGTGAGCTACAGGGCCTGGCCAAAGGATATAATGTTGTATATAATCTTTCAGGATTTCTTTCTTTCTTTTTTTGTTTTTTTTTTTTTTTTTGAGATGGAGTTTTACTCTTGTTGCCCAGGCCGGAGTGCAATGGCGTGATCTTGGCCTACTGCAACCTCCACCTCCTGGATTCAAGTGATTCTCCTGCCTCAGCCTCCTAAGTAGCTGGGATTACAGGCATGTACCTTACGCCTGGCTAATTTTGTATTTTTAGTAGAGATGCGGTTTCTCCATGTTGGTTGGGCTGGTCTTGAACTCTTGACCTCAGGTTATCCACCTGTCTCGGCCTCCCAAAGTGCTGGGATTACAGGCATGAGCCACTGCACCTGGCTCAACTGTTTTGTTTTTCAGTTCTAGAATTTCTATTTGAGCTTTTAAAAAATAATCTCTTTTCTTTTGCTGAAATTTCCCATCTTTTATTAGTTGTGAACATATTTTCCTTTTTTTTTTTTTTTTAGTTTGAGATGGAGTTTCGCTCTTGTGACCCAGGCTGGAGTGCAATGGCATGACCTCGGCTCACTGCAACCTCCACCTCCTGGGATCAGGCAATTCTCCTGCCTCAGCCTCCTGAGTAGCTGGGATTACAGGCATGTGCCACCATGCCCAGCTAAGTTTTTGTATTTTTAGTAGAGACAGGGTTTCACCATGTTGACCAGGATGGTCTCAATCTCTTCACTTGGTGATCCACCCGCCTCGGCCTCCCAAAGTGCTGGGATTACAGGCGTGAGCCACCATGCCCGGCCCATATTTTCCTTTTTACCACTGAGTATCATTTTAATATACGCTTTAAGATGATTGTTAGCTAATTCCAACATCTGGGTCATCCTAGCTTGTTTTCTGTTGATCTTTCCCTTACGAATTGGTCATGTTTTCTTGCTTCATTAAATGTTATATAATTTTTTTTTCAGACATAGTCTTGCTATGTTGCCTAGGCTGGAGTGCAATGGCACAATCTTAGCTCACTGCAACCTCCGCCTTCTGGGTTCAAGCAATTCTCCTGCCTCAGCCTCCCGAGTAGCTGGGATTACAGGAACCTACCATCATGCCTGGCTAATTTTTATAGATTTGTAGATATGAGATTTTACCATGTTGGCCAGGCTGGTCTTAAAGTCCTGACCTCATGTGATCCACCCGCCTCAGCCTCCCAAAGTGCTGGGATTACAGGCATGAGTCAGTCACTGTGTCCAGCCTGAATGTTGTATAATTTAGGATTGCATCTTCAACATTGTGAATGATGTGTTGTAGAAGTTCCAGAATCTGAATGTTCCTCTGAATAATACTATTTTTAAGCATATATTTCATTTTTATAGAATCAAACTGTAACACTATCTCCACTGTGATGAGTGTAGCTGAAATTTTATTTCAATTCTTTACTTTAACTGATCTGCTTTGAGTCTTTCCCCAATAGTCATATTCAAGGACCACTCAGAGATTTGGGAAAATTTTATACCTAGACTTTGAGACCCATTCTTTGGCTTTCTCATTTCTGGGAGTTCCTTCTTCACTTTCCAGTGGATCTAGTTCCCCAAACACAAATCTTTTTCTCATATTCTTAAGCCAGTAAAACTAGGATTTTCTATCAGAGTTTTAGCTACCCCACATAGCAAAAACCCACACACACAAAATGGAAGTTGATCTTTGTTCTTTTCTGTCCAGCATTGACTTCCTCAGTATCGATCTGTTTTTGTTCCCTATTTGGTACCTTCAGGTATTGGTTTTGGCAGAAGAAAAAAATCCTTAAACTTGAAGAGAGACTGAGAGACTGCACTATCTCATGAACAGAGACAAAAATAATGAGAAAAATGTGTCAGAGCCTCAGAGAAGTGCGGGGCACCATTAACTGTGCAGACATAAGTGTAATGGGGTATACTATAAGGAGAGGAGATAGAAAAAAGAGCAGAAAAAGTATTCAAAGAATTCATGGTCCCAAATTTCATAAAAATTATTACTCTACATATCTAAGAAGCTCAATGAATTCTAAATGAGATAGATGCAAAGAAATCCATACACAGCACATTACTGTAAAAATGTTTAAAGCCAAAGCCAAAGCAAAAATGTTGAAAGCTTAAGAGAAAAAGAACTGATCAGATATAATGGAATGCCAATGATGCTTACAGCTGAATTATCATCAGAACCAATGAATGCCGTAAGGCAGGGAGGTAACATTTTGAAGGTACTGAAAGACAAATAATTGTCAATCAAGAAATTATGTCCAGTAAAACTATCTTTCAAAAAAAAGGCAATATCTCAAAAAATATGCAAATAGCCAATCATACATGAAAAGAGTCAACATCATTATCTCACAGGAAATGCAAATCAAAACCACAGTGAGATAGCACTTTATACATGATAGGATAGTTAAGATGTAAAAGAGACATAATAACAAGTATTGAAAAAGAATACACTCAAGAGAAATGAAAGCAATGCATCCAAAAGGATACACATGAACATTCATAGCATCATTATTCAAAACAAAAAAAAAAAAAGAGGATACAACTTAAATGTCCTCCAGTTGGTAAGTGGATAAACAAAACATGGTATATCTATACAATGGAATATTATTTGAGAATATAAAGCAATGAAGTACTGGTATATACTGCAACATGGAGGAACCTGTAAAACATTATATTAAGTGAAAGAAGCAAGATACAAAAGATTACATATCAGTGATCCTTTTGTGTGAGTTCATTTATATGAAAGGTCCAGAATAGGCAAACCTAAAGAGACAAAAACTAGATTTGTGGTTGCCAGGGTCTGGGGTAGAATGAAGGGGGGAGGGAAAGGGAGGAATGGCTAATGGGTATGGTGTTTCATCTGGGGGTCATGAAAGTATTCCAATATTCTGGCGAAAGTTACACAACTGTGTGAATATAGTAAACACCATCAATCTGTGTTCACTTTTAAGTGAGTGAATTGTATGTGAATTATTAATATATTTCAACAAAGCTATTATTTTTTTAACTAATTTTTAAAAGCAACCATAACAGCCACCTGCATGCCTGATTTCTAAACTTAAATGCTGGTGCAGTATCTCCTCTTCATTCTCCTTGGCCTAGGTCTTGTGAGAATGACCTCTCTGTATCACTTGTCATCACATTCAGTGTCAACAGCAGGAGCTAAATTTATTTTCTGGTTATCTTTTCATCCCTCAAATTGTCACACCTATTTTTCAAGCTCTCCAAAAAATGGTAATTCTATGATAATCCTTCATAACCATTAGCACAAAATTAAAACATTTACGTAGATTTTTCTACTGTGCCTATTAGAAATTTAGACTACTATTATAGCTCTCTTTTCAGGCAAGCACAAAATCTTCCCATTGGACCCATGTAAGGCATTGTATTTTAATACCTTTGAATACTATTGTTATTTTGGGGAAACTGGAAAGAACATTGGACTGGATATCAAGAGACCTGCTTTCTAGGCCAATCTCTGTCCCTTGCTAGGACAGAGGAGGGCCAGCATTCTTCATCTGATGTACATTCTTAAAAAGTAGGGAGTTTTTGATAATTTGTAGTTATAACAGTTGTTAATATTATGATGAAATATATTGAAGGAGATATGTAAAATCAAGTGTCCATATACTCAATACTAGATTGTAACATTAGTGGCTGCACCCAAAGGGTGGCATACACACATATGTATATATAGTTTATTATAACTTAAGTTCTGTGATACATGTGCAGAACGTGCATATTTATTACATAGGTATATATGTGCCATGGTGGTTTGCTGCATCCATCACCCCATCATCTACATTAGGTATTTCTCCTAATGCTTTCCCTTCTCTAGCCCTCCACCCCCTGATAGGCCCCAGTGTGTGATGTTCCCATCCCTGTGTCCATGTGTTCTCATTGTTCAACTCCCACTTATGAGTGAGAACATGCGGTATTTGGTTTTCCATTCTTGTGTCAGTTTGCTGAGAATGTGGTTTCCAGCTTCATCCATGTCCCTGCAAAGGACATGAATTTCTCCTGTTTTATGGCTGCATAGTATTCCATGGTATATATGTGCCACATTTTCTTTATCTAGTCCATCATTGATGGGCATTTGGCTTGGTTCCAAGTCTTTGCTATTGTGAGCAGTGCTGTAGTAAACATACATGTGCATGTGTCTTTATAACAGAATGATTTATAATCCTTTGGGTATATACCCAATAATGGGATTGCTGGGTAAAATGGTATTTCTAGTTCTAGGTCCTTAAGGAATCACCACACTGTCTTCCAGAATGGTTGAACTAATTTACAGTCAGTATGGCATATTTTTATGTGAGTGCTTTCCACAAGTCAATGGCATAGACCCACAACTGACCTGGCTCCATCCTCCAGCCCCACTCTTAGAGGAGAAAGGCTCTAGCCAAGACCATTCCAGAAGGTTAACAACTGTTTTGGGTCTCTCTCCCAGATATAAGAAACCTGGTGACATTTCTGCCTCCAAATTTTTGTGTAATGTCTTAAAGCATCATCCAATACTAGTATCTTATAATTCTATTTCAGCATAAACATCTTTAATTCCTAATTTTTTCTCATGAAGACACCATCATGACCTCTTATTTATATCTTTTGGACTCCAAATACTTCATTTTAGAGATCTAGTGCTCTGAAGGCTCAAAGGGGCACCTTGTGAAAAGCCATATTTGTATCTTTACATCCAACATGACTTATACTAAATTATAAAAAATGTGAAATGTCTTCACAGACAGATAAAAAATAATCTCTTTTGACAAGTGCATGGTGGCTCAATGCCTGTAATTCCAGCACTATGAGAGGCCAAGGTGGGCAGATCGCTTAAGCTCAGGAGTTCAAGACAAGCCTGGTGACTTGGTAAAATGCTGTCTCTACCACAAAAAAAAAAAAAAGACTTCAGCCAAAATGGCCAAATAGGAACAGCTCCAGAGCGCAGTTCCCAGTGAGAGAGACACAGAAGACAAGTGATCTCCACACTTCCAACTGAGGTACCAGGTTCATTTCAATGGGTTGGACAGTGGGTGTAGCTGAAGGAAGGCGAACTGAGGCAGGGCGGGGCACTGCCCCACCCAGAAAGTGCAACTGACCTGAGGTTGGAGACTTTACCCCCTCAGCACTCAGGTTTAGACAATGCACTTCCCCCATGGCCTGTGCAACCCACAGTCCAGGAGGACGATACCGGGCTGAGTTACTAACTCACAGTGCCATGAGTTACTAACACAGATCTGAGCAACAGCTCTGGCTGGGCCAGCGCCATGAGTTGTTGGCACAAATCTGGGCAGAAGTTTTGACTAGCGCTGAGAGTGCCTGCAGAATGGATCTACCCACCCCCCAGGGAGAGCTGAAAGCAGGGAGACAGGTGATATGGCTTGACAGGTCCCACCCCCACAAAGATCAACAAACTGAAGCCCTCTAGCTTGAGAGTTTTGCAGCCAGCACATACATTCAAGCTTGACCTGGGATGATTGAGCTTGATGCGGGGAAGGGCGTCCACCATTGCGAAGGCAGATCTAATCTCACCTGTCTAAACACAAGCCAGAGGAAGCCTACACACCAGCCGGGCTGAGTCTGAGGCAGCCCAGCAGTGCTTCTACAGACAGACAAAGGACAGACTGCCTCCTCAAGTAGAACCCTGACCCCTGAATAACCAAAAAAAAATCTCATATAGGAGATCTGGCTGACATCTGGCAGGTACCCTTCTGGGATGAAGCTACCAGAGGAAAGATTGGGCAGCAGACCTCACTCCTACATAGCCCCTGCAGGTGATTTCCAGGCAAGCAAGGTCTGGAGTAGACCTCCAGCAGTCTCAGAGCATAGGGGCCTGACTGTTAGAAGCAAAACTAAAAAACAGAAACAAATAGCTTCAACATCAACAGAAAGGGTGTCCACTCAGAGACCCCATCCAAAATCACCAACTTCAAAGATCAAACGTAGATAAATCCATGAAGATGGACAGAAACCAGAGCAAAAATGATCATCATCAAGACCAGAACGCTTTCCTCCTCCAAGGGATCACATATCCACAACAGCAATGGACTAAAACAGGATGGAGAATGAGCTTGACAAATTGACAGAAGAAGGCTTCAGAAAGTAGGTAATAGCAAACTTTTCTGAGCTAAAGGAATATGTTCTAACCCAATGCAAAGAAACTAAAAACCTTGAAAAAAGGCTAGGTGAATTGCTAACAAGAATAACCAGCTTAGAGAAGAGCAAAAATGACTTGATGGAGCTGAAAAACTCAGCATGAGAACTTCATGAAGCATAGACAAGTTTCAATAGCCAAATCAACCAAGCAGAAGAAAGGATATCAGAGATCAAAGATCAACTCAATTAAATAAAGCAAGAAGGCAAGATTAGAAATAAAGAGTGAAAGAAATGAACAAAGCCTCCAAGAAATATGGGATTATGAGAAAAGACCTAATCTATGCTTGACGGGTGTACCTGAATGTGATGGAGAGAATGAATTCGAGCTGGAAAAAACTCTTCAGGATATTATCAAGGAGAACTTCCCCAACCTAGCAAGGAAGGCCAACATTCAGTCCAGGAAATACAGAGAACACCACAGATATACTCCTAAGAAGAGCAAACCCAAGGCACATAATCTTCAGATTCACCAGGGTTGAAATGAAGGAAGAAATGCTAAGGGCAGCCAGTGAGAAAGGTCAGGTTACCCACAAAGGGAAGCCCATCAGACTCACAGCAGATCTCTTGGCAGAAACACTACAAGCCAGAAGAGAGTGGGGGCCAATATTCAACATCCTTAAAGAAAAGAACTTTCAGCCCAGAATTTCATGTCCAGCCAAACTAAGCTTTAAAAGTGAAGGAGAAATAAAATCCTTTACAGACAAGCAATTGCTGAGAGACTGTGTTGTCACCAGACCTGCCTTATAAGAGCTACTAAAGGAAGCACTAAACACGGAAAGGAACAGGCAGTACCAGCTACTCCAAAAATATACCAAATGGTAAACACCAATGACACAATGAAGAAACTGCATCAGCTAACAGGCAAAACAACCAGCTAGCATCAAAATGGCAGGTTCAAATTCATACGTAACAACATTAACCTTAAATGTAAATGGGCTAAATGCCCCAATCAAAAGACACACTGGCAAATTGGATAAAAATTCAAGACCCATAGGTATGCTGTATTAAGGAAACCCATCTCATGTGGAAGGACACACATAGGCTCGAAACAAAGGGATAGAGGAAGATTTACCAAGCAAATGGAGAGCAAAAAAAAAGCAGGAGTTGCAATCCCAGTCTCTGATAAAATGTACTTTAAACCAACAAAGGTCAAAAGAGACAAAGAAGGGCATTACATAATAGTAAAAGGATCAATGCAACAAGAAGAGTTAATGATCCTAAATATATATGCACCCAATAAAGGAGCACCCAGATACATAAAGCAAGTTCTTCACAACCTACAAAGAGACTTAGATTCCCACACAATAATAGTGGGAGACTTTAACACTCCACTGTCAATATTAGACGGATCAACAAGATAGAAAATTAACAAGGATATCCAGGAGCTGGACCAAGCAAACCTAATAGACATTTACAGAACTCTCTGCCCCAAATCCACAGAATATACATTCTTCTCAGCACCACATCACACCTACTCTAAAATTGATCACATGATTAGAAGTAAATGACTCCTCAGCAAATGCAAAAGAATGGAAATCATAATAAACAGTCTCTCAAACCATAGTGCAATCAAATTAGATTAAGAAACTAACTCAGAACCTCAAAACTTCATGGAGACTGAACAACTGTCTCCAGAATGTTGACTGGATAAACAATACAATGAAGGCAGAAATAAAGATGTTCTTTGAAATCAATGAGAAAGAAGACACAATGTACCAGAATCTCTGAGACACATTTAAATCAGGGTCTAGAGGGAAATTTACAGCAATAAATGCCCACATGAGAAGCAAGGAAAGATCTAAAATTGACACCCTATCATCAAAATTGAAAGAGCTAGAGGAACAAGATAAAAAAAGAAACTCAAAAGCTAGCAGAAGACAAGAAATAACTAAGAACAGAGCAGAACTGAAGGAGACACAGACACAAAAAACCCTTCAAAAAATCAATAAATCCTGGAGCTGGTTTTTTGGAAAGATCAACATAATAGACCACTAGCCAGACCAATAGTGAAAAGAGAGAACTGAAGAGATGCAATAAAAAAGGATAAAGGAGATATCACCATCAATTTCCCATCAGAGATTACTACAAACAACTCTATGCTCATAAACCAGTAAACCAGGAAGAAATTGATAAATTCCTGGACACTTGCACTCTCCCGGGATAAAACCACAAAGAAGTTGAAACCCTGAATAGACCAACAACAAGGGCTGAAGTTGAGGCAGCAATTAATAGCCTACCAAAAAAGTCCAGGTCCAGATGGGTTTAAAGCCAAATTCTACCAAACGTACAAAGAGGAGCTGGTACTATTTTTTCTGAAACTATTCCAAAAAATACAAAAAGAGGGAATCCTCTCTAACTCATTTTATGAGACCAACATCATCTTGATACCAAAACCTGGCAGAGACACAAATAAAAAAGAAAACTTCACACCGATATCCATAATGAACATCAATGCAAAAATCTTCAATAAAAACCTGGCAAACTGAATGCAACAGCGCATCAAAAAGCTTAATCATCATGAGCAAGTAGGCTGCTTCCTGGGGATGCAAGGTTGGTTCAACATACACAAGTTGATAAACATAATCAACCGCTTAAACAGAACCAAAGACAAAAACCACATGATTATATCAATAGATGCAGAGAAGGCCTTTGACAAAATTCAACAGCCCTTTATGATAAAAGCCCTCAATAAACTAGGTATCAATGGAGTGTATCTCAAAATAATAAAAGCTATTTATGACAAACCCACAGCCAGTATCATACTTAACGGGCAAAAACTGGAAGCATTCCCTTTGAAAACTGGCACTAGGCAAGGCACAAGTGCCCTCTCTCACTACTCCTATTCAATACAGTATTGGAAGTTCTAGCCAGAGCAATCAGACAAGAAAAAGAAATAAAGTTATTCAATTAGGAAAAGAGGAAGTCAAATTGTCTTTATTTGCAGATGACATAATTGTATATTTAGAAGACCCATTGTCTCAGCCCAAAATCTTCTTAAACTGATAAGCAACTTCAACAGTCTCAGGATAAAAAATCAGTGTGCAGAAATCACAAGCATTCCTATACACCAATAACAGACAAAGAGAGCCAAATCATGAGTGAACTCCCATTTACAATTGCTACAAAGAGAATAAAATACCTAGGAATACAACTATCAAAGGATGTAAAGGACCTCTTCAAGGAGAACTACAAACCACTGCTCAAGGAAATAAGAGAGGACAGAAACAGTTGAAAAAACATTCCAAGCTCATGGTTAGGAAGAATCAATAGCATGAAAATGGCCATACTGCCCAAAGTAATTTATAGATTCAATGCTATCCCCATCAAGCTCCCAATGACCTTCTTCACAGAACTGGAAAAAAAACCACTTTAAACTTCATATGGAACCAAAAGAGAGCCCACTTAGCCAAGATAATCCTAAGCAAAAAGAACAAAACTGGAGGCATCACTCTACCTGACTCCAAACTATACTCCAAGGCTACAGTAATTAAAACAGCATGGTACTGGTACCAAAACAGAGATACAGACCAGCAGAACAGAACAGAAGCCTTGGAGGAAATGCCACACATCTACAACCATCTGATCTTTGACAAACCTCATGAAAACAAGCAATGGGGAAAGGATTTCCTGTTTAATAAATGGTGTTGGGAAAACTGGCTAGCCATGTGCAAGAAAGCAGAAACTGGACCCCTTCCTGATACCTTACACTAAAATTATCTCCAGATGGATTAAAGATTTAAACATAAGACCTAATATCATATAAACCCTAGAAGAAAACCTAGGTAATACCATTCAGGACATAGGCACAGGCAAGGACTTCATGACTAAAACACCAACAGCAATGGCAACAAAAGCCAAAATAGACAAATGGGATCTAATTAAACTTAAGAGTTTCTGCACAGCAAAGGAAACAATCATTAGAGTGAACCAGCAACTAACAGAATGGGAAAACATTTTTGCAATCTACAAATCTACAAAGAACTAAACAGATTTACAAGAAAACAAATAAACAAATGCATTCGAAAGTGGGGGAAGGACATGAACAGACACTTTTCAAAAGAAGACATATCTGAGGCCAAAAAACATATGAATGCTCATCATCACTGGTTATTAGAGAAATGCAAATCAAAATCACATTGAGATATCATCTCATACCAGTTAGAGTGACAATCATTAAAAAATCTGGAGACAACAGATACTGGAGTGGATGTGGAGAAATAGGAACACTTTTACAATGTTGGTGGGAGTGTAAATTAGTTCAACCATTGAGGAAGACAGTGTGGTGATTCCTCAAGGACCTAGAAATAGAAATTCCATTTGACCCAGCAATCTTATTACTAGGTATACCCAAAGGATTATAAATGGTTCAATTACAAAGACACATGCACATGTATGTTCATTGCAGCACTGTTTACAATAGCAAGGACCTGGAACCAAGCCAAATGCCCATCAGTGATAGATTGGACAAAGAAAATGTGGGATAAATGCACCATGGAATACTATGCAGCCATAAAAAACAATGAGTTGGTCTCCTTTGTAGGGACATGGATGAATCTGGAAACCGTCATTCTTAGCAAACTGACACAGGAACAGAAAACCAAACACCATATGTTCTCACTCATAGGTGGGTGTTGAACAATGAGAACAAATGGGCACAGTGAGGGAAACATCACACCCTGGGGTCTGTTGGGGGATGGGGGGTTAGGGGAGGGACAGTGGGGGGTGGGGAGGTTGGGGAGGGATAACACTAGGAGAAATGCCTGGTGTAGGTAACGAGGGAATGGAGACGGCAAACCACCATGGCTTGTGTGTACCTACACAACAATCCTGCAAGATCTGCACATGTATCCCTGAACTTAAAGTACAAAAAAAAAAAAAAGAAATTAGCTGGGTGTGGTGGCTGTAGTCCCAGCACTCAGATGGTTGAAGAGGGAGGATTGCTTGAGCTTGGGAGGTGGAGCTTACACTGAGCTTAGAGCAACAGAGTGCACTAACAGCCTGGGCAACAGAGTGAGACCTTGTCTCAAATAATAATAATGATGATGATGATGATGATAATAATCTGTTCCAGATTCCGAGTGAAGTATGAAGGTATCCTCAATAGGACCAGCAGGCAGGCTTTCTTTCTTCCAATATCTAATTCCTATGCTTATGTAGGAACATAATTTTTCTAAGTACAGGCTTATGTTTGTGATTTGAATTAGGATGTGACTAAGTGAAGGATTAAAAGTTTTTTTTGCATGATGCTTCTCTTCTGAGAAGTATCCTTTCTAGAAATCCCATTTAACACTTCCTGTCAGTAACTAGTTAATTTTTCCTCTATATCTGACTTCCTCATGTAATCAGTTTCTATTGTACCCTAGTTGCTGATAGAAGCTTGACTGAGACAAAAATCTCTAGAATGTGTCTGTGTTCATGAACCCAAGCCATACCAAGCAAGTGCTGGGTGAAAGATGTAGGAAACCAAGATTTGTTGAGTACCTATTAAGTGCCAGGCATACATTAAATCATTATATATAAAACATTTTCATAATTTATGTAACATTCCTATGAGGGATTCTATCATTTCTATTTTACAGATAAGGAAAACTGAGGCTTGGTTAAGTTGTTTGACTAAGATAACCCTACTAATAGATGAGGGAGCCTGGTTTAAACACAAATGTGTTCAGTTATACTGCATCTTGCTGATTGTACTCACCTGTTAACATTCCTGCCAAAAGTTTAATAGTAGATCACTCTCAAGTTAGTAATTGATGTTCAATTATTTGGTGTTCAATTCTGCTTTTTTAAAGCAGAATTTATCTAGGCATTCAAACAGAGAGAATAAAATCCGTGAAGGCCCAAAAAGGGCCAGTGATGGTACCCAGAACTAAAAAGAGCTGTGTCGCTGAGGTTGCCAGTATCCTTTGGTGAATGCTCCTGCTACTTATGGAAACCACTGTTGCTGTTACCTTTCAGGAGGCTGAGAATTTGCACATTTGTTGAACCTGCAAGAACTTGGAAGCCCATAGTGCCCTTGATGCTCCTGGACTCCCTGCTGAGACTTCTGGATCCTATGGCTCTCTGTGACTACTGCTGGATCCAGAAACAGAAAATGGGAAAAAATAGCTTCTCTCTTCCTCTTGCCTTCTGGTCTTTCTCCAAGACCTGCCTTTGAAAAAATCTAACTGGAAGCCACCTAGTTAAGAAACTTGGGAACCTAGTTTGCGAATTTTTAGCACCTTGCAATATACAGAACATTAAAGGGCAGGAATTAAAGCTAAAAGTTACCTTTCCCAGGGAGTTGTATTGTAGTTATTTGTTTTGTTATGTTTTGTGACAAAGTCTTACTCTGTCACCCAGTCTGGAGTGCAGTGGTACAATCATGGCTCACTGCAGCCCTGACTTCCTGGGTTCAGGTGATCCTCTGGCTTCAGCCTCCTGAGTAGCTGGGACTACAGACGTGTGCCACCCAGGCTGACTAATTTTTAAAAAACTTTTTTGTAGAGACAGAGTCCCACTATGTTTCTCAGCCTGATCTTGAACTCCAGGGGATGAGGAGCATCCCCTCTTTTCATATAAACTGTTTTTTGAGTCAGTGTTCCAGGGATGGGTGACTGGGTCTCCATCTTTGACTTAAGCAGAAAATGGATTTGTTGGAAGGATATCGAGTAATTCATAGAGCTACAAGAATCCTGGAGACTCTAATTTAGGAAACAACAGGATCTGGTAATGAGGATGGAATAGGGACTCTGCAAGACACTCCTGCTCAGAGGAATCATACTATTTTTCATTTTTAAATATCTACAGAAGATTCAAGATTTAAAGGAAGAAAATGAATCAGTCAACCTTGGGAAGGCCTGCACCTTCACTAGGAGAGGTCATTTGGCAAAGTTAAATAGGGATCTGTCACCCAATGATACAGAAATTGTTCTTGGGCAGCAAACACATGAACAAAACCAGCTACTTCTGCAGTCCCTGTTGCCAGGTATTGTTCTCTAGTTTCCTCCCTCCACCATATATAATATAGCTCATTCTATATTCCTCTGGGATAATGGCTTCCATTCTTCCTTCCTGAGAATTGCAATCTTACTCTTGTCCCTAGCCTGGTGGCCTGGAGCTTGGTAACCCACTCCGGACAGGTCTTCTGAGCCTCAGACCTGGTATCTACATACTTGGTGAATCATCTAGTTACTTTAGCTTGAAACTTTTGAGAGTAATAATTAAGAGGAGGTTTTGCTTAAATTAAAAGAGAAGTTTTAATGAACTTTGAACTCTCTTCTTCAATCTGATGAATATTTCTTGGTACCCTCTGCATCCTGGACAGCTACCCAAGTGACCTTCTGTTACTCGCAATCTCTTCTGATTTCCATGAAAAGTGAATTAAAAGACTTGACATTATTTTCCCACTTGGTCTACATCTTTCTTTCCCTTCTTTCTTCCTCCCAAAGTCTGGCCCATTTCATTCTCCTGATGGATCTAAGCTTCATAATAAATATCACTGTGGCTCCCACTTATTGAGCACTTACTATGTTGAGCACCTACTATGTGCCTAGGGCTTTATACACAATGTTTTATTTAATCCAGACCAGAACCCCAAAAAGTTCTCATTACAAAGATAGGAGAATTAAGGCTCACATATCTAGTTAGTGATGAAGTTCATATTTGTGCCCAAGTCAGCCTGATTCCAAAACTTGCATTCATTTCATAGAAGTATGGGATCTCTATTACCTCCAGTATGGGTACAGGAGATGCAAGAGACGTCAGAGTCTCCTTGGACTTCTTTCCAGGTCTTTGTTTCAAAATAACACTTTAGACAAAACAAGATGTAAAAATATACACAGAATGGAAATCCCCACCTTTATGATTGCTTTATTCTCAGCCTTTCAGGATTAACTTACTGACATGATTTGGCTGTGTTGCCATTGAAATTTCATCTTGAGTTGTAGTTCCTGTAATCCCCACATGTCATAGGAGAGAACTGATGGGAGGTAATTGAATCATGGGGGCGGGGTTTTCCCATGCTGTTTTTATGATAGTGAATAAGTGAATAAGACAGTTTATAAAGGACAGTTTTCCTGCACATGCTCTCTTGCCTGTCACGATGTAAGATATGCCTTTGCTCCTCCTTTGCCATCCACCATGGTTGTGAGGCCTCCCCGGAAGTGTGGAACTGTGAGTCTATTAAACCTTTTTCTTTCTTTCTTTCTTTCTTTCTTTCTTTCTTTCTTTCTTTCTTTCTTTCTTTCCTTCCTTCCTTCCTTCCTTCCTTCCTTCCTTCCTTCCTTCCTTCCTTCCTTCCTTCCTTCCTTCCTTCCCTCCCTCTCTCCCTCCCTTCCTCCCTCTTCCTTTCTTTTCTTCTTTCTTGCTTCCTTCCTTTCTTTTCTTTTTTTCTTTCTTTCTTTCAAGATGGAGTCTCATTCTGCCACCCAGGCTGTATAGTGGCTCAATCTCAGCTCTCTGAAACCTCCTCCTCCCGGGTTCAAGACATTCTCCTGCCTCAGCCTCCTGAGTAGCTGGGATTACAGGTGTGAGCCACTTTGCCCGGCTCCTAAACCTCTTTTTCTTTATAAATCACCATGCCTTGGGCAGCATGAAAATGAACTAATACACTTACAAATAGTGATTCCCACATTTTTAGCTAAAGCTTGCTAATGGAAAATTAAAATTTTCAAGAAATTAAAAGTTTCAAGAAAGTATTCTACAACTTTACTCAGAGGCATGATTTGGTTTGGTTTGGTTTAAAGGTAGTACCCTTTACTATTTAGGGTAACTAATATGTGAAGAATTAATCCTTTACAGTAAATATATAAAATTCATTATTTAAAGAAATATAGCATCTGCATGTATGATAACAGCTGCCTTCATTTAGACCTAGCTTTGTCTTTAGCCAGGAATCTAAATTAGCTCAAGATTCTTAACACAATCCTGAGAAATACACAGAGTTAGATAGGAAGGTTGTACACATTTACTGAGTATCTATAATGTTCCAAGCTCTGTCATGGGTACTTTAATTTTTCTGCATTTTCTCATTTAATATAGCAATATTATCAAGGTAAGTACTATTACTGCTATTCCTGTTTTCAGATAAAATAAAACTCAAAGAGTTGAAATCCTGACTCTAAGTTTTGGATCTCCATTATAACCTGCTGTCTCCATTTTATTCAGTAAGTTTAAGAAACGTTTTGAGAGAATCATAGAAAAATGTATCATTAGAAAATTATCTATAGAATCAAAAGAGGGCACGTTTAAGAAGAGACCATGGTGAGCCTCAGTTTCAGGCCATCTTTTCTTCTCATTCTATATATTCTTCCAGTGCCATTTTATCCATGCCAATATCTACACTTACCATTTATTAATAAATGATTTTCAAATCTATATCACAATTCAGACCTTGCCTCTAAATTACTTTTTACATATCCATCTGTTTTCTGAATATCTGCCTTGGATGACCCACAGGCTTCTCTGAAGTATCATGCTCCAGATGGAAGTATTTTCCTGCCACTCAGCTCCTGCTCCTTGTTTCATGGTCTAGTGAATGGCACCACCATCCATCCACTCCATTGTTCAAATCACCTATGCAGTTTCCTTGGCTTTTTATTTTCCCTCACTGTTCTCTATCCCACCCATTCCCCAATCTAATCAATGGCCAAATCCTGTCAACTCTATCATCCAAATATCTCTGGAATCTACATGCATCTTTCCATCAGGAACTAATCTGACCTTTCAGGTGTTAGTTCAGCTGGTTAAAAATGAGCCAAGGCAGGGTGTGGTGGTTCATGCCTGTAATCCCAGCACTTTAGGAGGCTGAGACGGGCAGATCACTTGAGGTCAGGAGTTCAAGACCAGCCTGCCCAACATGGTGAAACTCCATCTCTACTAAAAATACAAAAACTAGCTGAGCATGGTGGTGGGTGCCTGCAATCCAAGCTACTCAAGAAGGCTGAAGCAGAGAATTGCTCTAACCCGGGAGGCGGAGATTGCAGTGAGCAGAGATTGTGCCACTGCACTCCAGCCTGGGTGACAGAGTGAGACTCCACCTCAAAAAACAAAAAATGCCAGAACTGAAGTAGCAGTCAAACCTTGACTCCCCTTTGTTTCATTTCCCCCTATGGAACAGTGTGTTGGTAGAGTCAACTCATTGTTTAGGGATCTCCAACCAGAAGGCTCCTGTGGATTTATGGACCTTGGAGCCAGAAGTGAGGAACAGTGGGAGGGCTAGAAGTAGAAAATATCGAGTACTGAGTCAGAGTAGGGAAAGTGCCTTCAAGGTTCAGTGAAAAGGAGAGGACTTCTAAATGGAGACGCATGGGCCATGAATGCAGCTATATATAAGAGCACAACTGGCCAGGGGGCCTGGGTCTTTGACTGCAACTCTCTTCAGACACTGCAATGTATTGGCTCTGCACCAAGTCTGGTGTGGGAAGGGCAGCTTTTCCTATGAGGCCTTCCAGGTAAAGCCTTTGTAATTGCCTGTGGCTTTTATATAAAATAAAATATACATTTGTATTTTATTCCATATATATATTCTGTTTCTCTTAAGAACCCTGACTTATCTGACTAATATATTTTGCTAAATGGTTTCTGGGAAACCATAAGCTTTCTTAATATGAAAGGACAGTAGCATGTGGTACAGACATTATCCTACCTATTTTTCCTTCTTCTTGCTTTGAAGTGATGCCTGGAGCTAGAGCTGCAGCAACCATCTTGCAGCTATGAGGGAAAGGTCAAAGAAACTGTGGATATAAATGCCCTGATATCAGATATACCAACATCAGCAACTGCCTGCTTCTAGGCTTTTAGCTATGTGAGAAAAGTATCCCTCAATTTTTAAAGGTCATTTTTTTTATGTTATTTTGAATTAAAAACCTTCTTAACTGATAGAGTAGTGATCTCGAATGCTAGAAAAGTTTTCCAAAAAACTATTTACTAATAGACTTTCCTTGATGTATTATTGCATTCTAGATACATCATACTTTCAATGATTCATCTAGAGCAGAGTCACATGCTCACTCCTAAGCTAATTAGAAGTAAATGACCTTTTCATGATTGACTTAAACAAATCAAAACCCACAGTTCCAGAACAGGAAGTGGGATAAATACCATGAAGAATGGGATAATGCCTGGGAAAATCAGTTTTGATATTAGGAAGGGAGAAGGAAGCCAGTAGATGTTGAGTAGATAACCAAGAGTGTGTGCCACACTTACAAAGGAAAAAGAATCAGATTGGCATCAAACTTCCGGAATACATAATAAAATCTAAAAACCAATTAAGATATTTCCATAGGCTACCTCCAAAACTGAGCTGAAACCCAAAAATTCAGTGTCTAGCCTAGTCAGGATAAAAAAATATATATTTGCAGAAGCTCAGGAATTCAGAGAACATTAATCACATACTTCATGTGAGAAGAACATTACTAAACTACAAATGTTAGAACAGAGATTTCAAATTGAGAGAAGAGGAGCAGTAATAAGCAATACATTTGGCTCTATATGTAGAAAAATATAAGTGAATAGTGGCAGAGTTACCAAGAAATTATAATTTTAAATCTAAATAAGGATTTTTGAAACAAAAACTATGTATTTCAAGAAAAAATATAAATATCTTTGGGTCGTAGAGTATTAAATATTTCACTACTTGTATCTTAAAATATGATTTTTAAAACAAACTCTAGGATTATAGTAGTGGGTAGAAAACAGATTATGGGAAGTGAGAGCATTCCAAGAGTCTCATCTGAGAAGGAGATGGGAAAGTAAAACCATCTTAAAGGTTTCATTGGAGGGGAGGAATGAGGTGTGTGGAAATACTTGGCATTTTGCTCTCATACTAATCGAGATATGTTTTTCAGTATGAATGTCATAAAAAGGAAGGTGACCATTAGCAAAATGCAAAGGTGCATTGAGAATCCCATGTTCATAAGGGTGAAAGTGAAGAAGGAACTAGAAACTTGACCAAACTAGTAAAAACAAACAACAAATAAAACTGGTAGCAATAACAAGAAAGGCCAAAACAGCGCAAAAGTTGAAATAAATAAATATCAAGCATAAAATAAAATAGAAGGAATAAAGTCATGAATATCAATTGTTAGACTTAATGTGGATCTTCCATTAAAAACTAGCTTGGGTCAAAGAAACAAAATCGAGATACATGTTGCTTACAATTAACACTTAAAATGATAAAAAACAAATGATGGACAATAAAACACGAGGTAAATTCAAGCAAAAAAGAAAGCAGAAATGTCAATATTACTATTAGTTAAAATGGAATTTAAGATTAAAGTGACTGACCAGAGAAAAGTGCACTAAGTGATTTTAAAGGGGACAATTTACAAAGTAAATGTAATTCTCATAAATCTACATGCAGCACTGTAGCAAAAACTGTTACAAACAGAAGGAAAGCCTAATGGAGATACAATTGTCATGGGCTATTAATTCACTGTCTTCAGAATTAAACAGACTGAATAAACAAAAAATAACTAATATCAGAAGAATTTGATAATGTAAACCTGAAATAACCAAAAGGGTCAGTATCCCATTTTGAAGAGTTTATTCAGGAAAAAGTCTGGAAATGGATATTCCAGGATGCACAAATTCCAGAGAAATGGGTTCAGTGCTCTGACATTAAAAGCTAAGTTCTTGTTTATACAGGAAAAAGACAAAGAAATGTAAAGGAATTTTAACATTTTCTATACAAGCCTGGTTTTAGAGTTAAAACAAATTAATTAGTTACAGTTTGTTTTCTTTTCTGTGTAGCTAGTTTTCTTTCCTTTACAGCTGGTTTTCATTTCCTTTCAAACTTAAAAGAGTATATTTAACATTCCATCTTAAGACAATGTGATAACCATGAATTCTTTGTGTGAGGAAGGAAAGAGGGAGGTTAATTTATAATGGAAGTCAATAGTATAGAGGAAAGGGGGTCTTCCCTGGCATCCTTCAGCCATTTACAACATTTAACAAAACAAAGCAGGTAAGGGAAAAGCTTTCATCCATAACTAGAGGAAAAAAGGTTCTAGCTGCCTAGGATATAGCAGCCTGTGATGTGACTCAGGCCTCATAATTCACATTTTAAAAAAACTCACAATAGCTGGGCACAGTGGCTCACGCCTGTAATCCCAGCACTTTGGGAGGCTGAGGCGGGTGGATCACGAGGTCAAGAGATCGAGACCATTCTGGTCAACATGGTGAAACCCCATCTCTACTAAAAATACAAAAAATTAGCTGGGCACGGTGGCGTGTGCCTGTAATCCCAGCTACTCAGGAGGCTGAGGCAGGAGAATTGCCTGAACCCGGGAGACGGAGGTTGCGGTGAGCCGAGATCTCGCCATTGCACTCCAGCCTGGGTAACGAGACCGAAACTCCATCTCAAAAAAAAAAAAAAACTCACAATAATTTAGAGTTCTAACAGCTTTGATTTTGAATTACTTATTTTACAATAACACAAATAAAACTTGATATAATAAATGCATATATCCTTAGAATTGGCAATATGTTTTCTATGACCATGATTTGTTCAACAATTATATTTGCTGCAAAAAACATTAAAATATAAAACAGTAAAGATTTTTAAAACCACAAACTCTGATCCTAATCCAATAAAATCAGAAATATATAAAAATGAAGTGACCAAGATGGCAGAATAGAAGGTAACCCACTCATATCTCCCCACAAGAATTCTACATCTGTCCATGGTAAAAAGTCACTCTGCAAGAGTCTCAGGATTGAGGTAGGAGTTTGTGAAACCCTAGTGAAGTCTAAGACATCAGAGAATCATTTGCAGAGGGCAGACCTACACATAGGTGGCTGATCCACCAAACTTGTTCCTGGGTTCAAGCCAGAAAATGACCCAGTCTCCCAAGGGGTTTGGCTACAACCCCACTTGGTCTCGATCCTGCAACAAAAGCCATTGCCAAAGAGTCAAGAAGGAATTGTGCACACTAGTGTCTTGTTAGAAAGGCTCATCTACCTACTAATGGTGGTGTTGGCAGTCAATGTGAAAGTTGGCCTCTGGTTCTGCTCCAGCCCCCTCAGGTGAGGTATCAGCTCAGAGCTGATCACACAAGGAACCAGAGGGAGACTTGCCCATAACTTGCAGCCCAGTAGTCTGAGCCTTTCAGACAGGCTAGAACTCTAACCACAGAGGCAAATCTCTGTTCCACAATAGATAACAAGGGGGCCCAGTCTCAGCTATGGCCTCTCACACTACAACCAAGGAACTATTCCATCTGTACAGAAACTTGATGGGAGAATGTACCTCTCTGAGCCAATGAGACCAGGCTCTCTAGCTTCTGCCCCACAGTAGATGTCAAGGGGGCCCTATCTCAGCTCTAGCGTATCCTGCTGCAGTTGGGGAGCTATCTTATCTATGCTGAGACCTGCTTGGAGATGTGTACCTGTTTGAGCCAATGAGAAGTGCTCTTCAGCCTCTGTCCCACAGCAGATCCTGAGAGGTCCCAGTAACAGCTCTGATTGCTCCTGCTGCATAGAACTTATCCCATCTATGTAGAGACCTACTTGAAAATGCATACCCATATAAACCATTGGGATAGGCATGCCAGCGCTGTCTTACAGCAGGTCCCTTGGAGGTCCAGACTCAGCTTTGGCCTCTCCTGGTACAGTCAAAGAACTCCCTTCTTGTTCAGGGTACTGCTGGGTGACACATACCTGTCTGAGCCAACAAGATAGGCCCACTAGCTTCCTTTCCATAACAGATCCTGAAAGGGCTCAGTTTCAACTCCATCCTCCCTTGCTGCAGTTGGGGGCCCATTCCACATGTGCAGAGACCTGCTGAGAGGCATGCACAGGTGGAATGGGTCCTCAACTGAACACAGTCATCCATCTTGGCCACCAGGACAGTTGTCTGGATTCAGGTCCCTGGCCAGCATTCCCAAATAGCCCTAGTACTTGGGTCTTCCTCTGATCCATCTGGGCTGGAAAGCTGTGCCAATCACATAGTCCTCACAAGACTTGCAGAAAGACAGTGAGAAAGGATGGAACTGTAAGCCATTGTTAAGCCAGTCACAGAAAGACAAATACTGCGTGTTCTTATTCCTATGTGGGAGTTGAAAAAGTAGATCTAATGGAGGTAGAGATTAAAATGGTGTTTACCAGAGGATGTAAAGTAAAGGTGAGGGAGGTAGGAGAAATAAAAATAAATTGGTTAAGGGATACAAAAACATAGATAGATAGATAGATAGATAGATAGATAGATAGATAGATAGATAGATTAGATTCTAGTGTTCGATAGTATAGTAGGAAAATTATAGTTAACAATAATTTATTGTATATTTCAAAGAAGCTAGAAGAGATGTGTAATGCTCCCAACAGAAAGAAAAGATAAATGTTTGAAGTGATGGCTATCCCAATTATCCTGATTTGCTCATTACACATTGTATGCAGGTATCAAAATATCACATGTACAACTATTGTATATAAAGTTAAAAAATTGAAATTGGCTATGCCAATCTCATAGTCCTCACAAGACTCCCAGAAAGCCTGTACTTAGAGCATCTTCTACTGCTGATATCGCTGCAGAGGTCAGAGGCTTAGGGAACACAACAGTCAGACTGTATAAAATCCCTACAAGTATAGGCACAAACAAAGCTAGATTGCAAAGACTAAAATATTAAACAAATACCTAATCCATCAATACACAGACAAAATTTCATGTTCACAGCATCAAAAACATTCAAAGAAATATGACCTTATCATATGGAAAAAATAAGGTGCCAGAGGCTGACCCTACAGTGATAGAGATATGCACTTTCTTAGACAAATAGTACAAAATAGCTGTTTTAAGAAGCTTTACTGACTTCAATAAAATACACAGAATCAATTCAGAGATTTATCAGAGAAATTTAACAGAGATTGCAATAATTTAAAAAAAAAAAATCAACAAGAAACCCTGGAGCTGAAAAATAAAAGAATGAAGGGAAAAATGCAATAGACATTATCAGCAGCAGAACTAATCAAGCCAAAGAATCATGAGCTTGAAGACAGAATATTTGAAAATATGCAGTCAGAGGAGAAAAAAGAATAAAAAGTAGAAAGAAAGTTTATAAGAATGATGGGACAACATCAAAAGAGCAATTATTCAGGTTATTTAGTTAAAAAGGGAAATGAAAAAGACAAGAAGGTAGAAAGCTTATTCAGAGAAATAATAACATAAACCTTCCAAACCTAAAGATATAAATATCCAGGTACAGAAAGGTAAATGGTCACCAATCACTTTCAACCCATACAAGAATACACCTAGGCATTATAATCAAACTCTCAAAGGTCAAAGACAAAGAAACAATTCTGAAAGCAATGAGAAAAAAGAAGCAAATAATAGATAAGGGAGATCTAAAATGCCTGAAAACAGACTTCTCAGTAGAAACTGTACAGACCAGGAGAGGTGAAATGATATATTCAGAGTGCTGAAGAAAAAACTGCAAAGCAAGATTACTGTTTCCAGTAAAGTTATTCTTCAACAATGAAGGAGAGAGAAAGGTTTTCCAAGACAAACAAAACTGAGAGAATTTGTTGCTACCAAACTTGTCCTACAAGAAATGTTAACAAGAGTTCTTTAGGGCAAAAGAAAAGGATACTAATGTGATTGTTACACTAATATTGTAATTGTGGTGTGTAAATCAATTAAATCTTTACTAAGAAGACTAAGAGACAAAACTACTAAAAATAATAACCACAACAATTTATTAAGAGATGAGCAATATAAAAATATAAATTGTAATATCAAAAATTCAAAATGTGGGAGGAGAGTGAAATTAATATGTATAAGGTTTTATTTGATAGTTTGTTTCTCTTTGTTTTTGTGATCAAAGCTAAGTTGGAATCAGTTTTAAGTAACTTGTTATAACTACAGAGTTTTTGTAAGCTTCATGCTAACCACAAAGCAAAAACTTATAATAGATATACTGAAAATAAAAAGCAATGAATTAAAACATACTACCAGAGAAAATCACTTAACCATAAAGGTAGACAGTGAGAAAGGATGGAACTGTAGGTCACTGTTAAGCCAGCCACAGAAAGACAAATATTGCATGTTATCATTCATATATGGGAACTGAAAAAGTGGATCTCATGGAGCTAGAGATTAAAATGGTATTTACCATGGGATGTAAAGTAAAGGCAAGGGAGGTAGGAGGAATGAAAATAAGTTGGTTAAGGGATGAAAAAACATAGATAGATAGAAAGAATAGGTTCTAGTATTTGATAGTATAATAGGGAAATTAGAGTTAACAATAATTTATTGTATATTTCAAAGCAGCTAGAAGAGAAGATTTGTAATGCTCCCAACAGAAAGAAAAGATAAATGTTTGAAGTGATGGCTATCCCAATTATCCTGATTTGCTCGTTACACATTGTATGCAGGTATCAAAATACCATATGTACAACTATTGTATAGCAATTTAAAACCTTTTAAATCCAAAAATACTTTTCAAAAAAGAAGCCTGTAAGTCCTAATGACTGTGGAGTAACCATAACACTCCTGTACTGCCTATACACACATGAAAGAAAAATCAATTTCCATTTGGAAAAAAAGATACGTCATATAAATATGATCTTAAAAATTAGAAAAAGGTATAAAAAACCCAAACTAAGAAAATAAAAGCTAAAATTGATGAAATAGAAATTTTTTACATGCAAAAAGAATGCATCAACTGAAAAGCTATTCCTTTGAGAAGACCAGTAAAAACAACAAGCTTCATGAGCCTGATTATGGCAAAATTAAAATATGCCCACAAGAGAAATTATACATGATTAGGATTGAAAAAATATAACTATAAAAGAAATAAAAATATTTTTTAAAAACTGTAAGAGCCAGGTATGATGGCTCATACCTGTAATTCCAGCACGTTGGGAGGCCAAGGCAGGAGGATGGCTTGGGGCTAGGAGTTCAAGCAACCTGTATGCCACAGTGAGACACTGTCTCTACAAAAAAAAAATAAAATAACAACTAAAAAATTAACCAGGCATAGTGGCTCATGGCTGTAGACCTAGCTACTCAGGAGGCTGAGGCAGGATGATTGCCTGAGCCTAGGAGGTTGAGGATGCAGTGATTGTACTACTATACTCTAGGCTGCGTAATGGAGTAAGACTCTGTCTCAAAAAAAATTTATAAGAATATTATATGCAAATCTGTGAAACCAATTTGAAAACTAAGAAGAAATTGCTCATTTCTTAGCACATACAAATGTCTAAAATTGACCTAAAAAATAGAAAACATTAAAAGGCCAATTTCCATAGAATAGATTTGAAAGGTGATAAATGATAGCTGTCCAAAGATGTCTGTGTTCTAATCCCTGAATATGTTAATAAAGTATGTTATTTAACCCAGAAAAATGAACTTCACGGTTGTGATTATGTTAAGGTATTCTTAGACATAGGAAGAGTACCTTGCATAATCCAGGTGGCCCCAGTGATATAACCACAAGGGTCTTTGTAAGAGGGAATGTGGTAGGCTGAATGCCCCCCAAATATATCCAATTCTTGATCCTTGGATCCTGTGAATATTACTTTATTTGGCAAAGGGATTTTGCAGGTGTGATTAAATGAGTAATTTTTTAGAATAAAAGATTATCCTGTATTAGCTGGGTGGGCCTTAAATATAATCACAAGTGTGCTTGTAAGAAGGAGAAAGAGGGAGATATGATCATTGTAAAGGGTGATGTCATCATGGAAGCAGTGAGAGATTTGAAGATGCTATACTGCTACCTTTGAAAATGGAGGAAGGTGCCATGAGCCAAGTAATGCAAGTGGCCCCTAAATGCTGGAAAGGGCAAGGAAATAGATTCTCCTCCAGAGCCTTCAGAGGGAGTGCAGTCCTGCTGATACCTTGACTTTAGCCCAGTGAAGCTGATTTTGTACTTATGACCTCCAGAACTACAGGACAATAAATTTGTGTCATCTTAAGCCCTTAAATTTGTGGTAAGTTGTTATGGTAGAAATAGGAAACTAACACAGGTCAATATTGATCTACCATTAAAACAAGGTGCCAGGACTAAATGTTTCATAACAGTGTTCTAACTCTTAAATAACAGATAGTAATAATTTTATTTAAGTTCCTTCTTTTATTTTATGAAGTCAGCATAATCCTAATACCAAAGACAGATGGAGAAGATAAATGTAAAACTCTTAAATGAATCTAGATATAAAAATTCTAAATAAATAATTAACAAACAAAATCTAGATTTTAATAAAATGAAAAATATATATTATTACTAAGTTGTGTATATTTTAGGAATGCAAATGAAAATCTAAAATCAATCACAACATCACTCATTACAGCAGCAAATTAAGGAAGATAAACTACATAATTATATCAATACTTACTGAAAAGGTATTGCTAATATTCATCCAGCTCACCTAATAATATCTCAACGTAACATAGGAATAGGAGGAAATCAATGGAAAAAAAAATGAATGACAAGTACATGAAATATATAAGTTCCCATTTATTTAATATATATTTAAGTAGTTCCCAGTACCAGGCACACTCTGGTGACACAACAGTGAACATGATGGATACAATCTGTGCTCTGCAAAGCTTACAGTACAGTAAGAGTGACAGGAAATTTATTGGAGGCTTTGATGTGGAAGAAGGATATTGAAACCCATGAAAAAACACTAAGCTCAGTCAGGGCCATGCGACAATAGAATTCCTGCAGACAGTAACAATTAAATTGAGATCTGAAAAGTGAGAAAGACATATACAGATTAAAGGGAGGGCAGGTGGAGAAAATATTTCTGGAATAGAGAATAACACTTACAAAGGCCTGGATGGGAGAGAACCAAAGTAGGTTGAGTGTGGTGGAAGTACAGAGCAAGAGCTCAGGATGATGTGATACAAACTGCTGAGAAAGGCTCAGCCCAGATCAGAAAGGCTTTGGAAGCCAAATCTAGAAGCTTGCACTTTACCCTATATGCAATGTGAAGACGTGGGTGGGTGTTAAGCAGAAGAGTTGCACTGGTTCTTTTGTTTCCCATACCTCCAGATTCTCTGCCCTTTTCCTCTTCTGCCCTGGAAATCAGATCCCCATAGGGTCTGTTACCTACTCTCCCTTGCCTACTGGCTTCCAGATGGGCTCAGCCAATGCAGTACCTATTCCCTGGGCCCCTTTGCTTCATTGCTGCACCTCTGATAGTAAGTGTATCCCTCCTTGAAAACAGGTCCTGCCAGGCATCCCCTTTGCAGCCCCAACTTTAACTGAATATTTCTTATCTCTTCAGGCCTAAGGATGAATATGGCTTCCCCTGTTTCTAGTCTTTAATTCCACCCATACCTCCAAAGGTAGTGCTTTCATCAAAACTTTTCATTTGAACCATCTAAATTAAAGTCTATTTCCTTTCAGGACCTGACTGATACAGGCGTGATTAGGTCATATTTGTGTTTTACAACAATCCCTCTGGCTGCTTTATGGAAAACAGATTGGAGAATGGCAAAGACTGGCTCCAAGGAGACCAGTGAGGAGGCGGCTATTATTCCGGAGGTAAGAGAGAATGGTGGCCTGGGCTCAGGTGGCAGAACTGGGGTTCAGGAGTGAGGAGTCTAACTCCTGACTAAAATCACATATGTGTGTGTGTGTGTGCAAGGATAAGTAGGAAGGTTACATTTTGCTGAAACCTTGTGTTAAATATGGCTAACAGCACATGTTCTAAGTCAGCCTGACTGGCTTCAACTCTTATAACCCCTCTGACAGGAAGGAGCCAATGTAGCTCCTGATAACCACTATTCTACTCTATTTCTATGATTCTATGAGTAGAATACTGGTTTCTTCCACCTCACTGGGTTGCTATGAGTTAATGAGATAATAAATGTCAAGTGTAGATGCTAGCCCATTACATGCACTCAATAGCTCTTCCTTATTATCAAATCACACCTAAGGCAGGACAATTAAGGCTTTGCCCTAGGGAAGTGAGACTTTAAGGATGCCAAAAATTTAACAAATTTAAAAGTTCAGTTTTCCACATGCTTTTCTGTCTTGGGAAATAGCTACCTTGTCATTTCCACTCCACCACTGGCTAGATTTCTTTGGACCCAGAGCAAGCCCTCTTGACATCAGGATGTCAAAAACTCAACTATAACGATAGTGATTTTAGTTTGGGTACCTTTTTGGACATTATGCAACCATTTCCTCTCCACTACATGTAATATAGCACCACTAATTTGCAGATATGTTCCTTTCGGTTTGTCAGTATTACTATTAGGGCTAGTTCTCTTATCTCCTGTGGTTGGACTTGGAAGGCCAAAGGAGTTTTGAGAAGGCAATTATTTTTTGTGGGAGCCATTCTACAATTCAGGAAAATTGCCCCATGGTGAGTGAATCAATGTGTCTTAATGAATGTTATCTATTTGAAGGCTAAAGTATTTAATATGGGTCCTAATAGCATTATCTGAAGTAGACACTGTTATTAACCTGTTTCACAGATGAGAAAATGTTTCAGCAAAAAAACATTGGGGGCAAAAAAACTTTGTGGGGAGCTCTGCCTCTTGACTCAGAGAGATTTTTTTCACATAACCTCATCTCCGTACTCAGGGAGATGTGATAGACGAAATCTTGACAGGGAATCAGGGGATCTGGGTTGTAGCCCAGCTCTGTGCCTAACAACTGTGTGTGTGTGTGTGTGTGTGTGTGTGTGTGTGTGTGTGTGTAATCTCCATATTTCCTCATCAGATCTTTTAAGTGAAAGTTACTGTAATTCTTTCAAAATAAAGAAGAAATTTTTAATAAAATCAACAAAAAAAGTTAACTTTATGTGCACTCATGCACACACATACACACACACCCACAAACACAGTTTTATTCAATCTTATTCAATTGTGTAAGCTGCATTCCTCAATCAACATAGTTCTGTGTTAATAAGTTTTTCATGACTCCATTATATTCCACATTATGAATGTATCATAATTCATTAATCCAATTATCTGTTAATAAAGAACAGTGCTTATTATGAGTTGTAGATATCTTATATATACAAACCTGCTTAGTGTTCACAACAATCCTATGAAGTAGGTACTATTATTATCCACATTTTCTATATAGGGAAATTAAGGCACAGAGAACGTAAGCAACTTGGCCAAGGTCAGATACTTTATATGTGGTAGAGGTAGGCTCCAGAGTCTGCTTTTGATGATTATGCAAAATTACTTCTCTGAAATTGGGGTTAAATTGATTAGTAGCTAATTGTGAGCAAGGACAAGGTTACATTTTGCTGAGACCTTGTGTTAAATATGGCTAAGAGCACATATTCTAAGTCAGCCTGTTTGGCTTCAACTCTCACTTTTGCTACTTATCAGTCCTATAGCTTTGGCTACACTTCCTAAATCTCCCTTTTTTCATTAAGGTCTCGCTATGTAGGTCTTGCTATGTTGTCCAAGTTGTTTAGGTCCATACAGAACCACTACATTTCTGCCACAATAGATTCAATGGATCAAATTACTTAGTTTTCTCATCCTTGTCCACCTTCAGAAGATCTTTTTGGTTAACCCTTTTGCCAAGGAAACTAAAAAAATAAATTTGAAAAGTTTCTTTTGGTAATGCCAAAATATTTGTTGAACAGATTGTAAGGCCACTTGAATCACATTTGCTCACTCCTGGGCTCAAGTGATCCTGAATAAGAGGTGTTTTAAAGCTGGAGTTACTTTGACAACAAGCATACCTCGCTGACCACTCAGCTGTGTCTTGTCTTGCCTTTGCTGAATTCCACTTATTGTAGCACACTATTATTATGAAAGATGGAAACGAGTTTTCGCATGTGAAAAATGTCTATCAGAGGACAGGAAAACTTTAGTAAAAGTTGGAAGGGAGTTAACACCTGTGGCTTGAGAATACGCACAGAAAACTGGAGACTCTCAGTGGGATCTATGATTTGAGAGAAAGGCACCTGCCTAAACATTTCTATGTTCACAAATAGGGAGATTCGTGACCATCTTGGAACACATTCATGTCGTGTGTTGAAGTTCTATTGTTTTGAACCATGATTTCTTAATAGTTAATTACCCTCAAACTCAGATCAAAACTGATTAAGTTACTCATTAACAGTATGTGATCACTTCCCAAATGTGTCTTTTTCACTTAGTTTACATAAAAGAATGTGATAAAATTCTGCCTTCCAAGCAGTTTTGACCTGGTAACTCACATTCTTGTTCTTGACAAAGAAAAATACCTGCCTGTGCATGTGATTTATTGTCTCACTGAAGCCTACCCTGGCAATAATTGAAATAATATTCTTTTCACATCACTCGAAGACTGATAGAGACAGGTCCAAGTGGCAGGATATTTCCAGGTCTATTTCAGTCAAGTTCTTACCAATATAAGGTTACACAACAATGAAAAATACCTTTTACTTTCTGCATCTCTTTATAGGTAGCATACACCAGCTTTAGTATTCTGAGTTTAGAGATACTTCGTTTTAAACAAAGATGTAAAAAAAGATTTGAGTAAATATATAAAAATATGTATTCTTAAACGGAAAGCTCATTTTAAAAACTTGAGTATCTGAGTAATTCATAGTTTGCCACACTTCCAGTTGAAATTCACACAATCAGGATTTAGAAATGGTCAAATATTCCCTGGTTATGTTTCACCTGGGAAATTAACAAGTAAGATTACTATAAAATGTTTGGAAAAAATAATTAAGATGAAAAAGGGACACTTTCTCAGCTGGGTATTAATGGATCACAACCTAAGGAAGTACAAAGCCTGTATTAACAAGAATTAATGGACAAACTAATGGGAAAAACATAGGCCAAACACGGTGGCTCATGCCTGTAATCTCAGCACTTTGGGAGGCCAAGGAGGGAGGATTGCTTGAGGCCAGGAGTTTGAGACTAGTCTGGGCAACATAGCAAGACACTGTCTGTGAAAGATGAAAGCAAGCAAGCAAGAAAGGAAGAAAGAAGAAAGAAAGAAAGAAAGAAAGAAAGAAAGAAAGAAAGAAAGAAAGAAAGAAAGAAAGAAAGAAAGAAAGAAAGAAAGCTGGGCATAGAAGAGTGAGCCTGTCATCTTAGTTACTCAAGAGGCTGAGGCAGGAGGACCACTTGAGTCCAAGAGTTTTAGGCTGTAGCAAGCTACGATTGTATCACTGTACTCCAGCCTGAGAGACAGAGTAAGGCCCTGTCTCTAAGGAAAGGGCGAGGGCCAAGGGAGTGGGATGCCTGCAGAATAAATGACTCTGAAACCATTTCTAATAATACAAGAATTTCATGTTAAGAAAGGAAACTCACAAACCAACTAGAGTTGGATTATGCAGCAGATGGTGATTTCATGCGCCAATTTTTATGAAGACCAATCTGTCTTTTTGTTGTTGTTGCCTGTGTTTTTGTTATCATAGTCAAGAAATCATTGCCAAGTCCAATGTTGTGAAGTTTTTCCCTATATTTTCTTCTAAGGGTTTTATTGTTTTAAGTCTTACATTTAGATCTTTAATCCATTTTGAGGTAATTTTTGTATATAATTAGATAAGGCTTCAACTTTATTCTTTGACATGTGGATATCTAGTTTTTCCAACACCATTTGTTGAAAAGACTATTCTTTCCCCCATTGAATGGTCTTGGCTTCCTTGTCAAAAATTATTTAACCATACATATGTGAGTTTATTCTGGGGCTCCAAATCCTAGTTCTTTGATCTGTATGTCTGAAATTATCCCTTTATGGCACTGCCTTTATTCCTGTACCATACTTTTTCAATGACTATAACTTTGTAGTAAATTTTAAAATTAGGAAGTGTGAGTCTTCCAGCTTTCTTCTTTCTTGAGATTGTTTTTGGCTATTCAGGATCCCTTGAAATTCCATATGAATTTTAGCATAGGTTTTTCTACAGAAAAAAATCACTGGAATTTTGCTAGGGGTTGCACTGAATCTGTAGATCTCTTTCTATAGTATTGACATTTTAACAATATTGTCTTCTAATGCACAAACATGAAATTTGTTTCAATTTCTTTATATCTTAATTTCTTTCAGCAATGTTTTATAGTTTTTATTGTTCAAGTCTTTCACTTATTTAGTTAATTCTTAAGTATTTTCTTTATTTTGATGCTATTATAAACAATTTTAATAATTTCTTTTTCATATTGTTCATTTTTAGTGTATAGAAATAAAACTAATTTTTGTGTGTTGATTTGTATTCTACTGAATTTATTTATTACTTCCAACAGTTTTTTGTAGAATCTTTAGGGTTTTCTACATATAAAATCATATCATCTGCAAACAGAGATAATTTTACTTCTTTCTTTTCAATTTGGATACCTTTTACCTCTTCTACTTTCCTAATTTCTCTAGCTAGAACATCTAGTACTATGTTGAATAGAAGCAGAAAAAGCAGACATCTTTTCTTGTTCCTGATCTTGGAGGAAAAGCTTTCAGTCTTTCACCATTGAGTATAATGCTGCCATGAAAATTTTATAAATGCTCTTTATCATGTTGAGGAAGTTCTCTTCTATTCCTAGTTTGTTGAGTGTTTTTATCATAAAAGGGTGTAGAATTTTGTCATATGCTTTTTCTGCATCAATTGAGATAATCGTATGGTTGTTTCTCTTCATTATGTTAATGTGGTATATTTTGTTAATCAGTTTTCATACATTGAAACATCCTTGCATTGCAGGAATAAATATCACTTGGTAATAGTGTATAGTCCTATTAATATGCTGCTGAATTAATTTTGTTAATATTTTGTCAAGGATTTTTATATCAATAGTCATAAAAGATATTCTTTTAAAAGATTAAAAGGATTTTTAAAAAATTCATGACAAAATATTAGCAAAATGAATTTTATGACATAATGATCTTTTTTTGTAGTGTCTTTGTCTCGCTTTGGTATCAGGATAATGTTGGCCTTATAGAATGAGATAGGAAGTATTTCCTCTATAATTTTGGGGGGATAGTTTGAGAAGGTTTGGTATTTTCCTTTAAGTGTTTGGTGGAATTCATCAACAAAGTCATCAGATTCAGGGCCTTTCCTTGTCAGAATATTTTTTCATCACTAATTTGATCTTTTTTTACTAGTTATAGGTCCATTCAGATTGATTATTTCTCTGTGATTTAGTTTGGTAGGCTTGTGTTTCAAGGAATTTGTCCATTTCTTCTAGGTTATTCAATTTGTCAATATATGATTGTTCTTAGCACTCTTTTATAATCCTTTCTATTTCTGTAGAATAAACAGTAATGTACCCACTTTTATTTCTGATTTTAGTAATTTGAATGTTCTCTTTTTTCTTCAACCTAGATAAACATTTGTCAATTTTCTTAATCTTATCAAAGAACCAACTCTTGGTTTTATTGATTTTCTCTTGATTTCTATGCTCTAATTTATTATTTCCTTCTTTCTGCTATCTTTGACTTTAGTTTGTTCTTCTTTTTCTTTCTTTCTCTCCTTCCCTCCTTCCTTCCTTCCCCCCTTCCCCCTTCCCCTCTTCCCACCTCTTCCTTCCTTCCTTCCCTTCTTCCTTCCTTCCCTCCTTTCCAACAGGATCTCACTCTGTCACCTAGGCTGAAGTGCAGTAGTGCAATCACAGCTCACTGCAGCCTTGGCCTCCCAGACTAAAGCAATTCCCCCACCTCAGCCTCCTGAGTACTGAGACCACAGGCGTGTGCAACCATGCCTGGATAATATTTGTATTTTTTTCTAGAGATCGAATTTCACTATTTTTCCCAGGCTGGTCTTGAACTCCTGGGCTCATGTGATCTGCCTGCCTTGGCCTCCCAAAGTGCTGGGACTATAGGCATGAGCAACCACACCCAGCCTGTTCTTATTCTAAACTTGTAAAGTTAGGATGTTGATTTGACAGTTTTCTTGTTTTTTAATGTAAGCATTTATAGCTATAAATGTCCACCCACAGACTGCTTTTGCTTTGTCCCATAAGATTTAGCATGTTATGTTTTCATTTTTATTTGTCTTTAAGTATTTTCTAATTTCCCCTGTGATTTTTACTTTGACCCATTGGTTGTTTGTTGTTTAGTTTCCACAAATTTATGCATTTTCCATTTCACTTCTGTTATTAATTTCTAACTTAATGTCATTTGGTCAGAGAAGATACTTTGTATGATATCCACATTTTAAAATCTATTGAGACTGAATTCGTGGCCTAACATATGATGTATCCTGCAGAATGTCCCATGTGCACTTGAGAAAATTGTGTATGCTGTGGTGGTTGTATAGAGGGTTCTGTATATACTTGTTAGTCTTGTTGTTTTATTGCATTGTTTAAGTCCTCTATTTCCTTGCTTATTTTCTGTCTGGTTGTTCTAACCATTATTGAGAGTTAGGTATTGAAGTCTCCAACTATTGTTATAGAACTATCTCTTTTTCCCTTTCATTCTGTAAGCTTTTGCTTTATATGTTTTGATGGTCTGTTCTTAGGGGGATAAATATCTATAACTGAATATCTTCTTGCTGTATTGGGTCTTTTACTAATGTATAATGTTCTTCTTTGTCCACTATAACCTCATAAGTTTATTTTGGCTGGGGCCTGTGGTCCATGCCTGTGCTCCTAGCATTTTGGGAGCCTGAGGCAGGTAGATCACTTGAGCCCAGGAGTTCTACTAGCCTGATAACATGGTGAAACACCATCTTTACTAAAAATACAACAGTTAGCAGGGTGTGGTGGCACTCACTTGTAATCCCAGATACTTGGGAGGCTGAGGTAGGAGGATTGCTTGAGCCTGGCAGGTCAAGGCTAGAGTGAGTGAAGATTGTGCCACTGTACTCCAACCTGGGTGACAGGGTGAGACCCTGTTAAGAAAAAAAGTCTATTTTGTCTGATATTATTATAGCTATTCCTGCTGTGTTTTGGTTACTATTTGCATGGAATATTTTTTCCATCCTTCCACTTTTAATCTGTTTGTATCTTTGGATCTAAAGTGAGTCTTTTGTAAACAGTAAACAGTCAGATCATGTATTTATTCATTCTGCTAATCCCTGCCTTTTGATGGTAGGGTTTAATCCATTTACATTTAAAGTATATACTGATAAGGATAAACTAAATTTTTTTCATTTTGCTATTTGTTTTTTATGCCTTATAGCTTATTTGCCTCTCATTTCCCACATTAACTGACAATCTTCTTTCATGTTTAGTTGATTTTTTATAGTAAAATTTTAAAATTTCTTTCCATTTCCTTTTGTATACATTCTTTAGCTATTTTCTTTATGGTTAGCATGGGGATTACACTTAACATCCTAAAGTTATAACACTCTAATTTGAATTTATACCATCTTTTTTTTAAGAGATGGGGTCTCGCTATGTTGCTCAGGCTGTAGTGCAGTGGCTATTCACAGGCGAGATTCCACTACTGATAAGCCCAGGAGTTTTGACCTCCTCCATTTCTGACCTGGGCCGGTTTACCCCTTCTTAGGCAACCTGGTGGTCCCCCACTCCCAGGAGGTCATCATATTGATGCTGAACTTAGTGCAGACACCCAATTGGCATAGTGCATTACAGCCCAGAACTCCTGGACTCAAGCGATCCTCCAGCCTCAGCCTCCCGAGTAGCTGGGACTACAGGCAATGCCACTGTGCCTGGCTGAATTTATACCATCTTAACTTCAATAATATACAAAACTGTGCTCCTTTACAATTCTGTCCCTACCTCTTTTACTTGTTAATGTCATAAAATTACATCTTTTTTACATTTTGTTCCCCGAAACATAAAGTAGTAATTTATTTACATGCATTAGTCTCTTAAATTATGTAGAAAATTGGCCAGACATGGTGGCTTATGCCTGTAATCCCACTACTTTGGGAGGCTGAGGCAGGTGGATCACCTGAGGTTGTGAGTTTGAGACCAGCCTGGCCAAATGGTGAAACACTGTCTCTACTAAAAACACAAAAATTAGCTGGGCATGGTTGTGGGCACTTGTAATCACAGCTACCTGGGAGACTGAGGCATGAGAATTTCTTAAACCCAGGAGATGGAGGTTGCAGTGAGCCGAGACTGCGCCATTGCATTCCAGCCTGGGCAACACTGCAAGACTGTCTCCAAAAAAAAAATGGAGAAAATAAATGTGGGGCAGTTTGCTTTAAAAGTAAACAGGGCTTCTTAAATTAACCTGTCTTGGGGTGGTCTTGTGATTCATGGCAACTTCTTGCTCCTGTGTAAAGAATCTTATCTGAGTTTCTCAAATTATTGATGTATAATGATTAATTTAAAACCTACTGACGTCAAAAAGCCTGCTGATTTGTTTCTGAATCATAACGTTTTGCTGATTTGTTTGTGAATCATGAAGTTTCACTGATTGTCTTGCACGTAGACATTTTAGCCTGTATGTTGTACTTTGCAGCCAACCTTTGTATTGTATCCTGCAATGAAAAATGACAACTTCACTATGAGGAGTCCTTCTTTCTTCTCCTAAACTTATTTATAAAAGTCTTCCAACCTTTAACAGGTTCTGGAACACTCCCAATTTTTTTTATGTGTCTTCCCAGGTTGATCCTCACCTTTGGCTTCCAATAAACCTTTATCAAATTATTTCTGCCTCAACAACCTTAATTTGAGTCAATAGGAGTTACAAGCCAAAGTTACAATAATACTAGCTTTTAAACGAATAGTTTTTAATGTACAAATCTCAAACCATGTATAAAACAAAAAGTGGAGTTACAAACCATTGTTACAATACTAGCTTCTATAATTGTCCATGTATTTATCTTTGCTGAGATTTTTATTTCTTCATATAGCTTTGAGTTACTGTCTAGCGTTCTTTTATTTCACCTTGCAAGACGTAAGCATTTCTTGCAGGGCAGGTTTAGTAGTGAACTCACTCAGCTTTTGTTAATCTGGGAATATTTTAATTGTGTCCTCAGTTTTGAAGAAGAGTTTTGCCAGATTAGAGATTCTCGATTGACAGGTTGTTTTCTTTTTGTTTTGTTTTGTTGCACTTTGAATTTATCAGTCCACTGGCTTCTGTTTTCCAAAGTTTCTGATGAGAAATCTGATGGTATTCTTATTGAGGATCTCTTGTACGTGACAAATCACTCATCTCTTGCCACTTCCAAGATTCTGTTTTTGTCTTTGGTTTTCAAAAGTTTGATTGTAATGTGTTTTTGTGTGAGTCTCTTTGAATTCTTCTTATTTGGAGTTTGTTGAGTTTCTCATATATTTGTGTTCATGTGTATTATCACATTTGTGAAGCTTTTAGCCATTATTTTTAAAAATATTCTTTCTGTCCCACTGCTTCATCTTCAGAGACTCCCAAAATGCATATATGGATCCTCTTGATGGTGTCCTACAGCTGCTCTAGGTTTGAATCCCCTGGAAGTCACCTCAGGTGGAAGGGAGGGGCTTGCAAAAAGGGTAGAAGTGAAACAATAGCTTTTCACTTCTTTGTTGGTACCACTATGATCAGAAACAATGATTGGCAATCCAAACACAGATCCAACACAGTAGTATTTGGAGGACAGGATCCTTTTTGTTCATTCTGGCTGCTGCAAGCTGCTACAGGAACTCACAAAATGACCCCAGAAGCAAGATCTAAGATTTAAAAGAAAGCAGAGCTACTGGAGACCATGAAGGGAGATAATTTGAGAGACAAAGCTGAACAAAGGAGGATGGTAGGAAAAAAACATGAAAAGAATATGATGACATTATGAAACCAATGAATTATGTATACACGGAGAAACCCGATACTGAAAGTTCTTTTGTAAAATGATTTTTCCCATTCAGAGAGAGCAAGAGCGAGAGCGAGAGAGAGCGCGCACATGTGTGCATGATTCAAGAAAGAATAAAGTGTATCAAATTCTGTGGAGTGGTCAAGTAGGATAAGAAGGGAAGAGTCCTATAGTTTTGACCTTTGGAAGTTCATTGATGATCATAGCAAGAGCAGTTCAGTGTTTTATGAGACTTGGCTGCACTCCCTTACCCTTGGAATTTAGGAGGAGACATACTTCAGGAGTTGTTATTAAAAGGATATCTGTGTAAGTTGGTCTGAGTAAATTTCCTTTGCTCACAACCAAAGAAATTTCGAATATGAAGTGATACTTTTTGGAAATGTTAAAACAGGTTGAGTTGACAAGACTTAGTGAAATAATTGCCATAAACCATACAGAAAGATAGAGGTTGTAATTGGCTCCTTTCACTTAGAATTGTTAAAAGGTTTGTTCATGTTGTAGCATGTATCAGTACTCTATTCCTTTTTGTAGCTGAATAACATTTCATTATATGAATATGCTACATTTTGTTTATCCGTTTATCAGTTGGTGGACATTTGAGTTATGGTTAATTTTATGGATCAACTTGACTAGGGTAAGTGTTGCCCAGATAGCGGGCAAAACATTATTTTTGTGTATGCCTATCAGAATATTCCCAGAAAAGATTAGCATTTGAATCAGTTGGTTGAGTAAAGAAGATCACCCTCATCAATGTAGGCAGACATCATTCAATTTATTAAGGGCCCATATAGAACAAAAAGGCAGAAGAAAGGAAAATTTATTTTGTCTCTGTTTGAGATGGGACATCTTTCTCCTCCTGCCAAGATTAGCAATCATGGTTCTTGGGCTGTCAGACTCAGACTGAATTATACCATCAGCTTCCCTGGTTCTCCACCTTGCAGATAGAAGATTGTGGGACATATTGACCTCCATAAATCCAATTTCTATAATAAATAATTCTTATTATTGTTTAATTATATTTTATTATTTAGTTATAATTATTTTATATATGTATACATCTATATAGATGTATATATATCTTCTATTGGTTCTGTCTCTCTGGAAAACTGACATAGATTTTGGCATCAAGAATTGTTCTAGAGGATAAAAATTTTAAGGCTGAATTTTCTGAATTAGCTCTGTTATTTCTGGAATTGGCTCTCTAATTTGATTAGTTTTAAAGACATTAGTGACTCTATTTCCAGTAGTAAAGAAAGCACTGGTAGTCCATGATGTTACCTGCTTATAGAGATACATAAAATATCTGCATTGAATACACCTAATCAACTACTTACAGAATGCAATGAGCTAAGTAACTTTATATGTGATATACTTTTAGACTTTTTTTGTTTTTTTTTTTTGTATTTTTAGTAAAGACAGGGTTTCTCCATGTTGGCCAGGCTGGTCTTGAACTCCTGACCTCAGGTGATCTACCCTCCTTGGCCTCCCAAAGTTCTGGGATTAAAGGCGTGAGCCTTTGCACCTGGCTGACATATTTTTTTAACCAGGGAACATAATGACATTGGTTTCTTGCTCCTGATGTTGCTGGATAAAGCAGCGAAAGGAAAGGATGAGCCTAGAGATTTGAACTTCTAGTTTAAGCACTGCAAAAATGACTTAAGAGTCTGTAGGTATATGCTCAAAGAGAGCCTTATCTCCTATAGCCACAGGGTTGAAATTGTTGAAAAGTCAAATGCAGAACCTCATCCTATGATTGGCTGAATTACAATGCGAGTTGGACTCCCAGCCTCACAGGGTATCTATCTACTGTTAAAGTAGGGGCATTGATTGGGAAAAAATAGTATCCTATGAGTTGGGATGGGGACATATTGGAAGATCTTGATGAAGCTGGGGACTTAGACTCTTAAATTGTGATGTGTCTTTTTTGCTGGTGAAAGAGGTCTCCTCACTCCAAGCAGAAGTGGCCTCTCCAACCCCAGTGGTATCTGCTTTCCACCAATTTTTCCACCACCATCTGAGGTGATTAACACAGCATTGCCTGAGAAAATAGTAATGGCGTCTCCTGAGGCAGTTGCCATGTAAGACAACACTGTTTCTCCTCAGGATCCATCCCATCATCTTCTTTGATTCTAGAACTATAATTTGACTCAAGTCTCAGCAGGTACCTAAGGTTGAAGTACAAAGTGTGACCCATGAGGAGTTGTACTACACTCCAAAAAAAAAAAATGATTAATACTTGAGTTTTCTAATTTATACCAGCAGAAATCTTGGGAAGATGTGTGGGAGTGGATATTAACCATGTGGGATAATGGTGAAAGGAATATAAACTTGGATCATGCAGAATTTATTGATATGAACTCACTAAGCAGAGATTCTGCATGTACTGTTGCAGTTTGGGGAGTTGGAAAGGGCTCTAATTGTTTTGTTAGGTGGTTGGCTAAACTATGAGAAAATTGGAAATGCCTGATCCCCCTTGTTTTAATGTAGAGGAAGGGATTCAATGGCTTCGAGTGTCTTAGTCTGTTTGCTGTTGCTATAATAGAATGCCACAGACTAGATGATTATAAAGAAATGAAGTTTATTTAGCTCAAAGTTCTGGAGGCAGAAAGTTCAACAACATGGCTCTAGCATCTGTTGAGAATTTTGGTGCTGTGTCCTAACGTGGTAGAGGCCATCACATGGCAAAAGGTCAAGAGTATGCCAGGTCAGATTTCTCTTCCTCTACTACAAAGCCACCAGTCTTGTCATGGAAGTTTCATTCTAAAGATCTTAACTAATCCTAATTAATGACCTTAACTAATCCTATAGGCCCCACCTCCAAAAATCATCAACATATGAATTTGGGGGTTAAGTTTCCAACTCATGCAATCAGAGGGATTCTCCCTCAAGGCTATCCCTAGAAACTAGAGTCTTTCTTCCCCAAACTGAATCATAGAAACCAGAACTCTGTTTCCTGAAAGCCAGCCATAAGCCCCACCTTTCTGTCCATAAAGAAATTATCCAACCTACCTTGTTTGATAGTAAGTCATAAGGCCCCCATTCCAGAAAGGAATGTTCCTCCCATATCCTGGAGGAACAAATGTTCCACATAGAGGCCAAGAATCTAACTACACAGGTCTTTCTGGTTTTCCCCACTCAGACTATTACTATTAGATAATATCCTTTTTGTCCAATCACATTCTACATAGCTGTTCAGGCTTCAGTCATGTCTCTCTAATGAAATCTCCATAAAATGACCAAGAAGATTGAGTTTGGGGAGCTTCCAGATAGCTGGACACCTGGAGGTTCCTGGAGGGTTGCACACCAAAAGAGCACGTGGAAGCTCTGTGCCCCTTCTCCAACACCTTGTCACTGAGCAGCTCACAGAACTCAAGTGCTTCCTTGAGGAAATTTCTAGGGGTCCTGTGGTTGCATTGCTTCAGAACTCAAGTGTTTCTTTGAGTTCTGTGAGCTGCTTTAGCAAAATAACCCCAAAAAGAGGTTATGGGAACACCAACTTGAAGCCAGATGATCAGAAGTTCCAGAGGCCTGGACTTATAACTGGTGGCTGAAGGGAAAACAGTTTCAGAGACCGACCCCTTAAGCTTGTGGTTTCTGAGGTTATCTCTAGGTAGAAAGCATCAAAACTGAATTGAATTGGAAGACTCCTAGTTGGTACAGAATTGCTTGCTTGCTTTTTGGTGGGGAGAAATCCCCACACATTTGGTCACAGAAGACTGCTGTGTTGATTGTAGCTGTGGTGTGAGAACAGAGGCAAAAACAGTTTTGTGGGTTGTTGTTTTTTTGTTTTGTTGTGTTTTTCCTAACAGAGGGCTTTGGAGGTCAGGTGATTAATGGCATTGTAGCTCAGGTCCATTTCATAGTGGATCTAGTGGGTCCCTGAGATCATACAGGTTATTTTCCCAGTTCCAGATGCATAATTGGAATAGACATATTTAGCAGCTGGAAGAATCCCCATATTGGTTACGTGACCTAAACAGTGAGAGCTATTTTGGTGGAAAGGGCAATTGGAGGCCACGAGAGCTGCTTCTACCTAGGAAAATAGTAAACCAAAAGCAATACTGCATCCCTGTAGAAACTGCAGAGATTAGTGTGTGAAGCGTTGAAGCATGGAGAGGTAGTAATTCAAACCACATCCCCATTTACCTCTCCTATTTGGCCTGTGCAGGAGACAGATAGATTTCGGAGAATGTCAATGGATATCATAATCTCAACCAGGTGATGATGCCAATTCCAGCTGCTGTACCAGATTTGGTTTTGTTGCTCCATCAAATTAACACATCTTCTGATTCTTTGCATATAGCTATTGATCTTACAGACAGCCTTTTCTTCATGCCTGTCCATAAGGCCTACCAGAGCAATTTGCCCTCAGCTGGCAAGACCAGCATTGTGCTTTCAGTGTCCTATCACAGGGGAGTAACAACTCTCCAGCTCTATGTCATAATTTACTTCTCAGGGATCTTGATCATCTTTCCTTTCTATGAGGGTTAATACTGATCCATTACAGTGATGATATTATACTGATTGGCCTTAGTGAGCAAAAATAGCAACTACTCTAGACTAGTAAGATATTAGCATGTCAGAGTGTGGGAAATAAATCCAACTAAAACTCAGGGGGCCTTCTTCCTTAGTGAAATTTCTAGGGGTTCTGTGGTATGGGACAAGGTGAAAAATAAATTGTTGCAGATGGTCCTTCCTATAGCCAAGAGAGACACAATGCCTACTGGATCTATCTAGATCTTGGAGGTAATGTATCTTTCATTTGGGTGTGTTCCCCAGTCTCTTTTTCAAGTGACCAAAAAGCTACTAGTTTTATTAGGGCCCAAAACGAGAGAAGGCTCCACAACAGGTCCAGGCTGCTGTGCAGGCTACTCTGCCACTTGGGACATATGATCCAGCATATCTAATGGTGCTTGAAGTGGCACTGGCAGATAGGGATGCTGTTTAGAGCCTTTGCCAAGCCCCTATAAGTGAATCACAGCACAAGCCTTTAGCATTTTTGAGGCAGGGCCCTGCCATCACCACAGATAATGAGAGAGACAGCTCTTTGCCTCTTACTGGGCCTTAGTAAAAATCAACACTTGACCACAGACTACCAAGTTACCATGTGACTGTAGTGGTTTATCATAAACTGGGTGTTATCTGATTCATTGAGCCATAAAGTTGGGCATAGCATGCACAGCAACACTCCATTATCAAATGGAAGTGGCATATACATGATTGGGCCTGAGCAGACCCTCAAAGCACAAGTAAATTACATGAAGAGGTGGGCATGAGGGTATAGACAAAACAATATTGACCATGAACTGAAAACTATTGAACATGAGATGAGTAATAGGTTCATGATATTTTTCTGTTTTTGTATGTGTTTGACACCTTTCATAAGAGGTTAAGAAAGATAAAATTATTTTTGGTATTCTTTTTAACTTATAAAAGTATTTTTAAAATAAATCAATATATTTCAATGTTGTAACTTGATAGCCCAATGCTATATCAAGGTAGCAAAAGTGAAGATATCTGGTATTTTCATATAAACACTATGAATGACAGTACACTTGCATTCAGCTTTGCGAAATTATCCTCAGTTCCATGAAGATTCGTTAACAGTTGTAACACCTTTCAAACAGTAAAGATGTACGTGTATTGAAAGAGTAGACAATGAAAGCCTTTTAACTGAGCTGTGTATCTTTGCTATTCTTGACCCTTTGTATCGTTATATAAAGTTTAGAATTAGTTACTACATTCTCTTTCTCCACACCCACAAAAAATATAATTGATTTTTAAAATCAGGATTGTATTTAGTCTACAGGTTGATTTTGGGAGGAAGTAATGACCTTAGAGTATTTAAATCCACTTGCCCTTCTGCCTTTTATGACAACTGCTGACACATATAAATTATATATATATTAAATTCTATGTTTACATTTACACAGTGTATATGCCCTAAAACTTTATTGGTGCTGTTTCATACAATCAAAATTCATTTAGATTAATTTAGTTACCCTCTAAGTTATTTTTTATTCTTTTTGCATGTGTCTGCATCTATCTGGATTCATTTTTTTTTTTTCTGTTTGAAGAATTCTATAACTTTCTTGAGTGGTAACAAATTCTCACAGTTTTCATTTGTCTGAAAATAATTATTTGGCCTTCCTTTTGGAAGGCTATGCTCTCTGAACATAGAATTTTTAGGGTGGCAGTTATTCTTTTCCAGTACAGTAAAGATATCTTTCCATTATCTACTGACTTCTTTCTACCGAGATGTCATGTGTTAGTTCATTTGCTCAGTGAAAGAAACATACCTTTTTTTTTCTCTGACTGCTTTTAAGACATTCTCTTCTATTAATCATGCCTTTTAATTTTTTCATGTTTCTGATCCTCTGATGTGTACGGTCTTGGCTGTCCTGGAGAGGCTGGCCCTTCAGGGGCCAGCCAATTGCTAGAGATAGTTAAAGACTCACCTGGGAGTGCACCTTTCAAATGCAAACCAGCCAATCCAGAGCCCATATCCAAACCATCTCCTTTATCTGGCTCTCACACATCAAGCTACTTATCTATCCCCTGCCCTAATAATGTCAGGACCAGGTGCCAGAAAACTTGAGACAATTCCTATACTCCCATTGAAGAGCCCATTGAAGTTATTCAAACTAGCCAATCCTAAGCCTTCTTACCCTTTGCCCATTGTTTCCCATGGAAACCACTACAACAGAGGCTCTTGCCCATTTTTCACTCATTCCTTCTGCCTCCTGACTGTGGTACTATCCATGTGGCTGTATGGGGTCTGGCATGTTCCCTCCTCCTGGTAACTGCAATGGACTGAATGTTTATGTCCTCCAAAATTCATATGTTAAAATTCTAACCCTCAGAGTATTCGAAGGTGGGTCCTTTGGGAGGCGATTAGTTGATTAGCTAAAGCCCTCATGAATGGGATTGGGCCCATATGAAAAAAGACCCCAAAGAGATCCCTTGCCCTCTCTGTTGTCTGGAACAAAGGACCATTGTCTTGGAATCAGGCCCTCACCAGATGCCAATTCTACCAGTACCTTGATCTTGGACTTCCCAGCCTCCAGAATTGTGATAAATAAACTACTGTTGTTTATAAGCTACCTAGTCTACAGTATTTTGTTATAGCAGACTGAATGTACTAAGACATTAACTGTGAATAACAAACTTTTTTCAGTGATAATCATCTACTGATACTGGCCTTACCCCACCTGAAGGGGTAAGATCTTTACCCCTTAATTTTTGTATCTGTTTTCCCTGTCTCTGTCCATGAGTTGGCAATTGGGAATAGTGGGAAAACAGTATGATGAATTATAAAAGTTTTTCTTCTGTGGATTGGCCTGGCTTTAACATGACCAGCATTCTTGAACTCAATATGAAAAGACTCTTATTTACCTGCCAAAGGGATTAAAATTTATATTTGTTCTTGAATGGCATATTGATTCAATAATTGCCAAGTACAGCCACAAGTTGTGAAAGCAGAAAATGCCTTGCCTGCCATAGCATACACAATTTGTACATTATTTAGGCAGGGTGGAGAAGTGAGTGGAGGAGGCTGTGGAATGAAGGATTTCCCCTCCCCTAGATATTACCATAATACAAAAGGTTTAAATTCACTTGTTAAAAGGATTAAAGGCTCATATTTGTTCCTGAATAATATACCAATGGACTAACTGCCAAGGACAGTAGACAACTTAGAAAGGAGGAAATATTCCATTCACAGTATAGTAAAGAGCCCCAACTTGAAATCCCTGTTCCCTGAAGTCACGGTGGGGGTACTTAAGCCTCCTTTGTGACTCATTCTCATTATGTTTTTCTTATTTTGTGACTATTACATATGTAATAGTTTTATTTAAAGTCATCTTTTTCTTACTTAAATAGATTAGGCCTTTTTCGAAACAATATTCATGAATTCATGAGCTTGATGTTCTAGAAGTAATTTTTTTCTTTTACTGAAATACATGAAAATAAACTAATCAATATAAGCATTAAAGTAAAAACATCCATGGAATCACCTGACATCATCTTGTACTACAGCCTCTCAGAGTTTGTAGGTTTTTTAAGGGTTTTATCTGATTTAAATAATTTTCTGATGTGTGAATCCCTCAGACCAAGAACTTTGGCTGCCTTGTTTTCTCTACTTAGGAGGAGGAGAGGGAGAGGAGAGAATTGATTCAGGTAAAGGATACATACTTGCTCCCTGAGAAGCCTTTTTGATTTTGAAGAGCTCTTTCTGTAAGTTCTTCTTGACATTCCCTTAGCCAAACCACAATTCAAACTATCTCAGTTCCAGTTCCAAACTCTGGGAGACAATCAGCTGGCCTAGGTTTCGTTAACCATGGTTCGGGGAGCGAGGTCACGGCTTGGTTGCTGGGAAAAGGGGGCCTCTGAGGCCCTCTGAAGAAGGTTCCTGGGTAAGTCATTGGTTTGTACCTGGGCCGACCATTCAAAAGTTGTTACCTTTAACCACTGTTTCCTTCACTCCTGCAAATATACCCATGCGTTCTCTCAGCTCCTAAGTATAATATGGTTGCAAATCCTCTCATTACCTTGAGGGTTAATTTTGGAGCACACTCAGATTTGGCAGAGAATTCTTTATCTCAAAATACTTTAGGTGTGGTCTGATAGCTCCAGGACAACAGAAAAGTCACTGCATTTTTTATAGAGGCAGTTTATTTTTTGGGGGGTGGTTAACTCGAGATCGTTAATGCCATATTTCTCTTGTGGTTCATTGTTATAGTCTACTAAAGCACAGTATTTGTTATTGCTGCCTACTTAACAATTTTTCATTCTTCATTCTAGTAGTTTCAGACCAATAGACTGGTAAGGACCCAGGACAATGCTCTCACTGGTCTAGGACAAAATGAGAAAAATTAGAACAATGCAAGATACATGTATGAGTGTAAGATGGCCAACTCTTCCCTTTTGGTCAATACTGATGTTTATTATAAATATTATTCCATTCCTACTTGATTGTTTGCAACCCTAAGTCAGTCCTCCAAACCTAACTACAGTAACAACAAATTATAGTTCTGCAAAATCCAAAAATATGGCAACAAAAAATCTATAACAAAATTATAACTCAGTTATTCAAGGGGCCATCAGTAATTTATGTTTACCATTTTAATGAGAAACTTCGGCCGAGTGTGGTGGCTCACACCTGTGATCCCAGCGCCTTGGGAGGCAGAAGTGGGCAGCTCACTTGAGCCCAGGAGTTTGGGACCAGCCTAATCAATACAGCAAAACCCTGCCTCTACAAAAAAACCTAAATATGATCCCAGCATGGTGGTACATACCTGTCATCCCAGTTACTCTGGAGTCTGAGGTGGAAGGATCACCTGAGCCCAGGGAGGCCGAGGCTGCAGTGAGCCAGGATTGTGCTGTTGCACTCCAGCATGGGAGACACAACAAGACCTTCTGATCAGGGAGAATACCAATAGGCCTCAAGATTTCTTCCTTTTTTGTAACTGAGAATACCTATTATAGCTAAGGGTAAGATTCCTTCAGGATAAGGAGAGCTCTGCCCTTGAAAGAGCTGTAAGAAAAAGATCAAAGCAGTGAATCCATGGGCCTCTTCAAAGCAGCATGTTTCTCAGGAAAAAAAAAAAATTCTAGTTTTTATCCCTGACGTCAAAGTACTCTGGTTCTCTGCCTCATTACCCCAGATTTCCTGTATTTTAACCAGGGCTCTCTGATTAAGCAATTACCAGTTCTAAGTCTTTGATAGCATCTGTGTCTGACACCATGAGTGAGGCCTATTGACTATTCTTGACCACATCCTGCTTCATCAGCTTCTCCTTCCCATTAGAAATCCCAGTTTTCTCTATGAGCTAGTCTTAGTGATTGCCACACTCTCCTCTGTCTACCTATTCTCAGATTTGACTGTCTTGACACACCTGATCTATTTATTCTTTAATTCATTTACTGGATATTTTCTCTGTACCAGGCATTTTTCTGGATTTGGAGGACACAGATGAATGGTCTTGGTCCTTGAAGAGTGGCTGGTCAAAAACAAATAAACAAAAAAGAGTGGCTGGTCTACTGGGCAGAAGAGAGACAACAATAGATGATTTTAACAGTCATATATTCAAACTAGGGTCTGGGATTCTAGTGCCCACATTGGTATTTCTGCTGAAACCAAGAAATACCACTTTACTTGCCTCAGACCAAAAAGAAAAGAACAGGAATGAATTGTGATCCCAAGGCTTTAAGGAAAGGCTCACAATGTTTTGCAATATTTGAAGTGGGTAAGTTGAATCTTTGCTCCTCACTCACAGCACGAAAGTGGTTCCTAGGTTCCTATAGCCCTGTCCGAAGGTGAGGTGTTCTTATCTCTCAACTCTGTCTTTTAAGGAATTTGTGCCACAGTACTGTGAACTTTAAAAACAGATACAGTCCCCAAACCAGGAAACTTTTAAGAAACTGAGAGTAAACAGTTGGAGCACTTATTTATTGCCACAATAGTGCTCTGTAACAAACCATCTGCAAACTCAGTGGCTCAAGACAACCATTTATTTCAAGTCTGTTGTTTCTTCTGATCTTGTCAGTAGTTCTGTCACAGCTGGGACTCACCTGTTTGTGGTTGACTGGCCTTTGGTTGATGAAGACAGCCTTGGCTGGGAAGAATGGCTCTGCTCCATGGGTCCTGTGGTGTAGGCAGAGGAGCCAGGGAGAGTTGAACTGGACAAGACCTTTGAGGCCTTTGGCTTAGGGCAAGAGCACAGACACTTCTGCAATTTAGACCAGTCATAGGCCAGCCCTGATTCAAGACATAGGGTAATAGACTTCACTTCCTGATTAGAGTGGTTGCAAAGTCTTATCACAAGGGGCATGAGTACAAGAAAGGAGAATAGAGAGGCCATTTTGTAATCAACCTGCCACACTTTACTCCCAGCATTTTGAAAAATACCACCATTTTCTTAGCTCAATGCTGTGACAGAGAAAGAATGACTAAAGCCACACTAACATCAGTGTTGAGGTAGTAGTCCAAGACACTAAAAAGTATACATCCAGTGACTCCAAGGAAGAGAACAAAGCATTGTAAATGATTGGTTGAGTACACTTATGAAATATCTTCGGAAGCACCCTGAGAAAACTAGCAGTACTCAGAAAGACAATAAATGTGGTAGTCAATCTATTCACTTTGACCAGAAGCCACTCTGGCAGAATGTTTTAAAATTTGTACCTAGCTTCTTTTTTCTTTCTGATATTTCCTCCTGTCTTCTTCCCTAATCTCCTACCATTCCCCTTCCTTTTCCACAAATACTTTAAGGAGACTATTTCTTGCTTTGCCTTCTAACAACTTAAAATCTGAAAACAAAATCAATTGTTTGGAGAAAACTGCAAAATTACTAGAGGGAAGGATTTCTTCCTAGAGACTACGATAGGATTCCCTAGGGAAGATGGGAAAAAAAGAAAAGGAGGCAGATGATAGTTGAAGGGCAAGTGGTCCTATGCCAATTTCTGGGCGGTGTGACTGGCCAGCAAACAGAGCACACCCAAAACAAGAGACCAAAGATGGAAGCAGCAGAAAGATTCTTGAGACTTCAAGTGTGTCAGGGAAACAGCAGCAATTGCTGACCTCTTGAAGGGAGTCTCACAGACAAGCCTGAGGGATAGTATGATGGACTTGTTAAACACGAAGACTCTGGAGCCAGATTCCATGGGTACATATGCTAGCCTGTGTGACCTTGTACAAATCAGGCAACTTATGTATCATTTGACTTTGTCTGATAAAGAGAGTGCTGCCTTGACGGGTTGCTGTTTAAATTAAATTAATTAATATATGCAAAGTGTTTATTTAATTCCTGACACATAGTAAGCACTATGAAAAGATAAGCTGTCATTATCACTGTGTTATCTCAGCACCAGTGTTTTTTGTCCAGTAGCTGGTTCAGCCTCCGAATGATTCCAGAGCTATCAGGGGGCTGAGACAGATTCTCATGTACCCACTGCATTCTCCAGGTCTTTGCACTTTATAAGCCCTGGGAATTTAGATACAGCCTTGGAAAAAGGAGAGGAGAATCCAGATTTGCTGAAATCTTGTTTCTGCCACTCTGATGAAATAAAATCTTCAAATAAGAGTGAGGTTGGATAAGAGAAAAATAAAACATATTATTTCTTACATACCCACATTTATATATTGGGATAGCTCTTATTATTTTGAGGTATGTTCTTTTAAAACCCAGTTCTTTGAGACTTTTTAATATGAATGGCTGCTGAATTTTATTGAAAGCCTTTTCTACATCGATTGAGATAATCATGGAGTTTTTTTGTCTTTAGTTCTGTTTATGTGATGAATCACATTTATTGATTTAAATATGCTAAACCAACCTTACATCCCTGGGATAAAACCTACTTGATTATGGTGGATAAGGTTTTTGATGTGCTGCTGGATTCCATGTGTTAGTATTTTGCTGAGAATTTTGCATGGATCTTCATCAAGGGTATTGGCCTGAAGTTTTCTTTTTTTATTGCATCTCTGTCAGATTTTGGTATCAAAATGATGCTGATCTTATAGAATGAGTCAGGGAGGAGCCCCCCTCCACCTCAGTTGTTTTGAATAGTTTCAGTAGGAATGGTACCAGTTATTTTTTGTACATCTGGTAGAAGTCAGCTGTGAATCTGTCTGGTCCTGATCTTTTTTTGGGGGTTAGTGGGGTATTTATTACTGCCTCAATTTCAGAACTCTTTATTGGTCTGTTCATGGGTTCAATTTCTTCCTGGTTCAATGTGGGAGGTTATATGTGTCCAGGAATTCATCCATTTCTTCTAGATTTTCTAGTTTACGTGCATAGAATTATTCATAATATTCTCTGATGGCGGTGTGTATTTCTCTGGGGTCAGTGGCAGTATCCTCCTTGTTTCTGATTGTGTTTATTTGAATCTTCTCTCTTTTCTTCTTTATTAGTCTAGCTAGTGGTCTATTTTATTAATTTTTTCAAAAAAACAGCTTCTGATCTTCTGAATGGTTTTTTTGTGTCTTGATCTCCATCAGTTCAACTCTGATTTGTTTTTTTTTCTTGTCTTCTGCTAGTATTGTGATTTGTTTGCTCTTGGTTTTCTAGGTCTTTCAGTTGTGATATTAGGTTGTTAACTTGAGATTTTTCTAACTGTAGTAAATGTGTTAATATATATGTAACATGAGGATAACTATTATAGTCTTTTTAAGCTTACAGTTTGGTGATATTAAGTATCATTTGCATTGTTGTGTAACCACCACCTCTATCTAGCCCCAAAACATCACCCCAAAAGGAAACTTAATTCTCTTTAAACAGTTACTTTTTATTTTCCTATCCTCTGACAACCACCAGTCTGCCTTCTGTCTCTATAGATTTCACCTATTCTGGATATTTCATGTGAATGGAATCATATAACATGTGATCCTTTTTGTCTGATTTCTTTAATTTAGTATGACATTTTCAAAGTTCAGCCATGTTGTAGCAAGTATTACTATTTCATTTCTTTACATGACCAAATCATATTTATAGGTATATGCATATCACAATTTATCCTTTCATCCTTTGACAAATATTTGGGTTGCTTTCACCTTTTGGCTACTGTGAATAGTCCTGCTTTGAACATGTATGTGCATGTATTTGTTTAAGTACATTACTTTAGGAGTAGAATTGTTAGATAAAGAGGTAATTCCGTATTTAACCTTTTGAGGAATTGCTGAACAATTTTTTTTTTAGTGTACTTTAAGTTCTGGGGTACATGTGCAGATCTTGCAGGATAGTTGCAATAGGTACACAAATGCCATGGTGGTTTGATGTCTCCATCCCCCCATCAGCTACATCAGACATTTCTCCCAGTGTTATCCTTCCTCAACCTCCCTGCCCCCCGCTATCCCTCCCCTAGCCCCTCACCCCTCAACATACCCCAGTATGTGATGTTCCCCACCCTGTGCCCCTGAGTTCTCATTGTTCAATACCCACCTATGAATGACAACATGCGGTATTTGGTTTTCTGCTCTTGTGCCAGTTTGTTGAGAATGATGGTTTCCAGATTCGTCCACGTCCCTACCAAGGACACCAACTCATCATTTTTTATGCCCGCATAGTATTCCATGCTGTGTATGTGTCACATTTACAGCATGTAATGTCCAGTCTATCATCGATGGGCATTTGGGTTGGTTTCAAGTTTTTGATATTGTAAACAGTGCTTCAGTGAACATTTGAGTGCATGTGTCTTTATAATAGAGTGATTTATAATCTTTTGGCTATATACCCAGTAATGGGATTGCTGAGTCAAATGGAATTTCTATTTCTATATCCATGAGGAATTGCCACACTGTCTTCCACAATGTTTGAACTAATTTACACTCCCACCAACAGTTTATAAGTGTTCCTATTTCTCTGCATCCTCTCCAGCATCTGTTGTCTCCGGATTTTTTAATGATCACCATTTTAACTGGCATGAGATGGTATCTCAGTGTAGTTTTGATTTGCATTTCTCTAATGACAAGTGATGATGAGCATTTTTTCATATGTTTGTTGGCCTCATGTATATCTTCTTTTGTAAAGTGTCTGTTCATATCCTTCACCCACTTTTGAATGGGCTTGTTTTTTTTTCTTGTAAATCTGTTTTAGTTCTTTGTAGATTCTGGATATTAGCCCTTTATCAGATGGGTAGATTGCAAAAATCGTTTCCCATTCTGCTGGTTGCTGGTTCACTCTGATGATTGTTTCTTCTGCTGTGCAGAAACACTTAAGTTTAATTGCATCACATTTATCTATTTTAGCTTTAGTTGCCATTGCTTTTAGTGTTTTAGTCATGAAGTCCTTGCCTATGCCTATGTTCTGAATGGTATTGCCTAGGTTTCCTTCTAGGGTTTATATGATGTTAGGTCTTATGTTTAAGTCTTTAATCCATCTGGAGTTAATTTTAGTGTAAGATGTAAGGAAGGGGTCCAGTTTCTGCTTTCTGCACATGGCTAGTCAGTTTTCCCAACACCATTTATTAAACAGGGAATCCTTTCCCCATTGCTTGTTTTTGTGAGGTTTGTCAAAGATCAGATGGTTATAGATGTGTGGCATTGCTTCTGAGGCCTCTGTTCTGTTCCATTGGTCTATATCTCTGTTTTGGTACCAGTACCATGTTGTTTTGATTACTGTAGCCTTGGAGTATAGTTTGGAGTCAGGTAGCGTGATGCCTCCAGCTTTGTTCTTTTTGCTTAGAATTGACTTGGGTATGCGGGCTCTCTTTTGGTTCAATATGAAGTTTAAGGTGTTTTTTTCCAGTTCTGTGAAGAAGGTCAAAGCAGCTTATTGGGAATAGCATTGAACCTATAAATTACTTTGGGCACTATGGCCATTTTCATGCTATTGGTTCTTCCTAATCATTAGCATGGAATGTTTTTTCATCTGTTTGTACCCTCTCTTATTTTCTTGATCAGTGGTTTGTAGTTTTCCTTGAAAAAGTCCTTTATGCTGGGTGCGGTGGCTCACGCCTGTAATCCCAGCACTTTGGAAGGCCGAGGTGGGTGGATCACGAGGTCAAGAGATTGAGACCATCCTGGTCAACATGGTGAAACCCCATCTCTACTAAAAATACAAAAAATTAGCTGGGCACGGTGGCACATGCCTGTAATCCCAGCTACTCAGGAGGCTGAGGCAGGAGAATTGCCTGAACCCAGGAGGCGGAGGTTGCAGTGAGCCAAGATCGCGCCATTGCACTCCAGCCTGGGTAACAAGAGTGAAACTCTGTCTCAGAAAAAAAAAAAAAAAGAAAAAGTCCTGTATATCCTTTATTAGTTATAATCCTAGGTATTTTATTCTCTTTATAGCAATTGTGAATGGGAATTCACATTTGATTTGGCTCTCTTTGTCTGTTATTGGTGTGTAGGAATGCTTGTGATTTCTGCACATTGATTTTGTATGCTGAGACTTTGCTGAAGTTGCTTATCAGTTTAAAGAGATTTTGGGCTGAGAAAATGGGGTCTTCTAAATATACAATCATGTCATCTGCAAATAAAGATAATTTGACTTTTTCTTTTCCTAATTGAATATGCTTTATTTCTTTTTCTTGCCTGATTGCTCTGGCTGGAACTTCCAATACTATATTGAATAGGAGTGGTGAGAGAGGGCATCCTTGTCTAGTGCCAGATTTCAAAGGGAATGCTTCCAGTTTTTGCCCATTCAGTATGATATTGACTGTGGGTTTGTCATAAGTAGCTTTTATTATTTTGAGATACATTCCATCAATACCTAGTTTATTAAGGGTTTTTAGCCTAAAGGACTGTTGAATTTTGTCAAAGGCCTTCTCTGCATCTATTGAGATAATCATGTGGTTTTTGTCTTTGGTTCTATTTATTTGATTGATTACATTTATAGACTTGCGTATGTTGAACCAGCCTTGCATCCCTGGGATGAAGCCTATTTGATCACGATGGATAAGCTTTTTGATGTGCTGTTGTTGCATTTGATTTGCCAGTATTTTATTGAAGATTTTTGCATTGATGTTCATCATGGATATTGGCCTGAAGTTTACTTTTTTACTTAAGTTTCTGCCGGGTTTTGGTATCAGGATGATGTTGGTCTCATAAAATGAGTTAGAGAGGATTCCCTCTTTTTGTATTGTTTGGAATAGTTTCAAAAGGAATGGTACCAGCTCCTCTTTGTACGTCTGGTAGAATTCAGCTGTTAACCCATCTGGACCTGGGCTTTTTTTTGGTTGGGAGGCTGTTAAATGCTGCCTCAACTTGACCCTTGTTGTTGGTCTATTCAGGATTTCAACTTCTTCATGGTTTAGTCTTGGGAGGGTGCAAGTGTCCAGGAATTTATCCATTTCTTCCAGCTTTACTGATTTATGTGCATAGAATTGTTTGTAATAATTTCCAATGGTAGGTTGTATTTTTAAGGAGTCAGTGGTGATATCCCCTTTATTGTTTTTTATTGCATCTATTTGATTATTTTCTCTTTTCTTTTTTATTAGCCTGGCTAGCAATCTATCTATTTTGTTTATCTTTTCAAAAAACCAGCTTCTGGATTTATTGATTTTTTGAAGGGTTTTTTTTTGCATCTCTTTCTCCTTCAGTTCTGCTCTGATCTTACTTATTTATTGTCTTCTGTTAGCTTTTGAGTGTTTTGGATCTTTATTCCTCTAGCTCTTTCAATTTTGATGATAGCGTGTTGATTTTTTATCTTTCCTTGCTTCTCATGTGGACATTTACTGCTATAAATTTCCCTCTACACACTGCTTTAAATGTGTCCCAGAGATTCTGCCTGGGTTGTCTATGTAGAAAACCTACCTAAAAGAATCCACATGAAAATCTTCTGAAATTAATAAGCAATTATAGCAAGGTTGTAGGATTCAAGGCCAATATATGAAAGTCAATTGCCTTTTCTATTATATCAGCAATGAACTATTAGAACTTTAAATTTTAAAAACTGCCATTCATGATAACATCAAAAAACTAAATACTATGGTATAATCTAATAAAATATATAATGCTCTATATGTGGAAATTTACAAAACACCGAAGAAAGAAGTTAAGGAGAATCTAAAGAAATGGAGAAATAGTTCATGCTCCTAGATAGGAAGCCTGAAAATTGTTAAGATGTTAATAGTTTCCTACTTAATCTCTAGGTTCAACATAACCCCATCAAAATTTTAGCAAGAAGCCCAGGTGCAGTGGCTCATGCCTATAATCTCAGCACTTTGGGAGGCCAAGGAGGGCAGATCAAAAGGTCAGAAGTTTGAAACCCACCTGGCCAGCATAATGAAACCCCATGTCTACTAAAAATACCAAAATTAGCCGGATGTGGTGGCAAGTGCCTGTAATCCCAGTTACTCAGGAGGCTGAGGCAGGAGAATCACTTGAACCCAGGAGGTGGAGGTTGCAGTGAGCTGAGATCACACCACTGAATTCCAGCCTGGGCAACAGAGGGTGACTCCATCTAAAAAAAAAAAAAATTTAGCAAGAGGTTTTATAGATCTTGACCAGCTAATTCTTAAATTTATGTAGAAAGGCAAAAGTCCTAGAATAATCAGTACAATACTGATGAAGAAAAAACAAATTGGAAGACTCGCATTACCTAATATAAAAATTTACTGTGAAATCTATTTTATCAAATGTGAGAATTGCAACTCTTGCTTTTTGTTTATTTATTTATTTATTATTTATTCTCACATTTGATAAAATAGATTTCAAAGCAACAAAGATACAGTGGTAAAAGGATCAATGCAACAATAAGAGATCTTAATACCCAGATACATAAGACCCGTAACGAGATTTAGACTCAATGAGACAGAAAATTAATAAGGATATCCAGGACTTCAACTCAGATTCGGAACAAGTAAACTCAATAAATATTTATAGAGTTCTCCATTTTAAATACACAAAATATTGATCGGCCATTATTAATACCCATTTTTAGAATGAAGCAATATTCCTGTTCTCTCTCCCTCTTTTTCTTCCTCTTTCTTCCTCTCCTTCTCTCCTTTTTTTACTTTTCAACATTCTAGTTCCTCACCTCTACTCAATACATTCCTCTGAACACCTGATTCCTTGTGACTCTCCCGTCCCACTGGAACCTCCAATCCAGAAAAAAAAAAAAAAAAAAAAAAAATTCCATCCTATGCACAACTCTTTCCTCTTCTATCATACAAAAAAAAAAAAAAAAAAAAAAAGAAAAGAAAAGAAAAGAAAATGTCAAGATGGTAAGGAGAAAAAGCACACCCAGAATATGGAGACATAAAGAATGTGTGTACAGGCATACCTCATTTTGTTGTGCTTTGCTTTATTGCACTTTTTTTTTTAAACAAATTGAAGGTTCTTGGCAACCCTGCATTGAGCAAGTCTGTCGGCACCATTTTCCAGCAGCAGGTGCTCACTTTGCATTTCTATGTCACAGTGTGGTAATTCAAAATTATCATAAAAAAAATTTACTGTGAAGCTGCATTAATCAAGATAGCATGGTAGTGATGAAAGAATAGATACACAGGTCATTGGGACAAACTGAGAGTTCAGCAGTAGTCAAACATATAGTTAAATGATTTTTGACAGAGTAAAGACATTCAATGAAGAAAAAATAGTCTTCAAGAAATGGTGCTGAACCAACTTGACGTTCATATGCTGAAAAATGAACACAGACACGAACCTTATATCTTTCATAAATATTAACTTAAAATTGAACTAAGACCTAAATGAAGACTATAAGACTTCTGGAAGAAAGCATAGGAAAAAAATGTATGTGGTCTTTGGCTTGCTGATGAATTTTTAGACACAACAACAAAGCATAAACCATGAAGGAAAATGGAAATATTTGAATAGCCTCACTGATGTGGTTTGGCAGTGTCCCTTCTCAAATCTTATCTTAAATTGTAGCTTCCATAATTCCCACATATCATGGGAGGAACCTGGTGAGAGGTAATTAACTCATGGGGGACAGGTCTTTCACATGTTATTCTCATTGTAGTGAATAAGTCTCATGAAATCTGATAGTTTTATAAGGGGGAGTTCCCCCATACAAGCTCTCTATTGCTGTTCTCCATGTAAGATGTGACTTGTTCCTCCCTGCCTTCCCCCATGATTGTGAGGCCTTCCTAGCATGTGGAACTGTGATTCAATTAAACTTTCTCTATCTAAAGATTACCTAGTCTTGGATAGGTCTTTATTAGCAGCATGAGTACAGACTAATACACATACTTCATTAAAATTAAACATTTCTGCTCTATAAAAGTCTCTGTTAAGAGAATGAAAAAACAGGTCAAAGACTGGGAGAAAGTATTTGTAAAATGCATATATGTTAAAGGTCTTATATCTAAAATGTACAAAGAACTTTTATAACTCAATAATAAGTAAACAACTCAATATAAAAATGCAAAATATTTGAATAAACACTTTATCAGTGCGGATATATATGTGTATATAGATGGCAAATAAGCATATGAACAGATGTGCAATCTTATGTCTTTAGAGAGATGCAAAGTAAAACAACAATGAGATGTCACTACATGTCTATTAGAATAGCTAAAATCTAACACCCCAACAACACAAAATACTGGTGAGGATGTAAAACAACAACCATTCATTTATTGCTGGTGGAAATGAAAAATTATACAGCCACTTTGAATAGACAATTTGGCAGTTTCTGACAAAGCTAGACAAATTCTTATACTACAATCAAGTACAAGACAATTGAGCAATTGTGTGCCTAGATATTTACTTACAGTGATTTGAAAACTTATGTTCACACAAAAACCTGCACATGAAGTCTTAGAGTGGTTTTATTCATAATCACAAAAACTGGAGCAACCAAGGTGTCTGATGTGGTTTGCCTCTCTGTGCCCACTCAAATTTTATTTTAAAGTGTAACCCCCAGGTGTTGAGGAAGGGACCTGGTGGGAGGTGATTGTATCATGGGAGCAGTTTCCACCATGCTATTCTTGTGATAATTAGGGAGTTTTCACAATATCTGATGTTTTACAAGTGTTTGGCAGTTCCTCCTTTACTCTCTGTCTCCTGCCACAAAAGATATGCCTTGCTTCCCCTTCACCTACTGTTATAATTGTAAATTTCCTGAGGCCTCCCCAGCCATGTGGAAATGTGAGTCAATTAAGTCTCTTTCATTCATAAATAACACTTGGGTACAATCTTTATAGCAGTGTGAGAACAGACTTATACAGGAAATTGGTGCCAGGAATGGGGCACTACTATAAAGATGCTTGGAAATGTGAAAGCAACTTTGGAACTGAGTATTGGGTAGAGTTTGGAACAGTTTGGAGGGCTCAGAAGAAGAAGGAAGATGTGGGAAATATGGAACTTCCAAGAGACTTTTTGAATGGATTTGACCAAAATGCTTATAGTGATATGGACAATGAAGTCCAGGCTGAGGTAGTTACAGATGGAGATGAGGAACTTATTTGGAACTGGTACAAAGATCACTCTTGCTATATGCTTTAGCAAAGAGACTGGTGGCATTTTCCCCCTGCCCTAGAGATCTGTGGAACTTTGAACTTGAGAGAGATGATTTAGGGTATCTGACAGAAGAAATTTCTAAGCAGAAAAGCATTAAAGAGGTGACTGGCTTTTATTGAGAGCATACTGTTATATGCTCTCACAAAGAGATGGTTTGAAATTGGAACTTACATTTAAAGGGGAAGTGAAGTGTAAAAGTTTGGAGAATTTGCAGCCTGTCCATGTGGTAGGAAAAAAAAAAAACAGCCCCAAATGGGGAGAAGTTCAAGCTGGCTGCAGAAATTTGCATAAGTAAAAAAGAACCAAATGTTAATTGCCAAGACAATGGGGAAAATATCTCCAGGGCACTTCAGAGATCTTCAAGGCAGCCCCTCCCATCACAGGCCCAGAAGTCAGTGGCCTAGGAGGGAAAAATGATTACTTGGGCCAGCCTTGGGACATGGCATCCTATGTTCCAGTTACTTCAGTTCCAGCAATGGCTAAAAGGGGCCAAGGTGTAGCTCTGTCTGTGGCTTCAAAGGGTGCAAGCCCCAAGCTTTGGTGGCTTTCACATAGTGTTGGGCCTGCAGGTGCACAGAAGACAAGAGTTGAGCTTTGGAAACCTCCCCCTAGAGTTTAGAAGATATATGGAAATGCATGGATGTCCAGGCAGAAGTCTTCCATAGGGCTGGAGCCCTCATGGAAAGCCTCTACTAGTACAATGCAAAGGGGAAATAATAGGGTTGAAGCTCCCACACAGAGTCCCCTCTGGGGGAATTGCCTGGTGGATCTGTAAGAAGAGAGTCACTGTCCTCCAGACCCTAGAAAGGTAGATCTACAAACAGCTTGCACCATGTGCCTGGAAGAGCTGCAGGTACTCAATGCCAGCCCATGAAAGCAGCTGCAGGGAGTATACCCTACGTAGTTACAGGGGCAGAGCTGGCCAAGGCCATGGGAGCCAACTTCTTGCATCAGCATTCCCAGGATATGAGACATGGAGTCAAAGAAGATTTTGGAACTTTAAGATTTAATGTCTGCCTGCCTATGTTTTGGACTTACATGGGCCCTGTGGCCCCTTTGTTCTTGTCAGTTTCTCCCACTTAGAATGAGAACATTTACTCAATGCCTGTATTCCCATTATATCTTGGAAGTTAATAACTTGCTTTTGATTTTGAAGGCTTATAGGCAGAGGGATTTACCTTGTCTCAGATGAGAGACTCTGGACTTGGACTTTTGAGTTAATGATGGAATGAGTTAAGATTTTGGGTGACTGTTGGGAAGACATGATTTGTCTTGAAATTTGCAAAGGATGAGATTTGGGAGGGGCCAGGAATGTAATGATATGGTTTGTCCCTGTGTCCCCACCAAAATCTCTTCTCAAATTGTAGTCCCCATGTGTCAAGGGAGGGAGCTGGTCTGAGGTGATTGGATCATGGGGTCAGTTTCCCCATGCTGTTCTCATAACATTGAGGGAGTTCTCACAAAATATGATGCTTCAGAAGTGTTTGGCCATTTCTCTCTCTCTCTCTCTCTCTGTCTCTCTCTCTCTCCTGCCACCATGAAAAGACATGCCTTGGTTTTCCTTTATTTTCTACTTATGACTGTAAGTTTCCTGAGGCCTTCCCAGACATGCAGAACAGTGAGTCAATTAAACCTCTTTCCTTTATAAATTATCCAGTCTCAGGTAGTATCTATAAAGATACTAATAAAATGTGAGAACAGACTAATATAATGTCCTTAATAGGGAAATGGGTAAACAAAGTGTACATTCATACAAGGGAATACAATTCAGAAATAAGAAGGACTGAGCTAGAAAGCCATGCAAAGACATGGATGAATCCTAAGTGTATATTGCTAAATAAACGAGCCCATCTAAAAAGGCTACATACTATACAATTTTATTTATATGACATTCTGAAAAAGCTATTGGGATAGCAAACAGTTGACCAGTTGCTATGATTTAAGGGTGGGGGAAGATTGAATAGGTGAAGCACAGGGTACTATTTTGCATGGTGAAAACTATCCTGTATCATCCTATAATGTTGAATATATGACATTATACAATTTCCAAGACCCATAGAACCTTACCATACAAAGAGTAGCCTTAATGGATGTAAGTTTTTAAAAATCATTGAGGATGTTTAGGAAATCTCAGCAATGGATCCACACTGTCACAAAAGAATCTGACTGTATTACAAATATATCAAACAACCTCACTAAAAGGCATGAAAGAAAGATGCTAACCTAAGTAAATTTGGAAATAAGTGTAGTCTGTAAAACTAAAAGTAAAAGCAGCTGTATATAAGCACTGTACTCTAGGTGATAAAGTTGTTTTACATGGGGATACAGATAAGTATTCTGATGCTGCTATACACATTTCCTCAAATTGAACAATTAAATAAGTGGATAGCAGATGGTTGGAAGCTAGGTTTCTCACTGTTGGAGTGAAAATTTACAGATAGGCAAAGGGAGAAGGCTAGGGTGATCTGTGTGATAATGGGTTATTTGACACATTTGTATGGACTCATGTTTAGCTTAATATTGATAGGAATCTTTCCATAAATATGTAACTATTACTATAAATACATATTTCCTTGCTCTGTTAGCTAAAAGGGCCTATAAGTTAAGCACATGAGTGTCAATGAGCACATCTAGCACCCAGATCTTAGTGTCTAATACCATTCTCCAATAAAAGGAACCAGGACTCATTGAAGAAATGGCTAAATTTAGGACTAGGGTAGGGAATATACAAGGTAAACTTGGAGCATCTTTTAAATATTATTATTTTTAGCCAAGTTGTGTGTGTTTATTTTTCCTTAGGGAAATGGCCACCTTTGGGCTTTAGGAGGTCACTTCCTGATTATATATCTGATGATTTTTTTCATAAAAATTCTTTCAACTTTTATTTTAGATTTCGGGGTACATGTTCAGGTTGTTACATAAGCATATTGTGTGATGCTGAGGTTTAGAATATGAATGGGTGCTTCATCAAGGTAGTGAGCATAGTACATAAAACTTGGTTTTTCAGTCCTTGATACCTCCCTACCTCCTCCTTCTAGTAGTTCACAGTGTCTACTGTTGCCATCTTTATGTCATTGAGTATCCAATATTTAGCTCCCACTTATAAGTGAGAATGTGGTTATTTGGTTTTCGGTTCCTGCATTAATGTGCTTAGGATAATGGCCTCCAACTGCATCATGTTGCTGCAAAGGACATGATTCTGTTCATGTTATGTCTGCAGACTATTCCGTAGTATATATGTACCACATTCTTTATCTAGTCCACTGCATATGAAGGATGTCCTGCTAATATTCAATGTAAACAAAAGATTAAAAAATACCCATGCAAAGATACATCATAACAATATTTCATGTTTCAAGTAATAGAAGATGCTAAAAGCTTTCTGAGACAGAGGGGAGTTATACACAATGGAGCAGAAATCAGAAAAACATCTAATGTTCCAACACTAGATATAGAATGCATTAAGACATTCCTTAGAAATTCTGTGGGGAAGTTATTTTCATCCTAGCCACACTAACAAAGGCAGAATCAAGACATTTTAGATGCATATTGTATCAATAAATTTACCTCCAAATATCTTTTTTTCAGGAAACCATGGGGAATGTGCTTCACCAAATAAGCAAATAAGCAAAAAGGTGAAAGGTACAGCATCCAGGAAATGAGAAATCCCAGACAACAAAGAGACAACGGGAATATCCAGAATGAGATGGCAAAGCAAGATTTAGGGTGATAGCTATGTAGCAGTAGCAGATAGCACCAATCCAGACCAGAGCCAGAAGACTCTAGGGAAAAACACCAATAACAAAAACACTGATACAGTATTTAATATGGGAAATGTGTTGGCAGTTTGTTGTGAAGTGTGCAAGAACTGTAATAGATTTGTAGAAAATTAAGCAATTAAAAAGAAAAGGTATGGGAGGTCATTGTCAACAAAGGAAATAAATCATAGTGTAATAATTTGTTTTCACAGTGCTATAAAGAACTACCTGGCAATTTATGAAGAAAAGAGGTTTAGTTGACTCACAGTTTCAGAGGCTAGGAAGCTTCTACAGGAAGCATGGTTAGGAGGACTCAAGAAACTTACAATTATGACTGAAGGTGAAAGGGAAGCAAGCATGTCTTACTGCAGCAAAGCAGGAGAGAGAGAGAGAGCAAAGGGGGAGCTGCCCCACACTTTTAAACAATCAACTCTTGTGAGAACTCACTATCATGAGAACAGCAAGAGGGAAATCCACCCCCATGATCTGATTACCTTTCACTAGGTCCCTCCCCTGACATGTGAGGATTACAATTCAACATTAGATTTGAGTGGGGACACAGAGCCAAACCATATCATATAGTATACTTCATTTTGCAGTAAAAAATATGTATGTGAACATAATAATGTAAATATTCGTTTAACCAAAACATTTCATGAAATTTCTGGGAATAGAGGTGTAGGCATGGGAATGAAAGGAATGGGCTAAAATAGGGCAGGGGTGGGTAAGCAGATTCCTCCCTTACTCTATTAGTTTTCAAGGGCTGCTGTAACAAATTACCACAAACTATGTGAATTAAAACACAGAAATGTATATGATCACCAAGCATGAAGCCAAAAGTCTGGAATCTCAACAGGTTCATGCTCTCTGAACGCTCTAGCAGAGAATCCTTCCTTGCCTCTTGCTGCTTTCTGGTAGCTCCAGGAATTCCTTGGCCTGTGGGAACATAACTCCAATCTCTGTCTCTGTTTTCACGTGCACTTTTTTCCATGTCTATGTATCCTCTCCTATTCTTATAAGGACACTGCTCATTGGATGTAGGAACCACCTTAAATCTAGCACAATTTCACCTCAAAATCCTTAATTAATCACATCTGCAAAGATTCTACTTCCAAATAAGGTGGCATTCTGAGGTTCCAGGCAGACATTAAATTTTTGGGGAGACACTATTCAACCCACAACTGTAAAGTAAATCTTGTATACAATACCTGAATCTTAAAAATCAAAAAGTATATTATACATGGAAATAAAACTTAAAAAGTGCATTAAAATATTTTAAATATTTGTAGATCTCCAGGAAATCAAAAGTGAAGAAAGGAATCAAATTTGTGGACAGGAATCAAAAGTAAAGAATAATAAAATGAGGACTACTGATTTTTATTTGAACCCATTTAATATTATGTGATTTTCAAAATTATGTGTGTATATTGCTTTGATAAAAATTAAAAATAATTTTCTTATGCCACTGCTGTAGATAAAAGAAAACAAAAAAAATTGAAAAAGTGTGAATAAATATGATAATAAAAAGGTGAAAATAATCGGAATTTAACAAAACCTCTTTTTTCCTTTCAATACAACTCAGGTAAACATTTATTGGAGAGATTTATATTTGGAGAAAAATTGGTTTTGTGGAGAGCCAGAAAGCATACATGCAAGAAACCATTACAAAAGGTATGAATTCCTTGTTTTGTTAGCTATGGTATATGCATTATAGAGATGTCCTCACTGCCTAGTCCAGTTTATAGTACAAGGTAGGTTGTTGAATTCATGTGTGAATTAATTAACCCCAATTCTGTATTGCAAGTATCAGAGCTGAAAGTAAGCTTATTGTTCATCTAGTTAAGTGGTTTTTAAAATGTACATTTTTTAGTAATAGAAATGTTTTTTTAACAACACTCTACATAGAACCCTCAAATTTTAGAATAATTTTAAAACAGATGTGTTGTGGTAGAAGTGAGGATCGGAGACCAAAAGACCGCTCCCATAGCCTCCTCTCAAGGTGGCACCTGACTGATTTCTTAAGACCTCCATGGCTAAAAAGAAACACACTTTAAGAATCCACTTTACATATGAAAATGTTGACCTCCAGCTGAAAAAGCCAGACTGCCAGGATGCCAATACTGTTTCTATTATGAAAAAAAAAAAAAATGGAACAGAAACACAACCCAAACCCTCTTGTAACATAAATTGGCTAGATGTTTACCAATCCAATTTCTCTTTTTCCTGAATAAACAGAAATGCTACATTTTCTTGTCTCCATTGTAGTTACTATGTAACTGGGTCCTGGTAACTAGAATGTGAGAAGAACTCATGCATTCCATTTTCAGTCCTGGCCATAAAATCCCTTGTTTTGATCTTCACTTTTATACACCATGTACAAAAATTAACTAGCAGTTGATCTAACACCTAAGTGTAATGGCTAAAATACAACACTATTAGAAGAAAACATAAGGTTAACATTTTCTGATACTGGAGTATGCAGTGGTTTCTTAGCTATAACACCAAAAGTACAAAAAATTTAAAAACAGACAAATTGGACTTAATCAAAATTTGAAACTTTTATGATTCAAATGATACCATCGAGAAAATAAAAAGACAATTCATGGAATGAGGGAAATACTGGCAAATCATATCTAATAAGGGACTGACATTTAGCATATATAAAAAATTCTTAACACTCAACAATAAAAAAAATTGCTTAAATGGTCAAGGATTTGAGTATACCTTTCTTCACAAAAGAAATACAAGAAGACATACACATGTCTAAAAAGTGTATGAAGAGTTTTTCCAAAGATAGCCAAATAGGAATAGCCCTGGTTTGCAGCTCTCAGTGAGAGAGACATAGAAGGCAAGTGATCTCCACATTTCCAACTGAGGTACCTGGTTCATCTCATTGGGACTGGTCAGACAGTGGGGGCAGCCCAAGGGGGGCAAGCCAAAGCAGGTTGGGGTGTCACCTCACCCAGGAAGTGCAAGGGGCCAGATAACTCCCTCTCCTAGCCAAGGGAAGTCATTAGAGACTTTCCCCAGCACCCTGGCTGAGATACTGAGTTTTCCTATGGTCTTTACAACCTGAACACCAGGCAATTCCTTCTACAACACCAGCACCCCAGGTTTCCAGCACAAAACTAGGTGGCTGTTTGGGAAGACACTGAGCTAGCAGCAGCCATTTTTTTTCCATAACCCAGTGGCGCCTGGAATACCAGCAAGACAGACCCGCTTGTTCCCCTAAAAAAGGGGGCTGAAGCCAGGGAGCCAAGTTATCTGGCTCGGCAAGTCCCATCCCCACAAAGACCAGCAAGCTAAGATACACTGGCTTGAAATTCTCCCAGCCATCATAGCAGTTGAGCTTGACCTGGGATGTTAGAGCTCGTTGTGGGGAGGGGTGTCTGCCATTGCTGAGACTCAGGTAGGCAGTTTTAACCTTGCATGGGTAAACAAAGTTGCTGGGAAGTTTACACAGCAACTGAAGCAGGCTTCAGAAGCAGGCTTCAGAAGGTGAGTAATAATCACAGCAGCTCAGCAAGACCACTGCAGGCAGACTGTGTCACTAGACCCTCTCCTCACTGGGCAGCACATCTCTGAAGAAAGACAGCAGCCCATCCTTCCTGGGATGCAGCAACTGTGAAAAGGGGCAGTTGTGGGTACAGCTTCAGCAGACTTAAATGTCCCTAACTGGCAGCTCTGAAAGGAACAATGAATCTCCCAGCACAGTGATCTAGTTCCAATAAGGGACAGACTGCCTCCTCAAGTGGCTCCCTGACCCCCATGTATATCCTGAGTGGGAGACACCTCCCAGGAGGGGCTGACAGACACCTCACATAGGAGACTCTGGCTGGCATCTGGCAGGTACCCTTCTGGGATGAAGCTGCCAGAACAGCAATCTTTGCTGATGATTTCCAGGCAAGCAGGGTCTGAAGTGGACCTCCAGCAAACTCCAGCAGACCTGCAGCAGAGGGGCCTGACTGTTAGAAGGAAAACTAACAAACAGAAAGAAATAGTTTCAATAGCAACAGAAAGGACATCCACTCAGAGACCTCATCCAGCTTCAAAGACCAAAGGTAGATAAATCCATGAAGATGGGAAGAAACCAGCACAAAAAAAGCTGAAAACTCCAAAAACTAGAATGCCTGTTCTCCTCCAGAGATCACAACTCCTCACCAGCAAGGGAACAAAACTGGATGGAGAGTGAGTTTGAGAAACTGGCAGAAGCAGGCTTCAGAAGGTGAGTAATAAAAAACTTCTACAAGCTAAAAGAAGCATGTTCTAACCCAATGCAAGGAAGTTAAGAACCTTGAAAAAAGGTTAGATGAAATGCTAACTGGAATAACCAGTGTAGAGAACATAAACGACTTGATGGAGCTGAAAAACACAGCACAAGAACTTCATGTAGCATACACAAGTTTCAATAGCTGAATCAATCAAGTGGAAGAAAGGATATCAGAGATTGCAGATCAAATGAAATAAAGTAAGAAGGCAAGATTAGAGAAAAAAGAGTGAAAAGAAATGAACAAATCCTCCAAGAAATATGGGATTATGTGAAAAGACCAAACCTATGTTTGATTCATATACCTGAAAGTGATGGGGAAGATAAAACCAAGTTGGAAAACATTCTTCAGGATATTATCCAGGAGAACTTCCCCAACCTAGCAAGGCAGGCCAATATTCAAATTCAGGAAATACAGAGAACACCACAAAGATACTCCTCAAGAAGAGCAACCCCAAGACACATAATCATCAGAGCCACCAGGGTTCAAATGAAGGAAAAAATGCTAAGGGCAGCCAGAGAGAAAGGTCAGGTTATCTACAAAGGGAAGCCCATCAGACTCGCAGAAGATCTCTTGGCAGAAACCCTACAAGCCAGAAGAAAATTGGGGCCAATATTCAACATCCTTAAAGAAAAGAATTTTCAACCCAGAATTTCATATGAAGCCAAACTAAGCTTCATAAGCAAAGAAGAAATAAAATCCTTTACAGACAAGCAAATAATGAGACATTTTGTCATACCAGGCCTACCTTACAAGAGCTCCTGAAAGAAGCACTGAACGTGGAAAGGAAAAACCAGTACCAGCTGCTGCAAAAATATACCAAATTGTGAAAACCATCACACTATGAGGAAATTGCATCAACTAATGAGCAAAACAACCAGCCAGCATCAAAATGGCAAGATCAAATTCACACATAACAATATTAACCTTAAATGTAAATGGGCTAAATCTCCCAATTAAAAGACACAGACTGGCAAATTGGATAAAATGTCAAAACCCATCAGTGTGCTCTTTCCAGGAAACCCCTATCACATGCAAGGACCACACATAGGCTCAAAATAAAGGGATGGAGGAATATTTACCAAGCAAATGGAAAGTGAAAAAAAAAAAAAGCAGGGGTTGCAATCCTCATCTTTGATAAAACAGACTTTGAACCAACAAAGATCAAAAGAGACAAAGAAGGGCATTACATAACAGTAAAGGGATCAATGCAACAAGAAGAGCTAACTATCCTACATATATATGCATGCAATACAGGAGGACCCACATACATAAAGCAAGTTCTTAATGACCTATAAAGAAACTTAGACTCCCACACAATAAGAGTGGGAGACTTAACACTCCACTGTCAATATTAGACAGATCAATGAGACGGAAAAGTAACAAGGATATCCAGGACTTGAAGGCAGATCTGGACCAAGTGGACCTAATAGACATCTACAGAACTCTCCGCCCCAAATCCACAGAATATACATTCTTCTCAGCACCACAGTGCAGTTACTCTAGAATTGACCGCATAATTGGAAGTAAAACACTCCTCAGCAAATGCAAAAAGACTGGAAATCATAACAAACAGTCTCTCAGACCACAGTGCAATCAAATTAAAACTCAGGATTAAGAAACTCACTCAAAACCTCAGAACTGCATGGAAACTAAACAACCCACTCCTGAATGACTACTGGATAAATAATGAAATGAAGGCAGAAATAAAGATGTTCTTTGAAACTAATGAGAATGAAGATACAACATACCAGAATCTGTGGGACACATTTAAAGCAAGGTGTAGAGGGAAATTTATAGTACTTAATACTCACAAGAGAAATAAGGAAAGATCTAAAATCGATACCCTACAGTCACAATTAAAAGAACTAGAGGAGCAAGATCAAAGAAATTCAAAAGCTAGCAGAAGACAAGAAATAACTAAGATCAGAGCAGAACTGAAGGAGATAGTGACACACACACAAAAAAACTTTAAAAAATCAACTAATCCTGGATCTGGTTTTTTGAAAGATCCACATAGTAAATAGACTGCTAGCCAGACTCATAAAGAAGAAAAGAGAGAAGAATCAAATAGATGCAATAAAAAATGATAAAGGGGATATCACCACCATGCCACAGAAATACAAACTACCATCAGAGAATACTATAAACACCTCTATGCTAATAAACCAGCAAATCTAGAAGAAAGGGATAAATTTCTGGATGCTTACACCCTCCCAAGACTAAACCAGGAAGAAGTTGAAACCCTGAATAAACTAATAACAAGGTCTGAAATTGAGGCAGCAATTAATAGCTTACCAACTAAAAAAAGTCCAGGTCCAGATTGGGTTCACAGCCAAATTCTACCAGAGGTACAACAAGGAGAGGGTTCCATTCCTTCTGAAACTATTTTAAACAATAGAAAAAGAGGGAATTCTCCCTAACTCATTTTATGAGGCCAACATCATCCTGATACCAAAACCTAGTGGAGACACGACTAAAAAAGAAAATTTCAGGCCAATATCCCTGATGAATATTGATGCAAAAATCCTCAATAAAATACTGGCAAACGGAATCCAACAGCACATCAAGAAGCTTATCCATCACAATCAAGTAGGCTTCATCCCTGGAAGGCAAGGCTGGTTTTACATATGCAAATATGTAAATGTAATCCACCACATAAACAGAACCAAAGACAAGAACCACATGATTATCTCAATAGATGCAGAGAAGGCCTTCGTCAAAATTCAACAGACTTTTATGCTAAAAACTCTCAATAAATTAGGTATCAGTGGAATATATCTCAAAATAATAAGAGCTATTTATGACAAACCCACAGCCAATATCATACTGAATGGGCAAAAACTGGAAGTATTCCCTTTGAAAACTGTCACAAGACAAAGATGCCCTCTCTCACTACTCCTATTCAACATAGTATTGAAATAGCTTCTAAAAGCAAAAGGAAATTTGGGAGTCTAAAATTCCATTCTTTATCAATTTTGAAAAACAAAGAGAAACAATAGAAACTTGATAACAATGAGTGGTGACAGCTCACATTTCCATGTTTTTTTTAAAATAGGAAACTGGTATTACTTTTGCAAAGAGAGACATAAAATGTTTTCTAGCACTTCATCTGCATGAAGGCCACAAAGGAGCCAGGCTGCTAGATGAATATGTAGACTTTAAGGATTGGGAGGGGAGACAGCAAAGCAAATTTCCAGAAGTGAAAAGGCCAGAGGGACTGTGTCCTATGTGGAACAGAGATGGGGTTTGAGGCCTCATAGCCTGTGTCTTTTAGCTTCCACTGAGTCTAGACCCAGCTAAAGTGCAAGGAAAAGAGGTTTTCTTACTCTAACCATAAGGGAATAATCCAAGTAGACTTGCCTGGTGCCAAGAGAGGAAAACGTCTCTGCTAAAATAATCCAGAATAAGCCATTTATTTTTAAAAATTTATATTTCTAAATATCAAATTTAACTGTAAGCTCTGTGGTCCAAAAGAGCTAGCAGCTGTTAGTAATTTAGCCTCTAATTAGCTCAGCTGTGATCTGACTAATAACATCACAGATGAAAAAGATATAATTTTTCAAATACTGATACATCAAAGATTTGTTTTTAAATTTGTATAAATTTAAGGGGTACAAATGGAGTACAAATCACATGAATATATTGTTTAGTGGTGATTTATTGATCGATTTCAGAAAAGTAACTTTTTTGTGCTTGGCATTTATTTTAATTCTTGCTTTTTTAATATGATTAACTCATATGAATTCTTACTAACCTTGTTTTTGTCATCTGTTCTCTTGGGGCTATCACTTCCTTGCTTCTAAACAAAAATTTGTAAGTTTTTATTTATATGATTATCTGACTCATGTCTGATCTGACACAGAGCTGTATTCACCATGGCATCAGTGATCATATTATTCTGCTCCCTTTGTAATTCCCCAAAACCTAGCACAGAAAATGTACTATATAAATATTCGCTGAATAACTAAAGAATGAATGATTGCTTGTATTTTGCCACGAGGTAGTGTAGTCTTGGAACAGCAATAAAAATCCTTCCATTATAATCATGATTCTGTCAGTAGCTAGCTAGTTGTGGTACATATGGCAAATGCCATCTGAACCTGTTTTTTCTCCCGTAAAGGGATCAAATAAAAGCTACCTGACAGTACTGAGCAAAAAGTGTCATATGTTGACATTTGAGACTTTCTGATGAAGGGGATGGGGCTTCTGGTTGTCCCTGGTTCCCACTGGCTCCACAGAGTGTGCAGCCCTGGCCACATCTCCCTACTGTTGCTAGCGTAATGGTGGTGGCCACTCCAGATGGCCCACTGCTGCCATAATTAGGGGTAGTTGATAAAGGAGACAGGAGTAGGCATTTGAAGATACTGGAAAATATTTGAAATAGTCACTGTAGAAAAGTGGAAAAATATGCTATATGAGGCTGTGTTGAGGGCCTGTTCATAGTAACATTTAATTTAATAGAATATATGTATTTTGTAAAAGCATTCCTGGTGCTCCTGATAGATCTCCTGCTTCTCCATCATGATGTGCTGCCCTAATTCCTGCTGAAACCCACCAAACAAGATAAACAGTTTTTAATTTAAAATTTTTGATAACGTAACTTATTTCATTTTTGGTTCCAGTTAGACCATTAAATTACCTTTGTGACAAAAACAGTGACATTCTCACAAAATTTCTGTTCCAAAAATGTTTGCTAGAGGCTTCCCAGAACAAATCTCTGACATCAGTGAGGAGACAGGAGCACATGGGCAGTGCAATTGACATGTGCTTTGTATGGATCTCTGTAATTTATTCAAGGAATAAACCTCCCATTGAGGTCATGTCTCATTTGGGATTGAATGACTAACTTTGTACCTGTGATCAGATTAACAAAAATGCACATAAAATGCCCCAGAATTTTTCCTTTGTCTGATTTTGAAATTAAACTTATCATGTCATGTCTGTAAAATGAGCATTTCACCATGAAGATATCTTTGATTATAATGGGATTCAAAAGATAATAGAGAAAATATTTTAGGACATGTTGCCTCTTCATTTGGCTGTGTCATGTACCCTTCTGTGCCTCTGGAGTATCATATTTTAAATCTAGGTTGGTCTATACTCTAAAAAGTAAAGTTTATATCCAAAAACCTTGACCAAGTTACTAGCTGTAACTTGCTCTACCAGTAGAAGCCATTGAGAATGCTGAGGTCAAAAAGCATAATAGCCAATCATGAATGTTCTGAGATGCTTAATTTCCAATAAAGAAGAAGGTTGCTATTACCTAATTATGAAGATGGTGCCTTAATTCTTTGTACCACTTAATGTACATATTGTCATATCAAAAGTACAAAAGATTGTTAAATTGAAAATACAAGCACCTATTTTTATGTAATAATGGTACTAATGATAGCTATTACTTATTGAATAACTATTACATAATAGGACTTTGGTAATTGTCTTAGAGAAATAATGCTTTAATTCCCAAACAACCCTAAAAGGTAGGTGCTAATGTCATTATAATAATTTTTAAATAAGACTTAAATAAGTCCACGTACCTTTCCAAACTCACAAGATGAATAAAAGGTATTGGCAGAATCCAAATTAAAACAATCTAATATCAGAGACCACATGTTCCTCAATGAATAGGGCAACATAGACCTAAGGAAATAGAGTCAATTTGAACTATCCACAGGTAAATGTCATATGACCTCTGAGTAATTCCACAAATGAAACAGCCACCCAAATCAGACTGTATGCAGGATACTCACAAGCAGTGAGACTTTTGCTGAGATGTGCTGGAAAGACGATTGAGTAATGTCAAATTATCACAGATTTGAGCTAGATCAAAGGACTCTTGACCCAAGTTTGAATCAGTTTCAACACTTTTTCTGGCACCATATTTGATATCTGGTGGCCCTAAATGATTTCCTAAACCTGGGCAGGGCTAATCTTGCCATTTAAAAGATTCTGTATAGAGATCTTAATAAACTGTGGAAATAAAGAAAGACAATCTGATCTAGAACAGGTAGAGGTTATTCATCCAGAGCTTGCAAGGAAGTCAGGTACCATCACTTTTGTTTGGCAGAGACTCACAGTCAGGCAGAGGAGTGGGAAAGCTTTATAGCAGAAAAAAGGAAAAGCTTCAGGTGTGCCCTGCTCAAAAGCTGTTGGCCTGGGGAAGCTGGATGTGGGCTATGTAGAAGCCTCTAGCATTGGTTTGGGGAGCACATTTTCTTTCTCTGGTTGGTTCTGGGTTAGAAGTGAGAGCAATAGGAAAGCTAGGAGAACCAAGTTCTGACCAGTTTGGGCCAATGGCTGCAAAGGTTATGGTTGGGCTTCCTGGGCTGGTTGCTGCAGAGACTATGGTCAGAGTTCTTTTGTCATATATGGTCTGGCCAGTATTTACTTGTATATCAGCCTCTCAAGATAAACAACATAGTATGGTGGTAAATGCTATGTGGGACAGCAAGTTTACACAAATATGTTTCTTTAACCTATAGCCTCCACACCAATACTTATAAACTGAGCCATGCGAGAACTGAACAAACAAAAGTAAATTATTCAGATATTTGCATGCTAAGTTGAATAAAAATAATTAATTGCTCTTTTTTTTAGGGAAGGTTTGTTTTCTTAGAAGTCTATTAGCCAGCCAATACATTAAAGCTTGATTGATTTGATTGTAATTGAATCTCTCTGATCTTAATAAAACCTACTGTGACACAGAAAAAAAAAGTCCCTGTCTTCCAGAAACTTGCAATCTTGCAATGTAGCAGCTATAATATAAACACTTAGGAAATTGCTAGTGAATAGACAATTGTGAGACAAGATTCATTTATTTTATCTAGACCCTGTCCCTCCATGCTCCTCAATCAGAAGAACTTTGCTTCTTACACTTTGTGTGAGAAAATTCATTGTCCCCTAGAGGACATGAACATTCCCCAGGATAGGGTTGAAGACACCTGAGCAGGCAGAGGGATCACCAAACACATCCAGGCCTAAAAGAGCTAAAGGCAGGGTAAGCATTGCCAGATAAAATGTAGGATGCCCAACTATAATAAATCTCAATTGTAGATACTCAGGAATAATTTTTAGTATAAATATGTCCCCAAAATGTAAACAGGTGTCCTTGTTTTTGTTTGCTAAATCTAGCCACACTGATAAGGACAAATTGTTTATAAAAGGACCAAACTTTGAAGGTCAAATTTACTTATGATGTTTCCAGGCTCAGTAGTGCCGAACAGAGACCAAGAGGAAGACTGTAGAGGTTAAATAGACCTGGAACAGAGCAGAAAGAATGAGCAACGGTGTAGCTGTGCAGATTGTGTACTGCAGAACTCAAGACTACCACATGTAAAGCTAGTGACTCTGGAAATCTAAAACAATTATACCAACAGTGATGCAATGCCCAAGTCTTTTTCACATTGACAGAGACCACAAAGTATAATATAGAGTAAAAGCAAGATTAAAACCCACCATCCCCCCTCTTTCCTCACTCCTCCCCCCACAATTTACTGTAAGTGGGGTTTTCAGCTGATCTGCTTTGTCTAAAAAGAACCAGAAAGGTTAGGTTGGGGCAATTATTTTATGAAGTAGATTATAAAACCAAAAGGAAATTTAGGAATCTAAAATTCTGTACTTTATCAATTTTGAAAAACAAAAAGAAACAATAGAAACTTGATAACAATGAGTGGTGACAGCTCACATTTTTGTTTTTTTATAGGAAACCAATATTACTTTTGCAAAGAGAGAGACATAAAATGTTACCAAGCACTTCATCTGCATAAAGGCCACAAAGGAGCCAGGCTGCTAGATGAATATGCAGACTTTTAGGATTGGGAAGGGAGACAGCAAAGCAAATTTCCAGAAGTGAAAAGGCCAGCGGGGCTGTGTCCTATGTGGAATAGAGATGGGGTTTGAGGGCTCATAGCCTGTGTCTTTTAGCTTCCACTGAGTCTAGATCCAGCTAAAGTGCAAGGAAAAGAGGTTTTCTTACTCTAACCATAAGGGAATAATCCAAGTAGACTTGCCTGGTGCCAAGAGAGGAAAACGTCTCTGCTAAAATAATCCAGAATAAGCCATTTATTTTTAAAAATTTATATTTCTAAATATCAAATTTAACTGTAAGCTCTGTGGTCCAAAAGAGCTAGCAGCTGTTAGTAATTTAGCCTCTAATTAGCTCAGCTGTGATCTGACTAATAACATCACAGATGAAAAAGATATAATTTTTCAAATACTGATACATCAAAGATTTCTTTTTAAATTTGTGTAAATTTAAGGAGTACGAATGCAGTACACATTACATGGATATATTGTTTAGTGGTGATTTCTTGATCATTGATTATTTCAATAAAGAAACTTTTTGTGCTTGATAATTAATATGATTAACCCATTTTACATGAATTGTTACTAACCTTGTTTTTGTGATCTGTTCTCTTGGGGCTATCACTCCCTTACTTCTAAACAAATATAAGTTTTATTTATATGATTATCTGACTCATGTCTGATCTGACACAGAGCTGTATTCACCATGACATCAGTGATTATATTATTCTGCTCCCTTTGTAATTCCCCAAAACCTAGCACAGAAAAGGTACTAGATAAACATTTGCTGAATAACTAAAGAATGAATGAATGCTTTTATTTTGCCAATCGTAGTGTAGCCTTGCAACAGGAATAAAAATCCTTCCATTGTAATCATGATTCTCTCAATTGCTAGCTAGTTGTGATACCTGTGGCAAATGCCATCTGAAGCTATTTTTTCATGAGTAAAGGGATCAAATAAAAGCTACCTGACGATACTGAGTAAAACGTGCCACATGTTGAAATTGGAGACTTTCTGATGAATTTCTGTGTAAGGGGTTGCATTCACTGCCCCAGCTTTGTGTCTGAACTCATAAATCCCCTCCCTGTCCATCCTATGTGTTATGTGTCTTTCATCACAAGTGTCTATGTTCATTAAAGAGGGAGAAAATACTGCATCATTTGCATTAATCAGATGGTACAGAACCACTACTCAGAACAGTGAGAAAAGGATCAGGAAACACAAAGTCAGGGAAGCTAAACTTCCAACCTTAGGGCTTAAACCCCAGCCAAAAACTCCATCTGTAAAAAGCCACTTAGCCACTGAACCAGACAAAGATGGAAAGCTATGAGCATCATTTCCATCTCCCCTTCTCCAGCCTCAGCAGCGTGAGTAGATGTTGGACTGTACAGCAGCAGCTCAGGCTTTCTGAGTCTACCAGCGGTGCCCATTTTGGAGGAGAGTTTGAACACTTCAAGCAAGGATTTTTTGCAAAGAATATAAAAACAAGAAAGAATGCAAGGAATGGTAACATAAATATCCCAAGCCAAGAAAGGTTTGTTCATTTTAAGAAAACAACTGAAATAATGCAAGGGCAGGGAACAACATGTTCCATCCCTTTATTATGTGTGAATTTGATCATTTAGCCGGGCTGAAGTTGAAAGTTATATAATCTCTATCTTGAAAATTAGAACAAGCTTTGTCCAGGAGGGCAGGGCCATATGATAAAGTAAGTGGTGCCTGGACCCATGGCTTATACCTTCAGGAACCCACGTAGGTAATATGTAAAAGGGATTCCAGAAAGGGAGGTATGGGTAGCCAGGCAGCCCAGCCAGACTTTGTTGTTAGAAGATCTGGCTTCTTGGCATATCTCTGCCACTTAGCTATGTAACCCATCTGGACCTGGACTTTCTTTGGTTGGTAGGCTATTGATTGCTGCCTCTACTTCAGCCTTTGTTATTGGTCTATTCAGGGTTTCAAATTCCTCCTGGTTTAGTCTTGGTAGAGTACAAGTGTCTAGGAATTCATCCATTTCTTCCTGGTTTACTGGTTTATGTGAATAGAGCTGTTTGTAGTAATCTCTGATGGTAGTTTGCATTTCCATGGGATCAGTGGTGATATCGCCTTTATCGTTTTTTATTGCATCTCTTTGATTCTTCTCCCTTTTCTTTTTTATTAACCTGGATAGTGGTCTGTCTATTTTGTTGATCTTTTCAAAAAACCAGTTCCTGGATTTATTGATTTTTTTGAAGGGTTTTTTTTGTGTCTCTGTCTCCTTCAGTTTGGCTCTGATCTTAGCTATTTCTTGTCTTCTGCTAACTTTTGAGTTTTTTTTGACCTTCCTCCTCTAGCTCTTTCAATTTTGATGATAGAGTGTCGATTTTAGATCTTTCCTTCTTTCTCATGTGGGCATTTATTGCTATAAATTTCCCTCTCGACACTGCTTTAAAGTGTCCCAGAAATTCTGATAAGTTGTGTCTTCATTCTGATTGGTTTCAAAGAACATCTTTATTTCTGCCTTCATTTCATTGTTTATCCAGTCGACACTCAGAAGCAAGTTGTTCAGTTTCCAAGTGGTTGTGTAGGTTTGAGTGTGTTTCTTAATCCTGAGTTCTAGTCTGATTGCACCATGGTCTGATAGACTGTTTATTATGATTTCCATTCTCTTGCATTTGCTGAGGGGTGATTTGCTTCCACTGATGTGGTCAATTTTAGAGTAAGTGCAACATGGTGCTGAGAAAAATACATATTCTGTGGATTTGGGGTGGAGCATTCTGTATATGTCTATTAGGTCCACTTGATCTGGCTCTGCATTCAAGTCCTGGATATCCTTGTTAATTTTCTGTCTTGTTGATCTGTCTAATATTGACAGTGGAGTGTTGAAGTCTCCCTCTATTATTGTGTGGGAGTCTAAATCTCGTTTTAGGTCATTAAGAACTTGCTTTATGTATCTGGGTGCTCCTGTGTTGGGTGTGTATATATTTAGGATAGTTAGCTCTTCTTGTTGGATTGATACTTTTACCATTATGTAGTGTCCTTCTTTGTCTCTTTTGATCTTTGTTGGTTTGAAGTCCATTTTATCAGAGACTAGGATTGCAACCCCTGCTTTTTTTTGTTCTCCATTTGCTTCATAAATCTTCTTCCATCCATTTATTTTGAGTCTATGTGTGTCTTTGTATGTGAGATGGGTTTCCTGAATACAGCACACTGATGGGTTTTGACTTTTTATTCAGTTTGCCAGTCTATGTCTTTTGATTGGGGCATTTAGGCTGTTTACATTCAATGTCACTACTGTTATGTGTGAATTTGAACCTGCCATTTTGTTACTGGCTGGTTTTCTTTCCCATTAGGTGACTTTTTTTTTTTTTTTAATTTTTTATTGGATTTTAGGTTTTAGGGTACATGAGCAGAGCATGCAAGACAGTTGCGTAGGTACACACATGGCAGTGTGCTTTGCTTTTCTTCTCCCCTTCACCCACATTTGGCATTTCTCCCCAGGCTATCCCTCCCCACCTCCCCCTCCTACTGGCCCTCCCCCTTTCCCCCCAATAGACCCCAGTGTTTAGTACTCCCCTTTCTGTGTCCATGTGTTCTCATTTTTCATCACCCGCCTATGAGTGAGAATATGCGGTGTTTCATTTTCTGTTCTTGTGTCAGTTTGCTGAGGATGATGTTCTCCGGATTCATCCATGTCCCTACAAACGACACAAACTCATCATTTCTGATTGCTGCATAATATTCCATGGTGTATATGTGCCACATTTTTCCAATCCAGTCTATTATCAATGGGCATTTGGGTTGATTCCAGGTCTTTGCTATTGTAAACAGTGCTGCAATGAACATTCGTGTACATGTGTCCTTATAGTAGAATGATTTATATTCTTTTGGATATATACCCAGTAATGGGATTGCTGGGTCAAATGGAATTTCTATTTCTAAGGCCTTGAGTGACTTATTTTCTTCATTGCATTTTTGGTCTTTGCCAACTGGTTTGTTTTTGCAGTGACTGGTACTTGTTTCTTTCTATGCTTAGTGTTTCTTTCAGGAGGTCTTGTGGTGACAAAATCTCTCAGTAGTTGCTTGTCCATAAGGACTTTATTTCTCCTTCACTTACGAAGCTTAGTTTGGCTGGATATGAGATTCTGGGTTGGAAGTTCTTTTCTTTAAGGATGGTGAATATTGGTCCCCACTCTCTTCTGGCTTGTAGGGTTTCTGCTGAGAGATCTTCTGTGAGTCTGATTGGCTTCCCTCTGTGGATGACCTGACCTTTCTCTCTGGCTGTCCTTAGCATTTTTTCCTTCATTTCAACCCTGGTGAATCTGACGATTATGTGCCTTGGGGTTGCTCTTCTTGAGGAATATCTTTGTGGAGTCCTCTGTATTTCTTGAATTTGAAATTTGGACTGCCTTGCTAGGCTTGGGAAGTTCTCCTGGATAATATCCTGGAGCATGTTTTCCAGCTTGGATTCATTCTCCCCATTATATTCAGGTACACTGATCAAACATAGATTAGGTCTTTTCATATAATCCCATATTTCTTGGAGGCTTTGTTCATTTTTTCACTCTTTTTTCTCTTGTTTTGTCTTCTCTTTTTATTTCATTGAGTTGATCCTCAATCTCTGATATCCTTTCTTCTGCTTGATCGATTTGGCTGTTAAAACTTGTGTTTGCTTCACATAGTTCTTGTGCTGTGTTTTTCAACTCCATCAAGTCATTTATGTTCTTCTCTAAGCTGGTTATTCTAGTTAGCATTTCATCTAACCTATTTTCAAGGTTTTTGTTTTCTTTGCATTGAGTTAGAACGTCTTCCTTTAGCTCAGAAAAGTTTGTTATTATCCACCTTTTGAAGCCTGTTTCTGTCAGTTGGTTGCATTTCTCTGTCAAGTTGTGATCCTGTGTTGTTGAGGAGTTGTGATCCCTTGAAGCAGAAGAGGTGTTCTGGTCTTTGATGGTTTCATCTTTTTTGCTCTGGTTTATTCCCATCTTTGTGGGTTTACCTGGCTGTGTTGTCAGGGAGCTGCTTGTCTGCCTGTGGAGGCACTACTGGGTTTCTAGGGACTCCTTCAGGTTACTAGGGAAACTTCCTGTGTCTTTTTTGTTTATAATGGGAGATTAAGCCCACCTCTTTCATTGACCTGTAGGCACTTCTGGGTTGTCAGGAACACTGTCCTATTGCTATGTAGACTTCCTGTGTTTTTTGTTGAAACATGTAGCCCATTCCCACCCCCTTAATGGTGTGTTGTGCCCTTCCTCCACTGGCCTGAATCATTCAGGCTTCAGTTCAGACTGTAGCACTGGCTGCGCAACCTGCTACAGTCAAAGCTTCAGCCCTCTGGGGATTGTGGGGGAGGGGAGGGACCCGCCCAGCAGCACCCAGCCGTCTCCCCCTTTCAGCTTCCTCTCTCTCCAGTCATGGGGTAGGGGCCTGCCCAGCTGCTCCTGCTTACAGCTCCCTTTCTCTCTGGGGGCAGGGGGCAATGGCTCTGTCCACAGGCTCTCCGGGCTGCCTTTTGGGCTTATGCATCTGTTTAGGTCTATTGCCAATCCGGGACACCATCCTGGATTATTATTCAACTCCGTGCTTGTAATTCCTGGTGCTTGACTGGCAAAGATCCCCTGTTCTGTGTATTGCTGAGGCTTTGGGGGAAGTGCTGTATCTGGACTGGAGTGCCAGAAGGGGAGCCTCCGACTCGCTGGTCAGATGCACTTTCAGGGTGAAGCAGCACACCTCCCTGCCTCAGTCTGCCCTGAGTGGGCTTTGCTCACTGTTGGACCAGACACGTTGAAATGTACCTGGTACCTTGGTTGGAGCTAGGAGATCTCTGGATTTCTGTGTGTCTCTCACTGGGTGTTGCGTGCTGGAGTTGTTTCTATTCAGCCATCTTGGATTGGCCTAGACTTAATTCTAGGTGGCAATCTTAATTTCCAGTTTAATGTAATCATTGTTGTGTCTCTTTGTGGCAGTGTTCCTCCCTCTGGAACTAAGACCTCTAGGCCAGCAGAATGTAATGTCATGAGAACAGGAGGCAAAAATTTTGCTAATGACACACTAGGGGTAGTGGTGAGTAGTATCACTTTCATTTCCACTCCTTGATTCCTGGACCTGTGAATCCTGGCTATGGGAGAAACAGTACCATATGTTGGACACTGATTCAGAGCATGCACAGCTTTCTGGAGAACTTTGCCCCAGCAAAATATTGTCACCTAGTTGGCATTGTAATCATGACTTCTAAAGGCCATTCTACCATTCTATCAATCCAGCTGCTTCAGGTTGATGGGGAACATGGTAAGACTGGTGAATTCCATGAGCATGAGACCACTGCCATACTTAAAGTGAGTGCCTTGGTCAGAGACAATGCTGTGTGGAATACCATGACAGTGGATAAGGCATTCCGTGCGTTCACTGTTGGTAGTTTTGGAAGATGAATTGCATGCAAGATAGGAAAACCTATTTCCAGAGTGTGTTTCAGTGAGGACAAACCTCTGCCTTTTCCATGATGGAAGAGGTCCCATGTAATCAACCTGCCACCAGGTAGCTGGCTGATCACCCCAAGGAATGGTGCCATATCGAGTGCTCAGTGTTGGTCTCTGCTGCTTGCAAACTGGGCACTTAACAGTGGCCATAGCCAGGGCAGCTTTAGTGAGTGGAAATCTATGTTGCTGAGCCCATGCATAACCACCATCCCTGCCACCATCGCTATTTTGTTCATGGGCAATGACAGAGGCTGGGGAAAGAGGCAGAGTGGTGTCCACAGAATGGATCATCCTATCCACTTGATTATTAAAATCCTCCTCTGCTGAAATCACTCGTTGGTGAGCACTCACATGGGATACAAATAGCTTCACAGTTTTTGGCCACTAAAACAGGCCCATCTACATACCTCTTCCCCAAATTTCTTTGTCATCAATTTTCCAATCATGCTTCTTCCAAGTGATCAGCCAGCCAAACCATTGGCTATAGCCCATGAATCAGTATATAATCACAAATCTGGCCATTTGTCCATCCATGTAAAGTGCAAAACCAGGTGCACTGCTTGAAATTTTGCCCACTGGGAAGATTTCCCTTCACCACTGTCCTTCAGAGATGTCCTAGAAAGGGGCTATAGTTCGGCAGCTGTCCACTTTTGGGTAGTGGCTGCATATTGTGCAGAACCACCTGCGTACCAGGTCCTAGTTTTCTCTTTCTCTGTCAACTGATCATAGGCAATTCTCCATGAAGATATTGATGCAGGCTGGGGGACAGAAGGCAGGGTGGCAGGAATGGAGACCATGGGCATTTGAGTCGCTTTCTCATATAGCTTACTGTGCCTTCAGGACCTGCTCCAGCCCAATCATATATGTGCCACTTTCATATGATAATGGAATCCTTCTGTGCATGACTCACTTTATGGCTAAATGGGTCAGAAAGCACACAGTTCATGATAGGCTGTTCAGGTCGCATGGCTACTTGATGACCCATAGTGAAACATTCATTTTCCACCAAAGCCCAGTAACAAACCAAAAGCTATCTCTCAAAAGGAGAGTAGTTATCTGCAGAAGATGGCAGGGCTTGCTCCAAAATCCTGGAGGCCTCCACTGTTATTCACCTATGGCATTCACAAATAGCATCTCTATGTGCCACTGACACTTCAAGCACCATTGGATCTGCTGGGTCATATGGCCCAAGTGGCAGAGCAGCTTGCACAACAGACTGGAGGTGTTGTAGAGCCTTCTTTTAGACCCCACTCAAAACTGGCAGCCTTTCAGGTCACTTGACAAATGGGCTGGAGTAGCACATTTAAGGAGGAATGTGTTTCCTCCAAAATCCAATGAGATCCACCAGGCTTTACGCCTCTTTCTTGGTTGTAGGAGGGGCCGAATGCAGCAACTTATCCTTCACCTTAGGTGGAATATCTCATCAGGCCCCACACCACTGGACCACTAGAAATTTTACTGAGGTAGAAGGTCCCTGAATTTTAATCAGATTTATTTCCCATCCTCCAGCATGCAAATGTCTCACCAATAATTCCAGTGTGTTTACTACTTCTTGCTCACTGGATCCTATCAACATCTCATCAGTGTAATGGACCAGTATGTATCTTGCAGAAGTGAAAATCAAGCAAGGTCTCTCCAAGTAAGATTATGACACAAAGGCAGATAGTTGATATACCCCTGAGGTAGGACAGTAAAGGCATATTGCTGGCCTTACCAGCTGAAGGCAAATTAGCCTTACGAACAGGAATGGAGAAAAAGGCATTTGCCACATCAATGGCAGCATACCAGGTACCAGCAGATGTGTTAATTTGCTCAAGCAATGAAACCACATCTGGTACAACAACTGCAATTGGAATCACCACTTGGTTAAGCTTATCATAATCCACTGTCATTCTCTAAGATCTGTCTGTCTTCTGCACAGGCCATATGGGAGAACTGAACAGAGATGTGGTGGCAATCAACACCTCTGCATCTTTCAAGTCCTTGAAAGTGACACTAATCTCTGCAGTCCCTCCAGGGATGTGATACTGTTTTTGATTTACTATTTTCCTAGGTAGAGGCAGATCTAATGGCTTCCATTTGGTCTTTCCCACCATAATGGCCCTCACTCTACCAGTCAGGGAGTCGATGTGGGGGTTCTGCCAGCTGCCAAGTATTTCTATGCCAATTGTGCATTCTGGCACTGGGGAAATGACTACTGGACCAGGACCCAGGGACCCACTGTAAGTGACACCTGAGCTAAAACTTTATTAATTACCTGATCTCTATAAGCCACTACTTTAACTGGAGGATCATCACGTTTTGGGTCCATCAGCTCAGACCCAGTATTCAGTAGTCCCTGAAATATCTGATCATTTCCCTTTCCCCAATGCACAGTTACCCTGGTAAAAGGCCAGAGATCTCCTTGGGGAAGGGTGGGAGAAAGATTTACTGCATAAATTGTCGGTAATGTATTGGGGTCCTTCCTCAAGGTGACATGGCCTCCCCTTCATTCAAGGGGTTCTGGGTCTGTAAACTGGCTCAAGTCTGGAAATTGATTGAGGGGCCATGATTTCCTGTTTTTATAATTCAAATTCATATTAGTCTTTTGTCCATTTGACCTAGAAGTTTTCTGTTTATATAAATTAAATAGGAATACAGTAGGCGTCCTGTAAATTTCACTTGATTAGCCAATGCCAAATCTCTACACCACTCAAAGTATTCTGATTGCTGCTTTGCCTCTGCTGTCTGTTATGGTAGCTGTGCCCACCTTGCCTTTTATGGTTGGTTGCTGCTACTTGGCCACTGCCACCTTGGGATCCAATTATTCTCATTGTATTTAAATTTTTTAGTTGAATGACTGTGGTTCTTACTGTTAGATCTGGCATACAGAGAAGGGCAATTACAGGGTTCTTCAAAGATGTAGGTGCTGCCCTCACAAATATATTTCACAAGGCGTTGGTCAAGGATATATCTTCTGGACCCTCCCAGCTGGGATGAGTAGGTCTAAAGTGACTAATTCACTCCACCATCCCAATCTCCCTTGGCCTTTGGATGCCTTCCTCTACATTAAACAAAGGGGGCCGGGCGCCGTGGCTCACGCCTGTAATCCCAGCACTTTGGGAAGCCGAGGCGGGTGGATCACAAGGTCAAGAGATCGAGACAATCCTGGTCAACATGGTGAAACCCCATCTCTACTAAAAATACAAAAAAATTAGCTGGGCATGGTGGTGCGTGCCTGTAATCCCAGCTGCTCAGGAGGCTGAGGCAGAATTGCCTGAGCCCAGGAGGCAGAGGTTACGGTGAGCTGAGATCGCGCCATTGCACTCCAGCCTGGGTAGCAAGAGCAAAACTCCATCTCAAAACAAAACAAAACAAAACAAAAAACAAAGGGATATCAGGCATTTCCAGCTTGCTCATAGTGGGCCATCTTTTAATCCATATTGCAACTAACCAAGAAAATACTACTAGAACCTTTTTTAACTCTCTGAGCTGCAACATTAAATGCAGAGTCCCTACTTAGTGGGCCCAAATCAATAAATTCATCCTGATTCAACTCTATGTTCCTTCCCCCATTATCCCACACCCTTAATATCTGTTCCCATGCCTGTTCTCCAGATTCCTGTTAATGTAAATTAGAAAACTCAAGCAGTTCTTTTCAAGTGCAGTGCATCTCCTTATGGATAACAATCTCAACACCTCCAGGAGCCTGCTGGGACTTTAGTTGTAGGCCTAGAAGCAAAACGGGGCATTGGTAGTGGCTACTGAGGATAATCAACATTATCTTGCCTGGCAACTGCCTCAAGGGAGGCCATCACTGTTGCCTCAGGCAGCACAGGGTTTAATCTCCTCAGTCACAGGTGGAAAGGCTGATGGGAACATGAGATGGGGACAGGATGTTGCTCCTACTGGGGATGGGGAAACTTGTTTCTTCTGGCAAAAAAGGTTCATCAGGGTTTACAAACGCAGTGTCCCCACCTTCATCAGCGTCCTTTCACACATCCCCATTCCAATTTGCAGGCTCCCTTTTTTTTCCAATCAGTGTCTTCACTTTTACAGTAGACATCTGGTGAGGCTGTGCATGCACCTTTCATTGCAAGTCAGCCATTTGCATGATAAGAACTTGTGTCTGTTTTTCCACAATTTCAGCTCTTTCTCTACAGGAGATAAGACTCTCACTTAGGGCAATCTTAGCAGATTTGAGGCTATCTGTTTCTGAAGCCAGGAGATTGGATCCCTGAGTTCATCATTTTCTTTAATCACTTTGTCCACTGAACTTAGGAGCAACCAACCAGCTTTATTATGTTCCTTGCTTCTCCACATACGGTCAAAAGTAATATCTATAGAGTCACTAAACTCTTTGCCTCTCAGGAGCAATGAATCAGGAGTGGTAAATGCATTTATTTTGCATAACTTTCTACAGTTCACACCAAGGACTATCAGTGTTCACTATACTATTAGAAGTAAAGTCTTTAGCATTTTGGGGTCTAATTTATTAAGCAACCAACACCAGAAACTCCAAAACCAATGAAAAAACTCCATTTTTAATATTTTTCTGCCTGCTTATATTCTAGCCATGCTGGCAGCAGATTAATGGTGGGTCTGTCTTTCCCAGCCCACTGATTCAAATGTTAATCTCCTTTGGCTACACCCTCACAGACACACCCAGGATCAATGCTTTGCATCCTTCAATCCAATCAAGTTGACACTCAGTATTAACCATCACTCTGCCCACATGAATGGAAGTCCAATAATTGTTCTATTTGCTCACATTAGTTTCCTTTCTCCTCTTTTCTGCTCATGGCCTGCAATCAGGACACAAGCTTTCAGACATAAAATCTCTTTGAAAACATAAGAGCAATCAAATACCCGTGTAGTGAGTGATCCATCTTTTTATAGTTTTCCAGTACTTCTGTAATGCTGCTTAGCGTACAAAGAAGGCCTCTGTAAGGGAACCTCTGCTGAGAAAAAAAATAAATATGGATTTGGACATAGGTATTGGTATAGGTAAGCATTTCTCTGACAAATTTTGGAGAGGAGGAGAAAAGTGCAAGGCTGGTAAAAAGTGTCAGTGCTGAAAACCTTGTAAGCAGGAATAAAAAAGAGTTGTAAATAGCAGAACCTAAATGAGTAAGTCTTTTTCAGTTTCCCATCCCACAACTGCTTAAGGAAAACTAGTCTTTCCTAATAAGAGAAGAGATACAATTTCTCAATCTACAGCTTATTTTACATCCTGAGTTTATCTGTGTCAGGGACTCTCCATAAACGTGGTCTTATGACTAGCTTTACACTGATATAGAAGGATAGTACAGGAAAAGGAAGGCCATGCTGTGATGCAAACAATTTCTTATCACAGTTTTTGGAAAAGATTATTTGTTGCCAATTAATTTCCCTTAAACACAATCTCTGCCTCAGGGGACCAGTCTGAGACAGGACTTCTGAAATAAGCAAAGTTTACCCTCAGCAGTCCTTCCTGCCATTTATCTGTTCCCTTCCCCCTTTTCAGGTAGCCATGGCTCTGAGACCACCTCCTGGTTGAGAGGTTGCCACACTCAGATATTGCTTCCTGTGCCACACTCTGTCTTCTGCTTCATTTCCTCCCACCTCAACTGTGCCCCATGCTGTTGACACATACTCATTCAGAGTGTAATGTACACAAGTCACAAAGGAAACCCCAAGGATATAGGAAAACAAGGGCTCATGATCAAGTTATGAAAACTTACAATGCTCTGTACTCCTTTTTGCCATGGCTCTGACAGGTGAATAAACAATATAATCTGCTAATCTATGTTATGATATGAATGACACCATACTGTAAATGCTGAGGAATATCTCTGAAACCACCTTTTCAAAATTATGTCACTAAGAGAAATCTGACATAGTTGACATAATCTTGCTTCTAACCTCCAAGCTGTCCTTGGTCCACACCTTGACATAGACTAAGCTAACTCTGGGAGGAGTTTAATTTAGAGTTCAAACTTAAAGCAAGAATAATAACCCTTCCCAAACTAAATACCCTTTGTAAAACTAATGAAAGACCAAGATTAGGACTATGAGAGTGATGCAAGATTTTCTTCTTGGTCACTTTGCAAGCCAGGAACCTCTGGCTGGTGATGCTCCACCTGGGCCTTACTGAACCACATTACCTGCTGCTGGAGATGGCCTGCCCACTCAGCCTGCCTAGGCCAACTCTGGATTATATACCAGTTCCCAAGTTCTTGTCCCACACCCAAGAAGAATGATGATGCACTGACCATCAACTTATGAGCAAGACAGGGAGTTTTATTGAGTGATAAAACAGCTTTCAGCAGAGAGAGAATGTGAGGGTGTTTCCCCTATCTGAAGGCAGGAAAGCCCCCTCAATATGGCTGAGTCTGGGGCTTTTTATGGGCTCAGAATGGGAGAGGGACAGGCCTAGGTAGTATTTGCAAAGGCAACATTTGACTTGTTAAAAGGTATTATTCAGAAAGAAACAATCAGGAAAGGGCTGGCAAACAGGAACAGAAGTTCTCCCTCTGTATTTTGGGTTTCAACCAGGACCAACAGTCTGGTTTTGCCTTCAGGCTGTTTTGGGCTTGGAGGTGGCATTTCACTGGGGATCCACCCCTATCTGCCTAAGCAGTTGGATGCCTCCTGTCACCATCAAGAGGGTCCTGAATTCTACTAAGATGTATCCATAGCTAAACAATTACCTCCATAGCTAAACAATTACCAGACATTGTTCCAGAGATCAGAAGATTTGCAATTTCCCTATTTACTCCTGGGATAACATCACTATTGTAGAAGCTAAGATGGGCCTTTTGAGATTTTGTTTCATACTTTTGGATTTCTGATGACTGGCTGACTGGCTGCCTTCAAGTGGGGGCTGCAGGACTAGTTGAAACATAATCATGGGTCCGGGTGAGAATGCACAACCCATGATTCAACCAGTCTGTGGCTCCCACACAGAGGCTGACTCAGTGCAGTAGGACACTATTCCACACCCCCAATGACTGCATCCCCAACTAATCAACACTGGTTGATTGCCCCATTCTCTACCTCCTACCCACCAAGCAATCCTTGAAAAACTGTAGTCACCAAGGCTTTGAGGTGACAGATTTGAGTAATAACTCCATCTTCCATGTGGCTGGCTTTGCATTTAAAAAAATTCTCTACTGCAATACCATGGTCTCAGTGAGCTGGTTTTATCTGTGATGGAGGCAGGAAGAACTCATTAGGTGATTACATCTGGGTTTTAGCAGAATCCTCAAAGACAAAAATTCATCCCAAAAGGATGATTTCCCTAATGGTGGAAATTTTGGTAGGCAACAGGCAGTGAGGGAGATGTGCTGGGATCAGAGGCGTACTTCAAACTACACTCTGAAGATAATTATTTACATCAAGTCAGACTGCCTAGTCATTTCCACAAAACGTGGAAATTTCCTGATAAAAATGCATTGGCTAGATCATTAGAAAAACAGGTAAACAGAGGAAAAATAGATAATTGATAAATTGACAGATGACCTGAAAGTTTACTGATGATCACTTACATGATATCTTATTACCTATTTAATTTGAAAAAAATGTTAACAGGCATTGAAAAACAGGCAAGAGAAACAGAAAACACTAAAGGCATCATAGATATGGATATTGAAGAAAGCAGCTATCATCACTAGGGCTGGGAGAACAAACAAAAAAAAAAAGAGAAGATTTAAATAAGCACAATCATAAATGACAAAGATGACATTACAACTTATCCCACAGAGATACAAAAGATTTTTAAAGACTTGTGAACATCCCTATGCACACAAATTAGAAACTCTGAAGAAAATGATACATTCCTGGAAACACACAACCTCCCACAATTGAACCAGGAAGAAAGTGAAACCTGAAGAGACCAATAACAAATTCTTGAATTAGTAATTTTAAAAAACCCTACCAAACAAAAAAAGCCCTGGATCTGATGGGTTCACAGCTGAATTCTGTCAGACATACAAAGGAGAATTGGTACCAATCCTACTGAAACTATTTCAAAAAATCAAGGAGAAGGGGGCTCCTTCCTTACTGATTTTACAAAGCCAGCATGATCCTGATACCAAAATCTGGCAGAGACACATTGGAAAAAAACTTAAGGCCAATATCTGTGATGAATGTAGACATAAAAGTCCTTAACAAAATACTAGCAAACAGAATCCAACAGCACATCAAAAAGTTAATTCACCATGATCAACTAGGCTTTCTTCCTGCAATGCAAGGTTGGTTCAACAGACACAAATAAATTAATGTGATTCACTACATAAACAGAATAAAAAATAAAAACCATATGATCATCTGAATAGATAGAAAAAAAAACTTTTGATGAAATCTATATTAGTCTATTTTCACATTGCTGATAAAAACATATTCAAGGCTGGGTAATTTATAAAGAAAAAGATGTTTGGCCAGGCACAGTGGCTCACACCTGTAATCCCAGTACTTTGGGAGGGTGAGGCAGGCAGATCATGATGTCAAGAGTTCAAGACCAGCCTGACCAATATGGAGAAACCCTGTCTCTACTAAAAATACAAAAATTAGCCAGGCATGGTGGCATACAACTGTAGTCCTAGCTACTCGGGAGGCTGAGGCAGGAGAATCACTTGAACCTGGGAGGTGGAGGTTGCTGTGAGCCAAGATCACACCACTGCACTCCAGCCTGGTGACGGAGTGATATTTTGTCTCAAAAAAAAAAAAAAAAAAAAAGAGGAGGAAAGAAAAGAAAATGAGGTTTAATGGATTCATAGTTCCACATGGCTGGGGAGGCCTCACAATTATTGTAGAAGGTGAAAGGCATGCCCTACATGGTGGCAGACCAGAAAGAATGACAGCCAAGTGAAAGGGGTTTCCCCTTATAAAATCATCAGATCTCATGAGACCTATTCACTACCATAAGAACAGTATAGGGGAAACTGCCCCCATGATTATCTCCCACTGGATCCCTCCCACAACATGAGGAAATTGTAGAAGCTGCAATTCAAAATGAGATTTGGGTAGGAACACAGACAAACCATATCAAAATCCAACATCTTTTTATAATAAAAGCCCTCAATAGGCATTGAAGGAATATACCTCAAAATAATAAGAGCCATCTATGACAAACCCACATCATACTAAACAGGCAGTAGCTGGAACCATTCCACTTGTGAACTGGTACAAGACAAAGATGACCACTCCTATTCAACGTAGTACTGGGAGTCCTAGCCAGAGCAATTAGCCAAAAGAAAGAAATAAAAGGCAGCCAAATTGGAAAAGAAGAAGTGAAAATATCTCTGTTTGCTGATTGTCTGATTCTATACTTAAAAATCATAAAGATTCTGCCAAAAGGATCTTAGAACTAATAATTGGCTTCAGTAAAGTTTTAGGACATAAAATCAATGTATAAAAATCAGTTGTATTTCTGTACACCAATAACATTCTAGCTAAGAGCCAAATCAAGAACACAATCCCATTTACCATAACCACACAAAAAGAATGAAATACCTAGGTTTATATCTAACCCAGGAGATGAAAGAGCTCTACAAGGAGAACTACAAAACACTGCTAAAAGAAATCAGATACAGCACAAATAAATAGAAAAATATTCCATGCTCATGGATTAGAAGAATCAATATAATTACAATGGCTAAACTGCCCAAAGCAATTTACAGACTCAATGTTACTCCTATCAGAATAGAAAAAAACTATTCTAAAATGTATATTGAACCAAAAAAGAAGCTGAATAGCCAAAGCAAGCCTAAGTAAAAGGAAGAAAGTTGGAGGCATCACATTTCCCAACTTCAAACTATACTATAAGGCTCCAGTAACCAAAGCAGGTACTGGCACAAGAATAGACACTTAGACCAATGAAACAGAATAGAGAACCCAAAAATAAAGCTGCATGCCTACAACCATATAATCTTCAACAAAGTCAACAAAAATAAGCAATGGGGAAAGAATTCCCTATTCAATAAATGGTTCTAAGATAATGGCTAGCCATATGCAGAAGAATAAACTGGACCCTTACCTTTTACCATGCATAAAAATTAACTCAAGATTTAAATGTAAGACCTCAAACTACTACCTGGAAGAAAACCTGGGAAATACCTTCTCTACATCAGCTATGGCAAAGAATTTATGGCTAACTCTCTCCAAAAGCAATTGCAACAAAACCAAAAATTGATAAGTAGGACCTAATTAAACTAAAGAGTTTCTGCACACCAAGAGAAATGATCTTAGACACTTTTCAAAAAAAGATATGCAGGTGGTCAAACAAACATATGAAACAAAACTAATCATCGGAGAAATGCAAATCCAAACAAGACACCATCTCCCACTAGTCTGTATAGCTGTTAACATTATTAAAAAGTCAAAAACAAACAAACAAACAGTTGCTGATGAGGCTGAAGAGAAAAGCGAGTGTTTTTTGTTTGTTCGTTTTTGACTTTGTTTTGAGATGGAGTTTCATTCTTGTTGTCCAGGCTGGAGCACAATGGAAAGATCTTGACTCACTGCAAACCCCGCCTCCCAGGTTCAAGAGATTCCCCTGCCTCAGCCTCTTGAGTAGCTAGGATTACAGGCATGCACCATCACGCTCAGACAATTTTTTGTATTTTTTCTAGAGATGGGGTTTCTCCATGTTGGTCAGGCTGGTCTCAAACACCTGACCTCAGGTGATCGGCCTGCTTCAGCCTCCCAAAGGGCTGGGATTACAGGCATGAGCCACTGCGCCCAGCGTAGGGAGTGTTTATGTACTGTTGGTAGGAATGTAAATTAGTTTGGAGATTTCTCAAAAAACTTAGAAGTACCATTCAACCTGGCAATTCCATTACTGGGTGTGTTCCAAAGGAATACAGATTACTGTACCAAAAGACACGTGTACTCACATGTTCATCACCATGCTATTCACCACAGCAAAGTCATGGAATCAGCCTAGGTGCCCATGAGTTGTGGATTGGATAAACAAAATGTGGTACATATACACCATTAACTACTACAAAGCCACAAAAAACAATGAAAACATGTCCTTTGTAGCAACGTGGATGCATTTGGAGGTCATTATCCCAAGTGGACTAATAAAGAAACAGGAAATAAAATACTACATGTTCTCACTTATAAGTGGGAGCTAAACACTAAGTACACATAGACATAAAGATGGGAACAATAGACACTGGGGACTACTAGAAATGGGAGGGAAGAGGGGGGCATGAGCTGTGAAACTAACTATTGGGTACGATGCTCACTACCCAAGTGATAGGATAATTCATACTCCAAATCTCTGCATCACATAATATGCCCACATAACAAACCTGCATATATACCCTCTGAATCCAAAATAAAAGTTGAAAAAGCATAAAATAGAAAAAAAGAATTTGGATATTAAATTTTAGAAGCTTGAAAGATCCCTTTAGGAGAGAAAAGTTATATTAAAAGATTTGTACTTAACAAAAAGGCAAGCATTCTTTAATAATAACAAGCATTGGCATAGAGTTCTACCACCGAGACAATCTCTGATGATACACTAGTGATAAAAATGATATATTCATGGTGTAAAATGGTTTAAAAATTCAAACTACATAGATTGGTATAAAATAAAAATCAATGCATCCTTATCAAAATATTAGATTAAAAGAACTTAAGAGACATATCAACAAACAATAAAGTGTTTGGATTTAGATTCAAGCAAAGTAACTATTAAAATTATGGGCAGTGAGTCATGCCTGTAACCCCAGCACTTTGGGAGAGCAAGGCAGGAGGATCACTTGAGCCCAGGAGTTCAAGACCAGCTGGGGCAACATTAGTGACCTTATCTCTACCAAAAAAACCCACAAAATTCCAGGTGTGGTGATGTACACCTGCAGTGCCAGCTACTCAGGAGGCTGAGGCAGGAGAATCGTTTGAGCCCAGGAGCTTGAGGCTGCAGTGAGCTGTGATGCCACTTCACTACAGCCCAGGCAACAGAGAGCAAGACTCATTTCAAAAACAAACAAGCAAACAAAACGAACATTTATGATATAGCTGGGAAATTTTGAGCACTAGAATTGAAAATTTGATAATATTCAGGAAATGGTACTAATTTTTACATCTGATATATTTCAGTTATGTTTTGTTTTGTTCTGTTTGTTTAGACAGGATGTCTCTCTGTTGCCCAGGCTGGAGTGCAGCGTTGCAATCATAGCTCATTATAAACTTGAACTCCTGGCCTCAAGTGAGCCTCCTGGCCTCACTGGACCTCCCAAAGTTCTGGGATTACAGATATGAGCTACCCTGGCCTGGCTTATTTCAGTTACAAATTTTAAAAAGAATCCTTATATCTAAGAGCTATGCTGTTCAGTTGTGTAGCCCCTAGCCATATGTGACTCTACATTTAGATTTAAGTCAATTAAAATAGGAAAAGCTTTAAAAGTTTAGTTCCTCAGTCACATCAACCACATTTCAAGTGCTCATTTAGCTATGTATGGCTTGTGGCTACTGCATTAGAAAGTACATATATAGGATATTTTCATTATCGCAGAGAATCCTATTGGACATTATCTTAGAGACATACTGAAGTATTCCACTAATGAAATTCTGTAACACCTGAAAATTACTTTAAAATAATACAGTAGAACTATAAGTAGAGTGAGTAGGGGCATAAACAAAACAAGACTGACTACAAGTTAATCATTACTGAAGCTGGGTGATCATGAAGAAAGGAAGTATCTATCTCCCTACTTATGTATATGTTTAGAATTTTTCATAATAGAAAGTCACCATGCCTTCTGCCTTTTAAAGAAAGTATCCACATCCTCTGCCTCAACCACTCCAAGCTCTGAGTATTTCTCCCTGTCGGCAATCATTTTCTTTGGAATCCTCAGAAAAATAATTAAAATTATCTACATGTGCATGTGACAGCTGTCTTAGTGTGTCTGTGTTGTGATAATAGGATACCTGAAGCTGGGTAATTATAAAGAAAAGAGGTTTATTTGGGTTATCATTCTGCAGGCTGTACAAGAATCATGGCACCAGCATCTGCTTCTGATGAGAGTCTCAGGTCCCTTTTATTTGTGGCAGAAGGCAGAGTGAAGCTGGTATGCAGAAGTCACATGGTGATGAGGAAGCAAGAGAGAGCTGGGAGATGCCAGGCTTTTTTTAACAACCAACACCTGCAGGAACTAGCACCATGAGAACTTACTCATTACAAAGAGGATGGCACCAAGACATTCATGAGTGATCTGCTCCCATGATCCAAACACCTCCCACTAGACCCCACCCCCAGCACTGGGCATCAACTTTTAATACGAGATTTGGAGGGGGCAAACAAATGAAACTATAGCAAAACCATTTCATATACTTTATAAATTTGCCTAGAAAGATAATACAATACATGCTATTCAGTTATTTGTATTTTTATCAAATAAAAGCTTTCTATTCAGCACATGCAAATCTGCCTCATTCATTCTAAAGGCTACTCAATATTACCTTGTATGGATGTTTCATAATTTACTTAAATAGACACCTGTGAATGGATGCAGAGTAGTGAATGTATTTGGGAAGATCCTGGAATAGGAGAGAAAGACCTGTGAATTACCTACATGAGAGAGATGGATCAGATTAAAGTAATTCAGTGAATTAGAGAGAAGAGCTCAGATTCAAAAAGCATTAAAGAAGTAAAATTAAGAGAACTTGGTGATTTCTTATAAATGAAGAAAGAGGGAGGAGAGGAAGAGGACTCTTGGCTTTTTGGCTTGACCAAATAGTGATGCCAGTCCCTAAAGAGGGAAATAAAATCACTCTCACAGTAAGGGAAAGCTGATGGGCTTTGTTTTAGACATGTTGAAATTCAAGTGTCTATAAATCCTCCCAGTGGAGATGTGGGGTAAACAGTTAAACAGTTGGCTCTATGTGTCTAAGGTCAGGAGAGGGTGGAGATAGTGAAGCAGAGGTCATCAGCATATATATAGTGAGGGAAGCTAGAGGAGTGAATGAAGCTACTACTAATTTTCTGATTCTTACCTCCCTAATCAAAGGGAATGATAAGCCTCCTCCATCTTTCAATCTCTCATGCCTATGCACACACACAGATGGAATGGCTCTACAGGCAACCCCATGACACACTGTTGTATGACATGACATATGCATTATTCATGAACACAGAGAGACATGATAAGATTTGTGTTACATGATGGAAGAGTGAAAGTTCTAGTCATCTATGTGACTAAGAATGAAGGCTTAATCTAGGCAGGGAAATGGGCACAGATATGAGGTAATAGATTTGTGAAATATTTGTGCTAATAACTGTTAAAAGTTGTAAAGCACGTAGGCCCACTCAGATCATCTTAAGTGATATACTATAAAGATGAATGAGAAAATAAGAAACATGAAACTATCTACATATTTTCAGCAAGTTTCAAAATATGGATCATCATCACGATACAGTACAACTCATACCACCTGATATTGTTTCAACTTGTTCATAATTTTCTGTTTATTCATGACTTTGCTACCTCATGGCTTTAACTTTTATAGTTTTTTCTGCATTGCTGTCTGTTTCTGTGTTTCTCTACCATTTGGTAATTCTCTATATGTCTCACATTCAAATTCCCCAAGAGACAAAGAATTTAATTGGTTGAATAAATCATTAGCCAATGTGGGGTAGCCTTGAGAAGAAGAAAGCTTTTATGCCTCCTCATGGATTGCCTCTAAGTCACATTTTATTTTTTCTTCAGTGGAGCATTTATGTATTATTAGTACAAATATGTAATCTCCTGATGTTCAGAAGAAAAGTTTTATATTTATATTATATATTTAATTTATATTTTTGTGTTTAGATTGTTGCCAGGTAAGGCTGGTCATGTCTAACTCCTAAAAAGCCTCACAGGCTATGAAGAATTTCCCATAGTCTCTTCCTCAATCTTGTAGTCAAAGAAAACTAGTTTGAAAAATGCCAAAACTGGGTTTATCTCTCAAGGAAGACTCTAATTGGTCCATAGAGTGATGTATGCACCAGAATGTCAATTTATCAATTTATGATGAGAAATTTTTAATTATAGAGAACTAAATTATTAAGTCCATGTAACTTATACATTCTCTCTCAATGGGAAGACTCATGTCTTTATTCCCTGCAAGAAGAAAGGGAAAGGGAAAGGACTCAATGTGTGTGCCAGCTGAGACTGTCTTCTCCCATCTTCTTAAGAGCTTTTTTGAAAAGTTTCACCCAAAAACTTTTTCTTATATTACAACAACCAGAACCACATTACAGGGCCATATTTATCTGCAAGGTGGACTGAGAAATACAGGTTTTGGCTGGACACACTGCCACCCACAAATAAATTGTGATTTCCCTTAGAAATAGAAAAAAATTAATATTAAGTATACAGCCATCAGTCTCTTCACAAAAATAAACCCTAAAAGTAAAAGATACGGGATCTAGGAAATGTAGGATCCATTACAGAAGAAAACTAGGGATTTTCCAGGTTGACAGTGAAGAATCAGGGTATGCAGAAAGCCCAGAGAGAAACAGATACAGATTGAGTCAGGAATATTAAAGACTCTGGCAACAAAATGAAACCAATTATTTGATACATTGGTCCTGCTGACAGTAGCTATGCTGCTCTGTGAAAAACTGGGACCAATTAATAAAGGCACGGTACACTAGGAAAATGAAAACAAAGAATTATTACTGTAGGAAAAAAATAACAGTTTTAGAAGTCGTAAAAGGCTATAGAGGCCTGGTGGTATCATTTACTAAAATGGAGGACACAAGAGACACTTCTGGTTTGGAATCTAGAGAATTTAGTGGTGTAGGGGGAGTGGTGAGTTTAGGTTTGTACACATTGACTTCATAGTGGATGTGCGGCCTTTGCAGAGATATTTGGTGGGCAGTTGAGTTATCAGGACAAGTAGTACAGCTGAAGGAGAGTACAGAGAATGGAAAGAGGAGCCAGAGTAAGAAGGACTCTTTATGGATATTACTATGTAAAAAAAGAATAGGAGGAATACAGAAAGGAAGCTGAGAAAGAGCAATCTCAAAAGTAGAAGGAGAAATAGTAGGATGGGGTCATGAAAATTGACAGAGGAAAGAGTTCCAAGACAAAAAGACCACAGGGACACAAGAAAGACAAGCACTGAAAAGTATCCATTGGATTGCACAGTTGTGATACAATAAGTAGTTAATCTTCTCTCTGCCAGAGCCTGAAGGCTCAGACGTTTGAAGGTATTTTTGCCCAATGGCCCCTTCTGAATTTCCTCTGGGCTGCTAAGAAATCCCATCCACATATCTCATTTATTAATTTCCTATTCTAATGAAATTTTAGAATATAAAGGCTTTGCAATTGAATATTTGTATCTTAAATTCCAGAAACTAATCTTTCACACTGCTCTTTTCAGATTCACTGAGGCTGAAAGTTGAATAGAATTTATATTTCCCTGTTCAGAAAACACAAAAAGCTAATGCTTGAATAATAGCTTAGAGCCCATATTCCCTAGCAATTCATAATGAGCATCATGTTACAGGCTTTGAAAGTCTTTTTTTTTTTTTTTTTTTTTTCTGAGACAGAGTCTTGTTCTGTCACCCAGGCTGGAGTTCAGTGATGCAATCTCAGCCCACTGAAACCTCTGCCTCCCGGACTCAAGTGATTCTTCTGCCTCAGCCTCCCTAGTAGCTTGGATTACAGGTGTCTGCCACCATGCCTGGCTAAATTTTGTGTTTTTAGTAGAGGTGAGGTTTCACCATGTTGGCCAGGCTGGTCTCAAACTCCTGGCCTCAGGTGATCCTCCTGCCTTGGCCTCCCAAAGTGCTGGGATTACAAGTGCGAGCCACTGCACCTGGCCTGAAAGTCTTAAACGAAGAAATCATATCCTCTTTGTTTAACTCATTATTCCCGTTATTTGAGCCCATAAATTGTTTTTACAAATAATAATTAAGAACTCCTGATGTGATTATTCTTTGCCACATCCTCTGAAAAATGTCTCTGTCCTATTGCTGCTATAACCCCACCGGCTCCTCAAAAAAAAGAAAAGAAGAAAAATGTCTCTGAAAGCAATAGGGATCACTGAAAAAGCAAGAGCAAAGAAAGGACAGAGGTAATCTCTAGGACAATATCTTCTACTCAAGAGAGTGATATGAAGACACTGTGTAAGCACCGGGAAGGAATAATGAGTGTCTGAACTCAAACAGTCTGAGTCTTAGTACAGAGGAGGGGATGAAGTAGGACTGATTCAATTGAGTGAAGAAGAAGTGAAGGTGGGAGAGAAAGAAGATTCAAAGATAACAATAAAGGCTTCAAGTTTGGGCAACTATGTGTGTGATGGGAAGCTTGGAAGAGGAAGTCTTGAAATTGAGTAATGTTTCTGAGAAGAAAAAAATAGAAATAATACATAGCTTTGTGTTAGTTGAGGAGTCATATTATGTGGGTGGAATTGAGAGGAAATGCAGCATTTCTGGGAAAAGGATAGGTTGAGAATAATTTAATCATAACTAGGATTGCTGGGAAACCATTCTCCTGACTGGTGAGTGTATATTGTTGAGGGTAGATTATATTCTAGGAGGAGGGCCCTTAGGATGAAATTAACAGAATGTGCCTGTAGAAAGTTAGTCAAATAACAGAAAATTTGAGCCACTGTTCTTCTACTTGGAAACTCCTAGCAGCCATCATTGACATTCACATTATTGGGTAACTACTATATAGACTACACTAGATTAGATAACTCCTCTGAGATGGAAAGGAAATGACTACTTTTTAATGAAGCCTTGGGTGAGCTGGCAGGAAGCTTTACCATTGGATTCAGGATAAGAGGGGAAGGATTTTAGGACTAAGATAAATTGAGAAAGTGTTTATTCAAGACAGTTTGAAGGCAATACATGCAAAGCAGGAAATCATAATTGCTAAGAAAAACAAAGCTGAAAATAAATCATATCTAGCATCAGTCCAAAGTAAAGGTCAACATGGAGTCAAATCAATAGCCAGAAGAATCAGAAAGCAGAAAGCAATAAGAGTAAAAAATAGATTGAGGAAGCCAGGTGTGGTGGCTCACGTCTGGAATCCCAGCACTTTGGGAGGCTGAGGTTGGAGGCGTGGCTTGAGACCTGTCTGGGTGACAGAGTAAGACCCCCTCCAAAAGAAAAGATGGAAGAGAGTAGTTCAGGACTATGTCTTTGAATTTGGGTGAGGTGAACACTCTCCTTTTATGCAGTGCCAGTGCAATGGTTGAGGTGTTTGGTGGCCTGATAGAATTATTCAGTCTGATTAAGAGTAAGGAGATTATTCAGGCTGATTAAGAGTAAGGAGAAGAAAGGTGAAAGAACAGAGATAAGAAAGTAATGGAGTATGTAAAGAGGTTGTGCCTGAGGAGACTGTTAGCTGAAAGGGAAGCAAGGAGGACCTGAATTGGGGAAGTAGAGAGGAAAGGAAAGTTTAACCAGGAAGTCAATTAGATGAGAACAGCATGGTAGGCTGGAAAAAATAATGAATTTTCTTATTCCAGTCTGCTTCATTCTGAAATTTCTTTTTTTTTTTTTTTAATTTTTTTTTTTTTATTTTTTATTGGATTTTAGGTTTTGGGGTACATGAGCAGAGCATGCAAGACAGTTGCGTAGGTACACACATGGCAGTGTGCTTTGCTTTTCTTCTCCCCTTCACCCACATTTGGCATTTCTCCCCAGGCTATCCCTCCCCATCTCCCCCTCCCACTGGCCCTCCCCTTTTCCCCCCAATAGACCCCAGTGTTTAGTACTCCCCTTTCTGTGTCCATGTGTTCTCATTTTTCATCACCCGCCTATGAGTGAGAATATGCGGTGTTTCATTTTCTGTTCTTGTGTCAGTTTGCTGAGGATGATGTTCTCCGGATTCATCCATGTCCCTACAAATGACACAAACTCATCATTTCTGATTGCTGCATAATATTCCATGGTGTATATGTGCCACATTTTTCCAATCCAGTCTATTATCAATGGGCATTTGGGTTGATTCCAGGTCTTTGCTATTGTAAACAGTGCTGCAGTGAACATTCGTGTACATGTGTCCTTATAGTAGAACGATTTATAGTCTTTTGGATATATACCCAGTAATGGGATTGCTGGGTCAAATGGAATTTCTATTTCTAAGGCCTTGAGGAATCGCCACACTGTCTTCCACAATGGTTGAACTAATTTACACTCCCACCAACAGTGTAAAAGTGTTCCTTTTTCTCCACATCCTCTCCAGCATCTGTTGTCTCCAGATTTTTTAATGATCGCCATTCTAACTGGCGTGAGATGGTATCTCAATGTGGTTTTGATTTGCATCTCTCTGATGACCAGTGACGATGAGCATTTTTTCATATGATTGTTGGCCTCATATATGTCTTCTTTCGTAAAGTGTCTGTTCATATCCTTTGCCCACTTTTGAATGGGCTTGTTTGTTTTTTTCCTGTAAATCAGTTTGAGTTCTTTGTAAATTCTACAACTATACAATCTTTGATAAACCTGACAAAAACAAGCAATGGGGAAAGGATTCCCTGTTTAACAAATGGTGTTGGGAAAACTGGCTAGCCATGTGCAGAAAGCAGTAACTAGACCCCTTCCTGACACCTTACACTACAATTAACTCCAGATGGATTAAAGACTTAAACATAAGACCTGGCACCATAAAAACCCTAGAAGGAAATCTAGGCAAAACTATCCAGGACATAGGAGTAGGCAAGGACTTCATGAACAAAACACCAAAAGCATTGGCAACAAAAGCCAAAATAGACAAATGGGACCTAATGAAACTCCACAGCTTCTGCACGGCAAAAGAAACAGTCACTAGAGTGGATCGGTAACCAACAGAATGGGAAAAAATTTTTGCAGTTTACCCATCTGACAAAGGGCTGATATCTAGAATTTACAAAGAACTCAATCTGAAATTTCTTATAGTAACATTCTGAACTCTGAAACACGTGAACAGGAACAGAGGAAGAGAACAGCACTACAATCCAGGATTGGACCTCAGAAAAAAATGAGTGAATCCCTATTCTGACAGAACTCCATTCCAGGTTTTCCTACAGCTCTCTAGGGACTGCACCACTTTGTACTGAAACAGGAAGCAGCTAGCCAAAGCTATCAGCTGTAATACTCACCTACAAAATGACAAGGTTTATAAGTAACCATGGCTGCTCCTTGTATGACGACAGAAGCCCCATTTGAGGAATGCCACCAGGTGGTAAATCTCTTAAATGTCAATGTGGGGTAGCCAGGTATCCCACATAACTTCCCCAAATCTGAGTTCTTGAGTACATGGCATTTCTCCACTAACTCAGGGTTCTGGCACCTAATTGGAGTGGGAACAAAGTTCTCAAATTCAACCTGGGACTTGCATTTTGCCATAATTTCTGCTAGGCCTATTTGTGAAAGGAAGACTCTATTGTCACAGTTCGTAAATTTATTTTTTAACAAATATCTTTAAATGATTGTTAAAAGATATTTTTAGAGACAGAATAATGACTCTTGAACAAATATAAAATAAACATGTCAAAATTTTACTTAACTTTTTTTTTTTTTTTCTGAGACAGGGTCTGATTCTGTTGCCAAGGCTGGAACACAGTGGCGTAATCATGGCTCACTACAGCCTTGACCTCCTGTGCTCAGGCAGTCCTCCTACCTCAGACTTCCAAGTAGCTAGGACCACAGGTAGGTACTGCTGTACCCAGCCAATTTTTTTTGCAGGGGTGGGGTCTTGCTATGTTGCCCAGGCTGGTCTTAAACTCCTAGCCTCAAGTGATCCTGGCCTCCCAAAGTGCTGGGATTAGAGGCATGAGCCACTGTGCCCAGCCTTATTTTACTCTTAACCAAGGGACCAGTAAGTTGTGACAGCCAGTTCAAAGGAGAATTCAAAGACACACACACACACACACACACACACACACACACACACGAGATAATTAAGAATACTGGAATGAATTAACAAATGAAGTAAAACTGGCTTATTCCACAGAGGATGGGGGGAAGGGAAAACAGTTACCAGTCCACTAGACAGAACTCATTTGCACATCAGGAACAAGAATAATTTGCATCGCTATTCATTGTCTAAATTTACAGATAAAAAGTGGCTCAAAGATAATGAAAGGCACAAACCTCATAGAATCAGGTAACCTGGAGGTTGTGTGCTAAACAAGGCCGAAGTTTCCACTGAAGACACTCAGACATTGCAGTCTTTCCCAGATTTTCCCTACATAACCCACCCTTATGTGATATCCTATTTTTCCTGCCACATATTTTTAAAGGTATGTCTTTGTTCTCATTGGCCAGATTACATCTTTCTGAAATTTGACAATTTCTGGAAACAAGATATCCAGATTCTCTACAGGATTGCAGTTCTGTTGATTTTTGTTTATGAATTCTTCCCATGTTACTTCCAATTCCATTTTTTTTCTGGTTATGAAACAGGAAAGGTACCCTTGTCCCCCTCACAGGGCATGCAGTGGGGCTGTGACTCACTTCTTCAGTGCCCCACTGCTCAAACCTCTAGGGAGCACACAGACGGGCAGTCTGTGGGGCTCTAACCTTATGGCAGTATCTAGGGGTGAGTGTTTACAGCTGAAGCCCTGTTGGGCGTGTGTTGCAGGGTGCTCACTTAGTTTGCCATCTATAGATAGCTGTGTTAACCAGCTCAATTAGACTCCTTTCCTCATCACAAGGACAGAGGGATTTCTGTATCCCGGGGGGTTTTTGCGTTGGTGTACCTACCAGAAGAATTGGATCGCACATAGGCTTGGAGAATGAGTGCAAGGTTTTATTAAGTGGAAGTAGCTCTCAGAACATGGGGGAGTCAGAAGGGAGATAGTTTTTCCCTGGAGTCCTGCCACTGGACTCTTCTCCAACCTCTCTAGCCAAACTTTGTGTCTTCCGCTGGTCGATGGCCTGCTGGTGCCTGTAAGCATGCTCTTCTGCCAGTATGCGCTCCATGACCAGCTCCTTGTGTCTTCTTCCACTGATGTATTCTTCACAATGTCCAGCCTCTTGGGTGAGTGCCTGCTAGGGTCTTGGGTTTCTGTAGAGACAGGATAGGGGAGTGGCAGGCCAGGGTGGTCTTGGGAAATGCAACATTTGGGCTCCAAGGCAGGAGTGCCTGTCCTCAGCTAGGTCCATGAGGGTAGACCTAGCTGAGGGACCATGCCCTTCTCTACCCAGCACTTCCCTTGCCCACTTCTGTATCATTTAAAAGGTCAATGCTCTTCCCATTCCAGCACTCCTGTATCAGTTGTAATATGTCAGGTAGCAATGTTACATGGCCGTGTAGCAAAATAAATGTTTTCTGGAAGCTAGCACTATCAAGGAGGAAATTATAGGAAGAAAGACAGTTGTGGTAATAAAACCACTAGAAATAACTAACCATGTGGTCTAGGAGGAGAGAAAGGGGCAAAGGTCTGGGTGGAGCAAATGGGGATTAGAGACAGTATATTAAGATAAGAGTTAGCTACTTAGGAGTAAATAAGGAGGTCTGGTTGAGAGAGGAATACAGCACAAGCATTGTGACAGGGACAGTACAGCCCACCATGTAAAGGTCAAGGACACAGAATGCCATGTAGAAGTAGCAAAGAGATGGCCTTAGTTACAGAATTATGTAATATTTCTCCTGTCCACACACCAAATGAAACACAGAGGTATACACTTTGGGACCCTGAGCTTCTAGGTAAGCACCTCCAAAGCTTTAGGAATTCAGAATAAATAAGGCTGAAATATCATATTATATCAAATTATAATGTTTCCTGGCATGCATTCAACTTTCAGTTATAGTATCTGCTTTGGAATGAATTTCCTCTTTTTTCTTTCTTTGCTGTTTCAGATTTTGAATGTTTGAGCAGCAATCAAACCTAGAAAGCAACCCTCAGGAACATTATAGGCAGAACAAAGGCCTGAGGACCGCCTTAATCCTAACCCCAGCATTTGGGGGAATCACCTTAAAGGTTCTTGAAATTCCAGCAATACATGGTGGCTCACACTTGTAATCCCAGCACTTTGGGAGGCCAAGGTGGGCAAATCACCGGAGGTCAGGAGTTCAAGACCAGCCTTACCAATATGGTGAAACCCTGTCTCTACTACAAATACAAAAATTAGCTGGACGTGGTGGTGTGCACCTGTAATTCCAGCTACTCAGGAGGCTGAGGCAGGAGAATCACCCGAACCTGGGAGGCAGAGGTTGCAGTGAGCCAAGATTGTGCCATTGCACTCCAGCCTGGGTGACAAGAGCAAAAATCTGCCTCAAAAAAAAAAAAAAGAACTACAGCTTTTCTTCAAATTATTAAATTAATATAAGTTTAGTGTAGGAAACTAGAAAATGCAGAAAAGCAGGAATTAAAAACTCACACAAGTTCCTACCAATGACAAAGTTTATTAATCTGATTGTATTTATTTCCTATCCTATTTCTTTAAATAAGATCAAAAATGGTTCTGACCCTACAGTATCTACTTTACATCCTGCTTTTTTCACTAACATATTATGTTAAATTTACTATAACTAGGTATTTACATGAATAAAAATTAATCTTGACCTACAACTCATACCATTCACAAAAATTAATTCAAGGTAGCTCATGGCCCTAATACAAAAGCTAAGACTATGAAGCTAATCTATAAAAGCTAAAACTATAAAGAAGAAAAGATTGGAGAATATCTTTGCAATCTAGGCAAAGCCTTCTTAGAACAAAAAATGCACTGACCAGAAAAGAAACTAAGAACCTTGAAAAAAGATTCGAGGAAATGATAACAAGAATGGACAGCTTAGAGAGGAATATGAGTGAATTGATGGAGCTAAAAAACACAATACGAGAACTACGTGAAGCATGCACAAGTCTCAACAGCCAAATTGACCAAGCAGAAGAAAGGATATCAGAGATCGAAGATCAACTCAATGAAATAAAACAAGAAGGCAAGATTAGAGAAAAAAGCACAAAAAGGAATGAACAAAGTCTCCAAGAAATGTGGGACTAGGTGAAGAAACCTAATCTACGTTTGAAAGGTGTACCTGAATGTGATGAAGAGAATGAATCCAAGTTGAAAAATACTCTTCAGGATATTATCCAGGAAAATTTCCCCAACAGAGCAAGGCAGGCCAATATTCAAGTCCAGGAAATACAGAGAACACCACAAAGATATTCTGGAAGAAGAGCAACATAATTGTCAGATTCACCAGGGTTGAAATGAAGGAGAAAATGCTAAGGGCAGCCAGAGAGAAAGGTCGGGTCACCCACAAAGGGAAGCCCATCAGACTCACAGCAGATCTCTCGGCAGAAACCCTACAAGCCAGAAGAGAGTGGGGGCCAATATTCAGCATCCTTAAAGGAAAGAACTTTCAATCCAGAATTTCATATCCAGCCAAACTGAGCTTCATAAGTGAAGAAAAAATAAAATCCTTTGCAAATAAGCAAGTACTCAGAGATTTTGTCACCACCAGGCCTGCTTTACAAGAGCTCCTGAAAGAGGCACTACACATAGAAAGGAACAACCAGTACCAGTCATTCCAAAAACATACCAAATGCTAAAAGGCATCAACAAAATGAAGAATCTGCATCAACTAATGGGCAAAACAGCCAGCTAGCATCAAAACGGCAGTATCAAATTCACACATAACAATATTAACCTTAAATGTAAATGGGCTAAATGCACCAATCAAAAGACACAGACTGGCAAATTGGATAAAAAGCCAAAACCCATTGGTGTGCTGTATCCAGGAAACCCATCTCACATGCAAAGATACACAAAGCCTCAAAATAAAGGGATGGAGGAAGATTTACCAAGCAAATGGAGAGCAAAAAACAGCAGGAGTTGCAATTTTCATCTCTGATAAAATAGACTTTAAAGCAACAAAGATCAAAAGAGACAAAAAGGACATTACATAATGGTAAAAGGATCGATGCAACAAGAAAAGCTAATGATCCTAAATATATATGGACCCAATACAGGAGCACCCAGATATATAAGGCAAGTTCTTAATGACTTACAAAGAGACTTAAACTCCCACGCAATAATAGTGGGAGACTTTAACACTCCACTGTCGATATTGGACACATCAACCAGACAGAAAATTAACAACGATATCCAGGGCTTGAACTCAGACCTGGAACAAGCAAACCTGATAGACATTTACAGAACTCTCCACCCCAAATCCACAGAATATACATTCTTCTCAGCACCACATCACACCTACTCTAAAATTGACCACATAATTGGAAGTAAATCACTCCTCAGCAAATACAAACAACTGAAATCATAACAAACAGTCTCTCAGACCATAGTGCAATCAAGCTAGAACTCAGAATTCAGAAACTAACTCAGAACCGCACAGCTTCATGGAAACTGAACAACTGGCTCTTGAATGTTGACTGGATAAACAATGAAATAAAGGCAGAAATAAAGAAGTTCTTCAAAACCAACGAGAACGAAGACACAACATACCAGAATCTCTGGGACACATTTAAAGCAGTCTCTAGAGGAAAATATATAGCAATAAGTGCCCACATGAGAAGAGTGGAGAGATCCAAAATTGACACCCTATCGTCAAAATTGAAAGAGCTAGAGGAGCAAGATCAAAAAAACTCAAAACCTAGCAGAAGACAAGAAATACCTAAGATCAGAGCAGAACAGAAGGAGATAGAGTCACAAAAAAACCCTTCAAAATATCAATAAATCCAAGAGCTGGCTTTTTGAAAAGATCAACAAAATAGACAGACCACTAGCCAGACTCATAAAAAAGAAAAGAGAAAATAACCAAATCGATGCAATAAAGAACAATAAAGGGGAAATCACCATGGATTCCACAGAAATTCAAACCATCATCAGAGAATATTACAAACAACTCTATGCACATAAACTAATAAACCTGGAAGAAATGGATAAATTCCTGGACACTTGTGTCCTCCCAAGCCTAAACCAGAAGGAAGCCGAAACTATGAATAGACCAATAACAAGGTCTGAAGTTGAGGCAGCAATTAAGAGACTACCATACAAAAAAGCCCAGGTCCAGATGGGTTCACAGCCGAATTCTACCAGGCACACAAAGAGGAGCTGGTACCATTCCTTCTGAAACTATTCCAAATAATCCAAAAAGAGGGAATCCTTCCCAAATCATTTTATGAGACCAACATCATCCTGATACCAAAACCTGGCAGAGACTCAACAAGAAAAGAAAACTTCAGGCCAATATCCGTGATGAACATAGATGCAAAAATCTTCAATAAAATACTGGTAAGCTGATTGCAACAGCACATCAAAAAACTTATCCATCATGATCAAATAGGATTCATCCCAGGGATGCAAGGCTGGTTCAACATACACAAGTCTATAAACATAATTCACCACATAAACAGAACCAAAAACAAAACCACATGATTATCTCAATTGACGCAGAGAAAGCCTTTGACAAAATTCAACAGCCCTTTATGCTAAAAACCCTCAATAAACTCGGTATTGATGGAATGTATCTCAAAATAACAAAAGCTATTTATGACAAACCAACAGCCAATATCATACTGAATGGGCAAAAACTGGAAGTATTCCCTTTGAAATCCAGCACTAGACAAGGATGCCCTCTCTCACTCCTATTCAATATAGTACTGAAAGTTCTAGCCAGAGCAATCAGGCAAGAAAAAGAAATAAAGGGTATTCAAATAGGAAAGGAGGAAGCCAAATTGTCTCTATTTGCAGACGACATGATAGTATATCTAGAAGACCCCATCGTCTCAGCCCCAAAACTCCTGAAACAGATAAGCAACTTAAGTAAAGTCTCAGGATATAAAATCAATGTGCAAAAATCACAAGCATTCCTATACACCAATAACAGACTTAAAGAGAGCCAAATCAAGAACGAACTGCCATTCACAATTGCTACAAAGTGAATAAAATACCTAGGAATACAACTTACAAGGAATGTAAGGGACCTCTTCAAGGAGAACTACAAACCACTGCTCAACGAAATAAGAGAGGACACAAACAGATGGAGAAACATTCCATGTCCATGGTTAGGAATAATCAATATTGTGAAAATGGCCTTACTGCCCAAAGTAATTTACAGACTCAACGCTATCCCCATCAAGCTACCATTGACTTTCTTCACAGAACTGGAAAAAACCACCTTGAACTTCCTATGGAACAAAAAGAGAGCCCACATAGCCAAGTCAATTCTAAACAAAAAGAACACAGCAGGAGGCATCACACTACTGGACTTCAAACTATACTACAAGTTTACAGTAACCAAAACAGCATGGTACTGGTACCAAAACAGAGATATAGACCAGCAGAACAGAACAAAGGCATCAGAGGCAGCACAACATATCTACAACCATACAGTCTTTGATAAACCTGACAAAAACAAGCAATGGGGAAAGGATTCCCTGTTTAATAAATGGTGTTGGGAAAACTGGCTAACCATGTGCAGAAAGCAGAAACTTGACCCCTTCCTGACACCTTACACTAAAATTAACTCCAGATGGATTAAAGACTTAAACATAAGATCTGGCACCATAAAAACCCTAGAAGAAAATCTAGGCAAAACCATTCAGGACATAGGTGTAGGCAAGGACTTCATGACCAAAACACCAAAAGCATTGGCAACAAAAGCCAAAATAGACAAATGGGACCTAATCAAACTCCACAGCTTCTGCACGGCAAAAGAAACAGTCACTAGAGTGAATCGACAACCAACTGAATTGGAAAAAATTTTTGCAGTTTACCCATCTGACAAAGGGCTGATATCTAGAATTTACAAAAAACTCAAACAGATTTACAAGAAAAAAACAAACAAGCCCATTCAAAAATGGGCAAAGGATATGAACAGACACTTTACAAAAGAAGACATACATGAGGCCAACAAACATATGAAAAAATGCTCATCATCACTGGTCATTAGAGAGATGCAAATCAAAACCACATTGAGATACCATCTCACGCCAGTTAGAATGGCGATCATTAAAAAACCTGGAGACAACAGATGCTGGAGAGGATGTGGAGAAATAGGAACACTTTTACACTGCTGGTGGGAGTGTAAATTAGTTCAACCATTGTGGAAGACAGTGTGGTGATTCCTCAAGGCCTTAGAAATAGAAATTCCATTTGACCCAGCAATCCCATTACTGGGTATATATCCAAAGGACTATAAATTGGTCTACTATAAGGACACATGCACACAAATGTTCATTGCAGCACTGTTTACAATAGCAAAGACCTGGAACCAACCCAAATGCCCATCGATGATAGACTGGACTGGAAAAATGTGGCACATATACACCATGGAAAATTATGCAACAATCAAAAATGATGAGTTCGTGTCCTCTGTAGGGACATGGATGAATCTGGAGCACATCATTCTCAGCAAACTGACACAAGAACAGAAAATGAAATACCACATATTCTTACTCATAGGTGAGTGATGAACAATGAGAATACATGGACACAAGGAAGGGAGCACTACACACTGGGGTCTATTGGGGGGAAAGGGGGAGGGACAGTGAGGGGGGAGCTGGGGAGGGATAGCATGGGGAGAAATGCCAAATGTGGGTGAAGGGGAGGAAGGCAGCAAAACACACTGCCATGTGTGTACCTGTGCAACTATCTTGCATGTTCTGCACATGTACCCCAAAACCTAAAATGCAATTAAAAAATAAAAGATGCTATTAAGAAACTGAAAAAAAAATGCTGCAGATTTGGAGAAAATATCCACAATTTATATATGATAAAGGATTTGTATCTAGAATGTATAAAGAATCCCTATAAAATTCAATACTAAAAGGACAAACAATCCAGCTTCATTGCCTAAATTCACATGAAGTACATGGTCAAGTCGTTGCAGGTATCTCTCAGAAGAGAGCTGAAAGGATTAGTATGAAGTAGAAGCATCCTTGACAAGGAGGGTTAGCTATAATCAGGGGAGGAAACAGGAATGAGGGAGAGTCTCAAGACATAGTAAGCAACTAAAAAATCCAATACAATATAACTAAGAGTTGGATATACTTTATGTTGGCTAAGCAGTATCAGTCAGCTTTTGCTGTGTAACAAACAACCACAAAATCTCAGTGGCATACAATGTCTATCTATTTCTCATACATCTGAGGTTGGATGAAACAACTCTACTTCAGGACTTGGTAGCTGGGGTAGTCCTACTTCTTTGGATACATTCTTCTTGGATCAGCTAAGGTGGCTTCATTCTAGGGCCCAGGCTGAAGACAGAGCAGCTTTCCTGGAGACGTCCTGCTCATGGTGATGTAAGACGCCCAAGAGAGCAACCTTCACTACACAAACGTATTTCAAGTTTTTCTTTGACACAGACAGTTATGTTGGTTGAGCTTGAAGTCTGTATGAGAACTACCCACCTTTAGAGTGGTGGTTTCCAGCTAGAGGAGATTCTGTCCTCAAGGAGAGGACATTGGCAATGTCTAGAGACCTTTTGGTTGTCACAATTTCAAGTGGTGAGTAATGAGACTGACATCTACGAGGCAGAAGACATAGATGCAGTTAAACCTTCTATAATGCCCAGAACAGCTCCCAACAGCACAAAATTAACCAGCCCCAATGTCAATAGTGTTGAGATTAAGAAACCCTGCTTTAGAGGGAGAAACTGTGAAAAGTTAGGTGGCAAATGGCATGGATACAGGAAAAGATGAAGAATTTGGGCCTTTAATTCAGTCTACTACAAATCTTAAATATGGATTCTCCTATTGGAATTCTTCATTGAAAATCTTGTAAATAAGTATCACATAAAGATGATGATAGGCTGGGCGCAGTGGCTCACCCTTGTAATCCCAGCACTTTGAGAGGCTGATGTGGGCAGATCACGAAGTCAGGAGTTCGAGATCAGCCTTACCAATATGGTGAAACCTCGTCTCTACTAAAAATACAAAAATTAGCCAGGCATAGTGGTGCGTGCCTATAATCCCAGTTACTCAGTGGGGGAGGCAGAAGAATCGCTTGAACTCGAGAGGCGGAGGTTACAGTGAGCCAAGATCGTGCTACTGCACTCCAGCCTGGGCAACAGAGTGAGACTCTGCCTGGAAAAAAAAAAAGATGATGATAATACGGAACTTTTAACCTAATCTTAACAGAAGTAAAACTACAAATATATTAACCTGGCCCTCTCAAATCCCATCAAAATTTTGATTTTCTGATATTTTTCTCTATGCCTGAGTTCCCACATGTCATGCACGAAGAGGAAGAGTGTAGGTCCTGGGCACATCCAAGTGCTACACAGTTCTTTGTGCTTGTATAGTCACAGCAGCAAAAGCAAGTATCACTGGAGAATGTTCACATTATCAGTTCTAAAGCAGTTCTAAAAAAAGAAAACTTCAGAAAATATTCTCAGTAAGTCAATCCACATAACATTGGCCAATCTCAAAACCAACCTCTGTTAAGTAATAAGAGAGCAGACAGTCATGAATCTCCCTGTGGACTGAGTGTCAGGCCAGAAGTGGTTGTTGCTTACTATTGTGGAGGTTAAAAACAGTTCAGGGCTGGGCATGGTTGCTCACACCTATAGTCCTAGCACTTTGAGAATCCAAGGTAGGTGGATCACTTGAGCTTAGGAGTTTGAGACCAGCCTCAGCAGCATGGGAAACCCCGTCTCAACAAAATATACGAAGTTTAGCTGGGTGTGGTGCCATGGGCCTATAATCCCAGCTACTCAGCTGGCTGAGGCAGGAGAATTGCTTCAGCCCAGGAGGTGGAGATTGCAGTGAGCTGAGATTGTGCCACTGCACTCCAGCCTGGGCAACAGAGCAATACTCTATCTCAAAAAAACAAAAAACAAAAAACAAAAAAAAACACCAGTTTTGGGAAATACCAGTGAAGGGAAAGGGCAGTCAAGTCCTTGATATGTGGTTTTGGCCACAGATGTATTTCTAATGGCTAAGATTTTATATGACCCTGGAAAACATAACAAGACCCCCCCTCAACTTTACAAAAATAAAAATAAAAAAATTGGCACACACCTGTAGTCCGAGCTCTTGGGAAGCTGAGGTGGGAGGATCACTTGAGCCCAGGAGATTGTGGCTTCATTATGCTATGATCACACCACTGCACTCCAACCTGGGTGACAGAGCAAGAACTTGTCTCAAAAAAAAAAGAAAAGAAAACAAGGTCAGGCACGGTGTCTCATGCCTGTAATCCCTTGCACTTTGGGATCCCAAGGTCGGCGGATCATGAGGTCAGGAGATTGAGACCATCCTGGCTAACATGGTGAAACCCCGTCTCTACTAAAAATACAAAAATTAGCTGGGTGTGGTGGTGTGCACTTGTAGACTCAGCTACTCGGGAGGCTGAGGCAGGGGAATTACTTGAACCTGGGAGGTGGAGGTTGCAGTGAGCCAAGACGGCGCCACTGTACTCCAGCCTGGGCAGCAAAGCAAGACTCCATCTCAAAAAAAAAGGACCATTTTATTTTGATGCCTTGCCTTTGAAGATTACCTTAGCAATTTCATCTGCCTGAAAGACAAAACATATCATAAACAAAAAGAAAGAGGAACAAAGCTATGAGATACTATTACAAAGCACTGCTTTAAAGCTGCAGCATGTTCTGCTGACACCCATGTCATTCAGTTAGCACCACTTCCTTAAAGGAAAGAGGAAGTGAATGTAAGACGTGGCACAAAGTTAAGGCTATAGATTTAAAGCAGAAGTTGGGATATTAACAAGTAAAAAATTCAGAGTATATTAATACATGTAAGATGGGATTTGGCTGATAGGGGCCTTTACTGACTGTATTTGCCTTTCAGGAGTCTATTGTTAGCTGCAAACAATAGAATCCTTTCTAGATAGTTTAAGAAAAAAATAAGGTGGAGAGATTTGTTAAACAATAACTGATAGCTCACAGATTCTCTGGGAGGATCAGAGGCCAGAGTCTGAGGCCACATAGCCAAGCACAGTACCCAGACCATACTTTGGGTGAGGTGGGAGGTGCAGGTGCTTTCTGGACATTTGTCACTGTCATTGTTATTAAACATCTGTAATGCTCAGGATAATATGCCACATCTGTCCTACTGTCTGTGGCTAGCTAATTACACTGCACTTGAAGAAATCTGAGTCTCTTGTGGTTACATATGATTCATAGAATATAGGTCACATGATTGTATTATAACTATACAGAAATCTAAGCATGTGTAAGTTTTCTGGATTCTACATTGAGAAGGTAGTACACAGAATGTAGAATATTACTAAAATGAAGGAGAATCTTTGACGTGTTGTGGCCACTGAAGGAGAATATTCCCTACAGGAAGAAAGAAGGAAAATAAATAGTAAGCAGGGTTCCATACCATGAACTGGCAGACACGGTTGAGCCTTCAGCTTAGTAGGACTGCAATACAGGCTGCCACAGAGCTGGAAGACGAGAGGCTGCAGGATTCTTGTTGATCTCACTAAACTTCTTGACTCTCTGTCTCCTTGTCAAGACAGCCCGCCACTCCTCAGGATCTGTGGGTACTGTAGGGGCTCACAATCGCAGTCTAGTCTTTGAGAAGGTAATCGTTTCTTTGAAATTATTTATTTTCTTCCTGTAAAATGACTGCCCCATTGTTTGAAATTTATGTTTTTAGCTAAAAGCTTTGGTCTCCTGATAAAATTACTTCCAAAAAGGGTAGATATTATGTGATTGTCATTTATACCCAAGTGCAGATGACTTAAAGATTCTTTCCTGCAAGCTTGCTCCTTTCCTCGATGTTGGGTGTTCTGTTACTTGCAACTGAAAGCATTAAAACTGATTGAGTACCACTCTTAAATATCAATAACTCAAAAATACATTATCTTAAAATAAAGATGAGGCCAGGTGCAGTGGCTCATGCCTATAATCCCAGCACTTTGGGAGGCCGAGGCAGGTGGATTGCCTGAGGTCATGAGTTCGAGACCAGCCTGGCCAACATGGTGAAATCTCGTCTCTACTAAAAATACAAAAAAATTAGCCAGACATGGTGGCATGTACCTGTAATCCCAGCTACTCAGGAGGCTGAGGCAGGAGAATTGCTTGAACCAGGGAGGTGGAGGTTGCAGTGAACTGAGATTGTGCCACTGCCCTCCAGCCTGGGCAACAGAGTGAGACTCAGTCTCAAAAATAAATAAATAAATGAAGACAAGTGGTAGACTGGGGGCTGTGCTGTGCCATCCTGTTCAACTACCAGGAATAGGTTCCCCAACCTGCTGTAAGACCTCAGCTGCCATCCCTCTTTGGGAGGATCTTTGAATATACAGATCTGCCTCAACCAAAGTCACACTCCCTTCCCTGGAGGCAGCCCACACAGAATGACTGATCAGCATGAGGACATAAAGGCTGGGCTACCTATCCATTACACAGGACAACTCTCAATGACCATGCCAGCATGAGAGCTTTTCATATAGTCAGCTGGGGCCTTTGTTATGATTACATCATAGCTCATCTTCTCCCTCTGTCCAGTTCTGCCTCCTTCCCTTCCACAATTGTGGATTCCGAGGGCACCCCCTGATATACTTCCTCATGCCAATCTTCATTGCAGTCTGCTTCCTCACTTGTGGTAAATGGTGTTTATTAGTTAGGATTAGGTTCAGATGCCGGTGATCAACAACCAATAGAATAATGGTTGAAGTAGCACAGAAATTTATTCCTCCCAATCAAAGTCCATATCAGAGATCTAGAGGTAGATGGTGCATCATGGTTTGATACAAAGATCAGGTTCTCTCTATCTTCTTGTTCCTTTCTGTAGCAATTTGACTTCATGGTCCAAGATGGACCACATTCAGTATCAGTATCCACATTCTGAACAAGGTGGAGGAAGAAACAAGAAAAACCAAAGAGCATACTTGTGCTGTTCCTTAAAGACTTTCCCATGAGTAAATGCACCAAGAAAAAATCTTGTGCTTCTGATAAAACTTCAGCAAGCGTTTACTATGTCTTCAATTGTTTTCATTTTCTTGGCCCTGTGATAATCAGGCCTTACTTGGACCTGCTCTGACGTCCTAACTGAACTCATGCATACTAGAGTGGCTCCCCTCAATACCCACTTATTCTGTCTGAGCCAAATTCCTGTTTCCTATACTTGCCCACCATTTGCTTGGCCCCAGGGCCATGCCTAGCACTTAAACTCACCCCTTGATACCATACATCAGGAACGAAATGTGACCTACAGCAAACCCGATTATTATAAGTTGCTCTTTTTTGATCCTCCTATTTTATTGATTCCCCCCCCAAAAAAAAGGACTTTAACCAAATTGCTGATTCACCACCAATTTCTTTTTTTTTTTTTTTTTTCGTAAAACACCCAGCTGCCAAAACAGTCAGTTTGGCCATTTAAAATCATTTGAAATAATGGTTTTACACTCTTGGGATTTATTTATTTATATATTTCTATTTCATTTGTGCAAAAGTGCTTTCAAAGAAGGGATTGCTCTCATTGGTTGAAAATATATCCTGATTCCCTAACCTTTTCACCAGAAGTTGACAGAGAATATTTAAAATGTGTAACAAGTAAGAGCATAGGAACAGAGGAGTCAGGATGGATGGTCAATCCCAGATAAACCATGGGGACTATTCCGGCATACATTAGCAGCACCTTGGTCCTGGCAGTGACCGTCTGATGAACATCATAGTGTTCATATTTGCAGGAGGAAGTATGATGTGATGGTCAAGAATGCAAGATAAAATCCCAGCTCTACCCTTTACTCACTGTAGAGCCACAGGAAGATTTGCCTGAGCAAAGCTTATTTGTAAAAGCTTGTTTCCTTATCTGTAAAATAAGGACAGTAAAGTCCTACCTTCAGAGCATTTATTGTGAGCGTTAGAGAAGATAATTCATGTGAAGGATCTGGCATAATCTGACATGTTGCAAAATGTCCAAGCTACCTTGTTTTCTTAGTTAGCAGATAGGCTTTCTTTCTTGAGCTCTTTGGCAAAATTTTTGTAAACTTCATCAAGCAGAATGTCCAATGTTACTTTTCATAATATTCTTTTGAGGTCAGTTCCTGCTCATCTGATAAACAAAGATAAGTTTTAATTGGTCTGGATGTTCAGTAAGCTAAATTTAATGTTTGGTTGTGAAGACTATGCTAGCCTTCTTTGGATATAACTGTTGCCTCTTTCCCTAAGGTATTTAAGTTTTTATTTTGATAGGAAAGTGGTTAAAAACACAGGCTTTGAAAGCTAAGTGGATTTGCAGCCCATCTTTCCCTGTTCCTAGCTATGAAAACTTGGGCCAGTTGCTCCACCCTTCTGGGCCTCATTTCTCTCATCTGTCAAATAAGTATAATATAATGCTGCTACCTTGTAGATTCAACAATATACTTTAGAATATCTAAAACACTGCCCAGCAGAAAGAAGAACCACTCAGCATTAGCTATTCTTATTTTGTTGTTAACTCTCTCAACTTCTTTTCTGAAGTAGAGGCAGTATCAATCATAAACTTAAACTATGAAGAGACCACTAAAGGAATTTTCATTCATCTTTTCATTATGTAGTGTTCTGATTTTTGTTTTCTGGTTTTTTTTCAGGCAAAGTCTCACTCAGTCACCCAGGCTGGAGTGCAGTGGCACGATCTTGACTCACTGCAACCTCTGCCTCCTGGGTTCAAGCGATTCTCCTGCTTCAGCCTCCTGAGTAGCTGGGACTACAGACACCCACCACCACGCCTGGCTAATTTTTGTATTTTTAATAGAGACTGTTTTTTTTTCACCATATTAGCCAGGCTGGTCTTGAACTCCTGATCTTGTGATCTGCCTGCCTCAGCCTCCCAAAGTGCTGGGATTACAGGTGTAAGTAAGTAATCACACCCGGCTGGGTTCTGCTTTTTTAAAGGTCTTTAGTTTCAATACATAAAATATTTGTATTTATTTACAGTTGTAAAAATAAGGATTCAAAAATACTTATATTACACTTAGATGTTTAGAGAACATGTGCAGCAATTTCTTTTTTGGTGTATAATGAATCAGATTCCCTTCATGCACTTCCACTAGTCAGGTACTTGGGGGAAGGGGAACCACTGTTAGGCCACTCCAATAAACTTAATCTACTGGAATAATTTAAATAGCCTCTTTGGATAAGCACTAAATCTCTTTTAGTTAAACTACTAAAAAAATCTCTCAAATTTTCACCATCTTCCTCCAGAACCTCTCTTTTTTGTCATCTGGATTCGTAGAACAAGGGCAATAGCTGGGTGTTCAATGACAGAAGTGACATGAAGTCCTCAAATCCTTGTGATGGCATCTGGACCACTGCTTGTCTCTGCAATTGAGTGGCCAATCCACAGTGCTCCCTGGTGAGTACTCAGGGATGACTGGTCCCACCCCTGCACCTTCTCCTGACCAGTGCTGCCGAAGTGCGGTGTAGTACGTCATGGTGGTTTCATCTGTCAGCTTCATGAGAACCAGGTTATATTCTTCCAGACAGCTCAGCCTTGCCTGGGCTTTCAGCTGATGCTGAAGACTCCTCTAGGAGACTGCCTTTTCCCTATCTGGCCCTGACCTATGATGCCCACCTAAGCTGTGCCATTTTTACCATAGCAGACCCCATGGCAGGTCCACCTTCCTGATGCCCCTCCAGCAATATGCTGGGACTTTTCATCTTTGCCACCTGGAAACCAAGGGCAACTCAGGAAAACAACTCAGGCCCATACTCTGTGCAATCAGGCTGTGACACAGAGATCTTTGCTGTGGCCGCTCCCAGTTGATATAGAAACTCCCTCTGGAGCCCAAATGTGGATCAAGGCAATTCCCCTCAACATGGATGTTCTCATTCTGGTCAAAGCTCAGAGAGGGGAGACTAGGCCACATGATCCTCACCCCTCATCTCTCTCCAATCTGTTTCCCTTCTCCCCCACAACCCCCTGGGACCAGAAGGGGCAACACTGAGGCTTTCCACTTCTTCTAAGTCACATCCTCTCCTTCCAGACTCCAACCTCATGATGGAATCTTAATGGTAGACAAGGTATGGGAGAAAAAAAAAATAATCAGCTTACCAACTGACCATTTTAAAATGACTTCTTATAAGTATTTTTTGTTTAAATAAAACTATATTGCATTACCATTAATAAATTTTGTTTCTTTTATCCAGGAGGATAAAATACTACTCCTGTACTGACAGAGAGTAAGTTGCAATTCCTACTTGTCCTTGTAAAACTAAAAATAGAAAGGTCTTCCTTAGTTATCCTGCTAAAAGTAAAAAAAAAAAAAAATAAGGGGTTTTCTGAATCCTAAGGAAGATCAACTTAGCAAAAATGGAGGTATTAATAGATTAAAAAAAAAAAGCATTTTTATCTGACCTTTTCAAAAATACTAAATTCCATGGACATGCATTTATAACAACCTGAAAAGTTCTTTTGTCAATGAAGGTAAAATAGATTTCTCAAAACAAATATCTTCAAGTGGATCATAGTTAGTAAAAATAAACTAATTAAGTCTTCTCTTTTTAAAGCCTTGAAGACTTTACAAGGATAATAGGAAAGACCAGCTTTCTTCCTAACCCTTTTGTCTAAAAATGCTAAAGAGAGAGTCTCCTGTCTCCCCTAACACCTGGTTTTGCTGACTCTCACCAATTCCCTTACTCCAAACTCACCCATCCCCAAAGGTCCAGTTTTATGAGACTTAAAGTTTCATAAAAACTAATTTTTAGATCTGATAGAAAAAAATGTTACAAAACACCCCCCCCCCAGAAAAAATCTAGTCTAAGTGGAGATTGAGTAGCACAACTCAGCATCACACCTTCCTGAAGTTTATCTGTTTCCTGTGACTTATAACCTCTTCTGCATCAGTGTTCATTCTTCCTTCCCTTCCAGTAATTCTGTGGCTTGGTTTGTACTCACGTACCTGACTCTGATCACCAAAAATTCAGCTCTTTAACATTGTTTTATTTTATGGATATGCTAATTCTTTTAGTGAAAAATTTAAAATGTATAAAAAGTAGATTGTATAAGAAACTCCCAGGCTGGGCGCGGTGGTTCACGCCTATAATCCCAGCACTTTGGGAGGCCGAGGCAGGTGGATCACGAGGTCAAGAGATCGAAACCATCCTGGTCAACAAGGTGAAACCCCATCTCTACTAAAAATACAAAAAATTAGCTGGGCATGGTGGTGCGCACCTGTAATCCCAGCTACTCAGGAGGCTGAGGCAGGAGAATTGCTTGAACCCAGGAGGCAGAGGTTGCAGTGAGCCAAGATCGTGCCATTGCACTCCAGTCTGGGTAACAAGAGCGAAACTCTGTCTCAAAAAAAAAGAAAAGAAACTCCCAATTACTTATCTCCCTGCTTTAAAGATTATCACATAACCATTTTATTTTGACTATACCACTACCCATTTCTCCATCAGCACCTTCTCCAAATTGTTTTGAAGTAAATTGTTTTATCTGTCTATATATGTTGCTTTTGACAATATAACCAACTCTGTTTTATGTTGTTTCTTGGTTTCTTGGGTTCTTTGTGGAATTTTCATCATCTGATTATCAGTTCCTATTCAGGAGTTGTCTTCTACTTTTGAACTTGCCATGTGCATCTCATCATGATTGCGCCTTGCTGAAATTCAGTACATGTGAAGTATGATGTCTACATATAAAAACCTAAAATGGAGCCAAGGGCAAAAATAAAACTCTGACAACGTAGTTGAGAGAAATGATACCACGGGTGAGCCACCTGTGTGTTGAAGAAAATCTTTAATCTTGTGTAGAATGAATATTTAGGTAATTGGTTGGCTAACAGCTCCTCAAAATCTTGAAGGGTATATAATTTTTGTATTATATACTGCTTTAAAATAGGAAAAGCCGTTACTAACCACATCTTATGTAATAGACCAAAATATCTTAGTTAATGGATTTGCATTTTATCTGCTAGGAATTCATAACTGCCACTAAGACTAAGACGATTGCAAACTTTCTGTGACCACATCACCACTTTGTTTCTCGATCTTCTCCAAGGTAACAGATTCTTGTTCAACCTGCTGACTTACCTTACCCTTAAAGCAATAGCTCCACCCTGTGGCAAGATTGAAAATGTTTCTCACACTGTCAAATACGACTTCCAGCTTACAACATTAAGATGCTGAGTGACTAGCTGACTGGTGAAGTTTTTGGCCTCTTCTCAGATTAAGGCTTTTAAAAGTATAAAATGCAATACATAGAATTACAAAGGAAATCAATTATATGAAAGTACTGCTGTGGTCAGGTGTCCATGGACTCTAGTTAGGAAACTGTAATAGGAGACTGGGAACATGACATTTTGGTTCCCTCAGAAGCAATTCCTCTCTATTATTCTGTTAATTAAGGATCATTATTCGAGTGGAGTTTGCAGATAGACTTTCAGGAATCACATAATGGTTTTGGCTCTATCTCTATGCATATGTATATGCTTTATAAGAAAGGAAAGGTTGTTGGAGACAAAAGGGGAGTTTATATAATAGAAACCATCTACATAGTGAAAACATGTTGGGTTTTCTATCTAGGTCCTTTAAATTATTGAAGTTTAGATATTCTTGCCAAGAAGAAAGGATAGAGTCCACAGAGTTCTCCTGAAAGGGTAGTATCAGGGCATAAGGGCTTATACTGAATGCTTTTATGAGGCTTACAAAGTGAGGCAAACTGGACAATTAATGTTATTCAACCGTGCTGGGTAAATTCCGCTCCAGATGTTCCTTCAGAGAGCTAATGAAGTAGCTCTACGTACCACAAGAGGGCACTGTGAGGACTCTGTTGTCAGGTGAGGGGAGCTGTTGGATGCAGCCCCCTGGAATGGGGACTCAAGGAAGAGGCAGGGGTACAGGAAAGAAGACAGTTAACATTGCAGATCTTAGATTATAAGTGAAGAGTAGTAATAAAGGCTTGCCAAATATTTCAGGCTCTCCCATCTACTGACTGTATGGTAGGATTACTCTCCTTAATCCTCCTGTTATAGGTGGGACTGTATGATTGGCCCTGGCCAATAGCCAGTCAGTTGTTAGCAGGGGTGGTATGTATCTCTTTTCTCCTCCTTCTCCTTCTCCTTGCCCTCCTCCTTTTTTAAACTGCGTAGAGACAGGGTCTCACTATGTTTCCAAGGCTGGTCTTAAACCTCTGGGCTCAAGCAATCCTCCTGCCTAGGCCTTCCAGAATACTGGGATTACAGACATGTATCTGTTCTGCACCAAGCGGATTAGTAGTGCCAGAATTAGTAGTGCCAGACCCTCCAGAGTTCTCTTTCCCTTTGATATAGGTACTAACAATATTCAAGATGGTAGCTACTCTGTCAGCCCAGGTCCCTGAGTGACTACAATGGGCAGAGTCCCCTGCTGATCCACAGTGGATAAGTAATATGATTGAAAAATAAATCTCATCTAAAATCACAGGCATTTGGGGATTAATCATTACTGTAGCTTAGAATATACAACCTTGACTATCACAGCTAGATACTCAATCAAGTATTTTCGTGTTCAATCCTCTCAATAGATTTATTTTTTCCTTTTTTCAGATGAGAAAATCGAGGCTTAGAAAGTGTAAGGACTTGCCCAAGGTTATGGAGCAAGGTAAGTCCTTTGACCCTATATGATGCTTTTTAATTACTATGTTATACTACATACCAAGACCAGTTAGAATCTGTATTACATGTTGCCAATAAAGGAAGGAGAAATTCATGAGCCAGAAATGCAAGAGGAAGGAATACTGTAGCTAGCTTCTAGCCTGTGGATCTTGAGTCACCCTCAATATTTAGCAGATCAGAGTGCTACCAATCTCTTCACTAACTTGAACTGGATTCGTCTTCTTTCTCCACAAAGTCTCCCCTGGTTTTCCAAATCTTCTACCTAGATCCCTTGCCTCCAGTTCCTGCCTCCAGCCATCTCACTTCTCACACTGCCTTCCACATCATCTTTCAAGTCATCATCTTAGCTCCCACCAGCACCACCTAGGGACCTTTTCATATACACATGCATAATTCATGCATGGCCTGAGCAAGTATTTATTTTTCATATGTGGCTACAATGGAAGATCATAATATGAAAGACTATGATTTTCATGTTTCTATACTATTAGTCCCCAGTTAACCTTTTCTCACTTACTGTCCACACAACATTCCACAAGTCAGTTACAGTAGAGAATATTATCCCTTAAGTAAAACATTAAGAATATATTTCTGCCCCGAGGCCTTTGCTCCAGTTATTCCCTTTCCCTGAAATTTCTTCCCCATCCCCATAGGCAAAAATTCTACCATCACTCAAATGTTGCTATTCTCGTGTAGTCTCCCCTTGCTGCCCCAGCTCACAATTCAGACTTGATTCCTTGGGCTCTTCCAGTACTTGACTTGTATCTGTACCATACTTTTGATAATTGTCTTTATTACTTTTATTTATACATGTCTGTCTTCCCCATTAACCTGTCAACTCCTGAAGGGAGGGGCCCAGTATTTTGGTTTTGTTTTTTGCCCAGTATTTTTCTTTTTTGGCGGGGGTGGGGGGTGGGTGTGGGCAGGGATTGGATTTATTTTTAATAAGAAAGGCTGAATTGGGAGCTTACATTTTTTTTCCTAAAATTTAATAACAGTACTAGTAAAACCCTACCCTCCTCAGCTGACCTTATTTCAGGTACAAGCGTACAAAGCTTCTAGGTAAGCTGCTTTCATGATGTAAGAGCAAGACTGATAGCACCAAACCTATTTAAATTCACTGAGAGCTTGGAGAGGTCACATAGCAGAGGCATTTAAGTCTGAGTATGTTTTCAGACTCCAAGCATTTCCAGTGTTATTTTGTTTTGGGATTCCACAAACTACCTCCCATAATACTTAGTATCTAGCAAGCACTCATTATACTTTACAAGGCAACTTATTTTGATTAATTACATATTTATTTATACCACACATGTGTATTTGAGTGCTTACTTTTATTTTTTCTGATCCTCTCTCTTCTCCCACACCCCACCCTCCAATAGGCCCCAGCGTGTGTTGTTTCCCTCTGTGTGTGCATGTGTCCTCAATATTTAGCTCCCACTTAAAAGTGAGAATATGTGTTGTTTGGTTTTCTGTTCCTGCCTTAGTTTGCTAAGGATGATGGCCTCAAGCTCCAGCTATGTTCCTTCAAAGGACATGATCTCATTCTTTTTTATGACTGCCTAGTATTCCATGGTATATATACCACATTTTTTTTTATCCAGTCTACTATGGATGGGCATTTAGGTTGATTCTGTGTCTTCACCATTGTGAATAGTGGTGCAGTGAACATATATGTGCATGTGTCTTTATGACAGAATGATTTATATTCCTTTGGGTATATGCCCAGTAATGGGATTGCTGGGTTGAACAGTAGTTCTGTTTTTAGCTCTTTGAGGAATCACCACACTGCTTTCCACAATGGTTGAACTTATATACCCTTCCACCAACAATGTATAAGCATTCCCTTTTCTCTGCAACCTTGCCAGCATCTGTTATTTTTTGACTTTTTAATAGTAGCCATTCTGACTCCAAACCTCTTTTCTTTATAGAGTATCCAGTCTCAGGGATTCTGTTACAGCAACGAAAAACAGAGTAAGACATGCCTGTTATATCAGGCATTGTGTTACTATAACAGGAATAAACCTTAGACCAAAAACAAGGATAAATCAGAAAGATTATGTTTCCATTTAATCAAATTAAATTCATTTACACTCCAAAAATATACATATTAGATCTTTTAGAGTTGAAGTTCTCATTCTGTTGCCCAGGATGGAGTGTAGTGGTGCTACACTCAAATTCCTGGGCTTAAGTGATCCTTCTTCATCAGCCTCCCATGTAGCTAGAATTACAGGCATGTGCCACCATGCCCAGCTATTTTTAAAGAAACTTTTTTGTAGAGACAGAGTCTTTATGTTGTTCAGGCTAGTCTCAAACTCCTGGCTTCAAGTTATCCTCCTACCTCAGCCTCCCCAAGTGCTGGGATTACAGGTGTGAGCCACCACACCCAGGCTGTATTACTTTTTTAATCAGGAGGGAAAAAAATGTTTAAGTCTCTATGCCCCGTATTGCTTAGTCATTACTGAGCCCCTTTCCCTGTATCAGACACCACAGGGAACGTGTATTAGTCCCGCTTCACATCCTCTAAGCCTCAGCTCAGATTCCAGCTGTGGCGAAAAGATCCCTGAAGGCTTCCACCTCTTTGCACTGACAATATCTCACTTCAAGCTTGACCTTTGTTTTTCTCACTTCCTGCTTCAGGGCTTCTCTGAGACCTTGCTATGAGTGCCCATAGGTGTCTACTCACCACACACACAAACCAGAGAGGTTGTTGCCCCAACCAGTAGGGGGCAGAAGCAGATGAATGAATGCTTCTCTTGCTTGTTCATTGACACTTCAAGTGAACAATTTTGAGCCCATAGCAGTAACCAACTAACTAATGGAACTTTGTGTTAACTTTCCCCTTATTTTCTGTCTTATACTCTTGTTCCATCAGGTTAATTCCTAAGTAAATTACCTGCATCCAAGCCCTTACCTCAAAATGTGACTTCAAGGGAATATCCTATTGAGTAATTCAAAAGTTCCCATGGGTCTTAGCAAGAGAAAAATAGAGAACCCTTTCCAGGCTTTGATCCGCATAAGCCACCACTGAGATGTTCATTACCCAAGCCCACTAGTTCCCTGGAAGTATATAGTTAATATACCACCTCTTTTTGGGCACAGTAATATTTTCCAGTGGGGGAGCCTAGGTATTACCATACAGTCTCACCTATATACCCCACACCTGTGGAAATCTAGACACCAGAACATCTCCCAATTATCAGAGAACATCTTTCATCTCTTCCACAAACTTGGCAGAAATACTCACTTTCTGTTTCTATATTTTTCCACGCAAGGGCTCCCACCTTCTCCTCCCTGCCATCCTCCCTGCCTAATACAATCTCCTTAATGAATGGAAGCTTTCATAAAATACAAGATAAATCTTTGTCTTTGAACAACTGCTTTTCTCCTACTAGATAATCTTCAAGGGAAAGGTACATAATGGATCTTATTGGAAATGGCAAAGAGAAAAAAAGAAAAAGAAAAAAACCCATATGAATTAATATTAAAAAAGTCTTTCTACATTTGTATTTTATTTCCTTTAGATGTTACAAAGGTCCAGTGAAGTAGGTCTTATTATTCCTCATTTAAAATGAGCAAAGTGGGCTGGGCGTGGTGGCTCATGCCTATAATCCCAGCACTTTGGGAGGGCAAGGTGGGTAGATCATTTGAGATTAGAAGTTCAAGACCAGATGGCCAACATGGTGAAACACTGTCTCTTCTGAAAATATAAAAGTTAGCCAGGCATGGTGGTGGGTGCCTGTAATCCCAGCTACTCAGGAGGCTGAGGCAGGAGAATCACTTGAACCCAACAGGTGGAAGTTGAAGTGAGCTGAGATCATGGCACTGCACTCCAGCCTGGGCAACAAGAGTGAAACTCCATCTCAAAAAATAACAATAAAATGAACAAACTAGCTCAAAGAAGTTTAGTAACTTGTCCAAAGTTTTGTACATCTATAGTGATAAGGTTAAAATTTGAATCTAACCCTGTCTACTTGAGCTCTTTCCATCATCAATGTTGTATAATCAGTATGTATAGTTTTATTTTGATTCTCAGCCTTCACTGTTCAATTTCTATTTTCTTTATCAAGAAAAGCATTGCTTACTCAATATTTTTCCATTTGTCACTGGCATCTCCCCATCTGTCTTGTTCCGTGTAATTAATATTCATAGGGAGACTACCTTGGCCAAAAATATCTCAACTAGTGGTATCACAAGAAATCAATTACTCTACATCTATCTTGACAGAAATATAAGGAGGAAAGTAACTTACATTCTAGGCCAGCCGTAAAATTTCTACTATTGCCACTCATCATAGATGTCAATATAGAACCTAAAGACCTCTCCCATCAGCTGGAAGGATATTCCCCATAGGGATAGTTTTCAACATCTGGAAAAATGTAGTTTTATGAGACTTCCAGATCCTCCCTGGATCAGAACAGCTTTTTTTTTCTTTTTTTTTTAGGTGGAGTCCCACTTTCTCACCCAGCCTGCAGTTCAGTGGTGCGATCTTGGCTCCCTGAAACCTCTGCCTCGTGGGTTTAAGTGATCCTCCTGCCTCAGCCTCCTGAGTAGCTTGGATTACAGGTAGCTGTCACCATGCCTGGCTAATTTTTGTATTTTTAGAAGAGACAGGGTTTCACCATGTTGGCCAGGCTGGTCCTGAACTCCTGTCAAGTGATCCACCTGCCTTGACCTCCCAAAGTGCTGGGAATACAGGTGTGAGCCAGCGTGCCCGGCCAGAACAGCTTTTAATAAACAGATGCAAGCACTATGGCTAATTGAAATCTTCCACCCTAGCATCAGTGGGATCAGGTGTCACTAACCTTTCAGTGCAGGCTCTGTTTTAGGCCACATGGCTTATGGAACAGCTGCAAGTTGTGCTGGAAGGAGCCAGGTGGACTTTTGCTCTCTGAAGCTTCAAGTTACTGTAGAATAGGTCCTTAATGATCTCTGTGGAGACGGAGACATGCGCCAAGCTCAGGAACCTTTACTAGGCCATCATTTCACATTCGCCATGCTTTACACAAGTACTGGGAAAAAAAATACATTTCTGTCATAAAAATTTAAACCATACAGAAGTATAGAGAGTAAAAGTGAAAGTCCTTTCTCCTAATCGCAAAGGTACTCCCCTTCTAGAAATAAAGCACTCTCTTCCCTAGGAGGGGATTAATAGCCTGGTGTATATGCATATATATTACACATTTTCCTACACAAGTTTTATACAAACTATAGGCTTCGTTTTTTTATAAAATGGAATCAAACCAATGATATGCCTTTTTCACTTTAAAGATGAATTGGTGGATTGTCACCACTGTAAATACCTGGTTTCTAATCTCAACTGGACAAAGGTTGAAAACTTGTTTCTTCTCTGTTCTTCTTTGTTCATTTTCCTCACCTCTCACCCCACCAACCACTCCCATGGCTTCTTCTAAACCTTTGACTCTTTCCTCAAACTCTTACCCTCTCACTTATAGACAATAGCCTTCCTAAGAAATGGCAACCACGGCCAGGTGTAGTGGTTCCTGACTATAAATCCCAGCACTTTGGGAGTCCAAGGCAGGAGGGTTTCTTGAACCCAGGAGTTTAAGACCAGCCTAGGCAACATGGCAAGACCCTGATTCTACAAAAAATAAAAATAATTAGCTGGACTTGGTGGTCCTCAGGACGCTGCACTAAATTGTTGTATAAAGCAAATCAACATCTTTTAAAACAAACAAAAGCTTTAAGAAATTTTATGGGAAAACAAAATGAAACCAATGAACATAAAGCCATATTTTTATACAAAATATATATAGTGTGTACATATTGTATATTCTCTTTTTTTCCTATAAACATTTCAACATGTCTTGAAGTATCATGGGTTTTTTCCAAGATGGCAGATTGGAGGCATCATTAGCATGTCTCTCCCAGTTGGAAAGACAAACTAGTGTATAGAGAGATTCACACTGTGAACTCTGTTCCAAGAAGTAACACAAGAACTTAACAGGAAAACTGAAAGAAACCACAGACCCTATGAAAGCAGCAGCAAGCCTCAGCCTACACCATGAGCCAGGTGTAAACCAGAAAATCCCCAGAGTGTGAGGGGGCAGAAGCTGCCTCTGGGATAGACATTTCCACCAGGGAACCTGGTCATCCAGGCCATGAGGAAGCTTTTTAACCCTACACAGTGCTGGAGCTAATATAGTGAATGGTGGGGAGTATATGAGAAGGAATAGCATTGGAACATGATTTATGTGCACTCCCAGTCTGCAGATGGGACAGAAGTAAGCCATTCTTGATCCCGCTTCACAGGGTACTTCGCAAAAGTCAGCCAGTAGTCATAGGATGAGAGAAGCTCCCAATGGAAATTAAGTAGGAGCTGGGTGCCCCTGCTTCTTGGGAAAACCAGGAGGAGCATGGCCTGAAAGCCTCAATATCTGCCTCCATGGAGAAGGCTTATGGTCTGGGGCAGTTTTGAGTTCTGAGCATAGGCTGCCTGGAACCCCCTGAGCTGCTGCTAGTGGAACATTGCAAGCATGAGACCTGGCTTGCCAAGTGCATGGAAGCTGGGTGGGGCTTACTGCCACCTGCTGCTCCCCACTCCCCTAGTAGACTCTTCTGTGCAGCTGAAGCAGCTGTACTCCCCCATAAAACATTACTCCAGCAGCCAGAGAACTGCCCTCCAACCTCCACTGGGGCCACTGCTTGTGTCTGCACATGGAGAACCAGAATATGGACTTGCCTGACCCATTCCCTACCTGGCTTTGCCTCTCCACCCATTCTGGTCACTTAACATAAATGACAGAAACTTTTGGGAGCTCTTTGGCCCTGCTCATTGCCTGAGGTACCAGAGTACTTTCCCTGGGTAACACAAGGCAAGCACAAATGAAGGTCGTATTTCTCAAAACACTTGAATGAAGGAAGAGGGGTGGCTTGGTACATGGACACATATTTTAGGAAGTGATGTGATGAAAGGATCAAAGCTGGAGGCCAGCTGGCACAGCCACCACAGCAAGAAGGCAAAAACTTGTGCACGACTCAACTCAGCTATCACAATTGCTTACATCACCTTGACTAACCAGGAGGTTCTGTGTCTGTCCATGTGACTAGTTCATTACTACTACAGCTGGCATTTGAGAAAGCCAACATACCAAGGCTATTTATAACCAAGGAATCTCACAGAGTCTACATTACTCCCCAGCCACCTTTATCTGACCTGGTGCTGGTACCCACTGCTGGGAGACTTGAGGACTGGTCACATCACTGGATCCCTTGTAGACATTCCCCAGCACTGGCCAGGAGGATGGCAGCCCAGCTGGGCAGCTAGACACAGAATAGTAGCAGCATTCACAGTAGTCTGGTTTTCAGGGACTCTACTCCTGTGGAAAGGAGGGTACACCACATCAAGAGAGTACCCCCATGGGACAAAAGAATCCAGGTGCCAAGCCTTGCATCCCAGGATTTTCTTCTTGTGGGAAGTTTATTTCAGCAGAAGTGCAGATGTGGTGCTGAGCCCAGTAGGTGACAGTCTATAACTCTACCCCAACAGGCAGCCCTGGTGCTCACGCAGGGTCTTGGAAAAGGGGATTTCTTCTTCCCCTCACCCACCACTGCAGACACAGATGGGCTTCTCCCAAAGGAGCTCAGCATGGGTGCAAACAGTAGACAGCCTTTTGGGAAGACTTTAGGGTGACTGCATTCCCACAAAAAGAGTACCCTCCAGGTTCAGACTTGCACAAGGAGTAGAGTCACCATCCCTCTCTACATAGAATATTGACTTTCCTGCAAATGAAAAGAGGTGCCTGTTTGATCTGAATAGCTGGAACACTGGGTTAGGAGTGTTACTGGAAGGTGGATAGCTTTCCTGCTGAACTGTCAGGGAAGCTGAGGTGGCTCCCACCTTTCCCCCAATAAGACCTCAGTGCGTTTCACTGAGAGCTCCCTCAGTCACTTCTGTCAAGGCTGGGACTTCTGCCCACCATTGAGTATTGCATTTACCCAACTGCTTTAGTCACAGCCAGTGGTTAACCATGGACACCTCCTCTACTGGCCCTGAAGCCTGAACTATTTAACCCAGTAAATAAAATACTGGGGACAAAAATAAATAAATAAAAATTGCACACCACTGGGAAGTGAGATAAGCTTCAAGAGACCTCTGCCATTCCCATAGGAGACAGTGAATCTGCTCACATACTATGCATATTGCTACTGCACCCAGCATCTGAGAAATTAATCATAAAAAGACTATAACTAAGAAACTCATAGAGAATGTTTACCCCTGAAAACACTCAGAGCTGAATTAGGTTGTATATATGAAAAACAAAAACAAACAAACAAACAAACAAAAAACCCCTCTAATCATTAAAGTCATGTCCTCCAGGGAGAAAAAAGGAAATTAAAAAGTAAATACAGTTGAATCAAAAATAAATTCAAAAATAAATAGAATAAATAGTCTACTCAAACAAAAAGGAACCAGAAAAATAATTCTGGCAATATGACAAAACAGGGTTCTGTAATACCCCCAAAAACATCACACTAGCTATCCAGTAGTGGATCCAAACCAAGGTGAAATCTGAGCTGGACACAATGGCTCATGCTTGTAATCCCAGAACTTTGGGAAGCCAAGGTAGGCAGATTACCTGAGATCAGGATTTCAAGACCAGCCTGAACAACATGGTGAAACCTGAAACCCTGTCTGTACTAAAAATACAAAAATTAGGCGGGCATGGTGATGGACACCTGTAATGCCAGCTACTTGGGAGGCTGGGGCAGGAGAACTGCTTGAACCTGGGAGGCAGAGGTTGCAGTGAGTTAAAATTGTGCTACTGCTACTCCAGCTTAGGTAACAGAGTGAGACTTCATCTCAAAAAAAAAAATGAAATCTGAAATACCAGATAAAGAATTCAAAAGCATGATTATTAAGTTACTCAAAAAGATACAAGAGAAATGTGAAAACCAACATAAGGAAATTTAAAAAACAATTCAGGATATGAATGAAAAATGTTCTAAAGAGATATATATTTTAAAGTAAAAACATCCAGAACTTCTGGAAATGAAAGACATATTTAGGAATTAGAAAATGCAGAGAAAAGTTTTAACAATAGACTAGACCAAGTAGAAGAATTTTAGAGCTCAAAGACAAGACTTTTGAATTAACCCAATCAGACAAAAATAAAGACAAAAAAAGAGTAAAAGAAATAAACAAATCCTCCAAGAAGTATGAGATTATGTGAAATGGCCAAACCTAAGAATCCTTGGTGTTCCTGAGGGAAAAGAAAAAGCCAAAGGTTTGGAAAACTTGAGGGAATCATTGAGGAAAACTTCCCTGGCTTTGCTAATGATTTAGACATCCAAGTACAAGAAGCTCAAAGAATTCCTTGGAGATTCATTCCAAAAAGGACATCACCAATGCATACAAGTCATCTGGCTGTCTAAAGTCAACATGAATGAAGAATTCTAAGAACAGTGATACAAAAGCATCAGGTAACCTATAAAGGATAACCTTTCAGACTAACAGAAAGCTTCTCAGCAGAAACCTACTAGACAGAAGGGATTAGGATCCTGTTTTTAGCCTCTTTAAGCAGAATAGCTGTTAGTCAAGAATTTTGAATCCAGCAAAACTAATTGTCATAAATGAAAAAGTTGTCTTTTTCAGACAAGCAAATGGTGAGGAATTTGTCACTACCAGACTAGCCCTGTAAGAAATGCTAAAAAGAGTTATAAATCTTGAAACAAAAGGCTGATGTGCACCAGAATAGAACATCTTGAAAGCATAAAACTCACAGGGCCTATAAAACAGTAGCACAATGAGGATACCAAAGTATCTAGGTAACAATCAACATGATGACTGGAACAGTACCTCACATGTCATTATTAACATTGAATTCAAATGTTCTAAATGCTCCACTTAAAAGATACAGATTGGCAGAATGGATTTTTTAAAATGACAAATCAAATATCTGCTGTCTTCAAGAGACTCACCTAATGCATAAGGATTCATATAGACTCAAATGAGATAAAACAGACTTTAAAGCCATAACACTAAAAAAAAAGATGAAGAAGGTCATTATACAATAATGATAGAATCAATCCAACAAGAAGATATTACAGTCCTAAATATATATGCACCTAACTCTTGAGCTCCCAGATTCATAAAACAATTACTATTAGACCTAAGAAAAGAGATCAACAGCAATATAATAATAGTGAGGGACTTCAACACTCCACTGACAGCACTAGCTAAATCACTGAGGCAGAAAATAAAAAATAAACACTGGAATTAAAGTACACTTTAAAACAAATGGACTTAACAGGTATTTACAGAACATTCTACACAGGAACTGCAGAAGATACATTATTCTCATCAGCACATAGAACGTTCTCCAAGATAGGCTGCATTATAGGCCACAAAGCAATAAACTTTTAAAAATTGGAATTATGTCAAGTATCTTCTCAGACCACAGTGGAATAAAACTAGAAGTCAACTCCAAAGGAACCCTCAAAACTATATAAATACATGGAAATTAGACAGACTTCTCCTGAATGATTTCTGGGTTAAATTAAATCAAGATGGGAGTTCAAAAATTCTTCAAATGAATGACAATAGTGACATGAGTTATCAAAACCTCTGGGATACAACAAAAGCAGTGCTAAGAGGAAAGTTTATCGTGCTAAGTGCCTGCATCAAAAAGCCTGAAAGGAATTGGATTTGGGAGGAAAGAAAAGGTTCTCTTAATCTACTCTATATACTTCATAAAGTTTCCTTTCAGTTCAGCATATCAAAATTTCAACATAATAGAGAATGGATTTTGGGGAAAGAGAAATTACAACACTATGAAAGTTAACTTATACACAGTTTTGCACATAACTCCTTTATGCCTAAACCATTCTGCCCTTTGAAATAAAAAACATATAATAGAGCATTTTATCCCTGTATAAGAGAGTGCTATTTTTGAAGTCTTTGCCTCAGTTTTTATGAACTACTTAATTTATACCCAATTTTCTTTGGCTTATAGAATATATTCCATTCTTTTATTTGTTTGCCTTTTAAAAAAAAGCCAGTTTAGGCTTTAGATTTTTTTTTTTTTCAATGAAGACCTTCCCTTACACAGTAACTGTTTTTTTTAAATCCCCTAACATAATGTTAAGATTTATTTTCTTTTTCTTTGTGGATTTTTTTTTTTTTGATGGTCTCATGCTGTCCCTCACGCTGAAGTGTGGTGGCACAATATCAACTCACTACAACCTCTGTCTCCTGGGTTCAAGCAGTTCTCATGCCTCAGCCTCCTGAGTAGCTAGGATTACAGGCGTGTGCCACCATATCTGGCTAATTTTTGTATTTTTAGTAGAGATGGGATTTCGCCATGTTGGCCAGGTTGGTTGCCTCAGCCTTCCAAAGTGCCAGGATTACAGGTATAAGCCACCATGCCTACCCAAGATTTATTTTCAAATCAGAAGATTTTCAATGTGAAAATAAGCCATTTCCAAAGGTGTCAATGAGCTGAATCTAATACTTAAACTTTTATTTTTGTTTTCTTTTTGCTTTTTTTTTTTTTTTTTTTTTTTTGAGACGGAGTTTCGCTCTTGTTACCCAGGCTGGAGTGCAATGGCCCGATCTCGGCTCACCGCAACCTCCCTCCTGGGTTCAGGCAATTCTCCTGCCTCAGCCTCCTGAGTAGCTGGGATTACAGGCACGCGCCACCATGCCCAGCTAATTTTTTGTATTTTTAGTAGAGACGGGGTTTCACCATGTGGACCAGGATGGTCTCGATCTCTTGACCTCGTGATCCACCCACCTCGGCCTCCCAAAGTGCTGGGATTACAGGCGTGAGCCACCGCGCCCGGCCTGCTTTTTGCTATCTCAAAGTCATCAGAATGAATAATATTTCCTTTATTGATGCATGTCCTGGGTTGATCAGAGTATGTGAAGCTCTGTAACTCTCAGTTGATATAATAAAACACGTTAATAAAAAAAAGCCTGAAAGATCACAAATTGACAACTTCATATTACACCTCAAGGAGCTAGAGCAACAAGAAAAAAAAAAGCAAGCAGAAGAAAATAAAAAATAAGATCAAAGCAGAACTAAATGAAATTGAAACAAAAAATACAAAAGATCAATGAAACAGAAAGTTGGTTATTTGAAAAGATAAACAGAATTGATAGACCATTAGCTAAATTAACCAAGAAGAGATAAAATTCAAATAAGGTCAATCAACTAGAAATGAAAATGGAGACATTATAACTGACACCACAGAAATACAAATGATCATTTGAGATGTCTATGAAGACCTCTGTGCACACAAACTAGAAAATCTAGAGGAAATCATTAAATTCCTGGAAGCATACAACTCTTCCACCTTAAATGTGGAAGAAATAAAAATACTTAACAGACCAATAAAAAACAGTGAGCTCGAATCATTAGTAGAAAAAAAATGCCAACAACAACAAAAACCCCAGAGCCTGATGGATTCATAGCTGAATTCAACCAGACATTTAAAGAATTGGGGCTGGGTGCAGTGGCTCATGCCTGTAATCCCAGCACTTTGGGAGGCCAAGGTGGGTGGATCACCTGAGGTCAGGGCTTTAAGACCAGCCTGGCCAATATGATGAAACCCTGTCTCCACTAAAAATACAAAAATTAGCCAGGTACGGTGGTGTACCCCTGTAATCCCAGCTACTTGGAATGCTGAGGCATGAGAATTGCTTGAACCCAAGAGGCAGAGGTTGCAGTGAGCTGATATCAGTCTGGGTGACAGAGTAAGACTCTGTCTCAAAAAAAAAAAAAGAAAAAGAGAAGAAGAAGAATTGGTACCAATGCTACTGAAACTATTCCAAATGATTATGGAAGAAAGAATCCTCCCTAACTAATTCTGTGAAGCCAGTATCACCCTGATACCAAAGCCAGGTAAGTACATAGCAAAAAAAGAAAACTGAAGACCAATATGCCTGATAAACAGATGCAAACATTCTCAACACAGTAAAATACTAGGTAAACTCAATCCAACAGCAAATTAAAAAGAAAATTCATCATGATAAAGTGGGTTTCATACCAGGGATGCAGGGAAGGTTCAACATATGCAAATCAATAAATGTGATTCACCACATAAACAGAATTAAAAACAAAAAGCATATGATTATCTCAATAAATGCAGAAAAAGCATTTGATAAAACCCAACATCCTTTATGATTAAAAACCCTCAACAAACTAGGCATAGAAGGAACATATCTCGAAATAGTAAAAGCCATATATGACAAACCCACAGCCAACAACATATGAATGGGGAGAAGTTGAAAACATTCCCCCTAAGAGTTAGAACAAGACAAGAATACCCACTTTCACCACTTCTATTCAACATGGTACTGAAAACGGTAGTCAGAGCAATCAAGCAAGAGAAAGAAATAAAGGGCACACCAATTGGAAAAGAGGAAGTCAAACTATCTGTTTGCTGATAACATGACTGTATACCTAGAAAAACCCTAAAGACTCCTCTGGAAGACTCCTAGATTTGATAAATTAGTTCAGTGAAGTCTCAGGTTACAAAATCAATGTACACAAATCGGTAGCATGGTATATACCAACAATGACCAAATTGAGGATCAAATCAAGAACTCAATCCCTTTTACAATTAGCTGAAAATAACCAAATAATACTCTTAGGAATATACTTAATTGAAGAGGTGGAAGAGCTCTACAAGGAGAACTACAAAACACTGCTGAAGGAAATCATAGATGACACAAACAGATGGAAATACATCTCATCCTCTGGATTGGAAGAATCAATACTGTAAAAATGACCATACTGCCCAAAGGAATCTACAGATTCAATGCAATTCCTTTGAAAATACCCACATCAGGCCAGGTGTGGTGGCTCACACCTGTAATCCCAGCATTTTGGGAGGCTAAGGCATGTGGATTACCTTAGGTCAGGAGTTCAGGACCAACCTAGCCAACATGGTGTAACCCCATCTCTATTAAAAAATACAAAAATTAGCTGGGAATGGTGGTGGGTGCCTTTAATCCCAGCTACTCAGGAGGCTGAAACAGCAGAATTGCTTGAACCCAGGAGGCGGAGGTTGCAGTGAGCCCAGATCACTGCATTGCACTCTAGCCTGGACTACAAGTTTGAAAATCTATCTCAAAAAAGAAGAAGAAGAAGAAGAAAAAAATGCCCACCTCATTTTTCATAAAATTAGAAAAAATAATCCTAAAATTCATATGGAATTTTTAAAAAGCCTGGGTAATCAAAACAATCCTAAGCAAAAAGAACAAATCTGAAGGTGTCACATTGCCTAATTTCAAATTATAATTATATTACAAGGCTATGGTAACCAAAACAGCACAGTACTGGTATAAAAGTGGATATGTGGACCAATTGAACAAAATAGAGAACCCAGAATTAAAGCCAAATAATTACAATCAACTGATCTTTGACAAACCATACAAAAAATATAAATTGAGGAAAGCACATCCTATTCAATAAATTGTGCTGGGAAAACTGGCAAGCCACATGTGGAAGAATGAAACTGGACCCCTGTCTCTTACCATATGCAAAAATCAACTGAAGATGGATGAAAGACTTAAATCTAAGACCTGAAACCAAAGAAATTCTAAAAGGTTTAAAAGCTAGGAAAAATTCTTCTGGACATTGGCCTAAGAAAAGAATTTATAACCAAGACCCCCAATGTGAATGCAACAAAAACGAAAATATGTAAGTAGAACCACATTAAACTAAAAAAGCTTCTGCACAGCAAAAGAAATAATCATCAGAGACCAGGCACAGTGGCTCAAACCTGTAATCCCAGGACTTTGGGAGGCTGAGGCAGGCAGATCACAAGGTCAGGAGTTCGAGACCAGCCTGGCCAATATGGTGAAACCCCATCTTTACTAAGAATACAAAAATTAGCTTGGCATGGTGGCACACAACTGTAGTCCCAGCTACTCAGGAGGCTGAGGCAATTCTTCAAGAAGAATTGCTTGAACCTAGGAGGCGGAGGTTCCAGTGAGCTGAGATCATGCCACTGCACTCCAGCCTGGGTGACAGAGCAAGACTCTGTTTCAAAAAAAAAGAAAGAAAGAAAAGAAAAGAAAAAGAAATAGACAGCCCACAGGATGGGATAAAATATTTGTTGCAAACTATGCATCTGACAGAGGACTAATATCCAGAATCTATAAGGAACTCAAACAAATCAGCTAGAAAAAAACAAATAATCCCATCAAAAAAGTGGACAAATGTCATTAATAGGTATTTCTCAAAAGAAAATATACAGATGGCCAACAAAAATATGAAAAATTTCTTAACATCAGTAATCATCAGGAAAATACAAATTTAAACCACAGTGAGATACCACCTTGCCTGAGCCAGAATGGCCATTACTAAAAAGTCAAAAAAAAAAAAAAAATAGATGTTGGTATGGATGTGGTGAAAAGGGAACACTTATCAGCAGTGGCTGGTGAGAATGTAAATTAGTACAACCTCTGTGGAAAACAGAATGGAGATTTCTCAAATAACTTAAAGTAGATCTACCATTTAACCCAGCAATACAAAGACTGGGTATCTACCCAAAGGAAAAGCAGTCAGTCATTATATCAAAACACATATGTTTTTCACAGTTCAATTCACAAATGCAAAGATATGGGACCAACCTATTGCCCATCAACTGACGAGTGAATAAAGAAAATGTGTCAAAACAAGTTACTTACTTCTAAAATAGAAAAAAAAGAAAATGTGTTATGTATACAACATGGAATACTACTCAGCCATTAAAAAAATAAAAATAATGTCTTTTGAACCACTTGGTTGGCACTGGAAGCCATTATTCTAAGTGAAGTATGTGGGGAACGCTCCCGTGTGAGACCCCTAGTAAATTGGGTCTCACCATGAGGTGAGTTTGAGCCCAGACACAGAGTTTCCAGTTGGAGGAAGTCGAGCTAAGGAAAACAGGAACTAAAAGAGGCTTTAGGTTAAAGATAAACTACTGCGGACAATCACTAGATGGTCATGCAGTCTTGAGGTGCACTGTGACCCAATGGTTAGCAGTCATGTGTTGTAGCATGTTCACTTTTACAAGCATATTCTTCTTTGTTCTGTCAAGACAGTAGTGATTGACTGTCATAGCTTATGAGAACCTTCCATGTAGCGAGATAATGAATCTGATTTTGTATTGTATAGATAACAAGAACCACCTGCTTGGTTCCATTGTGTATCTGATCTTTCTACTGTAACCATCTAATTTATGTTGTAACTTGTTTTTCCATAGTAAAAACTTTCTGTTCCCTTTTATCTCACGGAACAATGTATTGAACTGATGTAAGCGAAGTTTTAAGAAATGTATATAAACTGACCCTGAGCAAAATAAAGTTGTTGGTGAAGCACTGACTTCTCAACCTCCAGACCCCGGCTGTCTATCATCTTTGTCTTCCATGCACCCCCTATCCAGGTTGGAACCCTCTTGCTGGACAAGAGTTCCTGGCAGACGTGCCCCCCAGAGAAGTAATTCAGGAATGGAAAACCAAATACTGTATGTTCTCACTTTAAGTGGAAGCTAAGTTATGAGTGCACAGAGGCATACAGAGTGGTACTATAGACATTGGAGACTCAGAAGAGGGTAAAATAGAAGGGAGGTAGGGAATAAAAAACTACATATTGGGTGCAGTGTACACTGTTGAGGTGACAGGTGCACTAAAATTTTGGACTTCACCACTATATGATTCATCTATGTAACCAAAAACCACTTGTACCAGAAAAGCTATTGAAATTATATATATATATATGTATATGTGTGTGTGTGTGTGTTTTGAATAAAGTGTCATGGTTAATTCAACAATTATTTCACCCCTTGTTGGGTTATTTTCAGTTTTTCAGTACTCTAACATACATCTATTGTGGAGAAACATATATCTGATTTTTGTTTTCATTTATATCATCCACTTAGGAGCTATTGCTCAAAATGAAATTGGTACATCAAAGACTTTTGTAACTACTGCTCTAGATTCTCAGCAAAGTCATCAAGGACTACCAGCAATATATTTATTTTCCAACAGTTCACCAATGCTATGTTATTGGTTTGATTTATCTTGGATAGTTAAGTAGAAATGTGGTTGTATCCTTATTTTGCTTTGCTTTAATTGGTACCAAAATTGGAAATTTTTCATGTTGTGACTTAGATTGTATATTTCTTTGTCAATAAATTATCTTCTCTGTTCATTTAGAATCTAGGATATAAATCTTTTGTACCTTTGACCCTTTGACTTTTTAAGTACTTTGACTGTTACTGTGTAGTCACATTCTATAAATTATCCTAAAAGAGTTTTATTGGTATATAATTGCCTTGCATATTTGTAACACTTCTTTAAAGGGTACATTCTTAAAAGATTTGCCATATGGTTTTCTATTTCATTGCCTTCTAACAGATATGTATTTTGCTATACCTAATTGAGTTTCTTATATTTATTTAAACATGAATATAATATTTCCAATATTCAACATGCCATTAAAGATGAAGAACTTATTTTTTCCCAACAAAGCTGAATAGGCAATTTTTTTGCTTTATGGACTTTTGAAAATATTTCATCCTCATCTATTTAGTTTTTTAATTTTGTTTTTTATTTAACTTTTATTTTAGGTTCAGTGTACATGTGCAGGTTTGTTATATAGGTAATCTTGTGTCACAGGGGTTTGATTAACAGCTTATTTCATCATTCAGGTATTAAGCCTAGTCTCCAAGAGTTGTTTTTTCTGTTCTTCTCATCCTCCCAACCTCTACCTTCTGGTAGGCCCTTGTGTCTGTTGTTTCCCTCTTTTTGTCCATGTGTTTTCATCATTTTGTTCCAACTTATAAGTGAGAACCTGTGAAATCTGGTTTTCTGTTCCTGCATTAGTTTGCTAAGGGTCATGGCCTTTAGCTCTATCAATGTTCCTGCAAAGGACATGATCTCATTCCTTTTTATGGCAGCATAGTATTCCATAGTGTATATGTAACAAATTTTCTTTACCTATTCTTCCATTGATGGGCATTTAGGTTGATTCTATGTTTTTGCCATGTGAATAGTGCTACAATGAACATATGTGTGCATGTGTCTTTATGATAGAATGATTTTATATTCCTCTGGATATATACCAGTAATAGCATTGCTGAGTCAACTGGCAGTTCTATTTTTAGTTCTTTGAGGAATCAACACACTGCTTTCAACAATGATTGAACTATTTTACACTCCCACCAACAATGTGTTGTCATTCCCTTTTCTCTGCAACCTTGCCAGCATGTTATTTTTTGATTTTTAAATAGCCATTCTGACTGATGTGAGATGATATCTCATTGTGGTTTGATTTGAATTTCCCTAATGATCTGTAAAATTGAGTTTTTTTCATACACATATTGGCTTCTTTTGAAAATTGTCTGTCCATCTCCTTTGCCCACTTTTTAATGGGGTTGTTTTTTCTCATAAGTTTGTTTTTCCTTACAGATGCTGGATATTAGACCTTTGTCAGATGCATAATTTGCAAATATTTTCTCCCATTCTGCAAGTTGTCTACTCTGTTGGTAGTTTCTTTCATTGTGCAAAAGCTCTTTAGTTTAATTAGGTCCCATTTGTCAATTTTTGCTTTTGTTGTGATTGCATTTGGCATCTTTGTCATGAAATCTTTGCTTGTCCCTATGTCCAAAATGATATTGCCTAGGTTGTCTCACAGGATTTTTATAGTTTGGAGTTTTACATTTAAGTCTTTGATTCATCTTGAGTTGATTTTTGTATATGGTATAAGGAAGGGGTCCAGTTTCAATCTTCTGCATATGGCTAGCCAGTTATCTCAGCACCATTTATTGAAAAGAGAGTCCTTTCTTCATTGCTTCTTTTTGTCAGCATTATCAAAGATCAGATATATGGTTTTAGGTGTGCAGCCTTATTTCTGGGCTCTTTATTCTGTTCCATGGACTGTGTGTCAGTTTTTATATCAGTACCCTGCTGTTTCAGTTACTATAGCCCTGTAGCATAGTTTTAAGTTGGGTAGCATGATACCTCTTGCTTTGCTCTTTTTGAGTGGAATTGCCTTGGTCATTCAGGCTTTTTTTTGGTTCCATATGAATTTTAAAATAGTTTTTTCTAGTTCTGTGAAGAATGTCATTGGTAGTTTGATAGGAATAGCATTGAATCTATAAATTGCATTGAGCAGTATGGCCATTTTAACAATATTGATTCTTTCCATCCATTAGTATGGAATATTTTTCCATTTGTTTGTGTCATCTCCGATTTCTAGCAGGGGTGTTTTGTAATTCTTAATATAGAGGTCTTTAACCTCTCTGGTTTGCTCTATTCCTAAGTGTTTTATTCTTTTTGTGGCAATTGTGAATGGGGTTACCCTGATTTGGCTCTCAGCTTAGCTGTTGTTGGGGTATAGAAATGCTAATGATTTTTGTTTTTTGATTTTGTATCCTGAAACTTGGCTGAAGTTGTTTATCAGCTGAAGGAGCTTTCCGGATGAGACTATGAGGCTTTCTAGATATAGAATCATGTCATCTGCAAACAAGGATAGTTCGACTTTCTCTTTTCCTATTTGTATACCTTTTATTTCTTTCTCTTGTCTGATTGGCCAGGACTTTCAATACTATGTTGAATAGGAGTGTGGTAAGAGAGAGCATCTTTGTCCTGTGCCAGTTTCAAGGGGAGTACGTCCAGCTTTTGCCTATTCAGTATGATGTTGGCTGTGGGTTTGTCATAGATGGCTCTTATTACTTTGAAGTATGTGTTCCTTCAAAACGTAGTTTGTGGAGAATTTTTAACATGAAGGGATATTGAATCGTATCAAAAGCCTTTTCTGTATCTATGGAGATGATCATGTGGTTTTGGTCTTTAGTTCTGTTTACATGATGAATCATGTTTATTGATTTGTGTATGTCGAACCAACCTTGCATCCCAGAAATAAAACCTACTTGACAGTGGTGGATTAGATATTTGATGTGCTGCTGGATAAAATTTGCTAGTATTTGTTGAGGTTTTTTTGTATCAGTTGTTCATCAAGGATGTTGGCCGGTAGTTTGTTTACCCCCTCCCCTCCCCTCCCCTCCCCTCCCCTCCCTTCCCTTCCTTTCCCGCCCCTCCCCTCCCCTCCCTTCCCTTCCTTTCCCGCCCTTCCCCGCCCCTCCGCTCCCCTCCCCTCCCTTCCCTTCCTTTCCCGCCCCTCCCCTCCCTTCCCTTCATTTCCCGCCCCTCCCCTCCCCTCCCTTCCCTTCCTTTCCCGCCCCTCCCTGCCCCTCCCGCCCCTCCCTTCCCTTCCTTTCCCGCCCCTCCTTGCCCCTCCCGCCCCTCCCTTGCCTTCCTTTCCCGCCCCTCCCCGTCCCTCCTCGACCCTCCCCTCCCTTCCCTTGCCTTCCTTTCCCACCCCGCCCCTCTACACTCCTCCCCTCCCTTCCCTTCCCTTCCTCCCTTTCTCCCTTCCCTTCTTCCCTTCCCTTCGCTTATTCCCTTCCCTTCTTCCCTTCCCTTCCCCTCTTCCCTTCCCTTCTTCCCTTCCCTTCCCTTCCTTTCCTTTCCTTTCTTTCCTTTCCTTTTTCCCTTTCCCTTTTCTTTCCCTTTTCTTTCTCTTTCTCTTTCATTCATTCCTTCTTTTTTCCTTCTTTCCTCTTTCCTTCTTTCTTTCTTCTGAGTTTCACTCTTGTCACCCAGGCTGGAGTACAGAGAGTGTTGGAATCTTGGCTCACTGCAACCTCCTTCTCCCAGTTTCAAGTGATTCTCCTGCCTCACCTCCCAAGTAACTGGGATTACAGGCGTGCACCACACACCCAGCTATGGCCTGTAGTTTTCTTTTTTTGTTGTGTCTCTGCCAGATTTTGGTATCAGAATGATGATGGCCTCATAGAGAAACTGGGGGAGGAGTCCCTTCTCCTCAATTTTTTGGAAAAGTTTCCATAGGAATGGTACCAGCTTTTCTTTTTACATCTGGTAGAATTTGGCTGTGACTCTGACTGGTCCAGGGCTATTTTTGATTGGTAGACTATTTATTACTGATTCAGTTTTGGTCTGTTCAGCGATTTGGTTTCTTCCTGGTTCAGTCTTGGGAGGCTGTATGTTTCTAATAATTTATCCTTTTTTTTCTAGATTTTCTAGTTTGTGTGCATAAATATGTTCATCATAGTCTCTGATAATTATTTATATTTCTTTGGGGTTAGTGGTAATATCCCCTTTGTTGTTTTTGATTGTATTTGTTTGCATTTTCTCTTGCTTGTTCTTTATTAGTCTAGCTAGTGGTCTGTCTAATTTTTTCAAAAAAAAAAAAAAAAAACAGTTCCTGCATTCACTTACCTTTTGAATGGCTTTTCATGTCTCACTCTCCTTTGGTTCAGCTCTGATTTTGATAATTTTTTGTCTTCTGCTAGCTTTGGAGTTGGTTTGCTCTTGCTTCTCTAGTTCTTTTAGTTGTAATGTTAGATTGATAATTTGAGATATTTATCTTAAATTTTTTATGTAGGCATTTAGTACTATAAATTTCCCTCTTAACACTGCTTTACCTATGTCCCAGAGATTCTGGTATATTTTATCTTTGTTCTCATTAGTTTCAAAGAAATTCCTGATTTCTCCTTTAATTTTATTATTTGTCTAAAAGTCATTCAAGAGCAGGTTGCTTAATTTTCATGTAAATATATGGTTTTGAGCTGTTTTCTTCATATTGAGTTCTATTTTTATTGCACTGTGGTCCCAGAGTGTGGATGGTGTTATTTTGGTGTTTTTTTTTTAATTTTCTGATTGTTTTATGTCCAATTATGTGTTTGATTTTAGAGTATGTGCCATGTGCAAATGAGAGGAATGTATATTCTATTGTTTTTGGGTAGAGAGTTTTGCAGAGGTCTATCAGGTCCATTTGGTCCAGTGTTGAGTTCAAGTCCTCAATATCTTTGTTAATTTTCTGCCTTAATGATCTCAGACTGTCAGTGGGATGTTGAAGTCTCCCACTGTTATTATGTGGGAGTCTAATCTTTTTGAAGGTCTCTAAGCCCTACCTTTATGAATCTGGAGGATCCTGTGTTGAGTGCATATATATTTAGAATAATTGGGTCTTCTTGAATTGAACCCTTTACCATTATATAATGCCCTTCTTTGTCTTTTTAAAATATTTGTTGGTTTAACATCTGTTTTGTCTGAAATTAAGATCTCAATTCTCATTTTTTTCTGTTTTCTGTTTGCTTGATAGATTTTTCTCTATCCTTTTATTTTGAGCCTATGAGTGTCACTGCGTGTTAGACAGGTCTCTTGAAAACAGCATACCATTGGGTCTTGCTTCTTTATTCATTCAGCTTGCTACTCACAATGCTTTTTTATTGGGGCATTTAGCCCATTTACATTCAAGGTCAGTATTGATATGCATGGATTTGATCCTGTCATCATGTTGCTAGCTGTTTATTATGCTGACTTGTTTGTGTGGTTGCTTTATACTGTCACTGGTCTGTGTACTTAAGTGTTTTTTTTGTAGTGACTGGTAATGGTCTTTCCTTTCAATATTATTGCTTCTTTCCGGAGCTCTTGTAAGGTAGGTCTGGTGATAACAAATTCCTTCAGCATTTGCTTATCTGAAAATGATTTTATTTCTCCTTTGCTTATGAAACTTAGTTTGATCAGATAGGAAATTTTTGGTTGCAATTTCTTTTCTTTAAGAATATTGAATATAGGCCCCCTTCACTTCTGGCTTGCAGAATTTCTGCTGAGAGGTCTGATGAGCTTCCCTTTGTAGGTGACCTGTCTTTTCTCTCTAACTGCCTTTAAAATTTTTTCTTTCATTTTTAACTGCCTTTATCATTTTTTTTTTCATTTTGAACTTAGAGAGTCTTATGATTACGTGTCTTGGGAATTTTGTTCTTGTCAAGTATTTATCAGGAGTGCTTGTATTTCCTGAATTTGAATGTTGGCCTTTCTATGTATGTTGGGGAAGTTCTCGTAGAAGATATTCTGAAATATGTTTTCACCTTGCTTCCATTCTTCCCATCTCTTGCAGGGATGGCAGTGAGTTGTAGATTCAGTCTCTCTACATAATCCCATATTTCTCAGAGTTTTTCTTCATTTCTTTGTATTCCTTTCTCTTTATTCTTGTCTGTCTTATTTCAGAAAGCAAGTCTTCAAGCTGTGAGATTCTTCCTAAAACTTGGTCTATTCTGCTGTTAACACGTGCAATTGCATGATAAAATTCTTGTAGCGTGTTTTTCAGCTCTGTCAGGTCAATTACATTCTTTTCTATACTGGCTATTTTGTCTGTCAGCTCCTGTATCATTTTATTGTGATTCATAGCTTCCTTAGATTGGGTTTCAATATTCTTCTGAACCTTGATGATCTTCCTTCCTGTCTATATTCTAAATTCTGTTTCTGCCATTTCGGCCATCTCAGCCCAGTTAAGAACCCTTGCTGGAGAATGAGTGTGATTGTTTGGAGAAAAGAAGATACTGTGGCTTTTTGAGTTGACAGAGGTTTTGCACTGGTTCTTTCTCACTTGTGCAGGCTGATGTTCCTTCAGTGTCTGAAGTTGCTATCCTTTGGATGGACTTTTTTTCTTTTGTCTTACTTGATGACATTGGCAGTTTGATTATGATATAAAGAGGCTTCAGTGGACTATTTTCATTACTGAAAGATTTTAGGGGAGCAAGGCTCAGCTCAGGACTCCTGACTGCATGATCTAACTCTTGGAGACTGGTATCAGACCCCAGCTTTGTTCTCTGGCTCCTCAAGGTTAGGAGCCTGTTGCACTGGAGGAACCAAAGTGCTCCCAGACTGCTGGTCACAACACTGTGATGGGTGGTGCCAGCCAAAGGACCTTATAGAGCAGTGGCAGTCAGATCCATCCTCATTTGCACAGGTCAGCAGCAGCACAATGGAGTACATCCTCATCAGCTACAGCAGGATGCTAGTGGGTGCTGGGGCACTGGCCTTCATGTGAGTGCTTGCAGCAGCAGTGGTGGCAGTATGACTCAGGGAGGTGGGGCTCCTGCCAGTGACTGCATGTGTTTATATTGGTGGTGGTGTTAGAACAAGGGCAGGGCACTGGTGGGTACAGGACTGTGTGCATGCTCTGTGCATATTAACACTGATGGGTTCTCTGCTGCTGATACTCATGATGGTGGCTGTCTGCAGCTGGAGAGGAGCTCAGAGGATTTGGTGAAGGAGTGTCTGGGGATGCCAAGAACACCCATTCCTCCTAAGCTCAACTTGCTACCATAGGATACTTTAGCCCTAGGTAAACTATTGGACCTGAACTCTTGGTGGTGGTCTTATTCATTACATGAGGCCAGTTGGACGTGAGCAGCCTTTGCTTTGCTAGCCTCTCCTGGGGCCCCAGCCTGGCTGTGCCTGCTTGCAGGTCAGCCCCCAGGTACCTCTTGAGGGCTTGCATCATAGCTTCAGAACTGGCAGACCAAGCCTAAATAGCAGAGTGCACCAGCAGAGCTGCCCATAAACACACAGCAGCCCACCTGTGCCCTCCCCTCACTGTAGCCTCTTCCATCTGCCTTGCCTGTAGACACTTGCCCACAGCCACTCCTTCTCCCCCATCACTTTGCCAGTGCATGTGTGCTAGAGGACCTAGCCTTCCCTTCCCCACCAGCACACACATGCTCATGCATCCTGCCATGCCAGTGCTGCCAGAGTGAGAGCACTCCATTCTCCCTCTCCCCATTGCACAGCCATTGTCATCAGAGTATCGGCAGCACAGAGCCCGCCAGTGTTAACATGCACAGAGCATGCATACAGTCCTGTACCCACCAGTGCCCTGCCCTTGTGCTAACACCACCACCAATGGGAACACATGCAATCACTGGCAGGAGCCCCACCTCCCTTAGTCGTACTGCCACCACTGCTGCTGCAAGCACTCACATGAAGGCCAGTACCCCAGCACCCACTAGCATCCTGCTGCAGCTGATGAGGATGTACTCCATTGTACTGCTGCTGACACTGCTACTGACATGTACAAATGAGGATGGATCTGACTGCCACTGCTCTATAAGGTACTTTGGGTGATACCACCCATCGCAGTGTTTTTTTGTTTTGTTTTTCTTGAGACGGAGTTTCGCTCTTGTTACCCAGACTGGAGTGCAATGGTGCGACCTCGGCTCACCACAACCTCCACCTCCTGGGTTCAAGCCATTCTCCTGCCTCAGCCTCCCAAGTAGCGGGAACTACAGGCACACACCACCATGCCCAGCTAATTTTTGTATTTTTACTAGAGACAGGGTTTCACCTTGTTGACCAGGATGGTCTCAATCTCTTGATCTCATGATCCACCTGCCTCGGCCTCCCAAAGAGCTGGGATTACAGGCATGAGCCACCACACCTGGCGCTCAGTGTTGTGACCAGCAGTCTGGGAGCACTTTGGTTCCTCCAGTGCAACAGGCTCCTAACCTTGAGGAGCCAGAGAACAAAGCTAGGGTCTGATACCAGTCTCCAAGAGTTAGATCATGCAGTCAGGAGTCCTGAGCTGAGTCTTGGCCTCCTAAAATCTTTCAGTAATGTAAACAGTCCACTGAAGCCTCTTTATATCACAATCAAACTGCCAATGTCATCAAGTAGGATAAAAGAAAAAAAAAGTCCATCCAAAGGATAGCAACTTCAGACACTGAAGGAACATCAGCCTGCACAAGTGAGAAAGAACCAGTGCAAAAACTCTGTCAACTCAAAAAGCCAGAGTATCTTCTTTTCTCCAAACACTCATTCTCCAGCAAGGGTTCTTAACTAGGCTGAGATGGCCGAAATGGCAGAAACAGAATTCAGAATATAGACAGGAAGGAAGATCATCGAGATTCAGGAGAACACTGAAACCCAATCTAAGGAAGCTATGAATCACAATAAAATGATACAGGAGCTGACAGACAAAATAGCCAGTATAGAAAAGAATGTAACTGACCTGACAGCTGAAAAACACTACAAGAATTTTATAATGCAATTGCAAGTGTTAACAGCAGAATAGACCAAGCTGAAGAAAGAATCTTACAGCTTGAAGACTTGCTTTCTGAAATAAGACAGTCAGACAAGAATAAAGAGAAAAGAATACAAAGGAATGACAAAAACTCTGAGAAATACAAAAAAAAATTAGCTGGGTGTAGTGGTGCACACCTGTAATCCCAGCTCCTTGGGAACTGAGGCAGGAGAATGGCTTGAACCCAGGAGGCAGGAGAATGGCTTGAACCCAGGAGGCAGAGAATGGCTTGAACCCAGGAGCCAAGATCGAGCCACTGTACTCCAGCCTGGTGACAGAATGACTCCATCTAAAAAAAAAAAAAAAAAAAAAAGATAAAAATATGGGATTATGTAAATAGACTGAATCTACAACTCACTGGCATCCTTGCAAGAGATGGGAAGAATGGACGCAATGTGAAAACATATTTCAGAATATCTTCTACGAGAACTTCCCCAACGTGCCTAGAGAGGCCAACATTCAAATTCAGGAAATACAAGAACTCCTGGAAAACATTTGACAAAAAGATAATTCCCGACACACAAAATCATAAGGTTCTCTAAGGTTGAAATGAGATAAAAAAAAATTTAAAGGCAGTTGGAGAGAAAAGACAGGCCACCTACAGAGGGAAGCTTATCAGACCTCTCAGCAGAAATTCTGCAAGCCAGAAGTAAGGGGGGTCTGTATTCAACATTCTTAAAGAAAAGAAATTCCAACCAAAAATTTCATATCTGACCAAACTAAGCTTCATAAGCAAAGGAGAAATAAAACCATTTTCAGACAAGCAAGGAACCAGATCTCCAGAAAGAAGGCATTGAGAGTGGGTGGAGGGAAGACAGGCTGGGCTGAAGGGGGAAGAAGCTGGGAACCCTGTGTGGGGCTACCACGACTTCTTGCCTGTGAGTTAAACAGGCAAAAAGCAACTCTCTCTTACTATGGACCTCTGGAATACCAGCAAGAGGAGACCCCTCTACCATTAGGGATACTTGAGTTGGCAGGGAAAGCTGCTTAGGGAATTCGTAGGGGCAGGACTCCGAGGCCCATCTCGGCCTCCCAAAGTGCTGGAATTACAGGCAGGAGCCACTGTGCCCAGGTCAATAGGTGCTTTTAAGACATCCTTAGATGAAATCCACTCATAATAGGAACATGTCAATAACATGTATCCAAAGCAACTTGCAAGGAAGATTGGTAAAAACTGAATGGATAGTCTGAGTTGTCCTGGGACTCACTTGCTACTTTGTCTCTGGTTTATTTTTGTTCTTGCTGATGTTTGACTTGGCCTTTATCAGTGAACTTCACATTGTAAGTATATTTTAATATTAACATGAATCTAGTTTAACCTGTATAGTTAATATCTTTTTACAAGTAATATTTTTCTGACACTTAAAATTTGATGAAAGTTAGGGAAAAGTTAGGGTACCCCTTTGCCTAGGACTCTCTCAGGACTAAAAGTCCTCAATTTCAAGAAACCCTGGTCCTGGGCACCCTTTATTTGCAAGTAATTCATTTGGTAGTTTGCAAGTATTACCAATTACATTTGTCACAGTTCTAATATATCAGATTTTCACAAACTCTTGAAAATAATAAACACAATAATAACTGGAAGGCCAGTTTTTCTCTTTGAAGTAAGGTGAAATTTGATTCTTCACAGTTCCTGACCAATCAACACAAGAGAAGGTCAAACAAAGCATAACAAAACAACCATATTTATCACCATTGTAGGTAGTTATTACACTAACTCCTTACTCTGCAAATTGGTAATTAAAGAGTAAGAATTAAGCAATCCTTCACAGTGGCCAGTTAGCCTTAGAAAATGAGGGACAGCTCCTCTTTACAGAATACCAACAGCTTATAAATATAGAAAAAAATATAGAATTAGAAAAGCAATCACCTTTATCCCCACTCCTGATGAAATAACTGATTCAGACCCGGACAATCTGAAGTTTGTCAAAGTATCAAACCCTAAAATAAACTATTTATCTCAAGGAGAAAAACAAAATAGAGGGATCAGGGAGTCACCACTTAAAGCTTTGCAACAATAATCAAAGGACAACCAAATATTTTGTTCATTGTGATGTAATGCATATGAACTACAAAGCATTACTTATAAAGGATTCTTGTTAAAAATGTTTAACTTGAATCTAGTTTAATCTTTATAGTTAATATCTTTTTACAAACAATATTTTTCTGACACTTAAAAGTTGATGAAAGTTAGGGTCCCCCTTTGCATAGGGTTCTCCCAGAACTAAAAGTCCTCCATTTCAAGAAACCCTGGTCCTGGGCACACTTTATTTGCAAGTAATTCATTTGGTAATTTGCAAGTTTAACCAATTACACTTGTCGCAATTCTCATAGATCATATTTTCAAAAACTTGAAAAGTATAAACAAACACAATAATACATTAGACATATGAAACAATGGCTACAAACAGATCAGTACACTAGTGGCAGTTTTATACTAACAGGACTTCTAATTCAATGGCTAAATAATTAATTTCTTTTTCTTTTTCTTTTTGAGACTGAGTGTTACTCTGTTGGCAGGCTAGAGTGCAGCAGTGCAATCTCGGCACTGCAACCTCTGCCTCTTGAGTTCAAGTGATTCTCCTGCCTCAGCCTCCCAAATAGTTGGATTTCAGGTGCATGCCACCATGCCCAGCTAAGTTTAGTATTTTTAGTAGAGATGGGGTTTTGCCATGTAGGCCAGGCTGTTCTTGAACTCCTGTCCTCTGGAAATCTGCCCACCTTGGCCTCCCAAAATGCTGAGATTACAAGCGTGAGCCACCACACCTGGCCATATTTATCATTATCTCATTTGTATTACTTCTTCCTAGAGATACAATTTCCTTAACTTAAGTAAAAAGTCGGGGTTATTTCTCATGCCAGCTCAAGATGCAGATAAAAATGTTTTGGCATCTTCTAAGATCTTTCTACCAAGTACACTACCCAAGGGGGCAGGTCCTTTGTATAATTTTTATTTTTTCTGTTACACAAGAGACTGTCCAAAACAGTAGGTCTAATCAATAAAATATATTTTCACTTTTGTAACCCTACTAGTATTATTATAAAGATATTTTTCCAAGTGCTTTACTTTTAAAATGCAGTTTAATATGTCTGCAGTTTGAGACTTTTTTGAGTGTCTTTTTTTCTCAAATTTGTAGCTAATAAAATGTCTATTAAGTGTCCATCTGATTTCTACTTTTGTTCTTTCTTCATTCTCCACCAACCCTCCCCCTAGGCATTGCTTTTACTGAGCATTCTCTATCCCTGGGAGGAGCCAAACTTTTTTTTTTCTTGAGAAGGTATCTTGCTCTGTTGTGCAGTGGCATGATCTCATCTCACTGCAGCCTCTACCTTCTGAGTTCAAGAGATTCTCCAACCTCAGCCTTCTGAGTAGCTGGGAGTACAGGCACGCACCACCACACCCACCTAATTTTTGTATTTTAGTTGAGATGGGGTTTCACCATGTTGGCCAGGCTGGTCTTGAACTCCTGATCTCAGGTGATCTGCCTGCCTTGGCCTCCCAAAATGCTAGGACTACAGGTGTGAGCTACCACACCCAACCCAAACATTCTTATTTTAAGAGAACAAAATAAGCATCAAATGTCTGGATGGTAGATATCCTCCATCACTCTTATAACTTTCCTCTGAGTCAGTTATTAAATCTGTATTTAGAATTTTTTCCAAAGCCTGTTTCTATCCTTTAAAAATTTTTGTTATGAGAATTAAATCAATTAATACCTGCAAGTACTATGTAAATATTCTCAACCACCTGGAGAATAATCGAATTGAGTTTTCATGTAGAATTTTACATTTTTATTCAACTTTGGATATATTTTAATTCAACTTTGGATAATCTGAATTGCCACACAATTCTTAAAGATGATAATAGTGTTTTACTACTATGTTTCTCATATACCTAGAGGCAAGAGGTAACCACAGGTTCAATATGGCTGGTCTTCTTGGCATGAGCTAAGGAGTTCCAGACTAGATTGTAGACTTTTTGAAGATAGACATTCTGCTTTATTCAGCATTGTATCCCCAATGCCTCAGCTCAGTGCCTGACATATGGTAGGTACACAGTGAATATTTGCTGAATCAATGAATGAAGTGAAAAGCTTAGAGAGATAGCAGTTTTATAATTAAAAAAAACTTGAAAATATAAGCAATTAGAACATTATATTTACATAACTATTTTAAGTTGAAACACAAGCTGCTTAAGGTTGTAGCCCTAGATATCAGGAATGTCTTTGTCCTCAGCTATTTTTTGCAGAAGATCTGGGTGGGGCAAAGAAGTTGAGATATTATTTGAAATCTGTAAGTTCACAATGAAAAGAATTAAGGAATTTGTTTTTAGTTTTATCTAGATTAATATTTAATTTTTCAAAATGCAGTGAGTATAGATTGCAAAAAGTTCCTAATTATACACAAATTTTACAAAGTGTGTGGACTTCAAGTAGCTTAAAAGTATGCTCAATTTATTATAGCCTAGAAAGTACTTTCTAAAAATTACAGTGTTCAATGATTCTTAGAATTTTATTTAATAATTATTCTTCACAATAAAGCTAGAAGAAAAGGCCTAAGTTAACATATTGGGTTATGAATATTACCTATTTATACTAAAGCCAGAATAAGAACCTTTAAAAGAAATGTAATCATAACAAAAATAGACATTATTAGAATGAATTAATAAATGGACAATGAATATTTTTGCCAGACATTTTTCCAAATTTATATTTTCAATGGGGGAGTGGAGAGGTGCAAATTTTATGTCTATGTCTCTTTTATTCTACAACAATTCGCCTTCCCTTTTTGGAAGACAAACTAGATCATTTTCAAAGAGAAATGAAATTATTTCCATAATTATACTTGGAAATTATACTTGGGTTCAAGATTTACTGTAGGTGGGGTGCAGTGGCTTAGCCTGTCATCTCAGCACTTTGGGAGGCCGAGGCAGGTGGATCACAAGGTCAGGAGTTCAAGACCAGTCTGGCCAAGATGCTGAAACCCCATCTCTTCTAAAAATACAAAAATTCGCTGGGTGTGGTGGCTTGCACCTGTAATCCCAGCTACTCAGAGGCTGAGGCAGGGAATTGCTTGAACCTGCCTCAGGTTGGTGAGGTTGCAGTGAGCTGAGAGCATGTCACTGCACTCCATGCACTCTAGTCTGGGCAGCAGAGCAAGACTTTATCTCAAAAACAAAACAAAACAAAACAGATTTACTTTAAAGGAATAGAAATCAACACAGTTTGGTATTAGAGAAAGGACAGACATAGATTTATAGAGTAATAGAACAGAATAGAAATTTTGACAGTTCAATTCATAGTCAACAAAGATGCCAAAGTAATTCAATGGAGGAAAAGTTGAACAAGTGCAAATGCATCTGAAAAAAAAATGAATCTCCATCCATACCTCAGACCATATACAATAATCAACTTAATATAGATCTAAATGTAAAACCTAAAACTTCGATTTCTTTTTTTGAGACAGTCTCACTCTGTTGCCCAGGCTAGAGTACAGTGGCGTGATCTCAGCTGACTGCAACCTCTGCCTGCCGGGTTCAAGCAATCCTCCTGCTTCAGCCTCCCAAGTAGCTGGGATTACAGGTATATGCCACCATGCCCGGCTAACTTTTTGTATTTTTAGTAGAGATGGGTTTCATGCTAGCCAGGCTGGTTTCAAACTCCAGACCTCAAGTGATCCAGTCACCTTGGCCTCCCAAAGTGCTAGGATTACAGGTGTGAACCTCCATGCCCAGCAAAACTTCAAAGTTTATAGAAGAAAACATTGGACAAATCTTTGTGACCTTCAATTGGGTAAAGATTTCTTAAATAGGCCGTAAAAAAGCACAAATCTTAAAACTTTTTTAATAAACAACTTGAACTTCCTGAAAATTAAAATCTATTGATCTTCATAAGACACAGTTAAGGAAAATAGGAGAAAAATATTTGAAAACATATATCTGATAAAGAACTTGTGTTCAGAATATATAAAGAACCCTTAAAATGCAATACTAAGAGGACAAAAAGCTAGATTTTTTAAAAATACACAAAAGATTTGAATAAACCTTCCACCAAAGATATACAAATGGCAAACAAGCATGTGAAAAGATGTGCAACACCATCAGTCCTTAGGGAAAGGCAAACTAAAATTAGAATCAGATACCGCAAAATATTCACTGGAGCAACTAAAATTTCAAAGACTGACAATACCAAGTGTTGTCAAAACTGTGGAGCAACTGGTACTCTTATAAACTGCTGTTAGGAATGGAAACTGGTGCAACCACTTTGGGAAGCATTTGGCTGTTTCTTATAAAACTACCTTTAACATATGACCAAAGCATTCTACTCCTAGGTATTTATCAAAAGAAATGAAAACATATTTTTACACAAAAACTTGTACTCACACATTCATAGGAGCTTTATTCATATCTTAAAATTGGGAATAACCAAAATGTCTACTGATTGATGAATACATAAACAAATTGTAGTATATTCATATGATGAAATCCCAATATATTCATATGACATATGAATGTAAAGGAACAGGCCAGGTGTGGTGGCTTATGCCTGTAATCCTAGTACTTTGGGAGGCCAAGGCAGGCAGATCACGAGTTCAAGAGATCAAGACCATCCTGGCCAACATTGTGAAACGCTGTCTTTACTAAAAATACAAAAATTTGCTGGGCATGGTGGTGTGCACCTGTAATCCCAGCTACTCAGGAAGCTAAGGCGGGAGAATCACTTGAATCTGGGAGGTGGAGGTTGCAATGAGTCGAGATTGCACCACTGCAGTCCAGCCTAGGGACAGAGTGAGACTCCATCTCAAAAAAAAAAAAAGGAACAAACATGCACTAACATGGATGAATTTCAGTGCATTGTGCTAAATGAAAGCAGCTAGATACAAAAGCCACATGCTGAATAATTCTATTTATATGAAATTCCATAGGAAGGACTTCATGACCAAAACACCAAAAGCATTGGCAACAAAAGCCAAAATAGACAAATGAGACCTAATCAAACTCCACAGCTTCTGCACAGCAAAAGAAACAGTCATTAGAGTGAATCGGCAACCAACAGAATGGGAAAAAATTTTTGCAATCTACCCATCTGACAAAGGGCTGATATCCAGAATCTACAAAGAACTAAAACAGATTTACAAGAAAAAAAACAAGCCCATTCAAAAGTGGGTGAAGGATATGAACAGACCCTTTACAAAAGAAGACATACATGAGGCCAACAAACATGAAAAAATGCTCATCATCACTGGTCATTAGAGAAATGCAAATCAAAACTACATTGAGATACCATCTCACACCAGTTAGAATGGCAATCATTAAAAAATCTGGAGACAACAGATGCTGGAGATGATATGGAGAAATAGGAACACTTTTACACTGTTGGTGGGAGTGTAAATTAGTTCAACCATTGTGGAAGACAGTGTGGTGATTCCTCAAGGACCTAGAAATAGAAATTCCATTTGACCCAGGAATCCCATTACTGGGTATAAGGATTATAAATTATTCTACTGTAAGGACACATGCACACGAATGTTCATTGCAGCACTGTTTACAATAGCAAAGACCTGGAACCAACCCAAATGCCCATCGATGATAGACTGGACAGGGAAAATGTGGCACATATACACCATGGAATACTATGCAGCCATCAAAAACAATGAGTTTGTGTCATTTGCAGGGACATGGATGAACCTGGAAACCATTGTTCTCAGCAAACTGACACAAGAAAAGAAAATCAAACACTGCATGTTCTCACTCATAGGTGGGTGTTGAACAATGAGAACACATGGATACAGGGAGGGGAGCATCACACACTGGGGTCTGTCAAGGGGAAATAGGGGAGGGACAGTTGGGGAGAGAGAGCATGGGGAGAAATGCCAGATATAGGTGATGGGGAGGAAGGCAGCAAATCACACTGCCATGTGTGTACCTATGCAACAGTCTTGCAGGTTCTTCACATGTACCCCAAAACCTAAAATGCAATTAAAAAAAGAAAGAAAGAAAAAACAAAGCTATAGCAACAGAAATCAAATCAGTGGTTGCCTGGGGCCAGGGGCAGGAAAGGAGATTATCTACTGAGGGACCCAAAGGAAGTTTCTGAGGTCATGAAAGTGATCTACATATGATTATAATAATGTTAACTTCACTGTCAAAATCCATCTTATCAATTATACACTTGCAATTGGTGGATTTTACTGCATAAAAATTATTCCTCGACAAACCTGAATAAAATAAAAATACTTTTTAGGTAGTTCTATGTACTTCCTATTGCATCGTTCAATGACCTATGAGTCAATTTCCAATCAGGAAACAGAAACCACATTATGTACTTCCAGAGGAGATTTAATTTAGGGGATTGGTTATACAGGTGTGAGACAGCTTAGCGATCAAAGAGCACTGATGCAAAATGTAACTGAAAGATGGCAACGGCGGTACCTGTTAACCACCAGTAAAGCTGAGGGAACAAAGTGGTACTGGCACTTTTGAACACTGTGGAGGGGCTTCCCTGAGCTGCCGGTAAAACCAATGAGGAGGGCTTGACCCCAGGCTACTGCTGGTACCTCTGCAGACACAAGATATGACTAGGTTTTTTTGTTTTTGTTTTTGTTTTTGTTTCTAAGGTCCTGCAAGAAGGAAGCAACTGCTGCCACCAGGCGGAAAGGCCACTGTTAGAGCAATCCAGTCAAGAACAGGAAAGACAGGAAGGATTAATCCCTTTTCAGTCCCCTTTTTATCCTTCAGTTTCTAGTGGCTTCTGTTGGTGGACCCTGACAGTGACCCAGCTATGAAAAAAGCAATTTTGTCTCCAGGGCCTAACCTCAGCATCAGAGAATAAATTATAGAAAGTATTCAAGTTGAATGATGAAGAGATTTTTAAAAACATAAAACAATTAATTAAAAAAAGAAAGTATGGAAGTGGAGCTAAAAGACAACTTGTAAATGACATCTTTGGTTTAATCCTACCTTTAATCATATAAAGATTAATCAGTGATTTTAGGTGACTTAAGCCTAATTCCCCTTATTAAATTCTCAGTGTTTAATTTAATGATTTTAACATCCATTGGTTACTGTTGCCTAGATAATTTATTATTTCATTAGTGGCTACAACACAGCAATATCCTGATTTTAATATCCTCTATGCATTTATTAACTGGAATTCTATAAAGAAGAACATTTCCTCATCAACTGTTTGGTCATTTTGAAATACAGTTTGTACAGGAAAGGCAGGAAAAATCTTGATTATTTCTCTTTTTCAAGTTTCAGAGTTTGATCAGGTACAGTGGCTCACACCTGTAATCCTAGCACCTTGGGAGGTTGAGGTGGGAGAATGGCTTGAGCCCAGGAGTTTGAGACAGTGTGGTCAACATAGTGAGCCCTCATCTCTACTAAAAATAAAAAAATAAAAATAAATTAGCTGGATGTAGTGGCATGTGCCTGAAGTTCCAGCTACTGGGGAGGCTGAGGCGGTAGGATCCCTTGAGCCCAGGATGTCAAGGCTGCAGTGTGAACCATGCCACTGCACTCCAGCTTGGGTGACAGAGTAAGACCACATCTCTAAAATGTGGGAAAAAAAAAAAAATCAGAGTCAGTGACCTAGCAGTCTCCAGAGATGATCAATGAGTTAGTGGCCTTTTTTCACATTAGAAACTCATCACTTTTGTTTATATATTTGATATTTTTTAATCATTGCAGGCATTATTCTTTTTTATATTCAGATTGGTCCGTGGGAGCTTTCATGGTATTTTTTGTTTTCTGGTTTTGTTTTTGTTTTTGTTTTTTTGGTTCTGAATTATTTTTTTGAAAATGTCAACTATGTCCATTGTAATACTATCCCTCTCATTTGACTCTAAATCTCTCAGATCCTGGAAGATATTTGCAACTTATATTGAACTTTGTCCACCTGGTGAGCTGCTAATAAACACCCAAATTGTTTGGCATTGAGCCACCTTGTGGGAACATTCTTGAGATGGTCTCTCACCAGTGCAAACAAACCCAATTTTAATTACAAACTTTAATACAGTTGTTCAACTCTAACACAGTCTGCAAGCCTGGTCTTGAATCTTGGTTATTATATGTGTTCTGCAGAGGAGGGGAAAATAACACAAAAAGAATTATGCAATCAAAAAAGGAAGGATCTTAAGATTTTGAATCCGTTTATGTGTTTCTGAAGTACAAGACTGTAAGTAATTTTCCTAAACTGCATGCAGTTTAACTCCTACTGTGGAGATGATGACCATCACTATAGCACTTGGGAGCAACTAGAGAACAAAACATGGACCCTGGGACTCACCAAAGTCTCTTCCCTCCATAAGAGTTAGTCGTCTTTTGATCTGCATTAACATTGTTCTTTACTTATATATAGGTATGTACAGGTACATAAATAGGTAAATAGCAGCACCTCCAACCAGATACCTAGGCCAGAACTTGGCGAGATTTCCTAGGTCCCTTGAGTGCTATCAATTCTACTCCTTAAAACCTTGCCAATCCATGCCCTCTTTTCTTTCCATCCATCACTGCTATGGTTTAGGTTTCCATCTTAACTGAAGTAGGTAATTGTCCTCATAAATGCCTCCAGTCTTCACACTTGAGTTTTTATTTTTACATTCTGTGAAAGTTGTATTTCTAAAACTAGATCATTTCATAGCCCTTGATTAAAATCAGTTCCTTATCCTTGGAAAAAAATTCCAGTTTCTTCATATGGAATATGACACCCTTCATGATCTGGCCATTATTTAACTTTCTGTCTTCCTCCTTCCAGCTTCCTGTATCTTCCCCTGGCCCCCTCGAATCCCATGCTCACTGCTCCAGCATTACTGAAACACTGGCAGAACTCTCATCACAGTACACCTGAAGGTCTATCTGTGTTTGAAAAAGCTGCACCCTTTACTTAGAACAACTTTCTCTCTTCAAATGGTTAATGAGGACTCATCCTTCAAAAGTCAGCTCTGCAACCTCATACCCAGAGTAAGAGTAAACTGGCTGCCTCCATAACTCCATATGGCTCCACGGCTTATCATTACAACAGTGATTACTACACTATGTGACATTTACTATTTCTGTTTACTATGAGATTCACATATCTTCACAAATTTAATCTTTAATGCCAGCACTCAGCACTATGCTTGAGTATACTCTTAATGAATACTTGCTGAGAGAATAATTAAATAATTGCAAAATCTTAACCAAGAAATTTTCAAACATTCTTTTCTTTTCTTTCTTTCTCTTTTTTTTTTTTTTGAGAAGGAGTCTCCCTCTGTCACCCAGGCTACAGTGCAGTGGTGCAATCTTGGCTCACTACAACCTCCGCCTCCTGGGTTCAAACAATTCTCCTGTCTCAGCCTCCGCAAATAGCTGGGACTACAGACCCACCCCACCACCCCCAGCTAATTTTTTTGTAATTTTAGTAGAAACAAGGTTTCACCATGTTGGCCAGGCTGGTCTCGAACTCTTGACCTTAGGTGATCTGCCTGCCTTGGCTTTCCAAAGTGCTGGGATCACAGGCATGAGCCACTGCACCTGGCCCAAACTTTTTTTCAAAGAGGTTGTACCAATTTACCTATACTCTCAACAAAAATATAACTGAGTTTCCTGTTGTTCTGCATGCAAAGCAACCCGTGGCTTTGGCAGACGTCTAAACTTAAAGCATTGTGTTAAGTCTGTGGTGGTGTATCACTGCCATTTTTAATGTCTTTCATATGCTAATGGACATAGTGTTAAGAAAAGTCTTTTTTCCACACACTTATTAGCATTTTCTGAAATGGCAAATGCAAAGGCCCTCCAGTTAGACTTTTTCAAGGAACAGTAAGAAAAGCAATGAATAGGCTGGGTGCGGTGGCTCATGCCTGTAGTATCCTAGCACTTTGGGAGGCTGACAGGTAGATCACTTGAGGTCACAAGTTTTCAGCCAGGCCAACATAGTGAAACCCTGTCTACTAAAAATATAAAAATTAGCTGGGCGTGGTAGTGCACGCCTGTAATCCCAGCTACTCCACAGGCTGGGGCAGGATAATCGCTTGAACCCAGGAGGCAGAGGTTGCAGTGAGCCAAGATCATGTCACTGTACTCTAGCCTAGGTGACAGCAAGACTCTTTTTTTGTTTGTTTTTAGCAAGACTTTAAAAAAAAGAAAGAAAGAAAGAAAACCAATGATGCACAACTGAAGTCACAATCTTGGAATCAGAACCAGAATTGATCTAATCAGGGATTCTGAAATGTTGGTATTTATATAAAAACCCAATGTGCTGGTTAAAATTGTACATTCTTAGGCTTCGGTCCCCCCCAAATTCTGGGTTAATAGGAGCTTGGGCCCTAACATCCATATTTTAAAATAAGAATCCCAAGCAATTCTAATGCAGTTGGTTTTCAGTCTACAGAATGAAAAATGCTGTTTTAGAGAATAGCTCTGTTTCATATTACAATGTAATTTATGAGACTACCTACTTTGTCTATTATCTGGTTAATGTAACAGCTACGATTTTCTAATTTTTCTGGATATATGAAGCAGCATTTTAAAAAATTAAAATTAAGACTGCTTGGAAAAGTTTAAGACAGATTTTGCAATAAGTGAAAGCCTCTTATCGTACTGCAAAACCAAGAATAGTTAATGGGGAAACAGTATGGTGAAAAGAGCATCGGTGTCACTTTCAGAAGAGGTAGAATTGAGACTCATGTGTGTCTTATTAGGCAAATTCTGTAACTTCCCTTAGTTTCCACTTCTTACCTAACTTTAGTATTATACCTAGGCTAGCAACCTCTCAAATCTGTATAAGGGTCATAATGAGGGTGTGGCAAAGTGCTAATACAAAAGTAAGACCTAATCATTGTTATAGGAATGAAATTTGTTTTTGATTGACACAACGGCCTGAATTTAGTTTCATCAACATTTGTTTCTTGGAATAACCTCAGCAGCTTCCCACTAATGGGTAGTTAGGATTCTAGTAACCGCATCCCTTCGTATTTCAGTTTAGACAAGATACAAGGAAAATCTTGAGTAACTTGTCCTAGGATGCAAAATTAATTTAGCAATAAGGCCAGGATGTTAGTCTGTCTTCTGATTAGTAGTTCAGATCACTTTCTACCATACTTTACTCAGTTGTTTTTTCCATTCTTTAGTATAACCCACAGGCCAGATGATTCTGATACACACCAGATTTTGAGCTACCACTCTACTGCATTAGATGTGATGGTGGAAAAGTACTTATTACTTTTTATCACACTTACTATTTTATAAACAGCTTTACTGAAGTATATGCCATACAATTCACCAATTTAAATTGTACAACTCAATGGTTTTTAGTATAATCATGGAATTTTGCAACCATCACCACAATTAATTTTAGAACATTTCATCACTAAGAAAGAAACACCCTAGTAGTCATTCTCCATCCTCTCCTCCCAGCAACCTCTGCCAACAACTAATTTCTGTTATACAGATTTGCCTGTTTGGTACCTTTCATATAAATGGAATCATACATAATGTGGTCTGGTTTCTTTCACTTAGCATATTTCCAAGATAGACTTACTGTTTTAAAATTATCAAGGTAACAATATAGTTTAGAAATAAAATGAAAAGAAATCACTCAAATCTAGCTGGAAGCGGTGGCTCACACCTACAATCCCAGTACTTTGGGAGGCTGAGGCGGGTGGATAATTTGAGCCCAGGTGTTCGAGACCAGCCTGGGCAACATGGCGAAACCCTGCTTTTACAAAAAATACAACAATCAGCCGGGCGTGGTGGCGCGCGCCTGTGATTCCCAGATACTCGAGGACTGAGGCGGGGAGGATCGCTGGAGCCCAGGAGGTCAAGGTTGCGGTGAGCAGGGATCGCGCCGCTCCACTCCAGTCTGGGTGACAGAGACAATGTATAAAAAAAAATTTTTTTTCAGACATAATTCCATTCTAATCAATGATTTTCTTCTCCTGTAAGTGCACGTTTATTTTATTGAAAAACAAATGGAGGATGCCCTTGGCCTCCACAAGGCTCTCACGGCTCTCCAAAACCTGGCTTGCCGCCCGCCGGAGCACAGCGAGGGCTTTCGGGCAGAGGAGGGAGAAACACCCCCGCCCATCTCCGCCGGCGCCTTGCCTACGTCACTGCTTTGAGACGCAGACCCCCTCCCTCCTTCCCGGTCGCAGTAGCTTTGACAGAGCACGATGGCGGCGACCGCGTCTGCAGGGGTTCCGGCGATCGTGTCGGAAAAGCAAGAGTTTTACCAGCTTCTGAAGAACTTGATCAATCCAAGCTGTATGGTGCGGAGGCAAGCAGAGGAAATCTATGAAAATATCCCAGGTCTGTGTAAGACTACCTTCCTCTTAGATGCCGTCAGAAATAGAAGAGCAGGTTATGAGGTGAGACAAATGGCTGCCGCACTGCTCCGACGGCTTTTGTCCTCTGGGTTTGAGGAGGTTTATCCAAATCTGCCTGCTGATGTTCAGAGGGATGTCAAGATTGAACTGATTCTGGCTGTTAAGTTAGAAACACATGCTAGCATGAGGAAAAAACTTTGTGATATTTTTGCAGTGCTGGCCAGGAATTTGATAGATGAGGATGGCACTAACCACTGGCCGGAGGGTCTGAAGTTTCTTATTGATTCAATCTACTCTAAAAATGTGGTTCTATGGGAAGTTGCACTTCACGTTTTCTGGCACTTTCCTGGGATTTTTGGGACCCAAGAGCGGCATGATTTGGATATCATCAAACGGTTGTTGGACCAATGTATTCAAGATCAAGAACATCCAGCAATCAGGACATTATCCGCTAGAGCTGCAGCTGCATTTGTACTTGCTAATGAGAATAATATTGCTCTTTTCAAAGAGTTTGCAGACTTGCTTCCTGGAATCTTACAGGCTGTGAATGACTCATGCTACCAGGATGATGATTCAGTGCTAGAATCGCTTGTTGAGATTGCAGATACAGTACCTAAGTACTTGGGTCCTTATTTAGAAGATACTCTACAGTTGAGTTTGAAGTTATGTGGAGACTCTAGGCTTAGTAATCTGCAGCGCCAGCTGGCCCTAGAAGTTATAGTGACCTTGTCTGAAACTGCCACTCCAATGTTGAAAAAACATACAAATATTATTGCACAGGCAGTTCCTCATATATTAGCAATGATGGTTGATCTACAAGATGATGAGGACTGGGTAAATGCTGATGAAATGGAAGAAGATGATTTTGACAGCAATGCAGTTGCTGCTGAGAGTGCACTAGACAGACTGGCTTGTGGGCTTGGTGGAAAAGTTGTTTTACCAATGACCAAGGAGCATATCATGCAGATGCTTCAGAGCCCTGACTGGAAATACCGACATGCCGGATTAATGGCCTTATCTGCCATTGGAGAAGGATGCCATCAACAAATGGAATCAATACTAGATGAAACAGTTAACTCCGTTTTGCTTTTTCTTCAGGATCCTCATCCAAGGGTGAGGGCTGCAGCCTGTACTACACTTGGACAGATGGCTACAGATTTTGCACCTAATTTCCAAAAGAAATTTCATGAAACAGTGATTGCAGCTCTGTTACGTACCATGGAAAATCAAGGTAATCAGCGTGTGCAATCACATGCAGCTTCTGCTCTTATTATTTTTATTGAAGACTGCCCCAAATCATTGCTAGTTCTGTATTTGGATAGTATGGTGAAAAATCTACATTCCATCTTGGTGATTAAACTTCAAGAGTTGATTCGGAATGGAACTAAGTTGGCCTTGGAACAACTTATAACAACCATTGCATCAGTTGCAGATACAATAGAAGAAAAATTTGTCCCATATTATGATATATTCATGCCCTCACTAAAGCACATCGTTGAGCTTGCTGTTCAGAAGGACCTCAAGCTTCTGAGAGGAAAAACTATTGAGTGCATTAGCCATATTGGTCTTGCTGTTGGGAAGGAAAAATTTATGCAAGATGCATCAAATGTGATGCAGCTGTTGTTGAAGACACAAACAGACTTAAATAATATGGAAGATGATGATCCTCAGACCTCTTACATGGTTTCAGCATGGGCTAGAATGTGTAAAATTCTTGGGAAAGATTTTCAACAGTACCTTCCACTGGTTATTGAGCCTCTTATTAAGACTGCTTCAGCTAAACCTGATGTTGCTCTCTTAGACACACAGGATGTGGAGAATATGAGTGATGATGATGGCTGGCAATTTGTAAATCTTGGAGACCAGCAGAGTTTTGGAATTAAAACTTCAGGACTTGAAGCAAAAGCAACTGCTTGCCAGATGTTGGTTTACTATGCAAAGGAGTTAAGGGAAGGGTTTGTGGAATATACAGAACAAGTTGTGAAGCTGATGGTTCCTTTACTGAAATTTTATTTCCATGACAATGTTCGAGTGGCAGCAGCAGAGTCCATGCCTTTTCTCCTGGAATGTGCAAGAATTCGTGGCCCAGAGTATCTTGCACAGATGTGGCAATTCATATGTGACCCCTTAATTAAGGCTATTGGTACTGAACCGGATACAGATGTGCTCTCAGAAATAATGAATTCTTTTGCAAAGTGCATTGAAGTTATGGGAGATGGCTGCCTTAATGATGAACACCTGGAAGAACTGGGAGGAATACTGAAAGCAAAACTTGAAGGGCACTTTAAAAACCAAGAATTGAGACAGGTTAAAAGACAGGAAGAAAACTATGATCAACAGGTTGAGATGTCTCTGCAAGATGAGGATGAATGTGATGTTTATATTCTGACCAAAGTATCAGATATTTTGCACTCATTATTTAGTACTTATAAGGAAAAGATTTTACCATGGTTTGAACAACTATTGCCATTAATTGTAAATCTAATTTGTTCAAGTAGGCCATGGCCAGACAGACAGTGGGGATTGTGTATATTTGATGACATCATAGAGCACTGCAGTCCAACTTCATTTAAATATGTAGAATATTTTCGGTGGCCAATGCTACTAAATATGCGAGATAACAACCCTGAAGTCAGGCAAGCTGCTGCTTATGGCCTGGGTGTAATGGCACAGTTTGGTGGAGATGATTATCGTTCTTTATGTTCAGAAGCTGTTCCACTGCTGGTAAAAGTTATTAAGTGTGCCAATTCCAAAACCAAAAAAAATGTCATTGCTACAGAGAACTGTATCTCAGCAATAGGGAAGATTTTGAAATTTAAGCCTAATTGTGTAAATGTAGATGAAGTTCTTCCACACTGGTTATCATGGCTTCCACTCCATGAAGATAAAGAGGAAGCTATTCAGACTTTCAGTTTTCTCTGTGACCTAATTGAAAGTAACCACCCAGTTGTAATTGGTCCAAATAATTCCAATCTTCCCAAAATAATCAGTATAATTGCGGAAGGAAAAATTAACGAGACTATTAACTATGAAGATCCTTGTGCCAAACGCCTAGCTAATGTTGTGCGTCAGGTACAGACTTCTGAAGATTTATGGTTGGAATGTGTATCCCAACTTGATGATGAACAGCAGGAAGCCTTACAGGAGTTGCTAAATTTTGCCTGAAGCACTTTAATATAACTTGAATATGATCTGCCATGAAAGTAACTACAAATAAGTGTTTTGAATGGATTTTATTATAAATCAGAGAACTGTTTTCTCCCTGCTAAGCAGTTTATGGTTTTTCCCCATGTTTCTCCAGAATTAGTCAATGTTAGTCCTCTGTTTATCTTGCATGTTTCATCTCCCAAATACAGACCTTGGTGATAACCTATGCTTCATGCTGTCTTACAATGTTTGTCACCTTTCCCCTAGTTGATGTGAAGTATATAAAGTTGTTGCTATTTGTTTGAACTATTATCGATGCTAGCCAAACAGTATGCTTGATATAAAGATGTCATGCTATCACAATATGCTAAGACCTCACAAAAACAAGACAGAATTTCCAGGACATGCATCTTTGGAATTGTGAGTGAAGGATACAGTGGCAGGCTTGTCCCTCCTTGATTAATATGCTTGGTATTTGTAGTGATGGGAGGATGCTGGAACTAGGAGAGTTCTGAGATACTACAGTAGATGTGGGATGCATATGAAATTTTTCATAATGTACTCCTGGGAACTGTGTGGGACATACCCATATTCTAGTTCCTAAGGTGTCCGGCCGAGAGAAAACTTTTACATTTCTTTAGCCAGACTAAAAATATAGACTAAAAATAAGAAAACAAAACAAAACAAAAAAACTAGAAGCTAAAAAAATAGTCCGTTTTTTTTTTTTTTTTTTTTTTTTCTGAGTAATCCAGGACTCCAAGAACCATAGTTAGTGAAAAGGGAGTCCTAACACATCTAACATTGGTAGCATGTAACAGTGTTTGACAAATAGTATGTAATCAATATTCTTGGGAGTCAGTGTTGTGTGTTTCAGTAGAGTATTATTTTGTATATGTATGCCATTTTCCCTCTGCAAAGCAGCTCAACAAGAGGAGAAGCTCTGGTTATAGGGCTTAAATTGATTTCTATTTCAAAGAATTTCCTAATAGATTCTAGAGTAGCACTGAAGAATGTTCTATTGGAAAAGTGAGAGGAAAGTGAATGTAATTTTCTTTGAACATGAAAAAGAAAGGAACTTTTGAGAGTAATCATTTAGCAGTAGATGTGCATTATGAGAAAACAGTTCTATAAATCCAGGGTTAATTATATTAATTGGAATGTTGATCTTTAATGTCAAGCTTATTGTAGGGTAGAAAAGGGCTTTCTACTCAGCTAATCATTAATCATTGATCCAAAACTTAAATACATCTGTTATTTCCTGGGGCTATTGTGCGTACTGTGTATGTATTTAGCAAATATTTAAGACCTAGTAAGTGCTCAATAAATTGTAGCTGTTACTGCTGTAGTTGCTTGTACCTCTATTGTGTTCTTTTATAGAGAATTTTCCCAATTTCCTACTCATTCATATGGACAGGCCATTTAAGCTATTGTAGACAAGAATATAAAGTTGAAATTTTAGATATGCAGTTCTTCCCATTCCATATAATTATTACTAATGGGTTAAAAAGGAAAATTAAGGACATTATGTATAGTATGATCACAATTTTAAGAATATTTAAGATAAAGTATAGATGAATGAATAGAAAAATACCACCTCAAAGTATTAATAGAGGTTTTCTCCAGGTGATAGGATTAAGTGGCAATTTTTCTTCTCATTTACCTATATTTTCTATTTTACCTACACTCCTACAGCCAACATATTTTTTGTTTTGTTTGGTTTTGGTTTTGGTTTTTTGCTTTGAGAGGGAGTTTCACTCTTGTTGCCCAAGCCGGAGTGCATTGGCACGATCTCGGCTCACTGCAACCTCTGCCTCTGGTGTCTAAGCAATTGTCCTGCCTCAGCCTCCCGGGTGGTGTGTGCCACCATGCCCGGCTAATTTGTTGTGTTGTTAGTAGAAATGCGGTTTCACCATGTTAGCCAGGCTGGTCTGAAACTTGTGACCTCAGGTGATCTGCCCACTTTGACCTCCCAAAGTGTTGGGATTACAGGTGTGAGCTAGTGCACCCAGCCCATTTCTTATATAATAAAGTTTCCTTTTTAAGATCAAAGACCTGATCCTACTTTCATTATAGTTAAGTTGCTATTATTTTGACCTCTTCATAACCTAGAGTTGAGGTTCCCTCTACTCACTCACACCTTTTATATATCTTAACTAAGAAACCCTTTATCAACATTTCCAGCAGTTCCCAACACTTTTATGCATGAGGATTTAGAAATTCTGCCAGATGACTTGGAATTAGGCACCTGGAGTTTTTGAAGTATGGCCGACCTAGACTTTAATTTTGGTTAACAACTTTCTTAAACAAAGAGGCAGTTTCCTCATCTGAAAAATCAGGCTAATAGCTTGCCGATAGGATTATTGTGAGAATTAAACGAAACAGTGAACATAAAATGCTTAGTGGCACAGGGTTCAATAAATGGAAGGTAATATTGTCCAAGAGTGATGAAATAGGGCTGATGGCTAAAGAGGAGGTGGAAAGGATGTTTGCTTGGGTACGGTGGGCTTCAGATTCTGGGGCTTTGTCAAAAGAAAGGAGAGATGTCCAGTAAGACACACTTTTTGGTTGCCAGGTGCTGAAGTAGGTGAGCTGAGGTTCTTCTGTGGACTCTGAGGGAAGAGAACCATGTAAATTCGTCATATATTACAAATATCTGATGATAGGAGACTTTGAATACTAGATGAAAGGTATGTGTAGTGTCAATACCCTAACAACTAGAAAAGCGTTGTCACTTATCTATTTTACTTAAGAGTGATGATGGGACAAAAAACAGCTTTGAGGTTAAAGAAGATTTTATCACTGCTTTAAAGTTCACATTAATGAGAAGTAAACAATTGCAATCATTTAGTTATATACATTTATATATAAAATCATTGTTATATACATTTTACTTTTAAAATGCATGATTTCTGTAATTTTGTTTTTGTGTTTAATTCCAAGTTTCAAATGAGGATCGGTGTACCTAGAAAACATAGTATGTGCATCTTTCAAATAGAACATGAGAAAATAGTAATATTTGTTTTATGGAACCAGGAAGTCCTACCTCCCAACTAATTTTAAATAACATGTAAACCAGTGTGCATGGAGTCCACTTTTTAGTCATTATGTAAACAGTAATTGCAAAATGTGTAGTGAGATTGTCAGGCCAGCAAACAACTGTTTAATGCTGTACAGCTCAAACTTGAACTATTTTCACTGTTTTCAATCCCAATAATTTGTTTAAATGAGGTCCCATAACCTTTCTTTATTCTTAACAGATCTCAAGAATCGAAAAGGTGGAAATGTTTAACTGAAAACATGGAATTAATTCCAAAATATGAATTGATGTTAAGAACTGGGGTTCTAGAAATCACTTCCTTTTCTTCTGCGTGTGAATGTATGATCAGGTCCTTCAACTTACTTTCTAAACTTCTCAAAATTCTGGTTCTACTTAAAAGACCCGCAGTCACAAAGGAGAAAGGGTGCGAATAGAATGTAAATTTTATAGTAGACAAGATTTACATTTTGCGCTTTCTCACTGTTTGCCATGAACAAAGGTTATCTAGCAACTTTAATTTTAGTTTGGGGTACTAACAAGGGTCTTGTAAAAGAAGTTTCCTCTTGCAGCACTTGCTTAAAGAAAAGCCCTTTCCCACCTTCCCATAAGGAGGCGAATAAAGCTGCACAGGCGCCTTGCTTCCCCTTCCATCCGCCTCTTACAGATTCGCCTACGATTGATTACATCATTCGTCCGCGCAACCCTAGCAGGCCTCAGGGCCTGTAGCTGAGCCGCAGCTCTTCCTTTTGCGTAGCGGGGCGGGACGCGAAAGGGCGGGAGGCGGCGGGGAACGAAATTGTTCCCCTACGCATGCGCACCGGGAATGGCGACAGGGCCTCTTTCTTTGCCTTTCTCCACAGCTCTTACCAGCCGAGGGGGCTGAGTGCCCTCCCTCTTCTCTCCCTGCCCCTCCCCTTTCTCCCCCCCCCACCACCCAGCGGGTCTTCTAACTGACAGTTGTCGCTGGGCCCCGTCCGCGCCCCTCCTCCTCCTGCCCTTGTCCCCACAGGTAGAGAGGGGCGGGAGGGGGTGTGAGGAAGAGGAGGAGCCGGAGCCGCCGCTGCGGCCCCCTCCGGGGAGGAGAGAGGAGAATCTCCTTCCTCCTCGCCCCCTCCCAGCCCCTCGCTGGCCCGGGAGGGGGTGGGGCGCCGAGGCCGCGGCGACCCGGCGGGGCCTGGCGGGTGAAGAGCAGGCGGGCGGGGTGCGGAGGGGTGAGGCCGGCGAGGGCCGCGCGCGCGCCGCCGCCGGGGGGAGGGGAGAGGAGGGCACCTAGGCTCTCCTCTCCCCCCTCCCCGCGCGCCATGTAACCCCGCCCCGCCGGCGGCGAGCTGGAGACCCCCGCGCGCACCTAGCCGAGCCGGCGGCTGAGGAGAGCCAGGCCAGATGCGGCAGGGGCTACGCTGCGCGGCCCAGCCGTGAGGAAGCGGCTCGCGCTCACGCGTCCCCCAGCACCTCGAGCGGCCGCTCCACACCGCTCAAGTTAGGCCTGCCGGGGCATGAGCGTGCACGGGACGCCAGGAACGATGGAGCCGGCCGGGGAGGAAGAGCGACCGCCACGGGCGGCCGAAGGAGAGGACAACGAGGAGGTGGCAGCGACGGCCCCGGCCTTAGGGCCGGCCCGCGGGAGGAGTGCCTCCTCGCTGGAAGACGTGGACGATCAGGAGGAAGAGATAGAGGCGATGGTGATCCGAGGCGGTGGCTGCAAGGAGCAGGAGCTGACCTACGAGCTACAGCAGGGCTACCGCATCCTGGGCGAGTTCATGCAGGAGAAGCACCGGAGCCTCACCGCTCCCTTCCTGCAGCCCTTGGGGGGCGTTGCCACCGCGGAGGAGGAGGTGACGGAAGGGTGGCGCAGTGGGGGCCGGGGCTGTCGCGCCCTCCCGCAGCAGCCCGGGCAGGGCATATGTCTGCTGAAGATGGAGGAGAAGTTCGCCAGCGGCCAGTACGGGGGCATCACCGAGTTCGTGGCGGACTTCAGATTGATGCTAGAGACGTGCTACCGCCTGCATGGAGTGGACCACTGGATCTCCAAACAGGGCCAGAAGCTGGAGATGATGCTGGAGCAGAAGTTAGCGCTTCTCTCTCGGTAAGCGAGCCCCGTCCCGGGTGGGACGGACAGACTGACACAAACACACCCTCACACGTGTCCGAGGATGGGCTGGGCCAGGGGCCGGGGGGCGGCGCTCATAGGTGCTAAGTTGGTGATGGAGAAGCCTGGGAGGAGGAGTGGCGTTGGGTGGGGACCGGAGGGGTGTGGTGGGTGTGGGCCGAACGCGAAGTGAGCGCTGGCTGGGGGAAGCTGAGAAGGAAACCCGGGTCTGCAGCGCCGCAGAGCTGTGTAAAGTTTGCAAATGTAAAATGAAGTGGGTCCCGTAGGAAGAATTGCACATGTAGGCAGAGGAACAGTTTTTGTGGGATGGAAGTTGGACTTGCAACTTTTAGACAGTTTTAGCATGTCATTTAAAACAGCATTTAGGATGAAATACGTCTTGGAAAATAATTTGGGCTCATGTAAAACGATGTCTGAAACCATTAAAAATAATTTTATTTTTTACTATCCAAGTCGGTCATCGAAGATTCAAGAAGTGTTACTAAATGGTTAATGGTTACTCTGGCATACTACTTACTGATCTTTTCTCTGTTTCATTTGAGGATGCCTAATTTTTGCAATAATAGGGAATGCATCAACACACATTTTTTTAAAGCTTACACATTTCTGTTTATTCTACATACGCAAGTCAGATGGCACTGTGCTCTTGGTATCTGCCACCCATATATTCCAATTATTTAACACAAGAGGAGAATACTAAAATAAATGTATTGTTTTACAATTGTATAGTCGATGTCAGCCAAGTTAATTTCTCAAGTTTAAATTTTTCGGGAGTGGAAAAATAATTCAGTGATTTTGGAATTGGTAGTTGAAATGGAATAATAGTTTACTATCAGAATGAGGTTAAATTGAGCAACTCACTTACCCTTTTTGGCCTCAGTTTCCTCATCTCTCAAGTGGAGATAATAATAGTACTTTTCTCATAGAGTTGCTTTGAAATTTGAATGAGTTAATTAATGTGAAATCAACAGTGCTGGTCCCATAGTTATCCTGGTATAAGTGTTAGCCATTTTAATTTAAGTAGTAGCAGTATTGAATAGTGTGAGTGTGTTCTTCATATCTGAAACTGGGCATTATACTTGTGCCTTTACAGAATAGCTTTTACAAAATCTGTTAATTTTTTGGTTCTTGATTTGTCACTGTAATTTAAAAGTAATCTTTGTCATTGGCTTCCCATATGACATTTTCAAGACTACCAGTGATTTTTTTTTTCCCCCACCAAAAGCAGATAACATAGTGCCTATCCTCATTAAGGGAGTTCTCTTTAAGGAACCTCTTCTTGAATCCTTTCATAGAGTAGTATTATTTAGTAATAGAATAATTATCACATATTTGCTTTGTAAATTACTTTTAATACTTTACTAATCTTATATTTCTGTAATATGTTTGTTACCCTTGTCTCCACAGTGCATAAGTGATGTGACTGACATAAGAAACAATCCATTCACGTTATTATTTTGAAGTTATAAAGTATCCTCCTGATTGATGTCACAAGATTTTAGACCTGGAAGGACCTTAGCATTCATCTAATCTATCGAATGTGGGAATAGGGATTTAGAATGAGGCAACAGAATGACCACATGAAAGTGCTTTTTTTATTTATTTTTTATTTTTTCTTTTTCTTTCTATTTTTTTTGTTTTATTTTTGTTGAAAGTGCTAAGAGATAGCATATGGGTTTGAATTACTGATGTTTTCAGAAGCTCCGTGTGTAATAAACATTTCTTTTTTTTCTTTTCTTTTCTCTTCTCTGTGTTTCGCTCTGTCTCCCACGCTGGAGTGCAGTGGCGCGATCTCAGCTCACTGCAGCCTTCACCTCCCGGGTTCAAGCAATACTCCTGCCTCAGCTTCTCGAGTAGCTGGGCTTAGCTGCCACCACACTCAGCTAATTTTCGTATTTTTTGGTAGAGACAAGGTTTTGCCATGTTGGCCAGGCTGGTCTCTCCCTCCTGACCTCAGGTGATCTGCCCGCCTCAGCCTCCCAAGATGCTGGGATTACAGGCCCCAGCCACCATGCCTGGCCTGTATTAAACATTTCTTAGTCTTACAAAAGAGCAAACTAAGAAACTACATAAAGGTAAATTTCTAAAAGCTTAGAATCATCATTCTCAGTGGTTAATGCTCAGAACACTTATATTCCCATGTGATCTAATAGCATCCATATTTGGAAATTAAACTTATTTTATGGTTTATAAACATAATGTACTTCTTAGGCCAAGAGAGATAAAATTCTTGCTATTTTAGTAGCGGAAAGTGGTATGAGGACCTCAAATAAAGTTTGAGTCTTTCACCTTTTTGTAATTGATATATGCAAACACATCAGGTTCGTAAGACCACACTTGTGGATACTAGGACATCAGTTCTTCTATGCTAGCCTAAAATCGGAGTCATTACTAACTGCTTCCAATGGGCACAACTTTGAGAAAAGCATAGGTCACAACTGTTTGGAATGCAGCTAAGATGTACATATATGTATGTTCTGAAACAATATTCTATAGAGTGTTCACTGGATTATGATTTTTACCACATAGATGACTCAGATATCTTATTTGTAAATATCTCAGAATGGTATATGGTATTTTAGAAATGAAACCAATAAATCACTTAGATATTTGAATTTTCCATTGTCTTCTGGAATATATTTGTAAGACACAAGTAACTCTTATTTTCAAAGTGTAAAGAGACTTTAAAGCTGTTCCATGTACTGCTGAGCTTTCTAGTGAGCAATAAATGAGGTACATTAGGTAAAGAGGATGCCACATTCTCATTAGAGAGCAGCTCAATAGCGTTAGTGCCCTGGACACAGCATATAACTTGAATCTCAATTTCTTTATCTGAATAATGACAGTTTTAGGGTAGAATAATTATGTATTTATGTGCTAGAATTAGGCATTCATGCCTCTGAGATTAAAAGTTTCCTGCCCTTAAGTGGGTTATAGTTGAGTAGGAAAACAGATACTTCAGATGATTCTGTAATAAACGTCTGAACAAAGTACAAAGGGAATTTAAAGGAAGATGACATAAATCTGAAGCAGAAGGGGTGAATGTGGGGATGACAAGGGAGAAGAGGTAAGGAAAAGGAGAGACTAGTTTAAAGCTCTCATAGAGGTGTTTATGTTTGATATGATTCTTGAAGGAGTTAAATATAACTACTGAACTTTTTAGGAGGGTTTAACTGGGGCATTCCAGAATGCTGAACTACAGTGAGTGTAAGGCATGAAGCAGCATAGTATTTCTGGAAACTACAAATAATTCTGTATGCTTAACTGTAGTTTTCAGAGTGGTCTCTGCACCTCAGGAAGTAGGCAGAATGACCTACTGGGGTGAGAGAAGAAAATATTAGAACTTAAGTTTGTTCTATTATTATTTTATCCTTTTGAAATATCTTTTTGATTGCTTTTCGTGATGTTTAAACCAGCAATGCATGTATATAACATATAATTTATGAATATGATTTTTATATCATTATATATTTTCAAGAGAAGTAGGACTAAAATTCTGGTCTGCTCTTGCAGTTTCCAAAAGCTGATTAATACCCAGAATGAATTCGAAATTGAGCTATTGGTGTGTATATTTCATTTTTCAAAAGTGATAACATATTTTGAAAGTCCTAACACAAATTTTTATGTTTAGTATCAAAAATACAGTTTTGACCACACATTACTATAGATACTATTTACTCTGTTAGACAATGTATCTTTTTTCCTTCTATTTTAGAAGGAATATCATTCATCTATTTGAGGCAATTGTGAGAAATAGCAATTAACATTAGAAACAGGAAGAAGATCATCTAAGTGGAAAGGAATAGAAAATAATTGATAGGAAATTATGAACAGAACTTTAGAAAATGTCAAATATTAGTATGAATTTTTACCTCTCCCAAACTGATTTTTAAAGGATATTTTTGAAAGCTTTAAGAATATTGCCCTATAGCCTGACGATGGCTTTTCTAGTTTTAAAATGCTGTCATTAGAAAAGATGCATCACTGGTGCCACTGATAGAGCCAAATTTAAATTTTTAATTTTGCCATTTAAGATAATCGTGAAAATAAGCTTGTGTATATCTTTGTTAAAAGTACTCTTGATTTTCATATTGTGTCTGTTAAAAAATGTTACATGTGTGGGATAAAAAGTCTTTCTTAAAATATAGCTGCAGATTATTTGGTTTTGTAATTGCTTTTTAGTTGGCAGAATATTTTTTGGATTTGGGTAAGAGATAGCATCCTTGGCTGAGAGCGGTGGCTTACGCCTGTAATCCCAGCACTTAGGGAGACCAAGGCCAGGAGTTTGAGACCTGCCAACATGGTGAAACCCCATCTCTACTTAAAAAAAAAAAATTAGCCAGGTGTGGAGGCACATGCCTGTAATCTCAGCTACTTGGGAGGCTGAGCCATGAGAATTGCTCAAACATGAAAGATGGAGAATGCAGTGAGCTGAGATGCTGCCACTGCACTCCAGCTTGGGTGATGGAGTGAAAAAAAAAATACAGCATCCTCATGAAGCCTCAAAAATTTAAAAATAGAGGTTTCCAAGTACAAGTAGTGGTCAAATGAAAAATGAATTTTTAATACTTTCCTAAGTTAAATTTGAATTCTTACTGGGTTGCTTTTCCTCAGTTAAGATCAAAATCTATAAATGGGAATTTTAACAAGTTGCATATTTCTCTTCAGTTAAGTCCAACCCATCCCACCTCCCACTGGATTCTGTAATTCTCTTTTTTATATAAATCTTTAAAAATTGGACATCTTTGATAATATAATCTGGATTTGTCTCATGTTCAGAACATATAGAATGTTAGAGTTTGATAGTCCATGTAGTTCTGTTTATTATAGTAGCCATTCTTTAGAAAATGGTGTTATTTTAAGAAGGTTCGGAAAATGTTTAAGTACAGTAACAAAAGTATGAAACAGTTCAACTAACAAGACATTTATTGAGCACCTGCTTTATTCTAGGGCTTGGGGGGCAGGCACTGCCCCCAACAGGTTTAAAAGATGGTAGGAAGAAACACATAATACAGGTATAGTAAAAGGCAAAATATGTTTAAACTGTGATTCTCAAACTTGTTCCATTGTCAGAACACTTAGAAGTCATGGTACTTTGTACAACACCCTGAAATATATTTTAATTATATCATATGATTTTTTTGCTAGGACATCTAAAAGGTTTAAAACAAATAATGGAAGGGAGCCCTTAATTGAAGAGATTCTATGTAGTATCTTAGTTTTTTTCCCCCGTACAAACTGGGAAAACATAATCACTTTTGGATTTTAGGTGATAAATCTTGGTTTAGCTCATGAATGACCACGTTCCAAGGAGTATACTTTGAGGACTACTATGATGAGCTATATTATAGAGTGCAGAGGAAGGATAACTATTGGGAGTGGGTAGCTGGGATTAAAAACATTTTGTTAGATTTTATTCAAGAGATTATAGTTTTTGAGCTAGATTTTTAAGAGTGGGTAGCATAATAATGATAGGTAAAGATGTGTAGTTCATTGGACAATTATTTGAAATATTATGTGCTAGATAATATATAAAGCCTCGTAGATAAAATGACAAACAGGACCTTGTCCCTTCAAGATGTAGATAAACAGAAATACCTAATTGAAAGTACGGAGGCAGGAGAGTACAGAGTAGTCCAGGGAAATGGTTTATACCCAGTGGTTAGAGTATAGGATGATGAGAACATGTAATGGCAGCTAAGTCTAAAAAGTCTGGGACCAATTATAAAGTACCATGAATGCTTGCTAGGGAATTTAGAATCTAGGCAGTGTAGATCCATCATAGGTTGTTATTAAGGGAGTAATGTGATGATATTACTAGTAATATTTTGAGGTTTGAAGGCAGAAGTGAAAGGACAATGAAGGAAGAAAACCAATTAAAAGATTATTGAGTTAATTCTAATAAAGAGAATAAGCAGTAGAAATGGAAAGTTGGGCAGGGATACAAAAGATGTAAATTCAACAGGTATAAGTGGTAAATGGCAAACTGTTGAATGTGGAGTGTCAAGGAGTGGATGATGTCCAAAATGAATTGGAACATTTGAGCCCAGATGACGGTGATGCTTAGGGGACCTGAGAGGAGGCATTCATTTGAAGATATCCCTCTGAGAATTATAAGAGTGCGTATGGAGGCCAGCATAGTGACAAGGGCTAGACATGTTTGATTAGAGGGTAGCTTACTGAGGGATGATAAGGAAATAGAGTAAATGAGATTGCCTAGGACAGAGTCTAGTAAAAATGCAAGGGAGCCAATAGCAAAACTGTGTGTGAAGATTGAATGTCTTCAAACTGGAAAGAAAAAACTTTAGGATTATGATTAAAATATGTATAGTGTATATTAAAAACTGAAATGCTTAATTTAGAAAAGGTAGTTAATGAAGCTGAAAAGAATTTATTCTGGAATAAGAAAAAGGTATTATTTGAAATATGCTGTATTTATAGATTATTATTTAAAGAGATTGTTCTTCTGTTTGAAAATATTAATTTGAGAATGATTTAGAATTAAGACAATAAAAATGTCCTGATAGATTCTAATGTATTTTGCCTTATAGTTTGTTTCTCCTTGTATTTGTGCTCTTGTATTTATTTTTATTTCTCGGAAGAACACTAGAGCAGGGAAGAAAAATCATATCTTGGAGAGAAGATGTCATTCATTTCATAGTTGTATTTTAGCTCTCAAATCATCTTCAGGCTGTCCCTGTTAGTTGAGAGTTGCCTAGAACAAATAACAGCCATTTTCATTTCCCAGAAACTTGTATAATAATATGAATCTTAAAATTCGTATTAAATTACCAGAATTTTTTTTTAATTGGGAAAGGCTAATAAGCCCCAGTGGTAATATCAGTCACCAAACCCTTTGTTATATTGTCTTCCACCTGAGACCTGTGAATGTTCCAGGAATAAGCATGCATTAAAATCAGAATGTTAAGTGTGTACACTTTGAAAAAAAATTCAGGAAAACCAAGAAAATGTTAATAGTTGTTACCGATAAGGAGAAAGATCTTAGTCATTTTTCATTTTCTTCTTTTAACTTTTTTGTATGTCCTAGATTTTCTACAATAACCGTATTTTATAGTAAAAAATGTATTTTATTGAAAGGAAGTTAATATTTACAATTCTGAATAAGCCATGTAAGTTAAAAATTGAACACAGACACCATACCCTCGCTTAAGGGATGGACACAGTGTTCAAAAGCATAATAGAAGGTAGTATATGGTTAATGTGGTAAGACAGGCACAGTTCATAATTTTTTGCATATGCTTACAATGCTTATTATTTGATAGGCACTATAGGGAGATTCAAAGATGAACATGGAGACACAAGTGGATAAACCAAGTTGATATAGAGGTTATTCCAGGCAGCAAGAATAGCATATCTAAAAGTGCAAAGGCAAAAAGAAGCCACTGTATGTAGCTAGGGAATGGCCAGCAGTTTAGTTTGTCTAGAGTGTAATTATATATAGAAAGGTAGTGACAGGTGTGACTGCAACGGCCAGATTATGTAGCCAGACACAGAGGGCCTAATATGCTGTGCTAATAAAGAGGTTGATATTCCATATTAGGGAGTTGTACAAAAGGCTTTTAAGCTAGGGAATTACAAGGGACACATAGATGAAATGAATTAGAGAAGGAGAAAACTAGACTCAATTTGATCTTTCCCATTCCTTAATTTTCAATTTTGCTTTTTCTTGACTTCCAAGTTAAAAGAATTGCATTGGACTCTGTTTCTTTTAGATTTGGTGATTATGTTTATAAATGTATCAGGAAAAATTAGTTTTGTATATTGCAAAAATCCTAGAGCAATGCTAGAAAGAAGAGAAATTTTGCCAAATTGAGATAATATGCTAGATTTACATCTCTAAATAATTTATGTTGGTCTTTGTTTTTTTGTTTGTTTGTTTTGTGTGTGTGTGTTTTTGTGTTTTGTTTCTTTGAATAATTTCAATCTTTTCTCTTTTCTCAGGGAAAAAATACGTTAAATATAGAATTTTACCAATTTAAGTTATTCTGTCTGCCGAGTTGTTTTTAGCAACTTTGCTAAATACCAAAAAAATAATTATGGCAAATATAATTAATTATAAACATATTGACAATATCAATATGCTTAATTTGACAGCTTTTTATAGACACAAATTTATATTTGTAACAATTTAATACTTACAAGAACATAATCTTAAAAAAATACAACATTGCTAATAGAAGGTATTTAAAAACCATTAAATATATTTCAAGATATTCCACAGACTACTGACAAGTATGAGAACCATTTATTTATTTATTTATTTATTTATTTTTGAAATGGAGTCTCACTCTGTCGCCAGGCTGGAGTGCAGTGGCTCGATCTCGACTCACTGCAATCTTTGCCTCCCGGGTTCAATCATTTCTCCTGCCTCAGCCTCCCAAGTAGCTGGGACTACAGGCATGCACCACCACGCCTGGCTAGTTTTTTGTATTTTAGTAGAGATGGGGTTTCACCATGTTAGCCAGGATGGTGTTGATTTCCTGACCTCTTGATCAACCCACCTCGGCCTCCCAAAGTGTTGGGATTACAGGCGTGAGCCACCGCACCCGGAGAGAACCATTTATATTTTTCAGTTTATCTAAATCCCTGGTACAATTCTAGTACACTAGTGATTTCTACCCCTTATTAATTCCAGGCTAGAGAATTTGATTGATAGTAATATTTAAGTCAACGGCTCTTAGTTATATCCAAGACTTACTTTAAAAGTTTTGTGAGAAGAGTGTATAAATTGTAGGATACCTGAAATCACTTAATTTTTTGTTGACAGTTTAAACCCTTTTTCTACTAATAGTTAACATTTATTCATTTCTTTTCACATGCTAAATACTGCTTAGCATTTGCTACATACTCTTAGAGAAGATTTGGGAACAATAGAAAATTGTCAAAAAATTAAGATTAAAAAAGCCCTACCCAAACAGAAGTAATTACTTGTTCTTAGTTTTACTTTATCTCATGTATACACATGCATTATTTATTTACACACAGAAAACTTAAATGCAAAGTTTGAATTTTTTATATAGCACTTAATCATTATGCTTGATTGCTTTTGAACAAAAGATGTAAGGATTAAGAAAATGAGCCTTTTCTCCTGAGAGACAGAATGAAGAGAAAAGGATCATAAAAGATTTCAAGGAATAGGGAACATTTAGATACCTGTGGTGGTATGATTGACAGTATTTGTAATATAGATATTAAAAATTATTATGTATATAAATATGGAAATCTAAAGAAAATAGTTGAAATGTAACTTTTCAAAGTAAGTCTAATATATGTAGACTTTTTAGTAATCAGTGATTGGTGTTTATATTTGTAATAATTTATTAATTTAAAATATATATATCTGGTGGCAGTAGTAGAACAACAGTACAAGAGAAAATCTCCCTCTTTCACCAGTCTCCAGGTGTCCTACTGTTAGGAAGACATTCCTACTGTTAATAGTTTCTTTTATTCAAGTAGGTGTCCAATAGCCATCTCAAACTTTAACATGTTCAAAACAGAACTTTTGGTTTTTTCGTTTGTTTTTACTAAGTTTAGTCTTAGAGATTTGACCATCCACTAAGTTGCTCTAGCCAAAAAGCTAGCGTTTTTCATTGATTCTTCTTACTTCTAAAGTATATTTTAAATCTTGCCTATTTCTTTCTACTGTTACCACTTAAGTAAGTATTCTTGATTGTCCTATACAAAACTTATAGTATGTAACTTAAAGTTTGAACTTATTTATTATGTATTGTGTTTGCTTACTTTTTTTATATCTTCTTTACTATCCATGTCAGCTCAGAGCAGACATGGTGTTGTGGTGGTAAGTGGCCTGTAAGTGGTGTTGCCAAACCTACCCCACTGCCTGTAAGTGCTTAGTTAATACCGAATGAAGGAAGGAATTAATGGATGGATGGATGGATCTGCCTGAAATTAGTTTTAGAGAAGAAGTGAGGTTGAAATCCAGATTTATTTTCTTCTCAATTGCCCAACCAGTTGTTGCGACATCAGCTTTCTCCATTATTTTGAATTACCATCTTTATAATATGCTATTGGTGATTTAGATCTATTTTTCTTTATGTTTCTGGTATATTTGGATCTAACTTTCTCTGATGTGCTGTTGACCTAACTATTCAGCTTCTGATATTAAGCTTTTTTACTGTGACTTTGAAATTCATTTTAATATATTTGGTAGAGTGAGTCCTCTGCCAAAAAACACATTTTTTTCCTGGGTTTTTTTTTTTCATGTATTTGTTTTTCCATTAGATATGTGGCTTTTAAATAAGTATAGTAGAAGCTACATTTGCATCACTCATGTTTTGTTCACTTTGCATAAGAAATATGCAAGAAAACAGTAGAAATCACTGGTTTGTGGGGAATAAGAATGGTATTCTTTTTTTTTTTTCTTTTTTAAGAAGGAGTTTCACTCTTGTTACCGAGGCTGGAGTGCAATGGCACGACCTTGGCTCACTGCAACCTCCGCCTCCTGGGTTCAGGCAATTCTCCTGCCTCAGCCTCCTGAGTAGCTGGGATTACAGGCACGTGCCACCATGCCCAGCTAATTTTTTGTATTTTTAGTAGAGATGGGGTTTCACCATGTTGACCAGGATGGTCTCGATCTCTTGACCTCGTGATCCACCCACCTCGGCCTCCCAAAGTGCTGGGATTACAGGCTTGAGCCGCCGCGCCCGGCCCCAGTATTCTTTTCATTCATGAAGGGAAACCTGAAAAGTTGATAGCATTACTTATGTTCTGCCGACACTGTAATATCCACTTGCCACATTCTCCTAATTTTAATTATGTCCTTAGCTCTTGCCAAGTCCCTGTATCTCTGTTAAGACCTGTTATTTCAGGTAGGCAGGGGCTAAAATTTGCTCTAGCTTTCCTGCCTTTTTTCTTTGTGCTATTGTCTGAATCTGAAAGTGTCCTAAATTTACCATCTGCTACATTAAAGCCTCATCAATGCTTAGGAGATAAACAGAAGAGTTGGCCAGGAACAGGAAGCCAAAGAATTTACCTGCAGACTTTGCAGACTCATCACATCTTTAGTATATTCTAGGGAATGTTAGCATATTGGGACAGTACAAGAGTTAGTGTTCTAGAGAGCTTCTGTTCTGCTGCACTGAGAACTCCTGAGTGCCTTCTGTCTGGTGAGGAATAACTGTAGCAGTAGTAATATGTTCGGCAGAGCAGCCCTAACTTACTAAAAATGCTTATCACACTTGTCAAGGTTTATAAGGCACTTTTCAAATGCTGTTTCTCTGTAAACAAAAACTTTGCATTTACCTTTGTGCGTTTCCTAAATTTAGAAAAACAAAAGAAATATATTTTAAGCAAAATTATTTTTTAAAAAATCAGTTACATGGGCCAGGCATGGTAACTCATGCCTATAATCCCAGCACTTTGGGAGGCTGAGGTGGGCAGATCACCTGAGGTCAGGAGTTGAAGACCAGCCTAGCCAACGCAGGGAGACCCCATGAAACCCCATCTCTACTAAACATACAAAAATGAGTCAGGTGTAGTGGCGCACATTTGTAATTCTAGCTACTTGGGAGACTTAAGACACAAGAATCGCTTGAACTCAGGAGGCAGAGGTTGCTGTGAGCCAAGATTGTGCCACTGCACTCCAGCCCGGGTGACAGAGTAAGACTCTGTCTCAAAACAAAACAAAAAACAAGTTACATGGTCTTCAGTTGTTATTTGGGGCGTTATGTCATTTACCTGTTGCTGTTGCAGAAATTAATAATGGCTTTGAAAGTTGTTTTTTGTTTTTGTTTTTGTTTTTTTTTGATTGAGACAGAGTCTCACTCTGTCAGGCTGGACTGCAGTGGCGTGATCTCAGCTCACTACAACCTCTGCCTCCTGGGTTCAAGCAATTCTCCTGCCTCAGCCTCCCAAGTAGCTGGGACTACAGGCACGTACCACCATGCCCAGCTAATTTTTTTGTATTTTTAGTAGATATGGAGTCTCACTGTGTTGGCCAGGTTGGTCTCTATCTTTTAACTTTGTGATCCTCTCTCCTCAGCCTCCCAAAGTGCTGGGATTATAGGCATGAGCCACTGCAGCCGCCCCATTGTGCTATTTCTTAACTTAAATTATTTAACCTAGTGAGTCTTTCTCCTTTTTTGCTGCGTTTTTTCCTTGTAACTGTGGCTAATTCCTAAAGCTATGCTTTTAAGATATTATCTACCTATATTTATTCCTCTAGAGAAGTTTTTTTTTTAATGGCTTTACTTACCACAAAGGTTCCTAAATCAATATTTTGAGCCCTGCCCCCCGCCTTTAGTTTTAGTTTCATATTTTTGTCTATAGAACTTTTCCAGTTAGTTGTGCAACTGTTATCTCAAAATGTTAAAACTGAATATATTTCTAACCCAAATCTCCTTCCCAGTCTTCCTGTTTTTCTTTTTGACTTTCACATTTTCATCAATGGTGTTATCATTTTCAGCCTGAATATGCCAGTCATCTTTGATGTTTATACTTTTCATTCCGGATGTACAAATTGTCAGCCTGTTCTTTGCTAAATCCTTGTTGTTCAGTAAATATTTTGTTGAATAAATTTGAATAATGTGAATGAATATTTCTGTCCTTATTTAGTATTCTCTCTCCACTATTTCCTGTCTGTTTGTTCTTTCTGCACAGGCCAGTGCAAGTTCTTAATGAAAGAGTGACCAGATGGCATAGAAAGATTGACTAAAATAACTGAAAAATATCCTTTGCATTTCATAACTGGGATATCTTTGGGAAGAGTGATTTCAGTGGAGTAGCTGCAGGCAAATGCCACATTATAGTAGATTGAGGTGTGAATGAAAGATGAATTGGATCAGCAATGACTTGGAAAATGTTGTGTTTTTAATATAAGTTTGGACTCGTGGCCGGGCACAGTGGTTCATGCCTGTAATCCCAGCCCTTTGGGAGGCCAAGGCTGGTGGATCACGAGGTCAGGAGTTCAAGACCAGCCTGATCAACATGATAAAACCCCCTCTCTACTAAAAATACAAAAAAATTAGCCAGGCGTGGTGGCAGGCGCCAGTAATTCCAGCTACTCAGGAGGCTGAGGCAGAAGAATCGCTTGAACCCGGGAGGTGGATGTTGCAGTGAGCCAAGATCATGGCACTGCATTCCAGCCTGGGCAAAAGAGTGAGACTCTGTCTCAAAAACAAACAAACTTGGACTTACTTATATGCTAAAGCAGCTAACAGGTAGAGAAAGAGAGGCTGAAGATGCATGAGATAATTAATGAAATACAAATTCTGAAGACCTATGTAGTGATTCATTTTTCATCAGAGGATTGGAAGCACATTTTTCACTGAAACATAAAGTAAGGATGGGCCTGGATTTAGATAATTTTGATTTTTGAAAAGCAGGAAGTTAATGGAACTCTTACTTAAAAACTACCATTTTTTTCTGAAATAAGTGGTGGGCAAAGTCACCTGCAAGGTGATGGAATGAAGCTTTTGAATAATAGCCTTTTAAATTGCTGTTATGGATAATGAAAGAGGGAGTTGACAACCTTCAATGAAGTCATATTTGGCACAGTTGAGCTCAGCTGAAGTTATAGTTAGACACAGACTACAAGGAGGTTATTTTTTCCTACAGTGCCCAGTAGGGGAAGTATAGGAGTGAAGGGGCTTTTGGCTGTCATGTAAGAGAGAGACAGAAATATGCCTGAGACAAAAATGTGATTGTTTCAGGGAGGTAAGAGTTTAGTCATGTATTACGGGTCTCAACTAGTTACCTATATGAATAGCTAAAAGAAGTTGAATTATGTTACAGCAAATGAGAGTTGAACAAGGGACTGGAGGTCTGAAGGAAGACGAAAAAGAAATTCAGGGGGAGTAAAAGTAATGATTGGGAAAGTAGAAGGTAAAGATCAAGTAGGAAGTAGGTTTAATGGTCTTTGATAAATGCTTTTTTGTGGGTATGAAGACTTCTTCTTTTCCTGAAAACTTTATTGTGTATCAGATAGCTTATAGCTGCAGATAATAAGGTTAGTGGTCTCCAAACTTTGATCATGTGGTTTCCCAAGCACCAAAAATTTTGAGTATGTACCTTCAATTATGCATATTTATTTATAAATCATATATAGATACTTTACTGTTACGTTTTCTATGTTATAAAATATAAGCTAAACTAGATACTTAAAATGAGAGAGTAAATAAGCATATTTTAAAAATGTGTTTTAACATTATTGTCGGTTTTTTGTCAGGGCATTGTGATACTTCATTAATTTTGAGAATCTTGATTTCATACTAGGCAGTAGAGCTATTTGAAAGGCTTGTTTTAACCTAGGTTTATTTTGATACTTGGTTTTAATGGCTGTTGTAGCTCAGAATTTATAAAGATACTTAAATGTGGACAGAAGCTTAGATGGATGATGTTTATCTTTCTGATATGCAAGATTTTTTGTTGAAATTCACCAATAAAATTTCTGTCTTTTCTTATTTAATTAGTTGCTCTTGAAAACTAATACTAAGGTGTGCTGTGCTGTTAATCTCTATTTGCCCCTCCCTTGTGCATTTTCCACCCTTATGCACTGTTCTCTCTGCCCCAGCAGGCTGATTTCTAAGTACCAAACCAGTATGCCTTGTCCTCTGACTTCTGATTGGGTTCAGCCAGTAGGAGGGACTTACAGGAAGACAGAGGACAGCAATATTTATTCTAACAGCTTTCCTTTTTACTGGGCTGCAGGTTGTCAGTAACTGTGCTCCATCATTATATGGGCCCTCTCCTACAATCACAGCTCTCGGTTCCAGCAACTATTCCTTCTCCTCCACCTATTGGGCTTAGAGTGATAGAATAATTCTCCACTATGGCTAGCCCCAGAGTGCTTCACTATCTCTTCCTATTTTCTCTCAACTTTGTCTGCACATTTGTAAATAGTCCCTTAATTAAATAAACATCACAGCTGTTAAAATATTATCTCTTTCTTGCCAGGACCCTTGGACTGAAGTTGCATTTTAATATTTTTAAATGGATAGGCGAACTAAGTTACTGAAACTCTTCATTTAGAATTTTTTTTTTGAGACGGTGTCTCACTCTGTCGCCAACATAGAGTGCAGTGGTAGATCTTGGCTCACTGCAACCTCTGCCTCCCAGGATCCAGCAGTTCTGCTGCCTCAGCCTCCCAAATAGCTGGGACTACAGGTGCTTGCTACCACGCCCAGCTAATTTTTTTTTATTAGGAGAAACAGGGTTTCACCATGTTGGCCAGGCTGGCCTCAAACTCCTGACCTCAGTTGATCCACCTGCCTCAGCCCTGCAAAGTGCTGGGATTACAGGCGTGAGCCACCACACCCGGCTTCATTTAGAATATTTTTAAGCAGATTAGATAACTGAGTTTTAAGTGTACTGATACAGCTTTTATAGGTGACACATGTAAGTTGTTTTTGATAGCCAAAGAAAATGACATAATGCAAAAGTGTTCAAATACCTATTTTTAGTAGGGGAGTAGTGTCAGTTTGTATATTAACTATAAGTAAAGCGTAGTATCAATTTACTTTCTTGTTAAGACTTATCTTACTAATTTTAAACAGAATCAAGCTTCTGAATTCTAAAATTTAGAATGTATTAACACAGAGAAGACTTTACACGCTTTGTGTTTTACAAAAAGGGGGGGGGGAGAAAAAGTAAGTGTAAAACTCAATAACCATAATTATTGCTTAGTGTTTGCTTATGGATTGCAGTATATAATTATTTTCAAATTATTGTCAGATTGATTTCATAAAATGATTTCCCTAATAGGCAGGAAAAAAAGTTTGAATTTTGCAATGGGAGAGCTATTTTAGTGTATTTAGCCATCTCCCAGCCCTGATTTGCTTTTTGAAAGGATTACCTGGGTTGCTATATGAATAGACTCTAGGAATAACAGAGCAGAAGCCAGTAGGCCCGTCGCAAAGCGACTGCGGTAATCTAGATGAGAGTTTGAACTCATGCGTCTACAGACACACAGACACCCACACTTGTGCACAAATATAATTCTTTTTGGGTTAAAAGTATATTTTGGTCAGAAACTTCTTTTTTGCATTTAGCAGTGTAACATGGACATCTTTTACAGTAAGTACGTATACATGTACCTGATTCTTTTTAATGGGTGGATGCTATTCATGTTGTAGTGTTCAGTATTTTAATCTGTCTCATATTGAAAAACATTTATGTTTCTTGTGTTTTTGGAAAATAACAAGTAGTACTCTGAGTGTTCTTGGTCATAGTTGTAGAAGTACCTCTATAGAATAAATTTCCAGAAGCAGGATGGTTCAAAGGATATGGTCATGTTAAACTTGAGTGATTATTACTAAATTGACTGCTAGAAAGACTGCCAGTTTACACATCCACTAATGTTGTTTAAGAATTTTTCCTTCCTTACATCCTTTCCAACACTGAGTAATACCAGTCTTTTTAATCTTTACATGTTGGTAAGAGAGAAACAGCGTGGTTGGTTGGATTTTCTTTAATTATGAGTGATAAATATCAAAGCTTATAAATTTTAATTTCTGATGAGTAATAAAGGATATTACTTTCTCTTTAGTCTTTGTCCTGAGAAAGTACTGATTTAAAAAGTTTATACCTTCATCTTGTCTACTTAAAAAACTGAAGTTAAAGAGTAAAACACAGTTTCTGACTTTATATGACAATTTAACCATATAACTTGCCATTTTTCTCAATTTTCCTTATCCCCAATGTGCTACGTACTTATTGGATTTTTAGCCCCAATGCTCTGTATACTGTGTGACCTCTGAGATGTCATTATTTTTCAATGCAATTGTCCATTAATATTCTCTTTCATCAGTATTGGGGAAGTATTAAAATTACACAGCTAATTAATTCACCTACTAAAAACATTATATTAAAATAAATTAAAGTATACCCATTCAGTATCTGTTTTTGCCAGTTAGCTATCTTCCCTGGGTCCACAGTTCCTTACTCCCAGCCTAGATGGTTAATTGTATGCCATTGTATGCTGAAGGATCACAGCCTAAAATGGTGTGCTGTATTAGCCCAAATTCTTCTGTATAATTGGAGAACCATTTCATGCCCTAATTAAAACTGAATTGTTTATAATGTTATCCTCTTGTAACAGAGAAAGCACATAATGGTGCTGCTACCATTTGGTATAACCTTACAGTCATACTTAACTGTTCATGGGACCTAGATGGCATTGAGGGTAAGGTTGTTATAAAGTTATTCTAGTTTAGTGTAATAAATCATTCTGGACATAGTCCAAGGAGGACAGGACTTCAGTTATTTTATTTTGTGTCATAAACATTTGTGTTTGACTGGGCAGGGTGGCTCACACCTGTAATCCCAGCACTTTGGGAGCCAAGGTAGACTGATCGCTTGAGCCCAGGAGTTCAAGAGTAGCCTGGGCAACATGGTAAAACCCTGTCTCTACAAAATAACAAAAGTTAGCCAGGCATGGTGGCACATGCCTGTGGTCCCAGCTACTCAGAAGGCAGAGGTGGGAGGATCACCTGAGCCCAGGGAGGTTGAGGCTGCAATGAACTGAGATCATGCCACTGCACCCCAGCCTGGGTTACAGAGACTCTGTCTCAAAAAAAAAAAAGAAAATATGTACATTTTAATGAACCATTAGTCTATTTTATGTTAAAGCCTGTAGGAAAGCAGGGAAATACAGCTACAGGGTGAACTTTTAATTTATATAAATTTTTTTTCTTTACTTTTTTTTTAACAGGATCTCTGTCACTCAGGCTGGAGTACAGTAGTGCTTTCAGCCTCAACCTTCCAGGCATGAATCCTCCCACCATAGCCTCCCAAGTATTAATATATTAATAATTGGAACTACAAGTGCTCACCACCAGGCCTGGCTAATTTGAGTACTGACTTGATTTTGCCATTGTAGAAGTGGCATGTACAACATCTTCAGAGACTTTGGCATATTTTATAAAGGTAGAAAAGCAAATGTTTTCTCTGAAGCTTTTTACAGTTAACTATCATACAAATGCAAATTCAGAAGTCAGTTTTTAGACTAACTTTAAAAACTATATAAGATTAATGTATTGTTTGTTTTCCTAATATAAATTTTTTAAATCAGTTATTTCAAATTTAAGAGGACTTACAGATAATTAAGCAAATTGCTAAGAAGCTCTTTTTTTTAATCATCTTAAGAATTAGCATCTCAGTGTATGAATAAAAACATCATAAAGTAAGAAAACATTTGTGATGTCTCCTTACTGTGGTGAGGTTGAAGAGAAAAATCTAGATTCCTAGATTATTTTTGCAGTTTAAGCAGGAAGTTTCCAAATTTCAACCTGTAATTGTATATTATAAAGTATCATTAGTTTATAATTTTTTCTTTTCTTTTCTTTTCTTTTTTGAGATGGAGTTTTGCTCTTGTTGCCCAGGCTGGAGTGCAATGGCATAATCTTAGCTCACCGCAACCTTTGCCTCTTGTTTCAAGCAGTTCTCCTGTCTCAGCCTTCCGAGTAGCTGGGATTACAGGCATGCACCACCACGCCTGGCCAATTTTGTGTTTTTGGTGGAGACGGGGTTTCTCCGTGTTGGTCAGGCTGGTCTTGAACTTCTGACCTCAGGTGATCCACCCACTTCGCCCTCCCAAAGTGCTGGGATTACAGGCGTGAGCCACCGTGCCCATAATTTTTTCAAAGTGTTTATGTATCGTTGTAAATTTTCTTTCCCAAAATGTTTCTGTATTATTTTACATTTTCTCATACCAATAATAGGTAGTATGAAATATATTGCAAACGATAAGCTTTGTTTTCCATTAAAGGGATCGTGTTTTAGTCAATAATATTTTTAATGTTTCGGTCTTAGATTTTTTTTTTAATGTAGGGAAGAAACTATCACTCAGACTGATTTCATGACATAAGGAGTGTGAGAAGTTGTATAGGGAGGATAAAAATTTAAAACAAAGCTAAGTAAATAAGGTTTAAACACTTTTTATGTAGTTAGCAAAAGGGATTCGTAAGATGCTGGTTAAGGGGGTCTATTTCTTATCCGGAAGATTTGACCTTGTAAATTGACTTATTCTTTTCCAAGGCACTTGAGAGAAAAGACAACGATAGCAGTTACATCTAGAGGCTATTATGGATTGGAGGATGAGAAGGGAACTGCATGTACTTCAACAAGGCGTCGGTCAACACCTCGAAGTTTGGCAGGCTTGACAAGTGGAGTTTTTGAATCTATAATGGTTCAAGTTTTGAGACAGGAAGAACAGCTGAGAGCAAAAGAAGAAAAAAGGTAACTGTTAAGAAAAATTTCATGATTTTAGCTGCATAATTTTTATGTTCCCGTATCAAATTTCTGGGCCCATTTTAGTAGTGTTCCAAAATGCATTGTTACAGAAGTGTGAATTCATAATGAAATACCACAATAAAATTTGTTTAAAATGTAATTTTAAAATTTAAAAGCACTTATCTTGAGGCTATACAAAAATAAATTCTACAAAATAGTTCAGAATGCTTTCTAGATTTCTGGTAGTATTCATTTGCAAGTGAATTTTAAGTTTTAAATTAGAGGAATTTTCTGTAGATTTGTAGTTTTAGAACAGAATCATAGACTTAAAATTAGGAGAAACTCCAGAGATTATATAGTTCAAGTATGACGTAAATTCACCTCTTTCTGTTCCTCTATTGGTATTAATTTCCTGAATAACTGTGCTTACTCTGGGCTCATCAGGAAAAAGTATTGTGGTCAATTAGTGGTAGCTTCTAAGGTCTGGGAGCATAAGAGTGATGACGTTTATATAACATTTTAATTTATAAAAGGAGAACCAGGGGCCTAGAGAGGTAAGTGACACTGATGTTTCTATACTGACAAAAAAAATAAAGTTATTTTTACAGGATTACATTAAATTGCAAACTGTTAAGAGTGATTACTAATGTTATAAGTACTTGTTAATGCTAGTCAGAGGCAATTTATACTATTTTGTTGCTCTTCTTGTAATAATAAATGTAACTTGCTTTGAAATTTGTAGGATTAAAACTTAGCCTCGAGACTTTCTACCATCATACTTTTTCTAGCAGTGATTAAATATTTGGAAACCTGCTGTGAAGTACTTTTTATTTCCTTGTGCAGAGCTTTGTAGAACTACTCCTACTATAGGAAAGGAGGGCTTATGGAAAGGGGTAAAGATTAACTTGACAGTAGTGTACAGTAGATTGGAATGGGGAGAATTGAAGAAAAGGAAGGCTTGTGGGAAGAAGGCTGTAGTGGTCTACACCTCCACCACTGGTCACCGCCTCCAATACTGGTCACCAGAAATTGGAATAGATCAGATTGTTCTAAGAACAATTAGTGAGACTTAGTATCTTCCTTGATATAGGGAGAATAAAGGAAGAGATAAAGATAAGTTAAAAAGTAGTTGTAATAGTAGTAATATCAACAATAAGAAGATAGATGAAAGAACAGCTAACATTTATTGAGCACGAGTATCTGCCAGGTTTAGCTCTAAGCACCTTACTTGTATTCGTCATTTATCCTGAGGCACGGAGTGATTAACTTGCCCAAGATCATAGTTTTTGAGTAGTGAATTCAAGATTGGAAATCAAGCAGTCTGGCTCTAGAGCTTGTGCTCTTAAGCGGTATACCATTCTTGTGATTTGTAAAATGGTAACAAAGAAAATAGAAGAGCTTGAAAATGTGAGTCCAGGTTGGGAAAAGAACACTGAACTTATTTTGAACGAATTGTTCAATATGGTAATGAAAACATTTACATATCCAAGCAGGAATGGGTAGAAGGAAACTATGAATATGACTCAATCTTTGTGTACCCTGACATCAAGTAAACATAGGAGAATAAGCCATAGGAGAAAAACGCTCTGTTAAATATCATAGTAACTATGATAATTTAATAGAGTTATATAAATTAAGCTATCTCTTTTGGTGTTAATGGTTTAAATTATAAAATATTTTAAGCATAGAAAGAAAAAGAAAAAAGACAAAATATTTTAAGCATAGAACAAAGAATAAATAAAGCATACGCTGTGGAGAAATAGGAAGGCTTTTATACTGTTGGTAGGAATGTAAATTAGTTCAACCATTGTGGAACATGGCATGGTGATTCCTCAAAGATCTAGAACCATTTGACCCAACAATTTCATTACTGGGTATATATCCAGAGGAATATCAATCATTCTGTTATAAAGACATATGCACGCTTATGTTCATTGCAGCACTATTCACTATAGCAAAGATATGGAATCAACCCAAATGCCCAGCAATGATAGACTGGATAAAGAAAATGTGATACATATACACCATGGAATACTATGCAGCCATAAAAAGGAATGAGATTATGTCATTTGCAGGGACGTGGATGAAGCTGGAAGCCATTATCCTCAGCAAACTAACACAGGAACAGAAAACTAAACATTACATTTCTCACTTTTAAGTGGGAGCTGAACAGTGAGAACACATAGACAAAAGGAGGGGAATAACACACAATGGGTCCAGTAAGGGTGGTGGAGAGAGGGTGAGCATCAGGATAAACAGCTAATGGATGCTGCGCATAATACCTAGGTGATAGGTTGATAAGTGCAGCACACACCACCATGGCACATGTTTACCTGTGTAACAGTCCTGCACATCCTGCACTTGTATCTTGGACCTTAGAAAAAAAAGGCCTATGTGCCCACCCACATCCCAACAATTTTTTAAAAAGTATTAGTCATAAATGATGTTAAGGTTCCCTATAGTTCTGTTATAGAGGAAATGCCTATCTTAACTTTTTTGATTATCATTCCCATGCATTTTATTATTGAACTGTAATAATACTGTTTTTTTTTTTTTGAGTTTGAGTTTTGCTCTTTGTTCAGGCTGGAGTTCAGTGGCAGGATCTCACCTCACCACAGCCTCCACCTCCAGGGTTCAAGCAATTCTCCTGCCTCAGCCTCTCAAGTAGCTGGGATTACAGGCATGCACCACCACACCGGGCTAATTTTGTAATTTTAGTAGAGACGAGGTTTCTGCATGTTGGTTAGGCTGGGCTTGAACTCCCAGCCTCATGTGATCTGTCTGCTTTGGCCTTCCAAAGTGTGGGGATTATAGGCACGAGCCACCACGCCCTGCCAAGAATTCTTTGTGTATTCTGTATATAAGCCCTTTGTCAGATGCATGTGTTCAGTAAGTGTTTTCTCAGTCCATGACCTTCGTTTTCAGTGTTTTTTGAGGAGAAGTTTTGCCTTGGAAGCTTGAATCATCCATTTTTTAAATGTTTTTGTGACTTACCTAAGGAATCTTAGTGTACCCAAGGTTATGGAAATTTTTTTCCAGAAATTTCTAAGTTTTAGTTTTTGTGGTTGTGTTTAATCCTTTTAAAGTTAATTTTTGTGTGGAGTAGGAAGTAAGGAAAACTTTACTTTTTTTTATATGGATAGCCATTCCTTAAGTATCATTTGTTGAAAAAAACTATTCTTTCACCACTGTACCTTTGCATTTTTGTTGAAAGGCAATTGAACATATATTTGCAAGTCTTTCTGAACTGTGTTCTGTTTCATTTAGCTATAGGTCTATCTTTATGTTAACACTATATTGATTTGATTACTATAACTGTGCAGTAAGTCTTGAAATTAATTAGCATGTCTTCCAACTTTGTTTTTTTTTTCCAAATTCATTTATCTATACTAAGATCTTCACTTTTTGAGTAATTTTAAAATCATATTGTTAATGTCTACAGAAAAAACCTGGGAAGGTTGATTGAGAGTACATTGAAGTTATCAATTTCTGGATAATGGTTTTGTTTTCTTTTTTTCTTAGCTGTGTTTTGTAGTTTTCAGTGTATATATTTTTTTATGTATTTGGTTACCTTTTTCCCTACATATTTTATGTTTTTTATGCAATTATAAATAATTTTTAAAATTTAATTTACAATTATTTATTGCTAATTTATCTAGAAATACAAACTTTAATATAGTAACCTTTTTCTTTTCTGAGTTTTGTCGAGTTTTGTCAGGTTTTGCTTCATGTAATTTGAAAGTCTACTACTAATAGATGCATAGATACTTATGGCTTTTATGTTTTTTGATTTATTGACTTCTTTCTTATGTCCCTTTTTATCTCTGGTAATATTTCTTACATTCCTTAATATTCCATTTTATCTCTATTGTTGGCGAATTATAATGCTCTGCTTCATTGTTTTATTTTTTTTAAAGTAGTTTCTGTAGGATTTACAGGATGTGCTTTAATTTATCATAGTCAGCTTCAAATAATGCTCTACCACTTCTCATTCTTGGTGCTGTTGTCATATACTTTCCTTCTACATGTGTTTTCAACCCCCAGTACGCTGTTACTGTATGTGCCCTAAATAGTTGTGTTTTGAAGAAATCTAAGAATAAAGATAAATATATTTAATCCATACATTTATCCTTCCAACATTCTGCCTTCCTTTATATTGATCCATGATGCCATCTGATATCATTTTTCTACTGCCTGAAGAGCTGTTTTAGCATTTCTTATAATGTAGGTCTGCCAACAGCGAATTCTGAGTTCCTTTCCTGTTTGAAAAACTTTTTATTTTTCCTTACATTTTGAATGATGGAGAGGAGTGTGTGTGTGTGTGTGTGTGTGTGTGTGTGTGTGTGTTGTAATGCACACATATATATGACTCTGTATTGACAGTTTTTTTTCTATCAGCAGTTTAAGTATGACATGTTTTACTATGCATAATTTTTTAAGAGAAGCCTGCTGATTTCCTTATCTTTGTTCCTATATGAGTTGTCAATCTTATTTCTCTAACTGCCTTTAAGATTTTCTCTTTATTAGTGGCTTTCAGCAATTTATCATGTGCATGTGAGCTTAGGTTGTGTGTGTTTGTATTTATCTTGCTTGAGGTTCATTTTACTTCTTTGATCCATAGACTTTCAGTCTTCTTTGTGCTGTTTTCAAGATTGCTCATATTTTCTTCTGCAGTGTCTAATCCAGCAAACTTTTTACTGAATATTATTTTTTAATTTCCAAAAGTTACATTTGGTTCTGTTTTTTTATATAACTTTATTTCTCTCATTATCTTTATGTTTTAATTTCTTATCTCTAACTCCATCATCTTTGTGATTTTTTTTTATTTTTTGAGACAGAGTTTCGTTCTTGTTACCCAGGCTGGAGTGCAATGGCGCGATCTCGGCTCACCACAACCTCCGCCTCCTGGGTTCAGGCAATTCTCCTGCCTCAGCCTCCTGAGTAGCTGGGATTACAGGCACACGCCACCATGCCCAGCTAATTTTTTTGTATTTTTAGTAGAGACAGGGCTTCACCAAGTTGATCGGGATGGTCTCAATCTCTTGACCTTGTGATCCACCCGCCTCGGCCTCCCAAAGTGCTGATATTACAGGCGTGAGCCACCGTGCCCGGCCCCATCTTTGTGATTTCTAAGTCTTTGTATTATTTTTCTCCTGGTCATGTTATATTTTTATGTTTCTTGGCATGTCCAGTAATTTTTATTGGAAATTAGACTTTGTAAACATTGCTTTGTTGAGTCTGGAATTTTATTTACCTCCTTTGAAGAGAATTAGGCTTTGTTTTGGCAAGTGGTTAAATTCTTATAGAACAGTTGGAAAAGTCCAGGTTTTAAACTGTTTTGGGGTGGTTCTGAAATAGCCTTCACTCTTGTTCAGCCCTACACCATGATCCCTCTCAGGCCTCTGCTAAATGCCCCTAAGTGGTGACTGAGGACTTCCTGCTTCAGCTGGTCAGAACTCAAGTTACCTCCCCAGTTTGTGTTGCTATCCAAATTGTTACCTTATAATTTACTGGTCAAATTCAACTTTGTGGAGTTCAGCAAGTCACAGCCAAGACAGTCGGCTCTCCATGTGTGCAGGTTCCACATGCACTGATTCAACCAACTGCAAATCAGAAATATTTGGGAAAAAATAAAAATAATACCATAATTTTAAAAATATGAAATTTAAAATACAATATAGATTTGTGTTCTGTATAACTTCCTTTCTTTTGGAATTATCTCACAACTTCCAGGTGCTTCATCTTCTCCAAATGCCAATGTCTATCCCCTCAACTCCACTCCACTGGACTCTGTGTTCCCCTCTTTCTGTACTCATAGTCTACTCCTTCAGTCAGAAAGCTGAATGTCTTAGTTTATTTTCTGTTGCTTATTAAAAAATACTGGAAATTGGGTGATTTATTAAGAAAATGAATTTGTTTCTTACAGTTATAGAGGCTGTGAAGTCCCAAGGTCAGGGAGTATATCTGGTAGTCATCTTGCTGGTGGCGACTTTCTGCAGAGTCCCAAAACTGCACAGGGCATCACATGGTGAGGGGGCTAAGTGTGCTAGCTCAGGTCTCACTTGCTTCCTCTTTATAAAGCAGTCATCCCATTCCCATGATAACCCATTAATCTATTCATGGATTAATCCACTCATTTGGGCAGAAACCTCATGACCCAATAACCTCTTTAAAGTCCCCACCTTTCAATAGTGCCACACTGTGGATTAAATTTCAACATAAGTTTTGGAGGGGACAGATATTCAAACCAACTGTCCTAGCACTGGGCAGTTGTAGGGATCATCTCATTTGTTTTACTTCTCTTGGTGATCACAGTCAGAGAGGACATCTGGTAGTCATCTTGCTGGTGTACTGTTTGTTCTATGTCTGAAAACATGTTTTATATATTGTGTTCAGTTTTTAGTTGCTTGCAGTAGGAAGGTAAGTTTGATTCAGTTACTTCGCATGACCACAGAAAGTGGTCATTTCCCATGCATTTTTAATGTTTTAATTACATAGGTATATATTTGTAGATAATATATAACATTGCGTTGCATGTCTTTAACATTTATATAAATGGCAACTTAAATACACACACACACACACACACACACACACACATACATAAAATTTCAATAGGTTTTTGGGAAACAGGTGGTGTTTGGTTACATGAATAAGTTCTTTAGTGGTGATTTCTGAGATTCTGCTGCACCCATCACCCAAGCAGTGTACGCTTTACCCAAAGTGTAGCCTTTTATCCCTCACAACTTTCTGTTTTCATTTATTTATGTATCTGAGCTTCACTCATGTTGAACTGTTTGGTTCTAGTTTATTTCAAGTGTTATAGAATGACTATATAATAGTATTACATGATGTGACTTTATTTCAGTGTATGCATTTTCCAGAAGAGATGGGACATTTTGAAGTGTTTCTATTATTTCATTATTATAGAATACTATAATAAACATTCTTGTGTCTCCCTTGAGGATGGAGATAGAGAGAGATAGATTAAAATTGATTGATTGATGATAAATAGATTGGATGGATGGATGGATGGATGGATAGACAGGCAGATAGATAGTCCAGATCTCTCCTTTAAGTTTCAGACCTAATTGCCTGCTTAACATCTTCTCTGGGTGTTGTATCCATCAGTGTTGGTATCAGTGTCTCTCCTCTGCCGAGAAACGTGTGGCACATTCAAATTAGGATATTTCAAGGAGGGTTTATTTTCAAAGGGGTTACAATGTAGCAGAATCTTAAGAAATAAGGCTGTAACCAGGGCAAGCAGAGAGAGTAACTGGTACCCAGGAAACAGTTCTAGAGAAGAGACTGTTTTGAGAAGATTCCTTCTATTGAATGACAAAGCCCAAGGCAGCCCCATGAGAAGGGAGCCAAGAGAATAAATGCTTCATCCCACTTTCTTTTATCTTTCTGATCACCTCTCACATCTCTCCACTTTGTGAACCTAAGCAAAGACTGAGAATGAGGTTGCCTATTGATACAGATAAACCTTACAGTGAAGGATGAAGAATGGATCTAGAGGCAAACAATCTAATCTATACTAATACCTTGTCAAGAATTAGTCAGAGACTAGCTGAGAGTATAGCTTTTATAAATTTAGATAGAGAAAGGACTTTGAAATCACAGAAAGGGTCATGTTAGAAAGAGGGGAAGGTACCAAAGATCATATGCTTCCTGTACTTGTGCATTAGTCCTGGGTGTAGGCTTTTTTTTTTTTTAAATTAAAACCTTCGGCATAAGAAGTGAGGAAAACAGTTCTCATCTTGTTAAGTAGCTTAAAACACCTGTATATCAGAAGTTTGAGATCAAGATAGTAGCAGGCTGAAAAATTTAGTATGTATTTTAATATGGTAACACTTTAATTATTTGATATTTAATGGACATGATAATTTATAGCTGGTCAGCTGGGCAGACACAAACTCAAAAGTAGATTATTTTTAAATTTTTACTCTCTCTCTCTCTCTCTCTCTCTCTCTCTCTCTCTATATATATATATATATATATATATGTAAGTTTTTTTTAAAAACCCTAGCCTACAGAAATTTTTTAAAATCTTTAACAATTTGGTTTCTAATTTGTTACTTATTCAATTTAAAGGAAGGAAGCTCCCCACTCTATATTTTAATTTTTGTACCATAGGCTAATTTCCTTCTGTATGCAGTATATGCCATCAAAATAATGGCTTCTTAGATTGCCAGATTTAAAATCCTGGCATTCCTCTATTCCTGTCTTTATTAGTTTGGATAGCATTAGAAACCAATATAAAGGAGATGGCAAGTGACGGCCTGTTGAACAGAGAGGAATAAATATTGAGAAAGGCTTGATAGTTTGCCCATCTTCAAGAAAATGCTGATAGGACAACAGGCAGTCTTGGGGGATCTGATGTAGAGAGACCCTGCGGATTGAGACAGCAGCCCTCTAAGTGAAAGTCAGAAAATTGAGTAAAAGAGCCAATTAATTCATTGCTGAAATAATCTTTAAGCTAACGGCAACCACCACCACATTCTGTTTATAATGACAACCTTAAGCCATTAAGGAATGATTGAATTATATTTTGTGTACTTTGTTTATTAAACAGGAAAGTAGATCATATATTTTAGATACTTTTTTTTTTTTCCCCAAGAGGGAGTCTTGCTCTGTTGCCCAGGCTAGAGTGAAGTGGTGCAATCTTGACTCACTGCAACCTCTGCCTCCCGGGTTCAAGCAGTTCTCCTGCCTCAGCCTCCTGAGTAGCTGGGACTACAGGTACCTGCCACCATGTCCAACTAATTTTTGTAGTTTATAGAGACGGGGTTTCACCATGTTGCCTAGGCTGGTGTCAAATTCCTGACCTCAGATGATCCACCCTCCTCAGCTTCCCAAAGTGCTGGGATTACAGGTGTGAGCCACCATACCTGGCCATTTTAGATATTTAAAAAAAAATAAAATTGATGAAAATTGGCAGTTGGCTTTCCTCAATTAAATTTCTATTTGTCTGGAATATGACATTATTAGGTAGCAGTTTTGATAACTTAAGTCTGCTTTATTTGTATTAAAATACTAGATCTGTTCACTGTCCCTTTTTTGCAAAACTGTTTGGATTACAAGAAATAGTGGGGGTTTTTTTGTTCGTGTGTTTTCTTTTTGAGATGAGGTCTCTGTCTCCCAGGCTGTAGTGCAGTGATATGATCACGACTCACTGCAGACTTCACCTCCCAGGCTCAAGTTATCCTCTCACCTCAGCCTCCCAAGTAGCTGGGATTACAAGCACAACCACCACACTTGGCTAATTTTTACATTTTTTGTAGAGATGAGGTCTCACTATATTTTCCAGGCTGGTCTTGAACTCCCGGGCTCAAGCCATCCTCCTGCCTTGGCCTCCTAAAGTGTTGGGATTATAGGCATGAACCAGTATGTATTTTGTAAGTACTGTTTATTTCATGTGCTTGTACAAGGTTATTGGTATTTTACTGATTTGGAAATAAGTAAAATTTGAAATTTTTTTTTAACTCCAGGGATTATTTTTGTAAAATAAATACTATGACTTTATAATTAAGTGATTTATTTTCATATTCTATAGCACAGAGCAACAGTGACTTAATTAAATATATATTCATCATTTGTGGCTGCTCAGAATTTTTAAATAGCTTTCTTTCATTTTGGTAATTTCCTGTATTACAAGTCTTAACTTACCGGAATAGATGCCAGAAAATTTATATTCTCAAACCCACTCACAGGTAGGGTAGAGTTATATGAGCGGACATACACTTCTTACATGAAATTATCTGGGAACATCAGGTAGCAGTCTTGAGTGAAAGGGTTTATCTTTTGGTAAAGAAGGTGGTAGGAGTTTCTGGTTGTTCCAGGTTCTTGGTATCAAAGATGGCCAACTAGTGCTGACAGTCTAGTTTTTCCTGGAGAGCCTCCTAAGTGTGGTTGGGATTGTATTCTGACTTTTTGTTATCTAAGTTTGGCTCTCTGACTCTTAAGAGAGCTTCTGTAAGCTCCCTGCTAATCCTTAAATGAATTTCTTTTCTGTTTGAACTACCCAGAGGAGATTCTGTTGTTGGCAGATAAATAAGCTGGACTGATGGACTCTATATGAATGGTTAATTTTCCTAAAATATAATATTATGTGTTATTCATCTTAGAAAATATAAATGTCTTGCTTTCCTTTTTCATGTCACCCAATTTGTGTGCATTGTATTGTTTCCTCAATTAATGGATTATTTTGGATTAAAGCTCCCATTTCTTTTACTAAATTGTAATGTCTTTGAGAGTGGGGTCCATGTTTTCTCACCTCTTTGTATCCTCACACATGGTAAGCATTCAATAAAAGTTTATTAAAGTATAATAGTAAAGTTAGGATACTTTAAAACTTAATTTTCTTTTGGAAAACTAGTGTTTCTGCCAAATTATGCTTGGCTAAAATAACCTTAGGCACAGCTTCTATTAGTATTTCACAGAGTAACAGGTAAACATGCCACAACCCAGTAAGGAGCAACATCAAAAATGAGAGCTGATCCAGTGGGGGAAAAAAAAACTGGACCGTTTTTCTTGTTTATTCAGTATTGTTTTTGTACCTTCTTCTTAAAAATAGCAAACGTTTTTGCAACTATCCTTAGGCAGTCTTTTGGTATTTCCCCAGCACTGAAGGCTTAATTTTTTAAGCTGATATTTTAGAAATGTGCACTGCTTTATCTTCTTTAGTACTGTGCTTTTGAACAAATTTTTTTCATTAGAATAATTCTGGAAGCTGGCTTTTTATCTGTCCTTTCAGCAAAATGTGATGTGCTTAAGCATTTTTAAGATACTATTTAAAATTTTGTAACTATAAGTGTTTAACCTTTTTAAAAAATGGCTGATTATATATATTAACTCTAGAGATCTTTGGCAGGTTTCCATTCCCTGTTTACCGTACTACTGAGGATCAGGAAAGAGACTCTGTGGTTATATTTCTAAAAGTCTATTCTGTGTTATGCTGGCCTCCACCATCCATGTACTTTCTTTCCTTCCTCATACCTTGTTAGTATTCAGAGTCTGAGGCTAGATTCCATAATCCTCCCCCGAAAGGTACAATGTATGAGAAACAGCAGCAATGTGAGTAGCAGCCTTTGATTAATTTCAGATAGTGCACGCAGATGGCAGCATCACACTTCAACTGTGTCATGGCCCTTACAAGCACCCAAGCTAATGAAATTTGTGTATTATACCATTGCCTAATTTTCTTCTTCTAGGAGCAAGCCAGTTGGTACTAACTTTGGCTTACCAGTTTCAACATGAGATTTGGAGGGTACAAATATCCAAACTATATCAAGGAGTTAGCTGTAAATCTGTCTTTATTGTAATTTCTGTATTTTTCATTTCTAGAAGTTCTTTTTCGTTCTTATTGAAAACTGCTTTGTCATTTTTTATAATCTCTCTTTGCTCATGTTTTCAGTTTCTTTTCACTGAACATTGTATTTCTTGTGTTTTATAATTCGTAAATCTGTTATCTTGGGGTCATATTCTTTCTTTCTATCCCTCCTAATATTTTAATTCCTTTTATGTTTTATCTTTGACTGCGAACTCTGTAGCAATAGGAGTTCCTTAAAGTCTAGATTTAAGGTACATTCCCTCAGAGATTTGATTTTTTGTTGTTGTTCATATACCTGACAGCAATATTGGCATGAAATCACATTAAACTCATTTCTTAGTGTAATGTTTTTGGGCAATAAATCTATATGAGTTCGCTTATAGCTACATGTTCTTAAGATTTTATTTTTTTTTCCACCCACCATTCCCATTGTGAAGATAAAATTTTCTCGTAGTCCACCTGTTGAAAATGGGGGAAGGGACTTTTTTCTAGTATACCCATCTACTGAGTCTGTGTGCTTTTGGAGTCCCAGCTCTGTAGGGAGGAAGCCAAATTCTGCCTGTCCACTACCATGCTCATTCAGTAAAAAGTAAAAGTCCATAAAACTCTAAGCACTTTTTAAAAAAAGTTAAATTTTATTAAGCATATTTAACATTTTTTAGGTATTCAAATGTAAAAAATATGTATGAATTCCAAATCACTAATGACAGTTTCTTTATTAATGTTTTTAAATAAACCAGGACTGATAAATAAGATAACCTGTTGTATTTGTAATAGCAAAGTAGTTATAGTATGACATTTCAACCAAAAATATAAAAGTAGGCTGTTCTATAAAAGAGCAGTTTGTGATATTTTCCAAAGTAGTGTTCTTACTATAATTAGCTGAATAGATTGCAATCTGATTTATAGAAAAATGCCAATGTCAGACATTGATTTGTTCCCTTTTTTTTTTTTGCTGTCATAAATAATACTGCTAAGAACATTCATGTCCAAGTTTTCATGTGGACAAATGTTTTTATTTCTCTTGGGTACATAGCTAGGAATAGAATTGTTGGATCACATGGTAACTCACTCTATGTTTAACCTTCTGAGGTTAAACACACAGTTTTCTAAAGCAATTATACTGTCTACAGTGTATGAGGTTTCTAGTTTCTCCACTTTTTCACCAGTACTTGTTACTATCTGTCTTTTGTATAACAACTATCCAAGTAGATTTGGAATAGTATCTCATTTTGGTTTTGATTTGCATTTCTCTAATTGATAATGAGGTTGAGCATCTTTTCATGTGCTTTCATTGTTCATTTAAAGAAAAATCTATTCAAGTTCAAGTTTCTTTCCCTTTTTTTTTTTTGAAATGGAGGTTTACTCTTGTTGCCCAGGCTGGAGTGCAGTGGTGCAATCTCGGCTCACTATGACCTCCACCTCCCAGGTTCAAGGTTCTGCTGCCTCAGCCTCTCTAGTAGCTGGGATTACAGACATGTGCCACCACATGATTTTTGTATTTTTAGTAGAGACAGGATTTCACCATGTTGGCCAGGCTGGTCTCGAACTCCTGACCTTAGGTGATCCACCCGCCTCAGCCTCCCAAAGTGCTGGGATTACATATGTGAGCTACCACACTCGGCCTGTCCTTTTTTTAATTGGGCTATTTGTCCTTTTATTATTGCATTGTAAGTATCATTATATATTCTATATACAATCTTCTGTTAGGTATATAGTTTACAAAAACATCCTCCCATTCTGTGAGTTGTCTTTACTGTCTTGATGTCTTTTAAAAGGACAAAATTTTCTAGTTTTGATGATACTCAATTTGTCTATTTTTCTCTTGTTACTTATTTTTTGGGGTGTCAGTTCTAAGAAACCATTGCTTAATCTAAGGTCACGAAGACTTATGCCTATCTTTGCATCTAATTTGTTTTTAATTAAGAAGTTTTTGTAGTAGTGCTAATAAAGAAAATCTTAAGGGGGGGAAAAAGCACTCATATTCCCATTAACTTAGGAGTTACTTACTTTTGCAATACTGCCACCTCACATTATTTCATAATGAAAATACATATTTTCATTATGACTGTTAAGTACTGTGTTGTATTCTGACATTTTTTATGTTTATACATGATATTAATTTTGATTTTCAAGGCTACATAATATTTCCAGTTTATTTCCCAATTGTAAAACAATTTTATTGTAGTTATGTTTCTCTTAAATGTCCAGTTAACATTGGTAAGTACATAACTTTTTGCTTCTGTAAAATTATTTTCTTAGTATAACTTTCTGGGAATGGAATTATGGGGTCAAAATATGTAAATACCTTTGCAGCTCTTGTTTGAAGTCATACTGCTTCTAGAAATTATTGTAATCAAATTCTACAGTGCTTTCATTTAGTAAATGAAGTTGGTATATATTATGAGTTGAAGAATTTACTTTATGGATAATGGTGTCAGCAGTCTTCCATCTAATTCAGGGTGAAGTGATATGTGTATTTCTTCATCCGAAAAAAATGAAATGGGACTTTTATGAGGCACTTTGTACTGATACTTAAAACTAGGACAGGCCAGGCATGGTGGTTTATGCCTGTAATCCCGGCACTTTGGGAGGCCGAGGCGGGCGGATCACCTGAGATCAGGAGTTTGAGACCAGCCTGGCCAACATGGTGAAACCCCCATCTCTACTAAAAAGTAGCTGGGTGTGGTGGCAGGTGCCTGTAATCCCAGTTACTTGGGAGGCTGAGGTGGGAGAATTGCTTGAACCCAGGAGGTGGAGGTTGCAGTGAGCAGAGAGCGAGACTCCATCTCAAATAAATAAATAAATAAATAAATCTAGGAGAGTTAGTTGCCTTTTTGACTAAAGATAAATATAACATATAGCTGGGTGCAGTGGCTCACACCTGTAATCCTAGCACTTTGGGAGGCCAAGGCAGGTGGATCATGAGATCAAGAGTTTGAGACCAGCCTGACTAATGTGGTAAAACCCCATCTCTACTAAAAACACAAAACTTAGCGAGGCATGGTGACACGCACCTGAAGTCTGAGCTATCTATTCAGGAGGCTGAGGCAGGAGAGAATCACTTGAATGCAGGAGGCGGAGGTTGTAGTGAGCCTAGGTTGTGCCACTGCACTCTAGCCTTGGCAACAGAGCAAGACTCCATCTCAAAAAAATAAAAATAAAAAAAATAAAAAATAAATATATATATATATAACATATTTAAAATTTATTATATTATTGTACCCTCTAAGTAATAATAGTGTAATTTGTTAAATTTCTTTAGGCTTCGGGAGCAGGAAAGAAAAGAAGCAGAAGAAGCTAGTCAAAAGGAAATAGAAGAATGGGAAAGAAAACTTCTAGCTCAAGCAGCTCCAACTTGTATGGAGACCATGTGGGAAATTCCAGCTATTGGGCATTTCCTTTGTTTAGCCCAACAAATTCTAAATTTGCCAGAAATAGTCTTTTACGAATTGGAACGTTGTCTTTTGATGCCTCAGTGTAATGCTTTTCTTTCTAAAATAATGACTTCTTTATTAAGTCCTCCCCATCGCAGACCTACCTTACATCGAAGACCTACTTTGCCTTACAGGACCTGGGAAGCAGCACTGAGACAGAAAGTACAGCAGTGGTACACTGCTGTAGGGCAGACTGAAAATCCTGATAACTGTGCTGAAAAATTGGGTTTGTGTCCTCAGTTTTTTAAAGTTCTTGGAGAAGTTAATCCATTGGAAGAAAAACCTTTTCACGAATTACCTTTTTACCAAAAAGTATGGCTACTTAAGGGTCTTTGTGACTTTGTGTACGAAACACAAAAAGAAGTTCAAGATGCTGTACTTGGGCAGCCTATCCATGAATGCAGGGAAGTTATTCTTGGTTATGATTATTTGGAGAATGCTTATGTACATTTTCCACAGTTCTGTGGTGCAGATGTACGGATTTATAAACAGAGACCCTTTCAAGCCCCAGAATTTCCAATTCCACCCATTAAAATACAAAGAGTACCTCGGATTAAATTGGAGAAATTGAAGTATGACTATGTTAGTACAAGTAATGGAGAACATAGATGTAGTAGAGAAAGCCTGCCCTCTGCATTCAAGAAAGAGCAGGAGAATAATTTTGATCCAGCTTGTTGCCCTGCTAAAATTATCTTGGATAATCATGACATCTCTGTTGAAATGGAAATAAAATCCAACTATGGAATTGGAATTCACAGGCCTTGTGAAATTAAAAAAACTGATTGTTGTAAAGAAAATTTAGAGAAACCAGGGAGTCCAGGGGAAGTTACTGGCTTTGGAGAGCCTCTCAGTCCAGGTGAAATAAGGTTTGTAGAAAATCAGGACAAATATGGTGAAGCTTCCAGAATAAAGATTGAACCCAGTCCATTAAAAGAAAATACTCTAAAATCTTGCCAAATACATGTAAATGGAAGTCACAGTAATCATCCTGAAATTAACTGCCACAGAGTTGTAAGAGATATTCTATTAGAGCAATCACTACAGAGCCACAAGAAACTCAAACTAACTAAAATGAGGGCAAAAAAGAAGAAAAAGAAGAAAAAGAAATTAAAAGATGTTTTGAATGAAAAGTTACAGAGAAAACCTGAAAGTCTTCATTCTCTTGCATTCAAGTCTTACAAACCTGAGATCCAGAATAAGTTATTGATCATCAAAAAAAAAGCAAAACACAACAAGCACAAATCTGGTAAGCTAATACAAGTGGATGGGAGTTGTAATTCAAATTGTTTTTTCAATTATGCATCATGGATGCTTTGATTGAGAGAGTAAAATGCACATGTGTGCATGCATATATATTTGAGGGTCAAATTTTATTTTATATTCCATGAGTTAAAAGCTCAGAGCAGATGACATTTTATATACTTCCAGCAAAAAAAGTATGATACAATATGTTTGAATTTATTTTTCAGTTGAACATGTTTGGACATTATGCTGTTAGCTTTCTCTGGACCAATTTCTTTCCCATCACTTATGAGAAATTTTTTTTTTCCAGGATAAGGGCAGTATGTGTAGTAGGAGAAGCACTGATTCCAGGAAGTAACATTTCCAGAATTAAAGTTCATAGAAACTAGCTTCTTAAACCAAGGGTAGTCAGATCATCTTCCTGGGTCTGTTTTTTCTTATATCATGTATTTTTCAGAACTTTGTTTTCAGTATGTATTTTCATATCAAGAAAATATGTGGAATATGGGAAAATTACATCAATTAATAAGACATGAAGCATATTTCTGTAAGAGGATTTGTAAATTTGTCTTTCACCAAATTTAAATCCCCTATATATTTGTCACCAGTCTATTTAAACAACAAAAAATGTGATAAAGTCTTCAGTGGTTGATTGCTCTGTTTTTTAATTTCTTAGGTGCTTTTGCGTTTCTTGTTGTCTGTCTTTTAAATCCATTTATGTCTCATTTATCAAGCAGATAAGTGAGATAGAAGCAGATGATGATCAGTTTTAATAACCCCAGTAAGAAGTTGATTGATTTGGCCGAGCACGGTGGCTCACGCCTGTAATCCCAGCACTTTGGGAGGCCGAGGCGGGTGGATCACGAGGTCAAGAGATCGAGACCATCCCGGTCAACTTGGTGAAACCCCGTCTCTACTAAAAATACAAAAAATTAGCTGGGCATGGTGGCGTGTGCCTGGAATTCCAGCTGCTATGGAATTAACACTAAAATATAGAGGTTCATCTTCTTCATTTGTGGATTTCAGTTTTTTCTTTCTTTCCTCAGTAAAAGTAAGATTTGGCAAATATTTGATAATGAGTTGGAAAATGAGGGAATGAATCTTTTATTTAGCTAATATAATTGGTATTATGTTTTAGTTATTTAAGTCATTAAATACAATTGGATGTGTTTTAAAACATGTATATAATGTATTATTGGTAAAGAAAGTAGTATAAAATGTATTACAAAATCCAGGCATAATTTAATGGACTGAAAGTTTCAAAATGGTCCGCATTGATCTAGGTGATGAAAAACCACAATTTTTAAAAGTTACATTTAGAAATAAGCCTTGTAGATTTTAGAAGCAATCCATTTGCTTTTTGTAAATTTAATTTGATGAATGTGGCAAGTTCACTTTGAACTGTTTGTTAGTCTCTAAAATATTAAATAATATTTTAAAATTAGAACTACTTTCCAACTCTAAAGTATGTAGTACATTATTAATATAATTATAACCCACAGCTTTTTATTGTTTATTACACTACTATACATGTGCTCAAAGGCAATAAAGCAGTTTATAAAATAGACACTGCTGTAGCTCTTAAGCAAATTTTACTGGGAGCAGAATAAAAACAGTGCTAGAAATGGATTAAAAGAAATTTATATTGTATGCAACTAAAGTATTGTTAACATTTTTAAAAACCAAAATCTAAGATATTTGGAGATCAGAGGGAAAATTGGAGGGAGTTTCTTGTCCAGTTCTACAAAAATGAATGGAAACACTTGGAAGGCACATCGATACATTTTATTCAGTAAGTATTCTAAGCCTTAGTTGAGGAGAGAAGGCTTATATGCGTGAAATAGAAGAAAAGAATACACTTGTTTGTATTCTTATTTTATTCTCAGAGCAAATCTTAGAAAGTCAGATCTTGAATGACAAAAATGTTAGGATCTGGCAGATTCAGTTTTGTCTGCTTACTTAGTTAATATTGGGTAAATATTGGCCAATTCCCTTTTTTCATCAGTTACTGAATTCCTTATTGATATAACAATGTTACATACAGAGTTACAATAACAACCAAGCATTCATTTTATATAATTTTCAGTCCACTTGTGTATCTGAGGCTTTACCCTATTCTTCATTAGGTGTGATACATCATGACCTTTCATAGTCAGTTTGGGGCATACCTTAATCTAATCTTTACATTCTCAGCGTTTTTTAAAGTGAGCTCCATCTCATAGTTTTGGAAAATACTCCTCTTAAAGATTCATACTGTGCTTTAGTAGAGGTTCACAATTAATTTTGCAAAACTGATAATAGAGATGTTTTGAAATTCAGAAATCTTTGGATTTTAGAAGGGTATTATGGTGTCTATTATTAAGTAACATCTCCAGTAGAGCTTAGGTTAAGTAATATTCCCTGGTGGGAATTACTCCTGTAATCAAACACATAGTTGCTACAGAAAAACGTATAAATTAGACTACATGAAACAAAGACTGTAGAAAACCTTAAGTTGAAGTCAGGTTTTGTTACCATATAAATTAATTTTGAGACTTTTAGTTTTCAAAACCTTTTGAACTTCTAAGTTGTGAGTAAATTATTCTAAGCCTCTGTATTAAAGAGTCTGGAAAGTCTCGAAAAAAAGAAAATGCTTAATTTTGTTTAACCTAGTATTTTTTCAAATTTATTTTAACACAGCTTTTTTTTTCCCCAAGCAATGGTTACCAATAACCTGTGTATTCTGTAGAATACACTTTGGGATAAGCTATGTCATCCATGACTTTGTATGAACCTTCACTTAGGGTAATCTATATTCTACATGTGGTTAATCTAGTCTATTTTATGTTGAGTGATACAGGCTCCAATTTTTGGTGGTATCTCCAAATTTAGTAAGCCACCTTATTGTGTTGGCAGGTGATTTTTAGTAGAAGGCACAAAGAGACAATTTGATTGAAAATGATTTGATAATTTTAGCACAGTAGGAGGCAGTTCTGGTAACATTTAAGCAATTTAATCTGTTTTTCAAAATTGGGGTTTCCTTCCTTCTTTTAAAATTTTGAATTCATTTTTACCCAGGTAGGCCTGTTCCTTACTCTTGGAAACATTATAGAATAAATAGAAGACATTGGAAACAATAATGTCCATTATCTAATGCTTGATCTTATATTTTTATTCAATCATAGAATAAGAAAAATATGACCTGGTGATTAGAAATTTTCCTTGATGACCTGTTTTCAAAATTTAAACATTTCTGAAAACTTTGTTATTTAAGCAAGACAAGCAAGAATAGCTGAGCATAAATTAAAAGTAACTATTTAGGAGTTAAAAAAAAAAAAAAACCAAAGCAAAACAAATTCGATCCTTTGGTTTTCTTTCATTGTTTTTCTTATTATAAAATCAATACATTTTATTTAAAGAATATAGAGAAAAGCAAAAAGAATAGCACTTTCCTTATCACCTAGTAAATGTTTATTCTTTTATCACTTCCTTAAAGAAGCTTCCCATTATCTTTTGACTAGTTAAAAATTTCCCTGTGGTTTGTGCTTATAGCACCAGACACTTCTCCTTCATAATACTTACTATAGTTCCATTTACTTCTAGGTTATTTTGATGCTTCTCTTCTCTATTCTATAACATTCTTAAGGACATAAGGATTATTTCTGGTTTTGCATTTCTGGCACTTAGCAGTTTGGCTGATGCTTTGTGTGGGAATATATTGAATAAGTAAATGAACGCATACATATAATATGGTTCACCTAGATGTAACTAAAACTAACTCCGTAATATGTATCTTTCAACATTTTTTTCAAAGACTATATATTTTTAATAGGATTATGTTATACATACCATTTTAACATCTGCTTTTTCCCTCTGTGTATCAGTATACCATGAACACCTTTGTGCAATAAATAGATCCCTGCAGCATCATTTTAAATGCGTGTAGGGTTCTGTTTTGTGTATTTTGCAGTTAATTTAATCAATCTCCTTATTGGGCATTTTGGTTGTTTTCACTAATATACTGCTATAGATTGTGTAGAGGAAGTCGAGTTGGCTAAAATGAATTAGAAATTCTAAGGATTAGGGGACTTTTTATAAAATCTGAAGAAACACAAAAATGGTTGCAGATGCATTTAACAATTACAAAAAGCTTATGGTGTTTTAAGATACTTTCAACTAGTTTTGTTTGGAAGGTTTTCCCCCCTCAAATAGTCATTTTTTGCCCTCCCTCCTGCCCTCCTTCCTTCCCTCCCTCCTGCCCTCCTTCCCTCCCTCCCTCCCTCCCTCCCTCCCTCCCTCCCTCCCTCCCTCCCTCCCTTCCTTCCTTCCTTCCTTCCTTCCTTCCTTCCTTCCTTCCTTCCTTCCTTCCTTCCTTCCTTCCTTCCTATACAGAGAGATTTATTTACTTGTCCAAGGTCACACAGCTAGTAAGTGGCAGGATTAGGAGAAAGGATCTTGCAGGATAATTAGGGTACCATTAAAGAGCTATGAAAAGAAACTGGCAGAGGTAAGATGAAGGGGTAGAGGTTAACTTTAAGAAGAGAAAATTCTAAATCTAGGTAAGGATTGATTATATGACTTTTCTATCACGTTGATAAAAGAAAATTCCATTTTGAGAGATGTTGCAATAAATAGCAGAATTTGGCAACTGATTCAGTATTCTAAGTTAAAGGGTAAAAAGAAATGGGTGTTCAGGAGTTACTGAATTATGTGATAGGGTTAAAGAATTACCAGTATGATAAGAAATTTGCTCATAGACAAGGAGAGTAAAAGGAAAATCAAGTTAAGGTCACATTGCTTACTTGAGATAGAACACTCCAGAAATCCCAAGAATATAGTTAACTCAAGACATGCACATTTAGTAAATAAGACAAGTTTAGACTCTAGTTTTGTGACTTTACATCCCAGGTACTTTGCAGATTCACTATTTAATAATATAAATGCCTTGGAGTTTTTACTTGTAACAGTGATTAATATCTTAGTATTCATTTATTTATTAAGATTCTTAAGATGAAAGCCCAGAGGAGGAAGTGAATGTGTTGGGATAATTTTAAAACATGGAAAGGCTAAATCTAGGAAAGCATTGAAGTGCCTTTTTTTTTTCTTTCTCTTTTTCTTTTCCCTACCCCTCCCTGAGAGACAGGATCTTGCTATGTTACCCAGACTGGCCTCAAACTCTGGGGCGCAAGCCATCCTCTGACCTCAGCCTCTCAAGTAGCTGGGAGCACAGGAGAGCTGGGATCACAGGCATGTACCACCACACTTGGCTTAACGTGGAAGTTTGAGTATGAGTAGCCCAGTGGTCTGAAGAGTGAAGACAGGAAAACCAGGTGAAGGAGAGGGGTAAAGATGAGGAATAAGAAACTGAGAAAGGGGAACTGAAAGGGGGATGATAATCACCTTCTTGTGTAAAGAAATGTGCCATTTCTTTTATAAAAGGGATATTCCCAGATTCTAGAAAACTAGGGTTTTATGCCTCAGTTACAGTATAAAGTATATCATTTTTTTTTTTTTGAGACAGAGATTCGCTCTTGTTACCCAGGCTGGAGTGCAATGGCGCAATCTCGGCTCACCGCAATCTCCGCCTCCTGGGTTCAGGCAATTCTCCTGCCTCAGCCTCCCAAGTATATCTTTAGTTATAATTTTTCCTCTCAGGTTGGGCATCCTTTTCTTAAGTTCTAAGCATAGTGTTTTAGAAAGTTTCATTAGGGTTTACTTTTGTAACATGAATTACCAAGGTTTATTATATTAATGTTGCCTTATTTTCCAGGTACAGGTTGACACTTTTTATACATGTCTGTTTTAGACTCAAGAGTGGTGTTGAAATTCTGTGTACATTTTAATTTGATTTCTGACTTCAGCATAATTTTAGGTTTGAGAATTTTATTCTATTTTATATGACCAGGTAACTTAGGGCAGTGGGAATAAAAGGTCCAGGATATGATCAAGTTGAGTGATAAGGGAATGGAAGCCCACTGGGGGGCAGTATGTAACTTGCCCTGTATATATTTTCTCCTGAAGCAAAAACAGATTACCAGATAAAGGTGTGGTTTTGTAGTATCTCATGCTCCATTTTTAAAATAATATTTAATTTTTTTAAAGTGCTGACTTTTTACTGAAGAATACAGGAAAATTTATATTCAAATTGTTTTTTGAGGATATATACTGAAGGTATTAAAAAACAGTAAATGTGCAAATCAACCCTAATCAAAAGGAATGCTCTAAATCAAACAGAAGCAGATTACATCCCTTTCAAAAATTTGTAAGAATACAGTATTTTACTGTAAAAAGAGTACAGCTTTGAAGTGAGACAGAACTAATTTCACATATATGCTCCTAGTGCATTTTAGCTACAGCTCCTCCATCAACTTCTTTACCTTTTTATAGCCTGTTTCTTTGCCTGTGAAAAATGAGGTAATACCTACTTGGCTGTATTGTTATAAAGATTAATTAGAATAGCAAATGCATAGTACCTCATATGGAGCCTGGCACATGCTAGAAATCAAGAAATGTATGTTATTTGTGAGGCAGAATTACATAACGGAAGGAGCTTGGACTTTGTAGTTAGAATCCCTGACTGTGGTGCATACTTACTGTGTGACACATAAGTTAATTAATCTTTTTGATCTTCAGTTATTCCATATTACAATAGCGTTATTATCTACCTGAGAGGGTTGTATTGAGAATTAAATAAGATAATTTGTACAGATCACTTTACTAAACATCTGACACATAGTAGGTTCTCAATAAATGTTAATCTTCTTACTACCACTACTAGGTCATGTTGAAACTCTTTGGCAGTTATTTAAATTATTTAAAATCATCATCAATGTTTTCTTCACTATTAAATAGACTTTAGTGGACCCTCAGAATTGTAAACAATTACCTACATTCCTTTTACTACCCCCCATACTAGTGGTGACATTTCTGAAAAAAAGTAGGTGTTTCGGAATCACTTGTTAGGACTTACGTGTGCTAAATTCTGTAAATATAAAGTGAATAATGTGATTTTTGTCACCAGTAATTTACAGCATAGTAAGGAGAACAAACATAAGAACAGGTACTTACAATACTCTAAGTATTACATTCATTGATTTGGGTACAAAGTAGAGTACTAATTTAGAGGACATATGCATACGAAGAACTGAGATGGAGTACATAAAAAGAATTTGAAGAAGGTTAAAAGATTTTCTGTTTAGGGTTTTCTCACCATAACTTAGCTAAAGCAATAGCTAACATTTATTGATCACCTACCATGTGCCTAACAGTAGTATAAGCGTTGGGCATGTTGTAACCCATTTAATTCTCACAAAGTAGGTAATATTATTATCCCTGTTTTACAGATGAAGAAACTGCACAAAGTAATGAAGCGGTTTGTTCAAGGTCATGGATGTAGCTATTATACATGACCGATAATAGTAGGTGATTGTAGCAGGTATTCAAACCCCGGTATTTTAGTTCTAAAACTCAAGCTTATGACCAATGTATAACATCACCTCCAATTTCTTAATAACATTTAAGCATCCTAATGACATGGTGAACTGAAATACCAAGAAATCATCTCAGCTTTTCAGTCCATTCAAATAGAGTAGCTGCTAGAGTTAACTGAGAGTTTAGTACCTCCATGTAGTGCCTGTGTAACAATAAGATGAAATTCATGGGACTATCAAGGGTGACCTCTGCTGTGCTTATAAATGAATACAAAATCAAATGGATTTAAAAAAAAATTTTTTAAAGCTAATCAGAGCAGGCCTGGTAGGGAGAGGTTGAGGAATAATTTTATTTCCTTCAAATTACTGTTTTTAAAAAACTTTCCCATATGGTAGGTCAGCAAGATCATTCAGTTTTTTCTTGTGAACTTTAAACAATGGTAAAGGTAGTGTATAGAGGAAAGACATCTTGGCATTCAAATTCATGAGTCTCCTTGAGCAATACTTACGGTACTCAGTTTAGAAATCAATTACTAGCTGTATTATAGCGATACCAAGAATTTAATCACTTCTCCCTCAGTATTGCTTATTTAAGCAGCCCACCCACTTATCTATCTTTGTAGGAGTTTACTTCCGTTATAAGGTACTGTGTAAGCACAGAAGTAAGTATCAATGGTAAATAAAGAAATATATGTTGGGTTATTTTAATTAATTTTAATTAAAAGCAAATGACAAATGGCATCAGATCAATACTTATTAAAATAAGACAGTTAAACCCCCCTGAACGTCAGCAACTCAAAAGTTGCAGTTCAGTCATACTATACATGGATTTTATTGAGCCAAAAGTTAAAACTTTTATAAATTACAGTTCTGTGATATGATTAAAAAGGAATACAAAAAACACAATTATAAACTGAAATGGTATCAATTTAGTTGAGTTGATATCTTTCTTACAAGATGATCATATCTATATAGGAAAATGTTTGGAAATGCATGTATGTATTTTTTTTGGTCAAGTTAAATACAAAAAGTAGATAAATTTCAGTATATACTATGAACGGACTTTCTTTAAGTATAAGAAGTTTATTTTTCCCAGTGGTTTCTGATTCCACAAACAACTAGGTACACTTTGAAGGGAGATGTTTATCTTCTTTTAAAACTTTGGATATTGATACCACCAAAGGCAGTCCATTAGGTGAGTGCAGAGCTAAAGGAATAGAAAAAACTTATTACCTAAGCTACTAAGGGAATAGTCACATTAGGTTGGCTAGAGACCATAATCTTCAGCTGTAGTTCTTATGCAAGTTCCTGATTGCAGAAGTCATTGTTAAAGGTAAGGTTTTATCCCTTTGTAGTCTCATTTTAAGTGGCAAATGTAGATTTTAATTAAGCAGTAGTAATATTACTTTTTTGCCTGATCTTGCAATAAATTCTGATACTGTATAACACATTGGAGATGGTAATAGTTTGGTTCATATTTTTAAAAAACCAGCATTTGTTAATATGCTGTTACAGGTAGTTAATGTTTGCTTTTACTGTGGCTTGTTTTGATTCATCATTTTTATTTGACTCACTGGCAGTCATCTGTTAGTTACAATTTAACTTTCAAGGCTCTGTGTAATTTGTTTTTTGTTAATGAAGTGCTATAAACAGCATTATGAAGGTTTTCTCTTTTAATCTTGAAAGGAAAAAAATCCATCTCTAAAAAAGCAATCACAAAGAAGAGGAAAACTGTCACAAAGTCACCTACTGTACCAGAATTTCAGGTAAATGTTTCAACTTTGTCTCAATTTTTAAATTTTTTGTTTCAGTGTTCATATTATTCCTCGAGAGTTTGGCTGAATTCCAAGAAACTAGCACACATACTTGTAATGAAATATTTCTGACAATGACTTTTCTCCCTACAAGTGCAGATGTAGCCAAGATTTAATCTACTAGTATTTCACAATATTTTACCTCTATTTTTATCTTTTAATAGTGTAAACCCTCTTTTATATCTTAATCTCTACTGTTTCCTAGAAGCAGTTTAATAAAAATAATATATATATACTGTATAGTATGTATGTGTGTGTGTGTGTGTGTGTATATATATATATATATATAAAATATTATATACATAAAAGCAAATGTGTGAATGAAACTCTTCCAAGAACAAATCCTAATTTGAAGATGGTAATATTGCCTAGGTAATTCGTTTTCATTTATTTGGGCACTGTAGAAATAAATAGTAACTTGGAAAACAAATCTTTCAACTCTTAGTTATATATGATCTTCAGAGAGAATATTAAGTAAAGGTTAATTGAAATGGTCTTTAAACATTTCTGCAAAAGGAAAAGTAATTATATGTACTGCCGTCTGATTAAGAATTTTTTATTTGTAGCTAATACGAAGCATAGAATCTCACCCTAATTAATGCTTTTATTTTCTAATTTATAAAAGATGTATTTTTTTCAGTAAATGACACTTTCTTTAAAACATATTTGAATTCATGTGTCCAGTCGATTTTAAAAGTTTTATAAACTCATACCTAATGGCCAAAAGATAAAAGTGATGTTAAAATTAATTTGTGAGTCTCAAGTAGAGATGAAAATAAAACGACAATAACTGTGAAAATATTGATAATATATAATGTGAGTTTAATAGTTAGATATATCCAAAAATCTGGAGACACTTTTCAGTAAAAATTCTGTTTTGGAGAGTGTTCTTATGGAAGTTACTAACTGGTAAATATTTCACATTTTAAAATCAACAGTTAAAGAAAATAGACATGTTTTTCTTTTAGTACTTTAGAATAGAATTTTTTTTTTTTTTTTTTTTTTTTTTTAAGACAAAGTTTCGCTCTTGTTACCCAGGCTGGAGTGCAATGGCGCGATCTCGGCTCACCGCAACCTCCGCCTCCCGGGTTCAGGCAATTCTCCTGCCTCAGCCTCCTGAGTAGCTGGGATTACAGGCACGCGCCACCATGCCCAGCTAATTTTTTGTATTTTTAGTAGAGACGGTGTTTCACCATGTTCACCAGGACGGTCTTGATCTCTTGACCTCGTGATCCACCCACCTCGGCCTCCCAAAGTGCTGGGATTACAGGCGTGAGCCACCGCCCCCGGCCTAGAATAGAATATTTTTAATGATATTCTTAGGATGAATTGCAAACATTTCTACAAAATCCTTTTACATATTTTATAACCTTGATTCCAAAGTAGTCAATTAAAAAAATGCAATTTTACTGTTTACTTAGAGGCCTTTCTACCATTTCTTGTAACATTTTTTAATGCTTTAGTATTATATTATTATGTTTCCACCAATGTCACACTGTGTTTACTATTTCTGCTACTTATTTTTTTCTCAGTCCTCAAAGCATCGGCCCAGGGAATATAGATGTTACATCAAATCTGGCCCATTGTTGATGTTTCCTCTACACCCATCTTAGTGAATAGACTTTTCCATGTATTAAGTAGCATAGGCTGCATAGACAGTGTTTATTAAAATTGCAATGATATTCATTAGTGAGGTATGAAATCATTTTACTGGATTATATGACCAGTGTTTCTTTTTTAAGCTAACAAAATTAGAAAATAAATTATCAGCACAATTACATATAGTAAGTGTGCTACATATAGCAATGTGAATATGTACACTCACATATATTGTTTCATGAAACTTTGGTTTCAGGTGTGTGTGTATATACAAGGACATGCATTGTATAATGTATGTTTGACTATGGGTCATGGTCAAAATATTTTGCTAGATTGAGCTGTTTCAAATAGTCTTTTTCCTGGTTCTCAAGGTAACCTAGAGGAAGGGAAAAAGAGAGAGAGAGAAGATAGAGAGGAGTAATCGTCTTATGAAAATAGTGGTTCTTATGCCTAGTTTACAATATGAATACCACAGCATTACTCATAGAAAAAATTGGCAACTATCTCACAGGGAAATAGATCATTTGCTTCAAATACTCACATTAATAAAATAGGAGATAGTATTAGTAGTCACTAGTAAACTTTCTTATTAAATGCAACACGTAGTTTTGCCTCTCAAAATAATATGTAGTGTGTTACTTTATTTGAAAGTCTTCCACATGTAAGAAGAGCATTACGTAATAAAGTGAATTTATTCCTGTCTTGAAAGTTCTAGTGATATGATATTTAGCACCTCAGATTTTGCATATTTTTTGTTTTGTCCAAGGTGTTTTAAGTATCACATTTCTAGTATTAAGCATAAAAATATAGAAATGTTTAGCCAGAAGATCTTTATATTATTCATTCTAAAATCTCTTACTGCTGAATAATAAACCTGTTTTTGGATAGATAATAGATCCCTTTTATAAAACCTGACCAATTTGCCAAAGAACCGGTCTTCTTTAAATTGACAGAAAGCATGCTTAGACAGAGGTAAATGAAAGTGTTAAATTGTGAAGTTTTTTTTTTTTTAAATCCTAATGAATTTTTAAAAATCTTTTAACCTCAGCTACTTTTTAGTTTGACAGGGTTTTCATTGACTTTATTAAAACTAGAAGTTGAACTCGCCTCCCTATTTGCTTCAGGAAGAGTCCATGTTTATATATACTTCTAATATCTGTACCCCACTTGTAGAAAGTAATCATCCCAGTCCTATTTAAAGTATATACACTGTGACCATTCTAATGCTGGATTGGATTTGTGGGGTGGGGGTGTGTACAGTCGGCCCTCTGTATCTATGGATTCAGCATCTGAATTCAGCCAACCTTGGATTGAAAATATTTTTTAAATGTGTCTGTACTGAACATGTACTGTTTTTTTTTCTTGTCATTATTCCCTAAACAATATGGTATGCCAACTATTTATATCACATCTACATTGTATTAGATATTATAAGTAATGGAGAGATGGCCTAAAGTATATGGGAGGATGTGTTATATGCAGATACTATACCACTTTATATCAGGGTCTTAAGCATCCTTGGATTTTGGTATCCACAGGGTTCAGAGATGAGTCTTGGAACTGGTCCCCCCCAGATACTGAGGGACGACTGTATATTGTAAAGGGGCTAACCAAATGTGTGCCACTTTTTCCTAAGAGTTATGTCAATGGTTCTCAAACTTTAGGTAGTGTAAAAATAATGTAATACCTTTATTTAAAATGAAGATTGCTGGTTTCATCCTCCAAAGACCTTGATTCAGTGGGTGTAGGTGGGTACCAGTAATCTGCATAGTGGTTAAACACAAGGTTTCTACAACCAGGCTACCTACTGGGGTTTGAATGGCAGCTCTACCACTGATTAACTCTGTAACTACAGGGTAAGTTATTTAACCTCTCTGTGATTCCCATTTCTCATTTGTACAGTGGGGTAATAATGGTACCTAGTAGAATTGTTGTGAGGATTGAATAATATAGCTTACTGTTTTATCCATTTTTACTATGTCTTTAGTTAAGCAGGTCAGTTGCTTTTGATGAAAACAATTATGAATAGGAAAATCAATTTAAAAGGCATAAAACATCTTATTGACCCTTAGCACTTTTTCTATTTGCTTAAAACTTTGAAATAAATCTTGGATTTGGTCTTAATGAAAGTGGCACATGATTAAGCCTACAAGAATTTGAAAAGTGGAAAACCAAGTAATAGTATTTGCATCATTATGTTTGACCAGAATGAAAACATATGCTTATCCCTTCTTCATTGTTATGATGCATTATACATTTAGCATGTAGGGGAAATTGTTGGATTTTTTTTTTTAGTGGTAATTGTAGAATATTGGTGATTTAAGCTTTTATATCAACTTTAACATTTACTTAAGACTTTGTTAAATTGGTAAAATTCTTTTTTCCTTATCTGTTTTATAATAAAAGAAAGACTGTTAGACTGAAAAGCGAGTATCTGTTTTTCTAATAGTTAATTTTTTCTAGAAAGGCTTTTCATTTATCATTTAAGAGAGAAATCTAATATGACTTCTCTTTTATACATAATTATGACAAAGTTACAGCAAGTATTTTTAAAACTTAATGTGTCAAGTCTCAATAACATAAGTTTTAAAAATGATTTAACAGCCTTAGTTACCATAAGTCTGCTTTTCGTTGATAATGAAAAAAATCTTTCCTACAGTATGTACTTGCTCCTGTTTCATATGCATGATTGATTTTAAAGGCTCCTTTGCAGAAGAACTTCAGAATCCAGCTGCTAAGACTTATATTACATTGTTTTCAAACATAAACAAAACCTCACTGAAAAAAAAAATCTATATTTCTCCATCTAATCAATGGAGAAAGGGATAAGAACTAAAGTACTTCAACATAGCAAATTGAGACCAAAACTAAAATTAGTTTTTTTAATGGCTTTACTGTTAAGACCTTTTGATTATATCGTTTTGAATTGCTACCTCTTAAAATTAGTGTTTTTAATCTTGGCTTCCTGTTTCACTTTTAACAGCAGGAATTTTTACTTCTCCCTTAAAATTAATATAGTTCTCCCTTAAACAAATATAGTTTATTGAGGGAAAAACATCTGTGTTTAATCACATGGTTGTTTGTCAGACTTATTTGCCTTTCACATAACAAGTGATATCCTTATTTGCAGGTTTTTAAATAGTCCTTATTGCTAGTATGGTAATGATAAGAAATGAGGAATTTTCTCATCTGCATAGTTTTAGCAGATGCTATTATAATTTTAGTTTAAATACAGTATAAATTTTGAATTTATACCATGCATTTAGTATTTCATTGATAATTGTTATAATACATTACAGGATCTTTTTAGTAGAATGGGAGTAAATGTGATCCCTTTTGTCTGGACCTATTCATTTTTACTTTTCTATATTGTTTACCCTTTGCTTTACTTTTTAATATAATCTACCATGTTATTTGTATTTCTTAATGTTACCTTCTGTCCTTTTTTGGAGCAAGTAAATATCTTTCAAACCTATTGAGGTTTCTATCCAAAGGACATAATTTCTAGTTTGATGTATCAATAAAGTAAGGAATGATATATTATCTAGTTGTTCTGAGATGTGGTCATGGAGTTCTTTTGATCTCTACAGGGCCTCCCCACTTTCACCACATACATACATTGCTGCTGCTTGAGTTGAGGAGAGGACCTTTTAGTATTACCATTTAATAAAAGTGAAAGCTTAGATATAAACTAAATCCTAAAACTGTAATACAGGTTCAGTTGTTAGATTTGTTTATTTTAGGAGAAGCCCTGGATTCTGTGATTTCCTCTATCAGTGTGTCATCTTAGGTCACTTTACCTCTGTTCGTTTAATTAGCTTTTATGTGAATTGGAGATAGGCCTCTTTAGCCTATGCTAAGGCTTGGACAAAATACATGTTTTTAGTCCCTTTCACTTCTGAGATCTGTGATTTTGTAGCTCTGCCCTGGGTTGTATCAAATGAAAGGTTTACTTGAGGGAGTGTGACAGCCTTGGAGAGGTTCTTCCTGGGAGATGAAACTCTTCTTGTAACCTCTGCGGCAACACTGAAAACCTCCTCTCGTGAGTGTTAGTGATGTGACTTGACTGTAGTCTGAGGTGCTATGGAGCTTTGTGTTCACCACTGCAGGCCCTGTGCCTCAAATGTTTGTCAAATGCAAGATAATGAGAAGGAGGCTTTAATAAGGTGTTTTGCTTTGTTCAAAAGATATCTGTGTTCTCCTTATTAAGGCGAACTTTATTTATGGGATTGATTTTGTTTTTAAAAGCATCATATGAAGTTGAGTTGAGCCATTACATATATAATGGCTACATATATGCCTTACTTCAGGGGCAGAAGAGAGGCAATAGAGTTGTATATGACATTGAGTTGGCATAAATCAAATTAATTGTTTCTATTCAATAATTTTATAAAAGGTTAATTTGACTGTATATTAGGTATATATAAGGGATACATTAAATATATATATAGAGAGAGAACATATTAGTATTCATATATAAAGAGTATAAATTGTTATATAGCTATTAAGGCCATTTTAATATAATCTTAGAATAAATATAGCTAAAAATATTTTAAGAAGCAATTATCTTATTGTACCTTTAATTCAATATGCCATTCCCTATTTGGAAATTAATCTTTTTGTATTTTTATACTCATTAGCTCCATAGCGCCAGAATGTTCCAGTAGACATGTTGACTTGTAATTTCATAGTCACAGTACCTTACTACTCAAAAATGTTATCTGCAGACTATACCTGGATATATATATACTTGTTAGAAATGCAGAATCTAGGGTCTCACCTCAGACCTACTAAACAAAAAACTGTATTTTATTAAGATCCCCTTACAATTCTTACGCACATTAAAGTTTGAGAAGTACTTATTTAGTGCAGTTTACTAACTGGAAAAGCCACTTGAAAGTGTTGTTTTATGTAGTTCTTAGGCTGTATGATTTCATTCATGGTTTGGCTTCAGAACTGTGTTATCTATTCCTTTAAATGGAGCATAAATATCTGTTTACTTCCTAACTGATAATTAAAAGATCTCAAAATGTTTTAGGGCATGTTTGTTGGGGTATATGTTTTCATTGTACCTGTGAGTTTCTACAAACTGCATGCAAAATGTACTGATACTCCTTGTGTAGTGAGACAGCTGAGTTGCAAGTAAAAATTCCTCTGAGGTTTGCCATATGTACAAATAAGAAATCTATGATTTGATTTTGACAAGTACACCAAGTTCAGTGAAAAGGGGTATAGCCATCCATCTGCAGGCTCTGGGGCGAATTCGACATAGTCATCAGAATAGCAGATCGAACTGTGAAAAGTTTAGTTCTCACTGAATGCTTAATAAAAATCCACTGTAGGGACAACATTATTCCAAGTCTTCATAGTTACGATAGAAGTTGAAAACATTGTCTGGTTCTAGACTCACTTGCCTGGTTGGCCAGTCCATTGCTTGGTCATCAGCATCTCTTTCATAAGTAGATTTGGCAAATTGCAATGTGTAGTTTCTAATAAATATCAGCTACACTGTCCTA